>NW_026575020.1:56180299-57417799 GCF_905146905.1 Nyctereutes procyonoides | reverse complement strand
ACATCACATACATCGCAGGTGCTCCCAGAGTCGTGGTCTAGAGTGAGGCCATGCCTTAAACTAGTGGACAGCCTTAAAGGGGAGATGAAGTCCCATAAATGTGTCCTGGTTAAGCCACCGTGGGCACCAGTCCTACTGCAGGAAGCCGGGAAGCTGGGGTGGTCACTGCAGAGAAAGTGACATGGAGCTGATCTTTTCTGAGTGCATGATTTTTTTTTTTAAAGATTTTATTCATTTATTTTGAGAGAGAGAGAGAGGGAGACCACCTGAGCAGGGGAAGGGGCAAAGGGAAAGGGAGAGAACTCCAGCAGATCCCCCGCAGTCAGTGTGGAGTTGGACACGGGGCTGGAACCGATGATCCTGAGATCATGACCTAAGTTGAAATCAAGGGTCAGGCGCTCAACAACTGAGCCCCTCAGGTGCCCATGAGAGGGTGGGATTCTGATTGCAGGAGTCACAGCAAAGCAACAAAGGTCAGGAGAGAGGAATCAAAGGTCAGTTTGGAAATGCTGGTGAGTCAGACCATGGAGACACAGAGGTGAGGTGGAAGGAGGGACTATGGGGAGAGGATCTCAGAGGTCAGGCTAAGACACAGAATTAATGCAGAGAGTAGCAAGGAACCAGGTTTTGGAGAAAGAGCTCAAAGGCAAGGAGAAAGAGCGAAGCCTAAAATGGGAAATTTTAAGACGGGGTGGCTTCATGGCAGGGTCCTGGGCTCTGGTGTCAGATGGGTTGAGTGCCATCCATGCTCTATCCCTTACAGGCTGTTTTACCCTGGGCAGCTTACTTAACGCTCTCTGGGCCTCAGCCCCATCTATATAATGGGCATAATAGTAGCATCACAGGGTTGAAGGACATAAAGCATGTAAATGAAGTAAAACTAACCATTCAAATGTGGGTTACGGCCCCCTCCCGTTGAACGAGGTGTTTGACCAGCGTTCTTTGATCCTGCACAATCTGTGCCTGCGGCACACAGCGGCACTCGCTGTCACTGCTACCGTCATCTTCCCTGTCGTTATGTACAATAACAATAATGCAACGGGTTTCTGACACAGAGAGAGAACGGGGTTTTCTTGGGGGGGGGGGCGTGGGCAGAATGCATAACTTACCAGATCCTCCCATGTATCCGTGACCGGAAAACAAATAAACCAACCCAAACCAACCCAAAATACAGCCTGAAATGCAGGGAAACTAGTTAGGAAATCCTAGTTGAGTGATAACCCTAGTAAGTGCTTTGCCTGTCAGAATCCTTCACCCCCGGCACATCCTCCATCCACGTTGTGGGACCTCAGTGTCGGGAACCGTGACTCCTTTATGGACATTAGCACAGCCTGTTTTCTCCACCCTGAAGACAGGCGCCCCGGAGCCTGCCTGTGGCCAGAAGCAAAGGAGATGCCGGCGCGAGGGCTTTGGGAGCGGCGCACAGGGGCCGCCGGCGCCCTGGGGTCCTGGGCTCGGGGTCTCTAAGCTCGCCTCCCCGAGGGGAACGGCCTCTAGGCCCCGCGCCCGGCTCGGCGCAACCCGCCTACCTCCTCGGACAGCCGCTTCCAGGGCTCCGGGCCCTCCATCCCGCCGCAGCCGGCCAGAGGGCGCGCTCCGGCCCTTTCGAGGCCCTTTCGAGGCGGCGGCCGGGGCGGGGCCGGCCGTCCAGGTGACCCGAGCCCGCCGGGTCCCCGGGGCCGCCCACGAGGGGCGGGCCGCGCTCGAATCTCCCGCCAGTCCGCGGCCGCGCGCTGATTGGCTGCGGGGCGCCCGCGCCGGCTCCCGATTGGCCAGCGCGCCCGGGATAAAGGCGGGCGGCGGGGGCACCCGGGTCAGGCTGCTGGGCGGTGGCACCCGAGGGCCCCGAGCGGCGGGCTTCCTGCAGGCGCCATGAGCTGCATCAACCTGCCCACCGTGCTGCCCGGCTCCCCCAGCAAGATCCGGGGGCAGATCCAGGTGCCGGCGCGGGGGTGGCACCCGGCGGGCGCGGGTGGCGGGCCGGGGTCGCGACCCGGGTGCGGGTTGGGGTTGGGGTTGGGGTTGGGTTGGGTTGGGGTTGTGGCCCTGGCCTGCCGTCCGTGCGCAGCGGGCCCCGAAGTGACCTCTCCTTCTCTCCTAGGTGATTCTAGGACCCATGTTCTCAGGAAAAAGGTAAATAAGTAATGTCCTCGCGGGGACGGCCTTCTCCCCCCTCCGCTCCGGGCCGTCCTCCTCCCCTGCTGCCCCTCTCAGTGCCCCCCTGCAGGACGACCCCTCCCCCCGACCGAGCACGGCTTCCCGCCCCATGCGGTCCTGCAGGAGGGCACCCCATCCCTGCCCGCGGGGTTCAGACCCTTCCATGGGGTCATGGCACCACCGCGGCCCCCTGCAGCGGGTTATGGCTGCTGAGGGTGTAGTCCTCCCTCCCCCCACCCTCCCACTAAAGCTCTCTTGGAAAGGGGCAGCCAAGTCTTTTCGGTTTTTTTCTTTTTTTTCAATTTAAAATTTTAATTCCTCTAAAATGGTGTCCTCGGTGAGTTGGGTCCTGTGCACCCTGCAGCATCCACACTCCTCCTTCCCTTCCGAGTGTTTGTTTCCTTAAGTAGTTTACACTCTAAGGAGTCAGGCCAGGATGCCTTTGCTCCCCTGATGTGACAGGACGGTGGCCTGATCCAGGCAGGGCTAGTCGGCCCCCTGAGTGATGCCCTCTGCCCTGGGGGGGTCACTGCAGGGCAAACCTGGTGCCCACCATGGTCAGGCCAGGGTGGGCTCTGGGAACCAGAGGTAACTGCTTTTTTTTCTTGAACAACAACAGAAGACTCTGCGAAGTCAATGCAGACTATGTGAAGACCTCTGGGATGGGACTCTTTGGGGATGCAATCCAGACCCCTCTTCTCTGCCGGAGGCCTTTGACTCTACTCACCCCATCAGATCCCTGAGACATTTATTCCCCCACCCCCTCCCCAGAGCACCTGACCTCTGTTCCTTGCCGCCACCACCCTCTGTCCTCCCTGGTCTTTCTGTCCATCGGTGGGTCTCAGGCTGTAGACCCCCAGCAGGGGTGGGGGGGAGCCCCACTTGTACTGATGGGGACTTCCTTAACATCCTGGGTCTCACCTAGTGCTCTGCTCTTGCAGTACCGAGCTGATGAGAAGGGTCCGTCGCTTCCAGATTGCCCAGTACAAGTGCTTGGTGATCAAGTATGCCAAAGACACGCGGTACAGCAACAGCTTCTCCACGCATGACCGGTCAGTCCCTGTTCTCTCCTGTCCTGTCCCAGCACCTCCTCCGAAACCTGGTGAAAATGCGCAAGGGCATAGGCCATACTGTCCGAGCGCTCTTCAGCAGGACTGGTTAGCCATGCCGATGGCCGGCATGGAAACGCGCAACTCCGCAAACTCTCAAGGTCGCATGGCAAGGGATCTTAGGACTTGGCCTTTCACAGAGTTCTGGCCCGGTGTTCTTCACCAAGGGAGATTTTGTTCCCCCTCTCGCTCCCCCAGAGTCCATTTGGCAATGTCTGGAGACATTTGTAGTCTTCACAGCTGGAGTAGGGGAGGGCATGCTATGGGCATCCAGTGGGGAGAGGCCAGGGATGCTCCTGAATTCCCAGTGCACAGGACGGCCCCCACAACAAATACTGACCCTGCCCTGATGGTCCATAGTGCGGAGCTTACATCTGTGCGGTTGCAAACTGGTTTTGTTTAGCGTGCATGTTGCTTTTCATTTAGCTTTTCAGTTGTTTTATCTTGGTTGACTCTGTTGTCTTGTGCCCTCATGCTTCCCAGTTTTGTGTTTATCTGCCTGTGCCCTGCAGACATTTCAGTCTGCAACCTGAGGTCGGGAATGAGGGGTTAAGTTTAGTTTTACTCTTGCCTGTTCCTTGGCTGCAGATTTCTGAGCCTGAGCTGTTACCTCCGTCTTTTGGATTTGTCCGCCCGCGCCACCAGCAGCAGAGCCACTCTGTGCCACAGGGAGGGCCTGCAGCCTCAGGACTGCCCCGTGTGTGGCTTTGGGGTGGGAATGTGGGGTTTCTGAAACCGGGCGGGTGGTGTGGTGGATAGTGTCTAGGAATTGGAGTTAAAGCATCAGGATGTGAGTGACCGGTGCTTCCGGCCGTGCTGCCCTATGCAGGTCATTTAGGTCTTCCAGTTACTTCTTCCCTAAAACATGTGTCTGCTTCTGCTGCACTGGCCAGGGGCACATCCAGGGAGGGCAGTGCGAGCAGAGGAGGCCGCATTGCACAGTGATAAATCAGATCAGGGGCATGTCTGAACTTGGCCCGGAGCCGCACACATGCCCTCTCACTTGGGCCACAGAAGCTGAGACGGGCCATGGCGGTGACTCAGCCCTTGGCGGGAGTGACAGGGCTCCAGAGATGCTGCCCTCGCCCACCCTCTGGTTTTCTCTGGCTTGGGGTGGGAAAGGGGAATTTAAAATACAGGAAATACTATCTCCTGCTCTTGCCAGATCTTGGAGTAGAGTTATAGCAAGATAATAACTGAGCAGTGGTTGTATTTTATTTTTTCTAAATACAGCTACAGGCTGCTGAGCCGTTGGAAAGTACCAGCCCCCAGGGGTACCTGGGTGGCTCAGTTGGTTAAATGTCTGCTTTTGGCTCAGATCGTGATCCCAGGGTCTTGGCATCGAGCCTCCATTTAGGGAGGAGACTGCTTCTCCCTCTCCCTCTGCCCCTCCTCCTGCTCTCGTTGCACGTGCTCTCTATTTTATTTTATTTTTTTTAAGATTTTATTTGTTTATTCACGAGAGGCACAGAGAGAGAGAGGCAGAGACACAGGCAGAGGGAGAAGCAGGCTCCATGCAGGGAGCCCGACGCGGGACTCGATCCCAGGTCTCCAGCATCACGCCCTGGGCCAAAGGCAGGCGCCAAACCAGTGAGCCACCCAGGGCCTCCCCTCTCTCTTTCAATTAAATAAATAAAATCTTTAAAAAGGGGCAGGGGAGTACAAGCCCCTCAGAAGGCTAGTTAGAGCAGGAAAAATGAACACAGAAGAAAACAACATTGTAGAAAAACACAGAGACTATTTAAAAAGACGGGGGAGAGAGAACAGCATCCCTGTTCAGAAAAGGCCCTGGGTGTGGGGGCGGGGTGGGGTCCACCGTGCCGCGTAATGCACTGGAACCTTCCCACACATGGCCTTTTGCTTTCAAGCCCTTGTGAATATGACTCTCCCCGTGGGGCGCACAGGGCAGCACTATGACCTTGGATTTGAACCTTGGGTCTGCCAGTTAATAGCCCCACGATCTTGGAAGAATCCTCCGCTCGGCCACAGGAGCCCAACGGAGGGAATTCTCTGGCGCTGCGGGCTGAAGTTCAGGCTTCTCTCTGCGGGGACACACGGAGCTCGGGGCCTGGTGCTAAGGCTTTGCCCAGGACCACGTTGGACTTTCCCCGAGCAACTTTACCTTTGTGTGCCCCTTCCTCCATAAAAAGAAAGAAGTGAAAAATTGTATCTCATGACCGCGTTGATAATAAAGACAGCTAGAGTGCAGGCTGAGTTGTATTTACATACTCTTTTTCCCACTTTTAAGAGAAAGAAAGCGTTTCGCCTGCCCTGGCCCCCTGAACAGAAGCAGAGCTTTTGAGTCCCCGTTAAGCTTTATATCACGCATTGCTCATCTCTGGTCCAGAGCATCAAGTGGCCTAACTTGTGTTGAATAACTGGTTTTCTGAACATGGGTCTTTATTCTCCCCAGATGCCCTCTCACAGGCACTAACTTCAAGCTCTGGCCAAACGGTGCACGTGCTTTGCGGGGAGGGTGGGCCTGGGAGCCGGTCCCTGGCTCACCACTGGCTTTCTCTCCCCAGGAACACCATGGAGGCACTGCCAGCCTGCCTGCTCCGGGACGTGGCCCAGGAGGCCCTGGGCGTGGCTGTCATAGGCATCGACGAAGGGCAGTTCGTAAGTTGGCTTGTCTGGCCTTCTGCCTACCGACTCCCGGTCTGTAGTTCACTTGCTTTAACTGGCGTCTGAATACCCTCTGGATTCCCCGTACTGCTTTTCATGTTTTAAGGGATTTATTTTACCTTTTTAAAAAAAATATATATATATACAATAAGAAGAGGGGTGGGGCGGGGTGCCTGGGTGGCTTAATCAATTGAGCCTCTGACTCTTGATTTCATTGCAGGTCATGATCTTAGGGTCGTGAGATGGAGCCTCCCATTGGGCTCCATGCTGGGCATGAGGCCTGCTTAAGATTCTCTCTCCCTCCCCTCTCCCCTAAAAAAAGAATATGTAATATATTTTAGATATATATATATTTATATTTACAATGAGGGGAAAAAATTAGGTTTCTTGGGGTGCCTGGCTGGCTCAGTCCATAGAGCATATGACTCTTGATCTCGGGGCCATGAGTTCAAGCCAGTTTCTCAACACTGGTGTGTAAGAATGTTTTGCTTGGCTCACTGTTGCTTCTGGCTTGTTCCTCTTCCAGCTGAAGTACATCCTTTAGTAATTCTTACAGCTAGGATGTGTTGGTGGGAAGCTTTCTGCGTCTTGGTAGGAAAATGTCTTTAATGTTCTCTACGGTAAGTAGAGGGCAAAGAGTACCTTGACTATGGTTTCTCCCCGTTGCTTTGGAAAAGCAGTAGCTCTTCCTGCAGCTGAGGAGAAGGCCGCTGTTGGTCTGTGGCTGCCGGCCTGAGCAGGTAACAGGTAACGGGTTTGCTCTCGGGAAAGTGTGTCCTGGGAGGTTCTATGCTTGGTGCCTGGTGTGCCTTTGACATGTGAGCACTCGTGTCCCCATTCCTGGTGGGGAGAAGGAAGCCACTATCACTCTGAATCTCTCTTCCCACCTCTGGCAGGTGTTCTGGGACCATCTCCCAGTGTGTGTGCTTTCAAAGCCTGCTTTTTATTTGGGATTTCCAGTTCTTTTTGTGTAAGTCCTGCTCTAATTCACATATCCTTGCTATTTACACATGTACCATTTGTCTTTATTTATTCATGAGAGACACAGACTGAGAGAGAGAGAGAGAGGCAGAGACACAGGCAGAGGGAGAAGCAGGGAGCCCGATGTGGGACTTGATCCCAGATCCCGGGGTCACGACCTGAGCCGAAGGCAGGCACCCAACCACTGAGCCACCTAGGTGTTCCATTCATTCATTTTTTAAAGATTTTATTTATTTATTCATGAGAGACACAGAAAGAGAGAGGCAGAGACATAGGCAGAGGGAGAAGCAGGCTCCCCTTGGGGAGCCTGATGTGGGACTCGATCCCAGGACTCCAGGATCACAACCTGAGCCAAAGGCATCTGATGCTCAACCGCTGGGCCACCCAGGTGCCCCTGTACCATTTGTTTTAACTGCTGCTGTTCCCTTGTCTTTCTGAAAATCGTGCGTGAAAGCCTTTCCTGGCTCACTCTTTTCCAAGTCAGTGATGGGGAGGCTTGCTGTTGGCTTCTCAGGTTGCCCTGGGAGGGCGCATCAAGAGAACGGAATTGGGAAAGCGTTAGGGGTCCCTGGTGCGGGGTGGCATATCTAGAGGTTGCATGTGTGGCCTCTACTGACCTTCTGCCACTGGAATTTGGGCACCTGGTCCCCTTTACTGTTTTTCACCCCACCTCTTTTTTTTTTTTTTTAAGAATGTATTTATTTATTTATTTATTTATTTATTTATTTATTTGAGGGACAGGAGGGGGGAGAGGGAGAAGCAGGCTCCCCACTGAGTAGGGAGCCAGACACAGGGCTGGATGCCAGGACCCTGAGATATCATGACGTGAGCTAAAGACAGACACTTAACCCCGTGAGCCACCCAGGGTCCCTGTGCCCTGAAATTCTTTTGTGTGTGTGTGTTTGGTGAGTGGTTAGTGATTGCTGCAGGAAGAATCCATCTTGGGAACCGGGGGGCATCTATCCCACTGAGGGACTGGAGAGGGCTTGGTTATTAGGACTAGGGCTTGTAGGGGTCATTCTGGACAGTGTTTTAGGAGGTTAGCTTAGTTCTCAATTCAACGCCCTCAGGAAGGAGGGTTCCTGACCAGGATCCTAAACCTTCTTGCTAGGGAGGGGGAACCATGAGGCTGAAGTGGAGTCGATAAAGCAGCAGCAGCAGTCACTCCTGTTGGCCAGGACAGGGGAATGTTTGGTCCCTTGTAGCTTATTGAGTGTTCACGTCTGTCTGCGCTCATACGGGACTATGGAGGGTCTTGTTTTTGTCTTGACACATTGCAGTCATAGAGTGGCCTTGCCTGATGCTCGTGCTCCATGAAATTAGTTATGTTCCACGTGATAACTCCAGGGCCCAGCTGTGAGGGCCAGGCCAGCTCCTGCTGCTGGGCTGCTGTTCTCTTTTTACAACCCAGAACAACAAACAAAGCCCCATTACACGTTGGTTCTACATCTGTCTAGTTTTTATAGGCGTGCATTTTTATTTATTTATTTATTTTTTATTTTTTTTTAAAGATTTTATTTATTTATTCATGAGAGACACAGAGAAAGAGAGAGGCAGAGACACAGGCAGAGGGAGAAGCAGGCTCCATGCAGGGAGCCCGACGTGGGACTCGATCCCGGGACTGCAGGATCACACCATGAGCCCAAGGCAGGCGCTAAACCGCTGAGCCACCCAGGGATCCCCTGAGCCCCCCAGGGATCCCCGGCGTGCATTTTTAAATAGAGGGGCCTCCTATCACACTGTGGGCCGTTTACCCGTATCAGCAAGTGTACCCATCCTTACGAGTGCTTACAAATGTACTACCTCACTTATGCCAGCCCCCTGGCATGTGCCTTTGAAGTCTGTGATGGGCATCTTGGGCTGCTGGCTGGTGTATTGGGATTTATCTGCTAAGTGGAATTGCTGGTCAAGGGGCCAATTTCATTCATTCATTCATTCATTCATTCATCAATGCTTTCTGGGCTTGTGCCCCACACCAGCTGTGTTCTCAGGGTTGGGGATTCAGCCAGAGTCTCCACCCCCGAGCCTACCTTCTAGTCCAGGGAGAGAACGATGTCCTAGGTCAGGTGGAGACAACTGGCCTGAAAGGCAATGCCAGGGGGACAGAGCTAAGGTGGGGTGGCTAGGAAGGGGCCTGTGGGAGAGCCAGGGAGTGAGCTGTTGGCCGGCTGTGTCTGCGGTAGGAGGGAGGTGGGTGGGCTCCGGGCAGGCTGAGTGGAGAGTGGACAGCAGGCGCAGAGGACAGGGCGGTGGGACCGCTGAGCCTTTGCAGAGATTCCCTAGGAGAGAGGTGTAAAGGGCAAATGGCAGAGGGTGCGTGTTTGTGCACCAATGCGTGCACACCCATGCCCGCACACCCTTTTCTACTGCATTTCTCTGCTACAGAGAAATTACTGCTACTGCTACTTGACATCTGTTTCCATGTTTATTGGCTATTTATATTTCTTTCTCTCTTTTAAATTGCCTTGTAAGGGCTTTCACTCCTTTTTCTCTTGGTTTATCTTTCTTCCAGTGCACTTGATGGCTGGTGTCACTTTGTCATGTGCTGTGACATCCTCCCTATTGGCCTTTGAATTCTGTCTGTGGCATTTCATGTAGTGTTTCACCATCCACAGCTGAATATTTTACTTTGTCCGTCCTTTATTACTGTCCTTTGTGGCCTTTGCCCCTGTGAGGCCGGCGTGCCTGCCAGGGAGCGAGGCCCCAGCGGGGGCAGAGCCAGGGGTCACTCGGCTGCGCGTCACAAGCCAGCCAGCTCTTGGCAGAAAGATGACGGAGGTGCAAATCCACTCGGAGTCTTCCTAATCTCTACTCTGGGCTCTGGGCTCTGTCCCCTCCATCAAAACTCCTTTAGGAAGCGGGCTTGCTGCCGGTCACCCGGAGGTGTGGCATGGGCAGCTGGACACGAGTGGGCACACTTGCCACCAGCTGAGAACCCTCTGCTGGTACTTTCCTACACGGATCCCATGTTGTAACTGTGTCTGCCAGGAAATCCCAAAGTTTGTAAAGTGCTTAGAAGTTCTATTATGTTTTTTATTTATTTAGTTTAAACATTTCGTTAATTTATTTGAGAGGGAGTGAGAGAGATCACAGAGGGCGAGGGAGAAGCAGACTCGCCACTGAGCAAGGAGCCCAACGCGGGACTCGATCCCAGGACCCCGGGATCATGACCTGAGCTGAAAGCAGACGCTTAACCTACTGAGCCACCCAGGCACCCTACTTATTTCTTAAGAGTTTTTATTTATTTAAGTAATCTCTTTACCCAACGTGGCGCTCAAACTCACACCCTGAGATCAAAAGTGGCGCTCTTCTGACTGAGCCAGCTGGGCACCCTGAGGTTCTAGTTTACTTTATGTTCTTTTCTTTTCTTTTTTAAAGATTTTTTTTTTTAAGTTTTTATTTATTTATGATAGTCACACAGAGAGAGAGAGAGGCAGAGAAAGAAGCAGGCTCCATGCACCAGCAGCCCGACGTGGGATTTGACCCCGGGTCTCCAGGATCGCGCCCTGGGCCAAAGGCAGGCGCCAAACTGCTGCGCCACCCAGGGATCCCCCACTTTATGTTCTTTTAAAGATTGTATTTCCTTATTTGAGAGAGTGGGAGGGAGTGGGGGGAGGGGCAGAGGAGAAGGGAAGCCAACTCTCTGCTGAGCATTTCCCCACCCGGAGATCATGACCTGAGCCAAAACTAAGAGTTGGAGTTTAACAGACCCCACTCCCCAGAGGCCCCGCTGAAGTTCTATTTTAAGTGCAACCTGTATTCCTTGCCTAGGGCTGCTGTAACAAGTGGCACCAAGCAGACAGCTTACACAGCAGCAACTGATTCTCTCCCAATTCTCGAGGCTGGAAGCCCAAAGTCAGGGTGTGGACAGCAGGCTCGTTTCCTTGTGAGGGCTGGGATGGGAATAGTCCAGGCCTCTGGCCTTGGCTTGTAGATGGCCATCTTCCCTCTGTGTCTCTGTCCAAGTGCCCCTTTCTCGTAAGGACAGCAGTCCTATTGAATTGGCGCTCACCTTGCTGACCTTACTTTAATTGGGTGGCATTTGCAAAGACCCTTCCTCCGAATGAGGTCAGATGCTGAGGTATTGGGGGTGAGGGTTTCAATGTGAATTTGGAGGGCGGGAGGGGACACAGGTCAACCCATAATATAACATAAAAACTAACAGCAATAAAAATAAATGCCAGTAACGTGCTTCCCAGCGAGTGTTGTGAAGTGTTGCCGGCCATCTGCACAGAGCTGTCCTTATCTTTGAGACCTTGGGAACGCCTGCTGGGGACTGTTTCCCAGGGAGGTGGCACGTGAACAGGAGACGAAGTGAGATCTTTGAATGTCAGCATCAGTTGCGTGTGGGACCATGCTAGCATGGGGGGTGGGGCGGGGGGTGCTTCTGTAGCTTGGGTCTGGCCAGCCCTACAGAGGGTAGTCGGAGTTGGCTTCGTCTGAATCCTACTCAAATCACTCTTGGTTTTCCTAGCCACCTTCACGGTCCTTGTCTTTGCTAACTGTCCAGGTCTCTGTAACCTCACACCCCAGTAAGTGGGCCAGGTCGGGCCTGAACGGCGTGGGGAGAGGCCCACTGCCCCAAGACAAGAACGTGCCCGTTCACACAACCCAAAGAGCAATCCAGATAGACACAGTCCACCGGAGGCAGTATGCTTGCACAGTGAAAACCCAAAGGATCTGCACAAGTAGCAGCCTCACTGGCCCCTCAGGACGACAGCTGGTTTACCAAGTAAACACAGGGCCTGCTGTGTAAATAGCTGGCGGAACCTTGACCCCTCTCAGGCATCAAGTGACACGTTATCTGTTCACTATTTGAGGGCCCGAGATCTGTGAGCAATACCGGGAGCCTTCCTTGCCATTTCTTCAGCTCAGAAACATGAAGTCATGGCCAAGGTCACACATGGGTCCAACCAGAGCAGGGTTTAAGGCAGGCAGCCTTCCAGCCTGAGCCTTTGGCCACCACGGTATTAGACTGCCTCCAGCTGGGCTGCATCACCTAGGGACAGGTCCCATGTGCTGGGGCCTGGAGCGTACCAGTTCTGTCGTGGAGAGCACGGGGCTGGTTGTGGGTGTGCGTGGCTGTGTGGAGTGAGGGTGAGCACAGAGACACTTGTCTCCTGGTCTGGGGTGCTGGCTGGGGGCTGGGGTCACCCTGTTCTCATGCTCCACACTGGTGGGTGACACTGTCCCTCCGTGGTCCCCGGAAGCTGCTGAAGCTCGCTGCCATCCCGCCCCCTTCCAGTTCCCAGACATCGTGGAGTTCAGTGAGACTATGGCCAACGCCGGGAAGACCGTGATCGTGGCCGCATTGGATGGGACCTTCCAGAGGAAGGTGAGGGGTCTGAGCTGGGCCTTGGGAAGCTATCGGGAGGGAGGGGGCGAGGGGTGGGGCAGGAACAGGGTCTCCTCTCTCAGCGCAGTGCTCCCTGGATGACTGGGGCTTGGCCCTTGGGCACACGTTCAGCCGGGGGTGCCTCAGCCTGGGCACTCAGATGAGTCCATCCCAGACCGGATGCTGTCTGCTGCAGGGGATGGCACTCTGGGGAAAGCAAGGCGAGCCAAGGTTTCCGTGCCTCCTGCTCTGAGTCCAAGGATTTCAAGGAAAACCCACCTGGCCAGGTAGATGTGCTCACCTGCTGTCTTCCCCGGGGAGTGCAGGCATTCGGGACCATCCTGAACCTGGTGCCGCTGGCCGAGAGCGTCGTGAAGCTGACAGCCGTGTGCATGGAGTGTTTCCGCGAGGCGGCCTACACCAAGCGACTCGGCTCGGAGAAGGAGGTAGCCTCCCCTGCCTGCCCCTGCCTGCTGGGGGGGGGGGGGGGGGCGCTGTGCCGCCGCTCCCCCCACCCCTGCTCAGTGCAGGCCCTTTCTGTCCTGGGGCCAGGTCGAGGTGATCGGAGGAGCAGACAAATACCACTCCGTGTGCCGCCTCTGCTACTTCAAGAAGGCGTCGGGCCCGCCCGCGGGGCTGGACAGCAGGGAGAACAAGGAGAACGTGCCAGTGCTGGTGCCCAGAAAGCCCGGGGAGGGCAAGGAGGCCGGAGTCCGCAAGCTATTTGCTCCCCAGCACGTCCTGCAGTGCAGCCCCGCCAACTGAGGCGGCCCCTGCTGGATTCCGGTGCCCCTGCCCCTGCCCCCTGCCGCCGGTGCAGCCCTCCCAGAGGCACAGGGGGAGGAGCGGGGATGGAGAGGAAGGGGGGGGACTTTGTGCCTCCAGCCGCGCAAGTCCCGGTGGCGGTGGCCCCGGTTCCCCTTCTCTGTTCCTTTCCCGGCTGCCGGTCGCTCTCTAGCTCAGTGTCTGGCCGAGCTCAGGGTCTGGCCGCAGACGGGGCCCCCCGCCCTCCTGGGGGGTGCGGGGCACAACCACACACTGACGACGTGGCGGGGCTTCCGTGGCTTCTTCCCCTTTGTGGCCTTGGCTGTTGAGTTTCTGTTCCCACTGGGAAGTCCGGGCGCCTGCACTTCCAGCTCCACACCAGGCTCGTCCCACGCCAAGGCTTCTGTCCCCGCCGGCGGGGACCACTTCTGGCCCCCAGGGTGGCCCGACTTGTGCCCTCCGGCTGCCCCCAGGGCCCTGCCTACACTCTGATCACCTCCAGGGTTACAGCTTCTCTCTCACCTGGGAGACACCCTGCTGGGGCTCAGGTCCCCCGGGGTTACCTTTAAAACGGGGGAGGGGGTTAGGGGCAGAGGTGGCTTGCCCCGGGGTCTGTGATCCTGTTGTAGTTTGTGAATTAATAACTAATATTAAAACTTACTGATTGGCTAAGGTTTTATTTTTGGGGGACGCCTGGGTGGCTCAGCAGTTGAGCGTCTGCCTTCGGCCCAGGGCATGATTCCGGGGTCCTGGGATCAAGTCCTACATCCGGGGGTCCGTCTCTCATGAATAAATACATAAAATCTTTTTTTATGCATTTATTCATGAGAGGCAAAGACACAGGCAGAGGGAGAAACAGGCTCCACACAGGGAGCCTGACATGGGACTCGATCCTGGGTCTCCAGGATCACGCCCTGGGCTGAAGGTGGCACTAAACCGCTGAGCCACCTACCTGGGCTGCCCTAAGATCTTAAAAAAGAAAAAAAAGATTTTTAAGAGAGCACAAGCTGGAGGAGGGACAGGCAGAGGGAGAAAAAGCAGGTTTCCCACTGAGCAGGGAGCCCGATCCCAGGCAGAAGTCAGACACTTAACCGAGCCACCCAGGTGCCCCAAAAGCACATGTCATTAACCGCCTGGGATGCCCCAGGTCTCCCTGTAGACAGCTCTGATGTGATACGGTGGGGATTTCCTTCCAGATCTTTTTCTAGTACTACTAGTCTCTTAGCCACAACAGTTTAACTGAGAAGCGACCACGAAGCGCGTCCTAGGAAGAATGTTTGCTTGCTCTTCTGTCTGGATGAGTTTCAGGACAAGATGGGTGGACGGAGGAGCCTGGGGCCCAGGACAGAAAGACAAGGCTGTGGTCAGGGCTGCCAGCTGGGGTGTGGGGTCAGGTTTTGTTTGTGAAACGACACTCGATAGCCCGGGAGCCCAGAAGACTAGCTCAGCTGTACCTTGTAAAGTGGGCCGTCAGCGGCTTGCATAGAAGCAAGAACCCGCTGGGGTGGGCAAGCCCCTGTCCCCACCCTGGTGCAGGTGGGAGTGAGGTTCTGGGGTCAGTCACCCTGGCTTGCCTCTCCCTTTTGGTCTACTCTAGCTTGCTGGTGACTGGTCCTGAGTCACACTGAGGTGTTCACAGAACCATATTCGTTGGTTCTCAGGATTTTTTTTTTTTTCATGGAACCCACTCACGTAGAGTGGAGTGAACTTTATTATTTTTTTTTATTGGTTCTCAGGATTTTCTTTTTTTTTTTTTTTTTTTTTTTTTAAATATATTTTTTTAATTTTATTTATTTATGATAGTCACAGAGAGAGAGAGAGAGAGAGAGAGGCAGAGACACAGGCAGAGGGAGAAACAGGCTCCATGCACCGGGAGCCCGACGTGGGATTCGATCCCCGGTCTCCAGGATCGCGCCCTGGGCCAAAGGCAGGCGCCAAACCGCTGCGCCACCCAGGGATCCCAGTTCTCAGGATTTTCAAACAGGCCCACTCTTGACAGTTCTTGTTGTCACTGCTCCAAAAGGGAATTGAGGGGTTTCAGGGGCCCTGACCTCTCCTGTCAGAGATAGACTCGCTCCCTTGGGGCCGGCCATCCCGGGACAGGCTCCAGAGGTGCCAGCCTCTGTCTGCAGGAAGGGAGGACCAGCCCTTGCTGGGGGACTGCTCACTCGGCTAGAAGGGGTTGGGAAGCAAAGGGTTAGCAGGGGAGGGGCAGCCAGTGGGTCAGCTCCCAGGTGCCCCCAGCCCAACTCCAGCCAGGGCACAGCAGGGCCTTGGCAAGGCAGTCCAGAAGAACTGTCTTGTTTACAGGCTGAGTACAGCTGCTATTTTAAGATGCCGTTGGACAGCAGTGTGAGGAATGAGACCCCAGATGAGGGAGCGTGCGCACACGCATGCGCTAGAGCAGCACACTGCTGCCCACTGTTCAAAATGCAAGTTCATAAAGCACCCCCTCCCAGGGTGTACCCCAGAGTGGGACGTCTCTTCCACCCCCAGGCTGAGGCCCAACTAATGACAAGGGAGATTATGAACAAGAAAAACATTTATTCTGTCTTGGAAGCAGTCTACGAGAACCAGAACCACGGATCTGTGCATCTCACCCCGGAGCCTTTATAATACATTCAGGACAGCCCGGGGCTGTGGGCGCACCCCACACCTGACAGTGGCCGAATATTTACATAAAGCTGGGTGTTTCCGGTCAGGCAAAGCCCTTCCCTGTTGCCAAGGGCGGGAACGAGGAGAAGGGCGTGCAGCCCCAGTCCCGTCCCCTCCCCCTGCGGCGGGCAGCCGCCAAGCCCCGAGGCTGTCAGGCAACCCGCCCGGAGGCCCTGGCACAGAGCAGGGACCCTCGATCCGAGAGCGAGCAGACGTGACAGCAGCGAGCACAGGGCTGCCAGCTTCCGGCGCACGCAGGGGCTGCGGGCACGACGGCGCCGGGAGGTGGGAACCAAACCTGAGTGAGCGGGAAAGGGCGCCCGGGCCCAGCACCAGCAGGCGAGCCCAGGGAAGGCTCCGAGGCTCATCTTTGGCACAGAAGCCCAAGTAACTGCGGCCACCACAGTCTGGACCTGGGCCCGGCTCCCTTGGGCTGGGGAGAAGCTAAGGCACTTGCCAAAACAGCAGGTCGGGCACTTCTAGCTACTTCGGGTAGCGCTGGGGATTATTAAAAGCAACGACAAAACACATCTGGCTAAAAACCCTTTTCTAAAAAATGCCCTTGAGGAGTGGTGGCTGAAGCCCGGGGGCGGAGGCGCTGCCCCACCGGCAGCCGGGCCGGGAGGCTGGGGCTCCAGGCTGCGCGGCGGCTCCTCCGACGGGCGCCCCAGGCACCCGACAGGGTGAGGGGCCACAGCCCCGGGAGGCTCGGCTCGGCTCGTGGGAGGAGTCCAGGAGGGGGAGGCCCCCCGACACCCTCTCTGCCTCCCTTACCATCCCCGGCTGCAGCTCAGTACACAGGGGGCGGCTGGTAGCCCTCAGTGGTCTCGGCATTCTGGGTGAAGGGCGGCTGTTGGTAGTTGTCTACAGACGCACCGGGGTAGGAGGCGTAGGCCGTGCTGGGGTCAGGAGTGGGGTCTACGTAGTTCTGGATGAAGTCGTCCACTCCCGCCTTGTAGCGCTGGTAGGCCAGGGAGGCCAGCGCACCCTGCGGGGAGCCCCGAGTTTTGGGTTCCTCAGCCTCCACCACCCTTCTCCAAAGTCACTGCAACCCTGCCCGCCCCGGCCCACCTACCCAGGAGAAGATGGAGAAGAAGCTGAAGGTGATGGCCGCCCGGGCCGAGTCGGCCCCCATGAGCACGTCTTCCATCTTGGTGGCCGCCCACTGGTTGGTAAGGAAGCAGAAACCAACAAACCACAGGAAGGTCCAGAGAGCTGGGAAGAAGGCCGGAGGCAAGGTCAGCTCCGTGGAGGGGGCAGGGGCTGTTCGGGGACCCAGGAGAGGCCCCCTGTGGTGGGGGGGGGAGCGGGGTGGCCCATGGCCAGGATCTCCCAGAAGCCTCCAGGAATATAAAGGGCACTGATGCAGAAAGCCAGGGTGGGGACTGGGGTGCCTGGCTCCAAAGCCCGGTGACCACCACTCAATGCCGGTGGCCTTCGGCAGAGATCCCCGCCAGCAAGCCGGTCTGCTCACGCGGGGCCGGGGTGCCCTGGCTGCTCCTGGGCCTTCCGGAGGTTGCCGAGGCCCTGCCATCCCAGAGCCCCAGGGCTTTGGGGAACACCGCCTGCTCCTCTTCGCCTCCCAAAGTCGAATGGGGGCGCTGCTAGCAGGTACCTGAGAAGAGCAGGTCGCTGACGACCAGGTATTTGCGGTCCGTGGCGTTGCTGATCTGGGGGAAGTAGGCGTCAACCACTAGGAAGGCGGCAGAGCCCAGGAAGGCTAGCACCCCGATGGCACTTCCATAGCCACACGCGTCCTCGTTGTGGTTGAAAATGCAGTATTTCTGCATGGAGTGGTGGGTGTTGGTGTAGCCCTCGCCGAAAATGCAGGAGAACACGATCAGGGCAAAGACCTGAGGGGACAGGGCAGGGAGGGGCTGAGTGGCCGCCAGACAGACCCCACGGGGGCACATGTGACAGGGGCCCTGGGCCCCCCCACTGGTGCTGCTCCCCTCTGGGAGGTCAGGCACCATGGCCCCTTCTGAGCTTGCGGAGTGAGCGGACAGGCATGTTGCTTCCTGGTGCCCAGTCCCCACTTCTCCTTACCCCCTTCTCCCAGGCCACCTGCAGATACCAGCACAGCCGCCACCCCCTAGCCAGGGATTCCTGGACCCTGGGCCAGTGGAGGGGAAGGCGGGGGATGGACGGATGGACGGGGATCTCCTGAGAGGGAACTGCCCCGCCACCGCTGCCTGCTGGGAGGGGTCATCGTGCTTCAGTAGGAGATGACACAAAGTCACAGAAGCCCAGGCTCGGAGCTTCACCCCCAGATCACCTTCTGCCTGAGTCACCTCCGTGGCATCCAACCTCTGCCTGAACACCTCTGGCGATGGAGGGCTCCCCCCACCTCTTGGGAAAGCCATGCCAGCTGGCGCTGAGCTGAAGCGCGTGCCCCCTCCAGCTCCTTCCTGCCCCAGCGTGGCCTCCCCAGCGTGGCCTCCCCAGCTTGGCCAGCTCTCCTCCTACAAGGACTACTGGTCTCTTTGGTATCCAGACTCCCCCTCTGAGGGAAGCCCAGCCTGCTTCCTGCCCACAGGTGAGTCCTGTCTGCACGGGGCCTGTCTGGGCCTCAGCTGCCCAGAACCCAGGCTAACCTGATTGGCAGGCCTGTGGACACGGCTCTGCACCCAGAACCCTGGAGGTCCTAGTTGGGCCTGCCAGCTCTGGGAGGGGCTCTGGGCCCTCGGGAACGGCCTCAGGTCACAACCTCACCTCCTCCCTAAACTTCAAGGCCACCACCGATCCCCGCCCCAGGCCAGCAGATGCAGGACGGTGTGCACACCTGGCTCCCACGGACAGGGGCCCAGGCCTGTCCCCTGCCCTGCCCTGAGGAGGGCCTGTCAACAGGCTCTGGAGCTGGCAGTCACAAGCCCCACCCCCAGCTGGAGATGAAGCCGGAACTCCGGGATGCTGGCAGCAGTGAGCCAGGCCCCACTCCTGGCACAGCCGTCCCGCCACACGGGCGTCTGCCCCTTGGAACAGACCCCAGGGTCAGGCAGGCAGGGGGCATGGGCGCCACCAGGGCACCTCGTTAGGCTCCAGTCCCAGGGGGGCATGGGGTGGGCACTTGCGTCCCTGCCCACTCTGAAACCTTGTCCGGCTCTAGGCGCTGGCTCGTTGCTCAAGAGCCTGCGGCCCTCCTGAGCCCCGTCACCCCCTAACCTGGGGCCGGGGCCTCCCCTCCTTGGGTCCCCGACCCTGCGTGGGGAAGCGGGGCCGGGGCCTGCTCCGGAGCGGAAGGGAGATCCTGTTTCGGCGCGCCCGGCCGCCCCGGGCCCCCACGTGGCTTGGGAAAGCCCCTTCCCGGCGAATTCCCCGAGCTCGAGTCCCAGGACGCCGCCACCTGTCCTGGAGCTGCCCCAGGCCCCTCCCACCGCCAGCGGGGCCACAGGCCTGCTCCCCGCGGCGCCTCGGGCCCGGCCGGTGCGGGCGGCGGGGACCCGGGCAGCGGGAGGAGCTGGGGCCCGGGGGCGCGGGGGGCGGGGCGCGGGGGTTGGAGGGGGCGGCGGGGGCGGAGGGGGACGGAGGGGGACGGAAGGGGGGTGATGGAGGGCGCGGGCGGAGGGCGCGCGGCCCGGACCCGCTCGCCGTCCGCACGCGCAGCCCCCGCCCCGCCCGCCCGGCCCGGCCCGGCCGCCGCCACCTGTCGCGCTCCCGGCTCGCGGCCCCCGCCCCCCGCCCCCCGCCCCCCCCCCGCGGCCCCGTCCGCCCCCCCCCCGCGGCCCCGTCCGCCCCCCGCCCCGCGGCCCCGCCGGCTCACCAGGCACACGACGCGCGTCACCACCTGCGGCTGCGTCAGGAAGCGCCGCAGGTCGAAGGAGCCGCCGGCCTTGGCCGCGCCGTAGGCCCCGCTCTCCATGTCGCCGTCGCCGCCGCCGCCGCGGACTGCGGAGGAACCCGGCCGCCGCCGCCCGGCCCCGCCCCGCCGCCCCGCCCCGCCCCGCCCCGCCCGGCCCCGCCCCCGGGGGCGTGGCCAGCGCGGCCCCAGGGACCGAGGGCAAAGTGCTGCCCGCCGCCAGCGCCGCAGGGCGGCCGAGACCCCCGACCGCGGGCCCGCGCCCTGGCAGGTGGCCTCGCTGCAGCCCCCCTCGCGGCCGCGGCCGCGTCCCCCTGCTCCCAGAGGGGCCGGGGAGGCCTCAGGAAGACAGGCGCGCGCGGAGGGCCCGCCCCTCTGCCCCACCCACACTTTGCCCCGCCGTCCCTCCTCCTCTCCAGGAAGCCCCCCAGAGGCCTGTCTGGGCCTCACCTGCCCAGGACCCAGGCTCATGAGCACCCCCTCTTCTCCCCATTCCATCCCAAACCCCAGCGCACAGCCTGGACACAAGCCCCGACTGGCCTGTCACTCTTGCTTCTCTCTGGCCCAGAGCCTGCAGCAGCATCCAGCGCCCCCCCCCTTCCCAAATCGTCCCCACCGCAGGCCCCAAGTACGGACGACCCAAGACTTCCATGCCCAAGTTGGTGTGGGGACAGAAACAGTTTCCAGGGTGACAGGCAGAGGACAGAGTTTAATCCAATCCTCCCGCAACACGCCCCCAAGTGATTTCAAGCATCTGGCGGCGAAGGCTGAGTGGGGTTAGGCTGGGGGGGTCCGGGTGACTGCAGGGAAAAACTGCAGACACTTTTTTTGCTACTTGCAGGTAAGGATTCAGAAGGGGATGCTGGCCAGGGAGGGCTTGGGTCCTCCCAGGTGAGCTGGACAGTGAGAGATGACTAGCTGGGGCCAGAGGACTAGGCCACCCGGAGATGGGGTGCCACTCCAGGGAGGAAGGGAGCAGCTGCGGGGAGGTGGGTTGGCGCAGCTGGGCCTTATCACAATGTACCCCACTCTCTCCCCAGACTCGCATGGATGATGACAAGCAACTGAGAGTTGAGCCCCCTCCTTCCTGTGGACCTCTCCTTCCGTCACAGCCCACCCCAACCCAAAATCATCAGACTAGCAGCATGTGTGTTGCCGGAAGGACACTAGGCTCCAGGAATCAGAGCTGGCAGGCTTTTCCTTCATTCAAATGGTGGGTCCTTCTGTAGCAGACAAAGACCAGAGCCCTCCTGAGGGGACTTTGCCACGCCTGCCTCTTCTGCTCACAACCTTGATGACAAAGGAGTAAAGATTCCAGGTTAGGCCAACACATCTCTCAACCATCCCCTCCCAAGGCCTCTGGGAATTTTATGGTGCCAAGTGCATCCGTGCCCTGGGCAGCAGAAGGGGTGTGAGGTTTAGTCACCCCACTAAATGAAGGGGGGTGCTGAATCACCAGGAGGGCAAGCGATGGCCCTTGATCACATGTCCAGTGAGAGCCTGGTCTCTGTGTCCCATTTTATAGAAGGGAACACAGAGTCTCAGAGAGGTGACATGGCTCTCGTAGGAGTCTGGAAAGAATAGTCAGGAGGGAGGGACCCTGAGGTGAGATATGGGGAGTACCAAGGACAGACAATGGCCACTGAAAAGTCTGGCCTGGGAGGGAGGAAGGCAATCAAGAGATGGCAGCATTTTGGAGGCCCAGGGAGGTGAGAAGTTCACAGGGCACAGGTCACCGCTGCCAAAGACCAGACAGGTGGAGCATACAGGGGCCAGTGGGGCTTGGGGATGGACTACACAAAGGCCTTGGTCACTTTACAAGTCAGTGAAGTGATAGCCTTGGCGAGGGGATCCCAGGAGGTCCAGACCTATGTGGTTGCCATGGAGAGCAGAAGCCCCTGCTTCACCCTGGTCCCCAGGAGACATCATCCCCACTCCTGGCATCCCTCCTCAGAGCCAGCAGGAAGACAGGTGGACGCCCCACCCAGAGGGCAAGTGACCCCATCACAGGGCTGCTGGGAGTGTGAGTCAGGGTCAGACGAAGTCATGGATGTGCAAGCCCTTGGCAGGCACTTGGCACCCAGTAGGCCCTTACGGAACTTTTGCAGGTTACACACGAGCAGTATGGCCCTTTGTCCGCCCTGGTGGCAGCCCCGTCCTACAGACCCACCGCCCGCTGCCTCCAGCCAGACTCCTGGTGCTCCACACAGACGGGCCTCCACATCCCACACCCAGTTCCTACCTGGTCCACAAGGCTGGGCCCAGCACCCAGGAGGTGACAGCTGCAATGGAGGTGAGGCTGCCAGCCAGCACCAAGACAGGTCCCTGGGGCAGGTGTCCTGTGAGGGAGGGGGGGTGCTTGAGCTGAGCTCCCTTAGGTGGGGCCAGAGGAGGCATGGTAGCTTCCCAAAGCTTCCCTGCTCTTGGCAGCAGCGAGGGGGCCTCTTCCACGGACCTACCCAGAAGTGCCAAGTGCCCGTCTGGAAACCAAGGGGCCCTCTCACCTGGGGGCACCAGCCTGAAGGGGCTGGACTGGACACTGATGTCGTTTTCAGCCTGGCACCGGAGCCAGTTCGATGTCCGGGTAAGTGGGAAGGAGAAGTTGGCAGGCTGCCCATAGGTCGGTCTCTGCTGCCTATGGACGTACCCGTCCTTCCTGACCAGGCTGTAGGTGATGGGTGGGCTGCCCGAGGACACCTGGCAGGAAATCTCTACCCTGGGGCCCGATCCTCTCTCCAGCAAGACGAAGTTAGCCCGTGGCTGGGCCATAGGCTCTGGTAGGGTGGAAGAGGTTAGCACAGGCATGGCTGGGGGACTTTGACACCCTCTCCCAGCAAATCCCCTTGTTACAAAATGCCCCCTGGAGTACTCCCTCCTTCTTGTGTCTGGGCTTCTCCCCTACTTGCAGTGTGTACTACACAAGTTCACGCTGGGTATATTCTGGGTTGTCAGACTTGCCAAATAAAAATACCAGATGCCCAGTTAAATTTGAATTTCAGGTAAATAATGAATAATTTTTTTTAGCCTGACTATGTTCCCCGGGCAAAGCGTATCCGGCAACCCTATTTATATTCTTTCAGCCTTGGCTCTTTTACTGGAACGTTTCCTTCAGATCAAGAACTGTCACTTAGAAGATTCTAGAATTCCCCATGGCCTTCAGCCTAATGCTGTAAATAGCCCTACTGATGAGTAACAACCACCGCCCCTTGTGGCGTATTGACCACCCCCTAGAAGCTTCCACTGAATCCTTCCTACCCTTCTGGGGTTGGTACTATTATTATTTTTGTTTTGCAGATGAAGAAACCAGGCCCACAGAGGTTGAGTGACTTGCTCAGGACCCGTAGCCTGCAAGTGTCGAGACCATAGGGTTCCAAACCCTGGGCTCTCCTTCCAGAGGCTGGCTCCTCTCAGGGGCAGGGCCTGGGGGCAAGGGGGCCAGGGACACACCACTGGCTTGGGCAACACGCCCTAGTCCCCCCTACACACACATACCCCATGCCTTCCACCAGGAAGGACACCTGAATTAAGGTCAGGGTAGAAGTGGGAAGAACATAGGTTTTGGAGCTACACAGAGTGGGGTTTGGAATCAGCCTTTGCCGCTGGCCTGGGGCGTCATTCTTAATCACCAGAAGCGTTATATAGGCCGAACCACAAACCCCACCCTCCAGCTGCTGTGAAGATTCAACTAGATAAAGCACAAGAAAAAGTGCCTATTTTATCAGCGTGAGGCCAGAGCTCCACTGATGGGCCCCGGTCCTCCCTGGTCACTTCTGCCCCAAAGGCCCCTGCAGGGAGATGATGCCCTGAGTCCCAGCCCGGAGATACCCTGTTCTGGGCGCACGCCTCAGGGACCCAGAGTGGCCTTGGAGGTGAGCACCCTGTCCCGTCCCCAACCTCCTGTCTTCTGGCCCAGACCCCCCCCCCCCAGGTGTGCACTCACTGGCCCACAGCTCCCAGTACATCTGCAGCTTGGTGCTGGCGGAGTGCTCGCCCCGGAGGGAGGCTGCCCGGCAGGAGTAGGTGAGAAGTTCTGGCCTGGACTTGAGGGTGATGTTGATGCTGAAGGAGGCCGGGTCTCCGGTCTTGACCACCTTCTTGGCGACCTCAACGCCCTGGCTCCCCCAGAGGGAGTAGGTGATGGGCGGGGGAGCCCGGGGTGAGTGACACGTTATGACAACCCTGCGGCTGCTGGGGAAAACCTCCCGGACTTTGTAGGCAATGAAGGTCTCAGGGGTGACTTCTGGCAGGTGGAAGGGTCCGAGGGGGAGAAGAAGGAAACCAACATTGATCAAGCTCACGCACCTTAAGAAAATGCGGGTTCTACGGTTCAAAAGAGTTAAAAAAAAATATCCCACGACCTGGCAATCCCGCTGCTAGGTATGTACGAAAAGAATTGCAAACGGGGACTCTAAAGGACATGCTCTCCGGGACAGCCGGGAGGTGAAGGCGCCCACGTGGCCATCAGTGGATGAACGGATGGGTAGAACGGGGTCTGGGCACACGATGGGACAGTTGTCACCCACGACAGGGAGCGAAGTTCTGACCCACGGGTGAGCCTCACAGACATCCGTGAGTGAGAGAAGGCAGACACGGAGGGAGCGTACCTTCCATTCCATTCGTGTGAAATGTCCAGAATAGGAAAATCCCAAGACGGGAAGCAGATTGCTGGTTGCCAGGGATTGGGGGACGGGCAGATGGGGGAGTGACTGCTCGTGGGTCGGGGCTTTCCTTTTGGGGTGATGAAAATGTTTGGGAACGAGGTCGGGGGATGGTTGCACAACAGTGTGAATGCACTAAATGCTGCCAAAGCATCACTTTAAAATGGTTAATTTTGTGTTACGTGATGTCCCCTCAATGTTTAAAAAGAAGGAAGGGAGAAAGAAATAACAAGCCAGCCAGCCAGCCAATCCTCCTGGATAAAAGTCGACCTCTGGGATTTAGACTTTTTGCCCCAAATATTTGACGACAAAAAGAAAATGAAGTTAGGACATGAGAAGGAAGCACAGAGAAGTTTGGGACACAGGTCCCAGAGCTGACACTGAAGTCAACTTCTAGATTCAACAAGGTGGTCAACTGTTAAGTAGCGGGGGACGGGCGTTGGTGTCATTCTCGCACCTCACCTTATCCGCGGCCCCAGGTAGGAGCCCTGACATCTACTGTTTGTTGGCTGTCCCTCTCCGGTGTGCACGGAGTGCCTGTCTGCACCTCCAGTTTCAGACGCCTCCTCCTCCTCCTCCGACCGGAGGAGGGAGGGGAACCTGGGAGGCCGGGGAGCTGGCCGGGTCCCCCCTATCCATTCCCCCGCGCCCAAAGGGGTCACCGTCTGGTTGAATGGGACAGTCTGAAGGAGGGTGTAGAGGGTATGACCCTGGTCCACAGGGACGAGCTGAGCCGGAGAGAAAGAGGCCACTTGGGAAAGCAGGATTTCCAGAGAGCGGGGAGGCCCTCGAAGGAGCCAGGACGCTGCCAGCGCCTGGAGGACGCAGGCCCAGACCCACTCTCCAGCTGCACCCCTGCGTCCGGCCATCAGGACAGCCTCTCTGCTTGGAAGTGACTTCTCTGCTTTGCAGGCAGATCCTGGAGTCGATCTGATGCAGAAGACACTTCCAAGAGCTTCCTTGCTACTGGGCCTCTTGCTGCCCATACCGAAATCTTCCAGACGGAGGTGGGGAGGACACAAAGCTGCCTCTGGGGGGTGGGGGGGTATGGGAGGGAGGCTGCAGTGTCAGTGGTGCCCGCTCAAGAGAAGTGTGCAGGGGCAGCGCTTGGGGGGTGGGGGGCGTGTAGAGGAGAGGCTTGACGACATCTAAATGTCTCGTGCCTCGTGCATCACACTTGCCCCGCTGGGCGGGCACACTGGCTCTGGAAACCACGCGGCTGTCAGGAAACTGCTCCCCAGAGCAGAGAACTGGAACTAGATCTGCTTCCTTCAGAGACCTTTCCTAGGAATCCTAAGGTTTCTGACCACTAAGCATATTTCTTTCTAGACCAGTGGTTGTCAGCCAGGGGCAGTTTTGCTTCCAGGGGACCTTTGTGTCTGGAGTCATGTTTGGCTGCCACGGATGGGGGTGGGGGGCTGGGGAGAGGCTCTCCTGGCATCTAGTAGGTGGAGGCCAGGGGTATCGCTAAAGCATCCGACAATGCACAGGACAGTCCCCATAACGGAGAATCGGCCAGTTCCCATGTCGGTAGTGTCGACATGGAGAAACATCTTGACAACCATCAGCAGCCTTCCAGAATCAGATCGCTAGCCCGGCCCCAGGCTGCACAGACACCAGCAAACATTTTCTCATCTGTGCCTCTTTCTCAGCTCTGCATGAGAACACTCATATTTTAGTCCTTTTTTTTTTTTTTTTCCCCAAACAGGCTTTCATGCAAAGTCTGTTGGATTTGAAGTAAGTAACGTATGGAGAGTCCACTGTCGTCTCTGGGGCACCATGGTGCACAGTGCCACCAGGAATGTTGGGGGGTGCAACCCAGGGCCAAAGGGCCAGCTCCTCCCTGCCCAGATGCTCTTGGGGGCCCAAATCTCCCTCCAGAGGGGGATTTGGGGGGTTCAGGGGGTTCAGCATGATGACGATTTTCTTTGCTCCCTTCTTGGAGGGAAATGACTAATAAAAGTTAAAAAGGAAAAGCTGGGCTGCCTTTGTTTGCATTTCCAGGCCCAGTAATAGAAGCTTGATTTACATAAGTTCACAGACCAGAGTCCCTTCTGACTGCACCAGGCTGTGCGGCAGTCACTTTCTATTCTAACCAGACTGGTGCCTTCTTTTGTTCTTTCGGGTGGGGTCCCTGAGTTTATGCATTTAACCCGCCAGTAATGAGAGGCCTGGCATTCAATTAAAAATTCATCAGGTGCAAAAAATAAATTAAAAAAATATTCATCAGGTGCGTCAGAGCATCGGAACGAAGGGATGGCTCGCTCAGTGTGATGCAGAGGCAGGCCCACACTCGGACCAGAAGCTGAGCCACGCTGGGCTGGGCTGAGTGGGTGGCCTCAGAACCTCCTTCTGTGGCTAAGGAAAAAAAAGGAAGCCCCTTGGGGTGTATGAGGGGACCGCAGAGCTGCGGCCCCCAAGGCTCAGAGACCCCTTTGGATCTCCACCCTCCCCTGGTCCAGACTTGTGTCTGCGATAACCGGAGGCTTGGAGATTGGAGTCCCAACCCTAGAGGACCAATTTGTTAGACCCAAGGTGGGATAGGGTGGGGGTGGGAGGGGTCCAGGGATCTGATTTTGAACGAGCAGCCCACGTCTTGAGAGTTGAATCGTGTCTTCCCAAAAAGATAGGTTCAAGCCCTAACCCCCGGGTCCTGGGAATGGGGCTTTATTTGGAGATACGGTGTTTACACGCGCATGCCAGGGATCCATGGTGGATCAGGGTGGATCAGGGTGGATCAGGGTGGCCCTACTAAGAGGACGGCCAGAGACCCACACACGCCAGGGGAGGCCATGTGCCCACGCAGGCAGAGGTTGGAGGGATGCTGTCACCAGCCTTGAACGCCGAGGACCGCCAGGAGCCCCCAGAAGCCAGGAGAGGGGAGGCCTGGGTCGACAGCCCTGCCCACACCTCGTCTCAGACCTCCAGCCTCCAGAACTGGGAGGAAAGAGCTTGTGGTTGTGTTAACCGCCAGGTGTGTGGCAACGGCTTCCTGCAGCCTCAGGAAGTTACTCCGGCGCCCCCACAAGTGGCTCCTATGAAGTCGTCTGGAACCCGGCTGAGAGATCCCACCAGGTTTTAGGAACACCGGGAGGACATCCCTGAAGTTCCTTTGCTCCCTCTCAGGGGAGTACCACCTAGTTTCGAGTCCGTGCTTCACCCAGATACTCTCTCCCTCTGAACAAGAACACGGCCTGTGTTCAAGGCAGCCCCACAGGACCCCCAGGTCCCGGCCGGCCCCACCCCCTAGGAGGCTCCACAGCACCCCCTCCCCCGCGTACCCCACCGCCTCCCCAACCTTCCCGATCCTGGCATCCTCCCACGGAGGCGCTCCCACACGTCACCCACGCCTAGGTAACCAACCCTCCCCGGGGCATGGCCTACCCTAGGCGGTTGTCTCTGGTGGTGGGGGCCCCACAGCCTCCCCAGCACTGGCCCCGGGGGGAGCGGGGGGGGGGTGGACATCCCCTGAGGGTGTTTCCATCCTTCCTCCCTAAACACCAGCCTCGAACCTCGTATCTTCAGATAAAGTCTCCCCTGCTCCCCTGGGCTACAGGCGTTTACTAGTGGAAATGCCCACTAGTCCGTGACGATTCTCGACCCTGGTTCCCACCACCACCCTCACCACCACCCTGGCCACAATCCTTCAGTTCCTTAACGTCCAGTCTCTTGTGCCCAACTGTCTAGCTGCTGCTATTCTATGGTGAGGCTGCGCTGTATCTGGTCAACCTTCGAGTAGTTTAGGTCAAACCCTTGGGATCAGCTTGCCCTGCTCTTTCGTCCCATCCCATCCTCTGCTGTACTGCAGAACAGATCTTGGCCACTCCCGTCCCCCCACCCCCACCCCCGCCCCGGGGGGCTCTGGCTGTCACCACATCCCTTCTCTGCATCCCAAGAACAGCTGAGGGCCCCCTGGGATCCCCTTCGGAGACCCAGGGTCCCCACCCCATCTTTTCTCAACACAGGGGCCTAGAAGGGCAAAGGAGACCAGGCCTTCCATGCAAACCCCGCCCCCTGTGGCCACGCACAGCCGGGGAGCCCTCCGTACTCAACCCTGTTCCCCATCTAGCTCTCCCCTCCCTACTGCTCCCTGCACTCAGGCCACACAGGCCACGTCCAGGCTCATCCTGCTCCAGCATCTCCTTCAATCCCTGCTTGGTGTGTGTCCTTCTCTGTGACAATCGCCCAGTAAATGCTGACCCTCCCCAGCCCCCCTCCCCACCCCCGTGTTCCCTTTCCACTCTTCCCTGCTTGCTTTTCTCTAGGACTTCCTGTGTCCAGCACACTGTAGAAGGAGCTTGTTGTCACCATCCTTTGTCATCGGCACCCCCACCCCCAGCCCCACTGGACTGTAAGTGTAAGGTGGGATCTCTATTTTTTTTTTTTTTTCTGCATCTTGTGGATCCATCTTGAGGCCTAGAACAGTGCCTGGCATCAAAAGGGGGCTCTGAGAGTATCTGCTGAATTGATGAATGCTTTCCCAGCTGGCCTCTCAGGAGTTGAGTTAGCAGGGCTTGCTGGGCTAGAGTCTGAGCAGAAGTCAGGGGCCCAGGGGGCAGGCCAGCCGCGGCCAGGTACTTCCCGAAACTGCTGCAACGCTAATGTCTGCTGCCTCGAGCTGCTCTCTTTTTAGCAGAAACACCAGGACCTGAGTGTTTGTTTTTAAAGCAAATGAGGAAATGGCAATTCTGTTTGTGCCGCATTCAAGTGAGACCCACCCTTCAGTGGAATAGAGACAGATGCCAGTTCCGTGACCTGGGGACCCTGGCGAGGTAATGGGGGAGGCATGTTGGGGAGGGACACCAGCCCTCAGCCTGGTGGACAGCAGGAGGTGACCTTCAGGGTCACAGGGCTAGAAATGGGGGTGGGACCAGGTGTGTCCCCTCCCCCTGGTTCTGTACCATCCCCTGCTGGGCAAGGGGCCCTGCGCCCTCCAGCTGCCTTAGAGTGAGTCAGGCTTCCATTTGTGGGACCTCTGGGGGGGGCCTCGACTTCCTCTGGGAAGCGCCCCCCCCAGGCCACCAGCCCTCACTGGGGTCACACTCACCTGGTAGAGCTTCTGCTCCAGATCCTGCACCTGGGGTAGAAGGGCTGGGAGGTACCTGCCCAGAACATGCAGTCTGCTCTCCCCACCCCCCAGCCCAGCCCAGCCGGAAGCCAGCAGTTTCCTGCCACCTGTCTCCTGGAGGTCGCACACCAGCCTGCTCCCCTCCACGCCCTGCAGGCGGTGAGGCTAATTTCCAGAGTTGCCCAGTTGTCCGCACCAGACACCTGCTCACCATCAGCAGCACCCCCGCGAGCCACGGCACCCCAGGCTGCCCACCAGGCCACCCACCAGCTCCCTGGAGTGTGTACTCACCCACCTCCTGCTCCAGGGAGAAGCTGCAGGTGGCTGGAAGAGGGGATGGTGTGAGGGCAGTAAGCAGAGAGCCCGGGCTGGAGGGGGGGCAGAGACCACCCAGAGAGCCTCCTGCCAAGGCCAGAAGGGACGCCCAGGACCCAACAGACATCTTCACTCCCAGAAGCTCTCTTGAGGTCACTGCGTTTAGTATCATCAGCCGTTTTGTAGATGAGTAAACAGTGGGCCCAGTGCAGTGAACCGATCAGTAAGGGGCTGGTCTGAGACTCAAGCCCACACCTCTCCCTCTGTCCTCGTGCTTCCAGAAGTGTCTGTGCCTCCGGGTCCCTCCCCTGTGCTCATGGGCATCCCTGCATCCTCAGCCTGCTTCCCCAAGGCCCTGGCAATGGTCTCTCCTGCCCCCGACTGATGTCCCCATTGGCTCACCCAGCAGGGCCAAGCAGAGCAGCAGAAGGAGCCTCATGCCTCTTCTGGTATAAGGACCCTCTGCCCAGGCTAGCAAGAGCTCGCTCAGCGGGGCCACCCCACTCTGGGGCCCCTGGGATGCTCCTAGGGTGGGTGCCTGCAGCAGGGAGATAACTGGAGGCCTCAACACCCGTGGCCTCAGGAGCCAGAGCTGGGCCCCCACGCCCCTGGGAGGGATGAGGAAGCCCCTTGGCCTTGGAGCCGAACCAGGGCTAACACTCAGCCACCACCGCTGAGTTGTAGGGTCCTGGGCTCATTTGGTGGCTAGATGTCTATGTCCCAAGCCCTGGTATATGTATGTTACCTGGCAAGGGGGTATTAAGATTGCTAATCTTCTGACCTTGAGATAACATCAGTATCCTGGATTATGAGGATGGGGCTGTTATCAGGAAGACCCTTTCCAATGCCACCCCCCCGGGGGGGTGGAGTCTGACACATGGGCAGGAGAACTGGTGGGCCGGACATGTTAGAGAAGCAGGCCGGAGAGGCCACCGCTGCCCATCTCACACTGGCTCATTAGTGACCACCTATTGGGCACCTGCTAGGTGGGCTGGGCTGACACCGGGCTCAGCCCCCAAATTAAAGTTCAGACGGATGAGGCCGCTGGTCCAGGAGCATGATACAGTGTGGCAGCTCAGACTATGGAGGGGCCCTTCCTCATGCCCAGGGATGGTGGTCATTCCCTGGGATCTGGACCCAATGCCAGCTAGACCAGGAGGCCAAACGACATCTCATAGGGTGGCATGACCTTTTCAGCAGCCTGCAGCAGAGCTCACTGGATCTGGGGAGCAGGGTGGGGTGAGCCAGGAAACCCCAGGTGGACCCCTCAGGGCTGGGGACTCAGGGCAGCCTGGAGCAGGGGAGGGGTGGGCCAGGACACAGCCAGTACCAAAACAGACCCTGGCACCTCCCTGCCCCAGGCTGCTGTGCTCCTTCCAAGCCAAGCCTGGAGCTGCTGGACAGGTTCATTTAGTTTGTGCAGGAAACACCCATTTGGCTGCCTTCCCTTCCATTTGCTTTTTTTTTTTTTTAAAGATTTTATTTATTTATTCATGAGAGAGAGAGAGAGGCAGAGACACAGGCAGAGGGAGAAGCAGGCTCCATGCAGGGAGCCTGATGTGGGACTCGATCCCGGGACTCCAGGATCACACTTTGGGCCAAAGGCAGGTGCTAAACCGCTGAGCCACCCAGGGATCCCCTCTCTCTCTTTTGTAACCAAATTTCCCTCCAAAAAGTCTATCCTCACTCTGCTGAGGTGGTTGGGGTAAGGACTTAAAGGAATTGATGGTTGAAGAGAGACAGAGGGATCCTCTAGGCCGCTGCCAGTCTGTCTCCCAAAACTTGTGTTTTTTCCTCCATGTTCTGCTCACGGGATGGGGTTTGAGCTCAGGCAGCTCACGAGAAGCCTCCTCCTTCCGTTGGTGAATTTGGGGAGCAGGTCAGAGGAGAGTGTGGTGGGCGGACTCGAGAGACATTTCCCCTCGACTTTGGTGGGTTAGGGCATGTTTCCTGCCCCAGCCGGGAGCCCTCGCCAGCGGCCACCCATGTGCCATCAGACTGGAGGTGTTTGCAGAGGAGGCTGGTTCTCTGGGCTGTGCTGTCCCTTCTCTCCGGGGCCTGCATGTAGGCCAGGACTCATTAGGACCCAGGTCACCTCGATTGTGTGGAGCCGGGGCTACAATAATAAGCCTCAGTAACTCAAGGCACACATCAGGATGCTTGATAAGTCATAGCTCATTTTTTTTTATTTATGATAGTCACAGACAGAGAGAGAGAGAGAGAGATGCAGAGACACAAGCAGAGGGAGAAGCAGGCTCCATGCACCAGGAGCCCCACGTGGGATTCGATCCCGGGTCTCCAGGATCGTGCCCTGGGCCAAAGGCAGGCGCCAAACCGCTGCGCCACCCAGGGATCCCAGTCATAGCTCATTTAATTCTCACAGCCACTCAGAGGACGGTGGTCTCAGCCCCATGTTTCAGCCGAGCAAACAGGCCCAGTTTGATTTCCCCAGGTCTCCCCACGCTTGTCTTCTCGCTGGTGTTGCACTTGGCTGGGTCTCAGTGAACATCTGCTGAAGGCATGAGAAAGTGATGAGACAAGGACCCCGGTGTTCCAGCCTCCTAGCACTTGGGCACCAGCAGCATCACCCTGGGGACTCATCACAAGACAGCGCTGGGCCTTATCCTTAGAGTTTCTGTTTCTGTTTCCTGGAGCCTGAGAATCTGCATTTCCACCACCACCCTCGGGGGTGGGGGGCAGCCGCAGCTACTGCTGCAGGTCGGGGCCACGCTCTGGCCCTAAGCTGCTTGTTCACAACATGTGTCACTTTCACCTGGGACAGGCCGGTGGCCCTCTGCCCGTGGAGCACACAGCGCTGTGTGTTTCCCCCCCCCCGGAACAAGGCTCTGCACTTGTTGACAGACTGATGGGTCATGTGACACTGAGAGAACAGTAACAGGAGGAGCCGAACCAGCCAAGCCTTCAGAGCCCACATGAAGGCCTGGGCCTGAGGGCACCAGGCCAGAGCTGCGCCCAGGCTGGACATCCTGCCAGGTGCCGGGCCCCTGGTGGAAGTAGAGGCTTGCCAAGCATGTCGTGGGCTTTCTCCTGATCCTCCCTCCTGACAGTTGTTCTTTTTTTTTTTTTTTTAAGAATTTATTTATTTCAAAAAAAGAGAGAGAGAGAGAGAGAGAGCATGAGCAGGGGGAGGGGCAGAGGGAGAGGGAGGAGCAGACTCTCTGCTGAGCAGGGAGCCCGGATGAGGAGCTTCATCCCAGGACCCCGAGCCAAAGGCAGATGCTTCACGGACGGAGCCACCCGGGCGCCCCCCAACAGCTCTTTAGGCCAGCATCCTCAACCCTGGCTGCTGGAGAGTCACCTGGCAGCTTTAGAAAAAGTCCCAGTGCCTGGCTGCTGGCTGCACCTGGGCCGACCACATCAGCAGCCCCGGCACAGGGCCAGTCCCCTAAGGCTGAGAGCCACGGACTGCGGAGAGGCAGGGGCAGTGGGAGACCCCGGGCTGCATCCCTGCCCTGCCTCCCGTGTGTCTCACGGCACAGGTCTGTACACGCCTAGCACCCTCCTCTTCTTCACCACTCTTAAGCCACAGCTACGGGTAGGGGAGGCAGTGAGAAGGGGCACAGAGGGGGGTTAGCAACAGGACTGCAGAAGGTGTGGCCGAGGGGCCCCTGTTCCGGGGTCCTGAAGAGGCCTACTTTGTTGATGTGGGGTCCTGGGTTAGAACGGACTATGAGGAACCCTGCCAGGGAGAGGCTGGCCATGGACTGTTCCTCAGACTCCAGTAGGCCCTGGAACCCCCCCCCCCGCGCTCCCCTCCCCACCCCATCAGGGTCAGGAATGCACGGTGCTGGTGCAGGTGTGGCTCCGGAGCTGGGGCTGTGGGGGCCCAGGTGCACCCAGAACCAGCACGCCCTTGGTGCGGCCAGGTCTTGCCCCAGTGGGAGCACTTCTGAGCACCCCCATGGACGTGTATTTATAAACTGCATTCCTGGGTTACTGCCCTAAGGTACTATGTGCCTTACAAAACATTCACCAAAAATAGTCTATAGGACTGAGGTAAAAACACAGACACAACTTCCCGTGTTTTCTTCCTGCTGCCCCTGGGCTCTGCCTCCAGCACCAGGGCGCAGGGGCTGGGGCCCAGGGGCACTCTGGTTGTGGGGACGTAGGTCAGGCCCTGGGGAGGCTCTGGCGGAGGCAGGAGTGGGCGCTACAGCTCCGCGCCGCTGGAGAAGCGGAATCTAGAGACGGAGTCCTGGAGGCAAGGTCCCGGCCTGGGGGCCCTGGGGCCTGGGGAGCCCGGGCACGGAAACCCCGGGCAGAAGGACCGCGGGCGCGAAGCTCGGGAGTGGGGGGACTCGGGCCCCACAGGGACGCCGGAGCCCTCGGGCAGCAGCCGCGACAGGTCCTCCACCAGGTGCCACTTCTCCTGGACTTGCTGTGGGGGAGGGGGTGGGGACAAGCGGCGGTTAGGAACGACGCCCCGCCCGCCCCAACCGCGCCCCCAGCGGAGACCACGCCCCTGCCCCAAAGCCCCGCCCCAGAAGAGGCCCCGCCCCGACCGACCAGAGACCACGCCCCCTCCAGGTCCCGCCCCGTGAAGTCAGAGACCACGCCCCTCCGCGAGAGTCCCGCCCCGCCCGACCTGAGACCACGCCCCCTCCAGGGGTCCCGCCCTAGCGGTCAGAAACCACGCCCCTCGGCCAAAAGAGTCCCGCCCCCAGAGGAGGCCACGCCCCCTCCAGGGTCCCGCCTCAGCTAAGCCAGAGACCACGGCCCTCCACCAAGAGCCCCGCCCCCAGAAGAGGCCACGCCCTTCCGGGTCCCGCTCCGCCCAACCTGAGACCACGCCCCTCCAGGGTTCCCGCCCCAGCCAAGCCAGAGACCACGCCCCCCGCCAAATAGCCACGCCCCCAAAAGAGGCCACGCCCCCCGTCGGGTCCCTCCCCGCCTGACCTGAGACCTCGCCCCACTAGGGCGCTGCTCACGCCGCCACCTAGAGCCGGAGTTCAAAGGTCAGCTCTGCTGCTAGTGGATGCGGGTGATGATACTGCCGGAGCATCCTATCAGACCCGTGTCCCCAAGCCAAAGGCCATATTCCTGGGCCATATTCCTGTCATGGGGCTCCCGGCCACACTCCAGGGCCACGTCTGGCCCCTCCCCAAGCCCAGCGGACACTCACCCACACCAGCTGCTTTCGGAGCCCCCGGATGGCCCTGGCATTGGCCTGGGACTGGGAGACGCAAATGGTCAGGACAAGGCTTTGGACAGACAGGGATCCGAGGTCAGTCATCCCTGGATGGAAGGTGTCTCCCCTACTTTCTCTCCCCACCTCGGTGTCTTAAAAATGCCTCCCGGGGTTCTTTTCTCTGCAGACCCCTTTACCTCCCTCTCCTTCCTCCCGCAGAGCCCTGCTGCTCTACAGGGCAGGGTTTCAGCGGGTCTGCAGGAGGCACTGGGCTTCCCCTGTGGTCACACAGGTGCCTGCTTTACAGGTGACATACCAGGGCTCCCTGCCTTTGTGCCCATGCTCCGTCCTCTGGGACCCTGCCTCCCTGGCTCTGCTTGTCTGGCTCCCAGAGCCCAGGAGAGTGCCTGGGGTGGGGGGGCCATGGAAGGAAGGACCCCCTCCCCGGGGTGCCCTCCCATGGCCCCTGCTGCCATGAGAAGCACCTGAGCAGGACGAGAAGGGGGAAGCTGAAGGCGTGGGAGCCGATGTAGTGGAGGATGCGCTGGCCAGAGGGCGGGAGCCGGAGGGCCACCAGCTCTGGGACCACCTGCCAGGGGGCCGAGTAGTTGGAGAAAAGACCACAGTCCCAGGAGGAGTGGATGCTGGGGAGAGACAGCCAGGGAAGGGCTGGCGTCAGGGCCCCAGGTGACAGCTGCCTGCCCCCCGGCCGCCAGCGCCTCTGCGGCCCTCACCTGCTGACCACGTAGCCCAGGGGCATAACGGCCAGGAGCAGGCCCAGGATGAGCACCAGCTGGAAGAAGAAGGTGGAGCTGGAGGCGCGGAATCGCCGAGGAGATGCCTTGGAGTTCCTCATGAGGGTGTACTGCGGGCAAGTAGTAGCACACGGGGGTCGTGAGCCAGTCCCCAGGTGCCGGGGAGCCTGAGGCCCAGGGAGGTGACGCTGAGGGGGCGGGCAGAAGCAGGACGGGATCGTGGGCCCCAGGCCCCCCCACCTGCACCCCCTGCACCCTCCCAGCCCGGGAGGCCTCACCTTCTTGATGTAGAAGGTGAGGAAGATAAAGATGCTGTTGAGCAGAGGCAGCAGGGGACAGTAGAAGAGGCCCATCCAGGTGACCGTCTGCCCCGCCACGATGTCCAGGACATTCTTGGGCACCAGGAATTCTTCTCGGTCCAGCCACGTCCAGAACCTGCCCTTGAACCGCTCCACCAGCAGCCTGGGGGAGGGGAGTGTCCAGGTACCCCCATCAGTCATGACCACGTCGTTCACACGGAGACAGGTGTGCCGAGCTGCCCGCCCTTGGCTGTGGCCAGCGGCCACCCCCGGACAGGCCCCATTCTCCTGCGATGTCCCCTTGCCTCACCTCCTAGGCAGGCTGACGCAGAAGGCAAAGGCCACGGTGAGGAGGAAGTTGAAGATGCTCAGCTTGTATAGCTCTTCCCCGACCGCGTTTTCCCAGCACTGGAGCAGAGGGGGACTGGTCACCCCCGGTCCCCGGCTGCCCCTCCCCCCCCTCCCCCCACTGGGGGCCTCTAGGGTCTAGGAGCCTTGCCCGGAGTCCCATCTGATTGCTAAGTTAGCACCTGGGCCTCCAGCGTAAGATCTGAGCAGGGAAACGCCCCTGCCAGTGCACAGTGAGCCGGGAATGGTGCCCCCTGGTGGTGTGCGGCCCTCCAGCAAAGGTGAGACTGGAGAGGGACAGGAGGGACAGGCTTTGATGGAGCCACCAGTCACCTCGTAATCACAGGCGTTGTAGCCGTAGGCCGCACAGCTCGTCTTGTTTCTGCCGATACACAGCACGGTCTGGCCCAGAGAGAAGGAGAATATTCCCAGGCTGGCCAGCTTCAGGACAACGCACCTGGGGCGGGGTGAGGGCGGGGAGTGGGGCCGTGTCAGGGGGAGGGGCTCAGGTGCCACGCTCGGGCCACCCGGGTTACAGGGGTGGCTGGTCTCTGAGATGGTGTCTCTTCTGGGTCCAGCCCCCTCTAAATCCAGAGCCCAGTCTCCTTCCAACCTGCTCCGTCCCCGGCAATGTTTCCCAAAGCGTGTTCCCTAGAGTCTTGGTCTCTAGATGATTCCTGAGAGAAGGGTTCTATTTTTAAATCAGTTTGGGGAACACTGTGGGGCCCAGCTGCCCTCTCAGCCCCCCACTGCCCACCACACTCAGTTTGGCTGTTTGCAGGCGTATATGGGCCTTCCATTGTCTCACAGCAGGGTTGGTCTTCCTCCTGCCTGTCGATCCCCTAGCCGTCTTACACCGTCTCATACGTCCCGATCCCATGCATCCCCCTCCTGCATAATGCGGCACCAGATCGCAGAGGTAGGATGGTGTACCCCCAAACCAGCACACGCACATTGTGCCCAAGCATGGACTTTTAGCGTTGACAGGCACAGAAGTCTCCTGCTGTTGAGGGAGGCTGGGAGGCAGGGTGAGTAGGGGCTGATTTTTTTTTTTTTTGTTAATTAATCCTTCATCCTTTTGAGCATTTTGAACTTTCTACCATGTGCATGTGCTACTACTTATTCCAAATATAAGGTTTCAGACCACAGTCAACCTTGGAGGAAAGCTGAATGGGCTGCATCGGCACCGGGGGAAGCAGAAGGGAAAGCAGACAGAGCTAAGTGGGGGGGCGGGGGGCTGTGGTGACGGGACAGGTGGCAGACAGAAAAGTGGAGCTGGAGCTCATGGTAGGGGGCTGCTGCTCAAGAGGGGCTTCAGGTCCAAGGCAGGATCCTGGTCCTGAGAGGGGGCACAGAGCAGAGCATGGGGGTGGAGGAGGGCTTGCCCGTGAACCTGCACCCAGCAGGGCATGGTGAGCTTGCTGTCTGCGGAGGCACTTGACCTCTGCGAGCCTCAGTTTCTTCATCTGTCAAATGGGGCTGAGGAAGGTCCCCACTCTTGCAGGTCACGTGAAGGTTGTCAAGGTAAGGGGGGTAAACCCGGGGCGTGTGAGAGCTGTGTGCATCCCGTGTGTGTGGAGCTGGCTCCCAGGCCCTTCTGGCTGTTTTGTCCCTGGCCCCTCTGAATGGCTGGTGCATGGTACAGGCTGCTGGCTTGCTTTGGACAGAAGGGACTGGAAAACCTTAGAGGGAGGTTCCCGAGACTGTGTTGTCTGGAAGTTCCTGCATGCTCAGGCCCTCTGGTGCCAGGCGGTCAGATGGCCAGCAGGACACAGCACCCTCATGTGCCCCCGGGCCTTCTGAACCTGACCCTGCCCACGGGGGCCCACCTGTCACCCCCAGGGGCGGCACTCACCAGAGGAGGGCAAGGTTGATCTCAGTGTTGGGGGGGTAGTTCTCCAGCTGGATGAGGAAAACAAATAGCAGGGGCCCCAGAAAGTTGACCAGGGCGATGACCCCAGGGGGCAGGTATTGCAGCAGCACAAACAGTGAGTCCTGCAGGAAAGAGCAGGTAGGGGGTGCCCATGGACTGGGGGGCCCCAGCAGTTCCCCCACACCCTACAGCCCCCTCAAGTGCCACTCTGGTGCAGGCCTGGCCTCCGGAAGCCCTCGGACTATTCCGGGTGGCAGCTCGGCTCTCGGGTACCACGGGCAGAGGCGGTGTCAACCTCCCTGTGCGTCTCGGCTTGCTCATCTACCAGGTGGGACCGTCCCGTCTCCTCCCACCAAAGCTGTGGGCAGGACCGAATGGGTGCACGTCAGTCGCCTGGCACCTCTTTGTTGTCCTGCGAGTACTTGGTGGCCCAGAAGATCACGCTGATGGCCCCAACCACCAGGAGCCCGATGAGGACGTTGACTCGCAGGTAGGTAAGCAGGTGGCAGATCCTCTGGGTCCGGGTCTGCTGCTGCACCTGCAGGAACCGACGCCCTTCCTCCAGCTCCACCTGTCGTGGGGGCGGGGACACAGACCGTCAGGCCCCCCGCGGGCAGGGCGCTGCGTGGAGGGAGAGAGTGCCCATCGGGTCCAGGTCAGCGATCGTGGGGGGATCCAGGCAGGGCTGGCGAGTCGCTGGAGCAGGGGCGGCGAGGGATGGAGGTGGCTTTCATGTGGACCACCCTCCCTGCCCTGTGTGCGTGTGCTCACGCCCGAGCACTGGCAGAGCCACCCCTTTGGCTAGAACACCCCGTGCACGTGCCTGTGCACACACTCCCAGACCACCCCCGCTCCCGTACTTAGTCACGCACGCTCACGCATTTGTCCACGCACCAGACACCCGCACACACCTTGAACTCGTTGCTGATCTCATGCTTCTTGATGGTGGCTGCTTCCTGCCCCCGGATACAGAAGTCCCAGGAGGAGAACACTTGGACGCTGACGGGCGACCTGTAGTCCTGGCCCAGAAACAGCCTCTGTGGCAGCCCCTTCACCATCCTGGAGGGAGCAGGAGGCCAGGGCCCATGGGGGAGGGGCTCCGCCCTGGCTCAGGTCTGGGGTGGGAAGCCCCTGACAGCCCGGGGTGCGGGCTTGTGGTGGGGGTGGGGAGGTAGGGGCGGTGCCTCCGGCTCCGCAGCTGGGGACACACTGTTCGGGCCCTGGAACCATGGATGAGCCTTACTGAACAGGAGCCGGGGCCCTCCTGCTACCTTGGGGTGCCACACCAAAGGGGGGGTGGTCAGGGAGAGAGGGCGAGGCAGGACTCTGCTCTCACCGCCGAAGAGTCCCACAGAAGCAGAGGAGGAGGCAGGCCAGGGGGCTCAGGAGGTAGGCCAGGCGGATGCTGTAGGCCGAGCTGCTCTCTGGACCCGCTCGGTAGGCGCCGTAGAAGAGGTAAGTGTTGTTGAAGGCCTAGGGATGTGGATGGTGACAACGGGGTCATGCAGGCCCTGTGCTAAGTGCTCCCCGTGTCTTAAGTCTCTAATTCTCATAGTAACTCATCCCGGGGGAGCGAGAGCAGCCACACGTCACAGTCACAGGGCCATTGGGCAACTTGCCCAAGACCACACCGCTCTGGGGAAGAGGCAGGGTGGGATACAGGAGCTTGGGAACCACTCAGTGGCTTCCAGGGATGAGGGTGGGGGGGTGTCTGTCCCACAGATGTGGACCCCTTCTTCCTCTGTCCTTTGCACCCCGACCCCAGCTGGGTGCTGGGGGCCATGGACATGTGTCCCTGGATCTGGGCCGTGCATACTGGCCGCAGCCTCTCTCTGAGCCCACCACTGTCCCCGCCAGCCTGTTTGTGTAAAACCGTTCCCCTAGATGCCAAAATGTCTTCGGAGGGACGGGGATCCTCTTAGACCTTGGTCCCCTGGGGCCAGCTGTCCAGGTCCCCCCGCCTCCCTGGTCCACAGCCAAGACAGAGCTCACTTACCCTGCCGGTTAAGACATTCCAGAGTTGATTGTGGAACCTGGGAACACCAGTCTGGGACTGGAGGCCATCAGAGCACTGGAGGGCTGCAAGGGGGAGAGGGGACCAGCAGGGAGGGGTCCCCAAGGCATAGGTGAGGCCCTGTGCCCACCTCCTCCATAGCCCCCCATCCTGGGGAGGCCCGAGCAGGGCCCTGAGGAGGTGTCAGGAGGCATGCCACGCATGAGGCGCGGTCAGGGAGCGTCCCGGGGCTGGACTCAGGCAGGAGGGAGCCCAGGATCGGGACGCAGAGGGTCAGGGCTGTCCCAACACTCTGAGCCCTGCACCAGCCCCCCAGGGTCCTCAGGGTGCAGGTGGGCGCTCGGGCCCTTATTCCCTCGGCGGGCGGGGCACTCACTGAAGTTGAGGGCCGGGCCTGGGTCACCGGGGCGGAGCCAGACCAGGGGCAGCAGGACGAAGCTGGCGGTCAGCAGCAGGGTCAGCAGGTTGAGCAGCAGCAGGAAGCGGAGAAAGGTGAAGTAGGACTGGATTCCGGTGCCAAAGAGGCCTGCGAGGGGAGCCGCGCCGGGCCAGGGGCCCAGCTGGGAATCCGAGGGCCCATCAACCCCGCGGGGTGCGGGCCACCCGCCTCCCGGACCTCCGACCTCCAGGCTCCCCCGCGGTGCCTGTGATGGCCACCAGGGGCTGCTGTCACCCACGCTCGGGGCAGGAGGGGTGTGCAAGGAAGGAGGGCGACGTTTGCTGGGGGTGGGGTGGGGGGGCAGGGGGGTTGGTGGGGGTAGGGAGGGCGAAGGCAAGCGGGATGGTGGTCTCCTCGGGTTGCTAAACTGGACACTGAGACTCCAGGGAGGGGTGGTGGGAGGTGGGGTGCGGGTGGGGGTCCTACCTCCGATCTCGTAGAGGGCCCCTTCCCAGAGCCCGAAGCCCTGGGCCAGCCGCCGCGCTGCCTCCCCGAGGCGCCGCCCCACTGCCCGCCGCCGGTGCTGCCATCGCTGCCAGCAGGAGGTCTTGGCGCCCTCGGGCTCCCGCAGCTGCCTGGGATGGGGGGGGCGTCCCTGAGCCACCCGCACTGCACCCCCCCCTCTCCGGGCCAGGCAGAGCAGTGCCAGGGGCCAGAGGAGTCCTGCCCCTGCTGTGACTTCCCCCCATCCAACAGGTGCATCCTCTGGGTGCTCCACCCCCCGCCACCCCCTGGCCTGACCTGTCAGCCCCACGGCACCCACCGGATGAAGCGCTTGTCCACCATGGCATAGGGCAGCTCCCGCACCAGCGCCTGGGAGGACTGCAGCCGCGCCACCTCCTGCTCCCACAGTTCCTCCACTCCGGCTTCTGGCTCCTGGGAGGCCTGGCCGGACTCCACTGACCACTGCCTCAGCATCTCTGCGGTGGCCGGGAGGTTGGGGGCGCTGGCTGGCAATCCCCTGCCTCCTGGAAGGGACATGGGGTGCCTGCTGGGCGAGCGTCAAGCTCTTGGCCTTGGTACGGCCAGAGATGAAGAGAGAATTCAGCTGGGGCGGATCCCGCTGGGGCGGATCCCGGCTCAATCCCTGTCCGCAGCTCAGAGCAACACACTGCCAGAGGCCTCAGTTTCCCTGTTTGTCAATGGGGAGAAAGGTCTAAAGAGCACGGAAAGATGGCCCGTCCCAGCAAAGCCAAGGCCAGGCGTAGCCACAGAGGACTGAGCTGGGTCCCAAGGCCTGCGGTACCCGTCCCCCCTGCCCGGGGGGCCACGGGCCTTCTGGGTCATCCCTTGGCAAGACAAATCCGGCTCTGCTCCCCCCGCTAATTCTTCCACTGGGGCCCTGCCCTACACCCTGACAGTTCCTAGGATCCAGTATCCCGTGGCACCCCGGATTTGGACGTGATAGGACCCCCTTCATCCCCTACCTGTGGTCCAGCCCCCAGGACTGGGTCTGCCCCGCCCCCCAGGGACCCGATGAGGGGGCGTGGCTACAGCCCCAGACTCGGGAAGGGGACCCTGGTGGCAGCTATAACCCCTACCCCCAGCAGCCCCACACTGCAGGGCTCTCCCTTTCACCTCCTCACTCTCTGCCTCCTCCCCCCACTCTGCACCCTGCTCACCTGGGGACAAGGGATCCGGTCCCCAAGGAGCTGCTTGTTGGACCCACTCCCGGGCCAGGCCTGGCGAGACCGTGAGGGAGCCTGGGACGGGGGGAGGGGGATGGTTGTTGGGGTGTCACATGACAGGAACCCCAGCTCTCCCGCCTTCTCCTCCCCCTCCACTTCGGGCTCCCACCTCGACAGTTTCCTCTGCTTTCACTGGGGCCGCCACTTCCTGCGGCGCTGGGCGACCAGGCAGGTGGAGGGTGTGTGGGGGGGTGGCCTCTGGACCCCGTGGGGTTGGGGTCCCCAGGGCGGGGGTCGCCCCCATCTCCCCCTCCCCCCACTTCTGCATGCTTGTCCCCACCGGATCTCTCTAGGCCTGGGAAGCCCCAGCTGGGGCGGGGGCCTGGCTGCTTATCTGCGGGTGGCAGGCTGTCCTGGGGAGAGCAGGATGGTGACAGAATGGGTGGGTCCCATCGCTCGGGGCCCCTGGTTCCAGAAGCCCTTGGCCTTAATCCTCAACTTCCCTCCTGGGTCACTGGCTCTTGGACAAGGCGCGGACTTAGAGCCTGGAGGATGGCAAGGGCTCAGGAGTCGGTGTCATCTGCACCAGCTAGGCAAGGTGTTCAAGAGCCCCCTTGGACCTTTGTGTCCCGGGTTCCCCTGGGAGACCCTGTGATCTTACCCTTCTTGTGCCCGCTCCTCCCTCCTCAGGGCCCAGTCCAGCCTGCTGAGCTCTGCGGGCTTTTCTGCATCCCTGCCTGGAACCCCTCATTTTTCCAAGCCCCTCCTCCACGCCAGGCTCCACGCTGGGTGCTGGGGCCCAGCACCCAGTGGGTTCAGAGAGTGGGGGCGGGGAGAAGGGACCAGCAAAAGTACATGTCAACAGGAAGTGGCAAGTGCTCCAACAGGGAGGCTTCCTACAGGACGTGACCTGCAAGTGGGGCCAGGTCACGCAAGAACCATGTGGCTGGAGCATGGATGGGTGTGCGGGGACGGGACGGGGCGGGGTGGGGGGAGGCAAGGGCTGGGCAGGCCTGGGGGGGGCCTTGTGCCAAGATGCAGCCCGAAGTAACCCACCTGAGGACCACAGCGGTGGCTGCAGAAAAGCCCCAACCCTGACCCCTCCGACTTTGTCCAACTTCAGGTCAGCGGACCCTTCACCGGTTGCATCACATCTTTTCACTGGGGAATCCTGGCTTTGCCCACCTCTCTGCCTTCCCGCCCGCCAGCGTCCTAAGGCTTCCCTACACGGGGAATGTGCCCCCCAACACTGTCCAAGTCCCCCCAAGTCTCACCCCAATCCTGGGAGCCTGCCCTCTGACCTGCCAGGCTTTCTCAAAGTCGGCGCTCCCCGATGGACCAGGCTCTGCCCTGGGAGAGGACCCCCGGGGGCCTGCTGGTCATCCGTGCGCAGGGACCGCAGGCCGCTCCCCGGCTTGGGGGGCCGGGGGGGGGGGGGCAACCAGGACGGCAGCAGTGGGCACAGCAGGTGTCCCCCTCCCGGGTCGCGCCCCCTCCTCCCCGCCTAGCCCACAGGACCTGCGCCAGAACCGAGCAGAACCCCCGCCCCGCGCAGGGGGTGGTCCCCCCCGCCCAGGAGCCTGCTCGGGAAGGCCGCTTGGGAAAGCCTTGGTCTGCGGGGGTTGCGGGGAGGAGAGGGTTGCCCAACGCGCTGTCGCAAGCCTCCACCAGCGGAGCTTTGCAGCCTCGTGGCATCTTGATGACCGCCCTGGGAAACGGGTGGCTGGGGCGGTGTCCCCATCTGAAACTTGGGGAAACTGAGTCCCACGGACACCGCGGACTCCACCGCGATTGGAGTCGACCCCGACGCTCGGCCGCCCGCACGCAGCTCAGGCCTCGGGGTGCGGGGGAGACGGGGTGGCGGGTCGGCAGGGAGAGGCCAGGGTCGCCCGAGGCGGGGCGCAGGGTCACGTGACGCCGGAGGCCGGCCCCCAGGTGGGCCGGGCGGGGCGCTGCTCCCTCCCGCCCCCAACCGCCCCGCCCCCCGCGACCGACCCAGGTCGCCTCTGGGGCCCGGTCACCTCCGCCCCGCCCCCTCACCCCGCGGCCCCGCCCCCGGAGGTCCGAGCCCCGACCCCGGCTCCGGGGACAGGTGAGCGGCTCGCGGGCGCGCAGGGCGCCCCTCCCCCGCGCCTCCCAGGTATGCGCGGCCACGGGGTGCGGGCGGGGCGCGGGCCCCCGGGGAGGGGCGCGCCGCCCGGCAGCCCCGGCCCCCCGCCCCCGGCCTCCTCCCCGGCCCCCCGGGCCCCCCGGGCTGGGGGAACGTTCCCGGGGAGCGGCTCCACCCTGCCCCTCCCCACCTGCTCAGGGCTCAGGAATGGAGAGTCCCGGAAACCCTGCGGGGCGCGCCGGCCCGGGGAGGGCGGCAGGGTGCCCGCTGCGGAAGTCCCGGCGTCGCCTGGCGGAGCCCGGGGGAGCCCCCAGCCCCGGCCGGCCGGGGATGCCGGGCCTCTGAGCACCTCCCACCTCCCACCTCCCCACTACCCGCGCCCCCGAGGGGTGTGCGGGAGAGGCCTGTGGGCCTGGGAGGCGCTGTATGGAGGGACCCCAGCTCTAGGGACAGGAGCGGGGGGGGGGTACACCCTCAGCTCCATGTCCATCTGTTTGCCCCATTCAGCTCCCTGGTGGTGGTGCCCCCCGCCCCCCATCGCCGGCTCCCGCTGGAGGGAGAGGAAGGGGCTCAGACTTTGCGGGGCCTGGGCTCAGAGACTGGACGGCCTGCACCCCTAAGTGAGGACGCTGTTTGGGCATCCTGGCCACCCCCCCCCCAAGACCCCTCAAGCTCAGCCAACTATTCCGAGTGCTGTTTTCCCTCCTGCGCGTCGGGGGAGGGGGAGGAGGGGGGGGAGGACGGGACTGGGCCCTTGCTGGGCTGCGCCCTGCGCCACTCCCACCGGGTGAGGAGCCCAGACAAGGCCGCCCTGGTTCCAGTTGCCCCGGGCGGTGGCGGAGGGCTCAGCCTGGACAAAGGCGGGACAAAGGCTGCCTGTGTAATGCGCGCCCCCCCCCAGCCAGCTGCCCGCCCCACCTCCGGGTGATGGAATGTAGGGGAGTCCTCTGCTGGGGACTGGTGACCTTGCAGCACCCTAGCTCAGCCGGCGTGGAGTGCCGTGATCCCCGTTGGGGGGTGAGGGCAGGCAGTGCTGGGTGGGGGCGCAGCTGGAGGACCCCCCACCAGGGGGGTGCTGGTTGTGGGGCGAGGGCTAGCCGTTGGAGGGTTTCCTGTGAGAGGAAGTGCTCTGGGGTTACAGGGCAGGCACAGGAAGGTCTGGGAGCTGCCCTGACCTTTTGCACCAGGAGGGCCGTGGATACCTGGGACCTGGGCCGAGCCGGCGCCTGGGGGAGCTGCTAGGGGAGCTGCGTCCCCGGGCTCCCACCCCTTCCCGCTTCCCCGGGACTGGGGACTGGCTGGGGACTGGCGGCGCCGGAGAGGAAACAATGGGGACTGCTCAGACCCCCCCACTTCCTTCTGCTCGCCCTCAGGCAGTGGAAGGGGCTCCCCCTCGCCCGCCCATTCAGGCAGGAGGTTTATTTGGAGTCACTGACCCGGCCACGTGTTTGGCTGGGGCTGGGGGGCCTCGGCCGCGGGCGCCTCCCACGGGCCCCAGGGAGCCGGCGGTTTGGCCCGGCCCCAGGCACTGAGGCCGCCTTGGCGCACCACTCCCTGTCTCCCCAGATGGGCAGCGGGAGGCTCCGGAGGCTGCGCCCAGGCTCTGAGCAGCCCTGAGCAGCCGTAGGTCTGCAGACCGGCTGGGCGTGGGTCACCGACATGGCCCAGCCACTGACCTTTGTCCTCAGTGTTCCCGAGACCCCAGAGGACCATGGGTAAGTGTGCTGGGGCCGGGGCGGTGTGGTGGGGGGTGCTGGAGGGCAGGGATGTCCCCCTCGTCCCCGCCCCAGAGGCCACCTTGACTGGGGCCTGTGGATGGGGGCGGCAGCCAGGGCAGCTGAACCCCGCCCCCCCCACCTCATCTTGCAGCCCGGAGCCCAGCCCCTATGATGAGAGCGAAGTGCACGACTCCTTCTATCAGCTCATCCAGGAGCAGAGCCAGTGGGTGGCCGAGGAGGGTCTGGAGCTGCAGCAGAGGGAGCCGGGGCCCCCGGAGACCCCAGGTGAGCCCCCCATGCAAGCCCCCAGGCCAGGCCCTGGGTGTGGCTCAGGCCCCCCGGGGCACAGGCCCTGGGATGGGGATGCGGTGGGCGGGGCGCTGAGCCTGGCCAGCCTGGCAGGATGCCGCTCCCAGTGGGCTACAGGCCTGGGGTAGGGATGGGGTGGGATGGGGTGGCGGACGTGGCTGGCCAGCCGGGTCTCTGGGACCTCTGGATGTGTCTTCCCACCTCCTAGGCAGCGGCCACCAGGCCCTGCTGGGGCCCGAGGACCCCCTCGTCCACAGCACGGCCACACTCCGCATCTTGGCCAGCATGCCCAGCCGCACTATCGGTGAGTGGGCCCTCTACCCCCCGCACCCCGGGGCGCCTCGGGCTTCAGGCGAGGATCTCGGCCCCTGCTCCCGGCTGCTGCCCGGAGGCCCCGCACCGCCCCTGTGGCCCCACTGGGTTCCAAAAATGACTCCGGAGTCATAGGGCTAAAAATAGGCCCTTGGGAACCCGGTGGTGCTGGAGGCCTCTTGGAAAGGGACTTCCTTGGGTCCTGGGAGGGGCGGGGGCTGGGGGGCAAGGCCGGCGCTGCCCCTGACCACCGCCCCGCAGGCCGCAGCCGAGGGGCCATCATCTCCCAGTACTACAACCGCACCGTGCGGCTCCAGCGCAGGGTCAGCCGGCCCGAGCTCGGGGGCGTGGGGCGCTCCGCCCGGCCCAGCCTCCGCCTCTACGACCTGGAGCTGGATCCCGTGGCCCTGGAGGAGGAGGGTGAGCGAGCAGACCCATGCCCCAGGGATGGAGCCCCCACGCCCCCACGCTGAGCGCTCGGGTGGGACACATGCTGCCGGCTTCGGGCTGTGACGGTGGCGAGCAGACCAGGCCCAGCTGTCCCGCGGCTTGCTTTCCGCCCAGTGACACAGGCAGGAACCAGCTAAATGGAAGAGCAGACTCAAGCTCAGATGAGGGTGACTGAGGAAAGGCAGGCGGCACGACGGGGATCCAGGGAGGCTCCCTGGAGGAAGGGACACTAACACAGAGGGCCTTGTGCAAAGGCCCTGAGGTGGGAGGCTGGTGCGCAGCAGGGCCGGTGTCACAGGTTGGGGCGGTGAGGTTCAGGTGCACTGGAGGTCAGAGCAAGATGCTTGTGGGGACCCAGGAGGAGAGTTAGGGTTCATAGGCTGTGGTGGGGGAGTGGAGACAGCTAGTGGGGGCCACGGCGGGGTCTGGTGTGGATTGTGCGGGCGGAGAGCGGCCGGCCAGGCCTGGGCGGGTGGGCTGAGGTCTGCGGGCCTGTCCGGGGCCTGGGGACAGGTACAGGAGAGGGGCATGTGACGGGGGGCTGACAGGGCCCCCTCCTTCCATAGAGAAGCGGTTCCTCCTGGTGAAGGAGCTCCAGGGCCTGCCGGTGGCCCAGCGGGACCACATGCTCCGCGGGATGCCCTTGGGCCTGGCCGAGAAGCGCTGCCTGCGGTCAGTGCCCGTGGCCTCGAGACCCGCTTCCTTGGCTCTTCCCGCTGGGCGGCGGGTGGGCAGCGCCCTGGGCACGTGGCGAGTGGCTCCCGGGAGGGACTGGGGCCCGTCCCGGTCCAGCCCTGAGGCCGCCTCTGCCCCCAGAGAGGAGAGCCGGACCCTGACGCGGAAGCGGCGTGGCCGCCGTGGCCGGCGTGGGCTCCTCTCCTGCTGCGGCCGGCTGCGGGACGCCTGCGTCCTGGTAGGAGCCACCTGTCCTGGGGGGGGACCGGGCTGCCCGGCGGGGGTCCCGAGCTCAGGCCGGCCCCCTCCCGCCTCTGCCCCCACAGGCCCTGCACAGCCTGGGGCTCGGGCTGCTCTCGGGGCTGCACGCCCTGATGCCCTGGCGCTACGCCCTGAAGCGGATCGGAGGCCAGTTCGGCTCCAGCGTGCTCTCCTACTTCCTCTTCCTCAAGACCCTGCTGGCCTTCAACGCCCTCCTGCTGCTGCCCCTGCTGGCCTTCCTCGTGGGCGTGCAGGCCGCCTTCCCGCCGCCAGCCTCCCCGGGCGCCGTCCCCGCCTTCACGGGCTTGGAGCTGCTCACCGGCGCGGTGAGGGCTGGGCCGGGGCGAGGGAGCCGTCGGGGGGGCCGGGGGCTTCTGCAGGTGGGGGCCCTGCCTCCCCCGGGGAGCCCCCACCCCTACAGCCAGCACCCCCTGTGCTGTGACTCCAGGCTGCGGCCAGCCTCTCCCTGGTGTCCGTCCCGCCCCGACTTCCGTGGGGCCGGGGAGCCCCGGGATGGCTGTGGCCCTCGGGCTCCCTCCGTGCCCTCCTCCCCGCCCCTGCCCTGCCCTCGCCCTGCCCCGTGGCCGGCGTCCCTCTGCCTCTGGAAGCCTGAGGCTGGGTCAGGTGTGGGAGGCGGGAGAGTCCCTGACTCAACGGGGCGTCCTCCCTGCAGGGCCGCTTCACCCACACCGTCATGTACTACGGCTACTACAGTAACACCACGCTGAACCAGCCGTGTGTGCCCCCGCTCGACGGCGGTCAGTGCAGCCGCGAGGCAGACGGCCTGCCCTACAACATGCCCTTGGCCTACCTCTTCACTGTGGGCGTGGCCTTCTTCATCACCTGCATCACCCTGGTGTACAGGTAATGGCCCCCCACCATATGGCCTCGGCTCTGCGTACTACTGATTGTCTACTCAGCCGTTCATTCCTGGGTGCCTCCTTCCACCCGTCCACCCACTCTTCTCTCTATCCATCTACTCTTCTGTCTATCCATCCATCCATCTATCCTTCCATTCACCCATCCACTCATCCTTCCATCATCCTTCTTTCTGTCCATCATCCATTCATCTTTCCATCCATCCATCCATCCATCCATCCATCCATCTATCCATCCTTCCGTCCATCCATCCATTCATACTTCTATCCTTCCATCCATCCATCTGTCCATCCATCTGTCCATCCATCCATCCATCCACCCATCCTTCCATCTATCTGTCCATCCATCCATCCTTCTGTCCATCCATCCATCTGTCCTTCCACTCGTCCATCCATTGGTCCATCCATCTGTCCATCCTTCCATCCATCCACCCATCCTTCCATCTATCTGTCCATCCATCCATCCTTCTGTCCATCCATCCATCCTTCTGTCCATCCATCTGTCCTTCCTGACCTCCGTCTATCCATCCATCCATCCATCCATCCATCCATCCATCCACTCATCCTTATGTCCATCCATCCTTCCTTTCATCCATCCATCCATTCATACTTCCATCCATCCATCCTCCTGTGCATCCATCTGTCCATCCTTCTATCCATCCATCCGTCCTTCCACCCATCCTTCCATCTATTATCCATCCATCCATCCATCCATCCATCCATCCTTCAGTCTGTCCTTCCGTCCGTTTGTCCATCTGTCCATCCATCCACCCATTTTTCTGTCCATCCATTCTTCCATCCACCTGTCCATCCATCCATCCATCCATCCATCCATCCATCCACCCACCCAGCCACCCAACCATTTATCCCCTCCACCCACAAACATCGACTATGCTCAGCTCGGGGCAGGAAGGTGAATGAGCATGGTGCCTGGTTCCCTTAGGCACTTGCCGTCTAGGGGAGAAGACATCAGGGAGCGGGCTGGGAAAATCCAGAGCCCCAGAGGTGTTTGCTGAGGAGTGAGGAGAGTTTGAGTCAGGCTGGCTTCTGAGGGGAGGTGCTCATGTCCCACAGGGAGGTTAAACACGAGTGGGCGGGGGAGAAGCAGAGGAGGGTGATTGGGTCCTGCACGGGCAGTGCGAGAGGCCCGAGGTGTCACCGTGCTCTGCAGCGGTGTCTTGTGGGAGGCGCCCACTGTCTCAGTGGGCGATGGAGCCCGCCCTCTGCCAGCCGCTATGGCTGGTGGGCACCGAATTAGCCGGGTTGATGGGTGGCCAGCGGTCCGCAGCAGGCAGCCCAGGGCGCAGCACTGGAGGAGGGGCAGGGTGTCGGCGGAGGCCCATCGGGCACCCCAAGGGCTCCTCAGAGTGGGTGGGGGTTTCAGCTGCGGGGAGCGTCCCTGACTGCCTTCTCACCCGGCCTCTGTGTCCCTCGTCACCTCTGTGCCTGGCTCTGCTCCTCCCAGCATGTCGCACTCTTTTGGGGAGAGCTACCGGGTGGGCAGCACGGCGGGGGTTCATGCCGTCACCGTTTTCTGCTCCTGGGACCACAAGGTAACTCAGAAACGGGCCTCCCGCGTCCAGCACGACAACATCCGAACCCATCTGAAGGTGAGCCACTCCGGGGCCGGGGGAGCCCCTGGGGCCACCGCCTGACTGGTGGGCTCCCGCAGACCCGGCCCGGGCACACTAAGGTCCACGCAGCCAGAGCCGCAGGGGCCCCTGGTCCCAGAGACACGGCTTAGCACCGGGAATCGTCCCGGGGTGCGTCTCTAATGGGGGGGCGGACTCGAACGCCTGGGAACCCCTGTTACTAGGACACTGCTCGGCAGGTGCAGCGTGCGTGCTCAGGCCCGGTCTATGCTGGTGGCCTGTCCCCTGTCCCGTGCAGACTCCGTGTCAGGTGGCCCCCACCCCCAGGGGCCGCCGCTCCCCTGCGAGAGGCCTAGTAGGCTGCTCTTGGGGCTCCTGCCCACGCGCAGCCCAGGGTAGGGACTGTCAGCGTTCCCTGCTGCCCGTGAGCAGAGCCACCTCCGAGGGTCAGTCCCCTGCCCAAGGCCAGTGGCCAAGCGGGGCCCGGTGGGAAGGTCTCTGCGTGTCTGGGGTCTGTGTCAGGGGGGCCCCATCTCTGACCTGGCCGATGGGCCCTCCTGCCCTCGGGGAGCTCCCGTGGCCGGACGGGGCGTCCTTCGTGCCTCGGGGCTCCTGGTCAACTGGGGGGCCGCCCACCTCCACAGCAGGGAGCGGGGCTCAGAGGCAGGGGTGGGGAGGGAGGCCTCAGTGTGCAGCCTGAGCCTGGGAGTGGCGAGGAGGGCCGGGTGGTGGCGTTGGGGGTGGGAGGGGGGCGGCCCCTTGGTCCCCCCAGGCTGCCCAGGGGACCACCCCCGGGTCCCCATGTGTGTCTGCGCGTCTGCCGTGCGGTTCCTGATGGGCTGGCCGCTGCCCCCAGGAGCTGCTGGCCGAGTGGCAGCTGCGGCAGGTCCCCCGGAGCCTGTGCGGGCGGCTGCGGCAGGTGGCCGTGCTGGGGCTCGTGTGGCTGCTGTGTCTGGGGACGGCACTGGGCTGCACCGTGGCCGTCTACGCCTTCTCGGAGCTCACGATCAAGGTGCGGGCCAACGGCGGACAGTCCCCATGGCCCTGGCCACAGGGTCAGGCCCCTGCTTACTTCAGACAGGTCCCTGGTGACTGGGTCCCCGCGCCGCCACCCCGGCTGCCCGCCCACCCTCTCGCTCTTGCTCACTCACTCCTCCTGCCTCTTCTGTTTCGCTTTCCCAGACACCTGCGTCCCCACCCCCTTCCTGTGTGGTTTGACTGGGAGGCCTGGGCGGGTGTATCTTGGGGGGGGATGGGGGCCGCGGGTGCTCCTTTCACCCGGGGGGCCCTCCGGGCAGCCCCCGCCAGCCAGGGCCCGTGGGTGGAGCCGGCCCCAGGATGGGGCCCCTGCCGTGACCCCCGCCCCTCCTCCTGCAGAGCCCCGTGTCCACGGAGCAGGAGGGGGCGCTGCTGGCCCTGCCCACCGTGGTGTGCGTCCTCAATCTGGGCGCCCCCTACCTGTACCGCTGCCTGGCGGCCCTGGAGCGGCACGACTCCCCGGTGCTGGAGGTGTACGTGGCCATCTGCAGGTGCGCGGCCAGGCCGGGCAGGTGGAGGCTTCCTGGGGCGCGGCCTCTGTCCCCCGCTCCGCTCTCAGCCCTCCCCGCCTCCCTGTCCCCCCTACAGGAACCTCATTCTCAAGATGGTCATTCTGGGGATTCTTTGCTACCACTGGCTGGGGCGCAGGGTGGGCGTCCTGAAGGAGCAGGTGAGGTGGGGCTGCAGGGAGGGCAACCCCCAGGGCGCTGCCCTGCTGCCAGGGGTGCGGGTGGTGGGCAGGGTGGCGGCCAGCGGGTCAGGGGCCGAGGCCCGGTCTCTTTCAGTGCTGGGAGAACTTCGTGGGCCAGGAGCTGTACCGGCTCATGGTGCTGGACTTCATCTTCGTGCTTCTGGACACGCTTTTCGGGGAGCTGGTGTGGAGGTGAGGTGCCCGGTCCCGCCCGCGTGCCGCTGAGCCCCTGGGCCGCCCTCGAGGGGCTGGGCGGCGCCCACCTGGGTGCTGCTCGCTGGAGGCCTCCGTGGAGGATGGGAAATGCATGAGGATGGGGGGGCGGGGGGCGTTTCCAGAAGGCTTCCAGGCACTGGCACTGCTGCTGCTTTTATTTCTATTTGTGTTTTTTTTTTTTTTCCGGGAATATGTGAGTTTATTAATAATTTTAAAATGGGATGTTTAACAGTCAGTAAAACGTTTGATGCCACTTGTGCACGTTTAGAGCTGGGCGTCGGAAGGACCACGACGTGGGGCGCCTGGCTCAGTGGGGGGAGCGTGTGACTCTTGATCTCAGGGTCATGAGTTCGAGTCCCAAGTTGGGCGTAGAGATTACTTAAAAAAAGAAAAAAGAAAGAAAAAAGAGCAAGCGGAAGTCAGCCGTAGCCCGCACCCTCGGCGGAGGACCCGAGTTGGCGGGCACCTGCCTGCTGCGGCCCGGCTCTGGGGTCGGTGCTCCCTCGTGACCCTGGGGGCTCCTCTGCCGCAGGCTCATCTCTGAGAAGAAGCTCAAGCGGGAGAAGCCGGAGTTTGACATTGCCGGGAACGTTCTGGAGCTGATTTACGGGCAGACCCTGACCTGGTGAGCGTCTTTTGCTTGCCCGCGGCCGCCGGGCCCGCGCGGGGAGGGTCCCCTCAGGCCTGCAGCGGGGCCCCCTTGGCAGTGTGCGGTGACGCGGGCCCGGCCCCTCACCTCTCCGGGGCGCAGTGCTGCCCCTCCCCGGGGACCTGAAGCCAGCCCGGCGTGGGCTGGGTCACGGAGGGCGCGGGGCCTCTCGGGGTGACCAGGCCGTGTAGCCCCGGGGCCGCGCAGCGCTCGTGACCCCAGCCCCCTTCCCCCTCCCCAGGCTGGGGGTCCTCTTCTCGCCCCTCCTCCCCGCCATACAGATCATCAAGCTGCTGTGCCTCTTCTACGTCAAGAAGGTAAAGGTGCCCGCGGGGCCCCGGGGAGCGGGCGCAGCCGGGTGGGCCCTGGGCTGGCGGCGCGGAGCCCTGCCCTCCGCCCGAGAGCCGTGGGCCCCGCAGCCCGGGGCGCCGTGGGGTCGGCTGAGTGCGCCCCCACCGCGCTCCCGGGCCGGCCAGCAGCCCGTTGGGGTGCGCGGTGGGTGCCGGGCGGCCCGACGCGTCCTGGGGTTCGGGTGGGCTCGGTGGCTGAGAACCGGCCTCTCTGTCCAGGCGTCTGTCCGGGCGTCTGTCTGGGCTGCTCGACGGGGCACCGTGTGCCCAGGCTGCTGGGGCGACGTTCATAGGGCGCCGGCCCCGAGGTGGCCGCGGTGTCTGGTCTCCCCTCTGCCAATCAGGAGGCGGGGCTGGGGAGCCTGCCCCCCTGCCCCCCTGCCCCCTCCTGCCCCCCTGCCCCCCAGGCCTGGGGAGGGAAGTCGGGCGGGCGGTGGCCGAGCTCAGTCTCTGTCCCCAGACGAGCCTGATGGCCAACTGCCAGGCGCCCCGCAGGCCGTGGCTGGCCTCGCACATGAGCACCGTCTTTGTCTCGCTGCTCTGCTTCCCCTCCTTCCTGGGAGCCGCCGTCTTCCTCTGCTACGCCGTGTGGCAGTGAGTGGGTCCTCGCCCGGGGGGCGTGGAGCCGCCCCTGGATTCGGGGGGCTGCCCGTGCCCGGCTCGGGGCTCAAGCCGCCGTCTGCCCCCAGGGTGAGGCCCTCCAGCACCTGCGGCCCCTTCCGGACCCTGGACACCATGTACGAGGCGGGCAAGGTGTGGGTGCGCCGTCTGGAGCAGGCGGGCCCCAGCGTGTCCTGGGTGCCCTGGATCCACCGCTACCTGGTGGAAAACACCTTCCCCGTCTACCTGGTGTCGGCCCTGCTGCTGTGAGTGCGCGCAGGCGGGGCGTCGGGGAGGAGAACCCCGGTGGGGCCGTCCTGTCCCCCCGGCTGCTGCTCAGGGTCCCCCCTGACCGCCCGTGTGTCCGGCTCCCCGCAGGGCCGTCATCTACCTCAACATCCAGGTGGTGAAGGGCCAGCGGAGGGTCATGTGCCTCCTCAAGGAGCAGATCAGCAACGTGAGTGCCCCTCCCCGCCCTGGGGCCACCTCCTGGCTGGCACAGCTCCCCCAGCCCGGGTGCCGAAAGGCTCTCCCCGTTAGTAGGTGTGGTTCGTACTGAGCAGAGACGGGGAGTGAAGCCGCTGGGTCGCAGAGACCCCTCAGGACAGGGCTCCAGGGGACGGGCTCAGGGTGGCATGGGGTGGGGGTTGGGATTTGGGCTCCGGCTAAGAAGGGCAGCATTTTAGGGCGTGCGGGCCTGCGGGGGTGCAACCTCTGTGAGGATTTTTGAGACTGAGGAAATAGTTTTTGGACTGTTTGGGGGACTCACACTGGGACATGGACCCCGTTCAGTGCCCTCATTTTGCAAAGGAGTGGAGTAAGGTTAAAAGCAGTCCTGGATTTAAGTCACTTTTTTTTTTTTTAAGACTTTACTTACTTATTCATGAGACACAGAGAGAGACGCAGAGACACAGGCAGAGGGAGAAGCAGGCTCCCTGCGGAGAGCCCCATGTGGGACTCGATCCCAGGACCCCCGTGTCACGCCCTGGGCCGATGGCGGCTCTAAACTGCTGAGCCCCCTGGGTGCCCTAAATCACTTTATTATTTTTTAATTTTCTTAAATTTTACTTTTTAAAAAATATTTTATTTATTTATTCATAGAGACACAGAGAGATTGAGAGGCAGAGACACAGGCAGAGGGAGACGCAGGCTCCATGCAGGGAGCCTGATGTGGGACTCGATCCCGGGTCTCTGGGATCACGCCCAGGACTGAAGGTGGCGCTAAACCCGCTGAGCCACCAGGGCTGCCCCTAAGTCACTTTATTAAGCGCGTTGCAGTTTGTCATCACAGCATGAGAGGCAGGACGGGCCCAGGACCGGGGATGCCCACTGCACGGTGGGCCCCTGGGGGTCCGCCCGCCCCGAGGGAGGCCCTTTCCCTGCTTGGCTGCTGGGCTCCTCATCCTGCTCAAAGCAGGTGACCGCAGAGTCTGGGGGGTCCGTGTCCTGCCCTGGGTGGGCCCTGACCTGCCCCAAGGCTAGATTCTCACTGTATGCCTGGGCTTGAGCCACGTTGGGGCCAGCTGTGTGCGTGGCCCGGCGTCCACGTGGGGCCGGGGGCTGCACCTCCTCATGGTGCGCGCTGGTGGCTGCCTGCGTCGCCGTCTTAGGAGGACTTGGGGGTCCGGCGCGGGGGGTCGGCGGGCAGGACAGGGCTGGGCTGCAGGGGCCTGGGACCCTGCTGCTGGCTCAGCGATGCCGGGCAGGGCCTGCGGGCGGGAAGGTCCCTGAGCTCCCACATCTTGGGGGTTCCAATAACACCACAGGGGTCCCCGCGTCACCTTCCCTGATACACGCGGGGCGGCGGGGCGCACCCACCGGGCCGGCCGGTTTCGGCAGCCAGCTCCTGCCCTCCTGCGGGCGCCGGCTGCGCCGGGGTGGAGGTGCGGGGCCCATGCGGGAGCAGCGGCCCAGCCCCGCCTGCTGGTTCTCTGGGCGGGAGAAGAGCGCGCACAGGCTGGGCCCTGCCCGGGATGCGGGGCCGCGGGGCCGGGCCAGGGTGGCCGACTCAAGGGCACAGTCCTCTGTCCCCACCTACTCGGACGGAAGGAGCCTCGAGCCAAGGGCTGCGGCAGGTTCCAGAAGCCGGACAGAGGAAGGAAGGTGCTCCCCGAGAGTCCCCAGAAGGAACCAGTCTGGCTGAGCCCCGATCGCGGGCCCGGAGAGCCGTTCGGACTTCCGAGCTCCAGAACCGAAACGTGACCCTGTGTTGTTCTAAGCCACCAAGTTGGTGGTAATTAGAACGAGAGCGGGAAGCTAACACAGGCCCTGAGCTGCAGACACTTGTCCCCTGTTCACAGACGGTGACTGAGGTCAGGGAGGAGGGAACTGGCCCGACACAGAGCCACCAAGTGGCGGGACCAGGTTTAGATCAAGTCAGGCTGGCTGTGGCCTTCACCGTGGCCCCAACCACATTCCTTTTTTGCCTTGGCCGCTAGGAAGCTGAGCTCTCTACATATGCCCGTTGCCTGGCTCGTCCTCTATTGGTGCCTCCTCCGCCCTTTAATTTGTGCTTGTCGCGTGGAATGGTCTGGAGCAGGGCTGTTGGGGACAGATGGGTGGACGACCTCTGTCCCCTCACCCTTTGCGTTCTGGCCTTTCCAGGAGGGGGAGGACAAAATCTTCTTGATCAACAAGCTTCACTCTGTCTACGAGAGGAAGGAGAGGAGGTGAGGGGCCGTGGAGGGGTCGGTGGGAGCACAGAGGGGCGGGGGCCGGGCATGGCGGGGTGCTGGGAGCGCCGGCCTCCCCGCTGCCCTCCTCCCCAGCTCTGCTCCCGTGCTGCTGGGCGCTGTGGCTCCTTTCCTTCTAAGTCGGGGTGCCTGGGAGCTGCCCCCTCGGTCCCCCTGGTGCAGCCCGAGGCCCTGGGGCTCAGCCCTGGGAGCTGCAGGTCTGTCCAGCTCCTGGGAGGCCTGAGGGCAGCCTCTGAGGGCTGCTGGGAGTCGCCAGAGGGACTTTCGCCTCCAGCGCCCCGAGGTCACGGGCCCCCTTTCCAACCCCCCCCCCCTTCCGGCAGGGCTGGTAGGACCCAGGAGGCCGAGCGGCTTGCGGGCGATCCGGACGCCTGGTAGGACAGCGACAGGCCTGGCGGCTCTGCGTCTGCTCACGGGTGTGGCCTGTGCCCGGTGCCCCTCTTTTCCACTGCCCTGGAGGCACAGCCGCCGCCCCGGACTCTGCAGCCCATGAGGGCGGGACCTGCAGGGGGGCGGGGGGCACCCAGGGGACCGTGTCCTGCTTGGGACTCTATTTATTGATAAAATGTGTTTTGCAAAATGAGCTTCTCTTGGGATCCTGTGCTTCTGGCCGGGCCTGCTGCGTGTGCGCGAGCCCCGCCATGCCGCGTGCACCCCCTTGCCCTGTGGACAGCCTGAAGGCGATGGCCTCTCAGTTTCCCATGAGCCACGGGGAGAGGGGCCTGCCAGGCAGAGGGGCGGCTGGCACCCAGGCCTGGGGCAGGAGGGGGTGTGGCTGCTGTGGCCGGTGGTGGGGAGACCCCAGATCCTGTGGGGTGCTGGGAACGCGAGGGCGGGAAGGAGCCCGAGTTCCCCGTCTGCGGGAGCTGGGGGACAGGCGTGGCCCAGGTGGGGAACAGGAGGTGAGCGCGGCGATGGGTCCCGCTGCTCCTCGTCCCCGGAGCATCCCGAAGAGCAGGGCTGGGGCCTGGGCGAGGCAGTGCGGAGGGACGAGGAGCCCACCTGCACGGCTAGTGGCGCCCCCGACAGCTCTTGGCCGCGTCTCGGGCACGAGCGCCACGGGACAAGTTGGGGCAAGTCCCGAAAGCGTGAGGCTGGCACCGGGCTCTGGGCCACGTCCGTCCTGGCGCCTCCCTGTGCTCGCAGGTGCACTGTGGGGTGGGTGGGCACAAGACGCGCTTCTGGTTGGAGCCGCGCTACCAGGTTTCCCTGCCTGGCAAGCCCTGTGAGGCCAGCACAAGCTGCTCAGGACCAGTGACAGGGTGTGAGGGCTGTGTGGGTCCCGTCCTGCTGTCGAGGCATTCCGTGGGTGTGTTTCATCGTACAATCCGCCAACTGAAGGTTGTCCCCACTAACATGGGTGGGCCTCACCCAATCAGTGCAAAGACCGTAACAGCAAGGCCTAGGTTTTCTGAAGCAATTCGGAAGCAGTTCTGTTCTGCTTGAGGCTGCACCTCGCCAGCCCCGCCGCCGCGTGAGCCAGCTCTTCACGCCCACCTGCCTCCCGTTGTGCTGTTGGGCCTGGAGAGCCTCGGGTTGGCGCATCTCACCACCTTCCTTCTGTCACGGAGCCCATGGGGCCCACGGGGCCGTGGGCTTGGATTCTGACCCTTGTTAGCAGCTGTTCTGTGACCTGCCTTGCCCAGCTCCTCTCCTCACGGGGCTGTTGGAGCAAACACGGCTTCTGCACAGCGCTCAGCACCATGCCTGGGCCAGGAGTTTTGCCTAAAAAAAAAAAAAAAAAAAAAAAAAAAAGAACCAAAAAGGGGCACCTGGGTGGCTCAGTCGGTTGAGCATCTGACTCTTGATTTTAGCTCAGGTCATGACCTCGGGGGTCGTGAGATGGAGCCAAGTCAGGTTCCACGCACGGCAGCACCTGCTTCTCTCTCTCCTCCCCTCCCCATTGCACACTCACTCTCTCTGAAATAAATCTTAAAAAAAAAAAAAAAAGTGAGCCACAGTTGCCAAACTTTGCAGTTGCTACGCCGGTGGACGGGAGGTTGACAGCTACTTCAGCCGAATGACAAGATTCCCGCATGCCACTGCTTCTCGGCCTTGGCTGCTCAACGGAACCAACTAGTAAGACTAAACCTCGAGTGCCCCAGGCGCACCCCCAGGATTCTGCTCACATTGGTTTGGGAGGCGTCCTGGCCCTAGGATTCTAAAAAACATCCAGGTCATTCGAACATGCAGCCGGCTGAGCAGCACCGCTGTGCTCTCCGTGGCAGCTGACGCAGGTCTAGTGAGCCCAACGCAGCACTGCCCACTGAGGCGGCGTTTGGAAACCTGCTGGTTTCTCACAGCCGGGGGGGGGGGGGGGGGGGGGCGCCAGACTGGGAGGCCGGGCCTGCTCCTGGGGCTCCTGGTCGGTCACAGTCTCACACAAGTAGAGCTCGGCCGCTGCGTTTCCACTGAGGCGTGAGGGGCAGAGCTGCTAAATGAACGATGCCTCAGTCGTGATTCCCGCGTAGGTTTCCGCGGATCTATCTATCCCGAATGTGCTGTCCCGGGAAGAACCTCTGGAAACGCTGGCCTCCCTCTCGCTCCCGTCCGTGGGCACGTACTCAGCAGCTCCGCTCTCCTCTGTCCCGCTTCTGCGGCCTCCGCACTGTTCGGACACCCCCTTCTCTGCCTACCCTGCTGCCACCCGCTGAGCACTCCTTTTGTCTTTGCTGTTCGCCCAGTGTCTTCTGAACAATTCTGGAGAAAGTGCAGTTCCATACCTATTGTTTTCTTGATTCTAGACACCGAACTCCTTTCCTGCTGTGGTACCAGGGCCCCTGTTCCCCATTCCAGGTTCATGAGTTGTCACTCCAGATCCCGTCCGTCCCCTGCTTTCCCCTGGCTGTCGAAATCCAACCCGGCCCCTGGGGCCCAGGGCCACCTCTGGCGCAGCCCTTGGATGTTCTCTAGGCCCTGACCCCGTCCTCCCGGGGAGGCAGGTGCTCCCCCAGAGGAACCCCAGACATACAGGCACCGGCTCGGCAGTGCAGGGTGCGCTCTGGCCGCTGCCTCACTCCCATTCCTCCTTGCCTCTCCCTTCTACTCCCCACCGTGACCCCTTCAGTGCCATCCTGCATGACTTTCTGAAGAGGTTGGGCCGAGCCAGAGGGTTCACCACCTTGCCTTAGGCACCCCCGGTCCTACCTGCTTGGTAAGACAAGGAAGGGGAGCAGAGGCTCTTTCTGCTGGCCTCTGGGCAACAGGTCACAGAGGACACATTGGCTAGTCTCCCAGAAACTGTCTTTACGATCCTGGTGATCAGAAGCACTGATGCTCGCTGAACCGACCGAAGGCCATGGTGTTTGGGGTGGGCCTGAGGCAACCACCAGTGTTTGACTTCTAGCTGCCACCAGAGAGACCATGTTTCCTGCAGCGCCCTGAGGTCTGCGCTGCTTGTGCAAAATGCTTTGTGAATGTCACCTTTCACAGGTTTTTTTTAGGCTCTTTTACCAGAATCAATGAATAAACTGTCCAGGAAACACAAAACGCTTTTGTAACTCTCCTTGGTCCAAATCTTTCTGATGCCCAGCCTGGGTTGCGGGTGATGGAGCCACAGTCCTCGGGCCAGACACACGGCACACGGGGCCTGGCTGTGGCCTCAGACGTGGCGGATTCAGGCAGTGGCCGAGGTGGAGAGCTCCCACGCTCTCCTGTGCCTCTCGACTCAGAGGAAGGTTTCGGTGCGAACTGCAAAGCCACAAACGATAAAATTCTGAGTCAAGCAATTGATACTCAGAGTCCATCTAATTACCTACGTGAACTCTAAGGATACTGTGAAGAGTCAGGGACTTTGTTACAGACAGCAGAGCAGCTCTCCCCAAGTACATAAAGTGGAAAATTGATGATTTCTGTCTGTGAAAAATAAAAAAAACACATTTATTTGAACAGCCAAGAAAAAAATTGCCATTTATTAAGATCCAACAAAGCGTTGTACTTTTGAAAGCAACTTTCGGTGCATGTTTTTCAACAATCACATTCTATGAGGAAAAAACATTAAAAGCCACAAACTTGTTTTTTAATCTCAGAGTTACAGACATCTTTAATTCAAAAGAAAAGGTCAAAAAAAATCAACAAAAAACAAAAACAAACAAACAGAGTCTTTACTTCCATCCCCAATTTTAAAATGTCAGTTTTTCTACAACTCGATGCTAAGCGGCAGCATGGAAAGCTGTCTGGCGCACACACACGCACGCACACACGCACGCACATATATTTGATATACATATGTGAGGATATATACATCAAATATATAGAACGCATGTAATGGCAATGAGATGCTATTACTCTGAGGAAGGTTTGTTTAGCTAAATACACGACTAAACTTGAGAAAACAAGTCTTGAACCCAGTTTGTGCATAGTTCATGATCCTCTATAAAACCAGCTTTTGTTGATCTGCAATTTTGCAGGATCTTCTTTTTTTGTTTTTTTTTTTGTTTGTTTGTTTTTTTGTTCTTTTTTTTTCTTTTGTTTTGATAAAACCATTAAAAAGCTAATTAAAAAAAATGTAATGCACAAGTTTCCTGATCAAGCAGGCAGGGAGCACAATGTTCATATATTTTTAAACATACTTGAGGGTATGTTACTCCATTGTCTGTCTTTCTTGCAAAACAATCAAAACATTGATCATTTTTAAAACATAAAGCAATTTTTAATATATAAAGCACTCTTCAAACATCTATTTCTTTTGAGTCCGTTATTTGGTAAATATGTAACTGCTACACATTAGAGATTAGGTATTTTCCTTCTTTGTGTTTTTTTTTCCTTTTTTCTTTTTTTTTTCTTTCTTTTTTTTTTTTTTTTGTTTGTTTGTTTTTTAATAACATCTTCAGTGCTAGGAGTTGGGTTACAAAATACATGAAATGGTGTGGAGCTGCCCCTCGGGAACCCTGGCTTTCCTGAGAGCGCATCCGCATGTGCAAGACAGTGACCACAACGTCTCGTCGCCTCAACGACGGGGAACAATCGACAGTCCACAACGATGGCCGGAGGGAAGCGACGATACTGTTCAATCCCAGAGCTCTGAAGTAGCGTATCTGCATTCTGAAAATAGGTTTCTTTACCACGGAAGTCTCTTTTTTTTTTTTTTAATTCCTTTTTAAAATTTTTTTATTTTAAAGTCTGAAGGAGAAAAAAAGGTCTGTAAACAGGTGGGAGCCCTGAGCACGGGCCCCTCCAAAAGCGGTCACCACCCACGTCCAAGTGCTTGTCTCCGTTTCCCCCGCGGAGCCATCGGCTCTCCGCGAGGATCTATGGCCACACTTCTGCAACAGCTGTCTTCTCTCTCACTTTCTATTCCACATGGAAACACGGTGCAATACTCTGGTAATCAGTTTCTTGCATTAGTCCACAATAAAAAGCTGCTAAAGGTAGGTATACATATTATTTCTCCAGAGATATACACTGTAATTTTTAAACGCAATAACAGAGTCCTTGAGTAAACATTTACACATGAATTGTCACCGGCCCTGTCCTATGAATTCTCTTTCATGTATAGGATTAGCAAAAGGAAGGGCAGGGACACTCAGTGCAAAGTTAGAAGCTAATAATAGTAACAAACGTTTGACCAATGCGCCAAAAAAAAAAGCATATACTGAATAAAAGGGAAAACCCACAGTTAAATCCCTCACACACAGAACACACAAACACAGAAAGTGCGCACACACGCGCACGTGCACACACGCATACACGCTTCTGTTTCCCCACACACACACACACACACACACGCACATAGGCTGTGAACTCAGAAATGTTTCCTAGAGCCTGTTTCTGTGCACTGATGTCAGCCTGGAAGTGTAGAATTCGACGCGGCAAGTGTTCACATTTCCTTATTGGCCTGCTGGATTCAAGTATTTGCATGTTTGATATGTCTTTTTTTTTTTAACTTTTAAAAAATATTTTTTGGGATAAAAAAAATGGCATGAAAAAGTAATGGAACAAGGGTAATGTGCATAGGCGGACCCGTGGGAGCAGAGAGCAGGCCGCAGGCCGCAGGCCGCTGTCTCTGTGCAGCTTGCCGGTCTAGGCCACCAGGCCCGCCGTGTGGAGCCCGCGCTCTGCGCCCAGTGATGGACACCAGCTCCCCCTGATTACGGGGTCCGCCTCTGGTAATGTGCATAATCGTCACAGGCTCGTTTTAAATAGGCTTTCTCGTCTCCCTCCCTCCCGCCCCCCTTGATAAAATAACCCTTTCCAGCCCACAATCTGAAAAGTGCCCTTCATGATAGAACTATTCTAAGCAGCTTTTATACTTAAAAAATCAAAACGACAACACACCATACAAACATAAGACAACACAAAATAAAAAGCTATGAGGAACATCCTGTCATTAGCACGTGACACTGACCAAGCGCAGCCCGCACTGTCTTGGGAACAGTTCACAAGGACTGCGGCCAGGGCTCGTCTTCAGTCTGGACAGAGGTACTCAAAGGGCTGCCGGGCTGCTCAGGTCCAGCGGGGTCCTCCGCGCCACCCGGACTGGAAAGGGGCAGCTTTTTCTTCCTGGTGCTGATGATTGTGGCGCCCACAGGGGTCCTGTCGGTGCTAGATGGATTCCCCACTGAGGAGGTCGCCAGGCAGCAGAGTGTTCAGTGGGGTGGGGCTTCCGATCACCCTGCCGTCGTCACTGCTGGGCGGGCCCCACAGGCTGCTGGAGTACTGGGGGACCCCGCCCCACAGCAGATCGCTGCTCCCTTTGCCTGCCAGACATGGGGCGCTCCAATGGCCAGGGTCGCTCCGCACCAGACCGTGGGAGCCGCCCGAGGCGCCCAGCCGCGTCTGGCCGGTCCCGGTACTGGACTGCCAGCTGGAGGTGGGCGGCAGTGCTTGGCCTTGGGCTAAGAAACGATTCACCTCTTCTTCGCCGGCAAACTCGGCCAAGATGGTAGTGTTTCCCAGAACACACCTAAAAGAGCAGGATGGCAACAAAATTGAGAGCTGGTTTTTTTTTTTTTTGAAAGATAAATTTGATGGAGCTTCAGTTTGACTAAGAAAAAAAAAAAACCAGAGAAGACTCAAATAAGTAAGATCAGAATTGAAAGAGGAGACATGACAGCTGATACCACAGAAACACAGCATCTGGAGAGACTCCTAGGAACAATTCTATGCCAACAAATTGGACAACCTAGAAGAAATGGACAAATCCCTAGAAACAGATAACTACCAAGACCAAACCATGAAGAAAGAGAAAATCTAAACAGATGAATAATGATTAAGGAGACTGAATCACTGACCAAAAACCTACCAGCACAGAAAAGCCCTGGACCACAGGGTTTCACTGGTGAATTCTACCAAACATTTAAAAGAGAATTAACATCAATCCTTCTTGAACTCTTTCAAAACACTGAAGAGGAAGGAACACTCCCAAACACATTTTATGAGGCCTATGTTATCCTGATACCAAAGCTAGATCAGGACACAAGACAACTTACAGATCAATATCCCTGATGAACACAGATGTAAACATTCTCAACAAACTATTAGCAAAGTGAATTTAATTTTTATTTATTTATTTATTTATTTATTTATTTATTTATTTATTTATTTATTTATTTATTTATGATAGTCACACACACAGAGAGAGAGAGACGCAGAGACACAGGCAGAGGGAGAAGCAGGCTCCATGCACCAGGAGCCTGATGTGGGATTCGATCCCGGGTCTCCAGGATCGGGCCCTGGGCCAAAGGCAGGCGCCAAACCGCTGCGCCAACCAGGGATCCCCTAGCAAAGTGAATTTAACAGCACATATAAAGCGCTACACATTCACAATGATGTGGGATCTAACTATTCCTGAGATACAGGATGGTTCAACATATGCAAATCACTAAGTGTGACACAACACACCAATGGGGTGAAAGACTCAAGTCCTGTTGTCTCATTAGATGTAGAAATAGCATTTGACAAAACACAATGACCTTTCATGATAAAGACCCTCCACAAATGGGGGACAGAAGAAACAGGCCTCTGTGCCACAAAGGCCATCCGTATATGACATACACAAGCTAACATCATACTCAATTGGTGAGAGGCTAAAGGCATTTTCTCTAAGGTCAGGAACAAGACAAGGATGCCTGCTCTTGTCACCTCCATTCCACACAGTCCTGGAAGTCTGAGCCAGAGGGATCAGGCATGACAAATAAATGAAAGGCATCCAAATCAGAAAGGAAGAAGTAAAATTGTCACTATCTGCAGAAGACATGATCTTATATAGAGAAAATCCTAAAGACTCAACCAAAAACACTGTTAGAGGTAAGCAATGAATTCAGTAAAGTTGCAGCATATAAAACGGACATACGTAAAACAGCTACGTTTCTATGTACTAGCAATGAAATAACTGAAAAATAAAGAAAAAAAATCTCATTCATGACAGCATCAAAAAACAAAAAAATACTTAGGGATATTTAAAAAAAAAAACTTAGGGATAAACTTGACCAAACAATGAAACCCGAAAGACTTTAATGAAAAATTGAAGAAGGGGCACCTGGGTGGCTTAGCAGTTGAGCAACTGCCTTTGGCTCAGGTCGTGATCCCAGGGTCCCTGGATTGAGTGCCCATGGGCTCCCTGCATGGAGCCTGCTTCTCCCTTTGCCCGTGTCTCTCATGAATAAATAAATAAAATCTTTATAAAAAAATTGAAGAAGATACAAATGGAAGGCTATCCAGACAACTCAAAGCCATCTGTAGGTTCCATGCAATCTTTATAAAAATTCTAATGGGTTCTTTACAGAAATGGGTAGGGAACCATAAGACTCCAAACAGCCCTGGCAATTCTGAGAAAGAACAAAGCAGGAGGCATCAAACTTGCTGATTTCAAACTGTAATACAAAGCTATAGTATTCAAAACAGTATGGTACTGGCAAAAGAACCCCAGACACACAGACCAGTGGAGCAGAATAGAGCCCAGAAATAGATCCCCATGTAGACACTGATTTATATTTGACAAAGGAAGCAAGAGCACTCAGTGGAGGACAGTTCCTTTAACAAATCTGCCAGAAAACCTGGAGAAACGTGTGCAGACTAATGACAAGTGGACGCCTGTCTCACACCACTCAGAAAAGTTACCTCGACATGGGTTAAAGACCTAAATGTAAGATCTGGAACCATAAAACTCCTGGAAGAAAATAGGGAAAAAGCTCCTTGACACTGGTCTTGGCAATGCTTTTTTGATAAGACACTAAAAGCATATGAGCTGCCTGTCTGGCTCAGCTGGAAGAGCATGGGACTCTTTTTTTTTTTTTTTTAAGATTTTATTTATTTATTTGAGAGAGACAGAGAGAGGGAGCATTAGCAGCAGGGAGAAGAAGGGCAGAGGGAGCAGGAGAAGCAGACTGCCTGCTGAGCAGGGAGCCTGATGTGTGGCTCCATCCCAGGACCCCGGGATCATGATCTGAGGGCAGATGCTTAGCTGACTGAGCCATCCAGATGCCCCTAGTGTGTGACTCTTGATCTTGCAGTTGTGAGTGGAGTCCCATGCTGTACATAGAGATTACTTGAATAAATAAAAATAAAAAAATAAATAAAAGCACAAGTAACAAAAGAAGAAAAATCAAAAAGTAGGACTACATCAAACTAAAGCTCTTCTACACAGCAAAGGAAACTGTCAATATAATGAAAAGACAACCTACGGAATGAAAAAATATTCACAAACGATTTATTTGGTGCAGTTAATATCTAAAATATATAGAGAATCACGTAACTCAATAACAACGAAAAAAGCCCAAACAACTTGATTAAAAGATGAGCAGAGGAACTGGACATTTTTCCAAAGAAGACATACAAACAGCCAACAGGTATATGAAAAGGTACTCAACATCGCTGATCATCAGGGAAATACAAATCAAAACCCAATGAGATAATCACTTCACGCTTGTTAGAATGGCTAGACTCAAAGAGACAAATATAACAAGTGTTGGTGAGGATGTGGAGAAAAGAGGACCCTTGTGCACTGGTGGTGGGAATAAGGAATTAGTTCAGCTACTCCTGAGGTTCCTCAGAGAATTAAAAATGGAACCACCGTGTGATTCAGCAATCCCACTGCTCCAGTGCTGTCGCTGAGTACATCCACTCACACATCTTACCAAGGGCATCCTGTAATCAGAGGGGGGAGGTGGCTGGAAGATGGGTCACATGCCTGGTGCTACCTGGTGGAGAGAGCGTCTTCCTTCTGTCACTGCACTCAATGTGCATGCTTTTGGGGACCTCTCCCTAGTGGGGGGCGTGGCCGCGACAACTCCACAGCAGAAGAGAGATGCGTCATGAGATACCTGCTGCGGCATGGATCATGCCCCCCGAGTCCCCACATGGGAGCTCTAGCCCCCAGCACTTCAGCTGTGCCTATATTTGGAGGTAGGTTTTTACACAGGTAATGGAAAGAAAAGATGCTCATCAGGGTGGACCCTGACCCACTATGATGTGTGTCTTTCTAAGAAGGGGGAGTTACGACACACACACATCAAAGAGGCAACCATATGAGGACACAGGAAGAGGGCAGCTGTCTACAGGCCCAGGAGAGGAGCCCTAGAAGGAACTGCCCCTGCTGACACCCTCCAGAACTGAGAGGCAATCAATGTTCATTGCCTGTGGTGCTTTCTCACAGCAGCCCCTGGAGCACACATGACACCAAAACTTAGTGCTGCCAGGACATGCTAGCCATGGGGCAGCCGAGTAGCGGCCAAGAGACGTACATGTGCAGGGACTTCTGGGCCTTGGCGGCCTCCTCCTTGGAGCTGTAGCGGACCACGGCGTTGCCTTGAGTCAGGTTCAGGTGGAATGTGACGAGAGGCCCGTGCTGCAAACACAGTGTCCGCAGGGTAGAGCCATCGATCTGATTGAGGAAGCAAAGGGGGCGGTAACGAGCTTCCTGGGACTTCTTCCACGACATTCTTAAAGAAAACGTATATGACCCTGGTGTACTAAACACTGGGAAAATGTCCGTCTTTCAAAGGGCTTAGTGTGGAGGACTTTACGATTTTAACCATTTATGCCTTGTCATTTACCATGTGCTTTTTAATACTGGATGTTTCAGTTATATTTTGTGAATTCCAAAAATGAGGAGAAAGTAAAGACCCCATTTTGGTTGTGGCCTCCCCACCCACCCAGCTGGGACACATCACACAGAGCCAGTTTCTGGCAGCCCCGCGGCCCCTTACCCCGGGAAAGGGGAGTGCTTGACAAATGAGTCTTCAGTGGGTATAATTAAAGGCAAGTGACTCTGTCTAAAAGGTAGACTCTTTAAGCCTCAAAAGAGTAAAACGTAAACAATCTGCCAGGAACATGGGCCTGTCTGCCTGTGGCTGCCCACACCACCTTTGGGCCCCCGTGAGGGCCCCCTGCACGGAGGCCAGCATGCATGGGGGGCAGTGGGAACCTGCCTGCTCGGTGACCCCCACGGCGGGTGCCTGTACCTGGGGCGTGAGGTTGCGGAGAACGAGCCAGCTGCTTGTCCGTCCTGAGGTGTCGGTGCTCCATGCGGAACCTGCACGAGCCAAGGGAGAGCCCGGTCAGCACGGCCACCAGAGGCTTCTTGCTAACACGTACAGTAGCACAGACCCAGACTGCCACTGCTAGCTCTAAGTCTTTCTCAACCTTTGAAAACCCATGTTATCTTTTTGGTTTGGTGAACCCAAAACCACAATTCCTGCTGAGGTGACCCCTGGGGGTCCCGTCTCCTCCTCTGCCCCCACGCCCCTTAGAATCAATGCTCTGAATGCTGGGTGCTAATACAGCAGACCCACAGGACTATTACAGGCGACGGAAATTTTCAAATTATTTGCAACTGGTTTCAAACTCAGCTTAAGTTCCCAGCACATGTCTTCCACGCCTGCAGCTTGGGGGAGGGTGCTGATGGAGGCCAGCAGAACGGCAGCCCTGGGATGCAGTAGCCAGTTCACACTGGAGGCCTGGTTTTGTTCCTGGCCTGGAAAGCCCCTTGCTCCAGTGAAATGTTGTGGAGAAGTAAATACCAAAGTGGCAATTGAGCCCTTTGTGCTGGCTGAATGTACCTCCTCCAAGGGCCCAGCGTGGCCCCTGGAGGGGTGCTGTGACTGCCAGGACCGCCTGCCTCAGGACACACTGGAGCCCAGGATGGAGGTGAAAACCATGGCAGCTGGAGCGCTGGGCAGATGGCTGCCCTGACAGTGCAGAGTGCCTTGGCCTGTCCTAGGCCCTCCTGGTTCTAGGGGCGGGGACAGCCGTCCTTACAGAGCAGCAAGAGGACAAGATAACAGGCATACTCATTCCCTAAAGGGCAAGCCGAGCAGACCCTGAGCCCCCCATGCCCCTCCAACCTGCCCTATTTGCGTACCCGAGGAGTAGGAGCTGGTCCAGCCGAGGGGGCTGGCTCCCCAGGTGGAGGAAGGCTTGGGATTGCTTAGCCCTGGAGGCGGCCTTGTGGGTGCAGTAGTGTTTCTGGGCACCTTCCACAGTTCATGAGATAGAGAGGCTTGCGTGTGGGAGGCAGGGCCAGAGGACCACGTTGATTTCATGTCTGACAGTTTACCTAGAAAGGCAGAGATGCAGAAGAAGACAGAGAAGAAAAGTGCCCTCAGACTCTGGGAAACGTACAAAGTGCTCTCTGGCACCAGCGGACAATACCAAGTAATGCGTGCCCGCATGAGAACCATGGGGTATGTGTCCTCCTGAATCCTGGCCCAGAGACTGTGTGCCTGTGCCCTGTGCCCAGGGGAAGCCTCGCCAGGACTTCTGATACGAATTTGCTAAGTGTGCCAGAATCAAGTCTGCCACGGAAAACAGCATTTTTGTAGTTTGAGGTTAAAGTTAACTTACTGACATATTCTACTGGGACAAGCATTTTATAATGGAACAAATTAATCAAGATCAAAGCCTAACATGTAGATCTTTTAAGCTATTTCTTTAGGTATCACAGACCCTTTTCAAGGCAACACCTCCTGACAACCCACAACTTTGAGATGAGCCTGCTGGGCCACACGGTAGAAATGGATGCATGTGGCCCAGCTGCCAGGGGCTGAGCGTTTGACATCTTAGTACCTCCACTGGGGGAAGAAGGCTCACTGGGAGGAAAAAACAAACTGGTAATGACTCTGAGCTCTGGTGTTTCTGGAACCCAGGGCTTGGTTGGGATGTGCACACACCTGGACATGTGCCAGGCCTGCCTCACCTGCCCCGCGTGACCAGGACAGGAAGTGCTGGCGGCAGAGTGGTCGCTGTCGCTGTGGTCTCTGGATAGCACCGCAGCAACCAGGCCAACACAAACTCTGCATGAAGTTCCCCTCCACCCCTAGCCACGGTGACTTCAAACAAACAAATGCTAATCTTAGCGAAGTTGTCACTGATGAGAAAAACAAAAATGCCAGAAAAACTGCTGGAGATTCAGGGAAAGTAGCCCTTCTCTTTAGCTAAATGATCATGGAAGTATTAGAGGTCTACATACATCTCCTCTGTAAATGTCAGAACTAATAAACATTAGAAGGAATGAAATAGTCCAGAAGTTCTCTCTTTTTTTTTAAAGAGTTTATTTATTTATTCATAGACACAGAGAGAGAGGCAGAGACACAGGCAGAGGGAGAAGCAGGCTCCATGCAGGGAGCCGATGTGGGACTCGATCCCGGGTCTCCAGGATCACACCCCAGGCTGCAGGCAGCGCCAAACCACTGCACCACAGGGGCTGCCCCCCAGAGGTTCTCTTTTTTTCAGTAAGATTCTAACTAAACTATATGTTGAATCACTGTATTTACACCTGAAACTGTGTGTTAACCATGCTGGGATTAAAATTAAAATATTAAATTGACTGGAGTGTGGGAAAAAAAGGATGCTAAACTATATCAAAGCGACTTTCTTCCCTAGGTACTAATATTATAGGAATTCCAAGAGCATCCTTACATTGGTTTAAAAAAGTCTGCATGACAAGGTTTGAAGGAATACAGAAATGTACTGAGTCTAAAAGATATTTCTTACTTCAAGGACTTCTAAAAGTCTAGGGTAACAAAGAAATAATCCAGGCGCAGCACTGATCCGAGTGATGGGACGTGGCCACACTTCCTGGGACCTACTCTTGTCTCCTCCATCGAATTCCGTGCAGACGTTGTCTGCACATTCTGAGCCCTCATGTCCCCCTTTTAACCACGGGGAGGGCCGGGGAGGGGTGCGGGTCTGTGTGGGCAGGGGTGCCCAGGCCCCCTCTCCGTCACACCACACGACCCCCTGGCTCCGGGCTGAGTGGGCAGACGTCAGGGGAGGCCAGTGCGTACCTGCAATGCTGGGCGCGGGCGCGATGCTGCTGAAAGAGCGACCGTAGCCGGAGGCACTGAGCGGCCAGGCACTCGAGGAAGGCAGCGCGGCACTCTGAGATGACGGTGGGGAGGACCCTGCAGAAGCAGACACGGCACTGAGAGAGGCGGTGGTGGGTGCACTGGGGCAGCCCCTGTGCCTGGAGGTGTGAAAGTGCCACCGCCAAGAGGGGGTCTCCTCCGAAGGGGCCAGTTTTTGTCAGGGGCATGACACAGATGGGGGCACGGCTGGGGCAGGCAGGTCCCGGGGCCCAGCAGGCAGGGAGGCCAGGAGGTAGAAGCAGCCTTTCAGAAGCAGGGCTCCAGGCGGGAGAGACAAGGACGTGCAGTAGAATGCAGAGAACCATCCGGGTGTGAACCGATCTCACGAACTCCCTCCCAAGGAGAATGAAACTCATAGTACACGGTGCTCCCTATCTTTTCACGCCTCAAACAATATTCACAAAGCTAAAAACCAAGAAACTCCAAGCTTTTTGTTACACATTTTGCTGTAGGAAGACCAGCACTTCATTCTGATCCAAAAGTCTCAGGTGTCCACCAGCTCCGGTCCAGGCTCTCCCTTCTGACATGGGCATGAGGCAGAGCCCCGTGCAGGGGCTAGAGGACTGTATCCCCAGCCGCAGACCCCTCCTGTGCAAACACCCGCTCATGCACCTGGGAGGGAGGCTGGCGGGTGTGGCTGCCCCTGCTTGGCTCCCTGCTGTCTGGAGTCTCCAGGTCAACCCCCCTTACACCTCCCAGGTTTCTCTGGGGAGAGTAGAAAGCTGGGGAACAAGGAGGGTCAAGCAGTGCTGACAGGGTTAGAGCAGGACAGAATCAGAGCTCTTGTGATTAGGAAAGTGACTCCACCGATGTGTGGGACGTGAGCATATGACAGTCTGCTTGTCATATTTAGTTCCACAAACAGAATCTCACAAGACATGGAAGGGCCCCCCACCCAGGGAGGTGCACCAAACAACGTCAGGAATACCCTTCACAGAGACTACCAGGCATGGGGGACCTCTCAGACTTGCACAGTGTGTAACCTGCACAGCTGTCTACAGCTGCCCTACGGTGATGGATCTCCTTAGAATGAGGGCACTAGAACTCATGAACATTAAAACTGATTTGTAATCTATAGGTCTGCAATTAAAAAGAAAAGAAAAGAAAACAAAACAGTCCTACTGGTATCTTAAGCTTACATCTTAAACTCCCCTCTTTCATTTACCAACAAAATATAATCACCCCAAGATCCCAAGATTAGAGATTATTTATTTAGCCTTCTGTGGTATTTATTTATTTATTTTTAGATTGTATTTATTTATGAGAGACACACAGAGAGAGAAGCAGGCTCCCTGAGAGGAACCCAATGCAGGACTCGATCTCAGGATCCTGGGATTTTGCCCTGAGCCAAAGGCAGATGGTCAACCACTGAACCACCAAGGTGCCCCTGTGTTATTTTTTTTTAAATTTAACAATGGAGTGCTTAGATTTCAACAGTGCTCTACTCAATGCTATGAAATGGCATGACTGTACTTCACCATCCTGGTTAATGTTCACTTCATACAGATTACAGCTGTACCCACCATCCAAACAAATACTGTAAACATGTGAATTTTAGTATCAAATCAGAACTTAATGGCAATAAATGAAAAACAAAAATGCAAATTAAGGCGACACCTACTATAATTGATACTTGACAGAAAAAAACAGAAAGCTGCATTAAAAAATATATAAAATAAATAAGCCAGTATCAAGAGGTTAATGGCTATTCTCCTTGTTTTCCTCCTAGGGCACAGTTTCTTTCTTGATTTTTTTTCTCTCTGTTCTTTTTTTTTTTTTTTAATTTTATTTTTTCCAAGAACAGATTTTATTGCAGGTACCCTCGGGCGAGGTTCCATGACTCATGGGGGGGAAAGAGAGGGAGTCCTGGAAGTTGCACCAAGACAAGGTGGTAGGGGGTTTACATAACCTTGTAAGGCAGAACGGTTTCCTATTGGTCGGCTCATCCGCAAAGGGAGGATTGCAAGCCGACCAGTCAGAGTGACCCTCACTATGCAAAGGAAGGATTGCAATTCGACCAGTCAAAGGTGACTTCCTCCTCTGGGGTTTGAAGGGCATTGGGTTCGGGTGGGGAAGTCCAAAGGGGAGGTGTAAGGGTCGGCGAAAGCTGTCAGCAGGTCATTGGTCCACTGGCATCCCAAGTGGAGGTGGTGACAGGAACCTCAGCCATTTTGGGGTATCCGCCATCTTGAGGAGTTTCTCTTCCCTCCTGGCCCCAACATTCTGACCTTTTGTTTTATATAATGGTGTCGGGGGCTTTCTCACTGTTTTTTAGGTCAAGCTGTTTAGTCAAAAGTACGATAGCTGGGGGTGGTGGGGAAAGCAGTCAGCTCAGTTGGTGAAGCATGCAACTCTTGATCTTGGGGTTGTGGGTCTGAGTCCCATGTCTGGTGTAGAGATTACTTAAAAATTAAAAAAAAAAAAAAAAAAAAAAAAAGCAAAACTGGAGCATATGGTTGGCTCACTTGGGGGAGCGTGTGACTCTCAATCTCAGGGTCATGAGTTCAAGCCCCACGCTGGGTGTGGGGCCTACTTCAAAAAAAAATTTTTTTTAAAAAGTGTAAAAATTAAGGAATGTCTGGGTGGCTCAGAGGTTTGGCACCACCTTCGGCCCAGGGTGTGGTCCTGGAGTCCTAGGATGAAGTCCCACGTTGGGGTCCCTGCATGGAGCCTGCTTCTCCCTCTGCCTGCCTGTGTCCTTGCCTCTCTCTCTCTCTGTGTCTCTCATGAATAAATAAATTTTTTAAAAAATCTAAAAAAGATTTAAAAAGTATATATATATATAAATATATATATGTATATAAAGATGGCTTTTGTGGCTCAATCTCTGAGGAAGGTCAGCTAAAGGGGCTGCCTGGAAGTTCCTTGCGTGTGGGGAGCAGCACATCACACTCTGGAGAGAGGCGGTCAGCAAGGTCTGGCCTTTGCCATCCTACTGGACTGTGGCAGTGGCATTATTACATACCAAATCTATGTACAGAGGAGTTCTGTATGTTCCTCTTCTCCAAATAATGAACCACGAGGGGCACAGGAGCAGAGGACCAACGGTTCTCCAGGGCATGCAGGAGGAGCTTGGTGGGAGCTGCCTAAGACTGGCCACTGACAGCCCCCAGAAGTCACATGACATCACGTGAGCTTCGAGGTGCCCAGGCTGGACCACTGCCTAACACTTTACCTTGAAGCTGGAGACTGCGCTTTCTCATCTTATCCTGACACCAGTGCCTCTGTCTGCCTATCTCTGTCTCAGCCACGCTGGACTGGAGGTCAGCTGCTTGGCCCTGCCCTTAGAATTCACCTACTTCTCCAGGCCGCCTTTGTCACATCATGGCATGCTTTTGCAAATGTGGAGGTCACCTGCAATGCTCCAGGGGACCACTGGAGGACCCACAGGGCACTAGCAGGAAGCTCTGTGCTACGCTGAGTAACCTCAACTCTTTCTGGGGTCTTTCAATACCTGGGTCAGCGCAGTCTGTTCACACCTGCCCACGATCCTCAAAATACCCCAACGGACACTCCTGCTGTGACATGACCCTGCTGCCACACTCACAGGGACAAGCACTGGGGGCTGAGTCTGACATGCTGGCTTGTGACTCACCCTGCCCCCTGGCATCTCACACAGGCTCCACTTCCTGTCCCCTGTACCACTCCTTTGTCCCCAACAGCAGGGCTGCTCTAGGAAGCGAGGCATGCACAACATTGAACAGGATGATCTGTACTTCTGCTGGCTTTCTACCCAAACCACAGCAACACCTAGAAGCCTGTCACTTTAAAGAACCCTACCTTTCTCTCCCAGTCTCACTTTAAGTGGGAAACCCGAATTAACATTCTGGGACCGAGTGGTCTTACTGGGTATGAGCGTCTGTGGCAGCCTAGCTATTCCCTCCCACTATTTGGATGTCGGCGCTGCCACTGTATCAGGGTGGGCACTTCCAGAGCTGCTCCATCTACCCTTCTCAGCATCATGCCTGACAGCGGCATGTACACCTCCATCATCACAGCTAGCTCCTCACTTCCTCCTGCTGGGTCCAAGGCTGACACAGGGTGAGCCCAGATCTAGCACCACGATTGTGCCAGGAACACAGTGCTGGGGACGGATTTCAGACTTTTTACCAGACGTTGTGGAAGGAAACAGATTGGGGTGGAGAAGTAAGTAAGGGGTCAATCTGCCTGCAGTTTCAATAAATTTTAAGTGGGAACCTGTTCACTGAAAAGCTTAATGGTTAATATCGGGATCTACTAGCACAGGGCTCAGAAAGGATGTGTTCATAAACCCAGCAAATCAATCTCCATTTTCACCATTAGCACTATCTCCAGATGGTGAGAAGTGCTCACAGATGTGTCTCACAGCATCCCTGCTCCACAGCCCACACGCCACCCTGGCGCCTCTGAACGCACGTAGGAGGCCTTCTGTGCCAAGCAGGTCGAGTCCCACTCTCCTCACCTCCACTCTTGAGGAGGTAGCGGTTGACGTCCTGTATGGTGGTATTAATGGTGGGCCCAGTAGGGACGCTTCCAGGAGTGACGTCGGGGTCGTTCTCAGGATCAATATTCTGAAGTCCTTTCCATGGAACTCCAGGATGGAATTCTGGAAAATTCCAAACAAAATGGAAATCAAAACACGAGTACTACAGTATCTTCACACTCCTACATGATAATTCATGGAAATTCTTATAATCTGCTAGTTAGAATAGAAGACACATCCTTCACTTTCTTTCAGTAAATCACCCATCCTTTGGAACAAGCTAGAAGTAGGGACTATAGCGGCCACATTAAGAGAGTGTTCAGATGGTGTGGAGTCTAGAAACAGTCTGGCCAGATGAGATACAGCATCCATTCTCCTTCCACTCCCCTCACTGAACTGAGGGACTACAGAAAAACGCTGGGTGCTAACCACTTCCCAAATCTGTGCGCCAAACAGATTTCTAGGGGAAAAGCCAAAGCTATGGGGTTCATGTTTCTAGGACTCTTAGTTCAGATCCTGGCTTCTCTGGAGCGGAGTTGCTCTCCTCAGGCTTGGGGCAGCTCTGATCTGCTGCTGCACAGAAGCGTTGCACACTCTTACCTGGGGGCCAGTTGATGCTGGAGCCATTGGAGATTTTATCACTGTCAGATTTGGCACGTGACCAGCTATGGGGAACAGCTACAGGAGGACTGGCTGGTGACTCACTGTTCTGGATTAAATCGTACCGGCCATAGGAGTCGTCGATGGAGGACTTAGCTGGAGGCCCAATGCTTAGACCTCCAGGGATAGCACCTGTGGGGACAGTGGGAAACAAAGAGCTGAGTAAACACGGGAGCTCCTGACCCTCATTACTAGGCACTGGGCCCCGCCCCTTTCAGAGGTACATGAACCATCAGACTTGGTTTGTCTAACACTCTCTAAAGATAAGTAACCATTTTGGTTAGCCCAAACTTCATCTGTGAAAGACTGAAATTGTTTTACTTATTTTAAAAAAATATTTTATTTATTTGAGAGAGAGAGAGTGAGCGAGGGAGTGCAAGAGTAGTGGGGAGGGGCAGAGGAAGAGGGAGAAGCAGACTCCCGGCTGAGCAGGGAGCCTGATGTAGGGCTCCATCTCAGGACCCAGGGATCTTGACCTGAGCCAAAGGCAGACGCCACACCGAGCCACTGAGGCACCCCTCTTTTTATTTTTTTAAGATTTTATTTTTAAGTGATCTCAACCCCAACAGGGGCCTCAAACTCACAAACTGAGACCAAGAGTCGCATGCTCCACCCACTGAGCAATCCAGGCACTCCAAGACCAAACGAAATTCCTTAAGAACCATTTTAGTTTCTCAAGTTGGAAACCTTGATAAAACACAAACCCATACCATTGAAAGCAGGCCTGTGCCATTCTGGGCCAGCTTATGAGTCTCTGTGGTTAGCGATGGACGTTGCGGTTATGTGTGTCCTGCCCTCCCTCTGTAAGGACACTGGGTGTGTGAACACAGAGCCCTTATCTTCTGGACTGGACCGCCCTCCCAGAGGCGATTATGCTTTCCTGCCAAGCCAAGGAAAGTGCCCCGGTAGCGTGTGAGGATTTTCTTGTAGAATTAACGGTTATTAATTTTTGTTTTTCCTTTTAGAATATTTATATCAAGAAAGAATCATATGTCTATTACATTTTTCCTATTTATGCTATCAGGAAACTGGGAGCTAAAGTTAACGCTTAATAGTGAGGTCACCTCCTCTAGTTATCAGCACTTTTGCTTCTTTTTTTTAAGCATTTGATTTTCTATTGTGTTTCATCATTTTATTGAAAAACTTTTTTCTCAGTAGACAAATTTTTTATTGAAGAACACAGGTATCAATAACAAATATGCAAACTATGACCAATGTTCTTTGTTGCTCTGGGGTATTTTCAACTCCTGCTGGGTTTATAGCAAAGACCTGAAGATTGAGGTTTCAGAAAGTTTGACCACAGCCCAGATTACACACTCTGTGATCAAATTCTTAGACAAGAGACTCAGTGGGAGTGATAGAATGAGTATGCTCTACACCTGGAGAGTCAGCAGTTGGAACAGGCATGGCCGGGCCACAGACAGCCCAGCTCAGACATACCATGCTTGCTGGGGTTCTGATCGAGGGGAGAAGCAGCACCGGGTAAGTTGTCCATCGGGTTGGGGTGTGTCCACTGAGGGAGACGTGACTGGGACTGGGACGGGTCCTTCACCGACAAACCACCAGTCATGTCCATGCTGTTGACATTCATGTTTGGGTTCAGTCCAGCTAAAAATAGAAATGCTGTTAGCATATGTCTACTCTTCCTCTAGATTTTATTGCATTCTAAAGCTCTCCTGGAGAATCAATCCAAGTCTTAACTCATGGCCACATACTTCACTCTAATTTTTAATGCTGGTAGAAAGAAAAACTTTTGTATTTTAAACAACATGTTAAGTTTCCAGGAACATTATTCCTGAATTAAGGTGAAATGGAAATGAACATTCTCTGATTAAGTAAGACCAACAACTCTCTTCATTTCACACGTTTCAGAGTTAAACATGGTCCCAGTGCTCCTCAGTACCCACAGAAAGACAGTGCAAGTCCAGACAATTTGGAAAATCTTTTTTGATCTTAGGATATCTTAGGGAAACTCACCAGATCAATATAACTCTTTCAGAGTTCTGACAGTGTTCTAAAGTAGCACCTCCAGAACAATCTAGTAGCAATAACACAATTCCACTTTGAGTGAACTTACTTTACTAAATGTCTGCTCTTCAGGACTTTAAATATCAAACTCATTTTAAGGACTTGACCTATTGGAGAGCGTCAGGGGCTGCTGCCTGCCTCCAGCTGGAGTGCATGCCAACCCTGGGTTTTCTTTCTCACAGCTAAAGAACCTGCTGCTATATCTGGCAACACCATGCCAGGTTACTAAGGAGAGGGAGGAGGATGATAAAGAGTCCCTGATGGGGCCACCAGTTATGAGCTGGACTGAATGCTCAGCTGGTGGAGAATACTCGGCAGGTGCGCACCCTGGGATCCACAGACTGTACATCTTGGTACATGAGTCAAAGTTAATCTCTACTCCTAAGCAAAGTATCAATCAGGTTTGTTCTTGGCTTTAAATCCGTGACGGCCAAGGCAAATGCCTACAGGGGCCCAGTGGCTGTGAAGTGGGCCTGGTGGGGATAGTGGCAAATACACAAACTCTGCAGATGAAACAAAATGTCTGTGCATGTTAGATGCTGCCTGTGTGGGTTCACACGGATGGCAATCTTCACTTTCATTTGTACAGATCCAGTCAGGTGAGTGGACAAGGCTGGGCTCTGGCCTTTACAATGCTTGGCCTGAACCTATCTCCCCAACTTGCATGCTCATATGTGGACCCCCACCCACAACTTAGCATGACCACCCTGGACACTCCCTTTCCTCTGTTCCAGGCTCTTGTCACTAAAGTCCAGCTCATCTGGGATCCAAGCTTAGCTCCTGCACTGGGTTCTTCCTTCACCACTTAAGGTGAACACGAAGCTTTCCCTTCTCTGCAGCACTGCCTATGAAGGTTTTCATTATTCTATGCCTATGACAAATCCCAGCAGTCAAGAGACAGCAGAGCAAGGAGTCTCTGTGTTAACCTCTACACTCAATGTGGGGCTTGAGCTCACAACCCCGAGAGCAAGAGTCACATGCTCTACTGACTGAGAGAGCCAGGTGTCTTGCTACTTATTTTTAATACATTTATAAGTCTAATGTGAATATTATAAAATATTATCAAAATATTTTTCATCCAATTTTGAAGAGCCACTCTACTAATATTTTCATGTGTGCTAAGGAAAAATCCTTAAAAGGAGAGATTAGTGTACTTCATTTTCCAAAAATAGGTTGAGAGGCCAGATGGACACTAGAAAGCTGAAGCAGAAGTGTTTTAGCGTAACAGACAACAGAAACTGTTTCTGAAAGGACTCCTAAACATGTCTCACAAAGGGCACTATCCTGAGAACTTCACGTATTAATTCAATCTTTAAAGGACCCCATGAGGTAAGTATCTCCACTTTAGATGGAGAATTGAGGCAGAGCCAGTCAGGCAAGTCACCCAAGGAAGTGCTGAGCCAGTCCTGGTGGAGCTGGGACCTGGTGTGGTGGGCATCTCCCCAGCCAGGCCTTAGTCACCAGACTGTCCTCCTCTGTGCATATAAAGGGCTGTGAGCACGGGGCAATGAGAGAGGGACAGGATGATCACATTCATCAGGTTCATATTATGGACAGATCACATCAACTGCACGTCAAGAGAATGCGGTCGTACGATTTATGGCTCTTTTCAGGGCAGTATCATGGAAAGAGGACCATCAGCCAGTAGCAAACTCACCATTATGCAACTGGCTTTTGCTCCTTTGGATATTTATTTCCTGGGTTTCTGGTTCCCTTTGTCCTGTAGCTTCACACTAACAGCCAACTGACAGACAAGCCTGAGAACTTCTACCAGTTTCTGGATTCTTACGTCAAATTCTTTCACACGTATAATTGATTTACTGACATATACCTCCCCATGACATTTCCTCATTACTAAATGCAGTTACATAACCTGTAACAAACCCCTCCTGGCTGGCTTGTCTGACCTGGAAGGCAGCATCGTTTCTTTTGTTGACCTGAGGGTTTCATGTGTTGAGCACGCTTCCTACAGGTCAACACAGTCATATGGATTTGGCAGGCTATACAAACCATCTTCTACACTACAGGATGTGTATGGACAACTCCTCTGCTTTCCAAGAATTCTCTGATTTGTAAAAATCTAAATACCTTTATTAGTAAAACCATTATAAACTCATCCCTGCAGTTAGGTTGGAAGATGGTGGCTGCTAAAAAAGCATAAACCAGGAATAGAACAGACTGAGTCAACAATAGAAATGAGGGAATTCTGGGGCTTTCACTGGTGCTACTTTAAAAGATTTTATACTGGAAAATATTTATGGCCATAGCAGAATTTTGCTCTGCGGAAGAACGGACGGTGCTGCCCCCTTACCAGGAAGCCCCGGCAGAGCGCCAGCCTGTTGTGGGGAGCGGTGGGTCCCACCGCTGGGACTCACCGAGAGGGTAAGGAGCAAAGGTGCTGGGTGAAGACTGCGGCTCTTTGGTCTGCAGGTCAGGCAGGCCGGGGGCCTGGGGGTGGGGGGGGAAGCTGTCCATGGCCGATTTGCCTGCAGAGGGGTGCAGAGACAGGTGCGGCGGGGGCGGCGGCGGCTTCACGAGCAGGGCCTGGGCCAGCTGGCGCTGGTGCTGCTGGATCTGCTGCTGCAGGTTAGTGATTGTGCGCGCAACCTGATGGCAGAGATGTGAGTTGGAAAAGGTTCCAAAGTGGCGCCTGTTACTTGTCTGCAGACCCAGGGCATTCACTCTCTGCTGGCTGGGCCAACCTGCTCCCAAGCCAAGGTGACCCCGAGACTGCTAAAAGGGGAGGCTTAGCAAGAGAAAAATCAATAACAACGTAATAGTTTGCCATTTAGCATCTTCAGATCAGGGAAGACGAGAGTTAGGGGTCCAGCTATACCCCCCAGGTGATACCTACTTGCTGCTCCTGTTGTCTCATAGGTCCGGAAACATTACGCTGAGCCTGTAGCATCTGCTGCTGGATTTGTAAACGTTGGTATGCCTGTTGACACAGAGTTAAAATATTGTAAGAAGGCCATCAATACATGATTCAACTTTTCTATTTAAAAAAAGAAGAGAGGGCAGCCCTGGTGGCGCAGCGGTTTAGTGCCGCCTGCAGCCCAGGGTGTGATCCTGGACTCCCGGGATCGAGTCCTATGTTGGACTTCCTGCACGGAGTCTGCTTCTCCCTCTGCCTGTGTCTCTGCCTCTCTCTCACTCTCTCTGAATAAATAAATAAATCTTTAAAAAATAAAAAATAAAAAAAAGAGACAGAGAAAGAGAGAGAAAAGCCAAGATTCTTGGTCCCCCTTACTATACTGTGGTTTAAGAAGACTGTGAGGTGGAAGCATTTTTTAGAAAGAGAAATGTTGGGCAGCCTGGGTGGCTCAGCGGTTTAGTGCTGCCTTCAGCCCAGGGTGTGATCCTGGAGACCTGGGATTGAGTCCCACGTCAGGTTCCCTGCATGGAGCCTGCTTCTCCCTCTGCCTGTGTCTCTGTCCCTCTGTCTCTGTATTCTCATGAATAAATAAAATCTTAGAAAGAGAAATGTCTTTCCCAAACCCTTCTAGCGTATAGATTTTTATAAAGTAATTCAGTCAGTACCCCTGCTTAGTGTAGGTAATGAGGTTTGTCAGCAAATACTTCTCAGTTAATGAAGAGATAATTCTTCTGCTTGAGTCATACAAACTAAAAGGAAAAAGAAATGATGGGAAAATGAAACACTCTTAATTCTTTTTTTTTTTTAATTTTTATTTATTTATTTATTTATTTATTTATTTATTTATTTATTTATTTATTTATTTATTTATTTATTTATGATAGTCACAGAGAGAGAGAGAGAGAGAGAGAGAGAGGCAGAGACACAGGCAGAGGGAGAAGCAGGCTCCATGCACCGGGAGCCCGACGTGGGATTCGATCCGGGGTCTCCAGGATCACGCCCTGGGCCAAAGGCAGGCGCCAAACCGCTGCGCCACACAGGGATCCCAACACTCTTAATTCTTAAGTAATATAGATGAAAGTTGTCCAGAATGGCTCAGATTGTGGCAGAATGGCAGTGACTGGCCACTCCAGACAATCACAAAGCAGTATGTATTCAAGGCTTGTGAGTGCCAGGGACCCATGATGATATCCTTTGACAGCGGCCTAAATCCCGGCCTGTGGCACTACTGTCACAGGCCCCGCCTGCCCAGCTAGCTTAAGTAGCTGTGAGCACCTCTGCACACACCCATGCAGAAGTTTCATCATCTGGTCACTTTGAAATACTGGTTGCCTCTCATATATTATTTTCTTATAACATGGAATTTTGAGCATGTGTTTAGCAAGAGGATTTATTAAAACAGGATCCAAATAAAGGTAAAGACTATACTATTAGAAATGCCTCACTAATCTCTAAATTATAGAGGAATAAAATATTCCACTTAAGTGAATCTTTAAAGGACCTAAAACTTAACTTCAGGATACACCAAAACCTTATTTTACTAATTATTTTGAAAAAAAAAAAAAAACAAAAAACAAAAAACAAAACAATATGCACAGTTTGTAAAACAATATATATATATATATATTTTTTTTATTGGTAAAACAATATATTAAACATAATTCAAGATTTTCTTGAGATGGCTGCAGCTTTCATTTTTTTTTTTTTTTTTAAAGGACACTGTGAGTGGTGGGCTGTGGAGGAATTGAAACCCTCATGCGCGGCCGGTGGAAATGTAAAACGTGGGCAGCCCAGGTGGCTCAGCGGTTTAGCGCTGCCTTCAGCCCAGGGCATGATCCTGGAGTCCTGGGATCGAGTTCCACATCGAGCTTCCTGCATGGAGCCTGCTTCTCCCTCTGCCTCTCTCTCTGTGTCTCTCATGAATAAATAAATAAAATCTTAAAAAAAAAAAAAAGATTTTCTTGCTTTTTCTGCCATCTTTCTGATCCGCCACAATGGTGCATGCGAATGTCCTGGCAGATGCTCTGAAGAACATTAACAGTGCTGAAAAGAGAGGCAAAGGCCAGGCTCTTACTAGGGCCATACTCCAATGTCACAGTTCAGTTTCTAATTGCAACCATGAAGCACGGTTATATTGGCAAATTTGAGATCACTGATGATTTTTAAGAGCATTTGTTTCCAGGGCCTGGGGCTTCACTAACTGGAAAACTGGACCCTCAAACTTGTGAGTCTAACAGCCAGTAATGGGTTAGGGCCAACAGGGCCCAGGGCTCTCCTGTAAGGAGAGCTTTGGCATCAATGCTTTTGTCTATCAGCTGGGAAAATTGTTGTGAACCTCACAGGCACAGATTAAACATGAGTGATCAGCCCCAGACTGGATGTACAACTCAAATATCTAGAAAAATGGTGGAATAATCTCCTGTTCTGCCAGTTTGGTTTCACTGTGCTGACAAGCTCAGCTCAGCTGGCATCATGGACATGAAGTAGCAAGATGAAAATGCACAGGAGGGAAAGAAAATCCTGTGATTCTTTTTCTGGAGATATAATATATACATGCAAATAAAATGCCTCAATGGAAAAAAAGATTTTCTTGATGCCTTTCACACTATAGAGGTCAATAAAATTTACCATATAAGTAAGAGATTCTAGAACATCAGTATGATAACTATGTCTCAGGTCAGAATATAGCCATGTCTTCAGTGTTATCAAGGAGCAGAAAGCTATTTTCCTCTATAACAACACATCTACATAATATGCTTTCTAAATATGTACCTGAATTTTACGGTTGTTTTTTTCTCCACCTCTGAGGTTAGGGGTCTCTGTTGCTGTTGGTAGTAAAAGCAATAATCCTGTGGGCTTGAACCACCTATTCATGGCACTTTCAGGTCCTGGGAAATCTTACCACCATGCTGCAAGGTGTGCCCCCCACCCTGTCTCCCATTTTATGGACCAAGAAACAGCCTCTGAGAGCCTAACATGATCATGGCCCCACTTTCTGAGCTCTGTATTCTCCCTGACACCACAATTCGTCTCAGAGCACTTTTCCCTCCCATCCCATGCTGCTACTTACTGGAAAACTGGACCCTCAGGCTGGTTAGACGTGAGTCTTAACAGCCAGTAAAGGGTTAGGACCAACATGGCCTGGGGCTCTCCTGTAAGGAAAGCCTTGGCATCAATGCTTTTGTCTATCAGAGGCCTTTTTTCCCTTCCTTCAGGATTCCTGGTCATTTTCTAGGAGATGAGTTGCTCGACAAGACTTCGAAATAAAGCAGGTGTCAATATTTTACAGAAAGGTCTTTTTTTGTTTTGTTTTGCTTTTTAATTATTTTATTTTATTTTATTTATTTATGATAGGCACACAGTGAGAGAGAGAGAGAGAGAGAGAGAGAGAGAGAGAGAGGCAGAGACATAGGCAGAGGGAGAAGCAGGCTCCATGCACCGGGAGCCCGACGTGGGATTTGATCCCGGGTCTCCAGGATCGCGCCCTGGGCCAAAGACAGGCGCTAAACCGCTGCGCCACCCAGGGATCCCTAGAAAGGTCTTTAGTGTATATAAATCTGTATGCATCTAGAGATATGGTGGCATGGCATTTTATGGTAAAAACAGTTAAGATGTTAAAAACTTAAAATTTAAGGTATGTTAAATTGTAAAACTTTCAAGATTAGGCTACATCAGCCTTTGTTAACAGGGGTTGTAAGAGAGAATTAAACCCTAATCTCAAAGGCATCTACCATATGTAATGAAGTAACTTCTCTTTCAAACTTTCAGAACAGTCTTTATGTGAACCACCTTTGAAGAATTTAGATAGTTGTCACTTGAATGAATTTCTGTGTTCTCTCTCTGGTTCTGATAGGAAACTCTGGATGAGAAAGGCTAGCTGAGAGCCTGGGCTGAAGGACATGCCTGCTGTTAGGGTCTGGGATGCTCTGTGAAGGGGCCAGAGAATTCACAAAGCTGAGGAAAAACACCCGTAAGTGCAAAACTTCCTAATTTTTTTTAATAGTCTAAAAAAATTTATGAATGTCTCAATGACATTCCCTGACATTAAGAAAGCACGGCATCAATGACTTTTATTAGTCAGTGGCTATGTCACTGGCATAGCTACGGGAATGTCAGTGGGTACTTTTCCTGAGTTCTCGAAGCTGAAAGGATCTGCTCACTTACCAGCTGCAGCTGATAGAGCTGGTTCAACATCGTCATATGCTGAGGATTGATTGGCGAGGTCAATAGTGCAGGGTTGAGACCAATGTTTTTTGCTGCAAACTGCAAAAGCTGTGCTTGAACCTGTTGAACAGAAGACAGAGTATCAGTGACCCGTGTCCCTATTGAAATGGCCACCAGTCTAGGCAGTCTTTGAAGATGCAGAGCTAATTAATCAGTGACAGTTATACTTGTCTTAAGAATTAACTTCAAAAGCCATTAAAAAAACTCATGAGCATTTTGCCATTAGTAGTTCACATGCTTCTGTGGAAAATAAGGAAGGAAGGAGAGAAAGAGCCTTCCGCCTCAGAATTAAGATGCTAGGGCTCTGGGTGACTCTTGTTGAAAACTGATATCACATTCTGTTATGTGAAAATAAACAGGCATGGCTCAAGGACTTGAAACAGTGATTGTGGGGTCTCCACCCAGGATGGGCTCGGGAAGTAGTCTACACCTGCTCTGCCAGCCCCGACCTGGACATCAGGCTGCTCTCCCATGGGGGGGAGGGGGGGCTTCGACTAGAATTTACTGCTCTGAAACCATCCAGGGCCTGCTGTGAGAGATTTTGATGTTTCCCACTATGTACTATGTGTCCTTATCACAATATTTATGCAAGATGATTTTTTAGGTAGCACGTGGAAGGGCATCTTTTACTTTAATAATTATTTACTGTGTATCAGAAAACTGACTTTTCTATTTATGGTAGATATGTAAAGTTTTCTATTAGAATAAATTAATTTCAGCAGGCAAGTCATTTGAAGAAAACACGCTATGTAATAGTAGAGGTCATGTGGGGGCACGAGGGTGACACATGCTTTGCTGGGTGTGGGAAACCTGCTGTCACCCAGGCCCAGCTCTGTCCCCAGGCTTAGATAGTGGGACATGAGTAGATGTGTTGTGTGATTGGGAAGGGCTGTGGCAGAGCGTCCTGCAGGGCCACACAAGAGAAGCAAACACCTGTCCTGTCTAAGCTTCTGTACTCGGGGGTCTCTGGTATAGCAGTTCACCTTGTATCATGATGAACAAATTTAACTATTATTTTACCTACATTTCAGCCATCTCAACTCACAAACCTGGGATCAACCAATTGTGGAGGGATAACTCCTTCCAGCTAATTCTATAACTTATCATTAGTATTATTCAGTATTTTTAGAAGGGATGAGGACTGAAACACTGTAAGGAAAAACTCAGTCTGAAGTATAGAATTAAGGAATGTTCCATAAGTAAATGAAATTAACATGAAAAAATTCCATATGCTTTAGAGCTATGCAAAATAAGATATCCTTTTCCTTCCTTTTGTTTGACACTTTTTAATTTTTTTTAATTTTTTATTTATTTATGATAGTCACAGAGAGATAGAGAGAGGCAGAGACAGAGGCAGAGGGAGAAGCAGGCTCCATGCACCGGGAGCCCGACGTGGGATTCGATCCCGGGTCTCCAGGATCGCGCCCTGGGCCAAAGGCAAGCGCCAAACCGCTGCGCCACCCAGGGATCCCTGTTTGACACTTTTTAAAAAAGAATTTCTGTAGGCAAAAGTGGTCTAACACAAAGTAATGAACTTAACTAAGGAGTCTGTAACATATTAATACACATTCTATGACCTATGATCCCATGCAGTTGTCCACTAAGGCATCCTTAGGGCCGTGATTGCTCCTGGGTGCTCCCTCACATAGGGAGGACTAAGCCATGTTTCAGCCAGTTATCTCCTCTCCTAGCCAGGACAATTCATCAGGCTCAGCTGAATATATTTGTCAAGGCCAGGACAAAAATCCCATCATGGTGGCATGTGAGGCACATCTTTTCACCCGGCAACACTGCTCCTGACAGGAGGACAGATCGCTGGCTGAAGAGCAGTTCTGAAAGTGCCTCCTGCAGCGGGAGGACAAACGGACAGGCTGAAAGGACTGTCTAAGTAACACCGGGAGGCTCCTCTTGGGTGTGGGTAAATTCGCTCTCACTTTAAAGCAGTGCCATTGCTGAGGCACAGACACCACAGGATGGCCACTGGGTCCCCTGACTCAGAGCGTGTGGGGCCAAGGGTCGGACCTGAGGGGATAGAAACGGAGGCACTTGAGCACGGAGGCTGGGCTGGGAGGAGCTCAGAGGCTGCACGGGGGGCTGCGGCGGCTGTTGCATGGTCCTGGCTTGTGCTGCTCCACTACTGCCGAACATACCCAGATTGCCACTCGGTATCTGTGGGGAGACAAGAAGGGCTAAGTGGTTAGGGAGCTGGGCGATGGAAGGGCCCTGGAGGAGGCTGTGCTCTCCTAAATGTGACAGCAAAAGCGTACCGACTTCTACCAAAGTGAATTCATAGTAAATGGTGCCATTCAGACTGGCCCCTGATGACAGCCTGCGAAGCTGGCCTATGTTTTTTTAAATCACAGATGCCACAGAGTAGGGCCAGTCAGAACATGTCCTCGAACCAGGCTATCACATCCGAAGACATGACCACTACATAGCACGACGAATAGAAGCAACGCATAGCTACTGGGCTGCTCAACTTTCCTCAAAGGGTATGTGCAGTGAGGTAAGGAGTGGTAAGGGGTAGAGATTACAAACCCGAAGACACCAACATTTTCAGTGAGGAAACAGAAGAATAATCTCAGCCAGAGCTGAAGCTGAATAACTAGACAAGTCTAGGTAGTTACCTTTGTGCTAAATATAATCAACACATTTTTCAGTGTACCTTCTGCTCTCCTAGAGGAAGTTACCTGATGGACACTGAGCAGCAGACCCGCCAGGTGGGCTAATTCCCAGCTCCTGCCTGCCAGCTGGTGAACCATCACATGGCAAAAGCCCCAAAAAGCAGGTGGTACGCTGAGTTACCACTAGGGTTAGCAACCTAAGACGGCGAGGCTTGTGCAGATGGGGATGGCACTGGGAAGAGGTACCACTGACTGCTACCCTGGGAGAAGAGGCACACCCAGGGCACTGCTTAAAAAGATGTTTCAAAGGTGGGTGCATGTCAGCCTCGTGTGGGAGGAAATCCATAAAAAGGACGTCCTATAGATGGGAAAAGCATGAGTGGCTTGTATGTCACGTCTTCTAGGGGGATGGGGAGAGACAAATGGCATGAAGCAGCAGTCAATACAAACTCTCAGTCCTCCCTTCTGTGACACCTGTCAGGGACTCACTTTCCCTGCATGTCAAAGACAGGGAAAATGCCTCAATGTGGCTCTCTGGAAACCCCCAAGACATTACCTCTATTTCAGGGAGCAAGGGGAGTGAGTGGTGTTTTCTCACAGACCAGTGTATGTAAGGTCTGGATTGCCAGGAGGAAGGATGGCATCACCTGGATCCATGAAGGGATTTGGCAACTGAAGACCACTCTGCAGGATGCACCATTTAAAGCAGCAATACGTTAGCAATGAGAGCACTGAACTCAGGTATGAGTTTGTTAGGTGTAAAAATAAATAAAATTCTATTTCCTAGAATATGGTTCAATTTCAAGAACTGGATTCAACTTTCAATACTTGTACATCACTTGAAGGGAAATCCTTCTAGATTTCAGCTATCTTTATAAAGGTATTAGTTAAAAATCAGAGTATAGGTCCCAAACACATTTTTTAGAGACAGGTGAAACCGAGACTACACCGCCTCTCTCCCCACAGCCTTACCTGTCTAGAAGAATTCAAGTTTTGCATGCCCAGCCCTGAGGCAATCCCACCCAGGGCCTGATTAGGGAGTGCACTGTTTGAAAGGGGGAGCTTCAGGCTTGGTGAAGGCAAAAACGGTGAAGTCGTGGGCTCTTCCACTAGGCCGCCGTCCTGATTGGAGAAAGAAAGGGTGAGCTGTGTGCAGTATTCGTCCGCAGACAAAGCACAAAGCAGTTTCCCAAGGACATATAAGGGGATGTGGATGAATAAAGAATTAAAAGATCAAAAAAGTGTGGATAACAAGAGAATGGAGAAATGGGCCAAAGGAAGAGGGGAAAAGAAAAAGAGAAACAGGATTAAGATGCTGCTCCCGTTTTAACAATTAATTTACAAACACAATCATTAGTTTATAATGTGCTCAGACCCTGCCCACCCCGCCCAGGGGCAGGGCTCAGGAGAAGGATGGAAATAGTAGCTGAAATCTTATTTGGAAAACACTTTATAACCGCTTTCAAATAAATAGGCTCCTTTCTTCATTACTAAGGCTCTGGGTAACATTCAGCTGTTTTTGACCTACCAACAGCAATTTCACATGGTTTAATCCAATAATAAGGTGAGTTATAAAGCAGAGAGAACCTTACTCTCTTTTATATTATTAAGGTCACATTACAGGTCAGGCCCTTTGCAAATTTATCTCCTCTAACTTCACAATAAGTGTGTAGTATTATTCTACGTTTTTTTTTTTTTTTTCTTTTTTGGGGGGTATTATTCTACATTTCAAAGTTAAGGAAATGAGTCAGGGTCTCACACTTAGCAAGTAAAAATATAAGACATCAAATTAAATAGCAATTTCACTAAGCATCCTGGATATGAACCACACGACAGCAGGGTGGGGGAGGGCAGGGCTTGACCCTCCTTCAAGGTCCTCCCCCACCACAGCTTTCTGCAGAGGAGTGTGTGGCAGAGGACAAAGTTTATTTGTGAGCAGAGATGAAGTTTATCTCTCTCTCCAGTAAACCTTTCTGTTCTGATTTTTTTTTTAAACCTGTCCTTTCTTGCTTCAATTTTATTTTCAAAATTAACATTTTGATTGAATTTCATGAGATGCTGGTCTCCCCCTTTTGAAGTCACACCAATTTGGAGAGGGGGCATCACTACATGACAATCCTGAAGGGACTGAACCGGTGTGTGGACATGTGAACCACCCTGGGGGCTTCCAACATGCTCTCTGAAGTGGCCAAGCGGGGCCGGCTAGATACGGGTGCCTGCGCCCAACCACTTCTAGTCTCTTTTTCTGAGATTAAATGTGTAACACATCATTTCAGTCGGAAGAACAGTGCATATAAAATAAGACCGTAAAACAGAAATTTGATAACCCGTTATTAGACAAATTGAAGCAGATAACCCAGCCAAGTTCACCCACTAAAATGAAAAAGCAGTTTTTAATTTCAGTATTTTTTACCCCTAGTCACATCGTATGAAATACAATACTTTCTCTTCTGAGTTAAACATTCATATATATATTTTTTAAACTGGATAAAAGTCACTTAAATATTGCAATCTGGCAAGTATTTAACCCAGCTTGCGTTAAGGACACAGTAAAAATGAAAAATACCTGTTGTTAAAAACCAACCAACCAACAAACCACCCGAGTTCACACCTTGTCGAGAAAGGTGGGGCGGTCCCCGGAAGAGTCTTTGGAGACTGGTGGGCGGCAGCCAAGGGCTTTGGTGACCACTCCATTGTAGTCGGTCACTCCCAGTCCACGCTTGTCCACGTCCACCTTCTTTTCCAGCAGGGCGCCTGTACAACAAACAGAAGCAATGCTTACACCCAAACGCCCAAGGAATGTCAGTCAGGGGTGCCGAGCACAAGATGGGCACCAGTTAGAGCCTTTAACCCCATGAAAAATGGAGAAGCTGTGGTGTCGCTCTTGCAAGCCTCTGTCAGTTTGTAAACAGGCCCTGCTCTTAGCTCTGCTCTGGCTCCTTCCGCTCCAATCACACCTGCCACTCTGCTCCTCAGGGCCTGCCCTTCCTCCCCACTGGGAGGCACCCCCTTCTTCACACAGACCTTCCCTGATCTTTTTGTTTAAAATGGCACTGCTGAACCCTCACAGCCATTGGTTTCCATTTCCTGCATCCCTGTGAGCTGCAAGGGCTCTTCCACATACTGTAGACACAATATCATATAAAACAGACACAGTTTTTGTCCTTATGGGCTCTTGGGCTAGTGATTGGTTTTGTGTGGCCACCTTTGCCTTTGTGCTATTTTACAATTCTAACAAGCTACAATGAACTTCTTCCAGTTCTCACGGATTGTCACATCTGTCCTGGAGGCTTGTATCACACATTTTGGTGCCTGCACATTAATTATAAAGCTGATCCTCATCATACATGGATTCTGTGCTTGTGAATTTACTGGCTGGCTAACTTTATCTGTAGCCCTAAATCAATAAATGGCACTTTTGTGGTCATCTGTGGACATGCGGAGGGTAGTGAAAAATCTTGGTTGCCTGAACACACTTTCCTAACTCAGGCCAAACAAGATGCTCTCTGCTTCATACTCAGCTCTTCTACAGTAACAAATATCCCTTTGTGGTCTATTTAGTGCCACGTTTTCCACAGTTTTGTGCTTTTTGTTGGTGACTGCGGTGTTTAAAATGGACCCCAAGTGAGTGCTAATATGGTCTTTTGGGTTCCTGCGTGCAAGAAGTCTTGTGCCTGATGGAGAAAATGTGTTAGGTGAGTGCTGTTGAGGCACGAGTTACAACGCTGCTGTTCAAGTTCAACGTGAGTGAATCAGCGATCTGGTTTGTCCAGCAAAGGAAGAGCAGCATTGTAACTCAGGAACCCTAGAGACCACACTGTTAGCTCTTTCTGAACACTCTTACATATATACCTACAGTGTGTGATGAAGCTATGGAAAGGATGGAAAAGTGGCTTTTTGGATGACAAGGTGATGACTGATTTTTTTGTTTGTTTGTTTAAGTAGGCTGCACGCACAGCATGAAGCCCAACACAGGGCTTGAATTCACAACCCTGAGATCAAGACCTGAGCTGAGACCAAGAGTCGGATGCTTAATGGACTGAGCCACCCAGGCACCCCAAGATGGTGACTGATTTTAAGAAAGGTGTAGCAGAGAGCACTAAGTATAGATGGCCAAAGAGATTTATGGTCAAATGACCCAGGGTCAAGAAAATGCTACATCTTTCCTAGCTAATGTTTTCCTATAAAGAAAGAAATATGGCATATAGCTATTTGTGAGAAATATGTATTAAGTAAGGTGTCTTTAGATAGAAACACACACAAAGCAAGGCTATATACTGACTGGTTAACAAAAATGCTGTGGCCAGAGGCTTGTGGGAACTGGATCCTATATTTCCTGGGAATGAAGAACAGAAACCAAATGCATTTTACAGGTGAATATTTAACATACTTATTATTTTATTTATTTTTTTACTGAATAAATCTGATGTGTAACACTGTATAAGTTTAAGGTGTATGTGTAACTTTGATGCACCTACATATTGGTAGCATAGTTACCTGGTTACATAATTGATACTACATTACTGTCTGTATTCCTCACACGGCCCACTGGATCTCTGTGGCTTATGTACTGCTTGTTACAAATCTGTACCCTGAAATACCACCACTCCCCACCCTCTCCAACAGCCCCACTCCCCAGTAACACCATTCGCTCTCTGTGCTGTACAGGTTGAACTTTGATAGATTCCATGTGTGAGCGGAATGAAACAAGACCATGAAGTACTTGTTTTGTCGGACTTTGCTCACTCAGGATCAGGAACTTAAGGTTCACATTGTTGCAAATGGCAGGAGATCTTCCTTTCTCACAGCTGAATAACGTTCCACTGTGTGCATGAGCCATTTCTTTCTTATCCATTCACTCGTTGATGGGCATTTGGGTTGTTTCCCTACCTTGGCTATTGTGAATAATGCTGCGATAAACAAAGAAGTGTGGATATCTTGCCAAGATCTCATTTTCATCCTCTGGGTATATGCCCAGAATTGGAATTGCTGGATCGTACAGTAAGTCTACTTCAAATTTTTTGAGGAACCTCCATATTGTTTTCCATACCAGTTGGACAAATTTACACTCCTCCCAACAGTGCACAAGGGTTCCCTTTTTTACCACATCCTTGCCAGCACCTGTTGTCTCTTGTCTTCTTGACAAAAGTCATTCTGACAGGTGAGGGGAGATCTCATCGTGGTTTTGATTTGCAATTTTTCTGATGATGAGGGATGCTGAGCATCTTTCCATGTGTCTGTTGGTCATCTGATATCCACTTTGCAGAAATGTCTATTTAGTTATACTACCTATTTTTTTTTAAAGATTTTATTTATTCATAAGAGACACAGAGGCAGAGGCAGAGACATAGGCAGAGGAAGAAGCAGGCTCCCTGTGGGGAGCCCAACGTGGAACTCAATGCCAGGACCCCAGGATACCAACCCAAGACAAAGGGAGACGCTCAACCACTGAGCCACCAGGCGCCCCTCTACCTATTTTTTTTCAGACTTTTTTGTTGTTGTTTTAGTTGACTGAGTTCATTTTTTTTTTTAAGGTTTTATTTATTCATGAGAGACACAGAGAAAGGCAGAGATATAGGCACAGGAAGAAGCCGGCTCTTTGCAGGGAGCCCAGTGTGGAATTCAATTCCGGAACCAGGATCATGCCCTGAGCCAAAGGCAGATGCTCAACCACTGAGCCACCCAGGCGTCCGAGACGGAGTTCTTTATATATTTTGGATATTAACCCCTTATCCAATATATGGCTTACAAAATATTTCTCCCATTCTCTAAGTGTTTTTCTTATGCTGTGCAGAAACTTTTGAGTTTGACATAGCCTCATCAGTTGATTTTTCTTTTGTTGTTTGTGCTTTTGCCATCATGTCCCCAAATTATTGCCAAGACCAATACTAATGGACTTCTTCAAGTTTTTTTTCTACAAGTTTTATGGGATCAGGATTTTTGTTTAAGCTTTTGATCCATTAAGAGTTAATCTTTGTGAGTGGTATGAGATAGGGTTCCAATTTCATTGTTCTGCACACATTTCTCCATTTTCCTCAGAACCATGTGTTGAAAACACCATCCTTTCCCCACTGAGTATTCTTGGCTTCTTTGTCAAGTATTATGTTGACTGTATCTGCTGGGATGGATGGATGGATTTATTTATTTATTTTTTAAAAAGATTTTATTTATTTACTCATGAGAGAGAGAGAGGGAGAGGGAGGGAAAGAGAAAGAGAAAGAGAGAGAGAGAGAGAGAGAGAGAGAGAGAGAGAGAGAGAGAGAGAGGGGCAGAGACACAGGCAGAGAGAGCAGGCTCCATGTATGGAGCCTGACGTGGGACTTTATCCTGGGTCTCCAGGATCAGGCCATGGGCCGAAGGCAGTGGCGCTAAACCGCTGAGCCACCTGGGCTGCTCTCTGCTGGGATTTAATTCTGGGCTCTGTCTGTTTCACTGGTTGATGGGTCTAACTTTTTTTTTTTTTTAATAAGCTCAAGGCTCAAAATGGGGCTTGAACTCACGACCTGAGATCGTTACATGCTCCACTGACTGAGCCAACCAGGTGCCCCACATGTGTCTATTTTTGTGTCAGTACCCCATTATTTTGATTACTGTGGCTTTGCAGTACAGTTTGAAATTCAGAAGTGTGATACCTCCAACTTTGTTCTTTCTCAGGACTGCTTTGGCTATTTGGAGTATTTTGTAATTCCACACACGTTTTAGGATTGTTTCCTCTATTTTTGTGAATGCCTTAGTTTTGTTTTTAAAGATTTTATCTATTTATTCATGTAAAACATGGAGAGAGAGGCAGAGACATAGGCAGAGGGAGAAGCCGACTCCCCGTGGGGAGCCTGATGTGGGACTTAATCCCAGGACCCCAGGATCACGCCCTGGTCTGAAGGCAGACACTCAACCACTAAGCCACCCAGGTGCCCCTGCCTTTGGTTTTTTGATGGGGATTGCAATTAACCTATAGGTGGTCTTGGGTAATACAACCATCTTAATAATATTCGTTTTTTTTTTTTTTTTAATCTGTGTACATGAGATACCTCTACATTTGTTTGTGTCTTCTTCAATTTTTCAGCAATGCCCTGCAGTTTTCATCGTGCAGATCTCTTTATTTCCTTGGTTAAATTTATTCCTAAGTATTTTATTGTTTTTGATGCTACTGTGAATGGCATGGTCTTATGTCTTTTTCAGATGTTTCATCACTAGTGTAAAGGAATGCAACTGATTTCTGGTTGTTGATTTTGTATCCTGCCACTTTACTGAAATTGTTAATTCTAAGTTTTTTTTTTTTTTTACTGATTCTTTGCAATTTTCTATATATAGGATCAAATCAGCAGCAAATAATGAGAATTGACTTCTTCCTTTCCAACATGGATGCCTTTTTTCCCCTTTGTCCTGCCTAATTGCCCTGGCTAGGACTTCTGGTACTATATTGAAGTGGAGAGAATGGGCATCCTTGCTTTGTTCTTGATCTTATAGGAAACATTTTCAATTTCTCACCACTGAGTTAATGTCAGCTGTGGGTTTGTTGTGTATGGCCTTTATTATGTTGACATATGTTCCTTCTATACCCAGTCTGCTAAGGCATTTTTTTTTTTTTAATCATGAAAGGATGCTATATTTTGTCAAATATTTCTTCTGCATTTACTGAGAAGATCACATGATTTTTATCTTTCATTTTATTGATGTGATGTGTTACATTTATTGATTTGTGTTATGCTGAAGCAGTCTTGCATCCCAAGTAATCCCATTTGGTCATGGAATATAATCCTACTCATGTGTTGTTGAATTCAGTTGGTTAATACTTTGCTGAGAATTTGTGCATCTCCATTCACCAGGGGTATTGATCGATAATTTTCCTGTGGCATCCTCATCTGGTTTTGTATCAAAATAATGTTGGCCTCGTAGAATAAGTCTGGCAGTGTCCCCTTCTCCTTGATATTTTGTAAGAGTCTGAGAAGGACTGGTATTAGTTCTTCTTCAGTACTTGGTAGAATTTCTTCTAGTGAGTCATCTGGTCCTGGAGTTATCTATGTTTTGATTTACTGGCTCAATTGCTCTTTTTTTTTTTTTTAAGATATTATTTATTTATTTGAGTGAGAGTGAGCATGAGCAGGGATGAAGAGCGGAGGGAGAGGGAAAAGCAGACTCTTTCCTGAGCAGGGAGCCTGACATGGGGCTCAATATAAGGACCTTGGGCTCGACCTGAGCTGAACGTAGATGCATAACTGACTAAGCCACTCACGTACCCCCAAACTAAAGTTAGTTTTATGGCCTATCTCTATCTGGAGGGGTGCTGAGTTCGAGTCCCACATGTAGAGATTACTTAAAAATAAAACCTTATAAAAAAAGGAGATCTATCCTGAAAAATGTTCCATGTGTGCTTGAAAAATATATATATTCTGCTGCTGTTGGATGAAATGATCTGTATCTGTATTTTAGGTCATCCATTTGCTCTAAAGTGTGGTTCAATTCAATTTTTCCTTATTGACTGTCTGGATAATCTATCAATTGTTAGTAGTGGGGTATCTGATTACCATAATAACTTTTTCCCTTATGATCTGTTATGAATTATTTAATGTACTTTAGTGGTCAGGTGTTGAGATCGAATATATTTTTATAACTATTACATCTTCTTGACATATTGACCCCTTTCATCATATAATCACCTTCTTTGACTTTTGTTATCCTTTTAGGCTTCAAGTCTATTTTGTCTGATATTGCGAATGGCTATGCTTGCCTTCTTTTGGTTTTTGTTTGCTTGGCATATCATCATTCATCCTTTCAACTTGAGCCTGTATGTGTCCTGGAGCTGCAATGACAGGACATTGTGATGCCCAGAGATCACAATGTTGGGACTCATGGTTTCAATCTATCCAGCCACTCTATGCCTTCTGAATGGTGAGTACAGTGCACTGACATTAAGAGAGAGTACTGACAGCACACCTGGGTGGCACAGTTAAGTGTCTGACTCTTGATTTTGGCTCAGGTTACGATTTCATGGTCCTGGGATCGAGTTCCACATCAGGTCTGCACTCAGAGTGGTATCTGCTTGAGATTCTCTCTCTCTCCCCCCTTCCTGCTCATGCTTTCTATAATAAATAATTTAATCTTAAAAAAAGAGAGAAAGATTACTGACATTAAGAACTTACTGCTGCCCTTTTATCTTCTGCCTTCTGGTTCTTCTGTTCCTCCACTGTTCATTCTTCTGCCCCTGTCTACTTTCTACATTGGTGGTTTTCCACTTTCTGTGTTTGGTGTCTCCATTCTGGATTTTCGCTTTGTGGATACCATGAGGTTTACAGTAAACATCTCACAGATAGAACAGTCCTTCTCCTGCTGATAGCAGTTTCTCTTTGTTCCATCCTTTTGCTTTTCCCTTTATATTTTTGATGTCACAAATGATCCCTTTTTGTGCCGTGATTTTGTTGTAGTAGTAGTCAAGTTGTAGTAGCCACAGTTATGATTACTCCTATTTTTCCTTTAACCTTTATATACTATTCTAAAACACAGTGATAGTTTTCTGATTCTGATTATTTATCACCATTAGTTATTACTACTTTTAAAGCTCCAGAACAAGGGCTGCTTGTTCCTTGAGGTCAATCTCATATCTCACCCAGAGTAAGTGCTCCACTGACATGGTGACATCTCTGTTGGCCCCTGAGGAGGCCCACTCTGGGGCCAGGTGTGAAGAATGGGCTCAATCTGTGTCAAATGAAGTCTGGCCTGTAGTCCTAGAGCCTTTCTCCAATAATGTCACTATGACCTCCCCGCAGAGTAGATGGAAAAAAACTCCTCTATTTGTTGAAGTGCTAGGAAAAAAATGAAACAAAACAAAACAAAAACAAACAAGAAAACAAAAAAAAAACCAAAAAAAAACCCAACCAACATGCCTCAATGTCGGGTCTGGCCGTTTGTCCCAAGACCATCTATCTCCAGAGACTGGCTGTGGGGTCAGTATATGTCATGTGGTTACTACTTTGCTGAAGCTTGGTTCTGTCTACCCAGTACATATTCAACCATGAACCCAAGATTATAATGAAAAGCTTTGGAAATCCAAACTCCACACACTGGTACCTTTAAAAAAGTGTGCTGTAAGAGTATATCATCTTACTTACTCATGGCCTGGTCAAGATTCATATTGTTACTCTTCAAGGCCTCTTCAGCTGGCTCTCTCTGTGTAGGTAAATAGAGTTTCGATTAGGATTACACTTTTATGATAACAAGCTAGTAAAGAGTTCTACCACTATTAGCTTAGAGAAATGATTACTGTTGACTTAATATTACTAGGTTTTGGAACTAGAAATACATCTCTTCATTGTTGAGGCTAGAGACAAAGGTCTTCTAAGTGAAAGGCACTTAGAACATGTATTGAATTGACTTTTAAAGGATTTGTATTCAACACTTTAAAAACCAAATGTACAGTGCCTGTGGAATCTTGTCATTGATTCTTTACAAGTAGCAATGGTTCAGTAAAGATGAAATCCCCAGTAAAGATGAAATTCATTTTCTACTTCATGGACTCTGGGCTTTGTTGTCAATTACTTTTCACCAAGAAATGTAAAAACAAATAAAAGCAAACAAGTAGATTCATTTTGACAATTATCCCTTTAATAGGAACACATGCGTGTCAGTGTATGCAAGCACCACAGTGGAAATAAGGACTCCTGGGCAGGACTCCAGTGTCCCGCCCGTCCTCTCATACGGGAAGAGGCTGAGCCTCCCCTGGGTCTGTGCTCTGCCCAGCATCAGAGGGCCAATGCCTAAAGTGAAGTATATAGTTCTAGACTGAGCCATTCTAGACTCATTCCTTAGGGACATCCACAGTAGTCAAAAGATAAATATTTGCTTGAGTAATGATCTAGAAAGAAGACTTTTGAAGGGAAGACATAACAGACACAAGTGATATCCACACTATCCGAACTCTTATATTTGGTTTCAGGAACTGAACACATCATGACGCATTTTCATAAGGTCACCCTGCAGTCTGAACTCTCCTTACCCATGACCTGAGACTCAGGAACTCAATAAGCTTGATCAGGATTCTTTTTCTGGACACAGAGCTTTAGTAATGTGTCCAAATTTTCTCTGGTAATCTGTCAATCTACAGCATAAACTAATGAAAATTCACTTTTAATTATAAATTAGAAGAAAGTATGAAACTATGTAAGCCAATGCAAAGGACAATGACACAGCATGTTTTATTCCAGGAAAAGGCTCTCACACCTTACTTGACAGAAACGGTACGGATCCTTGCTGTAGTTGAAAGCAAGGATCCCTAAACAGAAGAAGTGTTCATGTAAAAGGGGAATTTACAAGTCAGGCTGTATGAAAACTCTTCTCCCTCAAAAGTCTTCCTTCCTTGTTACGCATGACAAATATGGGCAGGACACAATCAGGGCCACATGTGGCAGCACACATGGAGGGTAGTAGTAAAATAAGACCCCAGTCACCGGGAAGCCCATGTCTGTGAGTTGTTTGATCAGCCGGTTCATGATCCAGGCCTCGTCCTGCTTGCCAGACGTTTTCATGCCCTAGAATGAAATGTGGGTCACAGTTGAATGCATTTCTTCTAGAAGTGGGAGATGCCTAAAATTCATAGTGATTTAAAAGTTAGAGCATCTTCCTGTATTAACACTGAACAATGCCATGTTCTAGAAAGTGCCCAACTCTGTTTTGTGGCTAGTATTAGGAATGATTTAGGGTGCATTTCCAAGTTGGCATATGTGTGTAATGTATGGACTTTTAAAAAGCAAGAGAATTCTTTTTCTTCCCCAGAGAATTAATTTAGTTCATCACAAATACGTGCCACTTCCATTATTAAATAATCATAAGTGCTCCTTTGAACATGGCCCTATGCTAATACTAAGAGAGGTTTGTGAAAAATTACATGTCGTCTGCCCTTTTATAAGTTTACTGTAAAATATGACAAAATGCAGGGGGTGCCTTCTAACAGAATGAAATGGCAACAAGATGAAAGGAACAACAAGCCTGTTAATTTTATTGACTTTTCACTGCCTGCAGCCCCTCAGGGTAGAGAAGAAAGTAAATGGGCAAACATCAGTGAGGGACAAGATGAAGAGAAGAAGGAGCAAGTACAGGGCAGAGGAGGAGGAGGGGAGCGCAGGACAGAGGAGGAGGAGGGCTGAGCGGGGATGTTAACCATTTTCTCAGTTAATTTCCATCCTATCCTCACAACTACAAAGATTTAAACCATGCATTAACATGGTAGAAAAAACATCCTCCTCTAAAATGATTCTTCACAGTGCTTTTCAAAATTGAGCCTGCCGTTAACTACAGAATGTAGTATATGGAGTGATACTCAACTAACAGGCGCTCTTCCCTCGAGGAAGCAGCTTTTCTGGGAGGCCATGGGAATCACTGCTGTGCTGCCAGGGCCAGAGTTGCCAAGATGACACCATATTTTAATTTACCAATTTAACATTTCTGGTCCCATCATTAATCGGATTATTGGCCAGCCCGATAGTAAAAAGACTCCCTTTTGATGTCTGTAATCACTTCTACTCCTAATGAAGAGAGCTTTGATTTTAGTTTCTGGGTTCTGCTTACTGCTAATTGAATGCTTTGTTAAATGAATTTTTTTTGAACAGATAATACCTTCAAAGAATGTGAAAGTATAAACCAAAGCATCTTCTTCTCACCCCATGCTCCAGCTGCTGAGTTCTTACTCTCCCTAGCAGGAAACCCTTCTTTGCACACATGCACAGGCGCACTGTTTTCTTCTCCACCCCACTAATGTACATTTTTTTTCACTAATGTACATTTGAATCATCATTTTATTTTACTACAAACATGCTGCAATATAGAGCTGTGTACAAATGCCATCTGCTGCCCCCCTGACAAGTAGAAGTACCACATCGACATGCTGACATCTGTAATGTGGACAGATGATGTCAAGCTGCCTTGTGTGTGGATCACACTGGTTTACATTCCAACCAGCAACACGACGGTGTTGTTTTTCTTTACAGCTTTGTCAACACAGCCTGTTTATGAGATGTTTGGATTTCTGCTGGTCTGAGAGAAGAAAAGAAAGCTGGCATCTCTCAGTGTAGTTTTATTTTTTAAAAAGATTTTCTTTCTTTGAGTGAGTGCGCAGGGGTGGGGGATAGGATGGGTTGGAGCAGAGGGAGAGGGAGGAGCCGTCTCTGCTCTGAGCACAGAGCCTGACACGGGACTCAATCCCAGGACTCTGAGATCACAACCTGAGCCGAAACCAAGTTGGACCCTGAGCCAATGGAGCCCGCCCCTGGTGCCCCTCTGTGTTGTTCTAAATTGCACTCTCTTTCCGTAAGTCAGGCTGAACACCTTTTCATATATGTGAGAGCTGTTTGCATTCATTTTCCAGGGACCATCTATTTATATTCTTTGCTCATTTTTCTAGTGGGTTACTAACTGATTTTTTTTTAAAAAATCCATTTTTAGAACCTTTCTTTCTGTATTTGGGAGATTGGCCTTCTCCATGATATGACAATTATTTTTTTCCAGCTTGTTATTTGTCTTTTGACTTTTTGGTTTTCTCTGTCATGCACAGTTTTCATGTTTATATACTGAAGCTTGTAAGTTGTTCACTTGATAGCTTTTAGATTTTAGTCACAGCTAGAAAGGTCACTTCCACTCCAAGAGTGTTTTTAAAATTCTTTCCCATTTTTATTTTTCTATTTACCATACTTAAATTTGTGACCTACTTTGATTTTATCTTGGTGCATCCATGAGTTGTGGATTTCAATTTTTTCCAGAAGACTGTCTGTTTGCTGCAAGACTTAGGTCTACCTCGGAACCTCAAAAGGATTCAGACTTATAGTCTCAAGCCCAACCCCATTACCCACTCTTAAAGATTGAGGATTCTAAAGAAATTTTGTTTATATGGATTTTATTTATCAATATTTACTGTATTAGAAATTAAAAGAGAAATTTAAAAATACTTTACTAATTTGTTTGAAAATTACAATAACAAACCCATTCTGTGTTAACATCAATATTCTTTTAAAGAGAAAATTACATTTTCTAAAACAAACTTAGTGAGAAGAGAGGCACTGCTGTGTACATGATTGCCAATCTCTTTACTGTCTGGCTTCTTAGAAGCAGCTGGATTCTCACATTTGTCTCTGCCTTTGCTTTGCTGTGAAAGCAACGCCATGTAGTCTCTGGAAAACTCCACCCTATCCTCAGGCAAGACCCCTGACAAAATCCCGGGGTCCTCCAGGGGCTCCCAGGGCACTCAGAGAACTCTCGTCTACTTGTCACCGCCAAAAGGAGCTACCAGCTCTACCTGAAGTATTGTTAAGTATCATTGATTTTTAGAGTTTGTTTTCTTTAGTGTTGCACATACCTTTGGGAGTCCTTTTTTGGGGGCATTCCCCCAGGAACTGCAGGAGGAGGTGCTTTCTTGGGAAGCAGCATTGTTCCACATGCCCCCTTCTTCGTCTTCCCACTGACTGGTACCGAGGTTCATGTCGTCCCCACCACTGCCCCAGCCTTCTTGCATAGATTTTGAAGCTAGAAAGGGAGGAAACATGAACTTACCAAACTCACCTTTCCTAAAGTAGATAATGCCGTATTATAACGTCATTTGGAGGGAGGTGGGACAAAAGAAGGGACAAAAGGGGTGTATCGTAATCTACCTTTTTACTACTTCGTTTCGTCAAGACCTAAGAATTCAATTTCTTGGGCTTGTTATAGAATATATATGCAGGGATCCCTGGGTGGCGCAGCGGTTTGGCGCCTGCCTTTGGCCCAGGGCGCGATCCTGGAGACCCGGGATCGAATCCCACGTCGGGCTCCCGGTGCATGGAGCCTGCTTCTCCCTCTGCCTGTGTCTCTGCGCCTCTCTCTCTCTCTCTCTCTCTCTCTCTCTCTGACTATCATAAATAAATAAAAATTAAAAAAAAAAAAGAATATATATGCAAATGTGTATATATATTTTTTCTTCAAACTAGCTATTTGTAGTCTGAGCTGTTACTAACTCCATTAGAGGTCATTTTGAAGTATGGACTTTCTAACAGTAAGTCCTGGGGGCTATAGGAGAAGGTGGCAATGTCTGCATGGTATGAAGTAGCCAGTAAAATGCAGAGTCCTGAAAAATATCACTGCTCTCCATGTAGGTTTTGATTATACTTGGTCCAAGCCTGTAGCAGTATGAGGACTACTGCTCCTCCAGTGTGATCATACACAAGTCACCTGGGGATCACGAGAAATGTACAGGTCTGTGGCTAGGTCCAACAGTTTGTTTCTGATAAGCTCCCAGGAGATACTCCCAGAATAACAAAAGAGAGACAGCTGAGGCCATGGGCAGATGGAGCCACAGCTGACTATTGAGTTTTGATTTTAGGATATTATTTTTTCTACTTTTTGAAGAAACAAAGTGATTTTTGGTACAAAAGTTACTACCAATTTTCACTTCCTGGGAGAACCTGAAGAAGGTCAAAGATTAGGGGATAGTACTGTTATCTGGAGTCTGTAAGACTATGAAGATACGATGCTTTTTGAAGGCAGACACGTATATAATAGTGCCTCCAAGGACAAACTATAAAGATAAATCTACCGCCTCAAGATGGCATGTGAGTCTAAGTACCTCCTTATCCTTTAGATCTGCAACAAGAAGGTGTATGAATGGAATAAATAATCCAGCAGAATGGCAGATATACAGAGCACACTATCCAGTGGTAGCAAAGTAATAAACACAAAACTAAAGCAAAATACAATAGCAAAAATATAAAACTAATAAAGTTGCATTTTAAGATCTAAGACATTTAACGATATCCAAAGAAAATATGGTGCTTTCGCAGCCATGTGAACAACTGACCTTACTATTAGACTTAAATTACAATCTTAGGTTTATGCTAACGTCATATGTATTGCATTGCCAAATTCTCACATGCCACAGAGTTCCACTCAGCGAATGTGATCCAGACATCTGTGAGAATGGATGTTTCACAGGTGTCCTTACTATACTTCCAGAGAATGGGGGAGGACAATGTAACTCAATTTTTATTTTCTTTTCTTTAAAAAGAAAAAAAATAAAGAAAGAAAAAGAAAAGGCATCAGCCTGGAGCACCCAAAGTAGAATTGTGCTCATAAGACATAGCAAGGAAAGAAGGGCTGACTGCTATGAAGTACTGTAGGTCTCAAAACCTACTCCCAGAAAGGAAAACTGGCATACTTCCTCTCATCCAGCTGCTCAGGGAAGCAGCTAGTGGAAGCCGTGTAATACGCAGGTGCAGGGCACCACTGCAGTGCAGGTGCTATTCCTCCTATCCACAGACAGGCCATGTTCTCTGGATTCTGGTGACGAACTTTTTTTTTTTTAAAAAGGAGGGCATGGGCTTCTGTGAAGAGTTCCTTGTCCATGTACAAGAGGCAGCAAATATGTTAGTCTTAAAGCACAAATTAAATGAGGAAAGTGTTGGGACGCAGCGGTTGAGCATCTGCCTTTGGCTCAGGGCGTGATCCCAGGCCTGGGGATTGAGTTCTGCATCGGGCTCCGTGCGAGGAGCCCGCTTCTCCCTCTGCCTGTGTTTCTGCCTCTCTCTATATGTCTCTCATGAATAAGTATATCTTTAAAAATAAAATGAGGAAAGTGTCCTAAAACACGAATTCTTTTTTTTAAAGACTTTATTTATTTATTTGTTTGTTTGTTTGTTTATTTAGAGAGGCAGAGACACCGGCAGAGGGAGAAGCAGGCATCATACATAGAGCCCGACGTGGGACTCGACCCAGGGTCTCCAGGATCACGCCCTGGGCTGCAGGCGGCACCAACCCGCTGCGCCACCAGGGCTGCCCTAAAACATGAATTCTTAAAGTTCAATGGAAAATCTCGGCCTCTCTGTGTCTCTCATGAATAAATAAAATCTTAAAAAAAAAAGAAAAAGAAAAGTAAGTATCCAAGTAAAATATCCTGACCCACTTTTCAAGCTCTGAGTGGGGCTTACCTGGTTTGCACAGGGCTGGGGCAGCACTGGGGGCGCTGGCTCTCCCGAACGTCACTGGTGGCTCCGTGGGCTGGTCCCCCCATCCGCTACCGCTGCTGGGTGGCTTGCCCCATGCTGCGGTGCCGTTGTCAACCAGGGCAGAGGGGGAGGACGGCTCTCCCCAAGAGCTCTCAGCCTTTGAATGGACGTTAGGCATCTCTCCCCAGCCCGCTGAGACTGAACAGGACACCGACCGAGAGAGAACATAGTAAGAGTCAAGCAGAGAAATAAAAACAGTTGTTTCAAGTTCAAAATAATTTCTAGATGATCTGTCTTTAGGATGGCTTTGGGGAAAGTAGAAAGGAGGTAGTATTACATCTAATTAGATTTGTTTCATTTTTTAAATTCCCAGTGTTTTCAATCCTGACCACTACCCACTTAAAATCGAGAGGCCTTTAAATATCGAAGACAATTGAACTCACAGTATCTGCAACGTGACAGGGTTTAAAGCAAAAGTTTAAAGCTCACATTCAAGAAGTTGCTTTTACACATCTAGTATTACATGTAACCTAGAAGGAATCTTCTGTTACATAATTCTCTTATAAGAAAAATTTACAAGTTATAAATATATGCTGTAAATCATTCTTGCTTATCTTTTGACTAATCATCAAAGACACAGATCAGGGCAAAGAAAACATGTATAGGGAAAGCATAACAGAAAATCTAGACGGCTCTCAGGCAGGACCTGGTGAGCTGAGAAGGAGCAGAGACATTTGTCTTACAGGACTGGAAGAGACTGGAGGATTGGCAGGCAGACTGCAAGGGTCCTAGGAATGCTTCCTTCCCTCGTCTGCCCAGTGCTATGGCCAGAGCATCCTGACCCAGGGGCTGGCACCTGGTAGGGTGTGCAAGGGAGTCCAGAAGGTCATGGTGTTGCTCTCAATGCACACAGGAGAGGTCATGGGACTAGGCAACAAGGAGCATCTCCCCAGTCTTTTTACACTTCAGCAAGAGAAACATTTTACATTACATGTGTAAACTTCATTTTCCCAAATCAACCCATATTTCACTTTGCTTTCGCCTAGAAGATTACTCAACACTAGTGATCACCATTGATAGCTTACATCAATTGTAATTTTCATATGGACACAGTTTCTCAGAGATGGAAATGTGGACATTTTAAATACTGAAAGAAGAGAGAGCATACAATACAAATAGTTAACCATAAATTTTAAATTGTTTGGTTGTAACATGGATATTACCATCAATTATGAAATTTATTACTTTTCTGACTAAAAATAGCATGGAATCAGCTCCCTTGATGCTCTTTATTCTAATAAAATGCCGTAATATTGATTAATAACAAAAGGCCATGCAACCTATGAAATCATTTTAAATTACAAGCTCCATGCTGAGCAATATATTATGTAAATTATTGCCAATAACAGGAAAGTTAGTCCTAACCAGTTATTGTCAGCAATTGCTAACTATAATACTCCCCTATAATTACACAGAAAACAATAATGTATATTGGGAGAAGTAGTTTTATAGATTTAAGGGAGAAAATTAACATAGCTGACAAAAATTATGGATGTTTTAGGAAGATAAAATAATTTAGGTATTGCTAGAGACCCATCAGCTGTAAAACTACTGATTGGCTGTAGGTAATAAATAACAAACTCACTTAAAATTTGTCATACTTATATTTCCATTTTTTGAAAGGCAATACTATAAATTATTTAATTAAGTCAAAACTAAGAATAAATATTAAGACTACAGTAATTACAGTTGATTGATTTTTAGAAAGATTTTTCAAATCCTGTTAAAGCAACGGAAATGACTACACAGCATTTCTACACACAAGGCAAATGATCTGCAAGCAGCATGTTTCAGAATCTTACAAATGGAAGAATAACTATTTACCCCAAAACCAAGAGAACAAATATTTCCTTTCTTTGGGGGGGGGGGAGGGTGAAACAAGAAAGGAATTTATTTCAGTGATGCCAACACCAGGAAGATAGCAGACAGAGTGTCTCAAAGACTATCTCCCTGACAACATTTCCATTTTAAGTTGATCTCTGGCAAGAATATAACTTACGGATAATGCTGAACATATGCATATCAAAACATGTGCACTGCAGGATACTTGAAAAGCCCTAGAAGAAGAGATGCTACAACCTTGAGGCATACCAGCTAATTTTGATTCAGAGCAAATACTTGCAACAGATAGAAAATAATTTCAAATATATACTACTAAAATAATCTCCACCATTTACTGCTTATTGTTGTGTGAATTTTGATAAGTTTTTTGTTAATTTCACAGAGGTTCTTTTAAAGATAGGCTTAATGAGGCAGGAAAAAAATTCTATCTTACATTTAAAAAAATGATATTAACATTTTTTACATGGTCCTTCAAATGCTACTGCTTTTGATAAAATATTTCTGAGGCCCGGGGTCCAGGAATTCTTGTCTCTCTTCTCCAAATGAACAAATACAGTGTTGGGACTAAAATAGTAACAATGAAATGCCCCTAAGATATTTTATAAGTTTTCATTCAATTTTAAATATACTTTATCTATGAGAACAGAGAAAACAAAGTGCCTACGTGGTAGACACCCAAAAGATCAGTATAAAAACGAACCCTAGCAGTTCTAAGGCCAGGAAATAGAACCGACGTCAAGAGACTTGACCTGGGGGATCCCTGGCTGGCACAGCGGTTTGGCGCCTGCCTTTGGCCCAGGGCACGATCCTGGAGACCCGGGATCGAATCCCACGTCGGGTTCCCGGTGCATGGAGCCTGCTTCTCCCTCTGCCTATGTCTCTGCCTCTCTCTCTCTCTCTCTCTCTGTGTGTGACTATCATAAATAAATAAAAAAAATTTTAAAAAAATTAAAAAAAAAGAGACTTGACCTGACCAATGATGCCCACCCGTCATAAGCATACCAGACAAAGTCCATGGATGGCGTTCTTTCTTTTGTGAAATAAGAAATCAATTCTAGCTTGTTCCATGGATGCTACCTGTATAATTTTATAAGTGATAGGCAGTCCTTGCTGGGAAGAAAGGTTCGGTCAGACAATGGCCAATCATAACTGAATGCAGGAAAGAGAAAAGCCTGACACTGCATTGAAGAAGCATCTGAGTGCCGGCTGGATACCCTGGCGTTTTACATAATGACTTAAATATTAATGGGATGGGATTTTGTTCACACCAATGGCCTTTATGCTAAATGCACATTTATTATCATGCTTGGTTGGCTACTGGCTTATGGAAGGACAGAGCAGAACTAGGAGCTGCAGCAATAATTTACTTTTTCATATTTGAAATCAAGAGAGTATTTACCTAGTGAAGCTTTCTACAGAGGAGTTTTTCTCAGATGATCAAGTATCCTACTTTTCAGAATGCTTTGTTTCATGAACATTTATTTGAAACTCAGGGGACTCTACAGAAGGGTTACAGATAAGGTCTTTTTACAAAAGCTGGCCCTGTGGCCTCAGCTATGCAGCAACTGCTCAGACAAGTTGCTTTTACCTTCCTTACGGGGTCTTCACAGAGGCTAGGTATTAGAAACATTTTTAAAGTTTTTATTTGAGTGCACTAATAGAGATTTTAAATCTGCTCTTTCTTATTGATATTGATATCTTGATATATAAGCGAAACTTATTTTTAATGGTCTCATTTATTCATTTTGAACTGAAGGTACCTACAGTGAAAACCTCTGGGTGTATCTCCACGACATGCACTAACAACCATCTCCTCCCACCTCTCCAGCAGGATACTTCCGATGCCCTGGTTCTTTTTCCACGCCAGCCCCACTTACCAAGTCTCCCAAAACATAGGAAAGTAAAAACACCCTAACCAAACACAACGCCCCCCAATCCCATATCCATAAAAAGCAGGTTGCTCAGATGACTCCTCTTAGTAACTACTGTGTGGTCCTTAAAATAGAATTACTCTGGTTGAGAAATCTATTTCTGAAGTTGTGATGTGAGAACAGTTGAGTTCTTGGCACCATCTTGCCAATTTACTCTGTCTGCAGGTGACTCCATTTTTTGGTATGCATTTTTATACCAACGGATGATAAAGGAGCAAGGGAGCTGCTAGGACATTAAGTCTTATAGGAAGGACAATGTTGGCGACTTCCTACGCTCTCCCTCCCCTGCGGGGCCGCGGAGCCTCGCCGAGACCATGTCCCATTAAAAGCCTGTTTCAACCCCCCCCCCCCAATAAAAAAAGGAAGGACAATGTTCTTCAGCTTCTGCTCTTAAGGAGACTTGGAGAAACAACATACATGTTTCATCAACCTAGGCAGAGAGGATTCCTTTTTTTTCCCCCAAAGATTTTATTTATTCAGAGAGAGAGAGAGAGAGAGAGAGAGAGAGAGAGAGAGAGAGAGAGGAAGAGACACAGGCAGAGGGAGAAGCAGGCTCCATGCAGGGAGCCCGATGCGGGACTCGATCCCGGGACTCCAGTATGATGCCCTGGGCTGAAGGCAGGCGCTAAAACACTGAGCCACCCAGGGATCCCCTAGGCAGAGGAATCCTAAACCCACTTTCTTCCAAGTTTTAGTTTATCAGATGGAGGATATGCCTCTTCCATGATTAACTCACACAATCTCTGCCTTTTGTTATAATATATGTGCCAGAAAACAAAGCGATAAAGCAAACGTAGTTATCAGTGACTAAAGTACCCAAATGCAAAGTTAAGTTTGCCTCTGGCTGGAGCCTTCTCTAACCTGCAGAGGGCAACTACAGTGAGTACCTTGGCACTGCTGTTGCAATGCCCACTGAAGGTGAGACATGTCTGAGAAGCTGGGGAGAACTGGTAGTAAAATGAATAAAAAAATATTCTGGAGTAAGGTCAACATTAGCAGCACAGTCCCAGCTTACTGACTGGTCTATGGCAGTGATGCTTTCACTTCCGGTCATCACTGGAAGACACAACCACACTATGCTGCTGGTTTAGCTCAGATCTAGTCTATAATGGCCTTCCTATTTGACTCTAAATTAATTGTATGTGATAGTGATCTCTCTACTCCGACCCTCCAGTCCCTTTTAAAGTATCTCTCTAAATGCTTCAGTGAAATCTGACAGAGTTCACCCTGAGATTCTCCCCTCATCTCATTGTTAGATTCAGAGCCTACAGTGAGGATCTGTTTTTCATCAAAAGTTATATTAGTTAATATTCAATGTTCTCCTGTGTCTAAAAACTGATTTTTAAGCATCAGAATATTTATTTCTAAGTGTTCTAATCAGGCTGGTTAGTATTTTTAGGATCCACTTTCATTCTCTTAGAAACATAAGTAAATGCTATGTTTGCACTTCCTCACTTTTGGCCACACCTCCAGTAACTGTCAAAATAACACATTGGTTCTCCAAGACTCTGATAGCTTCTTGCCACATTAGGGCACAAAAGTCAGCAGGTCCTGCAGGTCTGTCCCCAGTATGTCACTGGGGCAACAGTAAGGAGCAGGTACTATGTCGCGTCATCCAACACAACTCGACACACACCATATTAAGAACAGTCTCATGAGTTCTGCTCTGGCAGCTTACCATCTCTGATGAAAAGACAGATATAGGAACATTTTTCTAGCTTATTACTGTGTTCTATCTCCCAAATGGGTTTGCAGCAGGCCCAAAAAATCCAGTTTATGAAGCTATGCTGAATTTCTTAAATTACTATCTGTTTTCCTCAGGCTCATCAGAAAATGAATTGATATCAGTTTAACAAGAATGGGACAAAAATGACTGTCCTATGGCATTTACTTCTATAAAACCAGACACACACAAAAAATGTAATTAAGGAAACATATTTGGTAAGACAGAGATCAATAACCTTAAAGAACAGTCCTATTTTTTGTTTGAAGTAGGCTCCATGCTCAGCATGGAGCCCAATGTGGGGCCTGAATTGGATCCTGAGATCAAGACCTGAGCCGAAAACAAGAGTCAGATGCTTAGCTGACTGAGCTACCCACGTGTCCTCACAGATCATTACTCTTAGGTGGTGATGATCAACAACTTAACACCTGAACTCAGACAAAGGTGCAGATTTCTGTAAAGTTAGCAGGGCCAATAGCAAAATCGCAGAATACTTGTAAAAGAACAACTTTATAAAGAGTAGAAATTTCATCAGTTAGCCAGGTACATGGCTTTGTTGGGAGTGCAGAAACCCCGTAGATTTATGAAAACCAGTCTGGGCAAGTCATCAAGCCACAATGAGCAAACCCACAGCCTAGTGGGTGCTGTGATTGCTGCTGTCATCACTGATCCGGGCTGCCTAGATGTCACAACCCCCACGAGGAGGGCCATGAGCTGATGTCTGTACTGCCGAATGGAGGACCAAAAGGAACCAGAGTGGGACGCCTGGGTGGCTCAGCAGTTGAGCGTCTGCATTCAGCCCAGGGCGTGATCCCAGAGTTCTGGGATCGAGTCCCACATCAGGCTCCCTGTCAGGTGCCTGCTTCTCCCTCTGCCTGTGTCTCTGCCTTTTCTCTGGGTCTCCCATGAATAAATAAAATCTTTTAAACAAAACAAAAGAACCAGTGTGCTGTCATCATTAGGGGGTACTGGCGTTGACAGCATGACTGCTCCTTCTATCAGCTTAAAGAACAGCTCAGTCTGCCAGGCTGGGAGAGTGCCAGGCTTCTATCACCTGTAACCCCCGAGAGCAATGAGCTCCGTCCTCACTGCATAGAGTGCCTGCTTCAGGCCTGGGGGAGAGCATTGCAGGTGACATGGGGAAGGAATACCACCTTGATGTGGCTGCTCAGTGTCGTGGAGGGAAAGAGACTCCTGCGGTAGGTGGGGCCATGGGGCAGCAACCCCATCATTACAGCGCCACACACTTGACTGGGCAGTTTTCACATGGGGTGGGCTACAGCGAAAACGTTGGTCTTTTTTGTCTCTGTTAGGTGGTAAAACAAAATTCCCAGCTGCTCCAAGCTACTGCTACAACCACAAAGATCACACGTATGTGTAAGGCCTAAGGGCTGGAGGGGAGGCAAGGAAAACAAACAGTTGACCTGGCTAGATGGATCACATTTCCCTTCTTTTCTGCTGGGTGATAAGATGTGCAATTTGTTAAAAAATCATCTATGGGGACGGCTAGGTGGCACAGTAGTTGAGTGTCTGCCTTTGGCTTAGATCATGATCCCGGGGTCCTGGGATTGACTACTGCATTGGGCTCCCAGCAGGGAGCCTGCTTCTCCCTCTGCCTATGTCTCTGTCTCTCTGTGTCTCTCATGAATAAATAGATAAAATCTTAAAAAAAAAATTATCTAGGGCAGCCCCGGTGGCGCAGCGGTTTAGCGCGTCCTGCAGCCCAGGGCGTGATCCTGGAGACCCTGGATCCAGTCCCATGTCAGGCTCTCTGTATGGTGCCTGTTTCTCCCTCTGCCTCTCTCTCTGTCTCTATGAATAAATAAATAAAATCTTAAAAAAATTATCTAGAAATATTTTTCATATAAAAGAATGATTTTGGCCCTTCTAACAAAACAAAAATGCCTTTACCCAGGGTAAAACTCACATTCTTTGTCCACTAAAAACCAGTAAGAGTAGATTCAAAGAATAAGAGATCAAAGAGGGAAAAAAAAAATCACTAACTTGGCACGGTTCCAATCTCTGTGCGGTGTTGCAGATGTAAGATAGTAGAGATTGCAGCAGACAAGGTGTATGTAACACATCTGAGACCTTGCCACATGTGCACCCTCTGTGAGCCACTTGACCTCCATAAGCTGAGGCCCAGGGGCATACGGATTACACGAGATGTGTGAAGATACACTGCGTGTGGTCACCAAGCACTGTCAGGCCATGCTCATCACTGAGGCCCCAGTGCACAAGGGCATGCTTCTGCTGGAGCCTTTCCAGAAGACTATGAGCAGCATTAGGGGGCTCAAACCGTGACCTGTGAGATTTGGTCTTGGGAAGGTGGGACATGATGGTTATTTTTACCCACTGATTGTTCTCAGAGTGCTCTGTGCACACCTCTCCTGCAATGCTAATCAACTGGCTACTTCTACATTACCATTTCTCCACTAGACACTGTCACGTCTGTGTCCATATCCCCCCATTTTTGGCATCAGCTACCTTTCTTCCTTTTTGCTGCCCCTCATTCCCTCAAGCACTTTATACAATTTTGAAGTGCTCAGAAATGTTAGTCACGTCTTAGTGAAAAACAAGAGTCACAAATTCCAACACCCCAGAGAGCTAACAGACAAGCCCATGTCAAAAGAACGAGAACACAAGCCTGATGACCAATGGCCGCCGCTCCAAGCCTCAGTGGTGAGGTACAAAAGGGGGTGGTGGGGAGTGTGGTGAACTAGAAAGCATGGGCCTTATTTAAAGTCAGCCACTCTAGCTGACTGCTGCTGCTATCCAAATCCAGGGGATCAAACTTTCCCAGTTTCCAGAATAAGCCAGGAATCTGAAATTTTCATTTTCATTAACAATGTTGATTCACATGAAAGATGTGGGCCAATAAAGCACATTTGTGGGATGGGGTGCAGCCCACAGACCAGCAGGTTTTTGAACTTTGATCTAGGGGCAGAAGTGTGTGCAGAGGCTACAGCAGTCGAGCTTCATTAAGGACTCCTGACATGGTGTGAGGGGTAAAAGTGAATTCATTGCCAAGGAATCTAAGGAGGCAGAGGGGTCCCATCCAGCGGGTAGGCCAGGGGAGGCTCGGGAGCACAGTCGTATTTCAACTCAGATGGGAGGACAGCCTCCTTTTGCTCTAGCTGCTCAGTGCTTAGTGAAGACCAAACAGTTCCTCACACGCTCAGGCTGCCCTCCCTCCACAAGATGACCATCTCTGCCTCCGCTGCCCCTGCCTGGCTTCCTTCTCCGCAGAACCCTTGCCACCTGACACACTGCTACATGCTTGCTAACCCACGGTGCCTTGGCCCCCCCTTGCCGCACTGAACTCCCACCAGGACCTGCCTCCTCTGTTCCCTGCCGCCCCCCAAACCAGAGTGCTACCTGGCACATGCTGGGTCCTGATACACACACGCTGGATAAATGAATGTTCATCTCCCATGAATCTGTGACCTCTTGGTCCTGAACACTGTCCAGCAGCCCTTTGGTGGCATCTGGTAAGCCCTCTGCTCTACTTCCTACGTGGGCTAATGCAAACTTCACTTCTGATCACTCCTCTACTCTTACCTTCCCCATCTGCACTCGAGACTAGTACCCTTGACACTTAGAGAAAAAGATCCCCAGAAGATACCTGTCACCCTCTGGCTACAGACACCCTAGCTTCCTCTACAAGTAGGGGAAGCACTCCTCTCAGCTGGATACAGGATCCCCTCCCTATGCATCCATTCTCCCTCTCTATTGGCTCCTTTCTAGTAGTCTCTCTCTCTCTCTTTTTTTTTAATGTATTTAGAGAGTGAGTAAGCCCATGCGAGTACATACAGAGGAAGGAGCGGGGGAGAGGGAGGGCAGAAAGAATCCAAAGCAGATTTCAAACTGAGCATACTGCTATGCCTGGCACACAATAGTGTTCAATGATTTATGTTGAACGAGCATATGCCAAATAAAAAGATGGAGGTACCAGTTCTAGAAGCACTAACATAGAGGGGTACGAGAGCCCTGTAGTTCCTTAGTATGCCTTACTAACTATATGGCTCTGTTGGGTGACCACAAATCCTGGGACTGAGGAGGTTGGGAGGTCAGAGCCAGAGGAATGGAAGTACCAACCTCAGCTGGGTTTCTGATGGCGCTCTGGTACCAGGTAGCAGGGAAGCACCAGTGATTCTTTATTCATACCTGGCATACCTGTTTGAATGATGTTTGATAGAATGGTCTTTTTTTAAATCTATATCTTGGCATATGACAGAGGCAACAGGGACTCAGAATCCATTCTACTGCTTTCTGTGAGCATTCCCATATTACAGAGGTCCACAGCTAAAACGTGCCACTTCCAAACTCCTTTGTAGGTTGGATTCTGGATGCGAATTTGATTCCATATATAAGCTGCATGAGTGACCCTGGAGAAAGGACTCTATCCATATTCTTATCTTTATGGCATGTTTATGAAAACTTAGGGATGGTAGAAAACTAGAAGGAATAACTAATACGTTGATAACAGAATCAGGGTTCAAAAAGATCTCAACAGGTCAGAGGATTGCAATCCAAAAGTTTACCAGGGTCCAAGTTCTACACTAGGGACCAAGTGACCAAGTGCACAAGAATCGTCCTGAGTGAGGAAGGGCTCCACCATTATCTTAACAAAAAAAAATTCAGATTCTAAACTGAATTTAGGACAAATAGTGTGACATGGCTCAAAAGGGCTTAATACAACTTAGAGTTCATCACCAGGAGTAGGGTTTTTAGGAGTGAGGGAAGCTATGGTCTCAACTAATTCTACACTTGTTAAAACTGCACTTGTAAACCAGTGCCATCAGTTCTGGGCACAAGGCACAGCTTTTCCAGATGACAACACAAAGGATTTAAAACCACGATTATGAGGAATAGTGGTAAGGAGCCAGGAATATTTCCTGGAGAATGGGGAGATGGGACACGATAACTACGTGCCGTTGTCTGGAATTCCTCAACAGGGGACAAGAAGCTCCGCCTTGCTTTGTAGAGTCCCAGAGGACAACGCTACAGGAGCAATTACAGCCAACTGGAGGGAGGCCGACGGAGGCTCAGTCTAAGAAGACTTGATGGTGGCTCTGCCAGGAAAGAAGGGCTCAGGGTGGGAGGGGGCCTTGATGCAGAGGTCTCTAGCTGTGTGGGGAGAATGCAGACAGGGGAGGAAGATCCTGAGCAAGATGCCCTGACTTGGACTGGATTATCCTTCTGGTTTGGCGATTTGGTGAGCCCAGTTCTCACTGCCCCGGCCAACTCTGCCTGGAGCACAGTCAGACTATAGGCCAAGAGCTGATATCCTATTGAGAAAGTGGGGCTACTGGCAGCTCCTGTGAGAGCCCTGCTGGTGAGCCTTGTGTGTGTATTTCATCACAACTCATGCCCCCTGTGGGAAGACTCTGGTCTGGTCTGGGAAGACTCTCTTCTGCCCAGTGTCCAACAGAGCACCTTGCACAAAGCAGGAACTCAAAATCCAAGTTTTAGTCTAATTTTAGGATTTTTCTTCCAGCTGGACTCATAATACGACTTGTACTGCATAATGCCACTCAGGCTACACGAACAATTTTCTTTCAGTGCCAACCACATATCAGGAACACCTGCGGAGGCCCACAGCTACAAATGCACGGGTTTCCCCACAGCCTGACGGCACCAGAGGTCTTGGCAACTGGTCCCCTGGACCCTTAGCTCCCATGCACTTCTAGCCAGGGCTGGGCTCGAGGACCCCTGGCTCATCCCATAAGGAAATGAAGACTTTTTAAGTATACACCAGCTAACACAACAGTCCCCAATCTTTCCTGAAGAGGATTTATTTCTTCTTTACTCTCCTTAATGCTGAAAGTGCCGAATATCTTTCTTTCCCAAGTGGAAAACTATCAGAATCCTACCTTATCTACCCTCTTGGGATAATATTTAAGTACAATGCCACAAAGTGAAGAGCACTTGGATTAATGTCCTTGGCTATACAGAAACAGCATAAGACTGTGTCTACACACGTAATGAGAATAAATGACATTTTTACCTTCTAAAGTTACCTCAAATGCCCTCCGTACCTGGACCAAGCAGTGGTGACCGACTCAGCTGGGTGCTGGCCTGGTGTGGCGGTGGTGTCTCGACCAGGTCTGTGCTGCTGCTCGTGGTGGTGGTGGTGGTGGTGGCGGCGGCTGTGGTGCTGCTCTGCAGGCCTGGATTGTTTCTATCCCACATGTTTACAGTTTTATTGTTGTAGTTGCTTGGGTCACCCCAAGCTGAGGTACCATCATCAATTTCCATTTTGCGTCGAATGGATGGTGGAGAAGGTTCCTCCCAGCCTGTGGCCTCACTGCTGTCCTTTTGTTTGACAGGGACTGGCCCCCCAATCCACCCAGTTCCTGTCTGTTTAACGGAAGCAGCTCCTCCCCAGTTACTCACATTGTTGTCTTGGGGTTTACCTGCCCAGTTCTGTTGGGGGCCAGGTTTTAAAGACTCTCCCCAGTTTGTCCCTGGATTCACCTTTGCATTTGTGCCATTACCCCAGCCACTGGTCCCAGACCTGGTGGCATCATTCCAACCAGAACCTGACCGATTACTGTCAGCATCCCATCCAGAACCATTTTTTTTCCCATCCCCCAAGTGTCCGAGGACAGAAGATGAATCTGCCCAATCTCCCCCTCCTGCACTCCAGGCTGGATTAGATTTTTGTCCGTCTCCCCAGTTCTGAGATTTGGGTTTCTGAGGCTCCCCCCAGGTGGGCGACTTATCCTCCTGATTTACGGTCCCACTCCAAGCATGGCCACTCTTGGAGGCAGCAGCAGCATTATTAACAGCAGTAGAGCTTATCGAGTCCCCCCAAACCCCTGGGCCATTTGGCGCTTTGTTGCTGCTGTCTCCCCAGCCTGTGTTTGCTGGCCCAGCAGCAGGCGGTGCGCTGGCCCACCCGGACACTGAAGAGGTATTTGTACTGTTCACGATGGACCCATCACTCTTCCCCCCTGAGTTTGAAGGCTGAGTAGCGGCACAGCCCCAGGCCTCTGTCCCATTGTCATTTTTTCTCTCAGACCTAGGGGACTCTTCAAATTCCCAGGCAGTGTTTTGTTTTACTGGAGTCTGTCCCCAACCAGTATTAGACAGAACTCTTGGGTCAAGATCGTTCCTTGGCAATTGGATGTGCCCCTGGTCTATCATCCCTTTATCTCGCCTTCGGCCTTCTGCTCCTTCCCTCCCGGAGCTTCCTTCGTTGTGACTGCCAGAACCGTCACTACTTCCCTCACTCGCTGTTGTTCCAGAAGATGCAGCTTTGGCCCAAGAGTTCATGTGTTCGCTACCAGGCTGCACGGCAGGATTCTGGCTGCTAACACTCGGACTGTCCCACCCTGTTGATCCTTTCCCATTGATGTCACTGTTGGAATGCTGGTTTGGGGGCTTGCCCCATTCCCCATTCACACCGTTAGAGGTGCTCCGGCTGGGGTGGCCCCAAGCCCCCGAATGGATATGACTAACGCTGCTGTTGCTGCCACTGCCCCGTCCCCAGGCAAGGAGTCCGGGACCAGCAGGAGGGCCGGAGTCCCAGGCATTTCCTCCACTTCCTTCCTTCTGCACAGCACTGCTGGATCCGTTTTGTTTAGCACTCAATGCTGAGTTCACAGTGTCTCCATTCCCCTGATTGAACCCAGAATTGCTACTTCCTGTGGCAGGGTTACCTGGGGACAGTCCCCACACAGAGCTGCTGATTCCTTCACCACTGCTCCCACTGACTTGAGAAACTGATGATCCATTAGCACCAGGAAGGCCCTGCAGGTGGGGCGGGATGATGGCCCCCATACCAACAGCCATGCCCCAGTTTGGCAGTCCGTTTGCCTGCATTGCATTGACAGGGTTTGGTGAAGAGTTCATGGGGTTAGTGTTATTTGGTCCATCAGTGTTAAGGTTCTGAGGTTGTACGCTGAAAGACACATTCTGAGAAGTGGACGTTTGTGGTTCTGTGCTCTCTTGCGGCAGCAAGTTTCCCCAAGCACCTAAAGTGCCTGTTGGGTTCCCATTCTGGTTGCCCGTATTTTGACCTATGGCACTGACCGGACTACAAATACTGGAAGGGTTGCCTGTTGCCACAGTTCCTTCGTGTCCAAGTACAGGCCAGGCAGCTGGGTTGGCATTGGGGTTAAGGTTAAGATTAATGCCAGTATTGGAGTTGGAAGCACCCCAGCAACTCTGACTTCTCCCATCTCCAATCATGTTGTCCATTTTTCCATCCCCGGCACCGAGAGAGCAGTGAGCGGGGCCGGAGCTGGAGCCTGTGGCTACGCCCCACACTCTGGCTCCATTGCCATTACTGCTGGCGCCCCCCGCTCCAAGGGCACTCTGATTAGAAGGGCTTTGGACGAGTGCACCGTTGGTGCCATTATTGCCATTTGTCTTCTTGGTATGTCCAGTGAAGGTGCCCTGGGCACTCCCTGTAGCCATGCTACTGTTCTCTGAGCCACAGTTGGAGGCAGAGTCAGTGTCTGTAGTACATTCTGAGGCAGATTCAGTCTCTGCTCCTGTGATGGAAGGCCACGCCTCCTTGTCAGTCCTGTCTATTATCACTTTATCCCAGCTGCTGCTGGCTTCACCTCTGTACGTGGGCTGCTGTCCCCAGTGGGAACTTTCATAGTGATCTGCCAATCCACCGTGACCGAGATCTGAAAAACATGAAACACATTCAGAATCAGATCTTCCTCCCACTTGTCAATGAATCTGCTGTGAACTAGTCTTTGGGGGGGAAGGCTCTCTTTATTTCCAGTTTCAATGTGGAATGACAAATGATAAAAAAGGACTTAAGAAAAAAGTTACCTGCCTTCATAATACGTTCCCGTTTAAAAAAGAGCTAATCTGGGATCCCTCGGTGGCTCGGGGGTTTAGCGCCTGCCTTCGGCCCAGGGCACGATCCTGGAGTCCCAGGATTGAGTTCCACATCAGGCTTCCTGCATGGACCCTGCTTCTTCCTCTGCCTGTGTCTCTGCCTCTGTGTGTGTGTGTGTGTGTGTGTGTGTGTGTGTGTGTGTGTATGTGTCTCTCACGAATAAATAAAATCTTTTTTAAAAAGAAAGAGCTAATGTTTCTAAAGTTATATTCATCCTCACCACTACACCACACTATTATCCCTTTTGAGGAGACTCACAGCATACATGAGCACATGAGCATCTCTAAGAGCATCTGGAGGAAAGGAAGCTGTGTAATTGGAATGCAGCAGGCTGGAAATTTATGTGACTGTGCCACACCTGAACATACTCCGGCTGTGGTGACAACATGTTCACGTGGGTCTGTCAATACAGTTTATAGTTCTCTTCAAGACCTCCAACTGGGGCTACACGGCTCATTTAGTGGGAAAAAACTGTAAATACCGTGCAGAACCATATAATAGAACCAATATTTTGGGGGTGAGGGACAGAGGAAGAGAGAGAAGAGGCATTAGAGAGTGCTATCTTGGGCAGCCCCGGTGGCTCAGCGGTTTAGAGCCGCCTTCAGCCCAGGGTATGACCCTGGAGAACTGGGATCATGTCCTGCATTGGGCTCCCTGCATGGAGCCTGCTTCTCCCTCTGCTCTCTCTCTGTGTCTCTGGTGAATAAATAAATAAAATCTTTAAAAAAAAAAAGTGCTATCTTATGTTATCAAGAATATGGACGGTTAGAAACAGTTAATTACATTTATATTACTTATCTGTTTTTACCAGCAACTACAGTTTACCATTATTAAACACAAGTAAGAACTCTCTGAGAATCTTCTCCGCTTGTTCTCCATCTCCTTGAATCATATAGTCTTTGTACTGGAGACCCCAAAATATATATTGCACTATATTCCATTCTAGCATTCATTTTGTTTCACCCTTATGATCCTTTTATAGAATCCAGTATTTGGCATCTGCATTTTATTTCCTAGGATTTCTAGTTTTTTGACTACTTCTAACATTGGAATCCAACTTATACTCCAGTGAATTTTCCAACAGACTCTATCTGAGGTATGGATCACTCAAAACCTAGTAAAAGTAATACAGAAAGATTAATTTAATCTATGCATACAACAAACTCACACAGCTTAGAAATCCCTGATGGTTTTTTCAAACAGCAAGATGTACAGATGACAGCAGTAAAATATTTCTTCTCTTTTAGAACTTTTTCTTCAAATTTTTAATAAGAAAAATCTTATTCCCAGGCAGTAGAACTGGGTTTCCCCACAGAAAATTCTCTTAAAGTTTAATGGAGCTAAAAGGAAAATGGGAAGTGTGTAAGAAATGATCACTATTGCTATAAAGAATGTCCTAGAGACAACTTCAACCTTAAAAAAAAAAAAAGCAAACAGTTTTTGTTGTCAAATTTATTTTTTTTAAGATTTTATTTATTTATTCATAGAGACACAGAGAGAGAGAGAGAGAGAGAGAGAGAGAGAGAGAGAGAGAGAGGGAGGCAGAGAGACAGGCAGAGGGAGAAGCAGGCTCCACGCAGGGAGCCCGATGTGGGACTCGATCCCCAGTCTCCAGGATCACACCCCGGGCTGCAGGCGGTGCTAAACTGCTGCACCACCGGGGCTGCCCTTGTTGTTGGATTTAAAAGAGATGTAATGAGTTCTGAATTTGGCTCTCTGTGTGCAGCAATATGATGAAAAGGCAAGCTACTGAGAGATAAAATATTTGCAAATGACATATCTGACAAGGGGTTAATATTCAAAATATATGCAGAGCTGGTACAACTCAACATCAAGAAACCCCAATAATCTTTTTTTTTTTTTTTTAAGATTTTATTTATTTGAAAGAAAGAGAGTACGAGTGGTGGGGAAGTGCAGAGGGGAGAGAGAGAGAGAAGCAGACCTCCACTGAGCAAGGAGCCCAATGTGGGGCTTGATCCTGGGGCCTGGAGATTATGACCTGAGCTAAAGGCAGACACTTAACCAACTGTGCCGCCCAGGTGCCCCGAAACTCAAATAATCAGATTAAAAAATGGGCAGAGGAGGGGTGCTTGGGTGGCTCAGTTGATTAAGTGACTCTTGATTTCAGTGCCAGTCATGAGCTAAGGGTCATGAGATCAAGCAGTGCGATAGGCTCGTGCTCAGCATGGAGTCTGCTTGAGATTCTCTTTCTCTCTCCTTCCCCCACTAAAATAAAATAAAATCTTTGAAAAAAAAAAAAAAAGGGGCAGAGGACCTGAACATTTTTTCCAAAGAAGACACATAGATGGCCAACCAACACATGAAGAGATATTCAACATTACTTATCATCAGGGAAATGAAAAGTCCAAACCACAATGAGACATCACCTTATACCAATCAAAAAGACAAGATACAACAATTCACATACATTGTTGAGTCAGAGTGCGAACTGGTGTAGCCACTCTGGAAAGCAGTATGGAGGTTCCTTAAAAAAACTAAAAATAGAAGTACCATACAATCTACTAATTCTACTTCTGGATATTTACCCTAAGAAAATGAAAACACTAATTCCAAAAACAAAAACAAACAAACAAACAAACAAAAAAAAAAGCAGATGAACTCCTACGTTTACCACAGCATTATTCATGACAGCTAAAATATGGAAGTAATCCAAGTGTCCATTAACAGGTGAATGGGCAAAGATATATATACACACACATATATACATAATGGAATATTTATTACTCAGCCATAAGAAAGGATGGGTTCTTGGGGCACTTGGGCAGCTGAGTCGGTTAAGTGTTTGCTCAAGTCATGATCCCAGGATGCTAGGACTGAGCCCCAAATCAGGTTCTCTGCTCAGCATGGAGTCTGCTTCTCCCTCTGCCCCTCTCCCTGCTCATGCTTGCTTTCTCTTTCTCTCTCTGAAATGAATAAATAAAATGTTATAAAAAAAAAAAAAGAAAGAAAGGATAGGATCTTGCCATTCCTAGAAACATGGAAGGACCTAGAGGGTCTTATGCTAAATGAAGTAAGTTAAATGAAATGTGTCAGAGACAGATACTGTATGAATTCACTTACATATGGAATCTAAAAAGCAAATGAATAAGCAAACTAACAACAAAAAGACAGTAATAGACTCAAATAGACTCATAAATACAGAGAACTGGTAGTTGCCAGAGGGGAGGGGGTTGGAGGATGGATAAAATCTGTGAAAGGGATTAAGAGGTCCGAATGAAAGAAGTCAGAGATGAAAGGTGCAGCATTAAATCACATTAATTTTGAAGTAGGTACTTCCATGTGAAACGACAAAGGAAAAACAAAGCCAGGCAACACAAAACTTTAGGATCTAATTTTTTGCTGCCAAATACTAGGGCTGGCTCTGCAACCCTGGTTTATAGCAATTCCCCCCAATGGTTTTTCATGTGCTATAAAAACTAGCTTTTGTAATAACTACTTTGTTTTTTTAATGTTTATTTTATTTATTTATGAGAGACACAGAGAGTGAGGCAGAGACATAGGCAGAGGGAGAAGCAGGCTCTTTGCAAGGAGCCTGAAGCGGGACTTGATCCCCAATCCCGGGATCACACCCTGAGCAAAAGGCAGATGCCCAACCGCTGAGCCACCCAGGCAGCCCTGTAATAACTACTTTAAAGAGATAAATGAGCCACTCACTTATTTAATGCAGAAAATAAGACCAAGTTAAAAAAAACAGAGATTATCGCTTATTATCAGCACATCTCCCCCAGTTTGTTCTCCTATCAGTCTTTTTTTTTTTTTTTTTTCCTCCTATCAGTCTTGATTCCCTCAAGGATAGGATACACCAGGACTAGGACAGTACTCACTGCAACCCACATGCAGACAGCAGGAGGCAACCAACCTGGCTTACCAATGCATTCTTTCCCAGACCTGGAATACCTTTTGAATACATAATATTTTTTTCTATCCTATGAATAGGTCACAATGCAAAAGATTCAGCTTTTTCTTAATAGTCTAGAGGGTTTGTGTGGAATGCCTTTTGTCTACAGCTCAGCCCCCAATCTGCTGGACTCACACTCACAGTTATGTGTCAGGTTTAAAAAATGTGTTTGCATCCTTGATGGATAAGAAAGATAGCATCCCAAGTCAGTGGAGAAAGGAAGGACCAGCTAATAAATACTGTTGGGGCAGGTGGAAAAAATAAGATCCCTGCCTTCGATCATATAGAAAAATCAGCTCTAGATGGATTAAAGACTAATTACGAAAAGCAAAACTTTTTAAAGCTCAATAAGGAAGTACAGGAGGCAACTTCTATGACCTGGGACACTCGCCTTCCTTAAGAGCTGATAAATTTGACTCTTAATATTAAAAACATCTGTATGGCAGCAGATACCACATAAAGGAAGCTAAAATATTAAGCCACAGACAGGAAGAAGAGAGAACAGAATAAAGGATAAAGAATGCCTAACTCAATTAGAAAAAGACCAATAATCCAAAAAAGGAGGAAAAATGACAGGAAGAGGCAATCCAGAGAAGAGGACCCCCTCAACAGCCACCAACACATGAAAAAGTAACCGATCTCATCGGTAACCAGGAAACATACTTAAACACTGCAAGACATCATTTCACACATAACATAAGGATTGATTCCTTTTGGGGGAGATGAGAATGGGATGGAGCAACATCTGTACCATTTCTAAAATAGAGTTCTAAAGCAAATATGGCAAAAGATTATGTTACAACTGTATTCTGGACACAGTTATATTATTTTCTGTGTACTTTTATCTTGAAAATATTTCAAAAAAATTGAAAAAAAAACTTTAAGTGCTTAATTGTGATTTCAAATGAAGTGACATAAATGGAATCCCAAAAGGCACCCAAGGTGAGCAGCCAGTTCTACTAGCCAGTAGGGATGTAATGAAGAGAACAGATCAAGCCTGTACTGTTAGAAGACTGTGTGAACTTCATGCAAAGAGACTCAATGTGATCAAAATTACCAATCTGGCCATTGAATTAAGCCTAGTTCTGGAGGTGGGTCCTGGAGAGCTGTTTTACAGCCATCATGCCTGCTGCACAGTAGGAAACCAGTAAAGCACGTACGTACAGAACAAAGCTGAGCTCCAGCTAAAGCTGCTCACTATCTGAACAACACCAAGTCCCTTCTCTGCTCCACAAAGACGAGGACAGACTATATAATCCCTCAGGTTCTTAGCTGCAAACTGGACGATGTCTAGAGCTGCCATACACTACACGATAACATGAGAATTACACACAAAAGTACCACGCCACATATCTGGCAGATTTAATCCCAACCATGGTATCAAAGCCAAGATTTCTCTGTAATGTGGTAAAATACACATTTCCCATCTTAACCTTTTGTGAGTACGCAAGTTGGTGGCTTTAAAGTATATCCATGCTGTACAAGCATCAGCATTATCCATCATCCCAACCTCAAAGTGTGACCTGTGACACAAGAATGCCACTCACCCCTCCTGCAGGCCCTGACTATTCCTCATACTTCCTATAAACAGAATTGTACAGTATTTGTCCTTTTCTGTCTGGCTTATTTCTCACAGCATCAAGGTTGTTTTTTTTTTTTTTTTTAATAGTTTATTTGAGAGAGGGAGAGAACAGAGGGAGAGGGAAAAGGAGAGGGAGAAGCAGGTTACCCACTGAGCAGGGAGCCTGCTGTGGGACTCCATCCCAGGATCCTGAGATCATGACCTGAGCCAAAGGCAGATACTTAACCAACTGAGCCACTCAGATGCCTCTTCAGCATCATGTTCTCAAGGTCCATTCACATTGTAGCAGGTGTCAGGACCTCCTTCCTCCTTTTTAAGGCTGAATCATATTCTACTCTATGTATACACTACACTTTGTTTATCCACTTACTCATCCATGGGTGATTTGAGTTGCTTCCACCCTTTGGCTATTATGAATAATGCTACTATAAACATGAGTGTACAAGTATCTGTTCCAGTCCCTGCTTTCAATTCTTTTGGGTGCACCTCCAGAAACAGTACAGCTGTATCATACGGTAAACCTAGGTTTAATTTTTTGAAGAACTGCCATGCTGTCTTCCACAGTGGCTGCACCATGGTAAACATTCCTACCAGCAGGACACAAGGGCTCCATTTGCTCCACACCCTTGACCACATTTGTTAACTTCTGTCTGAATAACAGCCATCGATGGCTATGAAGTGGTATCTCATTGGGATTTGGATTGGCAATTTCCTTTTTTTTTTTTTTTTTTTGAAATATTTTATTTATTATCCATGAGAAACAGAACGAGAGAGAGAGAGAGAAAGAGAGAGAGAGAGAGAGAGAGAGAGAGAGAGAGAGAGAGAGAGACATAGGCAGAGGGAGAAGCAGACTCCCTGTGGGGAGCCCGATGGAACTCCAGGATCACGCCCTGGGCAGAAGGCAGACACTTAACCACTGAGTCACCCAGGCGTCCCAGGATTTGCATCTCCTTAATTATTAGTAATGTTGAGCTTCTTTTCACATGTAAAGCAAAGACATTTTAATAATCAAACTGTTTGATTTATTATGTTTAAAATGAACAGAATCAGAGACAAAGCACTACATTGTCTGGAAATAAAAAAACATAAAACCGGGGATCCCTGGGTGGCTCAGTGGTTCAGTACCTGCCTTCAGCCCAGGGCGTGATCTTGGGAGTCCTGGGATCAAGTCCCACGTCAGGCTCCTTGCATGGAGGCTGCTTCTCCCTCTGCCTGTGTCTCTGCCTCTCTCTCTCTCTCTCTTTCTCTGTGTGTCTATCATGAAAAAATAAAATCTTAAAAAAAAAAAAAAACATAAAACCCAACAAGCTTTCGATAAATACTGCAGAACAATTCAAACATATGCCATCCTGCTACTCAGATGATTTTGTTTTGGAATTTTCCATAAATATTTATAATCAAAATATGAAAGTGTAAAGAAGAAATATGAATGCAAGAATGAGCCAAAACATTTAATTTCATTTTTTAAAAACATTACTTTTTTTGATTGATTGGTTTTGGGGGAGGGAGGGGCAGATACAAAGAATCTCAAGCAGACTCCCCACTGAACACAGAGCCTGACGTGGGGCTCAGTCCCAGGACCCCAAGATCATAACCTGAGCCAAAACCAAGAGTTGGACACTTAATCGACTGAGCCACCCAGGTGCCCAAAACACTTAATTTTAGACACAATGAGATGATAAAATATAGGGCAATGTTGTTGCTAATGAGAAAAATAAATAAATCTAGGTTTTTACATTTGGAGCTATATAACATTCTCTAGGAAAAAGCAATTTATAAACTTCTCTATGAGGTAGTAAGAGGCTAATGCTAATATTTAAGTTCTGTACTTTCAGATAGTTCTTTCCCTTTAGATATTTACAAGAAAAACAAATAGGCAAGGACCAAAGGCTAACACTGGCATTAAGGAGATAATCATGTGAGAAAGTAATTTTTTCCATTTACATAAATTTAAAAATCTCAAATTTCAAAAAGACGCCAGTCATTAAGATTAAAAAAAAAAAAAACAACGACACAATAACACCACCAAGGTAGGGACGCCTGGGTGGCTCAGTGGTTAAGCATCCGCCTTTGGCCCAGAGCATGATCCCCGGAGTCCAAGCATCGAGTCCCACATCAGGCTCCCTATGAGAAGCCTGCTTCTCCCTCTGCCTATGTCTGTCTGTCGATCTGTTGGTCTGTTGGTCTCTCTCTCTCTCATGAATAAATAAATAAAATCCTAAAAAAATAAATAAATAAAACACCAAGGTATATCCAGGGTATCAGAGATGCCAACACAGCTGGGCTGTTTCTAACAAGTATGTCCAACTTCTCAAGAAATGATCACCACAATGAGAAAACTCCTGCTGATGTTCATTCCTTCCCAGGGTTTGAGATAAAGAGCTCTGGAATAGAATAGCAAAGCAGGATCAACATCGATGTGGCAGTATGGGCAGGAAGGAAAGTCACTTCTACAAACATGCCCAATATCTGAAACAACAGAAGAGCAGGATCAAGTCATGCCTGTGAGTTTACATATTGAGTATCTCTACAATCATGTTTAAAAATGAGAAACAGAGGGGCACTTGGCTGGCTCTGTTAAAAGAAAACTCGACTCTTGATTCTGGGGTTGTGAGTTTGAGCCTCATGTTGGGTGTAGAGATTACTTACAATAAATAAATACAACTTAAAAAGAATAGAGAAACAAAATCTCCCCGTGAACACCCCCATTCAAGCTCCCTCATTTCCTGATTGTAATAGCTCTGCAGCAGCCTCTGCATACCCTCCTCTCCCCCTCTCCAGGGTGTTCTACACCAAGTATTCTTTCCAAATGGACATCCAGCAGATCACGAATGCCTACTTGAACACATCAAAGGCTTCCTAACATAAAGACTGAAGTCTTTAGGCAGCCAGCTAGGCTTGATCCTTTCTGGGGACCTCACTTCCCACCATTCTTTCCCTTGTTCTGTGTTCAAGCCAGCTCCTCAAGGCTCCATCTGCACTCTGCTACCCCAACAACAGGGCTTCAGAAGAAAGCCGTCCCCGACCTGCGCTCAATGTCTACTCTCTTCTCTCTTCTCAACTTAGCGGATACTTCATTTGAGAAGCTTTTTCCTTCTCCACTCCCCCACTGCCCCCCAGGGCCCTTGGACACATTCATCCTAACAGTCTTCCTCTCCTTTTAATGTGTTTATTAGACCAGGGATTGGTGAACATTTTCTGTAAAGGGCCAGAGAGTAAATATTTTAGGCTTTGTGGGCCAGATGGTCTCTGAAACAACTACTCAATCCTGTCACTGTGCGGCAAAAGCCACCATAAAGAATACGTAAATGAATTGAGTATATGGCTGTGTCCCAACAAAACTTTATTTACAAAAGCAGGTGGCAAGCTAGATCTGGCTTGTGGGCCATGGCTTGCCAAGCCCTGATTTAGATGGTAACGATAACGATTATGGGGTGCCTCCTAAGCGTGGGCATCATGCTGGGGACACAGTGCCAAACAAGATAGACAAGTTTCTTCTCTCCTGGAGCTGCACATCTTGGTGTGCATTATCCATCCGTGTGACAGTCTGTCTCTCCTTCTAGGCTGTAAACTCTGACAAGCCAAAGACTGTCCACTTTTTCCCTCCACTGTTCAGCAGAGCAGTTGACACATAATCGGCAGTGAAAAAGTGAGATCAAGTTTATATTTAGTCAGAGTTATAACTGACACTGACATCTACAAGTAAAACACAGTTTCCTTCACAGATAAGTCCTAGAGCCATAGATGTCCATCTGGAGCAATGATGTCTTACTTAGAGCAAACTGCTGAGCAGTTGTGTGCTTGCATGATCCCTTATGCAGGGTCTTAGGGGTTCCTGGAGAAGCTGCAGGCTCCCGGCAACCTCATGGCCTGGCACATCTGTCCCCATGCTGGTTTCATCTTCTGCTGACATTTAACGTCTGTCCTGCCGTTGCTGGGCACACCACTACACCTAACTCCTCCTTTCCTTATCTCAGCTGTTCTTCTGTTTCTTACTTCTTTGGTTCTTCAGCAACATCCAAATATACTAGGTCTCCAAAAATTAATTCAGGGGCAGTATGTGGAGACAGAAAATATACGAAAAAAAGTAAATAAAAAGTAAACAGAAGGTAGTCTTTGTGCTTATTCTACCATCTGAGCTTTCTTTGCAAGGGCAGGTTCTAAGGATTTCTCTGAAAATTATGAATGAAAAAAAAATTTAAAGCTAGGGACTATATACATCATACTGAACTATTAGTTTATCATCAGAAACAACTCTGAAGGAGCGGACCCTATCATTTTTCTTTCTACTTGTGTAGGTGGGCATCAACAAACAGCCGGAGCGCTGGGCTGGCTCAGTTGGAAGAGGATGTGACTCCTGATCTTGGGATTGTGAGCCTGAACACCACATTGGGTGTAGAGATTACAATACATAAATTAAATAAATAAATAAATAAATAAATAAATAAACAAACAAACAAACAAACTTAAAAAAATATATGTAGACAATCAACTGTTATCAAGGGCATTATTTGGCACAACTTGTAAAATTTAAATGTGTTAAATTTAGATATAGTAGATAATGGGATTATACCAAAGTAAAATTTCCAATTTGCACAGTTGTACTCTAGTTATATAAGAGAACATCTTTGTATATAGAGGATATTTAAGGATTATGATATCTGCAATTTTTTAAAGATTTTATTTATTTATTCATGAAGCACAGAGAGAGAGAGAGAGAGAGAGAGAGAGAGAGAGAGAGAGAGGCAGAGACACAGGCAGAGGGAGAAGCAGGCTCCATGCAGGGAGCCCGACACAGGACTTGATCCCAGGTCTCCAGGATCAGGCCCTGGGCCAAAGGCAGGCGCTGAGCCACCGGGGCTGCCCCCTTAAATGCTAATTTTTCTCTATACCCCACTTTGGTGGCAGTAGTTGAGGCTAAAGTGGTAATGATTATCTAGTCTAAAGGCCTTGCTGTGTGAGATGGGGAGGTGGAATGAGATTTAGGTGGGAGAATTAGTAGGACCTAGTGAAAGGATGGACATGTGGGGAACAGAAGAGGATTCAAGAGTGATGTCCAGATCTGGGGTTTGGGCCCTGAGTGGATGGCAGTGCCAACCACGGAGCTCAGGAGTACTGCAGTAAGAGTGGTTTTGGGAGGGGAAAGGGGGAAGGAGATGATGGGGGCCTACTTAGCCATGTGTGTCTGGGGTGCTTGCAACACATCCAAGTAGCTCTGCCCCAAAATCCCAGGACTAATAAGCCAGGACCTCAGAAATGAGCGTTTCAGCTCAGTGTAGGCTGGGCCCTCGTCCTGTCGGGTCTGTATGTGGACTAGCCCAGCGCTGCAGGTACTCTATCTAGCTCCTTCAAAGGCCATCACTGTTACTCCAGGCTCCTCTCCGGCTGGGCCTGTTACCCTCCTCAACAGCCCGGTCACGCAGGAGCTGTATCTTATAGGCCCTGAGAAATCCAGGGGCTGTCACTAAGCAGTGTCCTTTCCCTCAAAAGCAAGAACACTTCTGCAAGTGGTGCACCCCAGGAGACAAGTGCTTGGAACTCAGAAGTGAGCTAACTGTCCTGGAACTAGGGATGAACAGTGGGAAGGGGCAAAAAAGAACGAGAAGGCCAGTGGAGAAAAGCAAAGGATGGGAGAGATGAAAGCAGATGAAGAAATGTCTCAGTAAAGCAACTCTGAAGAGTGTTTTGCCGAACGGCAGGCAGCCCTGTGCTCTGGGATGGCGGGAACAAAACAGAGGCAACACTGGTACCACAGGAGTCCCCAGAGGCTCGGTTCTCACCTCTGCACAGAAATGCCTGCATCTGCGTGGAAACGAGGGCTTTTGTCCCCAAGGCTGCAAAGACTGGCAATATTTACATGTGGAACTCTTTGGAAGGGCTGAAAATGAGACTGAGGAGGTAATTTGCTCCTCATCTGTCAATGGTGTTATCACTTACTATGTAAGGTACTAAACAGAGTTTTCTACTTCAATGTTTTCAGGTGTAATTAAAATAGTAGATAAGGAAAGAAATGAAAGAGACAATTACAACAATGGTCTCTCGGACCTCCAAACTCATCTAAGTATTTACCTAAGAAAAATATTTTTGTGGGCACTATTTAAACACGTTAACAACCAAAAAGCTAAGGATGAATAGTAAAACTTCCTCTACGTGATCATGGGGCTATGCTTCTGATTTTTGGCCCTATTCCTGGATGTTCCTGGTTCTACCATGTTCTCAGTGTCCAGGAGCACACTGTACAAACATCTCTCTGCAGAGTGGGGGCCCCAGTCAGGGTGCCCTCAACTGTCCTTTCTGGAGATGCTCAACAGACAGTCCTGCCTGATGGACTGACCAAGACTGCATGGATGCGCAGGGCCTGCTGTCTGCACAGGGAGAAGCCCAGGCCACGGTCGAGACAGGCACGACACACACAGGTGCCGCTCTGTGCCTTAGTCTTTCCTTAATCCCCTTCTTTCACTTGTAGCATGTTTTGTCATCTTTTTTTTCCTGCTCAAGAAGTTTGACAATGAGAATCAATGGTGTCCTGTTACTTTACTACTTAAAAAATAAAATCATTTGAGGGGTGCCTCGGTGGCTCATTTGGTTAACCATCTGCCTTTTGCTCAGGTCATGATTCCAGGGTCCTGAGATCGAGCTCTGTGTCGGGCTCCCTGCTCAGCAGAGACCCTGCTTCTCCCTCTCCCTCTGCTGTTCCCCCTGTTCATGCTCTCTCTCTCTCTGTCAAATAAATAAAATCTTTTAAAAAAATAGTTGAGGCCAGCCCCGGTGGCTCAGCAGTTTAGCATCGCCTACAGCCTAGGGTGTGATCCTGGAGACCCAGGATTGAGTTCCACGTCGGGCTCCCTGCATGGAGCCTGCTTCTCCCTCTGCCTGTGTCTCTGCCTCTCTCTCTCTTTCTCTGTGTCTCTCATGAATAAATAAAATCTTAAAAAATAAAAAAATAGTTGAAACATAAAAATAGATTTAAGAGGTTGAAAGGTCTCAAAAGCTAAAGCAAAAAGTTCTGATTTTAATGCAATGGTTATGGTTTTCAACTACAGACTCTTGATTTGAAAATAACACCACAGTCTTAGTGAAGTGGTAAAAACAACACAAGCAACAAAACACAAACAGTTGAGCTGATAATGCCAACACACAGAGGTGTTAACCCTAGAGCCACTTTGGAAAATTAGGCTACATCCACTCCCCACTGTCAACTTCCCAGACTCCTTTCAAGTCTTCTATGGGTCTCTGAGGAGCACAGTTTGAACAGCTCTGTTCTGGGGAATCCTTTTTTTTTAAGACTTTATTTATTCATGAGACACACACACACAGAGGCAGAAACACAGGCAGAGGGAGAAGCAGGCTCCATGCAGGGAGCCCGACATGGGACTTGATCCCAGGACTCCGGGATCACGCCCTGGGCTGAAGGTGGCGCTAAACAGCTGAGCCACCGGGGCTGCCCCTGTTCAGGGGGAATCCTTAAATGTCTCCCCCCGCCACCGCCCCCTTCCATCTCCATCACCACCACCACCACCACCACCGTCACCTCCAGCACCACCATCACCAGCACTGTCTCCTCTAGCACCACTGTTGCTGCCACCACCACCACCACCACCTCATCACCACAACATATTCTAATATGAGAATTTATTCCAAAAATGAAAGTATAGAAGACCATTATTCTCTTCATGTTTAAGGCACACCATTCTTGCTAAGGGAATTTTAGGACTTTGACAATATTTGAAAACATACTTTTCATAAACCAAAGTCTCTTGATTGTGTTATCAATTCACAAATCTATGTTTTAGTCCTAGTCTAAAAGAGAGAACTACGGGGAAAGAGTTTTGTGAAATGACTGACTTGTCATTTCAGGAGCAGGCATTTTTAAATGAATGAAAGCTCTGAAATAAACCAAGACGGAGTTCTCTCATAGGTGTTCTAGACGCTCCTGTATAGCTCAGCTCTGAAAGGCTAAAAATCCATGCCTGTAACACGCAACAAGTCTGAGAGTTTATAAATAGGAGTTGTCATATCCATAGTACATCACACAGCACTTTGGTTTTTTTTTTAAAGAATTTTTTTTTAATTTTTTTAATTTATTTATGATAGTCACAGAGAAAGAGAGAGAGAGAGAGAGGCAGAGACACAGGCAGAGGGAGAAGCAGGCTCCATGCACCGGGAGCCTGACGTGGGATTCGATCCCAGGTCTCCAGGATCACACCCTGGGCCAAAGGCAGGCGCTAAACCGCTGCGCCACCCAGGGATCCCCACACAGCACTTTGAATTTTCAAGAATCTCCATCCACAATGAATTAACTAAACCTTAACAAGTTATATCCATTTTACAGATGGGGAAACAGAAACTCAGAGGGGTCAAACTCGGAAAAGGTGTTCTAACTAATAAGCAGTAAGGACTGCTCTGAAAGCTCCATCTAGTGCTCCTTCTGCTCCACCATTCTACTATCACAATAATTCCCCCTAAAAAAAGCCTTAAAAAGAAAAATGTAATGAAATTTGTGTATTATGCTAAATTCTCTTTTCTTCTGCTGTTTAAATGGTCTACACATTCTAAAAATACGTATCTTTATAAAAATCTAAGGAACATAACTATCTTAAGTGATTAATTTAAAAGATTACACAATAGCATGATTTAAAGAGAAAAGTTTTTTAATTCCAAAATGTTACCATAAAAAGATAAAATTTTTAAGGAAAAGTATTTAATGAAGAGCTTCAGAAGCCAGAGTAAGCAAAATTTTAATGAGGTATCAAATTCATCAGATAGGGAAGTGTGGGCAAGATTTACTCAGAGTAAGTGTGCAGAATGCTTAATTAGCACAAAGGCTGACAGGAGCACAGGGTTGGTTCACTCCCCATGGCCACAGTCCCTGGAACTGAAATTACAAAACAGTAAAGTGCACGTAATACAAAGTAATTCCAAGTGCTTTCCACAGTTGAAAATGTTTCCTGATGCTTCCCGGTAACACAAGTTCCCTGCTGTGAGCAGGGTAAATGTTAACTGTTCTCAGCTTTGGGGAGGCGTCCCCCCTCCGCTGCATCTACCGTGTGCGAGAATCTCACAGAGACCCCGCTCGCAAATCAGAATTCCACCGCGGGACAGACTCTAATCATTTCTTCTGTCAACTTCCACGAATACAAGGGCTCATGAAAAGCAGACCAGACTAAAAGGTTTACTGGAGACAATATTCAAGAGTGTGCGCAAGACTCCGTTTTCGGGCCGTGTCGAGCTTGCTCCCTCCGGGTTAAGAACCTATTAGCACCGCGACAGAATGGGGGCAGGTGGCGCCGTTTCGCGCGTGGCGGGGGCGGGGGGGGGGGCAGGAGCTTGTCAGGAGAGGGGGGTCGCGGTCGGGTTGGGGTCACGGCGGGGCCGGCTTCTCCGGTCGCCGCCGCCCCTGGGGTGGGGTACCCGCGGGCAGGGACATGCTACCTGGCAAGCGGGCCGGGGCGCGCCGCTCGCGCAGCTCCAGCAGCTCCAGCATGCCAGCCGCGCGCCGGAGGAGCCTCCCGCTCTGGCGCCTCCAGCTGATGGCCGCACCCGCACCCGCACCCGCACCCACACCTGCACCGGCCAGCGTCCCAGTGACCTGCGGGCGACCACGGGCCAGGGGCCAGCACTGCCCTTTCTGCTCTAGGAGATATCCGATTCATCCCCTTCAGCGATGGGGGAGGCGTCCACGGAGGGGACTTGGAAGCTCGGATTATCTAATTGCAGCTGACACTAAACCGATCTTCCTTCCTTTTTAATGAATTCTTTTGATTGTCACCAACGTTTGCACTTTAGGACCGGCTACAGGAAGCTACAGGGAGCACCAGGGCCCCTCTTCTGTTGGCCTGAGAGTCAGCTGAAAGAATAACAGCATAGTGCCTACTGGCTGCATGCAAATAAATGCTGCTCTTTGATACTGCCTTTGTTTTACGTCCCCCTTCTTCCTTCTCGCTTTTCCTAAACAACCCTGAAACATTTGGCATACCAACACTGGCGATAATATTCTAAATGAGCCCCATATGTAAACTGGCAAGTGTCCAACTTCTTAATTACTTTCCTGCCTCTATCTAAAAAAGATCTAAGTAGCAAACACTACCCAGTGCATATTAATTAAAGCCTCTGTTTATAAATGTACAAAGCAGCTACCAAAACAATACATTGTTCTGCCTTTAGCACAATGAAAGAGGTTTTTAGGTTTTTGTTTTTTTTTTTTTTTTTTTTTTTTTAAGATAAAAGCTCTCAAGTGTTTGGAGCCAGAGCTCTGCAGCAGACTTGCAAGAACATAGTCCGCCTAGAAAATCACATGACAAAATGAAAATTTTCTGGAACCAGAATAGGTGTGAATCACTACATTTTTATACTACTACTTATCTTACCAGGTACAAGTGTTTGCCAAAAGGCTAAGCTCCCCTCCAAATTCATACATGAATTAAAAACTCAATTTTTCGTTGCATTATTTAGAAGGCTAATATTTTTATTTCAAGACAAATGTTTTTAAACAGAGAATGTGGACTGGGGCTGGGAGGGACCCTGGCCTCTTCATCTCATGTTGCAGGAGACCCTCTGCCCCAGGGGCAACTTATGTCTCTTTGGATCCTGCCAGTAATGGAAGACCCGAGACCCAACAGAAGTTCAACTGGTTCCCAAACACAGGTCATTCTTTATCTCCACATAGCAAAGCACCCTGTCAGTCACTGGAAGGTTAATAGACTTCCAACTGTTTCAAAGAGACAGCAGTCGAACACTGTCTTTGTCCCTCCTGCCTCTTGACAGTCTCAACTCACCTACCTCTAGCTCATGCCACAGGGCAAGTGATAACCACTGAGCATTAGAGACTGGGTGGGCAAAAAAGATGTCCTCCCAGTTAGAATAGCTGGATCAGCAGGGGTGCCTGGGTAGCTCAGTCGGTTAACGATCAGACTCTTGATCTCAGCTCAGGTCTTGATCCCTGTGTGTCAGTTCGAGCCCCGAGTTGGGTTCTATGCCAGGTATGGAGTCTACTTAAGAACAAATAAGTAAAATAAAAAGAATAGCTGTGTCAGGAGACAGAACCACCTAAAATTTTAATAAATTCTCCCAAACTGCCCTCCCTAGTGGCCACACCAGGTACCTTCCTACCTGTAGCAAATCAGAGTTGCCCCTTCCCACACCCTCCCTCACCAGTCAGATGGAGTTGGAGTCTTATGGTGAAGACTAAACAGTATGTGTGAAGTACTTGGATTGAGCACATAGCACTCAACAGTACCTCTAGCATTACAATAGATTTTCCGGTTTTGGCAGCTTGGTGAGTGAAATACGGTATTTCACTGTTGTTTTCATTTTCATGTATTTCCCGCCCCCCCCCCCCCGGTCACAAATAATACTCTCTCTCAAAATGTTTAGGGCTCATTTGTAGCAGCTTTATGACTGCCTGTTTCCATTTTGCCCATTCTCCTCTTGGGCTGTCTCTTTCCTCGCTGACTGATAGGACTGCTCAGCATTTCCTCTCAGGTTTTATTTATGGGCTTGTATGAAAGTCTGTAACTTTTATACACTCAACTTTGTCAGCCTTTCTTTTCATGGTTTCTTGCTTATGAGAAAATTTTAGGCCATGACTTGGAAATGTTCTCCTGTATCACCTGCAACAGTTTCCATGTTTGTTTTGTATATAGTTTTCTAGCACTCGGCCGCCAGGAGCTGCCACACTTCCCCAGTAGTTTGGGGAGCCAGGCCATGCTAACCTAAACCTCTGCGTGTACGTGTTTTCCCTGGTCCCTCAGGGGCAGCTCATCCATTTATTTGTTTATTCTTGCTCTAGTAACACGCAGATATAATTAATTACTGGAGGATCCTAGCTCTATTTGATAGCTCATTATTCTTTTCAAAAATTTTCTTTTTAGTTATGTACCATTACTCTTCTAGATGAACTTCAGAATTAGCCTGCCAAGTTCCAAAAACAACGTGCTGGGATAGCTTTGAGTCTGAATTTGATAGGACCGGGTCATCACAGTAAATTCTTGTGCAAGTTTATTGCTTGACTTAGTAATGCTAAGAGCCACCTTTCCAGCCCCATCTTGTCTTGCTGCCCCTGCACTCTGCCCCCAGCCATGGTGAACCACCTTCATTAGCCATACACGCAGGCTGCTCCATTACCTGCCTTTCACAGCTAATCCCAAATTCAACTTATGTCGACTCCGTGGGAAAGCCTTCCTTGGCAGTCCTCCATCCTTGATCTGGGGTCATCCTCCATCCTGGGCTAGCATGCATATAGCATCCCACAGTTATCTCTTACAGGTCACCCCAACCCACTTAGGCATGAATCGTGTATCCCTATACTTTGCAGGTGTTCAATAAATGTTTTGCTCAGTGACTTCATGTAGACATGCTTGAAGAATCCACAGTTCTTAAAAAAAAAAAAAAAAAGGAGGGAATGAACGAACAAACCACAGTTCTGGCAGGTTAGCCTCTCCCTTGTCGGAGGTGGGCAAGCTCTATGTGGAACTGATGCCAAAGCATTCAGATGAAGTAACCAAAGGAAAGAGTGCAAAACTATTAAGCTGGTGTACTGGTTTGTCAAAAAATGGCATAAACTGGCATTACAATTTTTCCATTTGAACAAGCTTGACAGATTACTGTAAATTACAAGGTGAATCATAACAAAGCTTTACAAGAGCCAGAGTGATCTACTGACTTATATCCTTTTCAGAAGCATGTGGAACATAAAGAAAAAGAACAAATAAAGAAATGACCATCAGGCTGGGTCTCTCTCCATATGCTACCCCTGCCTTATGTAACCGTATAGAAAACGTATCTATGCTTCTTGGGCTAAGACAAGTATTACTTCAGTTTTCTTTTTTTTTTTAAAGATTTTATTTATTGATTTGAAAGAGAGAGAGAGCATGAACATGAACTGGGGGTGGTGGGGGGAGGGGCAGAGGGAGAAGCAGACTGTGCTGAGCTGGGAGGCCAACGCAATCTCAGGACTATGAGATCATGACCTGATGACCTGAGCCAAAGGCAATGCTTCACCGACTGAGCCCCCCAGGCACCCCTTCAGTTTTTAATCCTTTACACATGCTCCCCTTTCTTTCTACACTGGTATCTGTAAGTGCCTTCTGTGTACTGGGGTAGACAAGATCACATTCCCTCATTCCAGCAAGCACTGTGACCATCCCTCCCACCCAGAGAAAGCAAGGCAAATGCCTCAGTATTCAGATGGGAGGGTACCAGGATGCTCATTAATGTTAGCAGGTTTGCACTATATAACTTTTTAAAGCTATGACAAAGGCAATTCAAAGTCCACCGACTCCTTCCAGGGATGTTTAACCTTTAATCTTTGTCAATCACACTAAACCTTTTGAGGGAAAAAAAGAGTCCACATAACTGATACACCTGGGAAAAATAAAAATTAATATTATGGACTGAAATAATCCCTTTCCACATTCCTTTTCACAAGAAATGGTCTGCTGTTAAACTTTTCAGGATTAGTCACTAACCCACTCCGGGTATTTCAATCTTAGTTTAGTGACCGAAGCATTCTTACTTTTTAACTTAACCTCATTTGTCAGGGGAATGGAATCATGACTAAAACTGCATTTTTCATTTTAATGCAGGTGTGACTACAGGAGTGGAAACCTGCTAACCCAGAATTAAACTCAATGACTATGTAATCCTTAAAAAAAAAAAGTGCTATGAGCTTTTACTTGAAGTTGTATCCAGAAGATTCAATGCAGCAAGAAAATGTGGCTAATCTTCTGGATTTCACCTAGATATGAATTCAGTAAGTAACTTGCACCATGAAAAAATGCTTCAATCTAGGAAGGACAGCTGAAATTTCAAAATGTACACAGCTCACGGAAGGATGAGAAAACTTTTATGGCACTGTTGTAGAATTTACTCATTTAAAGATTTTGCAAGTTTAAGAAACAACTGCTGTTCCATAATAGCATTTCAGAGATGGGCACATATTTGTTGCGCTTATGGAGCACTTACTGTAAACCCTGTGCTGAATATGAAACAAATACCTCTCCCTCAGGGTCCTGTAAAGTGGGAATCCCTCCATGTCACAGGTGAGGACTCTAGAGGGCAGGCCATGAAAGTGACTTGGTCAAGGTCACACAGGAGGTCATGAGTCTGGAAATTTTATTAGGCCACTGCCCCACCAGCCTGTCTCCTGAGCCCTCTCCTGTGCTGCCTCCATTTACACTGCTTCCCCTCTACAATCCCTGTGCTGACTTCTGAAAAACGGGATGGAGTTCTGGCAACACCTCTGTGGATAAAACCAAACAAGCTCTTTGGAACAATGCCTGACTCAGAAATTAAATGGGAGACCTGAGCGATTGATTAGAGGCCCTGAGAAGTTCAGGGCTCTGATTGTGGAGGAGAATGAAGTCCTAGCTGGGGATGTGATCAGTGCCAGCTGCCGGATCATCTTCCCCAGGGCAGAGCTTTTTCCACCCCACTAGGTAGGTCACACCATAGGAAAGTGAGACATTTTCTTTATAGGATACTTTCAATTTCATTGAGAGGGGAGACTCTTACAATTAGTCAGCAAACTATGTAGGTTGCACAGTGTGCAATGAAGGTGAAGTCGTATTTGCAGCCTGAGCACCTTACTGCAGCAAGAGGAGCAGAGCGGAAGCATGGAAGGGGTTCTGTGGGGGCAGGGCCGTGATGACCTGGACGGAAAGAAGGGGCAGGCGATCAGGTGTGTGCCTGTCCTGGGAAAGGTGACACTGAGCCTGGCATATTGGTGAGACAGTCAGGAAGCAGTGCCGAGAAGAATGGAGAGTAGGCCAGGTGAAATAGAAGGGAAAGCACTGAGTAGACAAGGCTGTCTTGACAGCCAGGCAGAGGAAGTGAGACTGTGCACTAGGACTAGGAAAGCAGGACAGGTTTCGAGGGGACCTGAATCAGTTAGAAAGGTTCATTTGGCTATGGTACCAGCAACTGGTGGGAAAGACATGAAATTGGTATAAAACGAAGACTTTTGTTTGGGAACCAAAAATCAATAATTTCTTATTAATATATAGATTGATTCCATTTTCTGATATGTTTATACAGAAAATCTGATTTACTCATTATATATATATAACTAGAATATAGCTTTCTGGAGGATATTTAGAGACAAATATTTTAATAAAGGATATTATTTTCACTACTCAAATTTGAAGTAATTCCTTATTTTCTACTTATCTAAGAAGATTCTGGCAACATCTTGCACCAACAGTATTTGATGGGAACACTGATGCAGTACTGCCAACTAATCACGCAATAATGGGATAAGGTCTGAAAGAAGCAGGGTTGTTACATTTCTTTTCCAGTTTTTCAGAACAAGCATCTGATGTTAAAACACCAAGCTATTTAGAAATGACTATACACTCCTCCTTTGTGTTAAGATTTTCCTGAGGACCACATTTCAGTGCAGAAAGTAAATGCAATAGTAACTGTGGTGAAGCAGATGGGACTATATTCTTGGTCAATGACTATATTTGATCATTTCTTTTCTTCTTTGCTTTTTGCTAACAACCATTGATCTACATCCCCTCTACCAGGAACTTACCAGATGAGAATTGAGACTATTAAAGAGATATGGCCAAGCTGTCTAAAAATATTTGTTTCAAATATACCACAAAGTCAGAGTTTTGAGAAATACTGCTACAAATACTTTTAAACCCATATTAGAAAGCAGCACATGAAAGAAAACAGTAATATAACTTGTGTCAGGTTTCTTTTAAATCCTGATCTAATGCAATAAGCCTCCTTGCTTCTCTAGTTATAGGCCTGAGTGTAACCACCATCAGCAAATATGGTGTCCATGCTAGTACCAGTGCCAACTGTGAAATCATTTGAAACTGAATGATTTAAGAAAATAACAGAGAAACACAGCACTTGAAAACATGTATTTTGCTCTCTTCCAAAAATTTCTCTGAAACTTCAGGAAAGAGATTGTTTAAAGTATGAGTCCATCAGTAAGGTCAAAAAAGATGGGATAAGGAAGAGAGGAGAGGAGAATTGTCATGGTCTGCAAGCTGGAAAGCAAACAAGTGAGGATTTCTCTCAAGAGCCAAGAGAAAGCTGGTGTCCAACTGCAGGCAAGGATGCCAGCAAGAAACAGGGGGATCAAAACATTGGCCATGCAGGGGCCAAGCACAACATCTGGCAGGTTTGGCTCAAGATGTCTGAACAAGTGACAGAAGCACCTACTCCCGACAAAATGCTATGACCTCCCTGCAGAGAGAGCAGGTACAGTCACGGGACAGCCTTGGCAACGCCCAGGAAGGTTTTATCAAAAGTTCTCACTACAGGGTTCTATGGCATCTGCCTAGACAGATGCACATGTACTCATGTGCAGACCTCTGGTTTCTGCTGAGAAACGAACTTAGCCAAAGCAACTAATGCCATCTGAAAACAGATGAGAAATAATATACAGAAGTAGGAGGGAACAGAACTGAACTTTAAAATTCAATTGAAATAAATCTACCCACCATCTAGCTAGCTAGCTCACTCCATTACATGCATACAGTGAATATGGACCAAAATATGTTTATCTGTATTACTAGGCAGCAAAGCTGAAAATAGCACACCAGTTCTCAGATAAAAGGAATGCCTCATTCTGTGTGTTTTTACCTGGTTGGAGCTTACTGGGATGCTGCTGCACTCCGGTTCCAGGGAGGGGAGGAGGGCTTACCCCTGCAGGCCCAGCACCCTGGGTCGGGCTCACACTCGTCAGAGCCCCTGTAGGCAATGGCTGACCTCTCTTTAGCAGCTGCTTCTGTTCTTGCTGGCGGAAGCGTGGAGGCACCTCGCGAGGCAGGTAACGGGACGCAGCTGGCTGCTGGCTGCTGGCAGATGCACGTTTGCCATTGCTGCTGTTGGACAGAGTGCTGGTGGAAGTACTGGTACTGGTACCGGCAGGTTGGGGCTGGCTTGAACAGGTCTTAGTAGGTTCTGGCACTGTAAGGTACAAAATGAAAAGAACCCAAAACTTTAGGAACACTCCTTAAAACCCCACCCTAACCAAAGAAAACAAAATAAAAACTGAGAAAGAAGTAACAAGGTAGTGCTCTGGAAACAGAAATGGACTGAAGTCCAGAGGCTCAGGTTTGAGACTCAGTTTTCTTATAAACCAACTGCAATCCTGAGCAGTAGGTTTTGGCCCACAGTTTCCTCATCTGTAAAATGGGTGATTCAGTTAGGTTAGAGTAGCAGTTCACACTTTGGCTTCTATCAGACTCAATGCAACAAGTTCCCCAGTGACTCTGATCTGGTGCTGGTGGTCCCTGGACCACACTTTGAGAACCACTGCTCTAGGCCTGTGTTATCTCAAATTAAGGGATCCTCAGATGGCGATGAATTTACATATATTTTTGTTTTAATTCTGATGACAATACACACACACACACACACACACACGTGCATTCTGGGTTATCTGATTGAGGCATTTGTGGTGATGCTATCTATAGCACTACCACACTCTGTTACAGATTTATTGGAAAAGAATGCAGGTGGGCTAATTTGCAAATGATGCATCTGAATTAACTGAAAGTCAAAGTGCCATCTGAGTATTGCATAAGCAAAAGTTTCAAAGTAATTTTAACAGAAAGGAGAGATAAGTGGTAGCCCTGAGAAGGCCGTATTACTACTACTACATAAGCCAAATGCAAAGATGCTTTGAGTAGTAACCCTGCATTCTGAAGGGAGCACAGACACATCAAATACAATTAAGCCGCAAAAGTTGTTCCCATCGTATACTTAAAACATTAATATCCAGGACATTACATTTATTGTTTTTTTTAAAAAGAGATTTTATTTATTTAAGAGATTTTATTTATTTATATGGGGGGGGGGCTTGTGTCAGAGGGAGAGAGAGAAGCAGGCTCCCTCTGAGTAGGGAGCCCGAGTTGGGGCTTGATCCCAGGACCCCAAGATCATGACTTGAGCTGAAGGCAAGTACTTAACTGACTGAACCACCCAGGTGCCCCAAAGACTGATTTATTTATCTGGGGGGGGGTAGGGGCAAAGGAGAGGGAGAAGAATCTCAAGCAGACTCTGCACTGAATGTGGAGCCCAACGTGGGGCTCAATCCCATGACCCTGAGATCATGACTCAAGCCAAAACTAAGAATTGAAAGTTCAACTGACTGTGCCACCAAGGTGCCCTTACCTTGTTATTTGAAAAAAGATTTTTTCTACTTAATTTGTAAATGTCTTTGCGTATATCTTAAAAGTAAATAATATTATAGAAGTATTTCCAGTCAATACTAGGGGGAACACGAGATGTTACTGCTGGTTTTTACATTACCATCCTGGGTGGCTTTTATTTCTCATCTCCCAGCATGGGCTCTGCTGTGTGTCTGTAGCCCTGTTCTCTCTGTACAGTCCATGTCTACAAAGGCCCTCTGCCCAATGTTCTTCGGTCACCCTGCCCAGCAAACCCTTAATCCTAGATGAAGCCACTGTCCACTCTCTCCACTCCTGCCTCAGATCACAGCCATGTAGTCTGGTGTCACTATGAGTCCCTAACCCAGCGCACCCTCAGTGCTTCCTGGCCAACCTACCATTTCCTGGGTCTGTGGGGTTCCACTGCTGTCTATGACCCACTCAAAGACCTTCTATTCTGGAGCTGCTAATGCTTTTATCTCCTCCTCCTTCTCAGATGAACTATGACTTTATTTTCCAGAAAGAATAAAAGCCATTAGGCAAAACCTTCAAGTTTCTGCCACTACAAATACACGACCATCACACCATTCTCTGTCCCATGCCTGTTACTCTGACCTATGGTGAATACTGTATTTTACCAGTTCTAAGACTTACATTTCTTCATATATTAATAACATTTACATTGGGATGTGTCTTACCATTGATGACACGAGTCAATTGGCAGTACATGAACACTGGTATATCTCACAATCAATGGTTTTGGAGAGGCAATGCAAGATGGCACCCTCCAGGGGATCCCACCTTAGGGACTTTGTGTGCCCTAGTTCTTTAGCCTGTGACATTCTCCAGAAGAAACACAAAAGGCCCAAAGCTTGATAGTAAGTCTTCAATTAATTTTTTAAAGATTTTATTTATTTATTCATGAGAGAGAGAGAGGGGCAGGCACAGACACAGTCAAAGGGATAAGCAGACTCCATGCAGGGAGCCTGATATGGGACTCGATACCAGATCTCCAGGACCACACCCTGGCTGAAGGTGGCACTAAACTGCTGAGCCACCTGGGCTGCCCTAATTCTTTGTTTTATAAACACAAGTACACAAGACAATCTAGCCATTTGGGTTGGTGTGGAGAGTGGAGGAAAGCACGTTTGCAACTTCTAAGTCACCCAGGGATTGTGTGGCTACTCTCCACAACCAGCTTCTTCTCCTCATTATTTAGACCTACACAGATTTCTATTACCTTCAAAGATAGCAACAACCACTGCCCTCCTTGACCCCAAATCCCCCTCCATCCATCTCTTGATTTATTGCCTCTCCTTGTCAAACCTCTTGAAGTTCCCGTTGGAGCTGCTCTTGCTGTATCCTCCCCCACTTGCCCATATTCATGCCCCACTTTGAGGAAATGACAATTACTTCCTTGACGCTAAACTCCAATGCCACATTCTGAGCTTTTTTTTTTTTTTTTTAACCTTTCCTTTTTTTTTAAGAGTGGCAGGAAGGGGCAGAGGGAAAGAATCTTAAGCAGGATCCACACCTAGGGCAGAGCCTGATGTAGGGCTCGACCCCATGACCCTGAGATCATGACCTGAGCAGAAATCAAGAGTAGGATGCTTAACTGACTGAGCCACCCAGGCACCCCTAACCAATCCGTTACCTTTAGCAGGGACAGTCACTTTGGCCATCCTGAGACACTCTCCTCCTTGGCCTCCATGACTCTGAAAGTCCATGCTTGGATTCCCACTGGCCTCTCCAGCCACTCCTTCCAGCTCCTGGTGGCAGGTTTCCTCTTTTGCCCTTTTTTAAGATTTGGCTGCAGACACTCACTCAACCAGTCTACTCCCACAGCTTTACTCATCAACCCTCTGGTCATGAGTGGCTAGTGGAGATCTACATTTGCATATCTTACAGGCACTTCAGAATCAGTGTGCCCCCATAGTCATTGGTTTCCTCACTCCCTCTTCTTCCAAGTTCTGCTATCACTCTCCTGACAGGTGGCTCTAGTCAGAAACCTGGACTCCACCCTTGATTCTGCCCTTAATCCTTCCCAACTTACCTACAACCAACTGCCCAACTTTGACATTTCTAGCTTACCTTAAATGTCCCTCCTAAGTATCCCTCAAGCTCATCTGCCTGTTTCCATTCCTATTGCCCCAACCAGAGTCTGGAGCACCATTCTCCCCCTCTGGACACTACCAGAGTATGTTTGTCTGTAATCCATCACCTACTGCAGTCAGTGTGGTCTCCTTCCCACTTGGCACCTTCAAGGATTCCCAGCCCCTTAGGATACAGTTCACAGGTCCTGAGCAAGAAGCTGTCCCTAATCCCCACTTTTCTAGACTTATCTGTTAACTTCATGCTGAGCCTCTCTCTTCCAGCTAACTACCACGTATCATCAATACTCATAGACAGCTCTGCACATTTTAATGTTCCTGAAATTGAGATGCATCTTATAATTATCAGTTTAGTTTAACTGGCAGTATGAAATAATGCACAATTGATAACATATCAGATTCAGTAAAACATGGTGATTCCTAGACATTCCTTAAATATCAGATTAAAGGTCACTTCCTCTCAGCCCCCCCGGCCCCCTACATGTTCCAGGCACCCTGTATGTGTGCCAGCACTCAGTACCTCAGACTGCTTTCTAGTGGGCCCGCCTCCCTGTGAGGCTGATTTGACATCAGCATGGTGCCTGGCACACAGTAAGCACTCAACAAACATTAGAGGGCTTGACTTTTTCTCTAACACACACTCTGAAGTTCAAGAGAAATGCAAAACTAGCAGAATATAAAGAAAGTAAGGTAGAAAAAAATACTAGACTGGAAAATTGAAGCTTTCCAACTCTGAAAGCCAAGAATTTTATAAGGGAAGAACAAAGGATGTGGCACATGGTTTCAGTTCTGTGATGGCTATCTCTTAGGAGCACTGAGTTTCTCTTACTTGTGTTCTACCTCTCTCTGCTCCTATTTCCCTGGCCTTGCTACAGACATGGAACATTTTTTATAATTTACTTAGATTTGTTGGTTATTCACCTTCAACTCAAAGGCATATGAGATGGATATTCATTCTACCTTTTTTTAAAAAACATTTTATTTATTTATCCATGAGAGACACACAGAAAGAGGCAGAGACATAGGCTGAGGGAAACTCGATTCTAGGACCCTGGGATCATGACACAAGCCAAAGGCAGATGCTCAGTCACTGAGCCACCCATGGGCCCTGCCCTCCCCCTTTAAAAGAAAGCTATAAAACCTATTACAGGTTGATTTTTAAACATAGGGGCTTTCAAGTATGTTTTTTTCTGACATTGACCTTTTGCTAATTAAAATAGCAGACGTTCCTAAGTATTTACCCAAATGAGTTGAAAACTTCTATCTACACAAAGCTTTAGGAGTGTTTCTAGCAGTTTTATTCCTAGTTGCCCAAAATGGGAAGTAACCAAAATAACCTTCTATAGGTGAAGGACAAAGAAACTGGTATATCCATACAATGGAAAATTCACATTTAAAAGAAATGAGCTATCAAGCCCTGATAAGAAATGAAGGAATCTTACATGCATACTGCTAAGTACAAGAAGCCAGTTTGAAAAGGCTTCCAATTCTATGATTCCTACTATATAACACTGTGTAAAAGGCAAATCCATGGAGAGTAAAAACATCAGTGGTTGGTTGACAAGGGCTTGTTGAGGGAGGGAGTAGGAAGAGGCAGAGCATAGGGTTATTCAGGGCACTAAAATGTTACGATACTTTATCATGGATATAGGACATTAGCATTTGTCAAAACCCATTAGAACTGTATAACACAGGGGGCACCTGGGTGACTCAGTGTTGAGTATCTGCCTTGGCTTGGGTCGTGATCCCAAGGTCCTGAGATCAAGCCCCACATCAGGCTCCTCGCAGGGAGCCTGCTTCTCCCTCTGCCTGTGTCTCTGCCTTTGTCTCTGTGTCTGTCATGAATAAATAAAATCCTAAAAAAAAAAAAAAAAAAAAGAATTGTATAATACAAAGTAAACTCGATGTAAACTGTAGATTTTAGTTAATAATAATGTATCAGTCTTGGTTCACTGGTTGCAACAAACACACCACACCAAGGCAGAAATTCGTAACAGGAGAGACTGAGGATGTGCTGGGGTGGGGAGAGGAAGTACGGTGGGAACTCTCTATTCTTTCTGCTCAATCTTTCCATAAACCAAAAACTGCTCTAAAAAACAAAGTCAATTAGGAATTCATGTGCACTGTTGGTGGGAATGCAAACTGATGCAACCACTGTGGAAAAGAGTATGGATATTCCTCAAAAAAATTAAAAATAGGGGCACTTGGGTGGTTTAGTCAGTTAAATGTCTGACTCTTAATTTTGGCTCTGGTCATGATCTCAGGGTTGTGAGATTCAGCCCTGTGTTGGGCTCCACACTGAGCGCAGAACCTGCTTAAAATTCTCTCTTTACCCCACTTCCCTCTCTTTAAAAAAAAGGGGGGGGGATCCCTGGGTGGCTCAGCGGTTTAGCGCCTGCCTTTGGCCCAGGGCGCGATCCTGGAGTCCCGGGACTGAGTCCTGCGTCGGGCTCCCTGCATGGGGCTTGCCTCTCCCTCTGCCTGTGTCTCTGCCCCTCCCCCCGCCCCCGTCATGAATGAATGAATGAATGAATGAATGAATGAATAAATAAATCTTTAATAAAAAAAGAAAGAAAGAAAGAGAAGAAGAACATAGAATGACCATATGAGGGAATCCTTGGGTGGCTGGGCGGTTTAGCGCCTGCCTGGAGTCCCGGGATCGAGTCCCACATCGGGCTCCCTGCATGGAGCCTGCTTGTGCCTCTGCCTCTCTCTGTCTCGGTCTCTGAAGAATAAATAAATAAAATCCTTAAAAAAAAAAAAAAAAGAATGACCACATGACCCAGTAATTCCACTACTGGGATTTACCCAAAGAAAATGAAAACACTAACTTGAAAAGATACAAATCCCTATGTTTATTGCAGCATTATTTATAATAGCCAAGATACGGAACAGCCCCACTGTTCATTGATAAATTAACAGATAAAGAAGTTGTGGCGCGTGCATGTGCGTGTGCACACACATATACACACACACAGAAGCAACACTGGAATATTACTCAGCCAGAGTAAAGAATGAGATCTTGTCATTTGTGACAACTAATGGACCTAAAGGATATAATGCTAAGTGAAAGAAGTCAGAGAAAACAGATACCATATGATTTCACTCATATGCGGAATTAAAAAAACAAATGAGCAAACAAAGAAAAAAGAGACAAAAACCCAGACTCTTAAATACAGAGCATAAACTAGTTCCCAGAGGGGAGAGAGGCAGTGGATGGGTGAGATAGGTAAAGGGGATAAGAACACACTCATCATGATGAGAACCAAGTAAGGTATGGAATTGCTGAATTACTATATTGTACACCTGAAACGAACATAACACTAATTACAGTTTAATTTTAAAAATCCCAAATCTAAAAAAAAAAAAAAAAAAAAAAAAAAAATCCCAAATCTAGGGGATCCCTGGGTGGCTCAGCGGTAGTGCCTGCCTTTGGTCCAGGGCACGATCCTGGGGTCCCGGGATTGAGTCCCACGTCGGGCTCCCGGAATGGGGCCTGCTTCTCCCTCTGCCTGTGTCTCTGCCTCTCTGAATAAATAAAACCTTAAAAAAAAAAAATCCTTAAAAATATATATAAATGAATAAATAAAATGAATGAATGAATGAATAAAATCTTTAAAAAAATCCTTAAAAATATATATAAGGACATTTAAAAAAAAATCCCAAATCTATTAATTAAAAAGACAAAGAGAGAGAGAGAGAGAGAGAGAGAGAGAGAGAGAAGCAAACTTGCTGTCTCTCTCACAATAGCAACTTTCCATTACAACTTTGCAAGTGAAATTGAGAGCAGGGTAGAAGTACATCTGTCTGAGAAACACTACCACTGAATTTATGTAAAAACATGTGATTAGTATGGGGGCACCAGGATGGCTCAGTCAGTTAAGCCTGCAAGTCTTGATTTCAGCTTGGGTCATGATCTCAGGGTTGTAAGATCGATCCCCAAGTTGGGCTCTGCATTCAGCGTGGAGTCTGGTTGTGATTCTTCCTCTCCCTCTGCCCCTCCCCCAGCTCACATTCTAAATAAATACATAAGAAATTTTAAAACAATAAACATACGTGATCAGCATGATATCACTTCCCTTTACTACACATTTTAATGTACCTGGCCCAAAGGTTTTGCTCTAGACCTAGACATCGCTTTTTAGGAAGCCCAGGGTATGAATGCAATTGGTTATTTTACTACAAAATTCAAAGGAAGCAGCAGAAGAGGAGGAAGAGGAGGAGAAGTAGGAAGGAAGGACAGAACAGGAAAGAGAACTAGGAGGAAGCTACATTTTTCTACCTACCCCTGCTATGGGAAACCCTCTTCTTTTTCGGAATAACTAACACTGGAGGCCAGCTACCATCAGAATCAAGTACTTCCGCCTGTCACCCAGCCTTGTCAATGAATGGAAAATGAAGAAACCTGCCTGAACTCAGAAACTGATAGAAACAATTTGGCAAGGGCTCAGAAACAAAGTATCCAAGCCCTCAGAGAGCCTAAGAAATCACCCTGTCCTGCCCTCCTCCACACCGTCACCCCCAGGGCCCAAGTGAGCTAACCAAGATGCACCTGCACCCTCATCTCTGACAACCTGCCAGGGCTCTTCCACTACACTGCTGTCATCTTCTTAAAAAGATCAAAGGGCAGGGCAGCCTGAGTTGCTCAGCGGTTTAGCGCCGCCTTCAGCCCAGGGCCTGATCCTGGAGACCAGGGATCAAGTCCCACATCAGGCTCCCTGCATGGAGCCTGCTTCTGTCTCTGCCTCTCTCTCTCTCCCCCTCTCTCTGCGTGTCTCTCATGAATAAATAAAATCTTAAAAAATCAAAGGGCAAACGCAGGGCTATTTTTCTTCAAAATACTTACAGGAAAGGGAATTCCTGCTACAGAAATGGAAGTAAATGAATCCTACCAATCACTGGTTTTGAAGAAGCATAATAAATGAATGTTATTAATAGGTAACTAGTTTTGAATATAAAGCACCAATTCTAAGGTATCTGAATATGGAATATTCCATTTTCCTCTTGTTGCCTGCACTGCATTACCTGTGGTCACTCTTATAGCCTCATTTTAAGAGTCAAGAATTCCACACCAGTCCCCACTCTGGAGGGGGAGAGGGCAGCATAGGGCAGGAACCAGCAAGTGAACTCAGTGTCTCTTGTATTTTTAGAAGGTGGGGAAAGCATAGTGAAGACGTGACAGAGACCATACGAGGCCAGCAAAATCTAACACAGCTGCTATCTGGGCCTTTGTAGGAAAAGTCTGAAAAACCATGAGGTAGAAGGAACCCAGAATTCTGACCCTGTCAAGCTGTGCCTCTGGCCTCTTTTATATGAGAGAGCAATAAAACTTCTCTGGTGGTAACCAGTATTTTTCAGATCTTTGAAAACTGGCAGCTAACTCACATAATCTCAGCTGATAACTGGAGGATCTCAAAATTTGATCTGTTCATATAATACAGATAAACCAAATGGGCAGTTTCTGACCAGCGATCCACTCTCTTTGGATACAAACTTTTTTTTTTTTTTTAAGATTCTATTTATTTATTCATGAAAGACACACAAAAAGAGAGAGGCAGAGACACAGGCAGAGGGAGAAGCAGGCTCCATGCAGGGAGCCTGATGTGGGACTCGATCCTGGGACTCCAGGATCACACCCTGGGCCGAAAGCAGGCTCCAAACCGCTGAGCCACCCAGGTGTCCCTGGATACAAATTTCTTGATCTCTTGTTGCCCAAAGAAAGAATAGGGTATCCCCAGTCATCGTGACTCACCTGTCTCTAAGCCTAGCCTTCAATGACAGAGGCTCACAGATGAGTGTATCCTACACATCATTGTTTTAATAGAGCAGAACAGTCAGGCTGTGGGAATTTTAGTTTATTTTATTTAGGGACCATCAACAAGTCACTGACTCAGAGAACACAAAGACAGCAGCCAGGTAACTTTGCTGTGCCCAAACCTTCATGGTGCTCTCCTCTCCCCAGTAAGCTCTTCCCTTTTCTTTTAAATGACAGTGACACCTGCTGGGGAAAAGACAGATATGAAACCACCCTCTGAGAAATCAAGTCTTTTCTTTAAAATATTTATTTATTAGAGAGAGAGCGCGCGTGCACGAGTGGGGGGAGGGGCAGAGGGAGAAGCAGACTCCCTGCCAAGTGGGGAGCCCCACGCAGGACTCGATTCTGGGACCCCAGGATCATGACCTGAGCCAAAGGCAGACGCTCAACCAACTGAGCCAGCCAGGAGCCCCAAGACTTCTTTAAAACATTTTTTGGCTTTCAGTTACAATTTTCATAGGACACTGCCACAACAGAGTCCAAACAGCTTCTAAATTCCTACTACTGCTCTCCCCAAACAGCAGACTCCGGCATGGGCAGGAAGTTCAGGCTGGCCCTTCGGGGCTCCGGAGGGCTGACTTAGAAGAAGCTCCCCTTCAAACTTTTACACTAGGAGATCCAGAGCAGAAAACTCCCTTGTTAACCTGACCTCCTTAACTCTTTTCCCACCAGGCACCACGTCTCAGTGCCTGAGCTTCAGAGCTGCCACCCGGCACCCCTAGGCCCTGGCCTTTCCCTCTTCACACTGTTCTAACCTCAGGTGTGATCTGCAGACCACCCGATGCTGCAGGCTCATCAGGTGATGAGACCCACCACCTACCAATGCTGCTCTAAGCCCCACAGCTACCGAGAATCCCGCTGATGGTCTAACGTGGTCTGCCAAATTTCCCTCATTTTAACTCTTGGAAACTTTTCCTACACTCTTGAGAACCTCGATACCAGCCAGCTCCGAGTCTGATGTGGATGTGAAGGCTACATGGGCGGAGACTGCCCTTGGCCTGCGCACACTAAGCCCTGCTAGAGCCAGCCACTGTTCTGGGCGCTGGGGTGACGCCAGAGGACAGAAAAGGCAGCCGTCCTCCAGCCCACAGAGTTCACCTCTCGGCAGGGCCAGAAGGAAAGAAAAAGCCGCAGAGTGAGATACGCAGCAGCAGAGGTTAGGTGCTTGGAAAACCAGGAAAGCAGGGCACGGTGGGTCAGGGGTCAATCCCTGTCTGCTTGCCTTCTCTGCCTAGCATTCTTTTTACCCCACAGGGTGTGTATGTACCCTAACATACCCTTTCCATATTTATTTATTTAGGATATACTTAAAATGAGTGCCAATTTTGTGCCAGACACTGGGTATACTATGGAAAACATATGGTCCTTCTCCTTGTAGCAGTTTATAATCTAGTAAGAGATTACAAGTACATTTTGTGGTAAACATGACAATAGTAACAGTGGGACAAGGAACCTAATTCTGGTGAGGAAGTGACAATGAGGTTGGGCCCAGAGAACCGCCAACCAGGGGAGGTGTGTGTGTGTGTGTGTGTGCGGACTCTGCGAGCTCACGCCCACCAGCTGGCACAGAGAGGGGAAGATCCTGACCTGAGAGGGAGACTCCACGCTGGCGAGGACTGAAGCAGCCCCAGTGTGGCTGGGGTTTGGTGCCTCAAGGGAGAGCCGCTGGGCCTGAGGCTGGAGAGGCAGGCATAGGCTTTGTAAGCAGTTTGGAATCCGTCTGGTAGCCCATAGCTGGAAGAGCACCCATGGTGTTCCTGTTCTGGCTGCAGCACAGAGGAGTCTGGAGCCTTCAGTTTCACGGAGAAGTTCTCCAGGAACAGGCTCCTCTGATTACAAGTTCATGGAGAGTTGACATACTCTTTCACTGCTATTAAACTCAACATGCAGGTAACCTGATCAAGAACCTGTCTGTGTAGGCTCTAGAGCCAGGGGGTCCTACCTGCTTGCCTGATGTCACCTTCACAAGTAAGGGAAACATAGTAGCCAGGGCCCACAGCAGCAGCCCCCCTCCTTCCTCTACTCCACAAATCCTGCGGGGGCACCCTTGGGACGTTAGGTTCCTCACCAGGGACTTAACAGAGCAGGGAGCCCAGGGTGCCCAGAGCACCATGGCATTTCCATCTTACTACCCAAGTCATACTACCAAGACATTCTTTTCTTTAAAAATTTGAAAATATTGGGATCCCTGGGTGGCGGAGCGGTTTAGCGCCTGCCTTTGGCCCAGGGCGCAATCCTGGAGACCCGGGATCGAATCCCACATCAGGCACCCAGTGCATGGAGACTGCTTCTCCCTCTGCCTGTGTCTCTGCCTCTCTCTCTCTCTCTCTCTCTCTCTCTGTGACTATCATAAATTCAAAAAAAAAAATTGAAAATATTGAAGATGTACAAAACGGCATTAAAATCAAATAATCAACAAATCTTCATGCATTTATCATTTATTAGCTTAAGAAATAAAATGTTGCCCATTCCACCAAAGCCTCATTTTCCCCTCCCTTCCTGACTGTATACTCTGAAATGATTCTCACCATGGGCAATTTGAGGTTTTTCATTCCCATGCATCTCTCTAGAGATACAGTATAGTGGCTATGGGCACGGACTTGGGGTTTACACTTCAGCTCTGCCCCTTACTGGCTGGTGGCCCTGGGTAAGTTACTTAAACTCTGTCATTCAGTTGTGCTATCTGTAATATGTGGGTAAGTGTGTGGGGGGGGTGAATTGGGGGTAAGAGAACCTTACTGAGAGGGTTCTTTGAGAAATGAATGTTAATATAAGTAAAGAACTGTTCAGAACAATGTCTAGCACATAATAAGTGCACTATAAGTATTATGTTAAAGAAAAAACGGACACTGGTTAAGGATGGTGAGGCAGGCTCCATCCAGGACTGTCACGATGGGCTGAGAGGCGTAGGGACCATACGATGGGATTTACAGGATCAGAGAGAGAGACTGAGCTGGACTCTGAGGGCAGTGGGGACAGGTGGGGATTTGTAGCCACAGGGAGGTGGGGGAGGAGATGGAAAATCACTAAGAGGAAATGTCAGGGGTAGGGGGGCTTCTGGCTAAATTGACCTAGCAGGACCCTGGCTGAAGGCAGGCCAGGGTGTCAGGCATCACCCTGGGGCAGGGGGAGGATGAGGAACCTGATTAGATATCAGAGAAGCGGGGAGGGTGTGTTCTGATGAAGCTGACTTAGCAGGGTTCTTGTTAAAACTGGATTTTACAAGGAAGTGCACAGATGGGCCTAGGAGATAGTCCAGGAGCCTGACTGACGTTTATTCAACAGCCCTGGCCAGTCTTAATAATCTTCCTCATTCCTCTTCCATTCTTGGAAGCCATGGGAAGGATTTTAGGCTGATGAACAAAAACTCAAAGTCACGTGATATGAAGTGCAATCAGTGAACTAACTAAAGTACGGAGGCAGAGACTCTGAGAGGAATGACTGTGGTTAACTCAGCACGGTTACCACAGATACTGACAGCTGTACTCAGGACTGGAGGATTAGATCTCTAGTCTGGCCCTAAACCACCCCACTTAATTTGGGTCTCATATTTCTATCATCTGGAAAGTGTCAAATATTATACAAAAGTTAAAGGGCAGTCATCCATCCCATTGTTTTTAAAAGTGTTCCCGGGATCCCCACATCGGGGTCTCCACAGGGAGCCTGCTTCTCCCTCTGCCTGTGTCTCTACCTCTCTCTGTCTTTCATGAATAAATAAATAAATAAATAAATAAATAAATAAATAAATAAATAATCTAAAAAAAATTAAAAGTGTTCCGGAGCAGTAGTCAAAGTTGTCTCTCCCTGCCCCCTCCCCAATACGCACCCAGGGGGCAGGACTGATAGGAGTCTGGTTCACAGCTGCAACGGGGCTTCAGGTGTGGATGAGACCCCAAGCAGGACCCCTGGCCCCCTGAACCCATGTGGTTTGGCAGGCGGTGCCCTGGCTGCTCTCCACTGTACCAGCTCTGACTGGAAGCACAGTCCTGGAGATGGTGGCCGTTTCTGTGCAAGGTCCTAGCTCCCCATCACTGCCTTAGAGGCAGCTTCCCAATCACTGTGCTGTGGCGGGGACACTGGGCTTCACTTGAAGTCCATGGTGCCGGTGAGGCCTCCCTGATCCTTTCCCAGAGAACAGCTGTTTGGGATGACACTGTGGGGAATCATTTCTGGAGGCCCAGCCTAGGGTGCATCCCCTCCCTCTGGCCTTGCAATGATTTTACAAGTACCTAATTCCTTGTACTTAAAAAAATCTAGAGCGGTTTCTATACACTTCAACTAAACTCTGATCAAGAGCACAGATCCTTTTTTTAGCAAGTAGTATATTCAGCTCTTTCACTCACCTAGACAACATCATGGTGTGTGGTCATGACCTAGATATTCAACAACGGTTTCCTTGTAATGGCATTTGCTGTAACGAGACTTCGTTACACATGCCTTCCATCAGAATCCCATGGGACGCCACAATAAGCTTAAAGCACACCAACAGGTAGGCATGCAATGATGTATTTGAAAAGTAACTCTTTAGGGATGCCTGGGTGGCTCAGTGGTTGAGCGTCTGCTTTCAGCTCAGGGCATGATCCCGAGGTCCTGGGATCAAGTCCCACACCAGGCTCCCTGCAGGGAGCCTGCTTCTCCCTCTGCCTGTGTCTCTGCCTCTCTATGTCTCTCATAAATAAATAAATAAAATCTTTAAAGAAAAAAAAAGTAACTCTTTATAAGTAAATGTCAACCTAGAGGGACATGTTAACATGTCTTATTTCTGAAATTTGCATGCCTCTTACAATAGATGTATAAATTTAGTAGTTTCCTCATTATCCCTCCAACTACATCTGTGGGTAAGACATTAAAATAATGACGTCCTTTAACTGGTGGCATCTTAAAAGTTAAGAAATAGAAATATTTGTATGATAAAGCATAGAATTTCTCTTCTGTACAGATACCACATAGTGACAGAAGAAAAATATTCAAAAATCATGCATTAATTCTATTTCCAGAATATATTATTAGAGATTCAGTTTCTTAAAAGTTACAATTTACTTAAATACATGTAAAAGAGAACTATTTTCCAGGGCTAAAGTAATCTGTGATTCTAAGGAAGATTTTCATTATTACAATCTCTTCTGCAACCTACACAGCAGCAAACACTATAGCAAGCTCTTTAGAACAACAAGAGGTGAGGGGAAGACAGCTATGTGCAGGAGGGTCCATCTGCTGTGTTTATTGGCAGTCCCGGTGGGGTATCAAGCCGTGGCCTTCCGTGTGTTCTGTTGATGGCTTCTGGATGATCTGTCACCATGGCAACTTCGGGAGCTCAACTCAAAATGAGCACAGACTCATTAACTACTAACTACATTATCTTAGTGCCTGTTGCTAATGAGAAAATGCTATTTAGAGATATTTTCTATTCTAATGTATTACAGTTACCTCTCTAAAAAGCATGAAATTAAATTAAATGCTACTCTTAGGCCATCAGACTGGATAATATGAATGTGAAAGTAAGTTCATTTTAATAATGACTACTAACAGTAAAAATCATTTTATTAGAAGATTACTTTGTTTTGGTCCTTGGATTCTTCTACTCTAAAACAATGTGCTATTTATCATACAGGCAAATATTTTTAAGTTCTTTTAAGCAACAGTGGGGAGATTTAGAAGATTAAAATAGAAACTTTCGATAACAGTGTATGTTAAAGACAAGTAACGAATACAGCACTAATACATATTGGCTTTTCTACCATCTTCTCAATATGCAACATTAACTGGAAACACTCCTGGGATGAGGCAACACACTGGACAGACATGAAGGGTGAACAGAGTCCACTGAGCACAAAGCTTCTCAGCTTTTTCACCTCCAAATTGACCTTGTCCCTTTCCATGCTCAATCACCTATAACTAAACAAGCTCTTGAAAAACAGCAAACACAGAACGTTTAAGTGGAATTATATCTGAAATGTGTTCTCTTGGGGCATGCACACTGCCTTGTGTGGTAGGATTGGGTGTGTGTTTTCTTTAATAAAAGTAAAAACTGTAGAATAGCAATAATCCCGGGGTGTTTGTTCTCTCAAAGTGCGGAATCCTAGAACCTGCCAGAAGAGGGAGCCCAAGTCAGACTATGCCAACATTTAGTAGAAGAGGGATGGGGAAGGGAAGGAAATCGGCCATGTTACAATTTGATTCTGAAAAAGAATATTCCACCTCTACATGCCCTGTGCACATTGAGTCCCCATCTACCTTAGCCTCATTGACACCAGTATCCCGCCTTGCCGACGATTCACCTTCTAGGCCAGCTCTTTGTTCAGTTTCTGGAGAATGCTACGCAGGCTGGCCAGCCTTTGCAAATGCTGTTCCCCCCGAATGTGGAAGCCCGTGAGTCTCCTCCATCTCTCTAGCCTAGCTGCCTTCTCTCCATCGGTCAGATCCTGATGCAGCCTATGCTCTCACTAGACAATGTTCCTGTCCTTCATAGTAGCCATCCCAGTCAATACTGACACATACAGCACTGCGATTGATGTTTCTGCCCATTCCCCATAAAACTCCAAGCTCCAAGAAGGTGGGAAGCAGATCTGGGGGTTCAGATGGGATCTTTTGGTGTTTTTTTTTTTTTAATCTTTTTCTCCCCATAGTGAACAGTGCCAGGCAAACAATAGGTGTTTGGTGACTATCTGCTGGATCAGATGATGAACGCAGTTGGTATCCAAGTTCTGCTGGCTCTACCACACGACCCTTCCTGTCCACCCTCACCATGCAGCTATCATCTGGAGCATAAAGTGTGCAGTGGTCTAACTGTACTGGCTGCATCCAGTTCCCTCTCCACTGTCTGATTCATCTTTGATCTGGCCTGTTCCATGATCTTTCTAAAACATCAATTTCATGACGTCACTCTCCCACTCAAAATCTCCAGTGGCTCCCTCTGGTCTAAAAGGTCAAATCTCAAGTCCTAAGATGGACTCTATGAGCTAGCCTCCCTGCCCTCCATATCGTCCCTCATTTCAACTCCTTCCTTCCTTCCTTTATTTTTTTTTTCTTTTCTCTCTCTCTCTCTCTTTCTACAGGCTATTAAGTGTGCTCAATCCTACTGGCCTTGTGGGTGGGTTCAGAATGGCTAAGATAAGGCACCCTCTCTTGTTTCATTTTCATGGCTAACTAGGGGACAATTGGGAAAGGGGCCAACCCTAGCATGCATTCATCTCATTCTAAAGCAGTTTTTGCCTTTCCCCCAATTTTCTCACTTATTTTTAAAAACAGGCCATCTTTTCTTACAGAGACATAACTAGGAAATAGAAACATGACCAAGTGAATGTACTTAAATCCTTTCAGGCAGAAGATGTGGGATACATAAACCACAACCCTTAGAACATTTTAGTGCATTCATTTGCTTATATAACTCTCCCTACTAATACATCCCTCTGAGAACAGGGAACTTCTCTCTGCCGTCTGATAGATATTTGTTAATTGTTTAATTAATGAACTTGACAACTCTAGATAGGAAAATGTGACTAACAGCTCATTTATTAATGCAATCTTTAGTAGGTGTGTTAAAAGCAAGACAAAATGTGATCACAACTAAAAGTGCATATCTTCTGATGTTACATTTGTACTATATTACAAATAGCTGCAGACATGGAGAGAAAGGGAAGTGACAGAAGATGAAGGAAGCTAAGCTACAGTGCTGAATCTTTCTGCCCAACTCTAGAGGTCAATTTAATATTAGAAACCAATCCAGAGGGGCACCTAGATCAGTTAAGCATCTGCCTTTGGCTTAGGTCAGGATCCTGGAGTCCCGAGATTGAGCCCCATGCTGAGCAGGGAGTCTGTTTGTCCCTCTGCCCCTACTCCTGCTCATGCTCTCTCTTTCACTCTCTCTCACACTCTCTCAAATAAATAAATAAATAAATAAATACATACATACATACATACATAAACAATCTTAAATGAGCAAGTAACCCAGCTTTTTTAAAAGTAGCAAAATATTTGAATATTCACCAAAGATACACACAAAAAAGCACATGAGGATAACACTCCATACCATCAGCCATTACAGAAATACAAATCAAAAGCACAATGTATCAGAATGTACATGTACCAGAATGGCTACAAGGATCAAGACTGATTTTCCAAGTGTCGGTAAGGATGTAGCATTGGGAAGTGGTTATAACCACTTTGAAAAGGTTTTGGGAGTTTCTTGGAAGGTTAAAAATAGATATACCCTAAGATACAGCCATTCTACTTCTACATATTTACCACAGAAAAATCAAAGCACATATCCATACGGAGACTTGTATACCAAAGCTCATAGAAGCTTTGCTCATGAGAGCTAAAAATAAGAAATAACTCAAAGGGACAAATTGTGATATATCCAAACAATGAAACTATTCAGCAATAAAAAAGAGTGAACTGCTGAAATACATAACAGGAATGAATATCAAAAGCATTACTCTGAGCAAAAGAAGCGAAGAGTGCATCCTGCATGAGTCTGCTAATCTAACTGGAGTCTAGAAAACAATCTGTAGTGATGGGAAGCAGATCAGTGTTTGCCTACAGACTGTTGAAGGTGGAGAGGGCATGAGAACTGGGTTGGCAGGGGTGCAGGGAGACTTCCAGGAGTGATGGATTACTGTCTTCATTGTGGGGATGGTTTCACGGATCACATCTTAATAAGTCTTGGTGCACATACCAAGACTTATTAAACTGTTCTTTTTAAACATGTGCAGTTTACTGTGTGCCAATTTAACTCAGTAAAGTTTAAAAAAAAAAAAACAAAGCAGAGCAATAATCTGTTAAATGATTTCTCAGAGAGCAGCCTGTCAACCTCCTTTAGAGCTATAAACTGTAACTTTCTCTAAACTTGGAGCTGCCTTTACATTTAACGTTTTAGTTTGGTTAAGCTAAATAAACAGATGTGGACTTTTACTCTGAGACTTAAGGGCCCTCAAGAAGATGCTTAAAGGGTTTATAAAAGGAGCACTGTGCCACCTCCTTGCCACCAGTGGATTTATACTTCCTTCTAAAATTCAATGAAGAACTTATAAGTATGTACCTGCTTAGTTGTTTCTCCCCCCCCCCCCGATAATTTTTATCCTTTTAAATTGCCTACATGTTTGGAGAAAATACCGTATCTTAATACACTTTCTTCTGTTCCCATGGAAAAAAATTAATGCATTTATTTTATATTCTTTCTGCCAGGTATTGAACAGTAAAATTAAAGTTACTTTAAATATAGAGCAACATGGCTAAAGAAAGACATCTAATATTTAAAATCCTATAAAATTACATCCCATAAAGATCCCTCACATAATGAATCTCTTAGGAATTTCAGCCTTCGGGATCCCTGGGTGGCACAGCGGTTTGGCGCCTGCCTTTGGCCCAGGGCGCAATCCTGGAGACCCGGGATCGAGTCCCACGTCGGGCTCCCGGTGCATGGAGCCTGCTTCTCCCTCGGCCTGTGTCTCTGCCTCTCTCTCTCTCTCTCTCTTTCTCTCTCTGTGTGTAACTATCATAAATAAATAAAAAAATTTAAAAAAAAGGAATTTCAGCCTTATTTGAAAAGATCCTAAGTTACTTCCTAAAATGAATGATTATACTGATAATGGATATACAATATTGATGTCTCCTTCATCTTCATATAACAGCAGGAAAAAAATCTGACAGCCAGAAGATAGGGGTTCTAGTTCTGCCAATAACTATAGCTGTCAAAACTTGTACAGATTGTTTAGCCTCTTTGAATTTCATTTCTGAACCAATGAAGAACTGGGAAATCTCTAAGGATCCTTCAAATGCTAAGATTTTATTAATTTTGCAGATAGGCAAACAAAATGCCATATTTTATAAAATATACTGTGCCAAGCGCACTAACTAGACTTTTAACTATTGCTTCTAAGGATAACTCATACATTCAAAATAATGTTTGTTTTGGTTATGTGGATACATGTAAACTCAAGGAATCTGGCCAATTTTATTACACAGTGTAATTCAGGAAAACACAGATGTGATGCCTTATGAAAACTAACTGCTGAATATTGTGTTGAGCAAATAGCTCACAACTGAGCAAATATCACTCAGCCGACTCTGCTAAAAAGAAGGGTCACCTAACGGTAAAATACAGAGATGTGGATTCTCACTCATATTTGTTCAAATCTAGATCTGACTATGAAATTGGGAAAGCATCCTTTAAGCTTCAATGCTCATCTTCATTCATACTGAGAAAAACCATATGTTTATAGAATGAGCCTTAATAGGAATACAGCACAGTGCAAACAAAACTGTGACCCCAAAATCTTTATCACTGAATGTGAGGCTGCAGAAAGAATATGGTTTCAATTGATTTACATTAACAAAAGCACATATACATTTTCTTAAAATTAGCATTACAAATCGAATGTATGGCAAAGTTGAATACCGGACCGTAAAACTTAAATTATAATCCTTGCAAGCAATATTAGGAGCCTAATCATAATACATGAATTTATAAAAGTATATGACTCAAAACCATAAAGCATTAATCATATGGAGTTTGAGACATATTAGGTCAAGATACTTGCTTTCATACATGATGTAATTAATTAACTTTGAGCTTCTTGTATGAAAACTTATCTTTCTATTTTATGAACTTTAGAAAATCTGGTCAAAACCAATGAATTAAATTACTTCATGTTTATGGGCATTATAATTAATCTTAAAAAAATTAAATCCATAAAAAACCCTAGAAAACAATAATGGAAAATTTAGGCTCACAAAGTCATCACATCAGATATAAAGCTACTAATATCTGTGCTCAAATTAAGGGCAGCACCCAAAATAAAGGAAAGAGATTACTGATAACCAAAGCAAAACCCATCTTACAGCGTCCGACACTCAGATACCAGGTCCTTCAAAGCAGAAATACAATATGTAAGTGAGATCATGTCTCATCACCTTCCTTCAACTGTGAGAGCATCTCTAGTCTCACTAAAGGCATTAACAGATTATTGTACTCAGCTACCTCTTTCTTGAAGCAGAAATTATGAGAAACTATTTCGTTTGTGAAAAGCTCATACAATGGTTTTCAAATTGTTCAGTGTAGCTCTTTGAGGCACAGGGGCTGGGGAAGTGTTAATTAGGGGAAGCAGCAGGCCCTGCCTGTCTTGTCCAACACACATGTCCAGTCAGAAATTCAGAATCACCTTCCTGTAGTTAATTTTAATTTGAACCAGTAATAATGGAGCATCTGAGAAAAATTTAAACCTTAATACTGCTAATATTCATTAATGAATTATCCAGTAGCACTGTTATTTATAACTTAAAAGCTTTTTTTCTTCTGTTTAGGAGACATTAATAATCATTATCATTATGTGTGCTAAGGCTAAGGCTAGATATAGTTAGCACAGCTGATGACAAATTAGACCCAAAGGAGTAGTAATTTAGAGAAGATAAAAGGAGAAGAGAAAACACCAGCACACTTTGGAGTAAGTAAAGAAATGCTCATCAGAATAGTAACAGGAAATAATAATTCTGTGTTGTGTAACAGGATCACTATACAATCATAAGCAATTTGTTACTATTTGAAGAGAAAACATTGACAATGACAAGAGAATATGGTCAGTATTAAATCAGGTCATAAAAACTTCTCAGAATGTTAAAAACAAAAGGAAATAAATATCTCAAAACAATAATGACAAGTGGAAGAAACCACTGTTTCTTATTCAAGATCATAACTGCTAATGCAACCATGTACCACAACCCTTTGAACCTTCTGGAAAAGTGTGCTGTACATTCATACTTCTGGGAGTGAGAAACAAATGTCCTTTCTGGGGTCTGGGCTGCCTTTTAATATTTACTTTATATGAAATCCCATCTTACTGTGACCCTGGTGCGGGAGCTCGGAGGCCCACTGTGCAGGGGTCAGAAGTCCAGCTCTCTCAAGTCCTCTCCTTGCATGAGCAGCTGGCCAGGCACAGGCTGCTTAACTCTCATGTCAGCCTCAGTTTCTTCATGGTCACCTAATACCTGCCCTGCTCAGTTTTGAAGTTCAAATGAAGTCATATACATAAACTTTACTTTGGAAACTCTAAGATGCCAAACAAAAGCAGGGTATTAGTAGCAGCACCTACCACCTGAAACTGCACTCTGATAAGTCTTTATAGCACTCATGCCTGCACGTACAACTGTGTCCAGCAGAAACTTTAAAATCCTAAAATTTCCAGTTATTTATAGCTCACTTTTACTGAGCACCAATTATGTGCTGGGCACCAAGCTCTTTTCATACATGATCTCATTTAATCTTCCCAGGAGCTTTATGAAGTGGGAGCCACTCACTTACCAGCTTTCTCATTTTCAGTAGGAAATACCTGAAGCTTGGAGAAATGAAGTAACTGGCCCCAAACTCAATAGAGCTGGCAGCTGGAGCTCCTGTGCACATGCCTCTCCTCATCTGACCAGGGCAAGCACAGGGTGAAACTGGTTAGTGCTGCTTCCACTGTGCTTCTTCTCCAGCAAATCCTAGGGACACCTTGGTGCCTAAAGGAACTACATGTGTTTCCAATACCTGCTAAGACCCTAACAAGTAAATTTTCTACTTAGAAAATAAAAAAGAAATCTTCTATATATCAATAAGCGAAGAGGGAATACAGAAAGAATATAACTCTTTTTGTTATGTTGTCGGCAAAGAGAAATTAGAAGCTTCAAAAAAATTCAGTATCTTTCAGTTGTTCTTTTCTTTTCTTTTTTTATAAATTTTTATCTATTTATGACAGAGAGAGAGGCAGAGACACAGGCAGAGGGAGAAGCAGGCTCCATGCACAGGGAGCCTGATGTGGGATTTGATCCCGGGTCTCCAGGATCGCGCCCTGGGCCAAAGGCAGGCGCCAAATCGCTGCGCCACCCAAGGATCCCTCAGTTGTTCTTTTCAAATTGGCTCACCTTTATCAGTTTAGTCCTTGTTTAGTGAATGGTAAACCAAAGGAAAAGTAAAAAACATTGTTCAGAAAGCAAACATTCTTTAGGCATTTTAGATTAAACAAATGCCAATGAAATGCAGATGTGAATGAAACCAGTGAGAAATGAAGAAGTACACAGGGAATGATAAAAAGCAGCAGCCAGGGTCAGATTCCTTGTTTTTAACTGTCAATTAAAATAACAGTCATCTTCATCATACAAAGTGTGGTTCTGCCATAAAATGTACCGCCCCCAAATAAAATAAACTTACCTTTGGTTTTTTGATCAGCAGCCTGGAAAAAAAAAAATCAGAAACTCTTTAGGAATAATAATGTGTAGAATGTGCACATCTATGAAAGTTTATAAGCAGACTTCAATACTAGAAATTTTAAAAACAAGTTTTTACCCAATTTATTAAAATTTATTACTGAGAAAATGTGTAATTGTCCACATGCTATTATAAGCCAATATTGATCTAAAGGCAAAAAAAGAAAAGAAAAGAAAACCTATCTGGAAGCTCATCAGAGTCTCTGTATTTTAACAAAGACTAAAAGGTACAGTTTAAAATACAAGGTATATTAAACTAGGTAAGACCAACAACAAAAAGCCTAACGTGGTATATTAAATGCCGTAAGATTCAAGTAAGATAAGATTTACAGTAGGACTTTTAATTTTTAATATTTACCAATAGGATTCATAAAAGAACATTTGCCAAACCTGCAAAAATTATTTCTAGCTTTCCTAATAAAATCAGTTACATGGCCCTTTCCTCATTTCTCAGCCATGGCTGTTCTGGACAATTTGCAGTAAGTGGAATAGCATAGCATGGACATTCTTTATAACAAACAACGAAAATCAGACTTCTTTAATACATAGCTCTACTATTTCTAGTTCCTTAAGAAAGACATTCTGTGGCTGTCACCTTATATTTATTTTGCTAGTACTTCTATTTTTTGCTAATTATAGACTGAGCATATTGATTTTTGAGGTCATAAAGTGGAATTCTAATATAATGGCTGTGACAATGCAAAATGAGACACACAATGATCACAGGCTATAAAGTAGGAATGCCAGTCAAACCTTTTTCTGAGCACCTTCCTTCTTTTTCTTTTCTTCCTGCTTTTTCTTTTTCTTTTCTTCCATCAAACGTTCCTCTTTTTGTGTTTCTTGTTCTTTCTCCCTATGAAACAAAGAAAGGTGGCATTGGTATAATGTCCATCTTAAGTCAAACAATGAAAAAGCATTAGCTGCAGGAACTTTTAGGGGAGATTGAGTTGCTTGCACAGTATGCAGAAGGGCATTCCAAGAGGGGCATGGAACATGGGGCATTCTTCCAGGGCCACCACTTCCCAGGGTGACCCTGACCCACGTTAGTGGTTCAATGGTCGTTTATTTTACCCATGGGTCGAACACCATGCTTCTAGCAGGACGCATGTTAGGCAATAAGGGTATGAAATAGAATAAGACACTGTTGCGAAGGTCCGGCCTCAGACCCACACCTCTCAGTGTTGTCTCAGGAGCCACATCATCAGCAGGCTTCTGACAACGTATTAAAAATGCAGGTTCCTGGGTTCCACCCTAGCCCAACCAAATCAGTCTTTGGAGGTGATTCTCATGCACATTATATGTTTGCTTGAAAAATCATTTTTAAAATTTTTTTCCCCAAGTTTAGTGGCTCAGCACTTATGTACAATACCCGGTACTCATCACAGCAAGTACCCTCCTTAACCCTCATCACCCATTTAACCCATCCCCCTGCCCACCTCCCCTCCAGCACCCTCCATTTGTTCTCTATAGTTAAGAGTCTGTTTCCTGGTTTGCCTCCCTGCCACCCCATGTTCATCTGTCTCTTAAATTCCAAATGAGTGAGATCATGTGGTATTTGTCTTTCTGACTTATTTCACTTAGCATAATACTTTCTAGCTCCATCCATGTCATTGCAAATAGCAAGATTTCGTTCTTTTTTGATGGCTGAGTAATATTCCATTGTGTATATATACCACAACTTCTTTATTCATTCAGAGAGTTGATGGGCTCTCTCTGTAGTTTGGCTACTGCTTTTAATGCTGGTGTAAACATCAGGGTACATGTACACCTTTAAATTCATATTTGAGTACATACTTAGTAGTGTACTTGCTGGATGGCAACAAGCTTATAACTTTTGGGGAATTCTCATACTGTCATCCAGAGTGGCCACACCAGTTTGCATTCTCACCAATAGTGGGAATGGGCATCTTTTCAAAGAGAAAGCAATTCTTTTTCTTTTCTTTTAAGAGTATTTATTTATTTATTTATTTATTTATTTATTTAAGATTCCTACATGGTATGTTTGTTTGAAAGGGCAATTTTTTTATGAATTTATTTTTTTTATTGGTGTTCAATTTGCCAACATATAGAATAACACCCAGTGCTCATCCCATCAAGTGCCCCTGCTCAGTGCCCGTCACCCAGTCACCCCCACCCCCCGCCCACCTCCCCCAATTTTTTTCTTTTAAAGTAGATTCCACGACCAGTGTGGAGTCCAATGTAGGGCTCGAGCTCATGCCAGAGATCAAGATTTGAGCTGAGGGCAGCCCGGGTGGCTCAGCAGTTTAGCGCCGCCTTCAGCCCAGGGCTTGATCCTGGAGACCCGGGATCAAGTCGCACATCAGGCTCCCTGCATGGAGCCTGCTTCTCCCTCTGCCTGTGTCTCTGCCGCCCCCCACCCCCACCCCGTGTGTGTGTCTCTCATGAATAAATAAAATCTTAAAAAAAGATTTGAACTGAGATCAAGAGTCAGATGCTTAACCAACTGAGACACCCAGGTGTCTCAAAAAGCAATTTTATCTATCTATCTATCTATCTATCTATCTAATCTATTATCTATCTATTTTAGAGAGAGAGCACATGGAGTGGGGAGAGGCAGAAGGAGAGGGAGAGAATCTTGAGCAGGTTCCAGGCTCAGTGTGGAGCCCAACATGGGACTCCATCTCCTGTCCCTGAGATCATGACCTGAGCTGAAATTAAGAGCCACCCAGGCACTCCGAGAGCAATTGTTTTTTAAACAGATTCCTACACAGCATGGTGAGCTACTATAAGGATACGCAGGAGCACAGCACAGAGTAAAAACCACTTGGAAAGGTCAGCCTGTAAGCCAGAGCTTGCACACTGCAAAAGCATTTGGCTGGCACAGAGTAGTGTGTTAGATATCAATTTACTGCTGGGCAATTCCAGTCAACCTTCAACACACATTCTGCAGTAAACGGGCAGTTCCTTTAAGTATTTCTCCTTTCCAGGGAGCATAACTGAGCATGTAGCTTTAAGGACACCAGTGATTACACCAGCCTTGAGCCAGAAAGGGTGGTCCCACAGCAACCTCGCAGCACGTGGTCTAGTGTTCTAGTGTCATCTGTCTGTGACCCTTTCAACAGACACTGTTATGCTCTGGGCTTCCTGCTGCTTGCCCTACCCCTACATTCATGCCTTGTGGTCCTGCTGATGACAGGGCCCTCCAGACTGGGACCCCGTGTGCACCACATCTCCTGCTGCACCGCTACTCCTACTCCCTCAGCACAGCCCATGGCTGGCCATTGACTGCAGCTTGCCACCAGGAGGGCCGCCCCCAGGACCCCGTTTTCCTGTGTGGCCCTGTGACTGGCTACTGGCTGTGGCTTTCCTGAGCCAGTCCTGTGTCCTGGAGATGTGTTTCCTGCTGCCCAGCAACTGCACACTTGCTGACATGCGTTAATCATGGGGGTGCTCTGCTACTCATGGGCTGCAACTACACCTTCTTTTTTAAAAAAAAAAAAAAATTTATTTTATTTTTATTTATGATGGGCACACAGTGGGAGAGAGAGAGAGAGGCAGAGACATAGGCAGAGGGAGAAGCAAGCTCCCAGAAAGGGAGCCTGATGTGGGATTCGATCCCGGGTCTCCAGGATTGCGCCCCGGGCCAAAGGCAGGCGCTAAACCGCTGCGCCACCCAGGGATCCCGCAACTACACCTTCTTCAGCAAGTCTGAACCCTAGCCTTCCTCAGGGACTCTCCTTCAGCCCTAGGTCACACGGTTTCTGAAGCGACTCTTCTATCACAGTTTATTCTTTGTAAGAAACTTTCCCTGTTTCCATTACTGTGTGCTTTTTATCTCCTGCCTGGGCCCAGGCTGATACAGGCAGGAAAGAGGATGTACCAGACTAAATAGAAGAAACAGTATGCACAAAAGTCTTAGGAAAATATCATCCATACATACATTAATGTTGGTTTGAATTTACTGATTTTGAGGTTTTTCATTTGTAAATGTGTTTTATATACAACTACATACATAAGGAATATCAACCTACCGTCAGTTTGTATGTATTTAAACACTATCATAATAAACGTAATTTAAATCAACAGTGTGTGTGGAGGTACTTAGAGAATATTCTTTCTCTAAAACAGTGGTTCTCAGTTTCGGCTGTTCATCAGAATTACCTGGGAAGTTTTAAAAACTTCTAAAACCAGAGCTGCCAATCCATTCTATGCAAGCTCTGGGAGTGGAACGCAAATGTCAGCAATTTTTAAAGCTTCTGGATGGCTCCAATGTTTAGCCAAGGTTAAGAACACTGCTTTTAAAGAAGTTCAGTAGTTTATCAAGTTTGGGAAATGGCAATCACTTGTAATCTCAGATGACACTTTCCAGGAATATTTGCATGTTAAGCAGTGGGGAGACACCAGGAAATCTGTGAGTGATGGGTGAGGAATATACATCTTGGAAAAAAGTGAATAAAAACCAAGTAGTGGCTGTCTTCCTCTACAATTATACTTTCTTAATCTATAGTACAAAGAAAGCCTTAAATTATCCTCAGTAAACTTAACAAAATAGGCAAGCATAGGTGCTCCTTTAAAAGGTATTCAATTGAAGATGAAATAAAAATGATCGCTTAATTCTATTGCTCTGACAATTAAAGCAATTAGAGCTGCTACTCCTCCAGCAGTACAATCAAGGTTTTACTATAACAATAAAATAAAATGTAAATAAAGGGACCATGTAGCTATCTTTTTCTTAATTTATTTATTCATGAAAGACACAGAAAGAGAGAGGCAGAGACACAGGGAGAGGGAGAAGCAGGCTCCATGCAGGGAGCCCAATGTGGGACTCAATCCCAGAATTCCAGGATCACACCCTGAGCTGAAGGCAGACACTCAACCCCTGAGCCACCCAGGTGTCCTGCCATGAGCTATCTTAAGCCTTGCCTGCCTGAGTTCATGTGTGTATGACAAAGCACAATTCAGATGTATGGTCTTTAATATAATTTTATCTAATTTCCTGCTAGTTACAGTAACTTCTACCTCAAGTGTACAGTTTCTGGATTTCTCACTAATAATTAAAAAATCAACATCAAATCACATTTTTACTTTAAAAAGACAGACATCTTCCATAAGTATACTTTATTTTCAAGGGACACCTTATTTCCTGAAATGATTTGGAGGGGCATCTGGCTGGCTCTGTCAGAAAAGCATGCCATTCTTGATCTTGGGGTAGTGGGTCTGAACCCCACATTGGGTCCAGAGATTACTTAAGAAAATCACCCAGATTTGGGAAGTTTCTTGACCCATTGGAGAAGGAAAAAACAAATACGTATCAAATAGCTGACACTTCAACATCCTGGAGGTTGGGGACAACCGACTCCCCAAGCAGTTGGAAATCCATGTACAACTTTAAACTCCCCAAAATGGACTACTTATAGTCTGCTGTTGACCAGAAGTCTTACTGATCACATCACAGACGATTAACACATATTTGTATATTATATGTATCATATACTATATTACTAAAGTAAGCTAGAGAAAATAAAATATTAAGAAAATCATAAGGAAGACAAAAATCTATTTATGGTACTGTACTGTTTATGGACAAGAACCCATGTGTAAGTGGAGCCCCCAGTTGTTCAAGGGCCAACTATAGAGGGAATTGGGTCAGTATTTTTGATACGTGGAGCTGCTATGAGGTGGATCACAAGGTGAGCTGCAAGGAGAATAAAGAAAAGGAGGGACGGGGTGCCTGAGGGGCTCAGTTGGTGAAGCATCTGTCTTTGGCTAAGGTCATGATCCCCAGGGTTCCGGGATCAAGTCCTGGGTTGGGCTCCTTGCTCAGTGGGAGCCTGCTTCTCTGTCTCCCTTTGACTCTTCCCCCCTGCTCATGCTCTCTGTCTCTTTCAAATAAATAAAATCTTAAAAAAAGAAAGAAAAAGGAAAGGAAAGGAAAAGGAAAAGGGAAAGGAAAGGAAAGGAAGAGAGGGCCAGGTTGGGAGTAATTTTAATTTTTTCTTTTTATTTATTAGTATTTATTTATTTATTTATTTATTTTAATGATTTTTTAAAACATTTTACTTATTTATTCATAGAGACAGAGAGAGAGAGAGAGAGAGAGAGACAGAGGGAGAGGCAGAGACACAGGCAGAGGGAGAAGCAGGCTCCATGCAGGGAGCCTGACGTGGTACTGGATCCAGGGTCTTCAGGATCACGCCCTGGGCTGCAGGCGGCGCTAAACCACTGCGCCACCGGGGCTGCCCTAATTTTTTCTTTTTAAAATTATATTTAAATTCACGATTGTATATACATGTGTAAAGGTAACTATTTTTTTCCAATGTACTCTGTGTTTTTCTCATTTGCTTGGAGGCCCCTCACAGATTCTTCCTCCCTCCACACCAACAGCAAAGCCGCTACTCCCTCACTGCCTGTCCTTCTAGATAACCCATGTTAACCACTTTGTTCAGAACTTCCCGGGTCTTTCTCTGCACTCAGGTAACTATAGAAACATATAGACCTATATATTTTTACAATGCATTTTATTTGGTCAGTTTTGTAAAAGTGAGTTGTATATTACAAACTCTTTTGCTTCTTGCTTTTCTCACTGAATACGCCCTGCCCCCAACTAATTGATCCAATCTATTATTTCTAATGGCTACGTAATATACCATGGTGTAAATGTTATCTTATCCCATTCAATCACATCTCTATTTGTACACACGCACTTCCTCCCCAGTTTATTACCACTACAAGGAACTCCAGCTCCTGCTAAAAAAATCAGCATTGCTTTGGCTGATGGTACATCTTCTGTTTGAGTAGTGAAAACTAAGTAAGGAGAAAATCTGATATGAGGTTCAACTTCTGGACCCCACACTGGACACAGGGCCAAAACTTTGATGTAAATCCCCTATACTCTGTATGGCAAAGCATATTATAATGGGTCCTCACTATACTGAGTTTTATTAGAAAGAAAATATTTTTAACAAGTTGGGTTTTAATAATCTAATATTTCTTTTATTCTCAAATAGTTCAGCCATCAGCTTAGGATGCTTTGGGTGGAGAAAGAAGCAACACTTTATTTTGGAAGCAGCTAGAAGAAGAAAGAGTTGGGAAGTAGAGGAGTCCCCATAACTGAAGCTTCAATGTGTATCAGTCATCTCAGGATTCCTTGATAAACTACACATTTTTCCAGAGAAACAGGATTCAAAAGATACAATTATGTTGGTAGACTGGGAATGCAGTCACCCTATGCAAAACCTTCATTGAAAAATCTTCCAAAGTTCCAGTCTTTTTTGTTAGTTGATTATTCCCTTTTTTGCAAAAGAACAGGATTCAAGAAGGAAGGCAGGCTTATTTCTACCTTGAAGGTTTAGTTACCAGAAATTTTACTCGGTTTTTATTCCAACTTAGTTTTAACTTACAAGACAAAACCACAGCCCATGCTCTGAAGTTATCTTGGTTAGACTCCAATGCCATGTCATTAAAATATTCACTAATTCACTGTGTGTCTGTGTTACACGCCATTATTTAGAAAGTTTGGCTAATTCAATTAGAATTTCCTGACGGTGTTTAGGTTAGGAAAGGCTGGCAAAGTGTTATCAGACAAACTTTAAAAAGGAAGAAGGAGGAAGTGGTATCCTGTCCAGCTGTCACTGAAATACTTAAAAGATTCTCAATTTTTTCACCATGTGTTTGAATACCTGCTCTGTGCAGGAAATACGCAGGAGGCCCTGTGGGCAATACATGAGGGAGGAGACATAAAAACAGTCTTAGATCTCTAAGGACAGAGAATTTAATAGGAAAGTTAAGGTAAGACTTGAATTACCTTTAATATTTGATAGACTATGGAAATAAACAGGGTTATGTAGCAAAGATAATATGCTTGGGATTTAGAATCACAGGACAGAGTTCTAAAGTAAAGGTCACTAGCATACAAGAGGTCAAGAACTCATGGGTCCGAGTATTGGATGGACTGTCTACAAGAACCGTGGAGTCATTCAGTGTTTCCCAGAACTAGGGGTGGAAAACAGAACCATGGATCTGATGAATAAGACCAGAGGGTAGAAGGAAGTGTTTTTATTTGAGGATCAAAGGATAATATAGTTGACAGAGACTCTCTGGTCTCCTGAGGTTCACACCTTTGTATAAATGCTCTCTTGTGAGTGTGGGAGGGACCTGTGATTTGCTTCTCACCATTTGAATATGGCAGAGGTGATGGAATGCTGTCCCCCTGACATTATATAAGACTCCCATCTTTTTAGCAAACTGGCTTTAGTCTCCCTCTTGGGTGCTGGCTTTGAAGAAACAGCTATCATGAATCCTACTGCTACAAGGAAATGAATTCTGTCAACTGCCTGGGTGAGCTTAGAAGCCCATTCTTCCCCAGGCAAGCCTCGCAGAGGAAACACAGCCTGGCCTGGACTCCAGCCTGTAGCAGGCCCAGTTAAGTCATGCCCAGCCTCTTGAAATTGTGAAATAATGAATATATATTGCATTAAGCCACTACATTAAAAAAAAAAGCCACTACATTTGTAGTAATCTGTTATGCAGCATAGAAAACTAACGCAGGTTAATGATTTAAGACTTCTGGGGCTGACCAAGATGGAGGAAGACCAAGATAGCCTCTCTTAGCCGCTTCAACAAAAGACCAGAAGTACAATGTAAATACACAAATACAATAATGAAAAGCAAGCAAAAGCTGGTAGAGTAGGGAGGAGACTCAAAACTTGGGGAGGTGACCTGCATGGGGGTGAGTTTCTTATTCTCCCCTTTTCTCTTGCAGTCACAGAGCCGTGTTGTGGCAGTGGTGGCACAGGCAGGCAAAACTGAGAGAACCCAATCTTTTTGAACAGAGGATGAGGAAAAGGAGCTCTTGTGAGCTAGACAGTGTGGGGGAATCCCAGACAAGTACTGGCTGAAGAAGACGTCTAAATGCTGTGTATAAATGTTCTCAAACTTGGGCTCACCTTCATTCAGGTCATGCATGTATGGGACAGATCCTGAAGAGCAGAGTAAAAGCTTTGAGAACAACAACAAAAATCAACATGCTCTAGAGGAATTTGATTGGACTCAAGATCTGTGTAACATATTCAAAACATCCAGATTAAAATCCAAAATTATTCCTCAAAGAACCAAAAACAAACACCCAGCTGTCAAGACAAAAGACAAAGAATGCTCCCTCTCAGATGACCCAGGTGTTGGAATCATCAAAGACTTTACAGCAGTTATTATAACTTTGCTCCAGGAGGCAATAAAAGTAAACACATTTGAAACAAATGGTGATTTAGGAGTTCACAAATAAAAACAGAACCATAAATAGTTCTATAAAAAACAGAACCAACTAGAAATTTTAGAACTGAAAAATATAAGTCTGAATTAAACACTTCACTGGATGGGCCCAACGGAAGAATGGATATGACAGAGGAAAGAGTCTGTAAATTTAAAAGAGCAACAGAAATTATCCAACCTGAAGAACAGAGAGAAAAAAGATTGGAAAAAAAAAAAATGAAGAGCCTCATGGACCCTAAGGATAATATCGAAAGGTCCAACACTCATGGTACAGGACTTCCAGAAGCAGAAGAGAAAGAGACGTGAAGAAATAATGGTGGAAAGCTTCCCAAAATTTAGTGATACACATAAATTTACAGATTCAAAAAGCTCTGTAAACTCTAAATAGGATAAACTAAAAGAAAGCACACTCAGACATAGCATATACCACGTACAAGCAGCCAGTCTCAAAAGGATATATGCCATACGGCTCCATTTACAGGACGCTCTGGAAAAAGAAAAATTTTAGGAACAGAAAAAGACCAGTGATTACCTGGGGCCAGGGGTGGAGTAGATATTGACTACAAAGGGGCAGAGCAAGGGAATGCTTTTGGAGGGTGATGGATTGGTCCTAAATCTTGATTGTGATGGAGGTTATATGTATATATGTACTGCATGTATATGCTGCATGCATTTGTTGAAACTTACATAACTGTACACCAGAGAGTGAATTATACTGCATGTAAATGTTTAAAAAGTAGATAAAAAGAACAAATGGATAGGGTAGGGGACCAGGAATTAGCATAGGATATAGGGCTAAAGATAAAGGTCTCCACTTCCCACAGGACCAGTAATACCATAAGGCACAGAGGGGAGATGTGGGAAAAAGGACAAAGAAACTATTAGGAACAGATGACTGCAGGGACCTTTACTTTGGAAGGATGGAGAAGAACCATGGCAAAATCAGTTGGCCTAAAGGTATTCCAAAGGAACTCCAACATAATTTTCGTTTTAGAGCTAATACTGACTTCAGCCCCAAGGTTGAGTTCTCAAGACATAGTATTGTATCTACACCACCAAACCAGAACAAAACCTAGCAGGGCCTCAGGAGCAGTTATTACAGTCTGACCAGACTTCTTAAAAAATAATACCTCTTGCTTCTCACCTTTCTGGTGTTGGTTATCCACTGACATAAGTATATCCATTCCCCTGTTTCACTCATGCTTTCCTGCTATATCCCATGCTAATCCCATGCTAATCCCATTCCCCTGTTACATTCATGTTTTCCTGTTATATCCCATGCTAATGCTAATAGGGTCCCCCACCCTATCCATTTAATTGAAACCCTTCCTCTCATCAGACCAAGAATGGAAGGGAAAGAAGGACACACGAGGGATGGATTTAACATTCCACTGGCTTTTCATCACAGAATAAATGATGTTCCTCATGTGGGCTGGCTTTTCTCTGAACAATCAAGAGGTTCACCTCTATCCACCACTTCTGCCAGTCAGCTCCCTCTAGTCCTCCACTGATAACTATACCCCAATTTCCCTCACTCGAACTCCATGGGCAGTGACTCCAACCAAAGGGTACTGCATTCCTGGACCACCCACTAGATTAGGGTCAGGGATGAACCTAACAGGATCAGAAGAATGGAAGCTGCTGAAGCCATCTTAACCACAGAAGGCCTGAAAATGAAGCCACTGCCAAGAAAGAGAAGCTAAGAAACAGAGTGAGAATGGAGTCTCCAGAACCAGGATCTATGCCATTTGAGTCCAGAAACAGGTTGTTTCTGTGGCCCAGCATCTCAGTGCCTTGCCCTTGCCTTGCCCTTCTAGACACTCCTTGAAATGTGAATCCTGAACTGCGTGGCAGACAGCTGGAGCAGCTGCATCTCACGGCCAGCTCTGTTCGTGCTTGCTGCCCACATTCGGCAGGCTGCGGAGCCCGCCTTTTTGATGTTCCCTTCCATGTCAGATGCCTCCTATCATCCCTAAAGTTCCTCTTCACCTCCCCCCTTCGGCTGTACAGAGTCACTTTCTGTTGCTTGTAACCAAATAATACTGATAAACAGTTTCTCAATAACCTATTTAATTTAGGCTTATTCAGGAAAAGGAAGTGCTGACTGGATTCAGCACTATTTATGATTTGTCTCAAAACTAATCAAGTTCAGTAAACATTTTAACCACTACAAAAACTGTTTTTTTTAAAAAAAAACTGCTTTAGTATTACTATATTAATATGTCAATTACAGGTACAAGAGTCATTAAGTGCCACGTTGTAAAAACCTTTTCTTTATTTCATTTCTGAGTTTAAAGCAGCCTCAAATTGAAAATGACACTATAATTTTTAATGTTGCTCCACTTTCACAGTCAATTTATATAATGACACTTGAATATGTGTACTTTAAATATGCTTCAAATAAGAGAAGCAAATCTTCAACCAATCTCTCAGATATAGCAGTCCTTGCTGCTGTGTCCTGGTGTGTAAGCTACAGAGTGGTTATTAATAATGACCAGGATTTCACTGTTTGCTAGAAAGTTTTAAAATCTGTACTGTGTAACCCATGATAAGCATTCCTTTCCCAAGTGTCTACTTCCAACTACTTAGGAATCTGGAGGTGGTGAACTATGCTGACTATTGATTTACTGCCTCTGAGCTCCACACTCAGCTTTCTGGCCACTCTGTGAAAACCAATCTGGGACCTTCCAGCATTTTTCCTTTGCCGACTAGCATGATGCTAAACTTGTTCAGTAGAGGGCGCTGGAGAGATACAGCAGAAGAGTGTTTTCTCAGGGCAGGCTCCTTGCAATGCTCCCAGCCCCCCAGCAACTTCCTAGCCGCTTGCCCCATGCCCCTTGCTCAGTGAGTTCTCCACCAGCCCATGGGCCATGGCTGTGCCCTCTCCAATGAGGTGTGGACCTCGGCCCAGGAAGCTCTCACAGGGCCAGCTCAGCCCTAGAGGCAGTGGCTCCTCCTCTATTTTCTATTCCCATATCCTTGAAAACCTTCTTTACTTCTGCCTAGCCAATCCCTTTTACTTCAATCCCCTGCTACAGTTAGCACCTCTTTATATTAAATTGTCCTTGTTCACGCTGCTTGCTGTATGATAAAAAGAATCCTTAAATTAGAGCCTATTTCAATTCTATCAATAAACTGGAGACTTTTTAATACTGTCACACCAACAATTAAATAATATTCCCAGATGTGTTTCAATGCCAAATAGATGACATCCCAGCATAAAACTACAAGTTAAACTTAATTAATAACAGACCTCAAATATGAAACCTGATAAATGGGGGGAAAGACTCTATTTGCCTGAATTTGGCTAATATTTGTCAGGTTTTTTTTTTTTTTTAAACTCCATTATACTTCTATGCTCTACAACTTGTGATACACCTGGGCAAATTTAGAAAAGGCTCTCCTTCATGATTATGAAAAAGAAAGGACAAAGTCCCAGCACCATAGGACGGTAGGCCAGCCACCAAAGCAATGAAGCCGGTGCCTGGGGCACTTATCAATGAGAGCTCTGAGCTGCACATGATCTCCAGGGTAGCTTTCTAATAGGAAATTCTGCAATTCTGTGAACTAAAAAGACTGTTAACCGTAGATTCAGTTTCGGGAGCCATTAAACTAACTTGTGCTCAAAGTTGGATTCTAATTTGGGAGAGCAGGCAAGTTCACAAGACCTGAGCAGAAATAGCTTTATGACAATCTGCACAAGGGAAAAGTCAAATATAAAAAGAGATGATACCACCATCCACCCAGTCCTCTGATCATGGGAACATCTATGAAGCTGAGGGTTTGTATGTAAGGACAGTAGGAAAGGAGGTTTCAGGGGTATGCACTGAAGTCATAAGCTAATAAAGGAGTCAAATGCCTGCCTAAACAGTTTCTATAGTGAAACATAAGGTAGGAAAAAAATGATTGCCCTATTATATTTGTGCAAAACCCCCCACAGATATTAAAAGGATTATCAATATTTCACATTAAAAATGTTAAATGTAAAAACCTGTATTTCAGAAATGAGCAAGAAAACCTACCTGAAAAATATGTTACAGAAAAAAATTAAATTTTTATTTTGTTTTTAAACACATGCCAAGATCATATGGGGGGAGGGAATGTTCAGACAGATGCTAGGGGAACCACCTGGGTAAGAAAAGAAGTGTTCTGTAATTTGCTATACGTTTCTTATATTATCAGGTTGTCTTTAGTCATTTAGCAAGAACAGTGAACTGCTTTCTGAACCAGTTTGAGACCCTCATCTGCTTAGTCCCATGCTTAGGACATTAACAAATATTTATCGGTCACAGACTCTTATCCCTGTACTTTTTTGTTTTTTTTTAAGATTTTATTTATTTATTCATGAGAGAGACATGCAGAGAGAGGCAGAGACGTAGGCAGAGGGAGAAGCAGGCTCCCTACAGGGAGCCCAACGTGGGACTTGATCCCGGATCTCTAGGATCAGGCCCTGGGCCTAAGGTGGCACTAAACCGCTGAGCCACCGGGCTGCCCTTGTCCCTGCACTTTACACCGCTGCCTTGGGATTACTACCTTAAACCCCCAATTCTAATACTCAAAGTCTGGAATCTGATAGGAACTGTGTATCCAATATTATGTTCATATACCAATTTTTAAAAGCATATTTCTGGAATGCCTGGCTGGCTCAGTCTGTAGAGCATGCGACTCCATCTTGGGGTTGTAAGTTCAAGACTCCTGTTGAATGTAGAGATTACCTAAAATTTTTTTAAAAATAAAAAAAAAACACAAATATTTCCTATTACTCTTATAATGTCACCTTACCGCTAGTTGCCAACATTCTAACTTTCCTTAAAAAAAAAAGTCTAGAATTTACCTCCTTAAAGGATTTTAATGGAACCACACATAGTAAGGATTAATGTAAGTATTCAGAGCTAATCTTCAATTTGTCCTATAGTGAAAGCAATTAACAATTTACCAAATTAGGTTACTATTTATGATCCAATACCTCTCTTTGTCCTTTATGGCTTCTCATTAACCACGAGAACACACACCAGTTCTATAGGAAAAAGTTTCCCTGGCACTCAGGTCTAAAAATAAGGTTTTCAGGGTATACCTCACATAGGTGACAGAGTCAAGCAGTGGACAGCCTCTTTCATTCCCTGGAGCATGCATACGGTAGGCTTTATTACAGCATGTCTTGCAACCCCTCATAGCCAAAAGCATGACAGGAAAACTCAGTAAACTCTCAAAAACTCAGCAATTCTCTGGGGAACCAAGGCAATATGGTCCAAAAATATGAAGGTTTTGTTTTGCTTAATCCAAACATATAAACTAGAAAATCAAACAATCCTCCATAAATACCAGGTCCAATTGAAAAAAATACGAGGGCAGCAGATAGTCTGAGGTTGTAGTCTTTAGAAAAACTAATGATGACAATTGCTGTCATTTCGTAAAGCACTTGGGCTAGGTCTGGGCCCTTTTAAATAGATGATGTCATTCACTCCTCCAAAGAATCTTGTTGAGGGGCACCTAGCTGGCTCAATTAGTAGAGCATGGGACTCTTGATCTTGGGGTTGAGAGTTTGAGCCCCACATTGGGCACAGAGATTACTTAAAAAAAAAAAAGAATCTTGTTGAAATGGGTATCACTGACATCTAAAAAGGACAGGAATCTAAAACTCAAGGGATCTCCGTGAGCAGCCCAATGTGACACAGACAGGAAGTGACAGAGCTGCCATTCAAGCAGAGGTCTGACTGAATCTCAAGCATACACTGCATCCATCACACCAGAATATACACATCTCCAAAGAGCACGTATTTCTTACTGTAGTCAAACAGTGAGAGTCATCTGCTTCAGGCTGGAGATAAACTGATAGTAAGGCTCACCTCATTTTTTTTAGAAATACAAGAGCCCAACCAAAACATCTCTCAGATGATCAATTATGTACAGTACAAAGCTGCTATAAAAGACCTCAAAATATAAGGTCCTCAAGATGTTTCTCTCCCCCCCCACCCCGGTCCAAAGGCTGGCCAGGTATCACTATTGCCTGAGGTCATCCAGGGACCCAAAGTTCTTCTCACTCACTAGAAGAAGGAAAGAGGAGCTGGAGAGCAAGCCATTTCTTTTTTGGTTCATGACCTGGAAGTTCACATATTATTTTTGCTCACATCCAATCAATCAGAACGTATTCACATGCCGATATCTATATCCAAGGAAAATGTCCCTAAGTGCACATCTAAAAGAGAATGCATTACAGGAGGATAAGGACAGCTTCTGGAACTAATGGATGGCCTGCACACCTCCACATGGAGATAAAAAAGTTTTTCTGAAACCAAACAGGTACACATACATAAATTTGAGTCTCTGTGTTACTTGAACGAATGATACATTAATCAAGCTCCCAACATTCAGCTCCATAGAATATGACCAAAACGACTTTAGGCAGAAAGTTCTTGAAGGGATCAAGATGTAACCAGTTACCTGCTAATGGCTACAGAAAAATCTTAGTGATGCTTCTAATGGAATGACTGGGCATCACAAGGTTCTCAGTAAATCTTCCACAATGAATTTGTTAAAAAAAAATACCAAATATTATCTAATCTAAGATGATTTCAAATACAGGATGCACCATTATTTTATACATCACTAAGAAAAATGATGCCAATTAAATATGCTATTATCGATAAGATGCATGCCAATTTCAGAGATGTTGAAAGTGAGAAAAATGCTTCTTAGAAGAAATGAAATATAGTATGCCCTGAAAAAAACAAATAAAATTGATCTACCCTATAAAATTACTGGCTAAAAACCAATTAAATTTTGAAGACAGGGCAGTCCCGGTGGTGCAGCGGTTTAGCGCTGCCTGCAGCCCAGGATGTGATCTTGGAGATCCAGGATTGAGTCCCACATCAGGCTCCTTGCATGGAGTCTGCTTCTCTCTCTGCCTGTGTCTCTGCCTCTCTCTTGTTCTGTATCTCTCATGAGTAAATAAAATTTTAAAAAATCTAAAAAAAAAACATAGATTTATTTTTAAAATTTTTGAAGACAAATTATAGTTGATATTAGGCCATTCTTTATCATGATAATACAAATATGTATATTGAGGCCATACTTATATATCATGAATTTTTTTAAAAATCCAATTCTATGGGAAAGACAGACAGCTACCTTTATAACACATTCATTACAATTTGCCAAATATATTAAAAAAAAAAAACAATTTGCCAAATACAGGGTGCTACAAGAGCACATGATGGGGAAGCATCTTGACTGAGTCAGGAGAGCATGACAGGTCTCCAATGGAAGTGAGCTAAGTTCTGAAGGATAACCAGCTGCCACAGCAAAGGAAACAACATGACAGACAATCTACAGTGCGAAGGAACGTGGCATATTTGAGAAACAGCAAGATGATCAGTGGGCTTAAAGTATAGGAGTAATGAATAAATGGCTAGCACAATTCTGCCTACTACAGAGAATGGAATTTAAGAAGCTAGGAGCGGACAAGTAGAAAACAATGAGTAGGCTCCTGCTGTCAGTCTAAGAGAGCTTGGATTTTGTACTTTAGATTTTAGGAGCAATAGAGGATTTGAGGATGGAAAGCAGGGTTTGAAAATTATTTAGGAGACAGAATGAACGGGACTTGGTGGTTAAGTACAAATGGGCATAAGGGAGACGGAGGCATCAACAACAATCCTTAGGCTTCCCACCAGTATGACTAAGTAGATGATGGCGTCATTTGCTGAGATAAACACGGAGAAGGGCATGCTGACTTTGAGATGCTTGAGCACTGAACTGGGAAGGAAGCTGGCAGCTAGATATGTAATTCTGGATTCAGAGGAAAGATTCAGCTGGAGAAAAATCTACAGAGATGTCGATGCAGAGATATAAATTAAAGCCATGCCCATAGTTGAGGTCAGTAGGGAAAGGGTTAGAATAAACAGAAAAGAAGCCCTGGGACAGAGGCTTAGGGAACATCAGCATTTAAAGGTCAGGCTCAGACGGATGAGACGGTGATTCAAACATCTGGTCATTATGCATGCATCAATTACTGATTAATTACCAGCCATAGTGTGCCACTCTGTTTTAGGTATAAGGATATCCAGCGAACAAGAGATGTAAGACCCTTATTTATTAAGGAGCTTATATTTTAGTAGATAAATCAATAAAAAAAACCACAAGTAAATAAACAAGGTAATTTCAGCTTGTGATAAGTATTGCAAAGAAAATAAAATTGGGAGCAGCCCTGGTGGCATAGCGGTTTAGCGCCACCTGAAGCCCAGGGTGTGATCCTGGAGACCAGGATCAGGTCCCACTTCGGGTTCCCTGCATGGAGCCTGCTTCTCCCTCTTCCTCTCTGTGTGTCTCTCATGAATAAATAAAAAATCTAAAAAAAAAAAGAAAGAAAAGAAAGAAAGAAAGAAAGAAAGAAAAGAAAAAAGAAAAGAAAATTGGCATTGCAACTCAAATACCATGAGTAACATCAGTGATAGATTTCCAAAATGACACAAGTAACTCCTGAGAATGTTCCAGACAAAGTACAATCTTTCCTCAACTTACATGAGAGGTGGTTTCCTAGGAAATTCAATGCATATTATTATTATAGTACAAAAAAACTGCATATACATGTAAAATAGGTTCTACACTAAAATAAACTAGTTTTTCACTAACCTATATATACAGACGGATATCTAACTCATGAAGGCTGCAGGCAGTATCAGTCTTTACTGTATGGGACTGGTCGAGGCACTACAGAACATCCAGGAACCATGGCTCTTCTTACCCATTAAATGTCCTTGTTGCTGATCCTGATCATGTGATACCCTAACCACATTTCCATATTTCTAAATGCCCCTCAAAGGGGTTAGTACCACCCCTGTTGAGAGCAACTGCTTTAAGGCAACAAAGTATAAAATGTACTAAATGACACAAATTCTAAGAAATGGAGATATGCTGAGGTCTCTATCCTAACACTTTATAATTGTACATTTCCAGCACATGGCAATTTCTTCTTTTATTCAGCTTATGTTTACTGAAAGTGTACTATATGCCAGACAATGTTGTGTCCTGCCTTCATAGAGCTTATATTTTAGAAAACTGTAGTAAATACATAATACTTGAAATGAAGACCATCCAGAATGTGGCTTTTATATTTTAAATGTATATACCTTGTATCTCTCGGGTTAAAGTATAAAAGGTTTCTCTTTAACTGTTATTTATTTATAGGCACATGTACCACAAAATAGATTTAAACATTCTGCACCCAAACAGAGGACACCTAACACTTGTATAGTTTCATATCCCACCGAATAAGCTTCTACAGTCTTAAGAATACAGATAGTAGAGTAGCACCTACTAGTGGAAAAGATGCTAATTATAACTGAACCCTTTGGGACTCTAAATAAATACACTCAAAAGAGAAAAAGGGAGGGAGCTGTAAGTTTTTAACCAAGGAACCATTATCACTCATGAGCATTCTGTAAGAATAAATTCACAGATGGGAAAGTGTAGAGAAGAAATTCTAATGTTAGAAAGATGTGATGAGGAGTACACAGGTGGTAATATTGCTAATTAGCATAGTGCCTTGGTGTACAGCTGACCACCATCTTAATTTATACTCTCAGTAATCTGAGTTCACTTTAGAGAATTTTCCAAACTTAAAAGAAAGGATATGGCTGAAATGATCCTTTGTATAAAATTTTGTATTCTGCTATTTTCATTTTTAACAAGGTATTCTCACACTAAAAAAGCTTCACAAATATAATTTTTAACAACATAATACCTTTATTGTGTAGATAAACCATAATTTTCTTAACAATTCCCCTGTTGTTTAAGAGTTTCCATTTTATACTATTTTCATCACTAATCCCCTTTTGCGTAGTTTGTTCTTATTTGTGATTATTCTAGTTTGTTCCCTATTTGTGATTATTGTCTCAGAGAGATTTCCAGAAGCAGACTTACTAAAACAAAAGGGTATAATTAAGGATTTCAATACTTATAACCAAACTGTTATCCAAAAGTATTTTAATAATCTGTACTTTTATTAGCTGACTGTAAGAGTGCTTATTTCAAAACACTCTCACAAGCACAAGTATTATAATTTTTAATCTTTACTAATTCGATAGAAAAAGTATCTCGGGATCCCTGGGTGGCGCAGCGGTTTGGCGCCTGCCTTTGGCCCAGGGCGCGGTCCTGGAGACCCGGGATCGAGTCCCGCGTCGGGCTCCCGGTGCATGGAGCCTGCTTCTTCCTCTGCCTCTCTCTCTCTCTGTGTGTGACTATCATAAATAAATAAAAATTAAAAAAAAAAAAAGAAAAAAAAAAAGAAAAAGTATCTCATTGGCCTTAATTTATAATTCCTTGATTATACTTGATTATATTTGTTAACCTGCATGAACTTTATTTTCTGTGAATTGACTGTTCAGTTTTTTGTGAGGTTTCTTTATTTTTTTAAGTAGGCTCCACACCCAGTGTGGAGACCAATTTGGGGCTTGAACTCTCAACCCTGAGATCAAGATCAGAGCTGAGATCAAAAGTCAGATGCTAAACCAACTGAGCCACCTAGGTGCCCTGTAAAATGACTGTTTATATCTTCTGATCTATCTCTTGGGCTCGTAGTAGGCTTTTTCCTTACCAATTTTTAAGAGTTTCTACATATCAAATGATTAACCATTTATCATGTTGCTATAAATATTTCTACCATTTTTGGTTTGCCTTTTAATTATTTTTGACATTCAGAAGTTTTAATTTCCCATAAAATCCCACAAAAACTGTCATGAGACTTTACTTTTAATCCAGAAACATTCCCTAAATTTGCTGTTTTCTTTTCTAGATTTCTCAGTTTTTTTATACAGATGATGCCTTACTTAAATTTTATGTAGGTGTACAGTAGTAGACATTAGGATTTACCTTGCTTTCTTTATGAATTGAATAGCTAACAGAGTACCCGGGCATCACTTAGTGCCCCAGGACTAAATGGCCCCTCCTTACTCTACTCATTTGTAACACTGACTCTTTATATATCAAAGTCACATATAACAGATGGCCATGAAGACCATTCTACTCCATTAATAACTGGGTGTTTCTGCCAGGGCCACACTATTTTAGTTATTTTAGTTCCATAAAATTTTGGTTATCTGCTACTGCTAGTTTTCCTTATTACCCCCCTTTAAAAAAAAAAAAAAAAGTTGCTCAGGACACCTGGCTGGCTTAGCCAGTGGAACATATGACTCAGTGTTGTAAGTCTGAGTCTCAGGCTGGGTATAGAGATTACTTATAAAATTAAAAAATATTAAAAGAAATTACTCAACTATGCTTTTATTCTTTTAGATGAAATTTACAATCATTTTGTCATGTTTCAAAAAGAAAATATATAATTTTTATTTTTATTTATTTAAAGATTTTATTTATTAATTTAACAGAGAGAGAGCATACAAGCAGGGGGAGTGGCAAACAGAGGAAGAGGGAGAAGTAGGCTCCTCGTCAAGCAGACAGCCCGACATGAGGCTCAATCCCAGGACCTCATGATCTGAGCCTAAGGCTCAACTGACCGAGCCACCCAGGAGCCCCAATATGTAGTTTTTAAAAGTTAGAATTTCTTTATGGATGCCTAGCTAGCTTAGTCAGTGGAGTATGTGACTCTTGATCTCGGGGTTGTAAGTCCAAGCCCCAGGCTGGCTGTAGAGATTACTTAAAAATAAAATCTTAAAAAAAAAAAAAAAAAAAAAGGAATTGCTTTAAACCTATAAATTAATAGATCTGAAAGCTCTGTAGGATTTAATTTTCCTACTTGAGAGAATCTTTCCTCTTTCAATGAAATTGTCACTTTCTTCACATGTCTTACATATATTAAGCTCATTTCTAGCTATTTTTTATTTTATTGTTGTATAGGATAAATGGGCTCAAACATTCTATGGATGGCCTACTTGGCTACTGATGGTAGGTGTCTAGACAGGTTACTAATCTGTATGTAAACAACCATCCTTTCATCTTTTTATTCCTATTCCATATCGTGCTAGGCACAATTCTAAGACCCACCACCCCTGCCAAGATAAGATTTTGGCTCCTACTGTACACAGATTTTCTGCCAGTTATTCAATCATGAATGAATGTAAGCACTGTTGTGAAGGGATTTTGCAGATGTAATTAAAGTCTCACATCAGTGGACCTTAAGATATCCAGGTGGGCCTGAGTTAATCATAGGTTTGGGTTTAGGTTTAGAGGTCAGAGAGAGAGAAAGTCAGAAGTTCAAAGTATGAGAAGGACTGAACACACAATTGCTGGTTTGAAGTGAAGGGCACCTGGCGAGGAACACAGCAGCCTCTCAGAGCTGAGAGCATACCCCTACTGACAGCCACCAAGAAAGCAAGGGCCTCAGTCCTACAACTATAAGGAACTAAATTCTGCTACAACAAGAATGATTCTGGAAGCAGATTTGTTCCCCCAGAGCCTCCCCAGGAGAACATGGCTTGGCTGACACCTTGAGTTCGGCCTGCGAGATCCTGAGTAGAGACCCCAGTCATGCCATGCCAGAACTTGTGGCCTGCAGAACTATAAACTAACACTGGTAGTTCTTAAAGCCACTAGGTTTGTGGTAATTTGTTAACACACTTATCTTATTTAACTGTCAGGAACTTAGACAGCAATGTTGGTTCAAACTAGATAATGTTAATGAGTCTTATAGCAGTCAGGGATAGCTGGAGTCAGAAACCACACCAGTAATTTGAACAGGGTGGGTTTAATGGAAAGATCTATTAACTAGTATAAGTTGACTAACTTTTAAGAGGAGTAAAAAAGGTCTTTATGGGGTCCAGAAGAAGCAAATGCAGAAATCTATCTCTAGGCTGAGGGTATATGAATAATGGGCTAAGAATTTAGAAACAGAGCTCTCTCCTCATGGACTAGAAAGGGTGTGGCTGCCAGAGGACACACAGGTGATCAGTAGCAAAAAGATCTAACAGAGGGCTCAGGACAGAGATTATCCACAGGAGGGCCCTACTAGGTGGCAGATAATCTTCCCAAAGGTACAAGTGGACCAAAACTGCTCTATAAGTGTGACTAAGCGATGAACTACCAGGATTCCCAGATGCTAATTTGCTGACTGTTGCACCAAAAAACCCCACAAAACAAACCACCACCCCCTTGCAAAAAAACCCACACACCTGAACCAGATGCCCTCTTTGTCCCTCTCTTTTTCTTTACATTGTCTCTCCAGTGCCCTAACAGTCTACCCTTTTGGTTACTTAGCTTAGCTTCCATATATGGCCTCTACACACATCTGAACTTGTTTGTATAAAGCACCACAGAACTGTTTCCACCTAATAGCATGCAGCTATCTTGCTATAAATGATGATGCTCTCATCTTCTCCCCAAAATAAGGAGCCACAGTCCTAACAGCCATTGTATCCGTCACTGGCTATATTAATTACTTTTTTTTTTTTCCTTTTTAAGTAGGCTCTACACAGGGCTTGAACTCATAAGCCTGAGATCAAGACCTGAGCTGAGATTAAGAGTTAGACATTTAACCAACTGAGCCATCAGGTGCCCCATATTACTTCTTAAATTCTGTAAAGCACCATTAAATACTCTGCCCTCTAAAGACTAAGTTGTAAAAAAAAATAAAAATAAAAATAAAAATAAAAAAAAGACTAAGTTGTCAAATTAACTCACAAGAATTTCTATATAAAATAAGGGGAAGAAGAAAAATAAAATTTAAACATACAGATGGAACCAAGAAAAAATATGCTAAATCACTACAATTCTCATTTCTATACCTGGTCATGAGGTCACAGATGGTGTCTATAATTTACTTTCTCCATTTTCAAGCCCCTATTTCCTTTGTCTTCAATCAAAACTTCAGGTAATCAGGGTTCTCAATGTGACAGGATAACTGTAACCCTCATTCTTGAAGGATCTGACTCATCAGACCTGCCTTTTGGGGATACTGCAGTTTTTCATTACTCTTTAATATAGTACACACTTACTGAGAGACACTCTAGAGAACTCTGAATTAACAGTTTTCCTAGCCCCCATTGTGTAGCAGCACCTCTATTTCCCCTTAATAATGAGGATCAAGCGCTCCAGGCAGTAAAGTGACTCTTCTGGTTCAGTGGCAAAAAGAGTCCCAAATGGGTGGCAGCTTCATATTCCAATTCAACTGAACTATCCTATATCCTCTGGTAGAAGTATTCCCCCCACTTGGAAAATAAGAGCTCTAAACTCCAGCAGGCTCAAAGTTGCTACAATGGAAAACAGAAATTTCACAGTGGGTTATTAGGTATAATAATAGTGAAGAGACTCCTTTTAGGGTTTTACTATTAAGTATGATATGGAAAGTTGGTCTGAGAATCTATACAATGTTAAACAAATACCCTACTCTTCCTAATGTGTGTCTTAACAGAAGAAATAGCAATAACTAACTTATCTTTTTCTCCTTTTGATTCTATTGATTTTTTATTTTTGCATTTTGAAGCTATATAATTATGTGCATACAAATTTCTTTGTGGACTGACTCATTTTTCATTACGAAATTTCCTTCTTCACTTCTTTGAATCTGTTTTGAAGTCTACTTTGCCTAATAAGTTGACCATCTTACTACTTATTTTGTACTTGTCTCACTTATCTATGTTTGGTTTTCCTCCCCGTTTTTTATCTTCTTTTGGACAGTAAGTATTTTTTATTTTCCATTTCCCCTCTCCTTCTCTATTAACATGGTAGCTATAAATTCTCTTTTTATCCTTTTGTGGCTACCCTAGAGCAGCTTTTCTCAACTAAAGTTCCATGAGGAACTGTCTTACAGAAAATAATCTGAGTGGCCCTTCTGTCAATTTTTCCAAAGATGATAGATGCAAAAAAGTTAATTCATTAGTTACAAAGGATTCTTTAGCACAGAAGTTAGCAAACTTTTTCTATTAAGAGCTAGACAGGGCAGCCCCAGTGGTTCAGCAGTTTAGTGCTGCCTTCAGCCCAGGGGCGTGATCCTGGAGACCCAGGATCGAGTCCCACATCAGGCTCCCTGCATGGAGCCTCCTTCTCCCTCTGCCTGTGTCTCTGCTTCTCTCTGGGTCTCTTATGAATAAATAAATAAAATTTTTAAAAAAGAGCTAGATAATAAATATTTTGAGCTTTGTGGGCTACAGTCTCTACTGTAGTTACTCAGCTCAGATGCTATAGCATGAAAGCAGCTATAGACAATACATAAAATAATGGGCATGGCTGTGTTCCAATAAGACATTATTTATTAAAACAGTCAGAAGTTTGCCAATCCCTGTCTTTGGGCATTAAGGACATGATTCTCTCTCTGAACACGGTAGAGAAAGGCTGCCTTAGGTATTATATCTTATATCCCGGACTCGCTAGCCTTTTTTATTTTTTTTTTTAAGAGAGAGTGCGCACATTTATGAGCAGGAGGGGTAGGGGGAGAAGAAGAAAGAATCTCAAGCAGACTCTCTGCTGAGCACAGAGCCTGATGCAAGGTTCAATCTCATGACCCCGAGATCATGATCTGAGCCAAAACCAAGAATCAGATGCTTGACCAACTGCCACCCAGGTGCCCCTCAATAGTCTTTTTTTTTTTTTTTAAGATTTTATTTATTTATTCATAGGAGACACACAGAGAGAGGCTGAGACACAGGCAGAAGGAGAAGCAGACTCCCTGCAGGAAGCCAGATGCAAGACTCAATCCCAGGACCCCGGGATCATGCCCTAAGCCAAAGGCAAACACTCAACCGCTGAGCCACCCAGAGTCCCTAATAGTCTTTTTAAATATAAATTAGAAGGACCTCAGGATATTTAAACCATAATTAGCCTCTTTCTGCTTTTTGTACTACTATTGTCATTTATTATTCTTACTGTTTTATACAGTTAATATAACGTCAGGTTTATTCACCGTTTACTCTTTTCACTGTTCTTCATTTCTTTCCTGCATCTCCTACTTCTATCTAGGATAATTTTCCACCTACCTTAAGAACGCTCTTTACAGTTTCTTTAGTGTGAATCTGTTGGTGATGAATTCTCACAAGTTCTTGCCTGTCTGAAAATGTCTTTATTCTACCTTCATTTTTACTTGACATAAATTTCTAGGTTGGCAGTTATTTTCTAACAACACTTTGAAGATTTGGTTCCACTGCCTTTAGATTTCTATTTCCTCTGCAAAGTCAAGTGTTAGTTGCTCCTTTGAAGGTAATGTCTGTTTCTTCCTTTTGGCTAATTTAAGAATCCTTGAGTTTTAGCAATTTTCCCTTTTTCTTTGCTTTTCTTTTTTCTTTCTTTCCTCCTCTCCCATTTTATTTTTATTTTTTAAAGATTTTACTTATTTATTTTAGAAACAGAGAAAGAAGGGGGAGAGGCAGAGGGAGAGAGATAAGCAGACTCCGCACACTGAGTGCAGAGCCCCAATGTGTGGGGCTCAATCCCACAACCCTGAGATCATAACCTGAGCTGAAATCAAGAGTCAAATGCTTAACTGACTGAGATACCAGGCGCCCCTTTTATTTTTCTTCTGCTTAGATCCACAGTAATTTTTTTAAAAAAGATTTTATTTTTATTTAGTTCAGAGTAAAAGAGAGAGAGAGAGAGAGAGAGAGAGAGAGAGAGAGAGAATGTAGAGGCATGGAGGAGGGGTGGAGGAAGAAGCAGATTCCCTGCTGAGCAGGGAGCTGAACTTGGGGCTTGGTCCCAGGACCTTGAGATCATGACCTGAGCCATGGCCGATACTTAACTGACTGAGCCACCCAGGCACCCAGGTCCACAGTGATTCTTAAATCTGTAGCTTAATAGCTTTCATCAGTTTTGGAAGATTCCCAGCTATTCTCTCTTTAAATATTGCTTCTGATCTTTCTCCTCTCCTTTTGAGACTCCAATTATAAGTATTTTTAGACTTTTAATAATGTCCCGTTTGTCTCTAATGTGCTTTTCTCTTTCTTTTCATTTCCTTTTTCAACTTTTTGCATCTGTGCTCCAGCATGGATATTTTCTTCTGATATATCTTCCAGTTCACTAATGCTCTTTTCAACAGTGATTAATCTGCTATGAAACCCTTCTGTTATTGTACTTTTCAATTCTAAAATTTATACTCAATGTTTTTCATAGTTTCCAGTTTTCTGCTGAAGCTCTCCATTTGTCATTTAATATTTTGAGAATATTGATCAATGTTATCTTAAAGTTCAAGACTAATAACCCTAATACCTGGATCTTTTGTGAGTGTCCTTGTTGCCTATCTTTTCCCTTGATTTTCAGTCTTCTTATTATGCCTGGTTTTTGACTGAATGTTATTGTGTGTGATAATTTGTGGAGATAACCTAAGATTCTGGGTAATGTTATCTTCCTCTGGAGAGGATTTACTTTTGCCTCTACAGGCATTTAAAGAATAGAGGTGGAAAAAAAAAAAAAAAGAATAGAGGTGAATAATTTTAATCTATTTCAGGCAATTAAAAACTAAGTTTTAGTTTTTGTGAGAGCTGGATTATCATCCTTATGTTTATCATCATCCCTAGAGTAAAATTTACTTGGGGGGGGTCCCCAACCAAAAGTCTGGGATGTTCACCACAGGATCCCTCCTCCTCAGTCATTCCTGAACTCCAGTTTTTATGCACCCCCAGCCTCATAAGTCTACTGAACACTCTGCTTAGCTTCTCAATGTGTTTTCTGTTCAGCTTTTCAGTCACAGCTTTTGAGTTAGCAAATGATCCTGAGGGGTCATGTGGCACCAAATGTTTATCCTGCTTCTTTAGACCTCCCTGCTTTTGGGGATCTTAGCCCCTTAAAGTCTTGAATGCCCTGGTAACTTCTAACACCATCCAAGATTTGCTTTTTATGGTCTACATAGTTTTTAGTTCTTGGCAGCAATGTTGGTCTGACACAACTGGTCTCACTCAGCGAGAAGCAAAAGTCTCAAAAAACACTAGATTTTACTCAGTAACTTTCCTGGTAGCAAATAGGCTAATCTTAGGAGTTTTCTTACTTGATCTACTAATACAGTGGAATGTTCGAGATCTTGTATCCCCAAGGTAACCCTTCCTTGGTCTTACTTGATCTACTACTGTTAGCCAGATCTTAAGAGTTCTTGAATTGCCAAGGTAACTCTTACTTAGTCTTACCACTCTGATTTAATATGCTGCTCCATTTGTCTCAAATTAACTTTAAAAAGAGATTTTAAAGAAGTAATACTAATACTGTAAATTATATTTGCTGGTAAATTATTTAAGATTCTCAGATTTAGGAGCACCTGGGTGGCTCAGTTGGTTAAGTGTCTGCCCTTGGCTCAGGTCATGATCTTCAGGTCCTGGGATGGAGTCCCATGTTGGGCTCCCTGCTCAGTGGGGAGTCTGCTTCTCCCTCTCCCTTTGCCCCTCCCCCTGCTCACTCACACATGTGGCTCTAATAAATAAACAAAATCTTTTTTAAAAATTCTCAGATTTACTTATGTGACAGAAATTTAAAGTAAGCTTTGTTGCTATCATTTTCATGCTTTTGGTATCATAATTATGCGAGCTTCATAAAGAGGATAGCTTTTCCTCGTTACAGTTCTCAGAAAATTCACACAGTAAATATTAAAATATGAAAGAATTCATTTTTATTATTATCTGAAAAGGAAAAACTTCTCGGAGATAAATTCTTTTATAATTAAAATTTCTTTCCTGTTTTATGTAGGTTTTCTGGATTCTCAAAGGGTCTGTGACTATCTAAAAAGTTAAGATCTGATCCTAGCACAGAGCTAAGTCTCAAAAATTGCTATTTCCTTTTGACCTAAAAGAGTTGTCTTTCTGTTATATACCAGGTCATGAATATCTACTATTTTGAGTCACAGAGTTGCTTTTCATTTTAAAGCTTTAAAATTACTTTAGGTAATTACAGAAATTATATACCTAGGAAAGATATTAGTGAAAAAGGGCATATTACTGCTTACTTTCCTTATCACCAGGAATCTCATCAAACTTTGGAGAAAAAATTGGCACCATTAGAAGTCAGTACTCTAACACATATGAAGATTTAGTTGTTCAATCAACCAAGCAATATTTACTAAATGCATACTCTATATTAAAGTCAATAAGCTAACTTTTATAAAAGATGAAAAAATTAAACATTGAATCTTGCCTTCAAGGAGTTTATAATCTAATAGAAGAAAATCTGTGTGTCTAAATACCATAAGATAGGGATCCCTGGGTGGCACAGCGGTTTAGCGCCTGCCTTTGGCCCAGGGCGCGATCCTGGAGACCTGGGATCGAATCCCACGTCGGGCTCCTGGTGCATGGAGCCTGCTTCTCCCTCTGCCTGTGTCTCTGCCTCTCTCTCTGTGTGTGTGTGAGACTATCATAAATAAAAAAAAAGAAAGAGTCAGTCTTTAAATAAATAAATACATACATACATACATTCATACATACCATAAGATAGATACCAACCAGAATCACCTGCCATATAAGAATTCATACAATCTGTATGCCACGTAGCAACAGGTTAAACAAACATTCTAATTTTTTCTTTTTAACATACCTTTAACACGAAGGGAAAAACTAAGCTTTATATGTTAAGTGACTAAGTGACTATGTATTTCTTAAGTATCTGACCTTACTGAATAAAGCTTTACATATTATGATAATTAAATGCCACAGAAGGCCTATTTATAAGCATTTCTGGAACCCTGACTGCAGCTTCTTTGTATGAAATACAGTAAATTAAACTGACAATATGATCATCATAAGAACAAATCCTAATAGGCTATACTGAAAACAAATTCAATCTCTACCCCAGGTCTTTACTCACACAATAATTTTACATGCCAGCATATGTGGAGTTTTCAGAATAAAAGACTCTTCCCAATCCACACACCTTACAAATCATACCAAAGTGATTACTATGGTCATGTCTGTGGTAGGATTAAAATAATACCACTCTCTACAGTTGAATCACTCCTCCGAAACTACAGTATTACACACACAAATAGATAATGATAGTGCAAATATGTGACGGTGAGGAATAGACTCTGCAAGCTGAACAGACAAGATAACGTGCCAACAAGTACCAATTCATGAACTATCTCATTTAATCCATATAATAACCCTGTAGTAGGCATTATTATTATTTACATATTCCAAATAAGAAAACAAAGGCTCAGAGAAATTAAAAAATAAACCCAAAGTTACCCATCTTATAAGTGGCATTCCAGGAAACCTAGCCCAGAGTTGTCTAGATAGGGCAGCCCTGGTGGCACAGTGGTTTAGTGCTACCTGCAGCCTGGGGCATGGTCCTGGAGACCTGGGATTCGAGTCCCACATCAGGCTCCCTGCATGGAGCCTGCTTCTCCCTCTGCCTGTGTCTCTCTCTCTCTCGCTCTCTCCCTCTCCGTGTGTGTCTCACATTAATAAATAAATAAAATCTAAAAAAAAAAAATTTTTTTTTTTTAAAAGCATTGTCTAGATAATTCTCAAGACCACACTTATATCCGTGGTCCCCAAACGCTGGTTATCAGTTAATGAGAATATTAAACTACACATCTTTAAAGTATACCATTTAATCAATTTTGACATATGTATACCCATCACATGTGTGCATGCGCGTGCGCATATACACACACTCAAGGTAACTCCACAGAATAAGGGGGAAAAAGGGACGATGTCAGGTAAACTTTTCATAAAGTTATATTCACTTAGGCTACAAGGCTCTCCTCTAAGATAGTGTCCTTTGTAATTCTTTGCATGGGAATGTCTTTTCTTTTATAATGATAAGAATGAATGGTGGTGGTTTTTATTTGATCGTCTTATGTGGCAAGACTAAAATAAAAGATGGCAACTATATGCTGACTCCTACTTCTGTACTGAAACCTTATTTGTGTATGAACTCTTAACCGCAATGCTTTTATGTATTTTCAAAAGAATAGATTTTACTCTCAATAGGAAAGGTTTGATTAAATAATACCTAGGAGATAATCACCCTTCTATAAGAATGACAAATATTTTTTAACAGTTATGTGTAGCCTCCTTCATAGGCAAAATCATAAGGGAGGCATCCCCATTCCCTCTACTGCTGTCTTTCTGGTAGTCACTCGGTTTTTCATTTTGCTCCTCATCCCACTCCCACCAATATACTTTAAAACTGAATCTCAACAGATACGGTCATGGGGAACAATGTAGTTCAATCTTGATGTGTACTACCATTTTCACTGCCACCTTCTTACTACCAGCAAGAGTGGAAGAATTTCTTTTCTCATCCTCCTTAGGACTGTAATTAAATACTGCCAACTGAATATGTCGTCCCCCCGAATCTGGTTTCTTTAATTTGCTTTTCTCTGATTACTGGCAAGACTAATTCTTTTTAAAAGATTTTATTTATTCATGAGACACACAGAGAAAGAAGCAGAGAGAGAAGCAGCCTCCTGCAGGGAGCCTGATGCAGAACTCAATCCCAGGACCCCAGGATTATGCCCTGAGCCAAAGGTAGATGCTCAACCACTGAGCCACCCAGGTGCCCTGGCAAGATTAATTTTTTAAATGTTTGAAAAAACAAAAAACAAACAAAAAAACAAAATGTTTGCTCAGTGACCTATAATCGTCTTTCCCTTTGGTCTTTTTATCTATGCCAAAAGGCATAAAACTAGTTTTCTCCAAGACTTGAGTTTGAACCCAGGGTTATCTGATTTTAGGCAAGTCACACTTCCTCTTTAGATCTCAGTTTTCTCCTCTATAAACCCCACAGACTTATGAATTTTAAATAGTTTAAATTTTTAATTAAGACTTATTCTTTAAAACACAGCAAGCACACAAAATATGCTGGTTAATAGTATTGCTGTTGCTAACCCATTGCCACCTTGACTACAGAGAATATTAAATAGCAATGGTAATATAAACACAATAAAACTAAGCAAAACAACACAGAAACCAATCCTACTGGGCAGCCCCGGTGGTGCAGCGGTTTAGCACTGCCTGCAGCCTGGGGTGTGATCCTGGAGACCTGGGATAGAGTTCCACGTCAGGCTCCTTGCATGGGGCCTGCTTCTCTCTCTGCCTCTCTCTCTCTGAATAAATAAATCAATCTTAAAAAAAAAAAAAAGAAACCAATCCTATTTTTAATAAAAAATTAAATGAAGAGTATCTGAGGTATGTATGCACATTCGATGTGCAACAAAGCCTTCAGATGAAAGGGCAGCTTCTCCTCTAACAAGTCAGTATGTCTGAGGAGCTGTGTAGCCATAAGAACCATGATCCAGGTTTTGAACCTTTCCATTGCCCATCAAGATCCAGTCTGTAGCCAATCCTCCTCCTTTCCCTTAGCTCCAGATAACTACTAATTACTTGTGGATCCTGTGGTTTTACACTTTGTGGGAATATCATATAAATGAAACACAGCTGTTTTCACTTGGTATGATGTTGAGGTTCATCCACAGAACTTCATTCTTTTTATTGCTGAATAATAGTCCATCGTATGGCTATCCGCATTTCCAATATCCATTTACCAGTTGATGGTCTTGGGTTGTTTCCACTTACTTGGCCCTTATGAGGAAAACTCACAGTCACGTTTTTGTGTGAAAGGATGGTTTTATCCATACTGCTCTATCTGTGTTGTACAGATACATAGGAGAGGAACTGCTAGGCCACATGGTAAATTTATGTTTAACTTTTTAAGAAACTGCCAAACTGATTTCCAAAAAGCACCTAATACCAAGCAATTCGCACCATCAATGCATGAGGATTCCCGTTTCTCCGCATCTTTATTGTCACCTTTCTTTCCAATTGTAACCATTCTTTTCAATTGTAACCATATAACATGATTAGCTCCTGGTTTTAATTTTCATTTCCTGAATGACTAACCATGTTGAGCATCTTACGTGCTTATTAGCAATTTGTGTATCTTCTTTGGTGAAATGTCTATTGAAATCCTTTGTCCATTTTTTAATTACTTTGTCTTACTGACTTACAAGAGTTGTTCTTCCTATGTATTCTGAACACAAATTCTTTATCAGCTATATGATTTGCAAAGTTTTTTTTTTAAGTGAAACCTTTTTTTTTTTTATGATTTTATTTATTTATTCATGAGGGGGTGGGGGCAGAGACACAGGCAGAGGGAGAAGCAGGCTCCATGCAGGGAGCCCAACATGGGACTCGATCCCAGGATCCCAGGATCACACCCTGGGCTGAAGGCGGCGCTAAACCACTGAGCCACCCGGGCTGCCCGCAAATAATTTCTTCCAGTCTGTGGATTGTCTTTTCTTGTTCTTAATGGTGTCCTTTGAAGTACCAAGTTTTTAATTTTGATGAAATTTCATTTACCAAGTCTTTTATGGATCATGTTTTTGGTGTTGTATCTATGAACACTGTCTTACCAAAGATTATGAGGATTTTCTCCTACGTTTTTTTCTAACAGTTACACAGTTTTAGGTTTTTTATATTTATTTATTTATTCATTCATTCATTCATTCATTCATTCATTCATTCATAGAGACACAGAGAGAGAGAGGCAGAGACGCAGGCAGAGGGAGAAACAGGCTCCATGTAGGGAGCCCAACATGGGACTCGATCCCAGGACCCCAGGATCATACCCCAGGCTGAAGGCAGGAGCTAAACTGCTGAGCCACCCAGGGATCCCCCACAGTTTTAGTTTAGATTTAAGTCTAAACTTAATCCATTTTGAGTTTATTTTTGTGTATGATGGGAGATAAAAATCACTTTTTTTTTCTTTTTGGCATATGAATTCCAACTTTCCCAAAACATTTATTGAAAAGACTACCTTGGGGGGAGCGCCTGGGTGGCTCAGATGGTTAAGTGTCAGCTTTCGGCTCAGGTCATGATCCTGGGGTCCTGGGCTGAGCCCCACATTGGACTCCTTGATCAGTGGGGAGCCTGATTCTCCCATGCCTTCTGTCACCCCCTCCCATCTTTGCTTGTTTGTTCTCTCTCTTAGAGAGACAGAGAGAGAGACTATCTTGGGACACCTGGTTGGCTCAGAGGATGGAGCACGTAGCTGTTGATCTTGTGGTCACTGAGTTCGGGCTCTAGGCTGGGTGCAGAGATACTATAATATCTTAAAAGAAGACTATCTTTTGGGATCCCTGGGTGGCGCAGCAGTTTAGCGCCTGCCTTTGGCCCGGGGCGTGATCCTGGAGACCCCGGATCGAATCCCACGTCGGGCTCCCGGTGCATGGAGCCTGCTTCTCCCTCTGCCTGTGTCTCTGCCTCTCTCTCTCTCTGTGTGTGTGACTATCATAAATAAATAAAAATTTAAAAAAAAAAAGACTATCTTTTCCCCATTTAAATGTCTTGCACTGTGTCAAAATTCAGTTCACCATAAATGTAAAAGTTTATTTCTGAACACTCAATTATGTTCCATTTGTCAATATGTCTGTCCATATGCTGATATCAAACTGTCCTAATTGCTTTAGCTTTATAGTTTTTCTTTTCTTTTCTTTTTTTTTTAAGTAGGCTCCATGCTCCATGCCCAGTGTGAAGCCTAAAATGGGGCTTGAACTCATGACCCTGAATCAAGACCTGAGCTGAGACCAAGAGTCAGATGCTCAACTGACTCAGCCACCTAGATACCAATACCCCTGGTCATGGTCATTTTTATATGTTCCTGAACTTGGCTTCCTAATATTTGGCTAAAGAGTTTTGTGTTTACATTCATAAAAGATATTTGGCTGTAGTTTTATTTTTTTGTGATGTCTTTGACTTTGGTACCACAGCAATACTGGCCTCAAAGAATCTGTAAGGAAGCATTTCCTCCTCCTTTAGTTTCTGGAAACATTTGGTATTAGTTCTTTATGTTTGACAGAATTTACCAGTGAAGCCAAGATGACCTGGGCTTCTCTTTATGGCAAGATTTGTAATTGCTGGGGTGCCTGGCTGGCTCAGTTGGTAGAACATGCAACTCTCGATCTCAGATCAGGAGTTCCTGCCCCACATCAGGTGTAGGGGTTTTGTACTTTAAAAAAGATTTGTAGGGGCACCTGGGTGGCTCAGTTTGTTAAGTGTCTGCCTTTGGCTCAGGATGTGATCCCACACTGGGCTCCCTGCTCAGTGGGAAGCCTGCTTCTCCCTCTCCCTCTGACTCTTCTCCTGCTTGTGCTTTCTCCCTCACAAATAATTAAAATCTTAAAAAAAAAAAAAAAAGATTTGTAATTACTGTCTTGTTATATGCCCATTCAGATTTTTCATTCTTTTAAGGGATGCCTGGGTGGCTCAGCAGTTTGGCACCTGCCTTCAACCCAGGGCATGATCCTGGAGTCCCGATATCAAGTCCTATATCAAGCTCCCTGCATGGAGCCTGCTTCTCCCTCTGCCTATGTCTCTGCCTCTCTCTCTGTCTCTCTCATGAATAAATAGAAAAATCTTAAAAAAAAATCAGTTTCGGTGATTTGTCCCTTTTTAGGACTGTGTCATTTCATCTAAGCCGTCTAATTTATTAGCATAAAGTTATTCAGAGCACCTATTTCATTTCTGCAAGATCATTACTCATGTCCCCTCTTTCATTCTTGATTTTAGTAATTTGTATCTTCCCTATTTTTCTCAATCTAGCCACAGGCTTGTCAATTTTGTTGATCTTTTCAATTAAGCACCTTTGGTTTCATTGATCTTCTGTACTATTTTTCTGTGTCTACTCCATTGACTTCCACTCTGACCTTTGTTTCCTTCCTTTTGTTTGCTTTTTACTCTCTGGATTCATAAGGTGAAAGCTTATTTTTTATTTGAGATCTTTCTCCTTTTCTAATATAGACATTTAAAGCTATAAATTTTCCTCTTAGTATAGTTTGGCTGAACCACATGAATTTTAGTTATGTTCTGTTTCTTATTTTTAATTCAGTTCAAAATATGTTCTGACTTTCCCTTGCGATCTCTTCTTTGACCCACAGTTACTCACAAATTTCTTGTTTAATTTCTTATGGACTGTACATAGAGACAAAGAAGGGAGTCAAGGGGGATTCCACAACTTTTGACTGGAGCAACTAAAAGGAGGGAAGTGCTGCTGGATATAGAAAGGAGTCCAAGTGCAGTGAACATAGGGGCAAGAGCAGGAGTTCAGTCCTGGACATCTGAGGTGGAGATTCTCATGCAACAGTCACATGGAGATGTGGCAAGGCAACTGGGTATGCAAATACCGTGTCTGGGGAGCAGTCTAGGCCAGTGATATAAAATTTAGGAGTCTTCAGAGCATGTGTGGTATTTAAAGTCACAGGGCTGAATTACTAAAGGTGTGACTCTCAATAAAGAAGAGAAAGTTTCCCTGAGTGAAGTCAGAGAGGTTTTCATAAAGGAGATTCCTGTTAAGTTAGGTGTTAGGACATTTAGAATTGATCTAGCAAGGACAGAGCCAATTCAAGCACTCCATAGGCTGGAGATGTGAAATAAATGTTATCACATGATAACGTGTCATATCTGTGAAGCGTTAAAGATAATGATATTAAGAGACTTAATCTCCATATAAGTAGACATTACAATACATAAATATTGATGTCAGGCTTACTGACATATACGTATATAACGTCTACTAAAATGATAATATCCTTAAACTGTTACTAAAACAAGATCCTTACCTCTACATGCCTATTTTTTCCTTCTACTCATATGCCTCCCTATATCAGTCATTTAACATATCTTTTCAGAAAACTGTGAAATCAAAGAAGCAAAATTGTTGCTCTTTGCCATATCTATTATGAGAATAAAGACCATTCTTGGCAATCAGACTGTCAACATTCCAGAAAATGTCAACATCACTCTAAAGGGATGTACTGTTATTGTCAAGGGCCCCAGAGGAACCCTGCAGCGGGACTTCAATCACATCAACGTAGAACCCAGTCTCCTTGGAAAAAAAGAGGCTCTGAGTTGACAAATGGCAGAAATAGAAAAGAGCTGGCTATTGTCCATACTATCTATAGTCAGTTACAGAACATGATCAAGGGTAATTTACTGGGTTTCTGTTACTATATGAGGTCCATGTATGCTCATTTTCCTATCAACATTGTTATTCAGAAGAATAGTTCTCTTCTTGAAATCAAAATTTCTTGGGTGAAAAATACATCCACGGGGGGTCGGGAGAGTTCATGTGTTGCTTGTCTAGTATCTCAATCCCAAAAAGATGAGTTAATTATTTTTTTAAGACTTATTTATTTTGAGAGAGAGAGAGAGAAAGAAGGCAAGCGGGCACTAGGCGAGGAGGACAAAGAAAGAAGGAGAGGGAAAATCTTGAGCAGACTCCCCACTGAGTACAGAGTCCAGCACGGGGCTCAATTCCATGATCCTGAGATCATGACATGATCTGAATTCAAGAGTTGGACACTTAACCGACCGAGCAATCCCAGGTGCCCCAAAACATGAGTTAGTTGTTGAAGGAAATGACATTGAACTTGTATGAAACTCAGCTGCCTCAATTCAGCAAACCAAACAGTTAAAAACAATGTTACCAGAAAATTTTTGGATGTTACCTATTTTTCTGAAAAAGGAACAGTTCAGCAGGCTGATGAATGAGATCTAAGTTGCCCAGTAACAGAAACAGCAAGATGCCAGATGATTTGTCAGTCTTATTTGTGATATTTTAAAGATGCAGTAAAGGCTGTATTGATTTGGGCCGTTTCTTTATCCAATAATCCTTTGCAACTATTTGGCAAGTAAACTATTTAGAAGTACTAAAAAAAAAAAAAAAAGCAAGATTGTTATCCCTCCAACCAGAGAGCCACATGACAAAAGATAATATGTGTATTCCAAAGCAAGTATCCGAGTCTTCTTACCATATAAGTCTGCAAGGATTTACAACACTCCATGCCTTCAAACTTTTTTTGTTCAAGAAGCAGAAGATATAATACTGAAGAAAAATGGGGGGATCCCTGGGTGGCGCAGCGGTTTGGCGCCTGCCTTTGGCCCGGGGCGCGATCCTGGAGACCCGGGATCGAATCCCACGTCGGGCTCCCAGTGCATGGAGCCTGCTTCTCCCTCTGCCTTTGTCTCTGCCTCTCTCTCTCTCTCTCTCTGTGACTATCATAAATGAATAAAAATTAAAAAAAAAAAAAAAAAAAGAAAAATGGGTCAAGTAAGGGAAATTGCTTTCCAACTGAGATTTCAGACTGAATAGGAAATGGGTGAATTAGAAGAAAAACAGTTATCACCCATCTGTACGTGGCTCTCCTGTATCAAAGGCAGCTTACTTCCAGTTTACCCCATTAACTAAAGCATTCTAGTTTCAAGGTGACAGTTTTACAGAAATGTCTTCCCATTTTTTTTAAAGATTTTATTTATTCATGAGAGAGACAGAGAGAGAGAGAGAGAGAGAGAGAGAGAGAGAGAGAGAGAGAGGCAGGCAGAGACAGAAGCAGGCTCCATGCAGGGAGCTCGATGTGGGACTCGATCCCGGGACTCCAAGATCATGCCCTGAGTAGAAGGCAGGTGCCAAACCGCTGAGCCACCCAGGGATCCCTGTCTTCCCACTTTTAATAATTTGGATGAAAACTAGAGGGGATCCCTGGGTGGTGCAGCGGTTTAGCGCCTGCCTATGGCCCAGGGCGCGATCCTGGAGACCCGGGATCGAATCCCACGTCGGGCTCCCGGCACATGGAGCCTGCTTCTCCCTCTGCCTGTGTCTCTGCCTCTCTCTCTCTGTGACTATCATAAATAAATAAAAATTTAAAAAAAAACTTAAAAAAAAAAAGAGGACATTTGACTTATTAAAAAAAAAAAACTAGAATCCCTTTAAATAGGCTTAAAATATTCAGTAATGCTAATTTTCAAATAATGCTTCAAGTAAAACCTGTTGCTGTGGCAGAAAAAAAATTATCCATAAGATCTCTGTTTTACAGACATACTCCTTGCCTAGCTGTATTCTAGGTGCTAAAGTTAGAAATCAGAGAGAAAAGAGAATTCACCGTTAGGTTTCTCAAATATAAACAAGGTTTCTTATAAACACATCAAGGTTAGTTTTCTCTTAATATACTTTTGGAGCCCCAAATGATACTACTTGAGTCTGTGAACCCATTAGACACAAATTATTTACATGATATTTAATAAAATTGTTTTATTAAAACAGGTCAGATGTCACAGTTCAAATTTGGTGCCCCAAAGATCTCTTTGATCTTTAAAAATAATGAAAATCACTCTATCCAAATAAAATGGAAAAAGAAAACAGTCAGGAGCATGTCGCTGTTAATCAGGTAGACCTGACCTCTCTAAGGTACCTCGGTTTCTCATCTATTGATGACAATAAATGAAATTACATTAGGCTTTCTATACTTGGCACATGATAATCACTCAAAAAACTACAGCTATTGGGGCACCTGGATGGCTCAGTCAGTTGACTCTTGGTTTTGGCTCTGGTCGTAATCTCATGGGTCATGGGAATGAGTCCCACCCCACATTGGGCTCCCTGCTCAGAGGGAAGTCTGCTTGAAGGTTCTCTCACTCTGCCTCTCTCCTCACTTGTGTGCATGCAAGTGCACCATCTCTCTCTCTAAAATAAATCTTTCAAAAAGTGAAATTATGTATTTTTAAAAAGCTATAGGTATTATGAAGTTTGGAATTCTTTCTCCAGCTGTCAATTTATATCTTCAGAGCAAACAGGCTTACCAACACAATAGTGCACTGAAATGAAAGAAAGCAGTATGAATAGCAAATGAATAGTAAACCAGGCCTTACTATCATTTCTGAAGTGCAGTTTAAGGACAGAAAATGTAAAATAAAATGAAAAAATTAAAAGAGCAAATGAGGGCAGCCCTGGTGGCGCAGCGGTTTAGCGCCACCTGCAGCCCAGGGCGTGGTCCTGAAGACCCTGGATCGAGTCCCACGTCAGGCTCTCTGCATGGTGCCTGCTTCTCCCTCTGCCTGTGTCTCTGCCTCTCTCTCTCCCTGTGTGTGTGTCTCTATGAATAAATAAATAAAATCTTAAAAAAAAAAGAAAAAAGAAGAGCAAATGAGGGGGATTCCTGGGTGGCTCAGCAGTTTAGTGCCGCCTTCAGCCCAGGGCCTGATCCTGGGGTCCCAGGGTCGAGTCCCACATCAGGCTCCCTGCATGGAGCCTGCTTCTCCCTCTGCCAGTGTCTCTGCCGTGCCTCTCTCTCTCTCTCTCTCTCTGTCTCTCATGAATAAATAAATAAATCTTAAAAAAAAAAAGAGAGAGCAAATGAAAAAATGGGGGGAAAACTATGGAAAAAGCAAATGAAACATAAGAAAAACTCCTGGGTGATCCTAAAGGCTGAATTCTGAAATCAATATCCACTAATTTGAGATTTAGTCAGAAAATCACAATTGAAAGAGAAAAACGCATTTTCTTAGGCCATCAGAACTACACATCAAAATTCTGCTATCAAAAGATAGAGAGGCACCTGGGTGGCTCAGCTGGTTAAACACCTCCCTTCAGCTCAGGTCATGATCCCAGGGTTCTGGGATTGAGCCCCCATCAAGTTCCAGAGTCTGTTCTCCTTCTCCCTCCCCCTGTCCTCCCCGGGCCCTTCCACCCCGCCCTTGACTTGTGCTCACTCTGTCAAATAAATAAATAAAATCTTTAAAAAAAAAAAAAAAAAAGAGGGGTGATTGGGTGGCTCAGTCAATTATGCATCTGCCTTTGACTCAGGTCATGATCTCAGGGCCCTGGAATTGATTCCCACATGGGGCTCCTTGCCCTGCAGGGAGTCTGTTTCTCCCTCTCCTTCTGCCCCTCTCCCCTGCTTGTCCTTTCTCTCTCTGAAGCCCCTGTCTCTCTCACTCTCTCTCTCAAATAAATCTTAAAGAAAGATAAATAGGAAAAAAAAAAAAGATAAATAGGAATGTGTGTAAGCTGATTAAATAATCACAACTAATAATTTTGTCAAATGAGTATTTAAATTAGGAGTCAACATAAACTGATTTCACAAAAGAGAATTTTAAAATCTTTTAAAATCTGATCTGATTTCTAGAGTCCCTCTGATAGAGAATAAAATAATACAACTAACCAGACATTCTGGGTTGGCTAGAATGATTCCATTATTTATAATACTTATTTCTCCAATGTGCTAGTATCTGAAGATAGTTACAAGGTCTTTATTTTTATTTTTATTTTTATTTTTAGTTACAAGGTCTTTAAAAGGCAAACTGGGGGTAAAAAACATAAAAAAATAAAAGGCAAACCGGGGATTATTTTGTAATTTGTTTATCATACCTAAATTTCAAATGTCCATAAGAAATGTCACACATTATTTCTTCATAATTGGGTGGGTGGCGCTTCCTGGCAAAGCCCGAGGGCTTCAGGGAGGGGAAATAGCCTCCTACTCTGGGTACTCACAGAAAACAGTGCAAGGGTACAACTGAGGACTGAGGGGATGGCCTCACACCTGCAGATACATCCCCATATGCTGGGCTGACTAGTTGAAAATATGGTCACTATCCTGAAAAGATTAAAAACAGAGGGAAAGTATTCATTTCTCAGCCTCTTCTCTCCCTCTACTCTCATTTGTGGAAACATCTCTGAAGAAACAGATTACTCAAAACAGAAAACGTTGACCTTAGTATCCATAAAATACTGTAGATATTACAAAGATGGACAGGTTATTACCCCTGCTACCAAGTAACTCAAAATCTAAAAGAGAAATGATGATGATAATGAAGGATTCTTTGCAAAGCATGAATCTGTAAAGAGCTTTGCTGGGGTTTTGAGTCTAAAATGAACAGGGTGAATGACTCATGCTCATCAATTAAATACAAAACCTAATACATACAAAAGTACAACTGTGGCTAAGGTTCTTACTCATCACCTGACTACAGTAAATAAGGAACATTCTTATCTGTTCTAAGGCCCTCTCCCAAAGCTTCCCCACTCCACTCTATGGGAGAAAAAAAAAAAAAAAAGAAAGAAAGAAAGAAAGAGAAAGTCCATTTTGTTATTTTGTTATCTTTGTTAGAAAAAAGAATCTAGGGCAGCCCTGGTGGCTCAGCGGTTTGAGCGCCACCTTCGGTCCAGGGCCTGATCCTGCACACCTGGGATCGAGTCCCACATCAGGCTCTCTGCGTGGAGCCTGCCTTTCCCTCTGCCTGTGTCTCTGCCTCTCTCTCTATGTCTCTCATGAATAAATAAATAAAATCTTAAAAAACAAAAGAGAAGTCATTTCTTCCAACAGCCCACACCAGTATTGTAATTTTTGTCCTGCTGATTATTTGTAAAATCTTTTTTTTTTTTAAGATTTTACTTATTTATTTGAGAGAGAGCAACCGAGAAAGCATGAGCAGAGGAGGGATAGGAGAGGAAGAAGCAGACTCCTCACTGAACAAGGAGCCTGATGTGGGGCTCAATCCCAGGACCCAGAGATCATGACCTGAGCCAAAGGCAGATGCCCAACTGACTGAGCCACCCAGGCGCCTCTGTAACACCCTTTCAGTTTGATCCTACCAATCAGCTTGTCCAAGCATGCATCACCCTCCACAGACAACTACAATAGCCATGGTGTTCAAACTTCCAATTTCCTCTCTAACCATCTACTATATTTTGGCTCAAAAGTTTCTAATGTGGGCAGCCCGGGTGGCTCAGCGGTTTAGTGCTGCCTGCAGCCCAGGGTGTGATCCTGAAGACCCGGGATCGAGTCCCACGTCAGGCTCCCTGCATGGAGCCTGTTTCTCCCTCTGCCCGCATCTCTATCCCTCTCTCTCTGAATAAATAAATTTAAAAAAAAATCTTTAATAAAAAAAAAAAAAGCTTCTAATCTACTACTCGGTTTATGTCATGCCCAGCAATGATGACGCCAAAAAATGGAAGTTCTACCCAGCTAGGCCTTAGTGTTCACTCATTCAATAAAAATATTGAGTCTCAGGGACTCCTTGATGGCTCAATATTTGAGGTGGTCAGTTGGTTAAGTGCCCAACCGACACTTGATTTCAGCTCGGGTCTTGATCTCAGGGTTGTGAGTTCAAGTACCATGTTGGGCTCCATACTGGGCATGGAGCCTACTTTAACAGAAAAAAAAAAAAAAAAGAGTCCCAGCTACTATATTAGTCACTTTCTAAAAAGTTCCCCCATTCAGTCAAATTCTATCAACTTTCCAGGACCTGTATCCGGTGAAGTCTTGCCTGACCACTGCAACCCCTGGGTCCTCGTCCTCTTCAGAATGATCAGGCTACTCCATTTCTGCATTCTCAAAGTTGATTCCACTGAACCAAAAAGTAGTATAAAGTGAAAACAATGTTTTGAGGTCACGTGCATTTGGGGAACACTGAGCTAATAAAGGTTAACATATTTTTTTTTCTGCCAGACTTCTCTGAGCATCCAGTATGTTAACGTGCATCTTCAAGAGGGCAGACGTGGTATATGACTATATAATTATATACTACCATAAGTTTTTGTTAACTTAAGGAAGTTTCACAACATTTAATTGCTATTTCAGTTTTTGTTTTTTTTTGTTTGTTTGTTTGTTTGGTGCCTGCCTCTCTCACTAGTCAGATAACTCTAGGAGGGCAGAAAGCTGTCAATCCTCACTGTGGCCACTGCACAGAGAAGCCAGTAAGTTTTGGTGGAGTAAAGCAGAAATGATGTGACCAGGCTTGGGGTTTAGAGGATAGCACAGGGGGATGATAAAATGCTCCAATTTCAGCATCATAGGATGTCAACACATTATTAAGTCTCTGATTTGGGGTAAATTATTCATCCTCCATGGGGCTTAGCTTCCCCATCGAGAGAATGTACACAGTAACAAGAGCTACCTTACAAGTTGCAGCTGAGGAATGGATTACACACACAAAGTGCCCAGAAAGTATTCAGTTAATATTAGCAGATGGATTGGTAGGATATAGACCAGAAGAGAGACTAATTAAAAAGCTATTCAAATAATTCAAGCTGTTTATCCATGAGTGAGGGCTATGAAGTAGACTGTCTGAATCTAGATTCTGGCTTTACTTCCTACAAGCTATAGGCTTGTGTAGAAATTACTTCCTTCACTGCCCTCCCTTTTTTTGTCTGTACATCAGGAGCATGAAAAGCAACCATTTTTCAGGTGTGTTGTGTTTTTTTTTTTTTTTTTTAAAGATTGTATTTATTTGGGATCCCTGGGTGGCGCAGCGGTTTGGCGCCTGCCTTTGGCCCAGGGCGCGATCCTGGAGACCCAGGATCGAATCCCACATCAGGCTCCTGGTGCATGGAGCCTGCTTCTCCTTCTGCCTATGTCTTTGCCTCTCTCTCTCTCTCTCTCTCTCTCTCTCTCTCTCTCTCTGTGACTATCATAAATAAATAAAAAATAAAAATAAAGATTGTATTTATTTATGCATGAGAGATATATATAGAGAGGCAGAGACATAGGCAGAGGGAGAAGCAGGCTCCCCACGTGGGAGCCTCATGTGAGACTAGATCCTGGGACTGCAGGATCACACCCTAAGCTGAAGGCGGACGCTCAACCACTGAGCCACCCAGTGTCCCTTGAAGATTATTTTTAAGCGGAGGTCTGGTGAACTGACAGCATGCTTTCTAACTACCCCCCACTCCCATTCCCAATTGTCCCCAGAGACTCAAATGTCCTTCCTTCCACAGAGCCATCATCTTCTTCCCCGACCTCATCTCCTGGCCCCAAATCCTCCTTTAAAACATCAGCCTCCTGAAGAACAAAGCAGATTACGTTCCGTTCCTACACACTTTCCCCTCCCCTTCTGCATTGCCCACTTCACATACAGTGTGAGAAAACAGAATGTAATCAGAGGAGTAATTCTGTATGCCCCCCACCTTGTAATTCCTGAACAACTCTGTTAACATCTTTCCACAGCAGAGTGGATAGAAAGGTGGTATGTTGTACGAATGCCACCGTTTCCCAAATACAGATCTTGACTTTAATTCCTAGTTGCTATTTTAACTTAGATTTACCCCCACTTATTAAAAGAGTAATTAAAAAGAAATTATCTTTGGGAATAAAAAGTAAACAATACCTTTGCCAGGCTCAACTCAAGCAACTGATTTTAGCTGTGAGAGATACAATTCTTAATGAGCTACACTGTACACACAAAATAAATCCAACAAAGCCCATATTCCCCCAGACCATCTTGGCACTAGCCAGTCTACACCTCAGTAAGGGATTCAATCACAGACAAGGGTTATCCCCCCTCTGTGGATAATCTGACATAATACTGTGATACTGCAGGCCTACAGTTCGGGCATTCTGAAGACGTAATGGAGTACTAATTTTCAAGACGCAGGAAAACAGATTGGGTCTTTAAAGAAAAAGCAGGGCAGCCCCGGTGGCACAGCGGTTTAGCGCCGCCTGCAGCCCAGGGCGTGATCCTGGAGACCCTGGATCGAGTCCCATGTCGGGCTATCTGCATGGAGCCTGCTTCTCCCTCTGCCTGTGTCTCTGCCTCTCATTCTCTCTGTGTGTCTCTATGAATAAATAAATAAATAATCATTTAAAATAATAAAATAATAAAATAATACAAAAAATAAAAAGCAGAGCTGTTTAGTGTTGGTATTCTAGAAGGTCACAGGGGATCTTGTGGATTCATACAAACAGATGTTGGTCACAGAAAATGCTGTAACCTTGTAACGATGACAAGCTCGTATACTTGCGCACTCTCATTCTCGTACTTCTGCACAAAAATATTTTTAATAAGGAAGTGAAGTGGGAACTGAGCCACTACAGCTGGATCTCTGAAAGACAGATTCCAGATGAGTCTTTGGGTCCTGGGTGCTGTGACCCAGTGGTCCAGTGATCTTGTGCGTCTTCAGGCAGGTTGCTCTCCAACAGGAGTGGAGTGCTGTGACAAAGAGGCAAATAAGGAAAGGGAGACCACAGGACAGACAACTCACTACTCCTACTTCCTAGAGCAAATATTTATATACATTGGCCTGGAAGAGACATATTTTAGAAGCTATATCCTTACCCATTCTTATTCATTACTCTATCTTAGAAAACCAAAGTCCCATTGCACAGCTGGAACTCAAAGAGCCACATGGAATATTAAGAGTTCAAAACAGCAGTGAGCACTGCTTTCCCAAGGCCATTCCTTCTGCTGTGGTTGCAGCCAGGAGGGCTCAGGAGGGTGCGAACAACTATCTGTGCTTCAGCAGTGATGTTTTATGGCTGGGTGCCCAGATTGTCTAGCTTTGCACACAGCTCTATATAGCCTTTGGAGGGCTACAGGGAAAGAATGCATTCTTAACAAACAGCTCTCCATCCCTGCAACAGCTTCTTCATTCTCTGAAAGCATCTGTGGCCAAGAAAAGAATTCATTTTTAGTAAAACTCTAAAAATGGCACAAAGGGTATGAATTTTCACCATGTTTTTAATATGTAAAACCTCATCACATCCCAATTGGAGAATTAGTGAATACGTATTTTACTTTTCATTAAGTAAGTTCTAGTTCAAACGCATACTCTGCACAATAGGAAACGTACAGGATTATTTTAAGCAAGTTATTCAAACAAGTTCACTGGGCAAGGATTATACATTTCTTGGTTTCAACATCACACAATCTCTACACAAGGTTATAGCTATTTCTGACAAGTAACCTTTGTATTTTTAAGTAATGATATTCTTGAAAAATTGTGTGTAAGCCGAATGTCTATAATTGAGAACATCTTTATTGCATTAAAATTTAAAGAAAGCTTACTGTATATTATTTTGCAAAGTAAAGAATGCTCTCCTCATGACCGCACCATTATTTAAAAGCTAATTTGTAAAAATTGGGGATCCCTGGGTGGCTCAGCGGTTTAGCGCCTGCCTTCGGCCCGGGGTGTGATCCTGGGGTTCCAGGATCAAGTCCCACGTCAGGCTCCCTGCATGGGGCCTGCTTCTCCCTCTGCCTGTGTCTCTGCCTCTCTCTCTCTCTCTCTCTCTCTCTCTGTGTGTGTGTGTGTGTCTCATGAATGAATAAATAAAAATCTGTTAAAAATAATAATAATAATTTGTTTTTTTAATAATAATAATTTGTAAAAAATTTAGAGGTTCACAATTAGACTGACTTAAAGCAAAAAAATCTATAAAATCTGTCTGACAAAAAGGCCAGTTCTCATTTAATATTCTGCTCTCTCTACTTAAGTCTATGACATCTTCAAACAAAATTAAGATGCCAACTGTCTTAATTAAGCAAATAAAATCCACTCATCATACAAAATAGACTGCAGCACCAATACTCCTTCAAAAGATTTCCTTACAGCTCATTGAAAACACCAGAAAACCCTCTGAAATAAAGCTGGGGTGAAAGGTAAAAACCCATTTGTCTCAAAATCACCACTAAGAAAGCCATAACAATTTCAAAGAAACCAAAAACAAAACACACAGAAACAAAGTTGCCTGACTCTTCCCCTACTTACTTAGACTTTCCAGGCCCTATCTGCTGAAGGCTCTACCTCTTGCTCCCTCAACACATCCCTCTCCTGCTTCCAAGACCTTTTATAAATCTGTCCCTCCTCACCTCTCCGTTTCTCATGTTCCCCCACCTCTGACCCTGGGACTTTAGTTGCTCTGGCTAGATAATCTTCGTTTGCTACATCTGCAAATCTCATGTTGTTCTGAGAAGGGGAAACAGCCTCAGAGATGACAACTGATTTTCTTCCTTATAAAATCTTCTCTGATAGTAACCTTTGCACAATAAAGCCTAACTGAGCGCTAACGAGTGGCCTACAACATACACATGCAATCTCATGGATCTAATTCTTAATGGGGAAAGTCAAAAAGACATTGAAATAGTCTTTAAAATGGCTCTTAAGCCTTAAAATGTTAAGTTGTTAGGGAAGTTATACGATGCCAAAGACATTCTATATACTCAAATCAAATAACGGATAAATAAATTTCCATTAGTACTTTTTTTTTTTTTAATTTAAGATTAGCATCACTTTGAGTGGAGCAAGAGTAAGTTTACACTCAGGCCCTCCTTGCTCTCACTTGGAGCTGGGGCAGTCATGCAGACACTCCCGTCTGCAGCCAGTACTGTAGGAATTCTATCTTCCATTTCTTTCCAACTGAAAGCTCTCTTCACTAGGGAAAAAGGCTGCCCCCTCCAGCCCTGACCTCCTCCTCCCCATCTTGGTTTTGGAGGTGAGCCAGATGACAGCATTTGGAAAAGCACAAATTTATCTCAGTAAAGCCGGCTATTTAACAAAAAAGGTGGTGGTGGTGAGAAATACTGTAATTTTAGAGTATATTCCCCCCATGACTTACTTCTGTTTTGATCCCTGTGGATCCAATGAAACAGTACACCCCACTTTCCTCATAATCAGCCCTCTAATGCAACTATTTGTTCCAAAACTCTCAAGCCAACTAAGTATAAACATAAACCTGCTACAAAATAATCTTTGTCCAAGTGTTAGAGCATATGCCACTTGAAAAAGAACAATAAACATTGTAAGAAGAAAAACCAAAAGTCAACATTTACATGTACACTAGGTTACTACTAGAATATTTAAATGCCAGAATCCAAAATGAAACACTGAGGATTCACCCTTATGACAGACTCGCTGTCCACCTTATTTAATAGCTTAAGAGTAAAACGGAGGTACCGGTCAATAAGGTCTTCGGTTCGGACAAGAAACATCGGAGACTTAGTCTTTTAAAACTAGATCCTTGGGGTGCCTGGGTGGCTCAGTCGGTTGAGTGTCTGCCTTCAACCCAGGTCATGATCTCAGGGTGCTGGGATCAAGCCCCACATTGGGCTCCCTGCTCAGTGGGGAGCCTGCTTCTCCCTCTCCTTTGGCCCCTCCACCCCACTAGGGCGTGTATGCTCACACTCTCTCTACCCCTCAAATAAATAAAATCTAAAATAAATAAATAAATAAATAAATAAATAAAGCAAAAAAACAACAACAACAAGATCCTCACAATAAAATCAAGTCTGGGGCGCCTGGGTGGGTCGGTGGTTGAGCAGCTGCCTTCTGCTCAGGTCATGATCCCGGGGTCCTGGGATCGAGTCCCGCATCGGGCTCCCTGCAAGGAGCCTGCTTCTCCCTCTGCCTGTGTCTCTGCCTCACTCTCCGTGTCTCTCACGAATCCACTCCCCTGCTTAAGAAGTGCTAGTTTGAAAAAATCGCTCTGCATCACCCTAAGTCAAATTTCGCTCAGCCAACACTATTACTACTATTACCATTTTTCTGAGCTATCAATTTCCCATGACCCAACGTGTGAAAGGAAAACAATTCTGAGAACCTCTATTCCTATGAAAAGGCGAACATTAGAAACTTTCTGTAGAAAAAGCAAACTTTCACGACAGGCAAGTAAAGCAGCGGCTATAGCTATTAAGAGCGCCCCTCGCATCTGTAAACACCGACAATCAAACCAACGTGGTTAGCGCAACCGGGCTAGTCGTTTGCAAAGCCTCGTTTACCATCATCTCCCCCCAACGATGCATCCTAGGAGTGCCGCAATGGGAGGTGTTCTAAGCCCTTCACCGCCTCTGTGGTTGGGGAATAACGCACTTCTCCTCAAGGTGCCCTCAGCCAACCAAGTCCATCCGGCCCAGGGGCTGCATTTCAGCGTCTGCTCTTTCTCGCAGTACGGGAGTCCGCAGTGTAGGCACACACCTGTCAGCACCCCTGCACGTTTCCAACCGACCGGCACCGTGTGCTGAGACCGCTCAAGCCACGTTTCCGGGGTCTCCGCTCGCCCTCGCCGTTAATTCTAACCGTGAGGGAGTCAGTCGCGCGCAACCATCCCTCGGCGGCTCCCGCTCCGCTCGGGCTCGCAGCGGCGCGCACCCGGTGGCCCTCCCGGCCTGACCACGACGCCGACCGCGGCCGGGCCCCTCGGGAACACAGTGCGGGGGGGGGGGGGGGAGGGACCAGCCCGGCGGCCGCTCCGGCTGCACGTCCACGGAGCACCATTTTGAGTCCACAATCTGCAGCTCGTGCCTCGACGCCACCGAGCAGACAACCCAAATGGAGGCTTAACGTGACGAGAGGCAGAGCGGCTCGAGGCGACGCCGCTCGCTCTGCCCGGGGCCGCGGACGCCGCCGGGGGACCTGCGGCCGCCCCCCCCCCGCCGCCCGCGCCGCCCCGGCCCTGCAGCGCCGACGGGCTTCCCAGAGCCCCGGGGAGCCGGCGGGGAAGCCCCGCGTCCGCACCTGCCCCGTCTCACGGCCACGCGCCGACCGATTCAATGTCATCCGCGGGGCAACGGTGCACGCGAGGCGTCGCTCCGGCAGAGGCGGCTCCGCGGCCCCCGCGGCCCCCTCGGCCCCCTCGGCCCCCTCAGCCCGCGCGCGCGCCAGGCCGGCGGCTGCCTTCTCCGTCCCCCTCCCCCCCGACCGCGGCTCGGGGGCCTCCGCCCGGCGCGCCCCGGGGATGCGAGACCCACGGGCGCCCGCTCGCGGGGGAGGGGCGGGGGCGCGCGGCTCCGACGGCCGCGGGGCTCGGACGGGCGCTCGCGCTCCGGGCCCGGACGAACAAAGGCGGCGCGGCCCGCCCGGCCACCGCGGCGGCTCCGAGGCCCGGCCGGCGCTCACCTGGGCTCCGTCCCCGGCGGCGGCGGCGGCGGCGGCGGCGGCGGCTGCTCCTCGGCGGGGCTCCGGCGGCGCGGGCCTGGCGGCCACAGCGACGACGACGGCGACGGCGACGCGGGCGGCCGCCCCGGGGCCTGCGGGCTGCTCGGGCGGCAGGGGCCCCCTCAGCGCCGGCGCCGCGGGCTCAGGTCCCGGCGCGGGCGGCGGCGGCGGCGGCGGCGGCGGCGGCGCGGGCGGGTGGGCGGCGGCGCGTCCCGGCAGGTCCAGGTCCGGCCCCGGCGACGCCGCGACGCGTCCTCCTCCTCGCGCCCGCGAGCGGGACGGCGGCTCCGGCGCGGCCCGGGGTCCGAGGCGGCGGCGGCGGCGGCGGCGGCGGCGGCGGCGGCGATGTGCGCTGGGCGCTCGGCCGGCTCCGCTCCCTCCGCCCGCGGCTCGGGCGGGCCCGCGGCGGCGGCGGCAGGAGCGCGGCGGGCGCGGGGGCGGCCCTGTCAGGCGCGGCGGGGGCGGCCCGGGCGGCGCTCAGGGCTGCGGGGCGGCGGGGCTGGCGGCGGCGGCTGCGGCTCCCGGGGCCGTCGCGCTGAGGTGCGGAGCTGCCACCGCGGCCATCTTGTTGCTCTAACTGACAAGAACCCCCCTCCCCCCGCTCCAGCCAGACGGGGCGCTCGCGCCCCCTTCCCCGCCCCGCGTTGGCCTCCAACAGGAAGTCGTCCCGGCCCCTGCCACGTGACTCCGCCGCATCTGCATACCGGAGGGCGAGCCGGCCAATCGGCGCTCTGCATCCGAGCTCCGCCCCCGCGCGCCCCTCCCCGGCCCATTGGTTCGTCCCGGGCAGGCCACGCCCCGTCCTTCCCCCTTAATACCCGCTCGCGTTGTGGTTCCGCAGACTGCGCGGGGAGCGCGCCGGGGTGCGAGCGGGCGGGCGGGCGGGCGCGCGCGCGCTCCCCCGGCCCGGGCGCGTGCAGGTCTCGGGGGCTCGCGCTCCGCCCGCGGTGCACCGAGGCTCGGGCGACCTCCTTCCCGGTCCGTGGGCGCTGCAGCTCGGTGGAAGCGCGCTGGGCCGCGGGGCGCTACGTCCGCCCCGTTCGCTCCGCCCGCGCCCTGCGGCGCCTGGGCCCGGGTTCGCGCGGCGTTTTGGCCCCGCGGCGCCAGCCCTCCGTGCAGCCCCGACCGGCGCCCGCCCCGACGCGCGTCCAGCCCGTGCCGTGCACACGCCCTGCACCTCCCCACCGTGCACACACTCGCACACGCGCCGACCCGGGCCCGGGAGCATCCTGCCAGCCGCGCGCCTCCCCGCCTCCCCGCCTCCCCTTGCACGCAGCGGCTCCCGGGGGAGCGCCCTGCTGCGAACCAAACAAACCTCCCTACGCAACGGCTCCCCCACCTCCCGAGACCTCCCCCGCCCCCGAGAGCGAACCGCCCTCCCCCACCACGCGGACCCCGGGCCCCGGGGCGGGGGGAGGGGGGGCCCAGACGCCCCGGCGCTCGGTACCCAGTGCTGGTCCGCCATCCCGCCGCTGCTCGTCGGTGTACAGTCGTCATGAACCGTAGGTAGGGGTCAGGAGCGACGTGCGATTCAAAAGTCCCTTTTTAACTTTCGATACAAGTCACGAGTCCATTTTTAAAACCAAGAATTTTCTCCGTTTTCGTGAAGGGTCGTGGTGGCAGGCCAGCTTTCCCCTTGGCGCGGTGGAAGGAAGCTCAGCGGGGCTCCTTGAAAGTTGCTGGAGCCGGAGGAGGCCGTTCCCTGTCTACGTGTCCCCATCTTGCAGAGCAGATAATGACACGCTACTTTCGCAATGCAATTTTGTTACCGCAAGTGTCAGGCTTTGAGAGTTTGAGGATGAAAGAGACACAAGAAATTCCCCGCTCTCGTTTCCCATCAGGGTCTCGTGAGCTCGGTGCTCCTCTCCCTTCTCCTTACCGCCATACCGTAAAGCCCTCCGGTAGCCAGATGCACAAACCACTCTCTATAAAGTCGTCTTCAAACGTCTGTTGTGTGTTTCCCCTTCCCCAAAACCCCACGTCACTTAGAAGGATCTGAAGTCAGATTTTATTTACATTAATTCTTGACTGCGGAGAAACCTGCATTTTTTCCCCTTTTTATTTTATTTTGTTTTATTTTGTATTTCTCAAAAATAGACATATTATCACATGCTTCAGGAGGGAGTGCAAAATAATGACATCTTCAAAATAAGCAACATCCACTAAGTATATTGCTAAATCCATGGAGAGGAATCCAGGTACTTGGGTAGACCAATCATCGTAATAAGCAGACATTTGGGGGAAATGGAACCAAAGTTCATTATTTAATATTTGTTCTTGATGTTAAATTTGTGACTGTAACCTCTCAATGTTGCCCGTTTTGTTCTCTTTACTACCCTCCACGTCCCTCAGCTTAAACCAGACAAAATAATTGTCTTCTCCTGTTATCTTAGACTATAAACATTTGGAGGCTTAAAGGTAAGCACTATATTGACCATATTTTCTTTCTTTTTTTTTTTTAATTTTTATTTATTTATGATAGTCACACATAGAGAGAGAGAGAGGCAGAGACACAGGCAGAGGGAGAAGCAGGCTCCATGCACCGGGAGCCCGACGTGGGATTCGATCCCGGATCTCCAGGATCGCGTCCTGGGCCAAAGGCAGGCGCCAAACCGCTGCGCCACCCAGGGATCCCTTGACCATATTTTCTGAACCAAACATTAGACTCACGGTTTCGCATGAAGACTTACTTGTGGCACTAGAAAGAATATTTTTTTAAAGATTTTATTTTTTAAAAAAATTAAAGATTTTATTTATTTATTCATGAGAGACACAGAGAGGGAGAGAGGAGAGAGGCAGAGGGAAAAGCAGGCTCCATGCAGGGAGCCCAATGTGGGACTCCATCCTGGGACTTGATCCTGGGACTCATCACGCCCTGGACCTAACACAGGCACTAAACCACTGAGCCACCCAGGGATCCCCTAGAAAGAATAACTTAAATTAGGGCTGACCCAGAAACATTGAGGCATAGGATGGCTATGAGTGTGGAGATTGCAGAACACAGTGCCACTCATTCATGGTTTTTTGAAGTGATTAAAGGATGAGTAAAGACCCCAAGCAAAGTTGTAAAATGGGTAAGTGCATATTTGGGGTCTTCATCCACTGATGGGCCCTGTCATTACCATCTCATAGCTAAGATATGAGTTAATCTATAATAATGGTCAAAACCCACAAAATCGCATTTAAGAGGGTTAAATGCTGAATGTAGCTCTTAAGTTAAAAAGTCAGCTAGTTAAAGACATATGGAGAAGATCTGGCTGGACACAAGCTCACGTAGAAAAAAAATCCTGGTTTCAGGTGCCCACATGCACACAGGACTAACCACACAAAATGATTTGTTAAAAAGACATGCAATCTAAAAAAAAAAAAAAAAGACATGCAATCTGCCTTTTTTAATTTTAAATTTTTTTAAAGATTTTATTTATTTGAGAGAGAGAGAGATGGAGAGAATATGACTGGGGGGAGGGGCAAAGGGAGAGGGAGAAGCAGGCTCCCCACTGAGCAGGGAGGGAGCCCAGTGTGGGGCTCCACCCCAGGAACCTAGGATCATGACCCAAGCTGAAGACAGATGTTTAACTGAGCCACCCAGGCACCCCTACTTTTTTATTTTTTATTTTTTTTAATATTTAGAGAGAGTGGGGGGTCAGGCAGGGGAATGTGGGAAGAGGCAGAGGGAGAAAGAGAAAATCTTAAGCAGGCTCCATGCTCTGTACAACAGTGATGGAGGGCTCCATTTCATGACCCTGAAATCATGACCTGAGTTGAAATCAAGAGTCAGACACTCAACTGACGCAAGCCACCCAGGCGCCCCAGGTGCCCTCCCTCTTTTTTTTTTTTTTTTTTTTAATTAAGCTCTACATACAACATAGGTCTTGAACTCAGAGATCAAGAGTTCCATGCTCTCCCTCTTGAGTCAGCCAGGTGCCCCCTAAAAACATACAATCTATATTAAAATAGTGTCCAGCTCAAGAGACTGTACTCTGAGCTGGCCAGCCCCCACATGGAATATTGTGGCCAGTTCTGAGCACTAAGGCATGTGAAAAAAATTGACAAGCTTAAAGACTCCATCAGGGAGACAGCAGGTTTTGTTGATGAAAATCCTTTGGTCATTCAGCAGGAAGGAGCAGGAAAGGCTGATAGAGTGAAGAAGAAACAGGCAGGACAGGATGACTATCCTCTAATTTTTAAAGAATTCTCACATACAAATAGACATAGGTGGGGATCCTGGGTGGCTCAGCGGTTTGGCGCCTGCCTGCAGCCCAGGGCTTGATCTGGGAGTCCGGGATCGAGTCCGGGATCGAGTCCGGGATTGAGTCCCACATCGGGCTCCCTGCATGGAGCTTGCTTCTCCCTCTGCCTGTGTCTCTGCCTCTCTGTCTCTGTGTATCTCTCATGAATAAATAAATAAAATCTTTAAAACAAAAACAAAAACAAATAGACATAGGTAAATTCTGCGAGATCCTAGGAGGAAGATCTGTGGTCAGTGAGTGGAAGGTTTGGAGACAAATTTTGGTTCCATTTAAAGAAGAATCATGAGGGTTATCCATAGAAACTCCAGCTTGAAATGTAACAAGATCCACATCTGGTTTAAGCAGAAAGGCGAGGAGATCATGTTCCCATCTCCATGGATATTGCAGAATGGATTACTGCACTGGGCACAAAGGTTGAACTAGCTTAGCGGTTCTCAAAGTGTGTTCCCTGGACCAACAGCAGCAGCAGCAGCAGCAGCAGCAGCACCTGGGAACTTATTAGAATTGCACCTTCTGGGATCCCTGGGTGGCTCAGCGGTTTAGCGCCGGTTTTAGTGCGATCCTGGAGTCCCACGTCGGCCTCCCGGTATGGAGCCTGCTTCTCCCTCTGCCTGTGTCTCTGCCTCTCTCTCTCTCTCTCTCTCTCTCTCTCTGTCTACCATGAACAAATAAATAAATCTGAAAAAAAAAAAAAAAGAATTGCACCTTCTTGGATCCCATAACCAGATCTGCTGAGTCAGAAACTCTAGGCGTAGATCCCAGCTATCTGCATCTTAATAAGCCCTCCCGGTGATTCTGATGCACACTAAAATTTTGGAATAAAACTAAATAATAAAGGGCATCTTTTCTTTGTGTTCTATTTGTGTGTGATACTTGCCTCCTTTCTACTGCCAGCCACTTCCGACCACACGGGGCTGCCTTGATTCCTCCTGAAATCCCATTCATCCTCCTTCCTAGTTCTGTTGATTCTGCAAGTAGAATTTGCATCCTAGTGTAGGCTTCTTCTTTTTTTTTTTTTTTTTAAGATTTTATTTATGTATTTATTTGACAGAGCATGGGAGAGAGATCACAAGCAGGAGGGACAGGTAGAGGGAGAAGCAGACTCCCTGCTGAACAGGGAGCCAGATGCAGGACTTGATCCCAAGACCCTGAGATCAGGACCTGAGCAGAAGGCAGATGCTTAACTAACTGAGCCACCTGGGTGCCCCTAATGATAGACTCTTAAAGGGGAAAAGCTTCAACACTCAAACAACTGATTGCTTTCCGATGAAAATGTAATGGAGCTGGGCTAGATCCTCCCTGCTTGTCACCAGGAGATCTCAACTGCCTTAGCCTTAAAAAGTGTGAGAAGCTTGGGTGCCTGGCTAGCTCATGTGGAGCATGGGTCTCTTGATCTCTGGGTCATGAGTTCAAGCTACACTTTGGGGGTAAAACTTATTTTAAAAAAATGTGATTAAAAAATTGTGATAAGCTTAAAAGGCCTTTTGGAGATTTGGTTGTCCAACCCTGATCACATAAATTACTGAAATAGCCTGTTTAAAATACAGATTCATCAGGTTCAGGGTACTGTCCATGAAGCTGCATATTTAATCAGCTCCCCAAGTGATTCTGATGCTATTGTCCTCTCACTCCACTGAGGAAAATACTAGAACAGAACCGAGAACCTTACACATGAACAAGGGCTTCAGATTTCTTTGTATTCCTCAGTGAGTTAGAGATCACTTGTCAAACCTTTATTGAAACTGTATTGTGTGCCTGGGCAGTGGACTAGGACTTTCAAGCTGAAAGCCATGATTATAATACGTAACAAAGTGCCAAAGAAGGCAAAAGGAAAGACCTACGTCATTGTGGAGGGCTCAGAAAGAAAAAGAGGTGGGATCTCTGATTCTTGAAAGATGCAAGGCAGCAAGGGTCAGAGGCTGGGGAAGGGCACTGAAGACAAGTATGAAGGGGATGTTACAGCACTTTGAGGGGATCGCAAAATGTCAACAGAACTGAAACTATCCTCAGAGGGACGCCTGGGTGGCTCAGTCGGTAAGGCATGACCTGCCTTTGGTTCAGGTCATGATGCCGGGGTCCTGGGATCGAGTCCTGTATCATCTGGGCTCCCTGCTCCACAGAGTCTGCTTCTTCCTCTCCCTCTGCCCCTCCTCCCCTCTCAAATAAAAAAAGAAAGAAACAGAAACAGTCCTCATATAAAGGCAGAAAAGGAAGTGGAAGAAATGACCAGGGGCCAGATTATAAGGAGCATCTCATGTCACAGGAGTTTGGACTTTATCCTGAGGGCCACGTAGACCCCTTGAATGATTCTAAACATTATACCTGGCTGTCCAAGAGATCACTGTAGAAACATTGTGATAGATGGTGCAGAGAAGGAGGGTGAGGCCAAAGGTGGGACAGGAGGTGATGGCTCAGGGCAGGAGGGGAGTCCTGCAGCAGAGAATTAGAACCTATGGAATTGAGCAGAGAGGCATTGGAGGTCAAACAAGAAGGATCCGCTTGAAAGATAATTTCCAGGGAACTCCTAACTGATCTATATGATGCCTAAGCAAGGTGGTAAAGGATGATGATGCCCAGTTTTCTTGCTCAGTGAGAGGTGGAGGGATAGTGAGGCAGGGGCTGCAGGAGGAGGAGGAGCAACCAGAGACCTTAGGTGAGACTTGGAGGGGGAATCAGGTTGGGTACATTTGGAGTGGGAGGCACCTGAGGAGTAGCAAGTAGAGATAGCCAGGTCTGCAAGTTGGAAAACTGTCTGGGCTGGAGAGATCAGGGGTGGTTTGCAGAGGGATGCAAGTGGAGGGCTGGAACACAGAGGATTAGCCTGCGGCCTTGGTTGGGAGAGAAGCTGGGTGCTGAGCCTGAGGAACACCAAGGAGGAGGAAGGGGAGGAGGACGAGGGGGAAGAGGGGAGGAGGAAGAAGAGGTGCTAGAGGAGAAGGTTCCAGCTGAACACATGGAATCCCAGTGGAACCCAAGAGTACAAAAGAGGAAGGAGAAGGTGGTCAACAGCATGACAGTAAGCTCCACATGTTAGGGTCAGGAAAGTTCCACCAGACTGGGCAACCATGAGGTCATTTAGTCCTCAGGTAAGGCTGTGCAGGAGTCAGGGGGCAGCAGGCTGTGGGGTGAGCTGGGGGAGGGACACGGAGGGGGGACTAAGGAGGGATCCCGGTTTAAAGTCTGGCTAACCTCATGGGTTGAATTGTTCCCTCACAGAAGATTTATTGGAGTCCTAACACCACCAGAATGTGACCTTGTTTCTCCAAACAAGGAGAGTCTTTCAGACACAGTCAAGTTGAGGTCATTCAGGTGGTCCCTAACCCAAGAGGACTGGTGTCCTTGCAGAGAGGGGAGATGTGGATGCAGACACGCACCCAGGGGGAAGGTCAAGTGCAAATAAAGGCAGAGATGCCGGTGATGCATCCAGGATCTGAGGAACAGTGAAGATGACCAGCAAAGCCCAGCAGCTGGCAGGGGGGGCCGGAGCAGAGCCTCCTCATGGCCTCAGGAGGACCCGTCCCTGCTGAGACGGAGATCCTGAACTTCTGGCCTCCAGAACTGGGAGACGATACATTTCTGTTGCTTAAGCCAGCCAAGTGTGTGGTACTCTGCTCCTGCAGCCCCTGGACACCAGTAGAGCCGTGGGAGGAGGGAATGTGGCTAGAGAGGAATTGGAGGCCAAAAGAGTGGTTTCTCATTGTTTCCTTTCATTTTGCTTTTTCTTTTTTAAAGGGAGAGACTTGTGTGTGTTAATATGCTGCAAAGAAAGAGCCAGTAAAGAGGACACAGCAAAGAGGAAGATGTTTGCTTGTTTGTTTGGAAGGGGTTGAGCATGAAGTAAGGCATGAGAAGGGCCTGGGGCAGATGGGAGACTGGGGGGTGGTTTGACAGGGGCAGGAGGACTTCTTTTACTAAGACTAGAGGCCCCTGCTTCCAAGCCCATGTGAGTGCATGTTGGGGGTTGGGGGCGTGTTTTGCAAAAACTGGAGGGCACTTTTAAAAATGTTTTTAAATGTAAATTCTAGTTAATCATTATTACTTTTTTACAAAATAGCCTAAGATTCCTTTGGATCTAAAATTCTGTTTCTAGATCTGGAATTTATAGATATTTAAATATAAATTACAGTTTTGTTCCATATTAACAGTGTTATATTTTAGCTTAATGTCTGTGGTGTATTAAACCTAAAAGGAAAACATATTCCTCACATCTTTACCTGTTATTAAAGCAAATTGCAAACCCCGAACTATAGGGTACTGAATAGAAGGCATATTTTGTCTGCTTTTGGTTTTTTTTTGGGGGGGGGGGCTGAGTGACAACATGACATTTTGGATGTCTGGGGGACAAGCCTTGGTCTGGTATGTGCTCAGAACCTGGCCACTTCCTGATGCTCTCTTTCTACTTGGGTACATTCCTTCCAGACTGAGGGGTGAAAATCTGTGAGGTCATCTGGGTAGGGAACATAAGGTGCCTGATGAAGTCTTGCACGATAAGGATGTCACCTGTATTAGGTGTTTGGATATGTACAGCAGCCTTATTTGTGTGGGTCCCAGGATACTGAGCAGAAGCCTTTGGGGGCACTGCTGTTTCTTCAATCCAATTCCGCCAAATTGGCAATCTGGTGTACCCAAGAGAGAGAAGACGGTTTGTGTTGAAATAAATGACGTGAAGCTCTTTGCATTGGGAGTTAAAGGAAGGATTCCCTCATAGACTGTTCCCCCAGCTGGGCTTCTCGGGTGGCCCAAATCTGCTCATATACCTGATGAACACCTAGGAGTGGGGGTTTTGTCTCAGCAGCCAGTAACTCTAGGATTTTCCATCTGCAAGAACTCCCCATTCCGGGGATAGCTCCTTTATCCTTGCATAAATTAAGCAAATATTTGCAAGCACCTGGCATATGCAAAGCACTGCAGACATTCCAAGTTCACCGGCAACCCCTCCTGAGCCTCTAATAAAGGAGACATGATAAATATATAAGCAATTTTGTCTCTCTGTTCTGCGTTTCACGTTTTTCTATAGCGTTTATCACCTTCTGTGATATATAGTTTTCTTTTTTCTTGTGTTTATTGTTTATTTCCCTCCAGTTAGGATGTAAGCTCCAGTAGGGCAAAATCCTTGTGCGCTGTTCACGGATGAATTTTAAGCACCCAGAGCAGGCTCTGGGTGTTCAATAAATATTTCTTTGTTCAATTAAGAAATGAATTAAGATAAACTATGATAGGGCAGCCTGGGTGGCTCAGCGGTTTAGTGCTGCCTTCAGCTCAGGTCGTGATCCTGGAGACCCAGGATTGAGTCCCACATCAGGCTCCCTGCATGGAGCCTGCTTCTCCCTCTACCTGTGTCTCTGCCTCTCTCTCTGTGTGTGTCTCTCATGAATAAATAAATAAAATCTTAAAAAAAAAAGATAAACTATGATAAATGTCATAAGAAAGTTAATGTCAAACTGCTATAGGAGAAGTGACATCAGATATTACAAGTAAGGGGTGAATCAGGGAAAGCCCCACAGGGATGTGGCATTCAGACAGCTTTGAAGAGATGGATAGACGTCCTCCCTCCCTCTCTCTGCCTGCCTGCCTTCCTTTTTCTTTTTCTTTTTCTTGGTAGTTTATTTGGTTACTTAGGATAACATGCAGAAGAAATACCAGAATATTTGATATTTACAGTAGATATTTTATAAGACCTTTTGTAGAACCCAAATTTTTTTTAGAACCCAAATTTTTAAAAGGCTTTAATAGATTTTATGATTTTCAATTTTCTCCCCTTCTCAAGTAAACCAAAATGCATCCTTGATCTTTTTTTTAAGATTTTATTTATTTGGGATCCCTGGGTGGCGCAGCGGTTTGGTGCCTGCCTTTGGCCCAGGGCGCGATCCTGGAGACCCGGGATCGAATCCCACATCGGGCTTCCGGTGCATGGAGCCTGCTTCTCCCTCTGCCTGTGTCTCTGCCTCTCTCTCTGTGACTATCATAAATAAATAAAAAATTTAAAAAAAAAAACATTGTTTTAAAAGATTTTATTTACTCATGAGAGAGAGAGAGAGAGAGAGAGAGAGAGAGAGAAGCAGGCTGCAGGGAATCTGATATGAGACTCCTGGGCTGAAGGCAGGTGCTAAACCGCTGAGCCACCCAGGGATCCCCGCATCCTTGATTTTGAGGAGAAACAATGACCGTGTGAGTTATCTATTGCTGAGTGACAAATTATCTCTCCATATTTAGCATTTTAAAACCATAGCCCTGCTGTATCACACAGTTCCTGAGAATCAGGAATCCAGGGGCAGCCTGGTGGATGAGAGCCTTTCATGAGGTTGTGGGCTAGTGCTGGGCTAGTGCTGGCCAAGCCCGTGATTGGGCTGGCTGGAGGATGTGCCCCAAGCTCACGCTCATGGCTGTTGGCAGGAGCCTTCCACTTCTAGACCTCCGCCAAGGGCATCTCAGGATACGGTTCCCCCCAGAATGGGTGATCCAAGAACAAGAGAGCACCGTGACAGAAGCCCAAGCCCTCTCTAATCAAGTATGACCAGCAATGCCCAGTCAGTTCTGCCAGATGCTATTGGTCACGCAGACCAACCCTGGGTCAGTGTAGGAAGTGACTGCACGGGTGTGAATATCAGGAGGCAGGCCTTATGGGGCCATCCTGGAGGCTGGTTCCCACAACAACAAATCCACAAGGAGATGCCGTGCTCGGGGGTCAGCAAGCCTCACTCCCTGTGCAGACAATCAAATTTCTGGCTAGGAAAACTTCAGATCTTGACCTGTCCTTGCCTTCAAAGTTGCTGCTGAATGGTTCCACATGCAGGACAAACAGGTCTGCTTTGAATGCCACACTTTGGGGATTCCCTTAGCCTTCCTGGATCTCGTTTACCATCTCTTGTATCAGTGGGGTGGACCGTGTTGCCAACCGTCCAACTCTCAAACTCTGTGACTCAGAAATTCAGTTTCAGTGAGCTAGTACCTGGTTAATGAAAAAGTCTTCAAAGAAGACAAGGAGTTTGTATCTGAAAAAAACCCTACCGTATTTAGAAGGATGGAATGTACCCCATGGAATAAACATACAGAGCTAAGTGGGAAAGATGTCAGCAAGACTGGCAGCTGGGACTACAGAAGGTTCCTGTTGGGAGGCACTTACTTGTTCAAACCCACACAGTTTGGATAAGTAAGTGAACCATTATTGGGCTAAGCTAAGATTCTGGAGGTCATTCTGGAGGTGGTGAATGTGGCAGAGGTGCCTCCATCAAAATGCAATCTGCGCCTTGGCAGTGTGAGTCTCCTCTGAGCAGAGGCTGTGCAGCCAGGGACTACATTTCCCAGCATCCCCTCCCAATCTTGGTGGGCCCACGTGACTACTTCTAGCCAATGGGGTGTGACCAGAGTGATGTGCCTGTCTCTCCTAGGCCAAGGCTGCAGAGAAGCAGTTCTGTCTTCTCTAGCTCCTTCCTCCTTCCTAGATGGAAAGGACTTCAGGGCTTCAGGGGATGGAGGAGCCTCAAAATCAAAAGAGCCTGTGTTCCTGAGACATCAAGAGTAAGATCTCTTCGGAACGCCCCGGTGGCTCAGTGGTTGAGCACCTGTCTTCAGCGCAGGTCATGATCCTAGAGACCCAGGATCGAGTCCCGTGTCGGGCTCCCTGCAGGCAGCCTGCTTCACCCTCTGCCTGTGTCTCTGCCTCTCTCTCTTTGTGTCTCCCATGAATAAATAAATAAAATCTTAAAAAAAAAAAAAAAAAAGAAGATCTTGAAATGCCAGATGAGTATCCCATGAAGCCCTTGACAGTTTGGGGTTTGCTTTTTGCAGCAGCTACCACTGCCCTAACACACACTAATGTCTTTCCATAGAGATTTCACCTTTCTGAAGAAGGTGAGCGTGCCATTGGTCGGTGGACTGGTGTAGATTAAGGGGGAGAGAACCGAGACCCAAGGCTGAGAGCTCGGTTAGGAACTAGCGTGGGATTGCCACGTGAAGTGCCGTGGGGAGGTGTGGCATCCCCGTTCCTGCCTCTGCTTCGTGGCAAAATTCATGGAAAACACACAAGTAACGATGATTGTTTTCATCTTTGCTTATTGCATGCCAGACATTATGCTGTGCACTTTATGGACGTGGCCTCATTTAATACCTTTAGTTCTTATTTCAATTTTGTTTTATTTTATTTATTTACAGAGAGAGGGGAAGAAGGGAAGCAGAGGGAGAGAGAGAATCTTAAGCAGACTCCATGCCCAGCATGGAGCCCATTAAGGGGCTTGATCCCTCAACCCTGAGATCATGACCTGAGCTGAAATCAAGAGTTGGACATTTAGGGCAGCCCTAGTGGCTCAGCGGTTTAGCTCCTGCCTTCAGCCCAGGGCTTGATCCTGGAGACCCGGGATCAAGTCCCGTGTCGGGCTCCCTGCATGGGCCTGCTTCTCCCTCTGCCTGTGTCTCTGCCTCTCTCTCTCTCTCTCTCTGTGTCTCTCATGAATAAATAAATAAACTCTTTAAAAAAAATAAAATAAAATTTTATTTTGCTTCATTCGGCATTAAAAACAACTCTTAAAAACCAAACTAGGGGGATGCCTGGGTGGCTCAGCAGTTGAGCATCTGCCTTTGACTCAGGACATGATCCTGGAGTCCCTGGATCAGGTCCCACACTGGGCTCCCTGCATGGACCCTGCTTCTCCCTCTGCCTGTGTCTCTGCCTCTCTCTCTGGGTCTCTCATGAATAAATAAAATCTTTTAAAAAAACCCACCAAACTAGGGGTGCCCAGTTAGTGCGTAGTCACTCAGTAGAGCATATGACTCTTGATCTTGGGGTCATGAGTTCAAGCCACATATTGAGCATAAAGCTTACTTTAAAAAAGTTAAAAATATGGGGATCCCTGGGTGGCTCAGCAGTTTGGCGCCTGCCTTTGGCCCAGGGCTCGATCCTGCAGTCCCAGGATCGAGTCCCACGTCGGGCTCCCTGCATGGAGCCTGTTTCTCCCTCCTCCTGTGTCTCTGCCTCTCTCTCTCTCTCTGTCTATCATAAATAATAAATCTTTAAAAAAAAAGTTAAAAATAAAAAAATGCTTTAAAACAAATGAATCCATGCCTTTCAGAAGGAAATTAATATCAGTCTTAGAACATACAAAATGTGCCAGTCTTACACCCTATCCCTCCTAACTCTCAATTTCTACTCCTGAAAGCAACCAATATCAAGTCCTTCGCTGTTTCTTCTGCCATTTACCTTCATATTTCTAAAAAAAAAAAAAGCTTATTCTCTTCCTTCTTTTTCTTTTTTAAGATTTTTATTATTTATTCACGAGAGACACATAGAGAGAGAGAGGCAGAGACACAGGCAGAGGGAGAAGCAGGCTCCATGCAGGGAGCCCAATGTGGGACTCCATCCCTGGTCTCCAGGATCAGGCCCTGGGCTGAAGACGGTGCTAAACCGCTGAGCCACCTGGGCTGCCCTATTCTCTTCTTTCTTGATTTTTCTATTTTAACATCATCCCCACTTTAGAAGATTTGGCTCTTCACCACCAAACCCTGCTATTCTATATATTTTCCCTCCCTTAGACGTGTAAGATTTCAACAGCAGGGTTAGAGGTAAGTTTTCTAGACAGGCAAAATACGCATAGCAACAGGTATGATAGTACATAGGTTATCCTAGAGGGTTAGAAGGAAATGAAGCTAGAGTAGTAGCTTGGAACTAGAGCATGAAGAGCCACCAGGCTGGGGAATTAGAACTTAATCGAGTGCACAGTAGGGAGCCATTGAAAGTTTTATGCAGGGGAGGGGATGTAGGAGGGGATGCATATCCGGGCAGCACCACTGTAGGCTGGATCTGGATCCAGCAAGGATCATATGAGAGTCCAGGTAATTGACCATTTATGCATTCATTCATCCATTCATTTATCCTATCAACTTCCTCATTTACATTTACATATTGGCCGTGGGTAATGCTCCTCTCACCCACTAGACTGTACTTCCCACCAGAGCAGAGACTGCTTGTTCTTTGCTTGCTGCTCTACCCCAGCACTCCCAAAGTGTCTGGCAGCCTGTAGATGTTGTGTAAATGTTTGTGGAAGGGAGGAAGGACAGATGTTGAGAATGTGGAGATTAAGTAGGGTGGTGGCCATGATGAAAGACTTGGAGGCATTTTCAAGAGAGACATGAATCTTCCCACTAATGGGAGGGCAGCCAAAGCGACTCTGATGACAAGCCAGCCATTGATAGAGTGGCAGTGCCAGGAGCAGGGATGGGGGCATTTGAAGGGGTGAGTTAACACTCAGATGATAGTTCACCTTTAATAATGTTTGAGTACGCAAATCACCAACCACATTCAGTCTCCTATTAAAGTCACCCCAAGGAAGTCTCAACCTGGTTTCAACCAAGATATTTCCTCACCTTGCTAGCCAAGTGCTGTGGCATTAAGCTCATTAAGCTCAGCCGCCCGCTGTGTTCCCACGGGGGCTGAACTTCCACTGGTGTCCTTTTGGCCATTTTATTAAGTGTCCAGCTGTTTCCCGGTGAGCAGAATCATGTCTAACTGGTTCACTACTGTATCCCCGGTGTGTGGCACACAACAGGGACGACTCAATAAATATTTGTTGGATGAATGAATGGTTTTCTGTACCAGTCATTACTGGTTTACCTCTGCCTGTGGGCGTCAAGGAAGGCATCATCAAGAGATGACATCGGACCTAAGGAGCAGGGTGAGTATCGGGGGGGCAGGGGGGTGCCAAGCATTCCAGCTCAGAGTTCCATGTATGTACAGGTGGGGAAGCCAGTTGGGGGAATGGAAGCAGATTCCTCCTGGAAGTTTGGATAATGGAAATACTTCTGACCTCAGATACTCAGCCACAATTCTTGCTAAAATCAACAGGATGAATAATTAGAGGAGCAAGGCCAAAGAGAAATCCACAAGCTCAGTGCAGCTGCCCAAACCACAGATTTCAATCAGTTGATGCAGTGGAAACAAGAGCAGGTTTACCTGGAGCCTGTCACAATGTGTGCCAACCTTCCGGGACATGAGTGTACTTCCCTCCTGCTGGGGACAGGTCTTGCTCTTAGACCCAGAGGAGGAAGCTCAAGGAGGCTCCTTGACTTGTTGACTCTCCAAGTCACCTCTGGGGAATGCAGCCTTTGTGTTGGAAAGCATGGCTCTGGGAATTATCACTGAAATCTCTCTCACCCACAGCAAGGCATCAAGGGTCCGTGAGAAGAACGGAAGCAGGATTCCAACATCAATGAAAGGAGGTCATCTTCCTCTGAGGAGGCTGTGCCAGGTACCCTGTGAACCTGTTTCTTGCAGGGGTGCCACCCATGTTGAGCTCCATAAGCCAAAATGCGCAGATTCTGGTATGTGTGTGAATGTGTGTGTGTGTATGTGTGTGTGTGTAGCCAGAGTGAGAAAATTAAAAAAAAAAAAAAAAAAAAACCCAAACCTGATAAAATTCAGATGTTGCCAAAACTCTAAATTTGGCATCTGGTGTGATCAGGAGTCGGCCAAGAGGCCCTGGGTGTTCATCTTGCAGAGCCTGGGCAGGGTTCCCAGCTGCCAGTTGTCAGACCATGGGTAAATGTGATACTGGAACAGGGGAGAAGCTGGAGAACAGAGTTCCCACCCTATTCTCTCATAGCAACCACTTGTTTGTTTATTTTTGTTTATTCTTTCCAACTAGAAAGTAATACACGCTCCTTATGAAAAAATGGCAGAAAATATAGAAAGATAGAAAGAAGAAAAATATCACATTGTCCCACTCCTCAAAGATTATGTTAACATTTAAAAGTACTTCTTTCCAGACTCCTATCTTAGCATAATTTAAAAAAAAAACCATAGACTTGTTCACGCTCTATGAATTGTTTTTGAATTACTCTCTGGGGAAAAGCGAAACATGTTTAGTCTAGAAGCAAGAAACTTTTTCACATTATAATTTTTCATGTTAGTACAATAAACCCTATAAAAACCATCCTAATAGCAGACACGCTGTTTTATCAAATGAATTTGCCATAATTTATGTAATGAATCTCCTCCTAGAGGCAAAAGGGTCTTAGATCTAAGTCCTTGCTGCCGCCACTGGGACCTGGGAACTCTTGGTCTGCTTTGGTGCTGTGGCTGTAAGGATGCATTTGGAGGGGTCAGCCCTGTTTATAGAAAAAGTATCTCCCCTTGCTTCCTTCCACCTGTTTAATGATTGAAGTTTACCCCTGAAGAACAGATTTTAGTAACTGCTGCATTTATTTGGGAAAGTCTTGTTTCTGTTAGTCATCGTTGTCTTCTTCTTCTTCTTTTGTTTCTTTTTAAAGTAAACTCTATACACAATGTGAGGCTGGAACTCCTGACCCTGAGATCAAGACTTGCACATTCTACTGACAGAGCCAGCCAGGCACTGCCCCTCAGTCTTCATTTTTAAAGCAGCGTCAGCCTTCAGCCTAGGTCGTGATCTTGGGGTCCCGGGATTGAGTCCCACACTGGGCTCCCTGAAGGGAAACTGTTTCTCCCTCTGCTTGTGTCTCTACCTCTCTCTCTGTGTGTGTGTCTCATGAATAAATCTAAAAAATCTAAAAAATAAAAATTGTTTTAAAAGATTTTATTTATTTATTTATTTATTTATTTATTTATTTATTTATTTATTTGAGACACAGAGAGAGAGAGACACACACACACACAGAAAGAGAGAGGTAGAGACACAGGCAGAGGGAGAAGCAGGCTCCATGCAGGGAGCCCGATGTGGGACTGCAGGATCACGCCCTGGGCCGAAGGCAGGCGCTAAACTGCTGAGGCACCCAGGCATCCCCTAAAAAAAGAGAAATTAAAAAAGCAGGTGAAGTAGTGAATTGGTTTTCTTTTTCTTTTCTTTCTTTTTTTTTTTTTAAGGTTTGTTTATTTGAGAGAGAGCACACAAGCACAAGGGGGGAGGTGCAGAGGGAGAGAGAGACTCCCCAAGGAGACTCCCCACTGAGCAAGGAGCCCAATGTGGGGCTTCATCCCAGACCCTGAGACAATGACCTGAGCTGAAATCAAGAGTCAGATGCTCAGCTGAATGAGCCACCCAGGCGCCCGGGGTTGGTTTTCACAAAGAGTCAAATTCAAGCAGTTTGCTGTTGCCTTTGGGAGCTTCAGCCAAGAAGGGAGCCCCTTCTTCTGGGTACTCATGGACACCAAGTGCCTTGCTCACGATGGCTGTGTTGCCTGTGTGGCTGACCCTGTTGTGGCAAAAGATACCCATTGGGTCGGAAGCGTGTGCAGGGCCCCCTTCTGAGCCAGGAAGCCTCAGTTTACTGACTGCTCCTTCAAAATCCAGCTTTCTTCTCCAGCTCTTCAGGGGGGACATGCTGCTTGACCTTGGAGACAGCGGTTGTCCCAGGGTGAGATATGACCTTGGAAAGCCCAGGGACACTGCAGTTGCCAGTGGAGCCATGCAATGAGAAACCACATCAGGACCTGTGCTCCCCAGCCCCTGGCTACACCCCCAACTCATGGAGCAGGAGAAAATGCCCCCCCCCGAACCCCATAAATGACAAGCCCAGGCTCCTTTGTCCAAAGACCTGTGTCCAAAGGTCCAAGACACTTTCCTCAGCCGTTCGGGCACAACTGGGCCTTTGTGTGATGGGGTCCATCGTGGCTCCTAATTGGCAGTGTAAACAATGGGCCTCTGTGTTTGTTCCCAGAAGACAACAGTGTTCTGGAGCGATGACACGTGTTCTCAGTGTAAAAAAAAAAAAAAGAAAAAGAAAAAAGAAAAAAAGAAAAGAAAAGAAAAGAAAAAGAGGAACGGAGCCTGACATTCCAGCAAAAACCTCTTTGGAGAATCCTGTACTTCTCACTAAAAGACCTTGTTGTACATCGTCCAGATGGTTGCAGCAACAACCTCCTGCCACTCAGCAGGCCACGGAGGCCACAGTCCCTCTGTGAGGACTGTGTGCGTGCAGGAGATGCCCGGGTGTGCGGTGCCAAACATGGCAGTGATTAGTGGCTTGAACAATTTTATTGGGCTTGATTAAGGGCCTTACCTGCCACTAAGTACCTCCATCCTGAATCCAACTCAAGCTGAATACAGCAGCCATCAGGAAGAAAGCAAGCCTCTCCTCTATACGAAGGGCCCGGGGAGCCTTTGGCTAGGGGCAGTGTGCACGGCTTTCTGTCCCCAGAATCCTGAAAGGGGGAAATGGGAAGGCACCTGTGACCTGACCATTGGCACAGGTAGGGGCAGCTCCTGTGCTGTTTAGGGTAGAAACTTCAAGGTGGGGAGTCCTGAGGTGCATCCCTGGGCTCAGATGCCCCTCACCCCCCACCCTTCCCTCCCTCCCTCTGGATCCTGACTCTGGCAGCTAGTGAGGCTGAGAGCAGCCCCAGGCCAGCAGCCATGCCTGTGCACTTGCTGAATCGGTCAGGGTTCTGCAGAGAAACAGAACTAAGGGGAGAAAGAGAGACACAGGCAAAAAAAGGGATATATAGAAACAGTGAGAATAAAAGGGAGGGGGAGGAGTGAGGACCAGGAGGGGAGGAGGAGGGGAGAGGGAGAGGGATTTCAAAGAATTGACTTAGGCAGTTTTGGGAGGCTTGCGAGTTTGGAATTTGCAGGGAGGCCGCAGGCTGGAGACCCAGGGAAGAGTCTTAGGTCCAAAGACAAGTCCAGGAGCAGAATTCCTTCTTCCTCAAGAGGGCCTCAGGTTTTTTTTTTTTTTTTCCTCTTAACTGATCAGATGAGGCTTATTTACGTTAGGGGGGCGGGGTGTAAACAGCTCTTCTCCAAGCCTACTGATTTAAATGTTAATTGCATCTAAAAAAATCTGATAAGGAACTTCACAGCAACATCTAGACTGGCATTTGGCCAAACAATTGGATATCATAGTGGAGCCGAGCCAACCTGTAAAATTAACCATCACAGCTGCCTAGGTGCCCAAGATGGTAACACATGGTAGGTGCTCACTCTGTATTTGTGGATTGCACAAACCAGCATCCTAGGATTGCCCTTACCTTGTCCCCGGTCCTGCTTTCCTCTCCAGCACCTACTCCCATCTGACATAAGTTTTACATAATTATTTGCTGTCGTTTGTCCTGGATTTGTGTCTGTTTTGTCGTCGGGGCCAAGAGGAGTGTCTGGCACAAAGTAGGCACACAGTAGGTCTTTGCAGAATCAATACATTAAAAAGATAGGGGGACGCCTGGATGGCCCAGTGGTTGAGTGTCTGCCTTCAGTTCGGGTCCTGATCCCGGGATCCGGGATAGAGTCCCACATCGAGCTCCTTGTGGGGAGCCTGCTTCTCCCTCTGCCTGTGTCTCTGCCTCTCTCTGTGTCTCTCTCATGCGTAAATAAATAAAATCTTAAAAAAAAAAAGGATCCATACCCAACATGGGGGTTGAACTCATGACTCGAGGTTCTTCCACATGGGGGGACCTGTGGGACTGGCTTAGGTCCTGTTCCTGGGGAGCTCGCCTTGTTAGCCTAAGTCACTTTTAAAGCACCTCGCCCAATATGGTCATTGGATTGTAGGATTTTTCCTCCAACACCGAGGCTGTGAGACTCTGGAGGGCTGGGCTGTTGCAGCTATCTTGGCTTCCCAGCACCTGGCACAGAGCCTGGCACCAACCAGTGAGCTCAGTAAAATGCAAAATGATTGAATGAATCAATCGACAGCTTCATCATTAATTCCTCACCACCTTTTGTATTCCTGACAGTCAGTAAATGGCCATTTCAACCTTTGCCTCTCATCTCTTCCCCACAAGGAGTGAATATAATTTGACTCTCAGTGCCATTCTGGGGACGCTGATGTCGTCTGGCCACTTTATAGTCTCTCCTCGTTGTCTTCACCCTCCTACAGCCAAGGGTTGGGAGGCTTTTAACCGAGCCTGTCCATCGCCTCTGTAATCCAGCCGTGGGACCTCTCCTGGTTTAGAGGGATTTATGGACACCCACCCACTACTCATGGAGTGTTAGAGCAATACAGACCCATTAGATGGTCATTCAGAGAGAGATTAAAATAATGAAGGTGAGAATACAGTGAAGCCCGTGTCCTGTTGGAACTCCATTAATCATCATTTGCAGCTTAAAGAAAGAGTTATCATCCCAGCCCATTAAAGAAAGTTGTCAATTAGGCACGATGGGAGATCTCAGAAAATTGTTCCCTGAAGAGAATTTTAGGAGGGCACATCCACATCCCTGTGATGAATTTATCACCAGAGAGCCCAGTGTGGTTCCCTGGGTGAAGCTGGGAAGATCTGGAATGCCAAACAGAATGCCTTGCTCACCATGGTTCCAAGGATAACCAGAGAGGGAGACTGAGGCAGTCTCAGGAAATCAAGGGTCACCAGGGTGGGTTCCTGAGGTCTGATCACCCACTTTTTAAAGAATTACCTCTATCCAATGTGAAATGTAAAAATGCTTCTGGTTCTATTTTTATAATGGCATCTATTTGCAAAGCAGCCCATTACAAAATGATTAAATAGATCAGTGTACATCATTCCAATGTCATCTTATGCAACTGTTAAATGGTTATGAAATCTGTAGTTTTATTTTTTTTTTAATTTTTATTTATTTATGATAGTCACACAGAGAGAGAGAGAGAGGCAGAGACACAGGCAGAGGGAGAAGCAGGCTCCATGCACCGGGAGCCCGACGTGGGATTCGATCCCGGGTCTCCAGGATCGCGCCCTGGGCCAAAGACCGGCGCTAAACCACTGCGCCACCCAGGGATCCCAAATCTGTAGTTTTAATTGAAAAAAAAAAAGACATCAAATATATAGGTAAGATGACTACAGCTATAAAAAAAGGGTCTACATAGAGAAAAAAGACTGGAACGAAAAGCACCCCTAAAATGCTAGCAGTTATTGTCTTTGAGTGGTGAGATTTTTGGTAAGTATTTGGGGATTTTATAATTTCCTGTGTTCTCAGAAGACTCTATACTGGGTGAGTGTGGATCGGCACAGCCCCTGCCAGCCGCAGCAGGAATTGGTGGTTTTGTGGTGCAGCTCTACTCTTCCTTTGGTGACAATAGCCACCCCAACTTTTACTTAAGGACCTACCCATTTCTTTTAGATGACTGACGGTGAGATGACGACGATGATGGTGGTGATGGTGATGATGGCATGTCCCAGTGAACCACTGGATTGAATCAACACACCTCATCCTCCCAGTCATAGGCTCTGGTCCTGAGGTGGGTATCTGATCAAGGAAAGGCAAGCAAGATCAACAAGTCACTATTCCACTATTTTTATTTGAATTACCAGGAAACCAGACTCCTCCCCAGTGGATATGAAACTGAGAGCATCTCAGGGAGAGTAGGGCTGGGAATGGAGCCAGTGGAAGGAAGCCAAGAGGACAGCAGCAAGTTCTGATAACGTTGTCTGGGCTCCTGCATCAAGCCACATCTGAAACCAGCCCTGCCTTCAGCCTTGGGAGCTATTACATTTTTTTGTGCTTAATCTCGTTGGGTTCATTTTCTGTCATTTGCAGCTGGAAGTGTGCTTTCCAGTATACTTGAAGAGCCTTCTGTCCTGCTGGGGACACAGACAGGTGACTGCAGTTGAGCATAGGGGGTTTGGCACAAGGACCTGAGGATAGGAGTGCTGAGCCTTCACTCTGCTGTTTTTCTCCGGTCCAATAGGAGACCTTTGTCCTGGGCCTGCCAGACGGCATCACTGTCCACATCTCCCTACCAAGATTTATGATAAAATAGAGAAACCATGTCTTCTCTCCGAATATACTGAGAACTACCCTCTCTATCACTCTTACCTGCCCAGAGAATCCTTCAAGCCCAAGCTGGAGTACCAGAAAGGGTCCATCCCCATGGAAGGCCTGACCACATCAAGGGCTGGATTTCTGGGAGATGGAGATCTTAGAGTATGTAAATTGCTGCAGCACAGCCCTGCACAGCCTTACAAGACTCAAGACCTGGAGAGATTTTGGACCTCACAAAGTGTTACCTGTGAAGATCTACCAGCCTGACAAGTTCATCCCAAGTGAAGAGAACATGGATCTGCTCACAACATATAAACAGGATTATAACCCCTACCCTGTCTGTAGAATGGGCTCCATCAAGCCTCGGGACAGTAAATATCCATGTGGTGACAAAAAAAAAAAAAAAAAAAAAAAAAAAAAGGGAGCTTGGAGGGGCTTGGAGGAATGGGAGCTTGAGCTGATTCTTTTTTTTTTTTTTTGAGACTTTATTTATTTATTCATGAGAGACAGAAAGGCCGAGACATTGGCAGAGGGAGAAGCAGGCTCCATGCAGGGAGCCTGATATGGGACTAGATCCTAGGACCTCGGGATCACAACCTGAGCCAAACGCAGATGCTCAACCACTGAGCCCCCCAGGTGCCCTTTTTGGGCTGCTTTTTGCACAAGTGGATTGAGTGAAGCCCGAGGAGCTGTTGGTTTCTTGGGGTGCTTCGAGCACCGGGTGTGAAGCAGCTGGGGCAGGGCTGAATCCCGGTGGCTCCAGAGGCCCCGTGGGAAGCACAGATGTGGGCCGCAAATACTGGAGTCTGCACTGAGGCCTTCCAGAAAGCGCCCGCATTTCCTGAGTACTAGAGTGGAAATGTTGGTGCTCCATGGGGAAGGGAGTGCTCCCCAAGGAAGGCTGTGCTTTACTGTTGTCTGGTTCCAGACCGCCAGATCAAGCTTCCAGGAGGGAAATCGGGGGACAAAATGCAAACCTATGGGACGACTGGGTGGCTCAATGGTTAAGCTTCTGCCTTTGGTTCAGGGATTCAGGGAGTGATCCTAGAGTCCAGGATTGAGTCCCATGTCGGGCTCCCTGCATGGAGCCTACTTCTCCCTCTGCCTGTGTCTCTGCCTCTCTCTCTCTCTCTGTGTGTATGTGTGTCTTGTGAATGAATAAATAAAATCATTTTTTAAAAAAAGCAACCCCCCCCCAAACCCAAAATGCAAACCTAGCACTAAACCACCCAGGGAAGAAATTCCACAGTGAATTTAGGGGGTTTGGGATTCGGAAGGACATATACTTGCAGATGAGAACTGGGCAGGGGAGGGGTGCTTGGGGCTGAGTAGCAGGATTCTATTTTTCTTTCTGCTCCTGGTAAGAATGTATTTGCAATAGAAATACCACTCAATAAATAAGTAAGTCAATAATGAATAAACCATCAAATACTGCTTGGGGTTCCTACTGACAGTCAGGAAGAGAAGCAAGTTCAAGCAGATCATCAAAAATAATGCTAAGGAGGAGGCTCCAGCTGCAGAAAGAAGGGACAGGCACCTGATTGATATGCCACGGGGCCTGGAGGTCGGGGCTGGGTGGGTGGTGGGTGGGTAGAAACACCACTGGCAAATACCCAGCAGAAAAGAGGGGCTGGCTAGATGCAAACAGGTCAGAAGGGAGGCCTCTCCACAGAATAAGCCCCAGGAAGATCTGGGGATTAGGACCTGTGGTGACTTCCTAAGGGACACTGCTCAAGTGCCTCGGTTTATTGAAAATTGGACTGTGTGAATAAAAAAAGAAAAGAAAATTGGACTGTGTGAAACAGGGTCAAATTAAGGGACCTTTCTCAGCAATTACCTGAGGGGCCTCTTCTCTCTAATTCCCAGGATTGCACAGTCAGAACAATCCCCATTGTTCGTCCTGGCTTGGAAGGTGCGCGAATCAAAGCGCCACTGTTTATCTGATGTTCTCTGAAGTGGTTAATCTACAGAGCGGAGAGCGAGTGATGAAAAGGTGCTCTATTAGGTTAATTGCTGATGCAAAACAAAACAAAACAAAACAACATACCGACCCCCAACCAACCCCCCCAAAAACAAAACAACATAACGATTCCCCCAACCAACCCCCCCAAACGTATTTGAAAACAGACACAATGGACGGTGCAAATAAAAATATAATTGTGCTCCCTTCCCTGCCCCCCCCCGCGCCCCCAGTTTCCTTCCTCATAAATCAGTGTGGTTAAAAGTACGGTGACCAGGTTGTGTTAAGTCTTTCCAATAACAAACCAGAGAAGTCCACACCTGTCTGGGAGCTCACTAGGGAGTTCAGACCGCCCCAGGTGACGCTCACCTTGTAAGCCTCAGGGATGACCTTGAACACCGCGATTTATCCCCCCTGCTCTTTTCCCACTCACCACGAGATCGTAAGAGGTCCCTTAGCTGGCAGGTCTCTCCTGACCTGGATGGTAAGACGAGCTTCCATTTGGAGAATGTTCGAAAGTGAAGCAGATGTGTATTTTCAAGGGGAGAGAATATAGTATTAGAGGGTAGGATTATTGCCCTTCGTGTCTGTTTCTCTTTTTCTCTTTCTTGCCCTTTCTTTCCTCTCCTCCCTCCGTCAGCCATCCCCTCTGAGCTTGTAGAACATTCTCTCAAGTGTTGTTCTCCAAATGACGAAGAAGCACGTATTCAAGGTTTGGAAAACTGGAAGGGACACCACGAGGAAGAGGGTGTGGAGGGGAGCGTGGCGACACCAGACATGCAGGAGCCCCGAGAGGAGGCCCAGAGAAAGGAAGGTGCAACATCCCCCAGCTCTTGAGGATGCTCCGGTGCTGGCTTGTCCCCAGTTGTGGGCAGGTGGCTGTCGGGGAGCGTGCGCCGCTTCGGGAAGCCTTGGCTTAGAGGGGTGGTCTTCAGAATGCAAGTGGAGACCCACCAGGGGTGGAGCCCGGGGTGTGGGCTGTGAAAATCCGAAATAGAAAAATAGAATGGAAAGGAAGACACCGGCATGCAAGGCCCACGGGAGGGTGTGCTTCAGGGCCTTTTAGTTACTTATCTACGCGTATGCGTGTACGGGACGGGGTTAGGTGCATGGTGTGATCTACTCATTGTGGGCCTTGGTGTTCAAGGCTGGAAAGGCGTGGGCCCTGGGAGCCCAGACAGAAGGACATTGCCAATAAGATGCAACACTGGAGAACCTAGGGCTGTAAGCCGGATTCTTGGGGAGTGGGGGAAAAGGATTTCTGGCTCCCGTAGAATATTCCAGAAACATCTTGATCATCAGCCTTCCTCCCCCCCACAATCTGGGGAGGCTTACCCCACCCCCTCCCTGTGGTGATGAGGCTGGAGAGGAAGGATAGGCACAAAGTGTAGCAGCGAAAGCCCACTGTGCTCCCTGTGGGCTATGTGGGCTGTAGGGATTGGGTTCTGGAAAGGGACAGGGTTGACATGGGTTCGACTCTTGAGAGGCGATTCCAGGCTGAGGGTGGTTGGGGCAGGGGTGGCCCAGGGATCCCCGTATTCTTGCTGCTGTACACTTGCCTGCCTGGACCTCTCCCCCCACCCCCAAGAGCCATGGGCAAGCTGCAGGCCCTGCTGCCTGCGTGCAGGCCTGGGGCTAGCGGTGGGAAGAGGTGTTTGGCCGGGGTGGTCGTGAGGGGCGCTTTGGAGTCCTTCAAAGCCCCTCTGCCAGGCTGGTCACAGGCTGACCCTGCCTCCTTCCTGTCGTCCTGAGGGTGGGAAAGAATGTGCCCAAATAGAAGAGAGACCCAACATCCCTGGGAAGGAAGGCGGAGTCTGACCGCAAAAGGGATGCGTCTGTCCCCTCAAGCTTTTCATGGGACAAGGAAGGGGTTGGGGCTGCAAGTCTCCACGGATCCCTGTGGTGATCAGAGGCAGACAGCTCAGTGGGGAGCCTGAGTAACCACCCACCCCATGGCGTTTGGTGTGGGAAGTCCCACTGCCTCTAGAAAGCTTCCACAACTGCCTGAATGGAACCCCATTCCCCCTCCAGCCAAGCCCCATTCAGGACTGGCCCCACCGTCTGTGAGTGTGTGTGAGTGTGCCCGCACATGTACCCAGAGAAAGCCTTCCCTGGGCAAAAGCAAACAGGAAGAGTGCAAGGACATCTCTGTGTTATATTCTCCAATGACCCTTTTAAATATATGACAAACAGTTAAAACAAAAGCCCATTTAGCTTTTATGCCTGTGATTCTCGGTATCCATTCCAGTTAATTACAGTGATTTAAAAACATCTGCATTTAATAAAGAACCTTCTTTTCCTCCTGTTCTCAGTCCACCCCCCCACCTGATCTTTCTTCAGGCCATTGGGCTAACGCAGTAATTACCATCTCTGCCGGCCCAAGCCAGAGCCTTCTGTGGTGTCAGAAGACCATACTTCTTTGGGAGGGAGGCCTGGAGAGCAGTGAGACTTGGGGGAAGTGGGAGGGGGGAGGAAGAGAGAGGGGGGAGGGAGGAGGAGGAGAGGAGAAAAGGAGGATGGAAGGAAGGGGTGGAGGAGGGAGTGGGGGAGGAGGAAGGGAGGGAGGATAGAAGGAAGGGGAGAGGAGGAGGGAATGGGGAGGAGGGTCCTGGCAGGCCTTCTCTCTAGCAGAGGATCCTGGGCTGAGAGGGTTCAAATCTGGGATTAGGAAATGGCAATATTCCAAGTCTTTCATTAATTCTGGGCCTTAGGACTGTTTATTTGACAAAAGGGGAGACTAAGGCAAGGCAGGGGACTTCCTCATGACCCCAGATCTTCCTTTGCTTCAGGAAGGGGGCTGGGGGTGGAGAGAGAAGGATGGAGAGTAGAGAAGCCTCCAAACTGGGTCTCTGGCCCAGGATCCAGAGCTTTCCTTTTATAAGATGCAATGTCTGGTCTCTGGCTCCCTTCTGCTGTCCTGGGCTCTTGCTCAGGACACCTTGGCCTTGGGTGGATTTTTCTAGGCTTGGGCCAGGTGACACACAAGCAGAAAGGCTGGCAGCTGGGGCTGCTCCTGGGGAGGGGGATGCCAGGTGCCCCAGCCCCCTGCCCAGGAATGTGGCTCCCAGGGCTGCTGGCCAGGGCACAGAACCCAGCCCACAGCCTTCCCCTGCAGGTCTGCGGCTTTGGTGCGGAGGAAGGCCAGGCCCTGTGACCAGGAGGGCAGCTCTGGGTAGCTGCCCACAGCCTGATTTCAGTGGATGTCAGGACCGACCACCTGGCTCCACCCAGCAGGTCGGGGCTTAGGAGGTCTCTGGGAGATCTGGGGACCCTGTTAGCTTTGGGGCCTGGAGAAGAAAGGCCAGTGGGGGCACTGAGAAGGGACAGGTTCCCAAGTTCCAGGGGGTGGGGTGGGGATGGCAAGGGGCAAACAGGAGGAAGGCAGGGAGGGGCTCAGACTTCACAAAGGCTAATATCCTCTCTCCTGGTCTCAATCCTTCCAGGCAGAAAGCTCCCTGACTTCTTCCCTGAAACCTGCTCATAGCCCGCCCCCCCATTTCCTAATCCCAGAGGCAGAGACTCCTGGCACTGGGGGTGGCAGACCATCAACCCCTAAAGCTTTAGGCCCGGGAGGCCCATGGGAGAAGCCTGGCAGGTGGACTCAGGGGAGGTGCCGGAGCGAGGAGGATGTTCCCTGATGAAGGTAGCAGAGTGCTCTGCAAATTAAACACCGACTTGGAAAGCCATCAGCCCCGGGGTGTGCTCAGGAGCTGTGTGGCCCCTGACAGCCCACCTACCCTCTCTGAACATGGCACAAGCCCAGCGGCTCTCTGGAGAGGGCCCTGCATTCAGCGCTGCCTGGCCGCCCCCGGCCCTGCATCCAGCCTCCTCTTAGGTCAGGTTCCTTGCGAGAACTGTCCTGTCTCTGTACCTCTTTCAACTTGGAAAGAGGAGAAGGAGCTCTTTTTCCTCCCTGTTTGCTTCCCCCCCCCCCCATGTTGCAGGGAGGGAGGCAGGATCAGAGACTGAGTTCTCAGTGGGGTTCAGGTGGCCCTGCTGGGCAGGGCTGCTGCCTGCTGGGGCCAGGCTCAGGTAATGCCCAGGGGGTCAGACTTCAGGGCTGGGGGTGGGAGAGGCAGGAGGAGACCCCCCACCTTGACCTCCCCCAGACTGCTGAGTGACAGCAGGGCAATGGTCTCAGCAAGCAGGAACACTCCTGGGGGGGGGGTGCGGGAGGGGCCTCAGGACAGTGAGCCCCCAGGACGGAGAAGGCTTCCAGTTTCTGTCCCACCCTGCTCTGTGCCCCACGACCCGCACACACCCCACTGGTGTTTCTTCATCCCATGTTTATTTGTTCCCAGAGAGCGTGGCCTGGCTGTCCTGCCCCCTGTTGGACCCTGGAGGCTAGAAGGGTGCAGCAGGGCTGGGTGGGGGGGCCGTGGGGGTGTGCCAGCTCTGAGTCCGCGCTGATGGGCCGGTTCCACACCTGCTGGGGGGAGGTGTCAGGTCTCGTGTTGAGCCCAGGCTTCCTCTGTCCCCTGTCCACCTGGTCCTCCTGCCAGGCCTTTCCCAGCTCCTTTCCTTCTGAGCCGGCCAGCTCCTGCCACAGCCTTCCAGGGAAGGCCTTGAATTCATGGGAACCTGGATCTCCCTGACAGCAAGGTGGACACACCTCCTCCAGGAGGCCTCCCAGGACCTCACCTGCTCCTCTGCTCCCCACCCACCCACCGCGGGGAAGAGACACCCAGACAGAGCCCTCCCATGGATGCTTCCAGATGGACAGTCTTCCCTCTGGGCTCCCCAGGTCCCAGCTCTTCTTCCTCTGAGGAAGTCCCTGCCCCTGCTTGCCCTCTCTTTCCACCATGGTCAGCCAGGAGCTATGCGGTCTGCAACCTCACTGCCCTTGCGTGGCCATTGCACCCACTCCCTGACCTCCTTCCCCGGCTCTCCTGTTCGCACTGTTCTCCACTCCGGCCACAGCACAGCCGGGACTCCCTGTCCCAGGGCTGCTCCCCTTCTTTTTCCTTCCTCCCCCATTCCTCACCTGCCCTCTAGCCAGTCGGCCACGCCCAGTGCTCCCCAGCTGTCCTGGAGGTCGTGGACCTCACTCGTGAGGCTTTAGTCACCACCTTCATCCACAGATGCCTTTTCCCACCCCTTTGGGCAAGAGCTTACCTGCCCTGCCATGTCCCAACCTGGGTCACTGGAATCAAGTTCAAGTCAAGTCAAGGGGACTCTACCTGCATGACCCTGGGCAAGTGACCAAGGCCCAACTTCCTCATCTGTGAAATGGGGACAAGCACTGCCCCATGGGTCTCTGAAGATGATGAAGTCCTGCCACAAAAATGCTTAATCCAGGCTTCAGCCCATACCCACCCTCAGTCCTAGAGTCTTGTGCCGTAGCTCCAGCACGTCTGTCTGCTCCAGATTGCCAGTCCCTAAAGGAAAGGGCCCAGGTTTTCTTCATCCTTGGGTCTTCAGGAATGGTACTGAACGGCATCTGTGCTTCTGGAATGTTCCCAAATTTTGGTGGTAAGGGGCTGTGGGTAGAGGTGACCTCAGGGTGTTCTGGTAAGGGCTTCAAATGAGAAATGACAACCCCATCCATCCTTTTACCATCAGGAGAAGGGGGGGGTACTCTACTGAAGAGGTGGCCAGGCCAGTACTGGTTATTGGCCAAGGTTAGACCAGCGACGTGAAACCTCTGCCTGTGAACTCACAGCAACTTGATGAGTGAGTGTCCTGTGTGTGAGCTGCTAAGGTTTTCCATGACCTCAGCAGAACCCAGCAATATCCTGGGTTCACTGAGGGCTTTGGGCCCTTTGCTAGTGAGAACCCCTCGCCGTGACTAGTCCCTGACAGCAGGGAGCCCACCACTCAGTGTCAGGAAGTCCACCCTCGGCAACCCTGACCTAGTACGTGCCAGCATTGTCCAGGGCTGAGCACACGGTGGGTGCTTAATAAATATGCCTTGAGTGGGTGAACGAGTGAACCGCTGAATAAAAGGCCAAAGTAGGGTCATGTGTTCTAAACACAAAGGTCGTGGGTTCGGTTCCTAATTGTGCCAAAGAGCTTTATTCCTTTCCAGAATCAAATCTGTGTTCTGTGGTCCCACGAGGGGCTTTCTCTGTTGCTTGTTCATTCATTCATTTGGCAAATATTTATTAACCCCTCCCTGGCGACCAGGGCCCAGGCTCTGAGCTCTTGGAAGGGGCAGGAGGCACCAGCCCAGACCATCACCACGATGGGAGATGACTCCAGCACTGGAGGGCTGTCGGCCGAGCAGCATCCCTGCTAGTGACAGCTGTCTTCTTGCTTTGAAAATCATTACGGCCTGGTGTTTCCTGGTGTTTGCTCCCAGATGGCATTTTGAGTCTCTCCCTCAGTGTGATGTTCTCGAGCCCCTGCTGTCAAGATGAGGAGCCCCAAAAAGGAAAGGGAGGGTTGCCTTGGATGGGATTTCTGGCAATTTCAGAATCTCTGGGACTGACTGATGCATCTATTCTTTCATCAAATCGTTTGTGAATGGGGCTATGGCTCCGAGCATTACTCAAATTCTTGCTGGAACACCACCCGGCCCCAGACTCTCTCCACTCGGTGCCAGGCCTGCCGGGTGAACCCCACATAGCACTGGGCTCTGCTGACGTCATGGAAAATCTTAGCAGCTCAAGCAGAGGACGCGCACTCGTCAATTAGCTGGAGAGCTGGCTGCCAGAAGAAAAAGGTTTGCGGTTTCACGTTGTCCTTCGAGAGACAAAGGGTGCTCTCCTCTGGCCTCTGAGCAGCCTTTTCCCAGGTGCGACAAGCTGAGGCTGGGGCTGTGCCCCGTGAGCCCCCGCCCTCCCCCGGCTGCACCACCCGCCCCATTCAGATGTGTGGGGAGATCGGGGAGATGCATCTATTTGTTCTGGGCACCTGTGCCCGGGCTGAGCTACCTGGGTGGGAGGGAGGCGGGCAGGCTCGCTCGCTGGAAGGACCTAGAAATGACAAATGGCTCCCGCTGGGAACCCTGCCTGCCTTCCTGCTGGATCGTTTATCTCCCGGCGAGTGATTTGCATACTGACGGGGTGGGAACTGGGGCTCCCGTCCCCTGCTCCCCCTCCCTCGCCTGCTCCCTCTCCCCCACAGCTCCGGCTAAGAGCCAGCATCGCCCTGTGAGCCCCGATCGCCTCCCGGGCCAGCGGCGGGAACCCATCACCGTGTCTCCAGAAGGCTGGGGAGGAACAGTCGGCGTGGCCTCTGAGGGGCAAGCAGGGCCTTCCAGGTTGTAGGGCAATGACACTGAGCCCTACAGTTTGGATGTGCTGATAAAACTTGGCTCAGGAGGAGGGAAGGGGAAGCCGGGGTGCCCCCTCTGTGCCCTGCCAGTGTACTTAGGGAAGCGTCCAGTCCCACTTGCAGGTGAGGAATTCAGGTCTGCTGACCCAGAGCGCACGGGTCACAAGGAGCTCCCCGTACCCCAGGGGCATCAGGGGAGATGGGGGTGGGCCTTGGTGACCAGTGACAGCCAGCACGTCTGCTCTGGAGGCCGTGACCCAGTGGAGGGCTGGCTGGAGAGGCCGGGCAGGATGGCTGAGATGCAGGCCGCCTCCTCCTTTCCGGCTGCTGCTCCCCGACCCACCAGTGGGGCACACACATGCCCAGAGACTTCCAGATTCTAACGGTGTGCAGGGCCCCTCACAGGTGGGGGTGGCACCTGGCTGTGGAACCGGTCACTGGCCAGCCGGGTGGGTGGGTTCCTGATGGAGGGTGTCCCTCAGGGGTAAGGCCAGTGCAGGGAGGCTCCCAGGGGCCCGGGAGGGCTGCACAGGGCCCTCTGGGAGGCCAGGCTCACTGGGGCTGGAGAGAAGTTTCCCAAATCAGAGATGAGGCTGCAGAGGGGCCCACGTGGTACACAGGCCAGTTCTGTCTAGGGTGGTCTTTTCTGAAAATCCCTTTCGAGCCTTGGCACAGAGGGCAGACTTCTTCTACTTGATTGCCAGGGGTCTTCCGTGGGCTTTCCTTCTCCCCTGGTCCTCTGCCCTCAGGCTCTTTCTCTGAGACTCACTCACCCTGGGTGTATGGCTCAGCACCCCCCGGAACGGGGCAGGGTTGGGGAGCAGGGGTGTCTTTTCCTGAGCTGTAGTGTGTGCCTGAGGGCAGGCGGCGGGAGAGGTCTGTTCCACATGTGGGCAACGAGGACGAGCAGCATCTGTAGGAATTTAAAAACAACAATAAAACCAGCAAAAGTTGGTCTGCCTTTCTTTCTTTCTTTTTTTTTTTTTGGGTCTGCTTTTCGTCAACATCACACACCCACCATTCCTAACAATGTCCCTGAAAAATGTTTTTTTGTTGGTCTAAGTTCCAAACAATTGCTGTTGCTGTGGGGTTTTGATAACAGGTAAGCTGCAAAGGAGCGCGGTTTTATTACTCAACCTTTGATAAACCTCGCATTCTTTGGGGGAGTCAGTTTGGAAACCCCCCGCCGTCCCGCTGGCTCCCAGCACCCAACGGCCACTCCTGTTCATTTGGGGACATAGCTGTGGTTCTGTGGTTCCAAAGGGACTGGGATCGCTCACCAGGGCCCTGGGGGCAGCCTGTGGATCCATTCCCCGGGGAACTGCTTTGTCCTGCATCTGAACAGCAGGTTTGGAATAAGCCACGGGCGGGTGGAGGGGAGACAGACTTCGACTCAGAACCGACTCAATCCTTCTGTGTGACTCCATATAGTTTGTGTTTGTGTTTGAAATTTAAAACAGTGACACAGTAGGAACTGTGACGAGAAGTTATTTACGTTTGGCAAGTAACCATTTCAGTTCACACATGAAATACTGCACTGAATTTGAATGATCTTTTTAAGGTGAAAATTTATTCTTCTTTTAAAATGATTGTTTTAAATCACAAACCAGGAAAAAGAAGGACTAGTACACAGTTTATTTCCGTATGAGTTTCCTGCAGCTGCTTTAACAAATTGCCCCAAATTTAGTGGCTGACTACAAAACATATCTGTTATCCGAGAGAGCTCTGGAAGCCCAAGTGTGAGGTGGGTGTTCCCACCTGGCCAAGATCAAGGCAGAGGCAGGCCCCTTCCTGCATCGTCCAAGCACTTCACACTGCAGTGTTCATGTGTTCTCCTCTCTCAAACCTGCCTCTGCCTCCGCCTTGGAAGGACCCATGCAGCTACTTTTAGGGCTCACCTGGACAATCCAGGATCATCTCCGTCTCAAGATCCTTGACTTGACCACATTTGCAAAACCCCTCTTGCCTTTTGCAGGTTCCAGGGATCAGGATATACCGGAGGGCTGTTTTCCTGCCTACCACGATTGCCAAAAATCATTTTGTCGTAGGGGGTGGGGGTTAAAATGTCACCCACTCTGCCTGAGAATCGGATCCAGAGGCCTGACACTGAAGAAAATGCTTGTGGAGAACACGTTCTATCACAGGCGTTGAAGGGGATGGAGATGGTATTTTGACACAAGTCAGGGATGTGTGTGTGTGTATGTGTGAGAGCCTGTTTACATGTGTGTGGTCCACGGGCTTGATTGATTGAATGGTATGTGAAGGGCAAGTGTGGGGCTGTTTGTAGGGCCATACATCCATCCTGCTCCAGGATCAAGGATATTTGAGCTCAGTCCCTGCAGGGCCATTATGATTTATTCTTAGGAAGTGTTCTTCACGGCTTGCGGTATTTGCTGTCGGACATACATACGCATATTCAGTACTCTGGTCCAGGATTTATCGAAGGCCTACTATGTACAGGCGCTCTTCTAGAGATTCAACAGCAAACACACAGATAGTCCCTGTGCTTCTGGAGTTTCTCTCACATCTGTATGTGTTTGTTTCTTTCTTTTTTTTAAGATTTAATTTATTTATTCATGAGAGACACAGAGAGAGAGCGAGAGAAGCAGAGAGAGAAGCAGGCTTCATGCAAGGAGCCTGCCGTGGGACCCCCTCCTGGGAGGCCAGGATCATGCCCTGGGCTGAAGGTAGGTGCTAAACCGCTGAGCCACCCAGGGATCCCTGTATGTGTTTTTTTCTTATCTGTCTCACCCACAGAACACAGGCTTTGTGAAGGGAGGCACTTTTTTTTTTTTTTTAAGATTTTATTTATTTCTTCATGAGAGACATGGAGAGAGGCAGAGACACAGGCAGAGGGAGAAGCAGGCTTCCTGCGAGGAGCCCAATGTAGGACTCGATCCCAGGACCCAGGGATCATGCCCTGGGTTGAAGACAGATGCTCAAACTCTGAGTCGTCCAGGTGACCTTGAAGCCAGGCACTTTTGTTGGTAATTAGATGCTACCCAAGAAGAGGGCCCGGCAGGTGGCTGGATGCGGTGAACATTGTTGATTAAACCAGTTCAAGTCCTGCCATCTCTGAGAGGCAAGAATTTGGAGTTACGGCTCTCCAAGTAAAAATATCCCAGCAAAAAAAAAAAAAAGTCCCAGCAGATGACATGCACGATTTCCCCCTTTCCATGCCATTGTTTTACCTTCACGGCTTGCTGAAAAGTCTTAGAATTCAGTGTCTATCATGGATCCAAGTTGGATTTCTGAACAACTAAATACAGAAGGGTGTAAAGAGGATCCTTCGATGGTCATTCACCGTTTGGCCGAGACACATGTTAAGTACCACGAAATCTAATGGGACAAAAAACTTGCCGAGAAGGGCTTTCCCCCATATTGCTGGATACGAAAGACCTTCATTTGGCCCTCAAACCTTGCACTGCCTTCCGATGCCCCCCTTTCCCTAAGCTCTCAACAGGGCATGCTGCTCTGGCCCCTTTGGGTCCCACCCAGCCCTGCTGTCCGTAGGGACAGGGAGGCAAAAGAACCAGAGAGGTGGACACTCGCATCCCGGAGGACAGCATCTCCATCTCCAGGCAGACGGTGGTCCCTGCCAGATTCAGCCTGCTGCTTGAGGTTGGTTTGGAGGTCTTCCTCATTCTCCTTTGGCCCTGCCGAAAGGGATTGGGGCTTCGTACTTCACTGCAGCTTTCCTGATTTAATTCAGAATCTCAGAGCCAACACATTATGCCCCTGCAGTGAGGTAGACAATCTGGGTACTCAGAGTATGGCTCCAGCCGCCCTCGGGTAGGGGGTAGAGGGTGAAGGCAGAGAGGCCCAGACCGCACGTCCGAGTTGCTGAAAGACAAGGCCAAGACAAGAGACAGATGAGAGGGAATGATGTGAAGTAACACCCCCGCCCCCCAGCCCCCTGAAATGGGCATAAATTCAGGCTGAGATCCCATCCTGGTGCTCTGATGACGTGAACCACAAGAACAAAGCTAAGGGAGATTTTTACATGTCATCACCAGGCTCCTCCGTGGAATACAGCCTTGTTATTTATTATGTACCGTCAGGATCGTGTAATTCCTCCTGTTCGGCGGTGCGGGAGTGCTTGCAGCCCGCCGTCCCTCTGGGCTCCGCACCGCGCCACTGCGTACGTCAGCTTGAGTCCTGCCTTGTGCAGGTGCCAGCCGCTCGAGGGGAATTTCTCCTTTTTGATATCGATGTCGTGTGGGATCGCGCCAGACCAGAAAGAAAGATGCGAGGAGGCTGGAGGTTGGTGGGGGGGACCTTGCCAGCACCCCCTTCCCCTCCACCTGCTGAGATCAGGATTTGGGGAGCCAGGGCCTGTCTACAAGGGGCTCCCTCTAACAAGGGTGGGAATCTGCTTGTGTGCCTGTGAATATAAAAAAAACCAGAAAACCCCAAGGGCCCAAATGTGTGCTGCCAGTTGGCGGAAACTCCGGGCTTACGCTGCCTCCCTGGTTGCCGTGAAGCCTGAGCCCAGCCGCGGAGCCTCCAGCTGCTGCCGCGTGGCCTTGGGGGAGAGAAGGGAGCGGCCGACCTGGGCAGCCGCAGCCCGGCCGTATTTCACCTTTATGCCTGCTGAGCTGCCTTCTGCTTTCAGGGGGGTGAAATTCAGGCATCAGTCTGAGCTTTCCAAGAAGTTTCGGTTCCATGTTTCCAGGCCGCAAGCAGGCAGGCTGACAGATTCCGCCCATATGACGACGACATTAGGGGTGGGTGAGGCCGCCGCCGCTTTCTAGCAAGGCCTTGTGTCCGGCCAGGGTTCCGGGGCCCAACTGGGTGCCTCCGCTTCTCCTGGAGAATCCTTTCTTCTTTCAAATCCGGCCTTGTATTTTTCATTAAAGACTTTTTTTAATTAAAAAAAATAAAAAAAAATTCAACCTTTCGAACAAAGCTTCGATCCTTGGTCAGGCTAAGGCAGGCTTTGGAAAGAAGCCGCCCTGCCCGTGTCTTACCCTGCACGCCAGAGACGATGGAGCGGCCCTGCAGACTCAATTCTGTAAGAAATATTCTATTTAATTGATTTTCTAAAAAAAAAAAAAATCTATTATGTTTCCGTGGGCCTGTCTATTGATCTGCAGCCCCACCGAAGTAATGAAGAAGCTTTGTGATCAATAAGGCCAAAGTGTATCTTACCCCGAATCTGCTATGCCCGCCTGCTGGGGATGCGAGCGACTGGATTCCCCAGACGGCGTCAGGAGTGTGAGCAGCCTTCTCCGTGACTGCTGAGATTTATTTCTATTGGCATCAACATAACAAATGAAACCCTGACGACTTCCCTTGCTCTGAAAGCCAAGAATATATCACGCCAGACGTCATGAAACACACAAGAAGGCAATTTGCAAAAAGAAAAAAAGAAAAGAGAAACCCGCCGTCTTTAACCCCAGCGCCTTAGCTCCTCCCCCACACTTAATTAGGATAATATTTTACTCCTCAGCTCTTAAACTGGTTTCTTTTTTCTTTTGTATTCGCCAACACCCCCCCCCCCACCATCAGATTGCTTTTATAAGCCTTAGAAGGTTTCTCTGCATCTGTGGTGAATGCCAAGTGCAGGTAGGTGCAGTTGCAGGCTGATCATTCTGGGTAGAGCTGACATTGCTATCTTACCCTCTAAAAAATAATAATGTCGAAAGAGATAAGGCACCTGCAGTAACACAGGAGTGGCTGTCGGTCGGAAACTGCAGACACCACCAGGCAGCCTTTTGCTGCAGAAAGAAGAGCTTAGTGACCCTGATAAGTAATCTTGGCTGCTGCTAATTTCAGAGTTTATCATTTGCATTTTGCCCTTAAACCAGAGGACACTGCCTGAGGCAGATGCTGATCAGACGCTGTGCAAACTCATCCTGCTGCTTTGGGTGGATTTAGGGATGGGCGGGCTCTTGTCGGGGCTCTCGCTGTGCTTACTGAGCACCGCCCCCTCCAGTGAAGCTGGCAGGTGCAGCTGGACAGGGTGTTGGGTAGTCAGCAGGGACCACATCTCAAAGGGCTTTGCCCAAGGGCACTGGGGAGCCACGGAGAGATTTCTAGGGGAGAGAAGTAACCAGATGCATAACTTTATAGCCATTACCCCCTCCAGTACGGAGTGGCAGATCTCAGCCCCCCTCTGTGTGCACACAATGGAGTGCGGCTGGTGATGATGATAATAGCCGACACTTAACAGTGGACCCAGCTCTGCTCCGAGTTATGTCACACAGCAACCCTGTCAGGGCGATACTGCTACGCTCCCACTTTACAGATGGGGAAACAGGCATATGCAGAGGGTCCCGCACGGCAGGTGAGCGTCTCATGAACCACACTGCCCTGGTCAGGGGTGGTGTTGTATCCCTCCTCTCTCAGCTCGCCAGGAATGCGTGCTGGGTATGGAGCAGGTGAGGGAGGATGTCTTTCATGGAGGGATGAGGACCCTGACTTAGTTCAAATTTGTATTCTAAAAAGGAAATCATTTGGGGAAATGCAATTATTAGTCAATGATTGCACAAGCTCATCTTCCAGCAGGTTAAGATGAACCAGTGTGCTCTGGCTTCAAGGCTTAGCTTGGAGCATGGCCCAGTGGAGGAGAGGGTGTAGCCATCACGGGAGGCACAGCGCCTGCCTTGACATGGTGCAGGAGATCCAGGAGTGAGGGGCTGTGCCCAGGGGTCCAGCCAGAGGGACCTGGGGGATGGCAGTGCCTCGCAGGGGCAGGGGCATACCCATGTGCAGGTGTGCAGGCCGTCATCCCACATGCTCCATGGGTACCTCCTCTGCATGGCATTCCTCTGTGCGAGATGTGGGGACATTGTAGTGACACACCGGGGACATGGCTTTCAGAGCCAACATGCCAGTGGGGGAACACACGTGTCCACAGGGAGGACAGAGAAAGAGGAGCTGAGAGGAGCAAGGCAGGGGGGATGATGCTGAGTTCCAAGACAAGTGCCGCTCTCTGCACACCCAGAAGCATGTGAAGGGATGGAAAGGCTTCTGCACCAAACACCTGGAACCCAAGTAACAGGTGCAAAGGGAGGCACCCCTGCAGGCTGGCCAGGCCCCCAGGGCCGTAAGACAGCTCCCAGGTTGGGAGAATTAGCTTTGAGCGCTGCCCCAGCTTTGAAGCCGCAGGGAGGGAGGGAGGAGCTGGGAATGGCTCGCAAGTGGAGGAAGGGCAGGTGCCCTAACCTTGCACACTGCTCTCTCTCCAACCAATGGAAAGCCCCGAAGTTCACTTCTTCCTTCTGGATGACAAGGCAGGGGAGGTAATTCATTAACACGGTGGCCCGGTGGCCCGGCGGCCCCCGGCAGCTGAGTGGCCACTGGTGCCAGAGGTTATCACTGAACTGCGCCCTGCGATCCCCTGGGATGCTTTCAAAACCAGGGAAGGGAAGCTGGGCCATCCCAGACTTGTGAGGTCAGGTGTGTAGGTGAGGCCTGGGCCTCAGCAGTTTTACAAGCCCCCCCCCATGACTCTAATGTGCGAGAGCTGAGGCCTTGGGGTTAAACCCTTCACCGAGCTTCAACACCGTGGTCCTTGGGTTTGGTTGGCAGCGCTCTGAGAACCCAAAGGGAACAGGCAGGTGAGAGGGTCAGGGAGAGAGGCAAGAGGTTTGGGGGGAGGCGCAGTGGACAGTGACTGGAGGTGGGGGTAGGGAGTGGGTGAGGGATGGGATGGGGATGGGAGTGGGTGGGAGTGGGTGAGGGACGGGGTGGGTATGGGGTGGAGGTGGTGGGGGGAGACGGATGGACAGGAGCTTCGAGCAGGGGAGGATGGTGAGGGTAGGGGTGCTGGCTTCTTAGGCTCCTCCTGGGTGATGCTTTCATGCGGTGTGTTTGTGGGGCCGAGCTGGGGCCGAGGAAGTAGGGTCTCCTGTTCGCCTTGGCCCTGGTTTCACAGGAAACGCTCGTGTAAAATGAAGACCATGCCGCTGTAAAATTAGAGCCTTGACTGAGAGCCAGCCTTGAACACACTTTGTCGCCGGTTCTTGAACTGAGAAGCTGAGAGAACCTCAGGGTCCAGAGGGAATCTTTAAGACTCGGAGTTTCCTTTCCCATTCAGCTTTCCAGGTGAAATCCTATCCGAGCGTGGCCGGCTCCCAGCTCCTGAGGTCAGCTTTCTCCCCCCAGCTCCCCTGTGGGCTTCCCGGGACCCCCCGCATCTCCTCCCCAGGGGCTCGGCCTCTGCCTGGGAACCCAGGGCGCCCTGCTGGGGACCATGAGCCCCGCCCCTACTCCCTCCTCCTTTCCCAGCCTGGCCCCTTCCTCCGGAAAGCCCTCCTAGTCTACTGTCTGATGCTGGTTCTGGAAGGAGGCAAAAGGGAGAGAGTCTGGACAGAGGGAGTTCCGAATTTTTCAAAATGCTGTAAGCTGTCCCTTTAAAGAGCCACCCCCATTCTGCATTTATGTCCTTCCCGCCTTTTGGTGCTAAGAAGTCCCTTACTTTCTAAAACCATTGTGCTGCTGGCACGAGCTCCCGAAGCCACGCTTACCCAGAGAATGCCTTGGCTGTCCAGATGAGCTCCCTGCTTTCCCGTTTTGAAATTTTGCCCCGTGAAGCCATCAGGGTGACACGTCCAGGTGAGGACTCTGCAGAGCAGGGCTTCTGGCTGAGGGATAGAATTGGGGGGGAGGGCCGGAGAACCCCGGGAAGTCTTTCTATCGACCTGGGTGTCCGGAGGGCATTCATGCTCCTACTCTAGGAGAGACACCAGGTGAGGTCCTGGGGAGACCAGGACACAGGACATGGTCCCTGCCCTCAGGCGTGGGGAGGCCTGAGACTGAAAGTCACTGAGTGCCTTCCGGGGATGGACCGCTGCCCCCGTGTCACACGTGCGTGCCCCCAGCCGAGTCACAGTGTTCCTGAGCCAGTGACAGGGCCTCGAGGAGCTCCTTTCTGCTAAATGGGATAGGCCCTGGCTTAGGTTCATTGGCCAGGATGGATATACGTCTAGGTACAGGTGTGTGCGCATTTTACAGGTAAACCCATAATGTGAGCACTGTAACTCTGTTGTGTGTGTGTGTGTGTGTGTGTGTGTGTGTGTGTTAGCTTCACACTGGTGGTGAAGAACAGGCAAGTAAAGCTGCTCAGGTGTGGGAATAGGTACGTCATCTTGAATCTTAGGCTTGGCTGCTGTCCTGGTTTTTTCCTTATGGCCCTTGTGTGTGTGGAGCCAGGTGGGGGGCGGTGGGGAGCGCGAGGGAGAATGGACGGCCCGCCTGGGATAGAAAACACTTCCTAGCTGGGTCATATGATCCGTCCTCTCTTGGCCTGAGTTTCTAGTTGAGATCAGCCAAAAAGAAAAACCAGAATGAAAAAAGATTTCCCGGTTGAAAAAAAACCCCATTTTTGGCACATGTCATGCAGTTTAAGATTTGGTGGCCTGGGGCGCCTGGGTGGCTCCACCAGTGAAGCGTCCACCAACTCTTGATCTCAGCTCGGGTCTTGATCTCAGGGTTGTGGGTTCAAGCCCCGTGTTGGGCTCCATGCTGGATGTGGAGCTTGTTTTTATTTTATTTATTTATTTAAAGATTTTATTTATTTATTCATGAGAGACCCAGAGAGAGAGGCAGAGACACAGGCAGAAGGAGACGCAGGCTCCATGCGGGGACCCCGACGTGGGACTCAATTCTGGGTCTCCAGGATGACGCCCTGGGCCGAAGGCAGGTGCTAAACCGCTGAGCCACCGGGGCTGCCCTGGAGCTTGTTTTTAAAAAAAGAAAAGAAAAGAAAGATTGGATGCCCTTGTCCTGGGGTGGGGTGAGTTTGGGCGCGTGTGCGGTTTCTCGGTGCCCCAGCCACGCCAGCACACACATGTGCCCACCCGGCTCCCCTGGGAGTCCGCTGGGCAGGAGGGGGAGTGTGTATTGCCAGGCCCTTCTGCTGCAGGGGTGACCCACACGATACTGAGGGACCCCCACTTCTGCCCACCTTTCCTGGGCCTGGGGGCTGCTGCTTACTCTTCAGCTCTTGGCCTTCTCCGCCTGCCCCCCAGGAAGCCTGTCCTCCTTACTCCCACCCACGGCCTCCTCTCCCCGCTCACGGAGCTTCTCACAACTCCTTCTCCCATACTTGTCAGGTTACTTGCTCGCCGACCGTGTCCTCTGTGGGACCGTGACCCACAGGCCGATACGTGATAGGTGCTCAGTAAATAGTTGAGTGATTGGTCTTAGTCCTTTCAGGATCCCCGAAGTGGTGACGATTTTAGCCGTGTCTTGTAGGTGAGGAAGCAGGCGTCTGGGGGCGGGGGTGAGTCACCTGCCCACGGCCGCCCCGGTGGGGTGTGGCCGAGCTGACACTTGCGTCCGTGTGTCTGCCTGGTTCAGAAACCTCTGCCGAGCTATCAATGTCCCGACCCCACACACATGCCTCTCTCCTTCTCTAAGACCTGGGGACACAGAGGGGTCCTACAGAAACCTGGACAACCCTCTGCTTATTCCCAAATATTGCCCGTCCATCCGAGAAGATGGCCAGAGCCCACTGCGGACAGCATCCCTTCGGCCGACCCACCCAGCCTGAGGAGGGGTGCAGCCAGCTTGTTACGGACCCGATCTCATAGTCCGACCTGGCCATTGGCAGGAGGGAGCCAGCTGGGTCTTGCCCCGGAGGCTCCCCGGCTGCCTTGTCTGTGGTTCCTTTCCTCCTTTGGCACAGTAGCCTCACCAGGTGTTCCTTGCCTTGTCGCCTGGGGTCCAGTTGAAGAGTCTCCTTATTCTGTGCTTAACAAAAACTCAGATGGCCCTCCGGCACTGGTGTGGGGGCCTGGACTCCAGCTGGGAGGGGACTGCTCATCTCCAGAGGTTGTCCTCGTGGTGACACAGGCCCTCTATTAGCGGGTGGGGCACAGCCCGGTCAGGGCCCTAAAAGCCCTCCCCCGGGGGCCGCCTGGGTGGCACAGTTGGTTGAATGTCGGGCTCTTGGTTTCGGCTCAGGTCATGATTGCCGGGTCGTGAGATCGAGCCCTGTGTCGGGCTCTGCACTCAGCACAGAGTCTGCTTGAGATGATCTCTCTTCCTCTCCCTCTGCTCCCACCCCTCTCTCAAATAAATAAATGAATCTTAAAAAAAAAAAAACAAAAAAAAACCCAAAAAAAAACAAGCCCTCTCCTGGTTGCTGCCAGTGTCCCCAGGTGGCAACCAGGGAACAGGACCCTCAGCCTGAATATAGTCTTTTAACCCCCTTCTTTCTGGAGCCCCCAGGCACAGCACCATTATTGTTACACCTGCAGGGAGCCCCAGGGTTGTGGAGTTGGGACTGGGGCACACGAGGGGCTCTGGGTGGCTGCCGGGTCCCAGGCACTCAGGTTAAAAAGAAAAAAGTCTATGGGAAACCAGCGGCAGAGCCTAGAGGGGGGAGCCTCTCGCCGCCGGGTGGGGAACTGACCCGGGGCATTGTCTGTTCCAACTTTGGGAATGAGGTTCTCGGGGACGAGAAATGTCCAACAGACGGGAGCTGTCTCCATCCCAAGTCTCTGGGTGGCGTTGGGGATTAGACCTGGGCGTGCGTGTTGGTTGTGGGGTCCCTCTCTCTGCTCCTGGTGTCCTTGGAGACCCAGCCTCAGCCACTTGTCTCCACGTTTCGATTACACTCGGGCACCAGATGCTCAGAGGGGTTAAGACGCTTGCCTGGGGATGCAGACCTGGGGTTTGGACCCAGGTGGACCTGACTCCAGGCGGGATAGTCCAGGGCTGAGCACGTCGTGGGCCGGGGAGGCGAGTCTGCAGCCTTGCTTCAGACATTCGTTCCTCCACCCACGCGATCTGAGACTTAAGATCGCCCAGAATCCACTTCCTGCTCCCAGACACGGGGGAAATACCCGTCCGTTCTTCTCGAGGCTGTAGGGAGGATCAAACACACAAATACACGCTAAAGCCACGGTGGAGGGCACGCTTTATTCCGCCCAGCTGTTTCGGTTTGGGAATGGGTTCTCCGTCAAAATTTTCTTTACATAGAGGGGAAATATCCAGACAAGCACGAGCATCATCACTCACTACTCATGCACACACGGTCCCTCTATTCCCCCCCCACACACACATATTTATATACACACATATTTATAGCTATCTACATATGCATGCATTCACATACACACAGATCTATTCACATCTATTTATACACACATATATGCATATCTATCTATGCACACATATACATATATTTATATATGAATATATATTTATATCTGTCTTTCCCCACGTATTCTCATATCTATGTACACACACACACACACACACACACACACATTCCTTTTGCTTTGCTTTTCTTGGCTGCAAAATTGGAGGTTCCTTCCTCCTCCCTAGAAATGATGGCATCATAATGATTCCTGAAGCTACATTTTCCACGAAGAGAAAGCAGCCTGGGCCCTGCCCGTGTGAGAGGTGGCCTCTCTCTGCTGCCAAAGCCAGCGGCCGTGGAGGAGAGCCTGGTCAGTCCACAGCCCTGGGGCTCGTTCTCCTTCCTCCAGGGAGCAAAACGAATGCCAGATTTCTGACATGTGGAGCCAGCAAATGCAGTGGGGGTGGTGGTGGGGACTGGGAGACCCTGGAGCCTGACCCTCACCTATAAGGCTTAAAAATATGGTAATGCAATTAGCAGCCTCGGCAGCCTAATGAGGCCTCTCTAAAATGCTGATAAAATACTACTCAAGGAAAATGCTTGAGAGCCTCTTCAAACTTTCCAAAATGTGAAGTGTGTCCTTATGGAGAAAATGCCAATCTAGTCTCCTTTCTTCAAGGTTCAAGATTAATTAGGGGCTTATTTAGTGCATGAATGAGGAAACAAATGAACTCTTGGATCACAAAGCATTGAAACCAATTTTTTAATCTTTTTTTTTTTTTTTTTACAATTACATTCCTATCATAAAAGTCTTCATTAGACGTTGTCACCAGCATGTATTGTGTTAGGGAAGTGTTACCACCCTGGGCTTTTGACAAGACTGCATTTCCTTCCCATTAAAGAGGGCTCTTGTAACAAAAGCCTTTTCTTTTCTCCTAACTGCTAAAGGCTGTGGCATGGAAGGCTAGTCTAGGCTCCAGGGGAAATGCAACTCCCTACTTGTTCTCCTCCAGCTGGGTTCACCTGCCTTTTTCTGTAGACACAGCCTCTCCCCAAATAGGATGGCCCTCAAGATGCAGGGTTAACGCTCCGGGCTCCCTGGACTGTGTGTCCATTTACACGGCCCTTGCCGAGGATAAGACAGGTTGGGGAGTAAGTGAGTCCTGCATACCTCTTTCTGCTCCTCCCTACAAACAACCACTGAGTGGAAACCAATCTGGACAGCCACCCTGCTACCACCCACCCACTCACCCGTTGCCTTCATTTGGTAAACGGTCATGTGCACCCACTAGTGCTACGCAGCGTTAGGGGCCGACGATGCTGCTTTGCCTGCTGCCTCCCTCCTGTGGACCCCCCAGCTCGTCCACAGGTGCCAGCTGGCCCACTGGGTGCACAGCCCCGGATATGTGTTTTTGGCCTGCCGCATGGAGCTTTCCAGCCCTGGCCGGCCCTGAGCTATATGGGCAGACAAAAGAGCAACAGAAGAAGTCTGAGCCACACTCCCCACAGCCTCGAGTGCATGCCCCACCTCGGGCAGCTCCTGGAAATTCTCCCAACACCACACATTGGCTCACAGAATGCCACGATTGCTGCCATTATAGACGGAAGGGTGTGGGGGTGTGGGAGCCTGCTGGGGGAGCATATACCTGTTAGTGGTTGGGGCCTGGTCCTTTGCCTCGCTGGCTGAACTTGAACCTGTTTCTTAACCTCTCTGGACTTCTGCATCCTCATTTGTAAGATAGGAAAAGTCATACTTTGCAGCCTTGTTACGAAGATTATATTTTTATCCATGTAACTAAAGCCGTGCTTCACTGTGCCCTTTCTAGGGACCAAGCATTTGATTAGATACTCTCATATACGGTGCTTCATTTGTTCATCCCAGGAGGAAAGGAAGGGACTATCTTTACCTCTAGTGAATACATGAGGAAGCTCTTGTTGGAGCTGGAGCACTTATGCAGTATCCTGCAGCTAAGGAGAAGTCCAACTGGATTCAGACCCAGGCGTTTCGACTCCTGACCCTGTGCTCTGTGTCCACTGCCATCCTTGCTGTTCAACACCTGGAACAGCATCCGGTGCCTAGAAGGCTCTCAACAAGCGATGGCCACTGTCCATCCTGAGTGATTATGCGGCAGATAAAGGTGATGTCTGCTGTGGGGGCCCCGCCACGGGCAGAGCCCGACCAATTTTAGTATATGTGCTGCCGAAGCGAGCACGAGAGACGATCAAGGTAACTTGCAAACACCCTGGCAGCCGACCTTGGTCTAGCGCTCCATGAGTGGGGCAATGGAAGTGCTTTCTCAGGGGGTCCCAGGCACCCTGGGCCTGGGAACAGATGACACATGGAGGCTGAGAGCATGGCCTGAGCAGCACAGATGTGTGGCATTGAGGCGCAGTCCCGGATGAGCAGAGGTGCTCCCTCACTCCAATCTCTTCCTTGGGTTGAAGAGCAGTCCCTAAGGCTGCTCCAAACTGAGAAATCGATGTGGAGAATTCACCCTCCAGGCTGTACCCACCCTCAGCCACCACCCCTTGCAGCTAAAGGTGGGGGACATTTGCACTCCAGCCTGACTGCACATTCAGGATGGGGTGCTCCCTGGGACCTTGGGGGGGTGCATGTTTGGGCACAACTGGAACAGTTGGCTGTGGAGAAGGAAGTAGCCGTGGCCTGAGCCCCAGGAAACGTGGCATCCCGAGGGTTGGTCAGGCTGGTGGGTGGGTGGGCAGCCCCCTGCCTCCTACAAAGCCCTACTTGCTGCCCCATTGCCCGAGTACCCTGTCCTTGATGGACATGAAGGAGGCGGCCGCCTTCAGAGCACCCAGAGGCCTGCAGGGGCTCAGCTACCAGATGACAACAGGAGATTCAGAAAGGGAGAGCTCGGATTTGCATCCACTTTGCATCTCATTTGCATAGGACTGCAGCCTGCCAGGCCCATACCTCTCTCATCCTCTCAGAGGTTGACGGTGGGGGGTCCTCCCTGCCTTGTCCTTTGGAGAGGAGGGGGAGGGCCAGCAGGAGGAGGCCAGGACCCCTGCCTGGGGCCGCAGTGGCAGGATGGCCAGTCCCGAGGTCCAGCGTTCCCTGGAAAACCTGCCGCTGGGCAGGAAGTTCTTTCTTCTCTAGGGGGTCATTTTCTCTCTTAAGCCAAGAGCTCACTGTGCTAACTGAGTGGCCCTTGTGGCTTCATGTCTATTTGGGTCACTGGGTCTCTGCGGCTGTCAGTAGCACAGCGGTCCTGAGTGCTCTAGAAAAGGGGCAAACGCATTGTCCTAGGTTTCAATGAAATTCTTTCTATGGAAAATTCTCTCATTACCATCATTTCAGGTGACCCAAGGCTCTGCGGCCCTTCCTGGGCCAGGCTGGCCGGCCTGCCCACCCCCTGCCTGTGGCAGGCCAGGCCAAACTCAGGGTCTGGGGGCTTCGGGGAGTCCCACAGGACATACCCCCGAGGGGCTGAAGCCCTGATCCTTTCCAGGCTTGAAGGTGGAGGGACTGGGACAGAACATCATGTAATCAGAATCATAGATTTGTCTTGCCCGGGCCCATCCTGGCCCCCCACCCTCCACCTCCCACAGAATTCAGAAGGTGGAAGCAGGAGCTGTGCATGTCACCTCTCTTTCCTCCTTTGAAAAACCGCTAGTAAGTGATCGGGATTATTACACAAGGCTTTTGTACCCAGCAGACAGCAATCCCTGCCGGGAGCTCCGTGGTCCTGTGTCCCCTGCTGGACAAGACCAAATTCCAGCTCTGCCGTTTGTCCCTGTGTGACTCTGGGGGAGTACGGAACCCCTCTGAGTCTTAGCTTCCTGCTGCCTCATAACCTCGACACCATCCTGGAATTGATAAATATTAACAAGTCTGAAGTCCAGGGGGGTCGGTGGCCTCTGCCCCCCATGACTGGTATTCTCAGGGCATATGCCTCCCCCTACCCCATCTCTCCTAGGTTTAATGGGTTCAACATTTAGGGCAAAAATCAGCCCTCTCCCAGAGGCTTCCGTAGAGGTGGGTCCTGGGATCTGACCTCAGCCGGTGCCTGTCACTCATTCGTCCCCTGCTCTGCCCAGGGGGAAGCCAGCCTGGGGTCTCAGCCGCGCCTGGCACACGGTAACCAGGTACCAATGGCTTCCAAGGAGCCCACCGCGCCCGTCTCCCTCCTCACACTTGGGGACGGAAGGGGGGCTTCGGGTGAGGGGGGAACCGGGACCTGGGAAACACCGAGCAATAAAGGACTTTAAAATAGATTTACTTTAATTATATACTTCGGTAATTTGCTGCAGCTTCCCGTCCCTATTATTAAATTACACTAGTAACTCATCTAATGGATTTTCACTGAGAAAACATTCATTTTATTTTATTATGTTTTTGTACTACGGTCTGTAACGAAGGCCACAGGGTCTGGCCTGGTCCCCAGCATGGGCCGGCTGGGGAGGGGCCAGAGGGGCAGGTGGGGGCCAGGGTGCTGCCTGCTGGCTCAGGGCAGGGTCCTGGGCGCTGTCAGCCCGGAGAAGCCAAAGGTGGAGGGTGGGGGGGCAGGGTTCCTGGAGGAGGAGGCCTGGGGTGTCGGGGAGTGGGGGTGTTGGGGTGGGAGGGGAAGAAGCAAGCGGGGGGCTGCCGGGGATGGGGGAGGGTGGGTGAGTGGACAAGACGGACAGAACGGGGTCACAGCGTCCCTCTGGGTTGGGCAGGTGTGGGGCCGGAGGACGGGACCGGCTCTCTCCCCCTCTGCTTGCTGCTCCCTGGAGGTGGCGAGGACACAGAGCAGACACGGGGCCCGGCCGCCGCGGTTTCTTTGGCCCGGAGGGAGAGTCTCTGAAGACATTCGGGGCCACCTGCTCTTGCTCTGTCACCCTCAAGTCCAGTCCCAGGTTCAAGTGTGGCTGGAGGGGCCGAAGCTGGCGTGAAGGCCTCTCCCACGGGAGTGCCTAGAGTATGGAACATTCTGGGCTTGGCGGGGCCGTCCTTGCTTCTCTGCCTCTCTCCTCCCCGGCTCCTCTGAGCTGGAGCCTCAGTTGTCGCTCTGCCCGAGCATCAGACAAAGACAGAGAGAGTGCGAGCGGGTGCTGTCCCCAGGCTCCCAGGGGCAGGGGTTGGAGGTGAGCCACTGGCAATAAGCATCATCGCAACAAAACCACCGTCTGAGCGTTTGCCATTTGCTGGGCTTGCGTTCAGCACTTTCTAAGGACACTTAAACTTCCGGCAGCGCTCGCTCGGGAGGTATCTACTGATGGTTACTGCTCCTCATTTACATGCAAGGAAACCGAGGCAGAGGTCAGCTTATGAGACGTGGAAGTGCTGAGTGCCTGGCGCAGAACTTGACCTAGACGTGACCTGAAGCCCGGGCTGGCTGAGGTTAGAGCGCCAGGGCCGCCTGGGCAGGCCCCGTGCCTGGACGTTGGGAGGGCTGGGCCGGTGGCGGCTGGAACGGACTCTGCCACCAGCATCTCTGGTGGCCCCGTGACTTCACAGGAGCTGCCTCCCTGGAGACCCGTGTTGCTGCCACCGTGGCAGCTCCAGGGTTACTCCTCGGTGCATCCTGCCGTCCCACCCTGCTCTTGCCTCTTCCTCTGCTGGTTGGCCTCCTCTCTCCGGGCCTGGCCTTCTGGTGAGCCTGCCAGGCCCCGGCACCTCTGGGATGGGGACCCGGCCCAGACTGGGGTCTGAGGGGTGGGCCCAGATGCCCAGTGCCCAGTGAGCACCCAGCTTGCCTCACTCCACCCCACCTGCCAGTCCCACCTGTGTCCTTCCTACAAGGCCCCCTGGGATGCACCTGTAGCTCCCTCCACCTGTCACAGTTAGGCCTTGTCCTATCCTGCTCGGTGCTCCCTGGCCCCTGTGGTTCTCTGTGGCCCCTCTGTCTCGTGCCCAGTTATTCTCTAGGCTCAGACCTTGGAACTTCCAAGGTGCCTAGGTTTTGCTCAGCTGTAAGAACCTTCAGACCCGCAGCTGCCCCTGGAGGGGGACACACCTGCCTCACCCCAGGCACAAGGCAAGCTCCCCATGTACCCAGGTCACCGCCCCCACCCTCATGCCTTGGGGGGGCTGGGTCTCCAACTTGGTTCCGGCTCAGGCATCCTCCCCTCCCCCAACCCTGAGCCACCCCCCCAACCCTCCCCACAAGCCTGCAGGTACCCTGAGATCTGGCAGGGAGGAGGTGAGGGGGGAAGATGCATGCTCATCTGCATATTGTCATGGGAGCAAACGGTCCCGCGGGGACCACCGCCACACGTGCTCGGCCTGTTAGAAAAGCAGAAGACAGCCTGCCTCCCTCTCGAAGCTGCAAGTAAAGGCAGCCAGGCAGGTCAAAATTAGTGAATGGCATACCTCGGGGTCTCATTTAATGAAGCCCTGGCAACTAAGCGTCCTCCTAATAAACAAATAAACAAGTGCAATTCAGCAGCCACTCAACGCTGGGTATGAGGTTGGTACTCCACCAGAGGCACGAGGGTGTTTATGGGAAGCAGGTGGAAAATTGCTTGGGAGGACGCGTGTAATTAATGGATAAACTCAAGCATCTTAAGGCAAATTAATTTGTCTCCAACCTTGAGCTTCTCAGCCAGGGATCTGGGGAGGAGAGGAGGAGGAGGTGAGTTCGGCTTGTCACCTCTCGGTTTCCCATCCCGAGAGCACAGGAGCCTTCATCTGTTGCCCAGGTAACTCCCTGTCACCTTCCCTGGGAGTGGGGGGCGCACGGCACCAGGTAAGCTGGGGGTTGGAATCGTATCTGTTTGCACCGCATTGGAGGTTTCCAGCAGCTCTGGTTCTTTCAGGAGGAGCTTTGAGCTACTCTTGGCGCCTCGACTGAACATCTGCATCTCCCGCGTCATGGAAGGGTGATGTGTTGTCTCTGCCTCTGCCCGTGGCCACACGCTCTCTCCGCCACATACTGAGGTCCCTTGTGCGCCCAGTCCTGGTGTAGGAAGCTTGGGGACGTGGAGGACCCAGCACCCCGGCCGCTCTGGGCGGACGCATGTGCTCGTCCTTCTCCTGGGAGGCTGTTTCCGAAGCGGAGTGAGTCTTGATTATGAAATTAAAATGAGTTTGTGCTTCCTCTTGGTGGGGAGCTTTTACTTTTGATCTGGTTTATTGACCACTTATTTCTAAATTACAGCCTTTACCTTCACCCAGTGGCTGCGTGGCAGGTTTGGTTTCCCCGGGGGCCGACGGAGCCTGCAGGATGTTAATTAGAGAAGCAAGGCTGAGAAGGAAGGGGGAGAGGGCACAAGGGGAGCCGGTCCCTCGGAGCTGTCCTGAGCCGGCTGAGCCCGGTGGTCCCTCACACTCCACAGATGGGACCTTGGCCGTGACCCCCGAGGGACGGGGAGGCCTTGGGTGCTCCTTTCTGCAGCTGAGGCCACCCCTGAGTGCATGCGTGTGTGCGGCCAGCGCTGACCCGGGGTCTGGGGGGCACAGCCCAGTGTCCCCCACGTCGTGGTGCTGTTCCAGACTGGCCTCACTGACCCTCTGGGGTAGCGTAGGACCCCAGTCTTGGTCTCCTTCCATCACTATCCATGTCCTAGCCGCTCCATCCAAGTTGCCTTTGTCTGTTTAGAGAACTCCTACTCATGCAGTGAGACCCAGACCAAATATCCCTTCTGTTGTTCCTGACTTCTCTCCAGTCATCTGTGCTTCCTTCCCCTCTCAGGGCTCCACAGCGCCTCCTCCCTGCCCCCTCCTAGGGTTTACCTTCATGCCTATAAAAATGATTTTCTTTTTTTTTTTAAGATTATTTATTTATTTATTCATGAGAGACACAGAGAGAGAGAGAGGCAGAGACACAGGCAGAGGGAGAAGCAGGCTCCATGCCGGGAGCCTGACGCGGGACTTGATCCCAGGACTCCAGGATCACCTTGGGCTGACGGCAGCGCTAAACCGCTGGGCCCCCTGGGTTGCCCTAAGAATGATTTTCTGCAAGCCTGTCTCCCTGTCTCCACAGACCCTGGGGTCAGAGAAATCTCTGATTTCTCCGCGCATCCCAGGAGCCTAGGGCCACGCCTGGGAATGTGCAAGATGCTCAGGGGCTTTGCTGAGCCAGTGGTGGGGTGAGCACAGGTGAGGGGTGGCGGGAGGCCGTCTTCCAGCCTAGCAGCCCCACGGCATCAGGCCCCGGGCACACTCCTGGGACTCTCGGGACCCTCAGGGCCGCTTGCCCCCTGGTGGGACACGGCTGCCAGGGGCGGGGATGGGGGTAGGTGGATAGGTCTGCTCAGTCACTCATCTTGACATCAGCCCTTGGCCTTTGTCCTGCTTGGAAAACCTCCCTGGATTCTTGATGGCCTGCGCTCGGAGGTGTGATGGAGGGGCCGGGTGTGCAAGGACCTCTTCCTCCTTGGTCTAAGCCCTCTTCCCTCCTGGCATGGGGGAGTCAGGGGGCAGGGGAGGGGGCAGCGGGTGAGGATCTTTAGCTCAGTCGGCTCTTTAAAGGTCAAGTGCATGAACGGAGCACCTACAGGATGTGGCCAAGCCTGACAGAAAGCGAGAAGAATGAGGAATGCTGGGGTCCTCGCTGGAGGGAGGCTTCGGGGGGTCCCCGGTGCCACCGTGCAGCACCTGCTTTGGGGCCAAGCTCTCTTGAACCAAGAGGAGGGTGGCCGTGTGGGCTGGAGAGGGTCAGAGGATGCCCTCTTGGGAAGACGGGAGTGCCTCGTGTGGGGCCGGGCTGCTCCCCATGCTGCCCAGCAAGGGCAGGTGGTGTGGCTGCGGGGCGGGAGGAGAGAGCGGACCCCGGACGGTCTGGATTGCAGGTGACAAGGACAGGGGTCTGTGGATCACGGAGGCTCGTCTCAGAAATGCACGTGCTAAAAGAAAAAAAAAAAAAAAGAAATGCACGAGCTGCCCCCCCCCCCCCCCCACGGGGCAGGTCTCTGTGTCCTCATACAACCATTATGTTTTAGAGCGGTTGCCGATTGAATTATCGAACTTTCCTTACCTGCCACCCCTTAGGGTTTTGAGTAATACGGTTACTCCAGCAAGATGTGCCAGTGAATGTGTCCTGGGCCTTCTGGGGGCCCCTTACCTCCGGGCTGTGGGTTCCCAGCTGGAGAGACTGACCGGCGATCCCTGGGAGGAAGCAGCGGAGGAGGTGGGGCACGGGCACAGGGAGTCAACACGGCCTGTGTCACTCAAGGCCTGTGTGTCTCTCAGAGGTGTGCCACGCTTCCTGAGGTCAGGGACAGCGTCTGCCATTTTGGGGTCTATGGTGCAGTGTGGCATCTGGCACAGCTTGAGTGCACAATGGGGGCTTGTTGATGGTGATGGGGAGGTCGGCAGGTAACCCCCGGGACATAGTTAAGGGGGAGCCAGGTGTCGGGGGATGGCAGGACCCTTGGCCAGAAGTGAGGAGGTCTTGTCTCACCTCTGGGAAGGGGCAGGCCTTGCTGGGGACAGGGTCTGGGAGGGCAAGGGCCACGTGGCCACGAGGCCTGATACTCCAGCTTTCCGCACCTACCACCCTGTTGATGTTCTCAGTTCTAAGCATTCCAGAAAGAATGCCTGTGGTTCCCTGCCTCCTCATGAGGAAAAACAGGAAGGAACTCCACTGAGCACTCTTGTATGGCATGACTGTTCTAGAAGCTTCCCCACGGCCCACTCATCTCATCTGCAATTGACCGCTCTTGTCTTAGGGGGAGGGAAGTAAAGCCTGTGAGGTCCTAGTAGGTGCCTGGGAAACGGGGCGCTCTTACTATTATTCTAATTAACGCTGGGAGGTGGGTGATGAGAACCCCTGGCCGAGGGCATGAAGTGCAGGCCCCCCTCCCTAAGGGCTGCGTTGATCAGAGCTCCCCCAGACCTCAAGTCCTGCAGGCTCTGCTGGGTGGTAGCTGCCCCAGCAGGGGTATGAAAGAGTTTTGGGGCCCAGTTCCACTGTGCCTGTGGCTTTCCCCCCACATTGCTGGCTCAGGGTCCTACACTGAGACTCAGTTCTGACACCATCTGCCTGGAGACAGCGTCAGATCCCCCAGGTTAAGGGCCCAGTCCCACGAGACAGCCCCCTCCCCTTTTGATACCAAGCAAATGACCGGCTATAGTTCGGGGGTTCCAATGACCCCCGTCTTGGGTAAGATTAATTTGCTGGCCTGGCTCAGGAAATTTGCTACAGAACTCAGGAGACCCTTTCACTCACTATTTCACTGGTTCATTGTAACAGGATGTAACTCAGAACAGCCAGATGGAAGAGCTGCAGAAGGCAAGGTGCGGGGAAGGGGGCCATGCTCCCAAATCTCCCCATGTTCACCAGCCTGGAAGTGCTCCAAACCCGGTCCCTTGGGTTTTTATGGGGGCTTCCTTATGAAGAAGGCATGACAGGTTACCTCACAGGCCACCGGTGATTGCTTGACCCTCCAGTGCCCTCCCCTCCTAGAGGTCAGGGGGTGGGACGGAGAGGTCTAGTCCTCTAACCCCTGGCAGCCAGCCCCCAACCTCAGTCACACAGTCAACATGACAAACGACATCTTTATTGTTCTCACCACTTAAGAAATTCCAAGGATTTGAGGAGCTCTCGGCCAGAAACACGGATGAAAACCAAATGTACCTATTTTTAAAATTATAAATCACAATATGTTGCCGTGTTCCTGAGAGGGCTCCCCGACAACGCCCTGAACCCTGTTTCTTTCCAAGGAATGCTGGGGCTGCTCGAACAAATCTCCAAAGACCGGGGGACTTAACACAACAGATGTTTACTCCCTCATGGCTGTGGAGGCCAGAAGTCCTGAAATCGAGGTGTTGGCAAAGTTGGCTCCCTCTGAGGCTCTAGTGGAGAGACTGTCCCACACTTCTCTCCTGGATTCTGGGGGCTGCTGGCAGTCCCCAACGTTCCTGGCTCATAGACACAACAATCCAGTCTCTGCCTCTGTTGTCACTTGAACTTCTCCCGCGTGTGTGTCTGTGTCTGAATTTCCCTCTTACCACACCGGTCATTTAGGGCCCAAACCATATGAATTCATCTTAATTACTTCCATCTGCAAACACCCTATTCCGAGAGAGACTCATATGCATAGGTTCTTGGGGTTCGAACTTGGGTGGTAACCTTTTGGGTGGTTCAACCCACTACGTGTCAACCCAGCACGGCACACAGTTCTAGTTGTCGCTCTCCTGCTCCCTGCCCACCTTTGACCACCCCCTCAGCCCCCCATTCTCGGGAAAAGCTAAGCGGAGTGGGTCATGGTGACAGAGATGTGGCACCTGCTAGCCTTGGTCAGATAACTTGTCTGGAATCTTCAACCATCCTGGAGACCGTGGAGCTGTCCCTTGGGCTGTCAGGGTTGCATGGGAACAGGACACACAAGGGAAGGCAGACCTGGACTGAGTACTCAGAGCCCCTTTGTGGGACGTGTCTGGTGGCCCGGAGGGCTCCTAGCAGAGGTTGGACAAACAACCTTGGAAGATGGCCCCCGGTGGACATTCCCGAGGGCGGGCACGTCGTTAGGAGTTGCTTAAGAAAACAGCTCATCGGCGAAGGGACCGCCCTGGCCAGCCCCTGCAGGTGGAGCAGGAAGGGGGTCCTCAGCCTCGGTCTCCAGGCCCATCCTCTCGAGCCCCGGACCCAAGGGCCCTGCGCAATTGGTTTGTCCCTAACCCCGTGCTGGGGGGTTGTGTTCTGAGGATAGGGGGGTGAGACAGGCTAGAGCTTCGGTGTGACTCTGCCAGACCTGAGTCTGATGCTTGCTTACTTATTTATTTCTTAGAGGAGGGGAAGGCAGAGGGAGAGAGAGAGAGAGAGAGAGAGAGAGAGAGAGAGACCCAAGCAGGCTCCACACCCAGCGCAGAGCCCGATGTGGGGCTCGATCCCACGACCCTGAGAGCATGACCTGAACTGAAATCAAGAGTCAGATGCTTAACCAACCGAGCCACCCAGGTGCCCCTGAAGAGTATGTATTTTTAAGTCCTCTCTACACCCAATGTGGAGCTTGAACTCCTGACCCTGAGATCAGGAGTCACGTACTATACCTGCAGAGCCACCCAGGTGCCCTAAGCCAGCTCTCTCTCCTTCCCAATCTCCGTCTTCCAGCCCACCCCCTGCACCTGGGGTCACCTGCTCAAGAGCCCGCCTGCCTCTGCTTTCTGGGGAGCCCGGGGGTGGGCATCTGTGTGTTGGCAGGAGGGCGACCTGTACGGGGAGTGGGCTGTCTGGGGCACAGGCGTGAACGCATCGGTGCCCAGAGGCAGGAAGTACCACACACGGGAAAGGCTGCAGGAGGGGGGAGCTAATAGGCAGCAGGAGACCCGGAGGCGGAGGTGGCACAGGTGGGGCCAGGGTGGGAGCTGGGGAGTGAGGCGGGGACCTGCAGTCTCAGGTGGCCGGGAGGCGTGATGGGGTTCGAGGAGCCGAGGATGACTCCCCAGGGGTGCTAGCAGGGAGACAGAAGGCCTCCAGGGTCTGATCCCTCCCAGCGGTGGCACCGCCCGGCGTGGCGAGTGGCGAGTGGTCCGACCCTTGCTGACTCCTGCCTCCCGATCGGCCTGCCCCCTGCTCGGAGAGTAGCTCCTTCCCTTCCAGACAACAGATGAGAAAGTGCTCGGAGAATAAAAGCACCGCTGGGCGTTTAAGATTTTACAACGTATATAGCACTGCGTGATTGCACTGTCAAACATTCATAACTCAGCTATTTTCAAATTCATAATAATGATCAATGCCCCTGGGACTATTAAAACGCCATCCTAAGTGTTTACATTATTCTCTTGGGTGAGCGGAGCTTTGGAAAGGAAAAAAAAGAGAGAGAGAGAGAGAGAGAGAGAGAGAGAAACCAGAAAAGGCACAAACTTTGGAAAACAAGTAGAACTGGCAGGAGCTTCCCTCTCTCCCCGGGGAGCCCTACGGCACCCGAGGGAGCCTGCGTCCCCGAGCCTGTTTCCAACCCCCACCAAGGCAGGCCCGGAGCGGCTCTGAGGTCGGGGACTCAGTGCACTTACACCTTTGAAATGAGTCTCTTTGGGGGGGGGGGTCAGTGTGTGTGTGTGTGTGTGTGTGTGTGTGTGTGTGAGTGTACATGTGCCCGTGAAAGGGGAGGCAGGGACCTTCCAAATTCCTAAATCCGGAGATTTGCTGACACGGGGCCAGGAGGGTTGACGACATCCCGGATGTGTTCTCTAACGCAACGGCTTTTGAGGTGCCAGCCCAGAGCCCTGGGCCTGCCCATGGTCCCCCTGGGAGGAGTGATGGCTCGGGGGGCTTGTTAGAGCCTCGTTAACGAGCCCCACGCCGAGACAGTCCTGCTGCGAGGTGGGCCCCGCTGCCCAGCACCCCGTTCCTCTCTAGAAGAATGAGATGTCTTTGTGGTCACTGCGTTGTCCACTGGAGGGGACATTTCGTCATGACGTTGCAGTGTTACAGCACTTCGCCGGCGCTTTGTGCTTCTCAGAGCACTTTCCACGCGTCCCCGTCTCGACGAGGGGTGCGATGATTTTCCATTGTTTCCACCCTCTGCTTTGGGGCCGGTTGGACACTTGGGTCCAAAATCCTTTCCTCTCTCTGTCTAAAGAACTTCACATCTGCATCCTTCGCTGGGGGCTCTGCGGCGCCCCGCGCTGGAGTGGGTGCAGAGTTGGCCGCGGCCCAAGGATGCCGGCTGTGGCCACAAGTGGAGTGTGTGTGGGTGTGAGCTGGGCAGTGGCTTCCGATGCGCACGTGTGACTGGGCTCTTGCATTTCTGTTATTACCATGAGCAGAAGAGGGCTCCCCGTAGCTGCCGGTCCCCAGAGGTGCCCCTGCTGGTACCCGTGGATGAGAAAAAAAAGTCAGTGCTTTCTGTTGTGAGTCACTGAGATTTGGGGGGATTGTCTGTTATGCAGCATTATCGTAGCAATAGCTGACTAGTCCACCGGTGGCCCATCCACTCAGCAAACATCAAGTGGCTGCCGTTGGTCAGGAAGGCTGCTGGGTGCTGGAGATGGAAAGACAGTGGACCCTGGATGGTCCCTAGCCTCGAGGGGTCTACAGTGTAATAGAGCCACGGCTTTCAAGTTGTGGGGGGTTCGGAGAAATCCTGGGGATAGTCTTTAGAGTTTGGAGGTTTGGAGGGGAGAGGATGGGAAGGGGAATTCGAGCAAGCAGGATGCCCTAGTGCCCACCCAGAGCGACACCACCCCATCGTCTGTGTTACTATTCCCCCCAGCTGTGCAGCCCTGGACCTTAGGCCCCGTGGGCGTCCCAAGGGTGAGCAGCAAATCCTTTCTCCTTCCTCCCTTCCTTCTCTCTCTCTCTCTCTCTTTTTTTTTAAAGATTTCATTTATTTATTCATGAGAGACAGACAGAGAGAGAGAGAGAGAGAGAGGCAGAGACACAGGCAGAGGGAGAAGCAGGCCTCGTGCAGGGAGTCCAATGTGGGACTCGATCCCGGGACTCTAGGACCACGCCCTGGGCCAAAGGCAGGCGTCAAACCGCTGAGCCACCCAGGGTTCCCCTCTTCTTTCATTTTTAAAAAAGATTATTTATGAGAGACACAGAGAGAGAGGCAGAGCCAAAGGCAGAGGGAGAAGCAGGCTCCATGTAGGGAGCCCGACGTGGGACTCGATCAGGTCTCAGGATCATGTCCTAGGCCGAAGGTGTCTACGCTCAACCACCAAGCCACCCAGGCGTCCCTCCTCCTTTGCTTCAAATACCAGATCTGGCCGACACATTAGACCCCACCTAGCTGTTCGCGTGTTCACATGGGAAGAGAGAGAGAGAGGCTGGGAGACCAGCCCAGGCGGGGGCGGGGGTCCCTCCTCTTTGTCCTGGGAGACGGAGCTGCACACCTGCTTTCCTGGTGTGAAAACCTTCAGCGGATCGGCTGAGCCTCGCCTGGTCTGTGGGATGTTCCTGAGCCGCACCTGCTGCTGGAATGATGAGTGGCCACCTTCCTTCCGGAGACTTCTCTATCCCAGGGAGTGTCTGCAAGTGCCTTGAGAGGAAGTAAAACACAAACTTCCCAGATCGTTTGCTTTTTAGGAGCTGTAAGCAAACAGCAAATGTCACCTGTCAGTCCCGCCGGACGCCCCAGACGCCGTTGCTCCCGATAGGACAGAGCCAGCACCGCCACCCCAACGGTGAAGACGCCGAGCTTTAGGGACAACCGAATCGGGCTCACGGTTCCCTGATGGACACCCTGGCGCTGCTTGTCACACGCCCTGTGTCCAGGCAAGTCACATTTGCGGGAGCCTCTGAGTCCTGCTCCGTGAAGTGGGGTGACAGGATGCCGCTGGCGGCTCCCGGCGGGGCCAGGCACCGCTCTTAGGGAGCTATGGGCTCTTCCAAGAGGCTAGGGCATCATTTTAGTCTTATTATCTTCCCCCCAAAACTACATGTGGTCACTTTTTCTCTAAATCTTCTCCAACTGTCTGTTTGGTGTTTTCCGGATGGATGAAGCACACAAAAGGCCCCGGGGCCCTTTATCTTTGTGTTAGGGCCTTGCCGGAGTTTGTTCACAGGGAGACGCCTCTGGGGCAACCCGTTCACAACCCGACTGGCCGGGGCGAGGGCAGGACGCATTCTGCGTTCGTTCTGACAGGTGTGAGTCCGTGGGAGGGCCGTGGGCTCGGGGCAGGGGCACGGCGATCGTCTGGTTCGGGGTGGGGATCTCTGCCTGGGGGTGAGGGACGTGGTCCTGCCTTTCAGGGTGGAGGGTCCCAGGGGAGAGAGCCGTGGGTACCCTCCTTCTCTATGCCCACACCCCCCAGAGAAGCGTCCAGAGAGCCGGACCCTGGAATCCTGGCTCCCAGAGCCTGCGTGGCTCCCAGTCACTGCTCCCATGGTTTCTTCCCTTATTTGCTGCTTCCTTCCAGTTGTGATAAGCATCCATCTGTCCCTTTGTCCATCTGTCCATCCTTCATTTAACAAAAGGGACCACTTCCCATCTCTGGCTTTGGGGACCATTCCCAGCAGCTGGGGCTGGACTGACATTCGGGAAAGGGAGGTGGGGGCTGCATTTTGTATCGGGGCACACACGGGCCTGCCTGAGGTGCAGGTGCTCAGCTCCACGCAGGACCCGAGCTGGCCCCGGCTGCCCAGCGGGCCACCTGCATGTCTGCATGTTGCTGTCCCCAGGCCTCCTGTGGGCACAGGGATCTTCCCCAGAAATAGGCACCATTAAACCAATAAGGAGACTGGGTGCGCCTCCCGCCCCAACCATACTCTACACGGAGGCTGTGTCTCATCATGCAGCAAGTGGCCAGTGTGGCACCCACCTTCGTGGCCCTGAGGCCAGACCACAGGAGTGGCCCTGTCGGCTTCCTCTTAGTCTTCCCATGTCACACCACAATCTTATACTGCCAGCAGGTGACTGGGGTCTCTCCTTCTTTCTCCAGCCGCTCCTGACTTGGGGGAATTGGGCACAAAGGCCAAAGGGACAGAAATTCTGGAAACATCCCCCAGAAAGCTAAAGTAGAGACCAGCACCCCAAAATGACATGTTGTCGACCCTTGCCCTGCACGGTTCATCTCATCCCTCACAACCCGCGTGTCTCTGGGAGGTGAAGTGACTTGCCGGAGCTCACACTGTTGCGGGAAGGGACGCGGGGGTGGGTATGGGGTGACCCTGAACCCTGACCTGAGTCCGGGGCCGGGCGCTGGCCTTGCCGGGCAGGTTCTCTCTGGGCACAGCTGGCTGCCACCTTTGCTCTGCCCGCCCCATGCAGGCAGAGCAGGAGGGCACCGAGCTGATTGCGGGCTGGTCTCCATGGCAACAGCTGATGAGTCTGCATCAGGAGGTGGCAGGGACTGCAGGGGACAGGGCGGGAGCTGCAGGGTGGGGGTAGGGCTGGGAGAGCTGCCCATCTCCCAGCAGCCCTTTGCAAGAGGCTGGAGGTCCCATCTCAGTCCTGTCTGTTGGGTCCCGGTCTCTGGGGCGGGGTTTTGCTCTGCGCTGGGGAGATCTGCTCATTGCATGTGTCCATCGTGGACATTTACCGTGTGCTGGGCACTGGGCACGCTACCACTCGAAGCTGTCTTGGCTCTGAGAGACCATACACCCTGTGGGGCAGGTAATCGGGGAACCCTAGTCCACTGCGATTGGTGCCATGGGAGTGGACGTTTGGGATGTGATGTAAGCCCGCAGCAGAGGCACCCAGGCCACACTTGGGAACAAGAAAGGTATCCAGGAGAGAAGAATGTCTCCATGGCATCCTGAATGATAGGGCAAGAGATCCCTGCAGAGGGAAGGGTCGGAGGGAGGGGCAGAGACAGAGAGCCTGGGGTCTGCAGGGTCCCGAGTGCCCAGAGCCTGGAGCTTGGTGAGGGAGGATGTGCGGAGAGGGGAATCCGGCCTGTGTTGGGGTCCAGGTTAGGAAGGAAGGGGGTTTGCTCCAGGCCGGGGCCTGGGTCTTCACAGGACCCTGAATTGAGCCGTTATCCCCAGACCCCACCTGGGGTCCCTGGACAGGTGGGTCTCCAAGGGCGCAGCCAGGTTTCTGACTCAGGAGGCTCACCCTGGGAGAATTTCCTGACATTAAGGGGGGCAGCGCCTGAGTGGTTACCAGGACCCTGGGACGGCCCAGGGGAGAAGGCCCTGCTGGGGACCTCCGGGGCGAGGTCAGCTTTCTGCTCTTTTGTGGACGTGTCTGAGCCATGGCACAGCTCAGGGTGCAGGTCCCAGAGCGGGGCCCCGGCTGGGCGCTCCGGGTCTTTCAGACCCTCAGGGGCGACTGGGCTCAGCTCCAACCCCGGCTGCCGCAGCTGGAAACACTGGCCACAGAGAAGGGCGCGTCTGGTTAGAGGAAGAATCTGGAGCCTTACTCCTTCCTGTAGGGGCCTGTCTCCCGCATCCCTGTGATCTAAAGGCAGCACTAGCCCGGGCTGCTCTGATGCTGCATGGAAAGAAGCCAGCGATGCCGGTCCCCAAAGGCCTCTGTGATTAGACAAATGGAGGCCTGGAAGGTTCTTTGGCTGAACACTAGAAAAACAGCTTACATCACCCGGCCTGAAGAAACAGGCAGGAAATCCCCTTGTTCCTGGGAGAGGAGAAGCCCGCCTGCGAGGAGACTGGGCTCCCCAGGGGCCCAGGGTGGGGGGTGAGCTGGCCTGGAGGGCGGGCTGGTGAAGGTGAGGGGGCTGGGATGGAGGAGGAAGTGTGGGAACAGGACCCCCTGGGCCACGAGGCACCTGTGACCCGTGTGATCTGTTGGGCGGCCACCAGCCAGTCAGGTGCCAGGTTCTAAGGAGAGCGGCCGGTGAGCACAGTGAGCTCCTACTTCCTGGGGCTTCCTGTCCCTGCTCTGCTCTCTCGCTTCCTCCCTCCCCCCTCCCCTCGTGCACACTTGTGTGCACACACACGTACACTCGCTTGAGCACAGCCGCATGGACACAGATCCCTGCATGTGTACTCACGTCTGCACACACGTGCACACACACACTTGCACCTCCCTGTATTCGTGTCCCCAGTCCCCACCCCCTTCTCCCTGTGATTCCCCACCTGTTCCCCCAGCCCCCTGGAAGGGTCGTGGCCCGGTCCCCCATCCGTCTGTCCACCTGTCTGTCTGCTCTCAGTGCAGGGAGGCTTCGTGAGGACTGGCTGCCGTCTGGGCTGTGTTGCTGCTGCAGAGCGGAAGTCACCCAGGGGCAGAGACGGCGGGGGGTGGGGGGTAGGGGGATGTGGGTGAACCACATTGTCACTCAGGGTGCTGTAGCCCCTGCCCTGGCCCGGCAGACGGGGGGATCGGGGTGGAGGGTGCAGGGAGGCCATGGTCCTGAGACAGTCTTAGAGGCGGGTGTGAGATGCTGGGACCAGGAGTATGTCAAGTCCCTTTTCAGTCTCAAGGGCAGAGCCAGGCCACCACGCTCCAGGAGAAGGGAAAGCCCACGTCCCCCCAGGCTGGGCCTGCTGTCGGCGGGCTCCTATCGCTCCCTGTCCCCCCTCGGCCTCGCTCCCTTCTTGGGCTCATCCTCTGGGCCTTCACATGGACTCCGGTGGACCGATGACCCAGGCCTGACTCCCAGAGGGCCTGCCCGCAGCGAGGCACAGGCCACCACGCAGCATGGGTGTAAGTGGCACCCGTGGAGCTGTGCAGAGTGGGGTGACCCTGGGGCAGCAGCTCAGCCCGTTCCCACAGCCTGCTTTGGTTCTTCCGCCAAGCTCTGCCTGTCACAGTGGCGGGGGCCCGGGGCTCTGGGGACGGGGTGCCCCGGGAGGTTCTGCCTCCCTGGATCTGACTGTGGGGGGAAGTACTCATCTTCCATCCTTGAGCTCTACCAGTTGGGGCGGGGATCACCCTGTGCGGCCAGGAGCGGGGGCTCATTCAGGGCCCTGCTGAACTCGGTCTCCGCTTGCGCATCTGTCCCCAGGTCTCTGCTGTGTACCTTCCAGGCGCCAGGCGCTGTTCCAAGTGCTTCACGTATGGTACCTGGTGCAGATTCAGGGAGACGGTGCTACTGCTGCCCTCAGTGTCTGGGCAGGAAAATGGGGACAATCCGAGTCACGCAGTTAATAAGTGGGAAGCCACTCGATTTGATTCGAACCCAGGCAAGCTGGCTCCAGAGCCCATGCTTAACCACTGGGCCATCCAGCCTTTCTTGCCTCCAGGCTGACCTGCACCACACCCTCCATTGTTTCCACGGAAATAAGCTCCCTCCACCTTGTAGGCACTTTGGCCCAGACCCCTGCCTTGCATGGTGGGCAGCCAGCCCCCTCTCCAGGAAGGGGGGGGGACCTGTGGTGGCTCTTCTGTAGCCCACTCCTTTGTAGACAGGGGACCTGGTGTTTTCATGTGGGTAAGTGAAGATGGGTCCAGTCCAGGATTGCCAGGAGGTCAATCCAGAGGGCTGCCCAGTTGGGGTCTTGGGGGGTCCATGGCAGGTGCCCAGTTGGCCCTTTCATTTTTTCAGAGTATTTTTATTTATTCATGAGAGACACACACACAGAGAGGCAGAGACACAGACACAGGCAGAGGGAGAAGCAGGCTCCATGCAGGGAGCCCATTGCGGGACTCGATCCCTGGACCCGGAATCACGCCTTGAGCCAAAGGCAGATGCTCAGCCACTGAGCACCCAGGCACCCCTCAACTGACCCTTTCAGAGGGCAGTGGGGCACATGGCCAGGTGCCAGGTGGAAAGGAGGAGGCAGTAGCGGCTTGTCTCTGGGTAGAGAAGAAGCACACTTCGTGGAGACTTAGACTGTCCGGGGCCCTAGTGTGACCACATCCAATGCCTGCAGGGACCCAGCAGCAGGTGCTGGTCTCCTGTGGTCCTGAGCTCACCTGGTGCCACGGGGCCGGATGCCCACCCTGACCCACCGCCCGCCTCTGCAGGGAGGAGAGAGGGGGAGGTCCATCTCCCAGCTGCTGGGCTTTGAAAGGAAGAGCCTCTGGTGGGTTAACCCATCGCTGCACACGAGACATCTTTCCTGAGCCTCATTTTCTGTCTTTTTCATGCTAACTTTCCCACCATTAAAGAGCATTTTTAAAAAGAAGCCAAAAAAAAAAAAAAAAAAAGGGAGAGAGAACCAGATAAAAGGGAGAACAGGGCACCTGGAATCCTTTTCAGCAGCTTGCGGCTGCTGGGGGTCTGCGCTGAGTGGCAGGAGAGTGGAGGATGCCACGGGGGCGAGGTGTCGTGACAAACCTGCGTGTGTGCTGAGCCCGGAGCGGAGAAGGAGAGGTGGCGCGCGCCGTCTGGCCTGACGCTGTGCCCGCAGCCAGGCCCTGTGACCGGCCCACGAAGGCGCTCAGTGACTGTTGAATGCATGAAACACGGGACGTCGCCCGTCACCGAGGGAGAGTGGTTGCATTCTTGGGGGGGCAGGGGTCGCACGCCTCCTCCTCCGAGGGCTGCTGGGGCTGAGAAAGGCTGAGGGTTGCGCGCTCGTGAGCCACCTGCCGTGTGGGACCCGAACGTTGGGGACAAGGGGTCCGAGTGTCCTCCCCTCCAAGCCCCAAGCGGTACCAGAGGAGTCCATGGATTTCTCCAAATCAGAGTCTGGTCGGTGTGGCTCCTAGAAATGCCCCCGGAGCCCCAGGCAAGGACCCAGGTCACTGATTCTGGAGGAAAAGCCTGGCTCTGCCGGCGCCCCCTTCACACACACACACATGCACGCGCGACTTTCTCGCTACCGGCATATTTGTCACACTTACTCCATTTCTCCTCTGGCTCCGTGACACAAGGTGAGCTGAAGGAGAGCTGTTTGGGTGAGGATTATGAAGGCACGGGTGCCATGGAAACCACCGATCAGCCCGAAAGCCACCTCCATCAGGAGCCCGCTCCTCCGCTCTCGGTCGGCCACGTGGACCCTCTCCCCGCACCATGTGTGATTTTATTTGTTTCCCCCTTTCTGTGTCTCGGGCCCCCTTTCCCCTGCCCTCCCGGGTTGTGCACAGTCCCGCGCGGGACCCTGCCTGGGGGTGGGATGGGTGGGGGGCAGCGGAGTAAGGTTGCTCATGATTCTTTTTTTTTTTTCCTATACTTTCTGATGTTTCCAGCCTCATTTTCTGGTGCTCGCTCCTCCACCCCAGGAGGCGGCACGGATTTCCAGCTACAGATGTTGGAGGCGGAAAATGAGATTATGATAAACAGAGAGGGTGCCGGGCGTCTGGCGGATGCGCGAGGAACGGCCATCGTCTTTGGCCACAGAAGCAGCCCTCGATGCACCTGCACATCTCAGAGGCCGCACCACGGCCAAAGGCCGGGCGGGCTCTTGGGGGGCGGTCGGAGTCACCCTGGGTGGTGCCGAGATTCACAGCCCGGAGGGCGGCCTCGAACTTCCGGAGCCGCTTTAATGTCCCTGTGTGGTGTCCAGTGAGGGAGGCTGTGAGCCCCTGGGCCCCCTCCTCCTCCTCCCGTGGGAGAGTCCTAGTAATCATCCTTGCCTCCGTCTCTCCCCCGATGCTTTGTGTAGCCTTCATTTTATTTACTTCCAGCAATAGCCCCAAAGCCTTGGCAGGTCTGGCATCATTAGCCCACTTCAGAGAGGTGGTGGAGACTGAGGCCCAGGAGCTGAAGCGGGGTGCTGGTGTGCTGCTCCCGTCCCCATCGCCGCCCCCGTAGATCCCCCGCGGGGGCTGTGGGCGGGCTCTCTGGGGGGGCTCAGGGCACCGGACCTGGAGAAAGAAACCTGCTAAGTGGTGAGGGGTCGGGAGCAGATCCCCTCCTTCTCCTCCCCCTCCTCCTCTTCTTCCTCCTCCTCCCCCTCCCCCTCCTCCTCCTCCTCTGTCGGTCAGCTTCCCCAAGGAGGAGCTTCTAAACACTGTGTCCTGCACACGCAGGTGCACACACACACCCCTGTTCACGCTTTCTCCCTTTGGGTTGGGGTCTAGCCCCCACGAAAGCGTGAACCTTGTCCCGGTGAAGTCGCTGAAGGGATCCCCTTAGCTGCTGATTCTGCGAGCTGATGGGGCTCTGGGGCGGTTCGGGGAACCTGGCCACCCCGCAGCCCCCGGGACCTGGCTCACGAGGCCTGCGACGGGGACTGGCCCCCGATGACCGCGGCGGGGGCTGCGCATGTCCCTGGCGGGCTCCTCTGGGTGCGAGGGCCAGTTCTGCTCGGGGGCGTCCCCAGACGGTCATTTCAGGGGGAGGAAGTAGCAGCGGCCTGTTTTCTCAAAGACTAGACCCAGAGCTGGCACCGGGCGCCTTGGTGGTCAGGGGCACGGTGAGGAGCAAGTCCGGGGGACCGCGGAGGCCTCATCTCAACGGACCTCTCTTTTTTTTAAATTTTAAAGATTTTATTTATTTGAGAGAGAGAGAGAGCATGAGCAGAGGCAGAAGCAGAGGGAGAGGGGGAAGAGACTCCCTGCTGAGCAGGGAGCCGATGTGGGGCCGATCCCAGGGCCCTGAGATCGTGACCTGAGCCGAAGGCAGAGGCTTCACAGAATGAGCGCCCAGGTGCCCCACGGTGGGACCTCTGTGCCGCGGGACGGGACGCGGCTGGCCCTCGGCGAGTCCCTCTCCTGTTCTCCTCCTCCTGTCCGTCCCCTTCCAGGCCTCTGACCCTTTCTCTTCATCGCCCCCCACCCCTGCTTTGTCCTCGCCTCTTTCTTCTCCCCACCCTCCACCTGACCTAGAGGTCACGTGCTGATGCCTCATCCGGGCTGAGGACCTGAGGGCCGGCCCGGGGCCTTCAACCTTCTCCCCTCGTTCCTGAGAATGAAGAATGAAGACTTCCAAGCAGTGAATCTCGCTCGTCCTGCCCGGGAGCGGGGACTCGCTTCTTTCCCGAGGCTCGGTCTCCTTGTGCAGTCCCCAGCTTGGTGAACAGACCCACGTCAGGGCCCTGGGCTTCCGATCCCCCAGGGTCCCTCCCACCAGCTTTCCTGGATCATACAACCCGCTCTACTTGGGTAAGCAGGAAAGAGACACCCAGGAGTCGTTAAAAAAAAAAAAAAAGTGAAGAGTGTCCATGTCTCGAGGGTTTTGTTTCTTTAGAGGGAAAGCGGATAGGTGGTTGTTTAAAGCAGAGTTCTGGGAGCAGTCCCAGCTTAACTGGAAAACCGCATTCAGACTGGCTGGAGAGGCCTCAGGAATGGCAAACAGCTTCTCCTTGCTCAGAGGAATTTTCTGGAAACCATAATGGCCGTTTTTCCCAACCACAGGCTGGTCTCTCTGGCAGAATGAGCGTGAGTCTGTGGTCAGGGTGGCCAGGCTGGAGCCAGCCTAGATGCTTCCACAGTCTGAGCTTCCCCCGCCCTGGGGACCGGAGGCTGGGGTTTCGGGGGAGCGTGTGGCTCCCAGGAGCCGCCGCACGGTGGGGTCCCCGTGGGCAGCAGCGTGGCGGGACCCTCGGCAGCTGCCGGCTGCCCCAGGACGGCTTCCAGGCGGAAGCGCAGGCCTGTGACTGCCGAGTGCAGGCCGGGGTGGGCGCTTCGCAGCGTGTCCCAGTTAGTCCGACGCGACATTCGGTGATCCTTTCCATTTGTCATAAGAAGAAACAGGCCGGGGTGGTGAGGAATGTGCCCAAGATGTCACAGAGGATGTGCTGGGTCCGCCCAGGTCTGACTCCACGCCCAGCCCTGGGCACTGCCTGTCTGGCGCAGCCCTCCGACCGGGAGGCGGGCCCCAAGCCAGGCCTCGGAGCGCGGGCCAGGCGCTGGGGGCCCCGAGGGGGCAGGGAGCACGGGGACATCCCGCCCGCGAGGCTGCGCTGGGTCTCCCACCACATGCTGCGTCCCCCCACCCTCCCTGTCCTCAAGGGGTGGGCTGGACAGATCAGGACTTGGCTGCTGATGCCAGGATGGGCCAGGAAACAAGGGTGTGGGCTCTGGGCCCCTCCACGGGGAGGGCGGTGACACCGGCGGAGGCGGGCACCTCGGTGGGGCCCGGAGGTTTGAGTGCCATTGGGTCGTCTGGGCCGTGCTCTGCGGAGGCTGGGGGGCGGTGCTGGAGTCCTGTCTTCTGGATATTTCGTAGAAATGCAGCCGTCGGAGGGAGGGTGCGGCTTCACCAGCCAGCGGTCAGGTGCTTCCTGGAATATTAGAAATACCGGGTGTGCCCGACGCACTTACACTTTTTACTCATTTGTGTAATTGTTTTACTTAAGCAATGGCTGCTTATTTATGAGCTGGAAGCAAAAATCATGCACAAGTAAGAGTAAGGCTCGCAAGAAATATGATGTGGGTAATTTAAAAAAAAACCTTTTTTGGGTGTGTCTCTGTAAGATAAACACCTGTTAATTAATTAATTAATTAGGGAGGGAGATGGGGGTGAGGGGCAGAGGGAGAGAGAGAATCTTAAGCTCCGTGCTGGGGACTCTGAAGTCCATCTCACGACCCTGAGATCACGACCTGAGCCAAAATCAAGAGTCAGATGCTTAACTGACTGAGCCACCCAGGTGCCCTTGTGGTTATCCTTTTTTATTAAAAAAAAAAGATTATTTAGGGACGCCTGGGTGGTTCAGCGGTTTAGCATCTGCCTTCGGCCCAGGGGTGATCCCGGGATCCAGGGATGGAGTTCCATGGGGGTCTCCCCATTCAGCGGGGAGCCTGCCTCCCCCTCTGCCCTTTCCCCCACTCCTGTTCTCTCTCTCTTTCTCTCTCTCAAAGGAATAAATAACCTTTTAAAAAAAGATTTGTTTATTTATTCATGAGAGACACAGATACAGGCAGACGGAGAAGCAGGTTCCATGCAGGGAACCCGATGCAGGACTCGATCCCAGGACCCTGGGATCACGTCCCGAGCCAAAGGCAGACGCTCAACCCACTGAGCCACCCAGGAATCCCTCTGGTTATGATTTTTAAAGTCTTTATCTGGGGCGCCTGGGTGGCTCAGTTGATTAAGCGTCTGACCGATGGGGAACCTGCTTCTCCGTCTCCCTCTGCCCCTCCTCATGCTCGTGCACTTTCTCTCTCTAAAATAAATAAATAGGAGCACCTGGGTGAATAATGATAAATAATAAATAATGAATAAATAAATAAAATCTTAAAAAAAAGAAATACTGAAAAAATAATAAAAATAATAAAATTCATAAGCCCAGCCCCTGATCACGGCAGACAGGGCTCATGTTGCCACCGCACTGTTAAGTTACAGACTGTGACTTTCCCTTTGACCCTGGAGGGCTGCAGAGCCTTGAAAAAAAACAGCAGCTTAAGCCACACCTTCCAGTATCCTCTCACCAAGTGCCCGGACCTGGACCAGACCCCTTGGGTTAACTCCTTTACGCGTCCCCACAAACCTATGACACAGGCACTAAGGTTGTACCCATTTCATGGGTAGGGAAACCGAGGCATGAAGAAGTGACTTACCCACAGTGGCCCTGGTGTGGGCTTCCTAGCAGAGCGTGAGGGTGGGGCAGCAGGAGAGGAACCAGCCCTCCCAAAGGAGGCTGGGGGCACCCAGAGAGCACGGCCCGGGATGGATTTCCGGGGCCATCACCGAGTCCTGGCAAGTGTCCACCAAGGAGTTCCCCTGTCATTGGGTTTTATGAAATTTGTAAGAGTAAGATATTTTTATGTTCTTTCCGGAAAGCGTCCCTGCATATGCATAGGCATGAAGCTCCGTGACCCTGGATCCCCCTGGATTTCCCAGTTGGGAGACCAAGGGCAGCAGGCCGCCCCACTGCTTAGGCAGGAGTCTGAGAAGCTGGCCCAGGGGCCCCTTCGCTTCCCCGTCTTCGGGAACCTCGGCCCAGGGCGCCCGCCTCCGCCTCGTCCTGGGTGGGCGAACCAGCTCTGACCCGGGTTTTAGGGTGCTGGGCCCCTCCCGGCGCGCAGGTGGACGGTGGGGGTGGTGGGGGGGGTCTTGCTCTCGGGGTCCTTATCCTGTACCTCACGCTGGCCCCGGTCTCATGAAATGCCACCGGGATCTGTTTTCCCCAAGCTCCTTCTTGATGTTGATAAACCAGTCATTCGTTTATCCCACCGGGACGCACCCGTGCCTGGGGACAAGGTGAGCGTGGGACGCGTGCTCCTGCCTTCAGGTGTGCACACCCTGCGGGGCAAGGGGAACAGCGTGGAAAGTGCGAGAAGGCAAGCCGACGGGTTGGGGGCCCTGACCGCCCGGGGCTGGGTGGGCCTGGGTGACGCTCCGGACCCTCCGCAGTGCCGCTGAGCTGCCTTGGGCTTGCTTGGACCGCAGAAGCCGTGTTTAATTCCCGGTACCGCAGAGGGGCCTGGAGTCGGCTTCTGCAGCTGCTTTTTAACCACCACTTTCCAAAGAGGAATTTACTTGCCTCGTTGGGTCTCAGCCCCTGCGCTGGGAAGAGGTGAGGGCCTGAGTCCTCTGGGCCTGGCCCCTGCCCTGGTCACCCCCCCAACCCCACCCCCCACCCCCCACAGTAGCTCAGCACTGGCTTGCCTGCTGTTTGCATTTTAAAACCTGCTTCGCTCAAAAATATCTCCTCTAAATGGCTTTTTTTTGTTTTTCTTTTTTTTTTTTTAAGATTTTATTTATTTATTTGACAGAGAGCGAGGGAGTGAGAGCATAAGAAGGAGGAGCAGCGGGTAGACGGAGAGGGAGAAGCAGGCTCCCCACTGGGCAGGGAGCCTGATGACGGGGGACTCGATCCCAGGACTCCGGGATCGTGACCTGAGCTGAGCTGAAGGCAGACGCTTCCCCCACGAAGCCCCCCAGGTGTCCCCCTCAATTGCTTCTTAAAGTGTCTGTGACATTTCCCTTCCCGCCAATCATTTAAAGATATGTCCCCTCCCTTTTCTATTTCACCCGTCTCCCCACCATCTCCCCTCCAGCAACCACCAGTTTGTGCTCTACTTAGGAGTCTGGTTTTTTATTTATTTATTTTGTTTGTTTGTTTAACCCTCTTTTCCTTTGTTCATTTGTTTTTAAAGTTCCACGTAAGAGCGAAATCATGTGGTATTTGTCTTTCTGTCTGCCTGACTCGTTTCCCTCAGCATTCGCCCCTCTAGGTCCATCCGTGTTGTTGCAAATGGCAAGATTTCCTTCTTCTTTACGGCTGAGTAATACTCCAGCGTGTCTTAGACACCACATCCTCGTTATCCACTCGCCAGTTGATGGACACCTGAGCTGCTTCCCTATCCTGGCTGTGGTAGGTAATACTGGAATAAACACAGAGGTGCACCTATCTTTTCTTTTATTTTTTTCACATATCTTTTCAAATTAGTTTTTTTTTTTGTTTCCTTTGGGCAAATATACCCAGTACTAGAATTACTAGATCATACGTATTTCTTTTTTTTTTTAAATATTTTATTTATTTATTCATGAGAGACACACAGAGAGAGGCAGAGACACAGGCAGAGGGAGAAGCAGGCTCCATGCAGGGAGCCCGATGCGGGACTCGATCCTGAGACCCCGGGATCACGCCCTGAGTCAAAGGCAGGCAGGTGCTCAACCACAGAGCCATCCAGGTGCCCCTAGGTCATATGTATTGTATTTCTGTTTTAATTTATTTTTTTATTTTTATTTTTATTTTTTCTGTTTTAATTTTTTAACAGCTCCCCTCCATACTGTTTCCCAAAGTGGCTGCACCAGTTTGCATTCCCACCAGCAGCACCGGTTCCCGTTTCTCCTTATCCTCACCAACACTTGTTATTTCTTGTGTTTTTGATTCTAGCCATTAGGACAGGTGTAAAGTGATATGTCACCGTGGCTTTAATTTGCATTTCCCTGACGGTTAGTGATGCGGAGCATCTTTTCATGTGCTGTTGGCCATTTGTGCATCTTCTTTGGAAAAATGTCTCCTCACATCCTCTGCTCATTTTTAAACCGGATTATTTGTTTTTTTGATGTCGAGTTGTGTTAAGTTCTTTGTATATTTTCGATGTTAACCTCTTATCAGACACGTCGCTTGCAAATATCTTCTCCCCTTCAGTAGCTTGCCTTTTTGTCCTGTGGATGGTTTCCTGCTGTACATGTGAAGAGATACTTGAACAGAGAAGAGCTTGACCCATTTCCTGAAAGACCCTTTGTCCTTTGGAGATTGCCGGGGAAACAGAATGCAGGGGAGAGCCTCTGAGCAGGGATTTACATCAGGGGACAGAGCAGGTGGCAGCCCAGGTGGGAACTGTGTCTCTTCTGTCACCGTGGCCTGTAGCTCTTTTCCGGGGCCACCAGATCACACGACAAGGTGGCAATCATTTATCCAAAATGATGCCCTTCAGGGTGGTGGGGGCTGGTTATTGATTCCCAAGAGCCATGGAGACTTCTCTGATGATGTGTTGTAAACTCCCACCACCCTTGGACTGGCTCACTGTTAAGCAGCCAAGACTTCCCATTCATTCATTCATTCATTCATTCATTCATTTAGTATTTACTCAACTGTACTGGGTGCCAGGGGCACCTGGAGTCCACAGGAAGATGGGGAGGCTCCCCGGAGGCAGAGATGGCCCAGTTGGCTTCTGCAGGAGTAGAAGGGTTGCCTGGGAGAGGAAGCTCAATGGTGGTGGCAGCACGCGTGTTCAAGACACAAGGCCCGAGAGCTGCCCTCGTGGTGGCTGGGAGAGGGCGGGCAGGCACAAGTTTTGGCAGGGCCGTGTGTGGTTGGAGGGTGACGGGTGTGAGCGGGAGCTCCGCGTTGTGACATGAGCAAGGGGTTTCTGAGGATGGGCTCTGCAGGCGGGGTGGCTGGCTGCAGGGGTGAGGGGAGCAGAGACCTTGAAGGGGTTTGGGCAGAGTGCAGAGGCCATTCTGGAGGAAAGGGAGCCAATCGACTGATCCGGAGGAAGTGTGCTTGTCCGGGTGAGCATCTCTACAAGGACGTCCTCTGCGACGGCCTGGCACCATGGGGCACAGCTTCGTCCTCTTTAGCGAGGACACAGGGCTCCTGCAAAGTGGTGGCTGTGGGGAGGAGCAGGACGGGGAGCCCGTGTCCTTTGCCCGGAGCGATTCCCCTGGTTTCCGGCTCTGCCACGCTGGGCGCCGACCTGGCTGGTTGCGGGAGCAGAACCAGGATGCGGGCACCTGGGCGGGCAGGTGCCTCCCCCACCACCCGCTGCTACCTGTGCGCGCCTTCACCTGCTTGCAGAAGGACGAGGGCTTGGGGCAGTCCGAGCCAGGACCGCCAAGTCAGGGGCACGTGCTCAGAGACGAAACCCCGGGTTTGAAGTCTGTTTACGCTAACAAATTAATCTCTCTGATGCCGGGAGAAAACGTGGAACAAAGAGCCGGCTCTGAATTCCAAGCGCTCGCCCGCAGTTATCAATCTTTCCCGTACAGACTCTGGGCTCGGGCCATGCATCCTCCGTGCGGGACCTTCCCACCGGGTTTGTGGACACATAATTCATTAGATTTAATTAGCTGATCACACAGTCCCCTCCCAGATGCTACATCCTTCGTAAAGTCCAGCCTGGTTGTTGGATGAAGGGGGAAATGCAGTGGGATCTGTGGCAGCAGCGGGCTGGGACTGTCATCGCTGACACCAGGCCTTGTGGGTGCGGATGACTTTGCTCCCACCAGCAGTTTTGAGGGCAGCAGCCAGGGCCCTGTGGTCTCCGTGCCACTAGATGCAGCGTGTGTGGAGGAGGGAAATATGTACACAGGGTTCAGGATCCCCGGGTCCTTGGCCTGCTCTGCCCCCCACCAGTTCTGTGACTTGAGTTGACATTTTCATGCCTCCTTCTTCTCATCAGTCACCTGGGACACTGTTACGGGCTGGATTGCGTTACCCCAAATCCGAGTCAGGGGCAGACAGCTGTGTGATCCCTGCATGAAGAAGGAGGGCCTCTCTATATGCCATGGGCCTAAGCCACCTCCCTTCCTTCCACCCAGGACGCTGGATTCCCGACAAAGGGCATTTGTCCAGGTGTCACTGTGCCAGCAAGCGGGGCCCCTGCTGCCCGTCCCACAGACACCGACCTCTCCAGCTGCCCACAGTGTGGGCTGAATTAAAGGGGCGCAGATAACAGGGCTCGGCTGGGGATCTGGGCTTGTGTCCACAGGGCGGGGAGAGAGCCCAAACCTCCCAAACCCAGCACCAGCGACTCTGACGTGAGGTAGATGTGGCTGGACGAGCGAGTGTCTCGTGTCATGTCCTGTGTCGGCCCAGAGCGCCTCAGGGAGCAGCAGTCTTTGGAGTGACGTGGAATCCACTACCCATCAGTCAGCACTTCCCCCAGTTCCTTTCTCCTGGAAAGCTGGATCCTACTAGCCTTGCTCCTTTTTTTTTAAAATTTTTTTTTAATTTTTATTTACTTATGATAGTCACACAGAGAGAGAGAGAGGCAGAGACACAGGCAGAGGGAGAAGCAGGCTCCATGCACCAGGAGCCCGACGTGGGATTCGATCCCGGGTCTCCAGGATCGCGCCCTGGGCCAAAGGCAGGCGCCAAACTGCTGCGCCGCCCAGGGATCCCTTTTTTTTTTTTTAATTTTTAAAAAAGATTTTATCTATTTGTATAGGTGCTGCTGAAGTGAGCATGAAGGATTTTATTTATTTGAAAGAGAGAGAGAAAACATGCCCAAGTGGGGAGGCGGGGCAGAGGGAGAAGCAGACTCCCCACCCCTCCAGCCCCCCAATGTGGGACTCGATCCCAGTACCCTGAGGTCATGACTCGAGTTGAAGGCAGAGGCTCAACCCACTGAGCCACCCAGGCGCCCTGCTTGCTGTTGCCCTATGGGGTCATTTATTTTTCCGCCTGCCCGTCTGGGTGCTGCTTGGTGACTTTCCCAGCAGCTACTTAACGAACTACCCTTCAGGAGGACACCACCCCCTGAGGCGCACACACCCCCTCTGGGTCCCAGAGCCTCTCTCCACCGGCCCGTTGGGGTTCAGGCCACCATCTGATATGCCGGTGCCCTTCGCTCTCCCCTCTGGCCTCATTAGGTTTTGGAGGTCCCCCTGTATCTATTTCTGGGCTGCCCACGACTGCCGGCTTCCCCTAACAGGCAGCCACTTTCCGAGGCCACCCTGCCAGGAGCATCTCTTGGCTTTGCTGCTTCAGCAGGGCGAGGGACAGGAGGCTGGCTGTGTGCAGAGAGGGGTTCTCCTGCATGTCAGTGCTAGGTGCCAGCTGCTTGTCCCCAGGGTCCCAGAACGGGACGCTGAGCAGCAGGAAGGAGAGGGAGGTCCCCCGGACATGCTGTCTGCTTGGCCCCTAGGCCTCCAGGAACTTGAACAGAACGGGCAGTGTGTCGGCCCCCAGCTGGATGGCGGGGCGTGGGGACACGTGACCACACTCTGCTTCTGTGGCTTCCTGCACAAGCCGAGTGCGAGGTGGGCCACCGGCTAGGCCAGAGACCTTGGGTGGACCCTTCCTTCTCTGGGCCTCAGTTTACTCAGCTGGGAAATGAGGGGCTGGCTTCCATCCCTGCTCCCAATCTCAGGAGCCCCGGAGACTGTGGATCTCATCCCACTCTGCAGGCTCGAGTTCCTTTCTGTTTAGAGTTTCTTGGTGCTGCCTTGGAAACCGAGCCAAGGTCACCTTCCCAGCCAGAGTCCTGAGGGGGTACACTGCTCAGTGCCTCTCGCTGTGCTAGCCCCCAGGTCACCACTGTTTTCAAATGTAGGTTTTATTGTTACTCAAGTAGGGTGAGCGCCAAACACAAGGGTTGGAAAGATGGTTTGAGACTCAGAGATCCCAAGAGGGGGTGGCACCCCATGCCCTGCAGGGCCACAGGGGAAGCGCCTCGGTGGGTCGATCACAGGGTGGAGGGACAGAGGGGAAGGCGTGGGCGAGGCGGGGCAAGTGGGCTTGGGATTGGCTAGCTGGGATCATGCCGGTGGACTCCAGGGTGGACCCCCAAGAGGTTGTCGTCTGGTCCCCGGCCCTGGGGTGATGAGGACAGGGGAATATTGGCCTGTGAGACCCCGTGAGACCCCGAGAGGGCCTGTAAAGGGCCTGGTTGGGGTGCGGGGGCTCTGGGTTGGTTTGATTATGAAAGACAGGGCTCCCTGGGAGCAGGGTGGTCTCTCTGTTTGTTCGCCAGCCCTGGGAGCGGCCCGGGGCCCCGGCACATCAAGAACATAGAACAGGACAGAGCTACTATGGACACAGAGCAAAATGTGTGCTGCATGTCATTTGTCATTTTTTTTTTTAAATGAGTAGACTTTATTTTTTAGAGCGTTTCGGGAATTGAGCAGAAAGTGCAGGTTCCCACATACCTCCCTTTCCATCCCCCCCCCACGCACACATGCACACGCTTTCTCCTATTATCAACATCTTACACGAGGCTGACACATTTGTTATAATTGAACCAATGTTGATACACTGTGATTAGCCAGGGTGCTCGGTTTACACAAGGTTATCTTGGGGCTGCGCATTCAGGGGCTTGGACAAGGGTATAATGACATGCCTCCGCCACCGTAGTGCCACACGGAGTAGTTCCTCTGCCCTAAAAACCCTCCGTGCTCCTCCTATCCTCCCTCCCTCCCCCAGTGCCCGCGATCCCTTTACTGTCTCCTAGCTCCGCCTTTTCCAGAATGTCTGCAGCTGGAATCCTACAGCTTCTCAGACTGACTTCTCTCCCTTTACTGATGTGCATTTAAGGCTCCTCCGTGTCTTTTCACGGCTCGATAGCTCATTTCTCTCTTTCTCTCTTTTTTTCCCCCCGATAGCTCATTTCTTTATAGCACTGAATAATATTCCGTCGTCTGCACGGACCACAATTTAAATATGATGTTTATCCCCCGTCAGGATAAAGGCCGCCGGCTCCGTGGTAAGGGCCGGGCTCGCAGACGAGGATCGCAGGAGGCAGGAGCCACTCCTGGGCTTGCGGGATCGGGGGTGGCCGTGGGGGGTTTGTGGGTGTCCTCCTCGCGGGCTCTCTCTCAGGGAAGCCTTTCAGAAGGGGCCATCGCCTCCTCCAGCCATAGACCTGCAGGCAGGAAAATCAAGGCGGGGAACGGGGCTTCCCAGGTGGGCCCGTCGGGGACAAGTGGGGACATAGTCCACATGTTCACCTGATGATCTGACAGCAGCTTTGACCCAAAGATAGAGGTGCTGCTAGGCCGAAGGGCCCAGGTCTCCCCCAGGCCCTGACCGCAGGACCCCGCCTCCCCTGGCAGCTAGATTGGGGCAGGCTGTGGGCTCTGGCCCTCCTCAGAGTCCCCTCCTCTGCTTTCCAGACTGGAAGGAGGTCCCTCCAGCGCCTGGGATGCGGTTTGCTGCCCTTAGTCAGCAAGCCCCAGACAGGTCGTTCGCTCTCTCCTTTCCCTCAGCCAAGGCACCGTGTTGGTGGCCCAGTGAGCCCGGGATGCGTGTGTGTGTGTGTGTGTGTGTGTGCGCGTGTGAAGAGGCTGCAGGGGCTGTGGACAGTCCCTCCCCCTAGAATGATGGATCTGGGACCCAGAGACCTATGGGGGAATCCACACTCCTGGTAAGGGCGGACAAGAAGGGAGTGTCCAGCCCTGGGCATCCCCCCATTTTTCTGCCCCTCCTATTTGCAGTTTCTTTCTTTCTTTCTTTTTTTTTTTTTTAAGATTTTATTTATTTATTCACTAGAGACACAGAGAGAGGCAGAGACACAGGCAGAGGGAGAAGCAGGCTCCCTGCGGGAAGCACGATGAGGGACTCGATCCAAAGACCCCGGGGTCATGACCTGAGCCAAAGGCAGACGCTCCACCGCTGAGCCACCCAGGTGTCCCCCACTTGCAGTTTCTGGGGTGGCCCCAGATCCTGGAATCTCAAACTGCCCAAGGCAATGAGAAGGTCATTGTGGAACAGTGACAACGAGTCAGAGGAAGAGTGTCCATCTCATCTCACCCATGACACCCTGATACACTGTAGAAATCACCCCAAACCCAGGCCCAGCCTGGTGTGCACTGGACACCTCAGAGGTCACATCGTCTCTTGGAGGCCACGGCCGTGGGACGCCACCCGGCAGCCGGCTGTCCTCTGAGCAGGCAGAGATGCTCTAAGTGAGGTTAGTCCTGGTACCTCTCCTTCCAAACCTGACTCACAGCCCTCCTCCTCCAGGCAGCCCCCACTGGGCAAACCGGACGCCCTCTACCCACCTGGGTCTGTGATGTTCTCCCCTGATATCCCTGCCCAGGTGCTGTTGGTGACCTTGTCCTGGAGGAGGGACGGTGGGGACACCAAGAATGTGGCCGACACCTGCCTCTGAGCCCGTTTCCTGAGGGCAGGACCACACTGGGCAGACAGGTGACAACACCTGCCCTCCCTGCCACCATGTCCGCTGTGGGCTCAGGGGAGATCAAGTCCCTGAGGGTGTGTCTGGCTAATGCGCCTTCTGTTTCCCCATTGGTCCCAACAGAGGAAATGAGGGTGCTGGACTGGGTCCCCAAGGTGCTTCCCACATACCTGTCCCCACGACTGCATGCTCCTGTGACCTCAGGCTGTGCCACGCGTGCCCCGGGCCCTCCTTGCCAGGCGGGGACCACAGCAGGTGCCCGGGACAGGACGGCCATGTGGGAGGGAGCCAGGCCGTGACTTTTGGTGCTCACAGTGGCTCAGCCTGGTCGGGTCTTCCCGGCCCCCCGGCCCCCGCCTGCCCCCCACCCCCGACTCCGGCTAATGTCTTCCCAGCAGCGTCTCGAGGTGGAGAGGAGATGGGCCAGCGTCCACAGTGGGAAGACAGCAGGAAGCGTGTGAGCAGCTCTCAGGAGGCCTCAGGATGGGGGCAGGGAGCTTTCCTATTTACTGATGGCACATTTCACCCTCTGGTCATTAGGTTGGGAAGCAGCTCTGGTGGAGAAGACCCAAGGCTGGAACTCAGAACCTTGAGAATCTTCCGTCACCGCCTTGCTGTGCATCTTGGGGCAACTTGCTTATCCTCTCTGGGCTCATCAGTGAACAGAGACAAGGGGACTAAAGAGGGCTGGTGAGTGTAACCCTTCTTCCCAGGGATGGGGAGTCCCTTCCAGGGGTGATGTGGGCAGCCCCAGCAGGAAACTGGTCTCTGGGGGATCCCTGGGAGGCTCAGTGGTTGAGCGCCTGCCTTCGGCCCAGGACGTGATCCTGGAGACCCAGGATCGAGTCCCACGTCGGGCTCCCCACATGGAGCCTGCTTCTCCCTCTGCCTGTGCCTCTCTCTCTCTCTCTCTCTCATGAATAAATAAATAAAATCTCAAAAAAAAAAAAAAAAAAAAAAAAAGAAAGAAAGGAAACAGGTCCCTTCGACTTCACTGTGTGTCCTGGGGAATGCATGCCTGAAGCTGGGAACTGCAGGTGCAGGCGGGTGGGGAGTGCACCCAGCCCAGGGTGAGCATGCAGCAGCCTGAGGATTTAGAGGGAGAAGCTGGGGGATGGGGGGACCAAGCCAGAGCAGAGGCCTGTGTCCCCTTGGCCCTGCGTGGGGGGCAGGCTGAGCCGCGGCTTAGTGGGTGGGGCTGGAAGTGGGTGACCCGAGTCGCCGACCAGGTACGGTTGGCTGTGAGTAGAATCCTACTGTTTGCCACCTAATAAGCTGTAAATAAAAGCAGCAATATCTTCATTTATCTTCATTAATGACCCCTTACTCTGTGTCGGGCCGCGTGCCGTAACCCAAGGAGGCCGTGCTGACGTTACTGTCCTTCCCTAACCTGAAGACAATGGGGCACAGCGAGGTTAAGGAACTTGCCTGAGGTCACACAGCTACTAAGCGGCCGAGCAGAAGCTGAACCCAGGCCTATCAGAGCGGAAGTTCTGGCTGCCGTAGGGCTCCACTGTCTTTTCATCCTACCCGTGAGAGGCCTGGAGGGATCTTCACTGGGCAGCTTTCTTTCAGGCCCTTAGGTGGAGGCTGAGCCCCTGAGCCCAGCTGGCTGGAGCTGCTTGGTCCCTAAAGAGGCCGCCCGGAGCTTCCCAGCTAGGAAGAGGAGAAATCTGCCCATCTGGGCCCGGCTGCTCCTGCTCCAGCATCTGGCCTGAGCCTAGCTGGTGGGCGGGCAATGCCCACTGCCAGGGTGTGAGACTCAGGTGGGTGGTGGGTGGGCAGTGGCAGCTTTCTGGCCTCTTGTATTTTTGCAGGAGCTCTCGCCAGAGGGGTCGAGCTTGGGTGGATATGTATTTTGGCATTTTTCTTTTCTTCAAAGGAAGAAATGATTGAAAGTAGTGCAGAGCGGGCACAGACATGCGTGCACACAGAGGCACGCACACATGTATGCACACACATACACATATGCACATGCACACGCGCACCCCTGGGCTTGAAGGAAGAGAGGAGAAAGACCCTGGTTATTATATAAATGCCTTAAGTACCTGTCATTGCCCCGACTCCGTCTGCTGTTGCTCACACCAGTGAGCCTCTGGCCTGCGAGACCAGCTGCCCTGGGGCCGGGCATCCAAGGTGTCAGTGTCTGTGAGTCTCGGGGGCTCACCTGCAGGACACGAATGCCTCCCTGGAGGAGTGGCTGCAGGGGTTCCTGGGTCACCATCCCCGCTCGTGGATGTGGCCACACTTGTCCATCCATTGATGGGAGGATCCAAACCCCTAAAGAGGGTCTGGGTGTCGTAGGTGAGCTTCTGGGTGGACCCAGCTCTCTCCTCTGGGCTCAGAGCTTCCGAGAACATGAGCCTCTGCCTTTACTGACGTGCTCCAAGGAGTTCTCACTGTGCATGTCCCACAGCTCGGACCATCAGAAATACCCTCCATCACCCTGAGACTTCTACCCTGACCTTGTCAGGGGACGTTGCCGGCATGTACCCCACCAGCACCCAGCTGAATGAGGGGTGGGTGACAAGTGTCCACCACCCAGGTCCTTGGTTACAAAAAGAATTTTAAAAAATATTTTATTTATTTATTCATGGGAGACAGAGAGAGAGAGAAAGAGAGGCAGAGACACAGGCAGAGGGAGAAGCAGGCTCCATGCAGGGAGCCCGATGTGGGATTGATCTTGGGACTCCAGGATCATGCCCTGAGCCAAAGGCAGACGCTTAACCAATGAGCCACCCAGGCGTCCCACAAAAAGAATTTTTAACTGTACTCTAGGATCTGCTCAGGGTTTCTTCTGCAGAAGGAAAGGATTTGGTTTTTATTTTTTATTTCTTTTCTTTTTTTTTTTTTTTGGATTTGGTTTTTAAAATCAGATGTCAGGGCAGGCCTTTCAGAGACAAGTTTCTGGGTAAAACATGGGGCTCAGGTCAGGGGAGGTGGATGGCATGCCGGGGGCTGGAAGTGAGGGGGTGCCTGAAACAGGGGGAGGAAGAGCAGGGCCTTGACCAGGGAGTGGTCACGTTGTGTGCATGTGTACACATGAGTGCACGTGTACCTGCCTCAGTAAGTGCGGGCTTCAGCATGTGTATGGGCTCCGAGGGCTTATGTTAGTGTGCACATTCCAGTATATGGCTGTGTGTGCATGCATGAGTGTGTACATGTGTGGTTGTGTGTGCATGAGTGTGTGCACGCTCCAGTATGTGTATGTGTGTGTGTTCACATGTGTGCATGCTCCAGTGTGTGGCTTGTGTGCGCGCATGAGTGCACACGTGTGTGTGGCTGTGTGTGTTAGAGTGGCTTTCTGTTGTCACCAGCAAGGTGGGGTCCTCAGCAGTAGCGGCCTCCAAGGCCAGGCAGCCGTGTCCCTTCAGGCAGAACAAAGCACACGGGGTCTTGGGATGCAGAAGCCAAAAAACCAAACAAATAAACGAAGCGGCGCAGGCTATAAATAGCTGCAGGCTCGAGGGGCTCTCGCCATCGCTCCCCCAGGGGGAGCACACTGTGGGCCCTGTCCAGGGCCGGGGCTGGTGCGGGGAGGCCGGCCCCCCCACCTTTGGTCTCCTTCTCAGACAAACCCTCCCTCCGACCTTGCCGCCAGCTTCAGCCGCATCAAAGCCGCGCCCCCCCCCACCCCCGAGTGCGCCTCCTGCAAGGGGCAGAGGGTGGCTTGCTCCTTGGCACTCATGGGCCAGGTTCAGTCTGTTCTCCGTTCAGACCCCCACCCTCCCCTGCAAGGCGGCGCCCACCAGGGGGGTGCGCGGGGTGCAGGGCTCGGGCAGCCGCATGGGGTGCGGGCCCGGCGCCTTCACCGTCTCGCTCAGCTCTTCCCTTACTGCGGTTTCAGAGATTATCCCGAGAAAATGGTCCTCTCATCTGGCCACCCTTCCATCCACCCCATCGTCCATCTGTCCTCCCAGCCCCTATCCACTGACCCACTGGTCGATGGCTCTGAAGCACTGGTGCTAACTGGTGAGCTGTTCACCTGGGCTTTTTTCTTTCTTTTTTTTTTCAGAGAGGGAGGCGGGTGGAGGGGCAGAAGGAGGGGGACAGAGAATCTTAAGCAGATTCCACGCCCACGAGGAACCCGACACGGGGCTCCATCTCACAACCCTGAGTCCATGATGTGAGGTGAAATCAAGAGTCAGATGCTGGGGCACCTGGGTGGCTCAGTGGTTGAGCGTCTACCTTCAGCCCAGGATGTGATCCCGGGGTCCTGGCATCGAGTCCCACACCGGGCTCCCTGCAGGGAGCCTGCTTCTCCCTCTCCCTATGTCTCTGCCTCTCTGTGTGTCACTCATGGAAAAAAAAAAAAGAGTCAGATGCTTAACTGGCTGAGCCACCCAGACTCAGCCATCACCTGGTTTCTCGATCCCACTCTGCTTGCTCTTTCATGTGGGACACAGACCTGCACCCAGGCAAGGGGCATGGAGAAAGAGCGGACCCATGGCAGGAGAACGCTGGTTGCTCTGGGAGCTCCGGGCCAGGGCTCCACGGTGGTGCGGGATGTTTGCTTCTTTGCTTCTGGCCTCCTGCTGGCGGGGATGGAGTAGCAGTGAAGGGGCCGCACCATGGCCCCGGGGTGTGTGGGCCAGGTAATCCCCGGGTCACTGCGGCTGGGATGCCAGGAGAGATCAACAGGCCCCAACAGCGGGAACTAACAGTGGGTGACGCTCTTCATCATTTTTTAAGTGCCTGCTACGTGCTGGGCACCGTGTCCACCACTGCGCCCGGATGTCTTCACTGAATCCACTCCACAAGTCCACTCTCTGGAGGACTGGGGGCTCAGAGGAATTAAAGCCCTTGCACCGGCCCGGGGTCAGTTCGTGGGTCCGTGCAGGTGCTGTCACCCTCATGGGCTGTGTGACTGTGGCCAAGCCTCTTAACCTCCCCAAACCCTATTTTCTCTGGCAAAAAGGAAGGATCTGCCGTGGAATCCAGGCTCCCCATCTTTCCAAGTCTGTGAACTGCATTTTAATGTCAAACGCTTTGAGTATCTTTTCACGTGCCAGTGCTTTTATTTTTAGGATTCGTTGGTCGAGAAAATTCACAATGATAAAAAGCTGCTTTGAATGCGGTAGTGGTTTAAAATCAATTTGTATTTGATTATTCACAACTGCATGTCTATGCATCTGAAAGATGCCCCCGATGTGGCCGTTGTTTATTGAGTCCAGCGGGCAGGTTGGGTGTATGGATCTTGGTCTCTGTGTCAAGACTCTGCAGCCCCCACGGGTCGGGCCACGTGCCGCCCTTGCAGGTCTATCTTTTAAATTGAGTAAAGGCATCAACCCTTGCGTCCCCACCCCTCCTGGGTCGCAGTAAGAAAGGGCAAAATTAGGGCAGTGAGCAGAGACCCTAATGGAAGTTGTTGGTTGCAAACCAGACCGGAGCCCAAGGGGGAGGGGGTCAGACCGCCCCCCCCCATGGCCTCCCCAGCGTGGTCAGTGCCTCGTGGCCACGGCCCCCCGGCCCACAGGAGCAGAATCGTGTGGTGATCGTGCAGATGCTGACATCCCGGGGACACTTCTCAAATGCCTTGTGGATCCCAAAAGAGAACGTGCAAAAGGCTGGGAAACAGGTCAGACCTTTCCTTTTATTCATTGTTCCTTTCTGAGATGAGATTTGGGTTGACTGCATACATCAGCATTCTGGCCTCCCTGGGGAAGGAGAAGCAGAGCTCTCCTCCCACCTCCTCCCTCCCTCCCTCCCACCTCCTCCCTCCCTCCTCCATCCCTCCGTGGCTTCCTCCTCCTCCCCCCGCTCCCCCTCCCTGCCAAGGACTCAGCCCGTGATGCGATGCAAGGGCCAGGCCGGCCGCTCCGAGGAGGCCCTGGCGGGGCTTCCCGAGTCTGCAGAGGCCGCCTCTGGCCAGCAGCCCCTGGTCCGGGAGGGAGGCCAGGCTTGCCTGGTGGTTTCAGCCCTTGGAAGGCTGCTGGTGAGCTGGAGCTCGTCTTGCACACTGTGTGTTGGATGATTTCCGGATCACGTAAACATTTTGATAAAGGAGGATTGGAAATACAGGTTTGCTTTTGCTAGATGCCCTGTTGGCACCCAGAGGCTCTGAAGCGGCTGCCCAGCCCTCCCACCTGGTCTAGTTACTGCCCACGATGCTGCTTCCCCTCCCGGCTCCTGGTTCTTTTCTTTCACGTAGTCATTTATCCCTGAGAGAGTTTCCCTCTGATGGGGGACTGGGGGACAGACGGGGTGGTTGCTGGAGGACTTACGGTGAAAAGTGAAGGTTGTGTAGGACAGAGGCAGAGGGACCAACAGGGCCCCAATCTGGGTGGGGAGAGGATGTGGCTCCAATGGATCCCAGGGCTCTGGGGACACACGGGGTGGTGGGGGGAGGGCTTGCCAGCGGTGAAGCTGGAGAGATGAGCCAAGGCCCGGGGAACACAGCATCTGTGGGGACAGGGACACGTCCTGCGGTTGCCATAGGGCGGCCCTCCGAGACTGTGAGAGTGGATTGCATGTGTCCACTTGACCAGGTCGTGGGGTGCCCACACGGCTGGTTGGACGTTACTCTTCTGCAAGGGTGTTTCTAGAAGAGGCTGGTGCAGGAATCCAGGGGATGGGGAAAGGAGAGAGTCCTCCCCAGCGTGAGCAGGATTGCCCAACCCATCGGGGCTACAGGAGCCAGTTCCTTGACCACCAATCTCTTAGCATCTCTCTCTCCAACTCCATTGCCATCGCCATCCCCACCCCCACCTCCCTCCCTATTTCTATCCCCACCTCCACTCCCATCTCCTCTGCCCCCACATCCATCCTCACCCTCACCTCCTCCCCCATCTCCATTCCCACCTCCATCCGCATTGCTCCATGTCCAATCTCTCCTATTTGCTGTTTCCCTGAACAGGCCTAACTAATAGGGACACTGTGCCTCACCCTCCTCTACACTGTCCTCTGAGTCCGCATGATTATTGGCAGCAGAGCAGAGCTCACTGCTTCCCCAGGCAGCCCTTCCGTGACAGTCCGCCCACCTGCTGACGAGAAAGCTCCTGACATCGCCATAACATGTTTTGCTCCAGTACCACCTTGCCTCCCTGTTTCTCCCAAAGGACCTGGGGCCGCGGAACTCATCATCCTATTCCTCGTGGGCAGGCCTTCAAGTGTCTGAATGCTGCCTAAGGCCCCCTGTAAGTCTTCCCTCTGCTTCTTGGGCCCCACTTCTCCTTCCATGCCTCATATGATGCCATATCCATATATGCAGACCCATCTGGGGGGTAGCAGACCACCCACTAACTGCCCACTCACCTACCCCGTGTTGATTCTGTGCGATTCCTCTCCTGGTGCCTGGGTGAGGATGAACTGGACCCAGGTGCGCCCACCAGCTTTTCTCTCTTGGGCATTCGGACTGATGTTGTGAAATTGCCATTGGGTCAAACTGGGCTTTGGGGCAGAGCTGAGGAAGGCAGGCGCCTCCTGCCAGGTGGCTGGGTAGCAGGGGCAGGAGGCAGCCACCAGGCAGGGGAGAGAGAGCATCGCTTGGAGGCCTGACGCTGGCTAGCCACTTCTCACCCTCCCCAGGGCCCCGCAGTCTCCACCCGTGGGTCCTACGAAGGACAAACCAGTCCGCTCCCTTGTGAAAACCCTTCCCAGCAACCAAAGCTGGGTCAGCACATCACTCCCACCCTTTCTTCTTCCCCGTCCTCCCCTCCGCCTCCCTGGCCACCACCAACGGGGGCAAACTGGTTTGTTAGCATCTCTTGAAATCAGGGGCCCAGGTGCAGGAGGACGGCCCATCTCGGAGCAGCACAGCACACACGACTTGCAGGAGAGCGTGGGCCACAGCAGGGCCCTCGCGGGGAGCCCTCCTGTTTGTGGGGCCTCCCTGCACAGGTGCCACCCATTCCAGCCCAGAGTGCCAAGTGTGTTCCTTCCCCATCCCTGCCCCAGCAGCCTGGAGCCCGCGGAGTTCCTCTCGTTTCTAAGAATGCCCCTCTCCTCCGTGTAGGGCTCCCTCAAGGCAGCCACCGCCACCCCGCTGCTCCTCTCACGGGGCCGTGGCGCCCACGGGCACCCCCTCCCCACCCTGCGGCCTTGGGGGTCTCCGGCGCCTGCTTCCCTTGTCCCAGATCCAGGGAGTCGCCGACTCGGGGGGGCAGGAAGGGTGGTGTGGACCACACCACCCGGAGCGATTGTGCCCTTTCACAGAAGACCGCGGGTTCCAGAGACCAGAAACATGCTCGGGAGCAGCATGTGAGTTGGCAGCGGGGCCTGGGCTGACTCCAGCTCCGGCGGGGGGGGGGGGGGCGAGCGCAGTCCAGCTCCCCTGCTCTTGGGCAGGGGTCTCAGACGGGCCCCAGGGCCAGCACAAGAGGGAGGTCGACCCTCGCCCGGCAGGGACAGGCTCGCTTGTCCTCACTGCTGTCTGCTGGGGTCTTGCTGAGGGTTGTGGGTGCAGCTCGTTGGCAGGGCAGCCTGGGAGCCGGGGTGAGGCTCTGAGGCCAGAGCTTGGCCCAAGTGTTGGGCCGGGGGTGGGCGGGGGGCGGGAAGACCATCCCCTCGGGACTGTCGCTCGGCAGTCATTACAGCTCACCGAAGTCAGCGCGGAAGGTTCTGGAACATGTGCCTTTTGTAGGCTCCCTACTCCCAGAGCAGCATCCACCCATTTGCTTCACTTCCCCGCTTGGCACATCCTAGAGACGGCGGTGCTGCGCTTTCATCTGACACACTCGGGTGTTCGGATGACTGTGCACGTTGGCTTGCTCCCCTTTATGTGGCATGAAGGCTCCCCCGCCCCGTCCCCTCACCCCCCAGGGCAGCAGGCTGCCTGGGCAACCCCGCAGGATGCCACTCAACACCTGGCCAGGGCCATGCACCATTTAGATCATGTGTCTGAGCAAATGGAACACTTGCCTGTGACAGTGACAGGCCCCTGCCCCTGGGGGTGATGTGCTGAGGCTGGGGCAGGGCACTGAGGGTCCCCCATGGCCGGAGTCCAGGCCGGGCCACCCTTCCCAGCTCCCTGCCCAAGGCCAGGGCTCGCCCACCCTGCTGCCGCCCCGCCAGCTCTTCCCCGGCGGCCCCACTTGGCCCTCAGGAATCTTCGATGGCGCTCCAGAACGTTCAAGGGTACACCTCAGGGCCCGGCTGCCCGCTCCAGCTCCAGCGGCACCGCCAGGCAGGGAGGGGGCAGGGAAGGGGCAGCAGCGGGAGGATGGGGGGGTGGGGAAGGGAGAGGCTCAGCTTGAGTCCCGGCCACAGGGGCCACGGCAGGTGGGGCAGGGGGAGCAGCGGCCAGCATCTCTCGGCCCCGTGCACCCCTGCTCGCCTCCACCCACCCACATACGCACGCGCTCCCACCCCCACATCTACACATGTGCCCCCGACACCCCCACCCCATCCCACTGCACCCATGTGCCCCACACCCCTGCATTCACCCTCAGCCTACACCCACCCCCACCCCCTCACACCGACCCCCCCACCTCACTCACCCCCCCACCCCTACCCCCCCATCCATACACCCATCCCCCACACTCCCCCATATCCACACTCCACCCTCTACACACCCCATAGCCCTCCTCCTACATCCACACACACCTGTGTACCCACTGCACACAAGCACCCTCACCTCCCCCCCCATGTTGGGGAGAACAAGTAGTCCTGGCAGAGGGAGGGAGAGGGCAGGGGAGGGGACCGGAGGAAGGGAGGGGGGAAGAGACCCTTGGGGAGGGGCAGCAGAAGGGGAAGCAGGGAGGGAGACAGGCTGAGAAAGAACAGAGGGAAGGTGGAGCAGGGCCCTGGTCGCAGCCCATTTCAAGGGCATTTGTCGAGTGAGACTCCCAAGTGCCCCGTCCCCATGCTCACAAACAGATGAGGCCTCAGACGCAGGACCCCACACAGTCCCCAGGCCTGGCCGTGGGGGCCTTTCCCCAGACCAGCCCCCCCCCCAAGTCCAGCCAACCACTTCCCACTGACTCTGGCAGAGAAGAGAGAGAGACACGCACACTCACGGATGAGGCGGTCCGCCCCGACGCCCAGAACTACCGGGGATGCATCCAGAAAAGAAGATTATGGGCTGACTTCTCTCGTGAACGTGACTCCAAGCGTCTTAAACCACACATTAGCAGGTCAGGCCCACCACCCGCAGGGTGAACACATCTCGGTCACGCCGGGTTTATCCCCTGAGCGGAGAGTCGGTTTAACAATCGAAATCCAACCAGTGTAACTCCTTGTGCCGACAGAATAAAGGAGCAATATCGCCTCGATAGGCTCTGAGAGGACATTCGCAATCTCTGTGCGTATGTATCTGTGTCTATTTCCACGAGCGTAAACACAGGTGCACTTAGTGGCCTGAATATATAAAGAACTTCTACAAATCAATATGAAAAACGCAGATGACAAGCATGTAAAAAGGTGCTCAGCTTTGTTAACCATCATGGACACGCAAACTAGAATCACATCGAGGCACCATTACGCGTGGAACAGAGCGGCTAATGAACACGGAAGAGACGGATCCCCCAAGTATTGGTGAGAGTGGTCAACTGAACCTTCTCCCACTGGCGTGCGTGCATGTGTGTGTGTGTGGGGGGGTAAATTGGTACAACCACTTTGCAAAACGGGCAGTGTCTGCGAAAGCCACATATATGCCTGCCCTACGACCCAATATATGAGTATGACCCAGGTGCACACCCCCAAGAAACGTGAGCAAGTGTTCACCACCAGACTGTTCACAACGGCGCTGTTCATAATTGCCCAAACCTGAAAACCACCTGAACACCCAGCGACAGGGGCTGGATCGGTGTGGCTCGTTCCCACGACGGGTAACGAGGATGAGCAGCAGCTCCGCGTGCCGGCGGGAACCCCGTACACACCGTGTCGGGTGAGAGAAGCAGGCGGACAAGCATGTGAACTGTGTGACCATTTACATACGGGTCCGTCTCTGGTATAGAAGTCAAGGTAGTGGTTGTCGAGGCTGGGGGGCTGGCGGCAGGAACGGGCGGGAGGGGACCAATGTTCTCCTCCCCACCTGGGTGTTGGTCACGTGGGTGGGCTCCATTTGTGACGATTCATGGAACCGGGCACCTAGTGTCATGCTTTCCTTCGTGCATATTATGCTCCAATTAAATGTTTCCTTTGGAAAGCTGCCCTGTGCAACAGAAGCCGCCACGGGAACCTTGGAGAAGGGAGTCTGGGGCCCACTGAGGGTGCCCACTCTGGGTTTGCATTCACACATTGGGAAGCCCACCCCAAAAGTGGACAGAGGCCACCTCGTTTCTGCAAGGTGGCCATGGTCACGGAATGTCATAGTCACAGAGGACCTCAGAGGGCACCAGGTTCCAAACCCTCGCTCCTCAGAGGAGGAGACTTGTCCAAGGTTGCTTGACAGCCCTGCCCAGTGCTCATTCCGCGAGCCCATTACCACGTGCCCGGTGGCTCTGCCGGGGACAGCGATGGTTTTCTTTCCCCTTCCGCCGTCTCCTCCTTTCTTGCCGAGTGACCGTGTGCACAGCCTGGGGTCCAGCTGACTTGCCCGCCTGCAGGTCATCCTTGGCCTGTCAGGGCCGCATTAATGCCCGCAGCACAGCCGCCCGTGGGGCTCCTGGGGCCTGGATGTGCTCCCGCGGAGATGCTCAGAGGCTCAGAGGAAAAGGTCACTGGGGCCCTGAGTGGGGAGGGGGGTCCTGAGCAACTGTGAGCCTGAAGGGGTGTGTGGGAAGCAAGTGTGGAGGCCCTCCCACCTTCAGGGCTGGGTAGGGAGGGACTCGGCCCCCCTGGGCAGAGTCCTGGCTTCACCCCCAGAGGACGTCCAGTTCAGGCAGGTTGGGCGGCTCAGGACTCTGCAGTCCGTCCCCCCCCCCCGCCCCCGCCCCAACTGGGCTCCAGGGGATTCTCAGGCAGGAGGGCTTCGTTCTCAATTGCAGTCGCCCTCTTCCTCCTCCCCGCCCCTGATCTGTGTCCTCCTTGCCCCGAAGCCCCCTGGGTGTGGACCGGGCCTGCTCCCCCTGCCCTTCTGTGCTCACTGCTGCCCTGCACTCAGGCTGGAGGAGGGGAGGGTGAACCAGGGGACTCTGGACCCTGCAGCCGAGAGGCAGGAACTGTGGCTTGTCCCCGATCTACCCTACCGTTAGCCTGTGCTGTCACCACACACGGGTCCTGCGGCCCCCAGGAAGCAGGCTGCCCCAGGGACCCTGCCCGCCAGGTCCACTTGTGGAGCCTCTCCCCACCCCTGCTTCTCGAGGGTTCTGTATTTACCAGCAGAAAAGACAGGAGGCTCCCTGGCAGGACCCGCATCACCGTCCTCCCCAGCTCTCCAGCTGCTGAGGACTTTGAGTGAAATGTGATTAGAGTCTCTTCCTGCCGGCTTCTGGGGACGGCGACATCGTTATGTGACTGCAGTTCCCCTTGACACGCAGAGCACAGGCAGGGAACGGAGTGGTTCTCCAGCCCCGGAGAGGAGGGCCCCACGGACAGCCTCGGGTGTGCTGAGCAAAGGTAGGAGCCTCAGAGCAAAGGGGGAGGAAGAGGGGTGCCAGGCAGGGTCGCAGGGGTGACTCAGGGGCAAGGGGAGGGGAGCAGGGAAGGACAACCTGCTGCCAACAAATGACCTTTGGAAGTGACCTGGCATGGGGTCCTGTCCTCCCGGGGCGGCCAGCTGGGTGTTACTTAGTAATTTTATGAAAGGCAGTTTGCAGTGGTTTGGGGAAAGATGGGAAATATCCCCAAATAGTGTTCACGGGCCTGGCCTGCTGGCAGGGTGTGGGAGAGGCCCGCGGGGGGCCGGGGTGCTGGGGTGCCAGGCGTGGAGGCCTGCCTGCGGGGATGGGGATGCACATGGGGTGCGTGCGGGCAGAGGGCTCTGCGGGAGTGTGCCCGGGGGGCAGGTGGGCCGGGCTGGGCTCACAGGGCTGGCGGGACCGCATTCACGTGCCAGCTCTGATGCTCATCGGCGCTGTGACCTGAGGCTCAGGGTTTGTTTGTTTGTTGTTTTTAAATATTTTATTTATTTATCCATGAGAGACACACAGAGAGAGGCAGAGACGCAGGCAGAGGGAGAAGCAGGCTCCATGCGCGGAGCCCGATGCGGGACTCGATCCCAGGACCCCGGGATCGCGGCCTGCGCAGAAGGCAGATGCTCAGCCGCTGAGCCACCCGGGCGTCCCACTCAGGTTTATTTTTTGGGTGAGATCCACACAATATGCAATTAACCATTTTCAAAGCGAACCATTCAACGGCACTTAGTGGATTCACCCCCTCCACCAGGTCCAAACTTTTTCATCGCCGCAGATAAAACCCCGTGTCCACCAGCACTCACCCCCCTCTGCCTCCCCCAGCCCCTGGCAGCCACTAATGTGTTTTCTGCCTCTGCAGATTGCCCTAATCTGGAGATTTTATATGAATGACGGCATCTAGCGTGTGGTCGTTCGTGGCCGGCTCCCCTCACCTAGCACGGTGCTCTCAAGGCTCAGCCGCGTCGTAGCAGGTGACCACGAGCTGCTCCTTTTTAAGGGCTCAGTAATATTCCATCGTGCGGCTAGACCACGCTTGGGTTATCCCTTCCTCGGCCGAAGGACACGTGGCCGTTGCCATCTTCGCGCTGTTGTGAGCAGCGTCGCTGTGCCCACGTGTGCCCACCTGTTTGTTGGAGTCCTTGTTTTCAGTGTGGGGCTCCACCTAGGACTGGAATCCTGAGTCCCATGGTAACTCTGTGATTGGCTGTCTGCGGAGCCAGCAAAACCTTTTTCCACGGTGGCTGAAACGTGTCACATTTCCGCCGGCCGAGCATGAGGGTTCCAATTCCTCCACAGCCCACCACTCGCGATGTCTTTTAAAAAGAAACAAAAACAAAAACAAAATGAAAGCTGCAGCCATCTCCGTGGGTGTGAAGTGGTGTCTTCTTGGGGTTTGGGTTTGCATTCCCTCGTGACTCATGATGCTGAACGGCTCTTCATGTGCCTTTTTTGGGTCGTTTGCCTTTTTGCTCTGCAGAAATGTCTACTCAAGCTCTTTGCTCATTTTCTGAGGGGCTTCTGAAGCAGAGTCGCATCCCTCTTGAAGCCTCGGTGTTCTCATCTGTAGAATAGGGGGCATGAGAGTGGGAGGAGAAGCAGCGTCCTGGGTTCCCAAAACCCCTCAGGCTCGGGTGGCCTTGGGGTGCACTGAGGTGGAGTGTGGAAAGCCTGTTGCAGAGTAAGTGTCAGCTGTTATTACTTTTTAATTTTTTTTTTAATTTATGATAGTCACAGAGAGAGAGAGAGAGAGAGAGAGGCAGAGATATAGGCAGAGGGAGAAGCAGGCTCCATGCACCGGGAGCCCGATGTGGGATTCGATCCCCGGTTTCCAGGATCACGCCCTGGGCCAAAGGCAGGCGCTAAACCGCTGTGCCACCCAGGGATCCCCTGTTATTACTTTTTAAATCATTTTTAGTGTGTGCTTATGGTACAGCAGCCTGAAATGTGGAAATCCAAAGGCAGAAGTTGAAGTCACCTCTAGCCTCCCACATGAAAAGTTGCTGAAGGTTTAGGAAGGTTTTAGATGTTAGAACCTTGGGGATATGACTATATGGAGGAGAAGGGAACAGTCCTAATCCTAATAATTTAATTAGTAATGTTTCTCCAGCCCTCGTCACGTACCAGCTGCAGAAGGAGAAGGTGAGGGCCTGGGAGAAAGAGGACACTGGTGAGAGGGGGCCCTTTGGAGGCAGCAGAGCGAAAAGGGCTGGGCTCACGGTGGGTGACAAATAAGTGTCCAAGGAAGGAGACGGGCCCGAAGAAGTGTCCTGCCTCTCCTTGTGGCATCTCTGTTTCTGGAGAACCTTAGGCAGGGCCTCATCCCATGGCTCAGAAGCATAGGCCACTCGGGGAGTCTCCTGGGACCCCTCTAGTCTTGCTGCCTCTCCTTTCAGGGTCAGGCAGGTCTCCCATCTGAGATTCTCAGCAGGCTCTAGAGCCCCTTCTACTTGATCGTCCACTCAACACTTGCCGGGTGCCCGCATGGGTCAGACAGCCTGTGCTGACATGGGACGTGGGGATCCTCTCGAGTGGCTCTGGAGGAAACAGAGCCTGGAGTCTGGGTCCGGCCGCCAGTTCTGGGAAGGCCTCGATGCCCCGGGAATCACACTGGGATGTGATGCTCCTTGGTGTGAGAGGCCACGTTCCGGAACGCAAAGCAGGTGCATAGCAAGCAGCAAGAGCTCCCAGATCCCTGTCGCCGCCTGCGGAGGCCCGCTGCTCACCTGTTTCCGACTAAGGGGGTGTGATAGGCCACATCTGGCTTGCCTGGCCAGGGGTCAGGACAGCTCGTAGAAAGTGGAGAGGCAGCCTTGGGTGCAGTCTCCCAGCACGCAGGAACCAGATCTGCTTGGTGCCGATCATGCCCAAAGACAGAGACAGTGGGACGCAAGGAGACAAGGGCCCAGCTCCAGGTATTGGCTCTGCCACTTACCAGGTGTGACCTTGAACAGGTCATCATTTTTCTAGTGACAAGATTGGCTGGATCCTCTATAAGTGACACATTCCCAAGGGTCCTCAGGAAGATGGTGATGGTCTGTCTTTCAAGACCTGTGGGTGAGCAAGCTCCCACCTCTGCATCAGGACTGCCAGCAAGCCACTGGGAACCCCTGTTGAACTAATTTGTGCTCTCAATTCTCTTGGCACGCATTTACTAAGTACCTTGGATGTGCCTGGAACTCTCCGGCAGCCCTGCTCTCTGAGGGTACAGATGGTTCCTGCCTACCTGGAGCTCAACTTCGACCAGAGGAGACTTTTTCTGTGTCATCCCAGACTGCAAGGCCTTGGCCAATGAGCAAAACAGTCATAGGGAGGTGGGTTTGGGTTTGATACTGGGAAGGATTTTCTTCCCCCCTCAGTGTGGGGCTTGAACTCACAACCTTGAGATCGTGACCTGAGCTGAAATCAAGAGTTGGACACTTAACCAACTAAGCCACCCAGACACCCCCACCCCCTAGTAAGGAAGACTTTGTAGTCGTTCATGGGGCATCAGAATGGAATGGGCTGCCTTGTGAGGTAGCGAGCAGCTCATCTCTGGCGATGTTCAGAAAACGATGGAAGGAAAAAAAATTAAAAAAAAAAAAAAGAAAACGATGGAAGGCACAGAAGATATAATGGAGAGGCTCTAAGCTGACTCCTGCAATCCTGCCAGCTGGTGCTCACAGCCTCATGTGTGGGCAAGACCTGCGGCTTGCCTCTAATGGACGAACTACAGCAAATGTGACGGGACGTCATTTCCACGGTTGTGTTACATGAGATTGTGGCATCTGTTTTACATCTTTTTTATTTGTTTTGTTTTTTTTGTTTTACATCTTACATCTCACTGAGAGACTTTCTGTCTTGCTGGTGTTGGGCACATGGCTGTGTTGGGGTGGCCCACATAGCAAGGAGCTGAAGGCCAGTCCTGGTCAGCCACCAGCTAGGAACCGAAGGTGATCTCTGGCCTACAGCCAGGAAGAAGCTGAGGCCCTCAGTCCAACGGGCCTACGAACAACTCAATTCTGCCAACAACCCCCGGAGTTTTGAAGCAGACCCTTCCCCGGTCGAGCCTCAGATAAGCCTGTAGCCCTGACCTCGATTGAAGCTTTTGGGTGAGATCGAAGCTGAGGACCCAGCCAAGGCATGGTGGATTCTTGACCCATAGAGACGGGGCATAATAAATGCACGCTGCTTTAAGCTTTAAGCTGTAACGTAATATTGTTACGTAGCAGTCGATAAGCAATACAGGCTGTAGTAAAGGGGAGGCCGGGCTGGCTCTCCTGGGGGTCCCCTTCTAGCCTGGAGAGTCTGGGAGCTATGCCTTATTGTCTTCATCTCCTGCATTACACTTGGCTCAGTCTCTTGCATCCGTTAGGGACTCGATGCACGTTTGTTAAGTGGTACGTTGTGTCCACGCTGGTTTATGCATCAGAGAAGCAAGAGGCCTGGCCTAGGAGGAGGAAGAGCCTGAGCAGCATGGGGGTGGGAGCCAGGGACCTGGCTGGCTGGGCTTCGTGTGCCTTATTGATAAAACATCGGATTTACATCCCCCCCCAAGTCTGTGCAGGTCAGCCGAGCTTATGGGACAGCCTGTTAAGAGGCTCGCGGAGGTGAGGAGTTAGTATTTGTTATGAAATGTCACAAGCATTCCTGTGGGGTGACTCACGAGGCTCTGGGACTTGGAGAGTTTCCCTTCCAAATAAGGCTTGGATGGAGCTTCTTGTTTGAGTCTGAAGCTGCCAGGAGCTGGTCTGAGGACCCCGCCCGTCCTACCTGCACCTCCTCCTCTCCTTGGAGAATCCACCTGAAGAGATGGGATTACGGACCCCTGAGTCTTTGGGGGAACCTGTGGATGGCCTCCCGGCGTCTAGGAGGGCCTCCCCTCAGCGCTGAGAGGGTGGAGGGGCATCTCCTGGTCGCCCCGTGAGTGCAGGGGGTGACCACAGGCTGGTTCGTGGGGAAGAGGGAGAGGACAGTAACCGGGAGGCACAAACCGATCTTCTTGCAGGAACTTCTCACATTTATTCACACTCTGTGTAGCAAGTCACTGTTAAAACCAAAACTTCTTTTTTCTGTGGCAAATTTGCCTTAAAAGCTGCCAGCACTCTTTTCTGTTCCTGAGCTGAAATCCTCACGACTTTTCAGGGGCAGGGCCCGAAGAGCCCGGGAGCAGTGGGTGCCTTGCCCCAGTGGCTGGGGCGCAAGGAGGCAGGCAGGTTGCTCTGGTGGCCTTTTCTGGGTGGGCCGGGGAGAGAAGCGTCCAGGACCTGCGGACCCACTGCCGGTGACTGCCTAGCGGGCCGGGCCGGACGTCCAGGTGGCGCAGACTCCACAGGAGACGGTGTGTGGTTCAGTGGGGCGTCTGCTGCTGGAGACAGGAACGTGATGTGTGGCGGCCCCGTGTGCAGACCCGGGTCCAATCTGACCCCCCATTTCACGGGAAAGGGGTTGAGACACAGGCTCTGGAACGGGGTTTGTCGAGCTGCGCCCCTCCCAGCCCTGTGACCTTGAGCATGGTAATTTACGCCTCCTTGGCTGTTTCCTCATCGGCTTGGCAAGTAAACCCACATATGTGTGTACCCTTGTATAGACCCATCATACACACGGAACATGCGTGAAACACGTAACACATAATTCAAACGCGTACAATCGTACAACTATGTATTTATATATACGTTAGCTATGATTTTCTGTTGCTTTCACGAAAATTTTAAGTCTATGATCTTTTTAACCTGTTTTTTAAAAGTTCTATTTATTTAAATAATCTCTGCACCCAACACGGGGCTCAAACTCACGACCTCAAGATCAAGCGTTACATGCCCTTCTGATGGAGCCAGCCAGGCTCCCTCTTATTATCTACTTTTAATATATCCAGGGCCTTGTAGAATTTGGAGACACAGCAGTGGGCAGAAGAGCCAGTGGCCTTGTGTTGGGGCCTCCAACGTGCCAGTCGGGGAGGCAGATAAAGAAGTAGACAGATACGTGTGTCACCATATAGTGATGAGTGCCACCAAGCAAAGCCAGGTGGAGGGGAGAAGCTAGAGAATGATGGGAGTTGTTATTTTATTTTATTTTATTTTATTTATTATTTTTTTAAAAAGATTTTATTTATTTATTCATAAAAGACACACAGATAAAGAGAGGCAGAGACACAGGCAGAGGGAGAAGCAGGCTCCATGCAGGGAGCCCAATGTGGGACTCGATCTCTGGCCTCCAGGATCAGGCCCTGGGCTGAAGGCGGCCCAGGATGAGCCACCCAGGATGCCCATTTTATTTTATTTTTTTTAAAGATTTTTTATTTATTTATTCATAAGAAACACAGAGAGAGAAGCAGAGACACAGGCAGAGGGAGAAGTAGGTTCCATGCAGGGAGCCCGATGTGGGACTTGATCCTGGGATCCCGGGATCATGCCCTGGGCCGAATCTGGCTGTCACCTGTATTTATAAATAAAGTTTTATTGGAGCACAGCTATGCTCTTCCCCACAGGTGCTGTCTATGACTGCTTTTGCTTTGAATAGTTGCCACGGAGACTGTCTGTCTTGCAAAGCTGAGACCACCTACTACCTGGTCCTTTATAGAAAAAGTGCCCCCGTGTAGATGATGTGGCTGGGGAGGCCTCGTGGAGAAGGTGACAAGGTGTGCTGAGCCGATGTCTGTGAGGAGAGGAGGAGTCAGGGCCCAGGGGACAGCAGGTGTCACGGCCTTGACAATGAGATGTGCCAGGTGTGGCTGAGACCACAAGGAGGCTGGGGTGGTAAGATTTGGCTCTTATTCCAACAGGATGGAAGCCGGGGAGAGGCTGCCGTGCTGCCACTGCACAGGGGTGTGTGTGTGATGTGTGTGTTGTGAATGTGTGTATATGTACGTATGCGTGTGTGCACGTGTATGTGTTCCGTGTCATATGTGCAAACGAATGTGTTGTGTGTATGTATGTTTTATATGCATATGCACGTGTTATGTGTGTATGGGTGTGTGTATGTGTATATCATGTGTGTATATGTATATGCGGCGTGCTGCATGCACGCTTGTGTGTGCACAGATGTATGTGGCATGGAGTGTATGTGTGAGTGTGGGGCAAGGGGATGCGTGCAGACTTGGGGTGAGGCTAGTGTAATAATCTAGGTGTCTTGGACCGTGGTGACAGGTTGGAGAGGATAAGAAGCAGCCCACTCCGGATAAATCTAGAAGGCACGAGTGCCAGGACCTGCTGATGAGACGAGAGTCTCTGGTTTTAGTTCCCTGGAGAATTTGCTGAATGAATGGATGAGGGAATGAATGAAGTGACTTTGCAGGGTGCTGGGCAAGCCAACCCCGGCAGCGTCCCGGCCCCCTGCCCGCCCTGCCATTCTGGAGGCCCCAAGTGGAGGGCACCAGGCAGGCGCTGACTGTGGGCACTCTGGGTGCTCTCGGTTCCCCGAAGCCCAGCGGCCTTGGCAAAGGGGCCACATCTGGCCTCCGGTCACGGGGCCGAGGCTCCCTCCTGAGCAGCCGTCACCCCGGGGCCCCCACTGGGGAGCTGGGAGGAGCTGCCTTGTCCTGCCCACTCCACTCTCCGGCCTCGGCCCTGAGACCAGGATTCCCAGGATTCTGGGAGCACCTTACACCGCCTCTAAGGACCTGGTGTGAGCAGCAGGGCCGCCTGCATTCCTGAACTCGCACTAATTAGTTAAAACCCACGGAGGCTTTGAGGGTGCAGAGCCTGACACGGCACCTGGGAGAGTGAGTCAGGATTAAGGGAGAGGGGACCCAAAGTCACGGCCACCACCTCCTCACATGTGGCAGGGGGGCTGCAGCCGCCACCAAGCAGCCTGGTCCCCACCCCGCACACCCCAGCTTCCAGGCTCTGGCTCATGCAGGGCAGGGTGCCAGGGGCCTAGCACCCCCCACACCGGCCCTGCTGCTCCCACACAGAGCTCCACGTGCGTCCACGGGCTTGAGTCAGCAGGTGTTTGGAGGGACCCCTATCCCCAGGGCCCTGGAGACACTTCAGCCCCCATCCACCTGGCCCACTGGGTTGAAACCAGGTCTGTTAGATTCCAAACTGTCAGGCTGTGTCTGTGGACTGGCCACGTGGAGGGGGAGGCTCGAGAGCCACTGTTTGATGTGGCATCGAGGCAAATGGGGGGAAGTTAAATTGTGACCTCTCTTAGGGAGGAGTTAGATCCCCTTCTTTGGTCAAGGCTGTGGAGATTTTTCACTTGCTTTTTTTTAAAAAAAATTTATTCATTTTTATTTGTTTTTAAGAAACAGCTTTATGGAGCTACAATTCACATATCGCATATGATGGGCTGAATTACCTCTCCCCCAAGCGCCCCATGCGGACGCCCCAGCCCCGAGTGCCTGACTGTGACCGTATCTGGGGACACGGCCTCAAGGAGGTACCCAGCTAAAAAGAGGCCTGTGGGAAGGGGGGCTCCTGCCGTCTGACTGGGGTCCTTATAGGAAGTGAATCTGGGAGACCCCAGGGGTGCACTTGCTCACAGGAAGGACCCCGAGAGGACAGGGCGAGAAGGTGACACCGGCAGGCCGAGGACAGAGGCCTTGGGAGAGACCTGCCCTGCCTGCACCTGGATCTTGGACTTGTGGCCAAATAAATGTCTGATTAGAGCCCCCTCACCCCCGTCCCCGCCCTCCAGCCGAGGTGCTTTGTGCGGCAGCCCCAGCAAAGTCACGCACCCCACAATCCACCCACTGGAATCGTATAAATCAATGGATTGTGGCACCTTCACTCACTTCTGCAGTCATCAGCACGATCAAGTTCACAGCATTTTCAGCGCCCCAGGAAGAAGGCGGGTGCCTGTCGGCTGTCACCACCCTAGCCCCCGACCCTACCCTTGTTGCCCAGCCCCTGGCCGCCAGCGACGAGCTTTCCGTCTCTGCGGGCCTGCCGGTCCTGGACCCTTCGCAGAAATGGAATCACACGGCATGTGGCCTCACGTGTCAGGCCTTTGTCATTCGGTGCCATGTTTTCCAGGCTCGTCATCTGCGTGGCGCTCCGCTCTTTTTCGTGGCCGAGAATCCCGCAGGGAGAGACCACGTGTTCATCGGTCCGATGTCGACGGATGTTGGCGTTGTTGGCATCTTGGCCGTCATGCAGGGCTGCCGTGAACATCTAAGGACAAGATTTTGTTTGCACGCGGTATTTTCGCTTCTCTTGGGGGCACCCGGGGGGCGGAACTGTTGAGTGATGTGCGAGCGATGTGTGTTTGGTCATGTGAGGGGCTGCGTGAGGCGGGGCTGCTCCCTGTGATGTTCCCACCGAGCCTCATCCCTGCAACACCGGCCCTTTGGCTTTGCTTCTGCCAACTGAGGGGGCAGGAGGAGACCGAGTCTCCACCCCTGTCCTAACTTTGAGGCAGAGAGCTCCCCGTGACACCCGCTCTTTGGGCATAACGGGGACCAGTAGCCTTCCCATCTCCTCTGAGGTCCTGCTGGGAGCATCCAGTCCTGGTGGCACCTGCTCAGACACAGGCCTGGCCCCTAGTGAGACTCCACCTGTGCCGTAAATGCTGTAAGTCATTTTGGGGGAAAGGTAGCCTTAGCTGCGGGGGCGGTTGGGGCCCTAAATGTCACTCAGCAACTGCAGGAGTGGGGGGGCCGTCTGGAACAGGGCCGGAGGGGCTGGTGCGGGAGGGGGGTGGGGGCACGGGGACAGACGTTCCTTCCCTCTTCCTTTCTAGGGCCGGCTGCTCCCCGAAAAGACAGGCTTGCATGCTCCACCCTCCAGCTCTTGTCCGCAGAGCTTGGCCTTCGCGCCCTGACAGATCCGCGCTCGCCATCGGGTAGTGTTGCTGAAAGGTGAGCTCGCGACTCTCATGCAAATACAAAATGAGTACGTGCCTCAGATTTTATTTGACTCATGAATTAATGAAGACGCCGGCGTGGTGTTCCAGCTGGTCCCAAGCGCCTGACATCTGTAGGCAGTCGGGAGCGCTCGGCGAATTTACGGGGAGACAGACCCGGCCCCTCTCCGCGGGGCAGTGGTCAACACAGCTCATCTGCCTTTCGTGGACAAGGTCATTTGCGTTGTTATGAGTTTCGCACAGCTTGCAGGACGGCCGATAGCGCCAAGACAGGAAAAGGTGAAGATGCCTCCGAAAGGTGGGCCAGACAGGATTCCCATGGATCTCGTTTGCCTCGTTTTTTAAAAAAAGATTTTATTCATTTGAGAGAGAGAGAGAGAGAGAGAGAGAGAGAGAGGGAGGGAGGGAGCACAAGCAGGGGGGCAGAGGCAGAGGGAGAGGAAGAAGCAGGGTCCCCGATGAGCAGGGAGCCGGATGCAGGACTTGATCCCAGGACCCTGGATCTTGACCCGAGCCGAAGGCAGTCGCTTCACCGGCTGAGCCCCCAGGCATCCCCTCGATCGCCCCAATCCCAAGTCCCACAGTGTTCCCCGCCGTGCCGTATGACCAATCAGCTGGCCTTCCTCTGGCCCTCCAGGTACACCGCGTGCGTGAAGAAAAGTGGGGGGTCACAGGGGACTTCTGGGAGGCGAGTGGCCCCTGGGGAGCAAGGTGGGCACTCGGGATGGACTTGCTCGGGACAGCAAGAGGGTGGGAGGGGCCGGCAGCAGGGGACAGGGCACCAGGGCCACCCTTCCACGGCCCCTTGGTTTTGCCTCTGCTCAGCCCTCCTCCTTCTCCCTTTGAAGAAGCGGAGAGCAGTGGTCGGGACGAGCTCGGGAGGACGTGAGCGGGTCACTGGGCGCACCGGCCCCAGCAGCACCCATCTGCCTGGGGCAGGGAGCAGGCCTGAGGAGCAGCGAGCCCTGGGCTTTCCTTTCCAGGTGTCCCAGGGGCCCGGGCAGGAGTGCCTTGGGGGTCTCAGGGTGGGGAGGGCCCTGGAGGGCGCTCGGGCACCTACACCATCCTCCAAAGGGGCCCGGGGCTCTGCTCAGGGAGTCCGAGCAGGGAGGATGCCTCCCGAGAACAGGAGGGCAGCGAGGAGGGACGGGGGGCCCGGCCGGCGTTCCCGGGGTCAGCCTGGGGTTTGCCCAGCAGCGTCTGGTCTCAGAGGCCCGGCCTGGCTGGCCTGGCAGGGGCACCACATGGTGGGGGCATTCGACGGGGCTCCGGAGTGTCACGGAAGGGAGAAGTGCTCTTTCCCAGGTTTGCTCCGGGGACTCTTCGAATACTTGGCTTCTGATAAGCTGCCCGGGGTGGGGGGTGGACCGGGGGGCTGAGATTCGCCGGAGAGCAGGGTTGAGGAGTCACAGATGGGGGGCAAGCAGCCCTCTGTGGGGGACGGTCCAGTCGTCTGCCGATAATAGAGGGGCTGCTATGGGGCGCCTGGGGGGCTCAGTGGGTGAGCGTCTGCCTTCAGCTCAGGTCGTGATCCCAGGGTCCTGGGATCCAGTCCCGCATCGGGCTCCCTGCTCAGCGGGGAGTCTGCTCCTCCCTCTCCCTCTACCCCTCCTCCTGCTCATTTTCTCTCTCAATTAAGATTTAAAAAAAACAGAGGGGCTGCAACCCCGGCCCTCCTTCCTGCATGTGGCCCTCAGCCTATCCTCTGGATCAGTCAGATCACAGGGACAGTAATCCGTTAGCTGATCCACGGTTGCCAAATCATCAACTTGCTGGCGGTCCCCCCCACACTGGTGTTCCGGTACTTGAATGCCTCCAGGGACGAGGAGTTCAGTACTTTTCAATGGAGCCGAGGTCGTCTGGAGGCAGCCAGGGCCGCTACCGTGTGTTCTCGTATATAAGACTGAGAGCCTGTGTTTCTGGAGCTTGTAGCCGCTCATCTGACTTTGGTCCTTTGGGGCCACGCGGAATGAGTCTATTTTCTTTGGAGCAACGCAGTGCTTCAGAGTTCTTGCTTTATCCCCAAATTTACCACCTGCAGTCCTAACCATTTTTTAAGGTTGGCCGCAAGGTCCCTTCTCTCCGAATTAGTTCACATGAACTCGGTTTGGTGTCCTCACAGACGCCTCCCTCCATCCCCAAACTAAATAATAGGCCAGGACGGCAGGCCAGTGTGGAAGGCAGTGGGTTATGATCACCCCCCTTCTTTAGGAGACACTACCTTTAATAATGGAGCCGGAGATGGCATCGGCCGTTCTAAGGCGGCCCCATCACACTGTGGACCTGGAGCGCCCTGGCCACTGACCAGTTCCCTCATTTGTGCAGCTTGCGTGCATGGGGGCAGAGAAAGGGGTGCTCGTGGCGTTGCCCCTCCCATCTTATTTTGGAATCCTTTGAAGCAGACCCTGACCTAAGCGCTTCGGTCTGCGTGGTTTACCTGGGAAGGGATCTGCGGGAGCGTCGACAGGGCAGAAGGAGATGAGGGGCTCTTGGGACACAGTGTGATACGTGTGCTCTGGGGCGTCTCCCCCCGGAGCGAGGGAGCTGGAGTATGTCCCCCCAAGACTGTGGGCTGCTTTGGTGGGAGGACGGTGTTAGCTGCCCCCGCGCTTCTGCTTTGCAGCTCTTGCGGCCAAGATAGAGACGGGGTGCTGGTGCTGGGAAGGCAGGGGGTGAGCCCAGGAATGGAAAGGCCGCGGGGCGGTGGGGGCGGGCCACCGTGGGCACCTGGGATCCCATGTCGTGTCCCAAAGCCACGCCAGCCCCTGTCTCTCTTCCTTGGGGTTCTCTGGGGGCGGCGGGAGGTGGTAAGTCCCCTCCTCGTGTGGGGAGGACCATCATTTCGACTCACGCTGGCCCAGGTGCCCATCCTACCCCTTCTCCGACCTTCCGAGGGGCAGAGAGCAGGGCCCCGGGGGCTCTGGCGGGGGCGGCCACCCTGCCCTCGGCTGCAGCAGGAGCGCACGGAGCTGGCTGCCCAGGACGGGGCAGGAGCTGGCCCACCTCCTAGAGCTGCTTCCCCTCCTCCCCACCCCAGCCTGTGAGTCAGAGGAAACCGGAAAGGGAATATAAACCGCCCACAGCTCCGGGGCTTACTGGTGAGCAGTGGCAGGCTGTGAGCGGATTTGGGGGCGTCTCCAAGGGAGGGAGGTGGGTACAGGCTCCAGGAAAGAGGGACACACTCCGACAGACCTGGGGGCTACAGAGACTCACTGACGGTTTTTTAAAACCGGAACCCCAAGCTGTGTGTCCAGTGGCGTCTGGGACCTGGGGTGGTCCCGGCCTGTCGCTCCCTTCTTCCTCATGGGTCCTCCTGACTCTGCCTCCCCTTTTCTTGTCTCTGATCCAAACAGAGGAGCCCTGGGCCTTTCCAGAAGGGAGGGGGAGGGCTTGCTCAGCCAAGGAGGAGAAAGGGCTCTGCAGGCCCGGGATGGGTGGCCAGCCAGGCCAGACCAGAGAAAACAGTTCTCAGAGGGGAGTAAAGGCTGTTCCCGTTTTAATTTTTCCCTTTTGGCAGAAACTAACGTTTCTGTAGAAACAATGAAATATCAGGGTGGAGCCTCCTCCCCTGAGCCACTCAGCACCCCTGGGAGGAACGGTTTGTGGCCAGGGACGGGGACAGACAGCCTGGCTCCCAAGACAGCTGCCCCACTGGGGCCGTGCGGGTGGGTGGGCGGGCAGGCAGGATGGCTGGGAGGGTGGGGGTCTGGACCGGTCCTTCTAGAGACATGGTCCACCGGGCCCTGCTGCCCGCCTGAGTCCTCAGCTGACCTGAGCCCTGCCGGCCCTGCAGGCGGCCACACGGCGGCCTAGACCATGGCTTTCATTCCGTGAGGTCACTATTCCTTCCCAGGGACTGGCCATTGTGAGCCAAGGTCGTGTGGTGACCTCGGGGAGAGGCAGGCAGGGCCCATGCTGACGAGGCAGGGAGCTGGGGTGACAGGGACCCCCCCCCCCCCCGCGTTGTGTTGGGAAGGAAACATTTCTCTGAGTAGGCCCCTCACACCCTACTCACTGCTTCTGGCACATCCAGGACCCTAAATCCACCGGTGGTAGGTGCCTAATGCATGTCCTGCAGCTCAGGGCTCTCTGACCACATCCCTGGGACCCGCCTCAGAGCTCCCTCCCCCACTGGCTTCCTTCTGAGCTGCCTGAGCGCTTACTGCACCTCGCAACTCCCCTTGGAAAGAACCATTTTGGGCCCCTGGGTGGCTCAGGGGTTGAGCATCTCCCTTGGGCTCAGGCCATGACCCCAGGGTCCTGGGATCAAGTCCCCCATCGGGCTCCCCACAGGGAGCCTGCTTCTCCCTCTGCCTGTGTCTCTCATGAATAAATAAATAAAATCTTTTTTTTTTTTTTTTTTTTAAAGGAAAGAACCATTTACATGTCTGGCCTGGAAGTCCTGGGAGGAGGGACCAGCTCGCTGTGCTGGAGGCACCCAGGCAGGTCAGAATGAATCCCTCCTTGGGTACCTGCAGTCCAGTGTTTGCCAGAGGAAGGGATGTGAGCAGGCCAGGTGGGTCAAATCCATCAAATGAAAGATGCTTCCAAGATCAGGCGCCCATGAGTAGCTTGGGGTTGGGGGCAGAAACCCAGGGATTGGGGCCCTGAGGTAAGAGGTTCCAGCAACACAGAGACTGTGGTTAGGAATGCAGGAGGTGAGAATTGCTGAGAAGAGCCTCGGCTTCTGGGGACAGGCTCCTGTCCAAGCAAGATAAGTGGGGGCAGAGTCTGAGGACCCAGAGCCCCTGGCCGCACACGTTGGTGGGGGGGGTCCCTCTTCCTTCTGTCACCCTAGTGGATGACACCCTAGCCTTTGCCTGGCTGCCCTCTGCTGCTCTCTCGAGCCCTAATCTCGAGGGCGCAGGACCTGCCAGCATCCTCCTCTTTGTGTGCCACGTATGGTGGAAGCTTCTGGAAGGTGGCTTTTGGAGGATGGGGACAGATGCAGGATGTGCTTCCCCTTTAGACACGTTGAATGCACGTCACAACCCTGACAGAGTCACTGAGAACCAGGCAGGACATTCATCACCTGACTGAGAGGAGGCTGTGAGAGATGCCGTCATGATACAGTGGGGAAACAGAGGCACGGAGAGGTGAAGGTGCCCGAGGTCACCTCCCCTCCCCTCCGCCCCCTGGTTAATGGTAGAGAATCGGAATCAAAATCCGGAGCTCTTGGCTCATGGATGGCATTTCTCCTGTGCACCACCCTATCCTCCTGGATTGGGGGGAATCAACGAACGGCGACAAATACCCACACACATGCGTGCACACAGCCACCTGCCTGCCCCTGAAGCCACCAGAGGCGAAAGGTCCCCGGGGACCTGGGCGCCGGTGCAGGGAAAGAGGCGCCGCTGACACCCATGGCCTCTGAATCTCCCACAGACATCGTTCTTGGTTTTCGTTAGGAAAAATCTCAATGAAAATAATTACGGTTAAGCCAACAACAGGAAGGAAATCACAGAAGGGAGAAAAAAGGAGTTCAGTTAGATGCAAATATATTCAGAATGATGTTATGAACTCTGCTCACCCCCTCTAAAATTACCCATTAATGATTACACTCTAATTACCCACCTTTGTATTGTTTCGGAAAGGAAGAGATTCATTCTCCTTGGAGCGGGATAGATCCCCAGTAAAACGAGGCCTCCGGCGTACTTCACGGGGACCAAAACGGCCCCCCTTTGTCGAGAAGATCACGAGGAAGCCGGGGTGGCTCTGCGGCGCCGAGAGCTTTACCCCCAAACACTAACAGGAACCGAACGATGGTCTTCCCCCTGAGGATGTCCCCTCCCTTAGTCCAACAGGGGGATCTGTGACTGAACCCCGGGACCCAGGGGCGCTCGGGGCTGGCGAGCGTCTCGCGCTCATGTGACTCGCACCATTTTGCTCCTGGGGACAAGGGACAGGGGTGCTTAGTTGTCTTCAGGGGCTGCTGCTGGCCCTGGCGCCCATCCAGGCCACAGGCTGACGTTCAGGCCACAGACGTGGCTGCGCAAAGACAGGGCGAGGTCGCGGCCGAGGCAGCAGGTGCAGCTGTGCACGCGGGGTCAGGTGTGTCTCCACGTGTCCGTCCGGGAGCGTCTGTCTGGATTTCCACCACAGTCCCGCTTCCAGGGTCTGCCCACCACCAGAATAGGAATTCCCCGCTCGTTTGGCATCTAAACCCAAGCCTCCCAGACGTCCTCGTCTAGCTTTGTCCTTTGTCAAAGCCCGCGTTCCCGTTGGGGGCCTGCAGGTGCACTGAGCAGGCCACGGAGCAGCGTGGGGCCGTGCGGAGGGCGCGGGCAGGGAAGCCGGGTGTCAGGCATCTCTTCCCTGCAGTCCCGGGGGAGGGGGCAGGCCAGGTCATTTCCCCCACAGAATAGGCAGGAAGCCTCCGTCCTAGGAGGGAGACTCGTCCAACGCCACTTAGCGGCGGGAGGGGCTGTTCAAGGGCGCGAAGTTGTGGGTCTCCCTCTACCAGGATGCCTCTCCAGGGGACCACGGTCTGAGAAATCGGGGTTGGCTGTGTGAGGGGCATCGGAGGCTCTGGAAATCCTGCAGCTGGCAAGCCAGGGGGTGGTCCCCCCCGGATCCCCATGATGACAAAAGGCCCAGGAGGCCAGCCGTAAAGTCCTTGTCCCGGGAGGAGGGAGGTGGCCGGAGAAATGATCCCAGAGGGTCTGGCGGGGTGGGTAGGAACTCCCCGGGTGGGGTGTGAAAGCCCATTGGCTCGGGTGGCGGGGGCTTTGGTCCTGGGTGTGCTGGGCTTCCCATCCTGCCTGCATCTGCCAAATGGCGACGTGACTGAGCTCTTCCCACTGCACCGGAGACCACACTCCCTGGAGGGCATTTGTGGCTTCGTCTCATAATCTCCCTCCTTCCCTCACTGGGCTTTACGCTGGACAGGGCTCAGCCACCTGTTCTCATGTCCGTGACCCCACTCCAAAATCATCATCTCTTCTGCCCAAAGCACCCACCTTCACCCCCTGTCTGTTTGGCAAGCTCCTACCCGTACCTCAAAACCCAGCCTCTGAGTTACCGTCTCTCCTCCCTTGGGTTACCTCTTACTACCCTGAGCATATCCTATTGTCCTCGCCACTGACGGATTGATCTGCTCGCTGGTCTCCATGCCCCGTCCCCGGCTTGGGGCCCCCCATTGAAGGCACAAAGTCCTTCTTCCCCCTCTGCTACCGCTGCGTCCCCACAGGGGCTCCAACTGGCCCATGGATCTGCAGACAGGAGGGAGCTCCCTGCGGTTTGCTGAAGGGCCTGCTTCTCAGCGCCCCCCAACCATCTCTGACCCCGAAGACCGCCTCTCGCAGCCTGATTCTCCATTTCTTCACTCAAAGCTCTGGCTACGAGGGAGGTAAAAACCCAAGAGGCGGTTTTTGCTCTGTAGAAGGGATGTGTTCCAACCAAGTTGGCTGATAAGTGATTTTCTGCAAGTAGAATAATTGGACATGTGTTCCCATGGCAACAGAGCCCTTCCTGGAAACCATTCGGAGGGGAGGCAGGAGGAGAGGGGCCGGCTCTGGCCTCGCTGCACCCCCCCCCCAGCCCCCGCGGAGCTCCTAAGGGGCGGGCCTCCTGCAGCCCACTCCCCTGGGTGCCCCGGCCCTGCCCCCCCCCCCGGGGCCTGCCCCCTCACTGTCCTCTCCTGCTCGTTGGGCCACAGAGATCGCTTCATGCTGGAACCTTCCAGAGCTACACTCGAGGTTCCCAGATCTGCCATCTGTCTCTCTCTCCATTAACAGAAACTATGTTTTTCAACAACGTAATATTTTACGACGCACGCAGTGACAATTTACAAACTGCTCCCCTGAAGGCTGCCGTGGGATTCCCTGAAAATGACCTTTGAAGGTGCACGAGGTAAACATCCCATGTTGCAGATGTGGGAACTGAGGCTGGCACCGGCTCAGTGACGGGCGCAGAGAGGCCGGAGGTGTGGCCAGATGGCAGGTGGGTGCGACCCCCCACTGTCCTGAGTGCAGGTGCTCCCCTTACCCCAGGGGTGGGGGGGTGGGGGGGGAAGACAGAGAGAGACAGAGTCGAGGGGGAGGTGACCTTCCCTTAAGCTCCCTCCTCCGAACGGGGAATTCCAGGGACGCCCCCCTGCGGCCGGGCGGGCAGGGGTGGGCCGGGTGGGCCGCTCCCGGGGTGGGACTGCTGGCTGCTGCTCCTAAGGAGCCTCCTGGCGAGATTTCCTCAGTGTCTGGCTCCCCGTCATCGCCTGAAGAGGCCCGGGCCGCAGCCAAAGTGGTAACTGGATAAAGAAGAATCAAGCCCTTGCTTTTCACTCCTTGTCCTTTGATCGGGGAAAAGCTCCCAAGTGTATGGGGCCGGAGACACCGTCACATCTCCCTGCGAGGGTGTGTGTGCGTGTGCATGTGTGTGGGTGGGTGTGCATCCGGGAGGGCAGACGGACGCAGGCGGGGGTCTCTCCGGAGGGCAACAGGGCCCGTAGCTAAATTTGCTGTAACGGTTATGTCTTCCTTCTCGGCATTAGAAAGATATTTAGGTGCGTTACATAGACACACAAGGGCCATTGCTTAGAGAAAAGCCAGAGAAGTCAGGAGTCTGTGACCTTGCATCTGAGAGTTAAATTATAACTTAATTAATTAATTAATTAATTTAAAAATTATTCACAACCTACTGCGTTTGGTACTAGAATTTCCTTTTACTTTAGTATCTGTCTTGTAAAAATTATGCTTTACCTTTTGTTTTATATGTAAATAATTTCTTTTTCTCTTTTCTCTCTTTCTTTCTCTCTCTTTCTCTTTCTTTCTTTCTTTCTTTCTTTCTTTCTTTCTTTCGCTCTTTCTCTTTCTTTCTTTCTTTCTTTCTTTCTTTCTTTCTTTCTTTCTTTCTTCTTTCTTCTTTCTTTCTTTTCCTGTCTCTTTTTTAGAGAGGGAGGTAGGCGGGGAGGGGTAAAGAGAGAGGGAGAGGATCTGAAGCAGACTCTCCTGAGTGTGGAGCTAGACGCGGGGCTCAATCTCACCGCCCTGAGATCACGACATGATCGAAAATCAAGAGCGGGACGTTCAACCGACCGAACCACCCAGGTGCCCCCATAAATCATTTATGGAAGCCTAACATACATACAGAAGAAGCAGCCAGAAGCATGCACATTATCAATACAGGGCTCGATACGTTTTTACCAAGCCTTCCTCTCCCTGTAACCCAAACCCAAATCGAGAGACTGTTACCAGTTCCCCAGAGGCGCCCCCCATACCTCCTCACCACTACCACCCTAAGCCCTGGTCTCTCTCTCACTGCTCATAGGCTTGCTTTTCTTCTTCTTCTTTTTTTTTTTAAACTTTATTCATAAATGGGCTCATACAGCATGTGCTGTTTTGTGTCTGGCTTCTTCATTCAACGTTTGAGAGATTCTTCGGCGTTGCCACGCGGGGCTGTGACTCATGGGCCTTGCTGCGCGAGCTCTATTTTAGAAACAGAGCAGGATGCGTTCCTCTCTTGCGTCGCTGGTGGGTGTTCATGGGGGGTCGCTTCCCACTCCTGCTCCTGACGCTAGCACAGTCCGCATCCCTGTGCACCTTCTTGTCCACGTCCCCTGGTCAACGGATGGGTGCCTGTTGAGTCTGTTGCTTTTGAAGGAAATCTTTGTTTCTCATTCATTTCTTGCTTGTCCACGGGTTTCCTTCAGGGTGATAGAGGTTGTCACCCCTTTCCGTGCTTCTGGAACATGGAAAGTTCAGCCAACTGCTGGTCCTGCCAACTCCGCCGGTTTTGTGGGGGGAATATTTTGGTGGTGTTGTCTTTGGGTTTCGATAGGTTTACCATGATAAGCCCGGGAGTGTGCGCGCGTGTGTTTGTGATGCTTGGGGTTCTTAGCACTGCTTGTATCCGTGTCTTGATGTCTTTTGTCAGCTTTGAAAATTCTCCATCACCTCCTCAGGTTCTGCTTCTGCTCCACCCTCTTCCCTTCTCCTCTTGGCCTGTGTCCTGGGGGTGGGGGGGAGAACCACTCCAGGCCAGGAGGGCGAAAGTGACCCAGAAAGTCCCCCATACTCTGTGTAGCTGCTCTTCTTTCTGGGATCGTGACATCTCAAGCCCTGGCTTCCTAAGTAGCCCCGAATTCCAGTTTCGGTCACCCAGCCTCATGGGACGGTGGAAGCTCTGCTTGCTTCCTCTGGCTCTCAGGGGTTATTTCTGCAGGCCTGGGTCTCTCTGTCCATGCTGCCAGGGAACTAACCCGTGAGGAGGGAAAGTAGTATGGGATGTCACAGTCGCCTCAGTCTCCCTGTCTAGGGGATGTGGCTTGTGTTTCAAGCCCCACTGCCTTGGTCACTCTCTGATGTCTTAACATTAAAAAAAAAGGTTAAGCAGCTTACTAGTTGTTCTCAGTGAGAGGACTGGTCATCTATAAGCCAGCCTGTCCCCTAAACCTTTGTGGTTCTGATGTTTTGGGGTTATTGCCACAGCAGGCTCTAGCACATACCGACTAGTAAAGCGGGGGGTCCTGGTGGCCAGGTGGGCTCTGAGAAACATTCATTTTCCACGAATGGTACAGGGCCCTCCGTGTCGGCTTTATAAGATTGCATTTCCAGAGAGGGTCTACTCTTTTTTTTTTTTAATTTTTATTTATGATAGTCACAGAGAGAGAGAGAGAGAGGCAGAGACATAGGCAGAGGGAGAAACAGGCTCCATGCACCGAGAGCCCGACATGGGATTCGATCCCGGGTCTCCAGGATCACGCCCCGGGCCAAAGGCAGGCGCCAAACCTCTGAGCCACCCAGGGATCCCGAGGGTCTACTCTTCATTTTGGAGCTGCCTGGGATTTCCTGGAGATTTAGGAAGTGGCCACTGTCTGCCCAGCTGACTTTTTTATTTTGCTGTGAATACTACGTTTTGTGGAGTCTGTCACATAAACCTGACGGAGGTCCTTATGTTTGCGTGATTTTTATTTTTTGTCATTATTTTTATTTTTTAAACTTTATTTTTTTCTGATTATCAAAGGAGTGCATGCGTATGTACAAAAAAGCTTCAGAACAACCAAAATGTATAAAGTAAAAAGTGGAAGATTTTGTAATCCTGCTTGCCTTGATAATAACTACTAATAACGGGACCTATTTTGGTTTACAGCATGTTGTGCCGTTGCTAATATATATGTGTATTCAAAAACAGGATCACCCTGTATATATTTGTTCTCCAATTTGCTCTCTTCATTCAAAAATACATTGCAGATGTGTTGCTGTGTTCAAGGAATATCTCATTATTTTTAAAGGTTATATAGTTTTCCTTTGTATGGATACATCATAACTAATTAAGGGAGTCCCTAGGTAGACATTTATTGTGTATGATTTAATATAAGGCAAGTTTTAAAAAAATAGGAATTATTTTATAGCTCATCTACTAGACTCCATTCAATGTGTTGTAAACAAGGCTTTTAAGTATCAATTTAAAATGTGATACAGTAAGTGGCTGCCTCAAGGAGAGCATGAATGTGCCCCTACAGGATGAATGAACGTCACGAAATGAGACGCTGCCCTCATAGAGAGTGAATGGGCTCCTCAAGTGGTCTGTGACTGTTCCCACAGGCAGCACTTTATTAAGCTCTGTGATTTCTGAGCATTGCTCATGGAATTGGGTCGGGCCTTTGGGGCTGAGAGAGAAGTGGAGTCGCAGGTGCTCCCTGGGGGTGGGAGGAAGGCTGCCAAGAGGCCAGCCCCAGGCCTGGGAACAGAGGGACCGGAGGTCAGGCACAGACCCTGGGTGAAGCCCGGATCCTGGGCCTGGCCTCTGTCCAAGCAGCCCTGTCTGGGCCACGCAGCTCTGGACGTTGCTTTGGAAAGAAAACCTGAAAAAAAAAAAAAAAAAGGAAAGAAAACCTGACATTGGACCCTGTGTGCTCTGCAATGCTCTTATTTTTTTTAAAAAGATTTTTATATATTTATTCATAAGAGACACACACACACACACAGAGAGAGAGAGAGAGAGAAAGGGAGGGGCAGAAACACCAGCAAGGGAGAAGCAAGCTCCCTGCAGGGAGCCCGATGTGGGACTTGATCCCAGGACCCCAGGGTCATGACCTGAGCCAAAGGCAGATGCTCAACCGCTGAGCCACCCAGGTGCCCCTGCAATGCTCTTCAAAGTGCTTTCTGCAGAGGCCTGTGAGTTAGGAAGCCCTGTCGATACAGGAGGAGGGGAGAGAGGGCTGCTGCTTCTCAGGCTCAGACCACAACACAGATTATAGAGGAAACAGCGCAGGCTGCAGCGAGAAACTCCAGTCACACCTAAGTAGGACAAAACAGGTGAGGGGGCCGGCCCTGCAGATGGCTGGGACCTCATAAATTCTGCTCCTGGGCTGGTCTCTGTGGCCCCGTGAGACCTCCGTCACCACCTCCAGGGCCACCCTGGCAGGTGCCATCGCCCAGCTAGTCAAGACCGTGCTGATAGTTCTTCCACCTTCCTGTGGTGCTAAGGCACCAGCTGGGGTGGGCTGCGTCTTGCTCAGCATTTAGAGTGACCAGGGCTGCCAGGTGCCGCTGGGTGCCGCAGGTACAATGAATACTTTCCGCAGGAGATCTGCAGAAGGGATGCTTGACATTCATGTGTCTACAACTCATTTAGAAGGTAAGTGACCTGAGAGAAGCGTGTGTGTGTGTGGGCATGCGTGGGCACACCCGTGTTCCATGCACACCAGGTTATTCGGTGTCTTCTCTACGGAGTTCCAGGCATGGAAATACACATTTAAGTAAAATGGAGTCTTTGCCTTCTGCGGTGTGTGGTAGGGTAGAGGTTGGAGAGTGCATCAAGAATGAATGACCCCCGGGGATGCCTGGGTGGCTCAGTGGTTGAGCATCTGCCTTCAGCCCAGGGCGGGATCCTGGAGACCCAGGATCGAGTCCTGTGTCGGGCTCCCTGCATGGAGCCTGCTTCTCCCTCTGCCTGTGTCTCTCTCTCTTTCTCTGTGTCTCTCATGAATAAATGAATAAAATCTTAAAAAAAAAAAAAAGGCTAAATGACCTCCCAAGTCAGGAGACTTAAAACTACGTTTGTCATATCTTGGTGTCCTGCGGATTAGTGGGGCAGTTCCTTTCAGGGCAGTTTTGGCCGATGTTCATGGTGGCTCGGCTGGGGCCAGGGGCTCCAGGGTGGCCTCACTGCCTTTTCTGGCAGGTGGCGGGCTGGCTGGTCTCAGGATCCAGGCTGAACTGGCCCATGTGGCCTCTTGGCCTCCAGGAGGTGAGCCTGGGCTTCCTCTGTGGTGGTCTCAGGGTTCCAAAGAGTATGAGCACGTCCCCAGCCTGTGCTGTGTCACATTTGCTCCTCCCCTTGGCAAAGCCAGTCACGTGGCCAAGCTCTGTTCCAGCCTCGGAGTGGAGGGGTGAGGGGGTGTTCCTCAGGAACAGAGGTGCAAGCAGGCCTATGCAAGTCAGGGCCATCATCACAACAATCGGACCCAGAAGGGCAAGAAGAAGGAACCTATTTTGGCTGGCAGTGTAATAAAAATAAAATTCTAACAGTCCACCATCTTAAAAAAAAAAAAAAAAGTCCCACTTAACTCCAAGTTAAACCAGGGGTGGCCAATTTGGGAATTAACCTTCTGGTAGGACCCACTTCTTTTTGGTTCAATCAATCTCCAACATGGAAAGAACCTTTTGCACTCAAAGGTTTAATTACGAGCTTTGCTTCCCACTTCCCGCTCCCCTCCCCACCACGGGCCTTGGCTGCAGGATAATTAGCTGCCTGTGGATCACGGTGGCTGTGCCCGGTGCTCATAAAGGGGGTGCGTGTGCGGCGGCGTTGGGGGGTACCGGGCATACTCGACCAGATTTCTAGTTGGATCGGTTCGCTGTTTCATGTGGTTTGCTGCTAACAGCTACCTTCCAGCATTTTCCAGTGCATGGGAGGCATGGTGGAGCAGTTGGTCATTAAGTCCTGCCGTGATTGAGAGTCCTGGGCACGGGGCATCCCGGCTGCCCCGCTCTCTGCGGAGCCTGAACACAGAGGAGAACAAAGAGGCGTGGGTGTAGTCCTGGCGGCTGGCTCTGACTGGGTGACTGACGCTCTCACTTCTGGCCATTCAGGGCTGGAGGGGCCCAGGGCGCTGGGCATAGAGGCACTGGCCCAGGGTGGGCACGTGGCCAGCCGACGTGGGTCACATTTTTGTCTTAAGGCCTCACCTCTCCCCAAACCCCTTTCCCTGTCCCTTGCTCCACAGTGACCACAGCAGGTAGATGATTTTCAGGGAGGCTGAGTGTTGAGGGAGAGGATGCCTCAGGGAGAAGGTGTCAGTCCCTGTGGGGTGTCAGGGGCGGTGTCACATGCATGGGAAGGGATGTCCAGCCCCTCGGTTCTAGCCTCAGGAGGACAGGTCTCCTTGGGAGCCGACAGCCCCTTATTTCTGAGCACACATCCCCCTCCTTCCTCCCATGTCCTCTGCGTGCCCGTTCTTGCTGGGGCTGCACCCGGAGGGGAACGAGAGAGGACCCGGCAGGTCGCCTGGAATAGTCAGGAATTGAAAAGAATCCTGATTCATCGGAGGGCCTCGGCTGCCAAGAAAATGCTCTTAAAGGCTTTCTTTTCTTCAGCTGCTGCTTCCCAGGAGTGAGGACTTCTGTGTTTGCTTCTCGGCCAACCTTCCGTGACTCAGAGACCGAGGGGCCCCAGGCAGGAGAGGGGCCTGAGCTCCAGGTGCGGGGCAGGGATGGGGTGACTGCGGTCCCGAGTTTGGGAGACCAGGGCCGGGTTGCTAATAACGTGGGTTAATCCGCGACGACACGTTCCGAGGCCCTCCCTGGGCCAGGCGTTGGGCTCCCACTTCCTCAATCTCACATCAGCCTCGGGGGCATCTGCTAACCCCCATTCCGATGAAGAGGAAGCAGAGGTTGCCTGAGCCGGTCTCCGGTTCCAGAGTCCCGTTTCTGCAAGATCTGGCTTCTTGGCCCAGGCTCTGTGGGACCAGCGGAGGCCGGCTTCACGGAGGACGGCGTCAGGCACTCACTCCCAGGCCAGGCTGCTGGGTTCGGGGACCGCTGGGGCATCAGAGGTGGAGGGCTGGGAAGGGGTCTGTGCTGCTCATCGGGGGTGAGGCTGGTGCCCCGTGGGCCTATCCAGCAGCCAGCTCTCCCCTGGTGCAAGGTCGTGGAGGGCCCAGGGACAGTGGGCACATCTGGGCTGCTGGGGGGAGGCCCTCACTGCCTCCAGAAGGCCGCTGCGAGCTAGAGGGGGCCAATTACCCAAGACGGTAAAGACAGTAAACAAGAACTGAGATCTCACCTCTCACAAGACAATACCACAAAGCGCAGAGCAGAGGAAGAGCTCAAAGAAATGGTGCAAAAGCTCTACCTGCGGTGGTGCCGTGCCTGCAGAGGTGTGCCAACCTCCAGGGCCCTGGGTCCCGTCTGGACCGCTCTGTCTCTCTTGTCTCTCTGTCACACACTCTCTCTGCAGCTGAGTGTGAGCTCTGTGCTCGCTCTCAGGCCCTTGGCCCGAGCTGGTACCCTGGCCTGATTCCAAAGAGCAGAAAGGCCAAGCAGGGTTCTTGCTCCTTTGGGTCTTCAGAAGCTATGAGTCATATGTTTGTATTTTTAGCAACATGCAGGAATCTGCTGCATGAAAACGAATAGGAGGGGACACTTGCATCATGAACATAACAAAGGCAATTAATTTGGATCCAACACACAGGGCTGGGACCAACCAGCCAGTGTTCTTTGGTCCAGGAGAGAAAAGAGAAAGAAGATCTAGTGGTGCTCCAGGGATGGAGGCACCCCACAGATGGAGGCCTCCCCCCAGGGATTGGAGGTCCCCCCTAAGACTTTCCAGTGGGCACAGCCAGGAGCCCTGGGCACTGAGGACGTAGGCCTGGCGCAGGGCAAGCCTGGACCACCTGGAAAGGCCAAAGCATGTGGATTCCTTCCTCTCGAGTAGTCAGTCAGACCCCTGAATGAGACGCATGGTCTCTGGGAGTCCTGCCCATCCTAAAGACAGGCTTCTTCCCTGTGACCACCCCATGCTGGAGAGATGCCGGGTCCCCACTGCTCTTGGGAAAAGCTGAAACTTTGGATCTTGGCTTCCAAGATTGTTCCTGATCCCCCTCCAACCTCATCATACATTGTAAACATACAAAGTGCAGATCGGCGACCTGCCACCAGCCTCTGCGTTGTCATCTTTGCCATGACCGTCCTCAAGGACCCCTTCCCGAAGGCGGTATTGTCCAAGAAGAGTACCAACTTAGAAGTTACAAAACATCCTTTTTGGGTCTGCCCTGACAGTGGGCAAATGTTGCTCCAACATTTCTGGGCCTCAGTTTCCCTGTATTATCATTTGACAGTCCACGTAATGGACGGAGAAAGCATTATGCACATAAAGGAAGGGTAAAGCCAGGCCTTCCCCGCTTATCTTACAGGCTTGCCCAGAGGACAAAGTGAACTGAAAAGGTGGAAGTCTCTCTAGTAAATTAAAGAAGGTGATACAGGATCCCTGGGTGGCGCAGCGGGTTGGCTCCTGCCTTTGGCCCAGGGCACGATCCTGGAGACCCGGGATCGAATCCCACGTCGGGTTCCCGGTGCATGGAGCCTGCTTCTCCCTCTGCCTGTGTCTCTGCCTCTCTCTCTCTCTCTCTCTCTCTGTGACTATCATAAATAAATAAATAAATAAAAATTAAAGAAGGTGATACAAGTGAGTGCCTGGTAATCCTTTCCCTTGGGGATTTGGCTGCTTGGACCCTGGATGGGCCCGGCTTCCTGGGATGAACCTGTTGTTCAGAGCAGATCAGCTCCCTCTGCTCCTGGAAAGAAGGCAGGAGGTTTCTGGGGGCTGGAGCCTAGCAGAAAGGAGGGAGGGCCCTTGTCTGTCCCACGTCATCAGTCCATACTTGATTCACCCCTCTCTGGGTGCCTCGTACCCTCGGGAAGACCGTCGGAGACCCCTGGACACCCAGCGCATGCAGGCCCCTGTGTGCAGATGCCCATTGCAGGCGACAGCAGCATCTGATCCAGGAGGGTGCTCCAGACTGGAGCCGGACCCTGCAGCCTTTGCCCAAGGCCCATGAGGGGAAGCTGGCTGTGGCCTCAGGGACTCTCCTGGTGACCCCAAAACCGCCGATTCAGAATTCATGCACTCTGTTATCCTACAGTACTATCCATTGCAGGAGAAGTTCTAATTGCCAGCCACTTGGCCAGGCCTGACCTGGACCCCACGAGCTGCAGAGGCAGTAGCTGACGGGGCCATCCTGGTTGGCCTCCTCTAACCGAATCCACACCATGGTCAGACGGGTGGGGAGTGTGGAGACCCCGCTGTTCCAGCACCAGCCTTCCCTGGGATCCCGCCAGCTGCCCTGTCCTGGCCTCTGTCCGGCGTGCGTATCCTCGTCAGCAAACCGGCGCCTGGCTGGTTCAGGCCTCTCAGCCTCCCGAACCTGATTTCACAACAGCTCTCTTGCTACTGGCCAAGTTAAAAAAAAAAATTATAAATAGCACAACAACGTTGAGTAAGTTCTTGAGAAAGTCAAAGCACTTGTGAGCCCTCTGCCCAACACAAGTGCCTCCCTCTCGGCCTCTTCCCTTCCCCGCGTCTCCGCGACACACAACCTCTCATCGGCGCTGGTTGCCTCTTTTCAGCCTGCTTTGATTTGATCAAGTGGGATTTTCTCAACTGCGGCTGTGGAGTTAGCACCGTCTGGGCTCCCGGACGCAGACCCTCAAGCACCCGGATCTTCCCGCCTGGTACCTGTCTCCTTCCATCCCCAGCCAGCTTGGGTTTGGGGGCCACCCCTCACTCGGGCCACCCCTCCCCTCTCATGGTGCACTTCAGCCCATTGGTCTGCCTCTGGGGCCGCATCCCAAATGCTCCCAGCCCACTTTCCCCACTTCAGGAGACTGACCGTCTGTGAATTGGCATTTTATTTATTTTTTTAAAGAGATTTTATGTATTTATTCATGAGAGACACACAGACAGAGGCAGAGACACAGGCAGAGGGAGAAGCAGGCTCCCTAAGGGGAGCCTGACACAGGACTTGATCCCTTGATCACGCCCTGAGCTGAAGGCAGATGCTCAACCAGAGCCACCCAGGCGCCCCTGAATTGGCATTTCAAACATTTTATTTTTTTATTTATTAATGAGAGATAGAGAGAGAGGCAGAGACACAGGCAGAAGGAGAAGCAGGCTCCATGCGGGGAGCCCGACGTAGGACTCGATCCCTGGACCCCAGGATCACGCCCTGGGCTGAAGGCGGCACTAAACCGCTGAGCCACCCGGACTGCCCTGAATTGGCATTTTATTTTAATTTTTATTTTTTTGAATTGGCATTTTAAAAGGAATTCTTAATTTTAAAAATATATCAAGAAGGGGTATCCGGGCTGTGGGATGTGGGACCACATGCTATTTTCCTCTTTTATACTTGTTATTAGAGAAAGTTGATCCCATTTGGAACCCTTTAACATGTTTGTGACATTCGGTCGGGACGATATTCAGCGAACCCGTTTGAGGAGGCTCACCTCTCAACCCGACGTTGTTCCCTCACGCAGGGATGTCCTCCTGCATGTGGACAGGCAGGCCGTGTGCAGGTGCTGTTCAGGATGTCAGCACGGGGCCTCTCAAGGGGACGCGTCTTTGCCACCCCCCTCCCAGGGCCCACCAGGAAGACAAAGAAATGACATGTATGAGCACCTGCTGTACACAGGCCAATTCTCAGCTGGCAAAGAGTCCTCAGCCTGCGAGGATGCGACAGGCCTGGACCAAACGTCATGTGAGGTGCTGGGAGGGGGTGACCAACTTGACCAGGGAGGGCAGGCGAGGCTCCCGCCTGTGGTGGCATGTCACGGGTGGGCGTTGCTAAGCCGAGCAGGGATAAGGAAACTTTCAGGCTGAGGGACGGAGGTGTGGAAGGGTGAGGGGACAGGGGGCAGGTGGAAGAAGGATCTGGAAGGCGGAGTCAAGGTCAGAAGGTGAAGGGTGAGGAGCACTAGGCGAAGAGTTTGCATCCTTAGCTTGCTCTCAAGTGCTCTCAAATGGAAATCCCTGGGCCTGGCGGTGGTGGAGGGGAGAGGGTGGGCAGGTTTGCGTAAGGAGAGACCTTACTGCTGGCAGCAGCCTAGTGCGTGGGAAGAACGTAGGGGTGCTAGTAGGGGGGCACCGACTGGGACAGGGAACATGGTAGACGCAGGGGGCTGGAGATGGGAGAGGGGCTCAGAAACACGCACGCAACGGAACCCAAAGTCACAGACCCTTCGGGCCCAGGGTGAGGGAGGGGTACGGGCCACCCTGAGGCTGTGGGTTAGAGACTTTGGGGGGAGGAGCGGGGGTTGGGTTGGGGGCGGAAGACCCCGAGTTCCACCCTGAATCTACGGAATTTGAAGGACTAGGGGGCCTCCGGGTGGAAAGGCACAGACCTGAAGCCCAGAGAGGTGCGGGCATGTAAAATCATTAATGACGGGGTGTAAAAATGTTTCATGACCTGTTTAACGCCCTGGGAACTAGAAGCAACGAGCACAGAATAGATGGTGCCAGTTGCTCGTCAGCACGGGCAATGTGGCTTCTCGGTGCACCGGTACCTGGTCCATTGGGAGCATGTCTGGGACAGGGACTCGTGGGTGTAGACGGGCACGGGCTGCTGGACACGAGCACTGGAGAGCAGTGAGCGTCGCTCCTTTGCTGGGGTCGGGGTGGGGGTAGAGGGGGAAGAGGCACCCAAGGGGAACAAGCAGATGCTGCCTTTGGGGGCCCACAAATAAACGCTCTGCTCCCCAAGCTTGCCAAGGGCTGGGTCCCCTTAGGCCCACGCGCCTGACCCTACGTGTTTAGGTTCACGCGTGCACACACATGATGCACCGTCTACAAACAAGGGGCTGCGGAAGCGGCTGCTTCGAGAAGGCTCCTGGGTGAATGCAGAGATCCCTGCCTACCCAGTGCCAGCTGGCTTCCTGAGAGAGGGGCACCCTCCCCTCTGCCACCTCGCCCTTTGCCATTTCCCCCCAAATTCCTGCACCTCTGCCCCCTTCCTCCAGGGGGCAAGTGGGCCCTAGAAACCAGAACCCCTCCCCTTTCTCCAAGGACAGGTCTGCAGGGCCGGCGCTTCAGAAGGCGCTTCAGAAACCCCGGGGGGGTTCAATCCTAAGGGGCGCCAGCCCCCGCCGCTCCGTGGAGCCATAGTCCCGAGTAGCTTCGTGGTCTCAGAGAAGCCATCGGGGCTGGCGGCCGGTGTCTGCTTTTCTGCACATCAAGGAGACGATCAGACCCTTCCGGAAAGTGGCCGGTTTTGTCCAGGGGAGTGTAAGGCTGCCTGGGATCTGTCCTCCGTCCTTCACTCTCCCATTAACCCAGTGGGGGCGGGGGGGGGGTGGCGGCGGGCCCTTCCCTGACTTATTTTTTTTTTCACTTTAGCCTCCTCTTCTGCATTGTTTTGTTTTGTCTTTTTTTTTTTTTTTAAACCTCTGTGCCCGGCTCCCATTATGGAAAGTGCTGTTTATGTCCAGGGCCCCTTAAAAAGGCAGCTAACGGCTCCCTGGCTGCGGTCCTCTCTGCTTGTTTCCCTGGCAACCGGAGGCAGGGAAAACAGAACCTGTCAGATGGAAAATGTCAGTTACAGCAGATCTGGGGAGAGGAAAGAAGGGGTGGGGCGGAGGGGGGGAGGGGGAGAGCGGGAGGGGACCTCGGGGCCCACCCTGCCGCCACCCAGGCTGGCGCCCTGGCCCAGGCCAGCTAATGGGCAGAGAGGCAGGCTTCTTAAGGGAGGGAGCTGCCGGCCCCCAGCAGGGACCCTGGAGCAGTGGGGAGGAGGGGGTTCCCCCCAACAGGATTAGCAAGATGGTGCTGGAGCTGCCACCCCCTGCCCTGCCCAGCTGATTATCACATTGTTTCAGAGGTAATTTGGTGGCTTCCGGCAGGAGCGACGCATCCTAGAAGCCCCTCCAGCTGCCCTGTTGCAAGCTCAGTCCAGGGGCGCCTGGGTGGTCAGAGGCGGAGCACCCGCCTTCGGCCCAGGGCGTGATCCCGGGGTCCTGGGATCGAGTCCCACATTGGGCTCCCCGCAGGGAGCCTGCTTCTCCCTCTGCCTGTGTCTCTGCCTCTCTCCCCATGTCTCTCATAAGTAAATAAATAAAATCGTTAAAAAAAAAAAAAAAAAAAAAAAAAAGCTCAGTCCAGGCAAGCAAAGGAGGAGGGGTTCGGGGAGAAAAAAAAGACATCCAGTCTCGTCCATCCAAAGACCCTGCAATCCGCTCCTTCTGCCCTCTGTATCGATCCCATCCTTGCTTTATATCAATTGATCGAGGCCCCCCGAAAAGAGGAACTGCCCTTTAAGACGGTTGGGAACAGTTCAGGCGGAGCGTTAATATTCATCAGAAGGGCCCCTCTCAGAAGGACAGCGGGGAAGCGGAAACAAAAGAAGGTTTGCTGAACAGCCTAGAATATTAGGGCGGGAGGAGCAATCAGTTAATGGGACTGGATGCCAATGAGGTGTGTGTGTGTGGGGGGGGGGCTCCCGAGAGCCGGCAGAGTGTGGGGGAGCGTGAGTGCGTGTGTGGGTGGCGGGCATGCGCTGTCTGCAGACTCCCCAGAAATTCCTGGAGCCTCCCCAATATTCTGATTTCCCGGGAGAGACTCGGCCGCCTCCCTGGGGCCTGCGGACTCGGAGCGAGGGAGGACAAGACAGGCTGCTGCCCCAACTGTGTGCTCGGTTGCTGTTCAGATGGTGTTCATTTAAAATACAGAACAACACGGGGGTGGTGGCAACAGTGGGGGGGGTGGCGGGCTCAAAGGAAGGAGGAGCCAGGATTGGTTTCTGTTCGTTCTGAGCAGCTTTAGCCCAGCACAAGGGATCCAGGAGGGGCAAGGGTCTGGGGGAGTCTCGGAGGAGGCTCTGGCTGGGAGGCCGGACACCAGGGGCCCGGGGATGTCTTTCACCCGAGGTGCCTCTGGCTGAAATGACATCACCGCCTGGCACGAGGGATGCCGCCCATCCTCACTCTGGTCGAGCACAGGTGCAAGGGCAAGCTTGCCCACACGCGACCCTGTGCTGCCCAGTCCCACGTAAGCGTCCCTGCATCATGACTTCCCAAGATGAGACAACAAACGCGGCAACGCAACAGCAACACAACCAGCCGCCACCCGTCCCCAGACCTGCAGCCTGCGTCGTTTGCTCTGACTCCGGCGTTAGGCAGCGGCAGGGCAGAGAAAGGGGAATCAATTATGTTCCGTGATCTTTCACCGCGGTCTCTCCTCCCAGGGTTCGCTGGGTGGGGACCCTGCTCCAGGGCTTGCGGGGACGCGGCCAGGTGACCGTCCTGTGCACGTGGTCCCTGAAGGTCGAGGAGGAGCGGGTCCGCTGGTGACCGTGTAAATCACGGCTCCGTGCGCCAACCTTCGCGCGCCTCACTTAAGGACCATATGGACCCTTTTGTCAGGCTGGGACAGACTTAAGTTATGACATTTTTCATTTTGATTGACAATTACCTTCCCCTGGAAGGTGGGGCACAGCCCGGCTATATTACACCTTGTACAATAAAATGAAGGAAATAAAAAGGGGAGTCATTATTTTAGGAATATGGTCCGGGCAGTTGGCTAAGGACATTATCTTTATTCCCACTGCTCCCGCGTTTTATGATTTTTATTAAGAGTTAACTCTCGATTATCCACACGTGAGCCAAAGAGATGTTTGGCTGTTAGGGCTTATTATTTTATTATTATTATTATTGGTTTGGGTTTGTCCCCACGCTCCATTCTGGGTGTGAAAAAGAGTCGAGATTTCTCACGAGTTTTGCAATTATGTGCAATAAATGCTTCTAACCTCGATATCACTCCTTCCTTCTTCTGGGGTGGGCGGCTATTTCTTTTTTCTTTTTTTTAAAAAATTATGGTAAAGGACACATTATACAAAACTACAATTTTAACTATTGTAAATACGATTCAGTGGTGTTTTAGTACAGTCATGACATGGTGCAGCCATCACGACTATCTGGTGGCAAACATCCTCATAAAAGAAACCCCACAATAAGCAGGCACACGCCAGTCTGTCCTGCTCTGGTCCCTGGAGCCACTAATGTGCTGTTTCCAGAGCTTCCTGATCTGGACACTTCGTGTAAGTGGGATCATACAATATGTGGCCTTTGGTGTTTGGCTTCTCATTTCCCATAATGGAGCCAAGGTCCTTCCATGTGGCAGCTCGTCTCAGAACTCCATTATTTCCATGGCTGAAATAACACTCCGGGAATGGAGGTGCCATGCTCTGTTTACCCATGCTTCGGTTGTTGGACCTTCGGGCTGTTTCCATCTTGGGCTGTTGTGAATAGGGCTGCTGTGAATATCTGTAGTCGAGGTCTTTGTGGACCCCTATTTTCAATTCTTTTGGGTATGTTTCTAGGAGTGGAATTGCTGGGTCATATGGTGGCTCTGTGGTTGGCTTACTGAGGGCCACCAGGTTGGTTTTGCCAGTGGCTGCACCTCTGTACGTCCCCAGCAGCAGGTAGGAGGGTTCCATGTCTCCACGTCCTCTCCCACGCTCATCAGCCTTCTTTGCGTCAGTGGGAAAAGCAGTATTTTCAAGGTCAGCCTCTTGCTATGCCCCTGGCCTTCGACCTTGGTGCTGTTGCAGTGTTCTGTGGTGTCACTCCGCCTCGTAATGGAGTGTGGGGGGGTGTTAGCAGGGATGCCACCATGTGCTCCCGCCTGGGAACTGGATGTTGTGGGAAACCCACAGAGGCAGGGGGCCTTCGGCAGAGTCAGTGTGGTGGGGCCAGGGGATGGTTGGGCTTCGGGGAAGAATCTCTGTCTGCTATTAGGTGCATGGCTTTGGGAAGTAATTTTTTCTTAAAATGGGTGTAGCAGACCTGCGGGCGCCGCACCCAGAGCCCTTTGACATTGACCTCTGCTTGCTCTTGCACCTGGACTCACTGCCAGAGTCAGGATCCCTCTAGGTAGAGGGACAGGCCAGAAGTGCTGATGAGTTATGCCCCTGGGACCAGCCCTCAGCCAAGGGTGCTCAGGGAGTTGGTGGAACCTTTGCAGCCTCCAGGATGGGCCACTCTGTCTCCCAGAATTGCTGCTGGGCTGGAGCTCCATTTGCCCTCGGTGACAATTGCATGACTGAGGTACTTCTCTGGACTGCCTCTTGTCCCCACATCCCCTCCCCGCTCCCCATTGGTGTTTCCTGTGCTCCACTCTTGATTGAATGACTTACACTCTGATCTTGGCCTCAGAGTCCCCTCCTGGGGGCCCTGGCCTGACCCGTGGGTTCTGTCTTTCTGTCTCTATAGATTTCCATCTCCTGAACCGGCTCAGTGCTGGATGCGCGGTGAACCCTTGGAGGGCATCAGCAGCCCTCGTCCCTGCTAACGTGGTTAGGAGCAGTTTATACTTGTCAGTCTGTTTTGGGGGGCTGTCCCCCCACGGGGAGAAGTGAACTGGAAACAAATGTGAGGCAGCTTAATTTTAGCACAGCATTCTTATCCTATTAACAGGGATCAGCAAAGCGCGTGATACAAAATCCTGGGTGTGTTTATCTCATGAGGACGGCACCCAACTTCCACAGAGGTTTGAGTTCCTCCCCGAAAGGCATTTTTTCGAGGCCGAGTCGTAGGTGAGCAGACTTGCCCTTTGAGCTCCCCCACCTTCAGGTGGGCTGGAGAGGGCGGTTGGGTGCGATAATGCTGGTCTAGGAGCCAAAATTGGCTTTCGATAATCCACAGAGTAGATAATCAGCCATGGAAAATTGAGAGGTGGCCATGCTTATTTATCCCCACCCTGGCAGGGGCAATCACAGGGATGGGGTAGGCTGAAACCTGATGGAGGAGAGCACCAGGGCCTGGAAGAGTAGGGGGTGCTCAGCTCCGGAATGGGTGGCTGCCAGCTGGAGCTGCGTGCTGGGAGGGCCGCGGGTTCTCTGCCCCCCCACTCCCACTCCACCCGTCCTTCCGGAGGCGTGATCCACCGTCACGTCAGCGGTGGCATCCTCACAACTCCATGCTCTAAAGGCAGATCTCATTTTTTTTTAATTTTTTTTTTAAATTTACGATAGTCATACAGAGAGAGAGAGAGAGGCAGAGACAGAAGCAGGCTCCATGCACCGGGAGCCTGACGTGGGACTCGATCCCGGGTCTCCAGGATCGCGCCCTGGGCCAAAGACAGGCGCCAAACTGCTGCGCCACCCAGGGATCCCCGGCAGATCTCATTTAACAAGGCTTCCCAACTTCACTCTCTTAGCTGTCTTCCCAAACTCCATTTTTTACCAGATTTTCTTCCCATGAGGACTCAGTTTACCCTTGGCACACGGGACACGATTGAAGCAGAGTAACCAGGAGTTCTCTTTGGACCAAGTTTTCAGTACTGGCTTTTTTGGGAGGTGGGGTTCTCCGAGAGGACAGGGACTACTGAGGAATGGATGGGCGGCCCAAGCTGGCCTGCAGTCCCCTCGTCACCCTCTCCTTGACATTGGCTGGTACACGCTCAGGCGTGCCCAGGGATTATTTTGGGCAAACAGAAGGAGAATTAAGCTTCTTTGTTTCTTTTTAAAGATGGAAGTTATTTATTTGAGAGAGTGAGAGCAAGAGAGGCCACAAGCGGGGGCGGGAGCAGACTCCTCGCTGAGCAGGGAGCCTGATGGGGGGTTTTATCCCAGGACCCCAGGATCACGACCAGAGCTGAAGGCAGATACTCAACAGACTGAGCTACCCAGGTGCCCGAGGATCAAGTTTCTGCGTGTGCTGGCTTCCCACCTCCTAAGTCCCCGAGCGCAGAAAACCCTGGAGCCCCTGCCTCCCAGATCAGTCTTCTCATTGCTATGCATTGGCACCTTCCACAGTGAGATAGGGTGACTGAGTCCCCTGGGGACTCTCTTCCTGATGCCCCGGCTCCGCCATCTGAGGGTCATCTCTCAGCACCGCCCACCCTCACCCCTGGCTCACCACTACTCCTCCCCCAGCAGGCGAGGGGAGCAGGGTGTGTGGGGAAGAGGAAGAGGACGGAGCAGACAGGGCTGGGTCAGGGAGCAGGTGGTGAGGGGAACTCTAAAATGCCTAGACTCCTGCCCACGCGAGCGCTCCCAGTTCTCCTAACGTCTGCATGCAGGTTGCACTGAATGCATCTTAAAACCCAGGAGTCCGGGCTCCCACCCACCTACCCGCCAGAGTGTCTGGGGCTGCAGCCGCCCTGGCTGGTGGCAGCTGGCCTCTCGGGGGCAGAGCGCCTGTGCTGGCGCGGGGGGGTGGCCGCTGGCCTGCTCCTGCAGCCTGGGAATACGATGTTTGGGACTGTAGGGCTGAATGCTCCTCCACACTTTCCCCTGAGTTCTTTATATAAACACTCGCTCCAGGGCCATCACCTACTCCATCATAGAGTCCCATCAAATGAACCAGCCGAGCCCATAAATTATTGCACAAACAATAAAGGCAATTTTACTTACTGAACCATTAAATTTACATACTTAAATTAGACCCAACCAGACATCGAATGGGGGTGTCTTGGGGCCAGGCACACAATGAGTTTCGGGAAGTGCTATCTGGTGGCCCCACCCCTCGCATGAAATTAATGAGATGCTTCAAATTAATCATCCTTACAATCATGTCTTTATTTAGGTACTTAGCTGGCTTTGACCTGCTGCTGTGGAGTCACCCCTGTGCCCTGGGCCGTCCAGACAGCCAGCGAGAGGTCAGCAGGAGGCCGGTGGGCAGCGCGACGCTGCTCTGGCCCAGGACGTCGTTGGCGGATACGGCCTCTGCCTCCAGGATTTATCGGGGCTTGCCTACGCCCTTCTCTCATCTGGAGATCAGAGCCAGCATCTGGGAGACACACGGTGCCCCCAGGGTGGTCTCCCTTGACCTCCACGTTGAATCTGACATGGAGCCTGACCAGTTACATCTTTTAAATATTTCTTGGATCTCCGCTTCTTTTCCGTTCCTAACACCAGGGTCCAAGTTCAGCCACCGAACTTTGTCCCTTTGGTGTTAATTCAACTCCAAGCCCTGGCTGGCAGGACAGTTGATGGAGAATCTGAATCTGGCCTCATCTGCCCCAGCTCAGAGCCCTTTGAGGATGCTCCGTTGTCTCCAGGGAAAAGCTGGGTTGCTGGGTGTGGCATTCAAGGTCCCCCTGCCCGTCTGTCCTAACCCCATCAACCCTTCCAGCTTTGTCTCCTGTTACTCCCTGCCTTTTATGGGTCCACGGAAGCCAAACTGCCCTGGGGCCCCCGGCTGCCCACTGCATACTTCCCATTGTTAACTTTGCCCCATGCCTCAGAGCCTTGCTTGGCCTGGAATGTCCTTCCCGCCTCTACTATCTTGTGTACCTGTAATTTGTCCTCTCAGACAGCTGAGGCATCATCAGCTCCTCCATCTCCTCCGTGTGCATTTCCAAATCCTCAGGTTGGGCTTGATGCCCCCAGGTCGCTCATGAGATCCTGTTGCTTGCCCATGTGTGTGGAACAACCAGTTAATAGGCCTACTGAGGGCTGGCATGCCCATCTCTGAGCCCTCAGCACCCACAGAGTCTGGCAAACAGGGATGCTCCAGGCAAAAGTCTGCCAGGCAAATCCCTGAGAGACAGGGGAGAGCAGCCCGCAGGCCCCTTCCCCTGGCCGTCCCTGCACCTGCACACGCTACGGCCCTCGGTCCTAGAATGCTCACTTACACTTCCTCTGTGCACCAGTCAGACCTGGGATGACGCTGATGGAGAAATGTTTGGTGGTCCCAGAGCCAAGTACCCAGGTGCTTTTTCGGACAGTGGTGGAAAGTGGGTTATAGCTGTAGGTGGCCTGGAAAACATCCAGAAGTCATAAAGAAGTTCCTCGGCTCAGCTGTACCACCCTTGGTGTGCATCAACTGGTTATTTTAAGAAGTGGCTCAGAACAGATGTGCGCATCAAAATTTGCAGGGCAGGGGAGATTTGAACATCACCAGGGGGCACTGCCGGTTGTTTGGGGGTGGACACTCACTGTCTGCTCCCTGCTGAGGTCATCTGGTTCCCTTCCAAATGGGGACTCAGGGGGACCTGGCTACCTCTGCCTGTCTATCCTCCAGGTCTTCACTGAGTATCTATTCTTAAAGGAAAGTGTGTCTCTACTCATCAGGCTTGGAAAACACAGATAATCCCCCAAAGGTGCATGGTTTGCATGGATGTTTGTGAGTGCACCGTGCTCACCCACCATGAGGTCAGGAGCATCGGGTCCCTGCGCGGGGGCCCAACCTTCTCTCCTGTTGCCCAACTGTCTCCCCCACACCCAGGCCAGGTCTCTGCCGGGAGCATGCATCCGGCCTATTGCTGCACATGCACGCCTAACGGGAGTATAGTGCGAGCCACATCTGGAATTGCACATTTTCTAGTAGCCGTGTTCAACAAGTAAAAAGAGACAAAATTAAATTCAATAAAACATTTTATTTAACCCCATGCATCCCGAGCGTTGTCATTTCAACATGTCATCAGCATAAAACATGTTACTAAAATATGGTGAATGTGTTTCTGTCCCGAGCTTTTGTGTTTGTTTGTTTGTTTTAAAGATTTTATTTATTTATTCATGATAGACAGAGAGAGAGAGAGAGAGAGAGAGAGGCAGAGACACAGGCAGAGGGAGAAGCAGGCTCCCTACAGGGAGCCCGACTCGGAACTCGATCCCAGGACCACAGGGTCATGCCCTGGGCCAAAGGCAGGCATTAAACCGCTGAGCCACCCAAGGATCCCCAAGTCCTGAGCTTTTGAAATCGGTTCATGTCTCCCATTCATGACAGCCCCTCTTCTCGGGGGCAGTTTTGTTCCAAGTGTTCACGGGCCAACACGTGTGGCTGGTGGCCACCTAATTGGAGAGTGCAGATGCTCCCGGCTGACATCAGAGAACGTCTTTGTGGAGAGAATATCCCGAATTCTGCTGCTTGCCAGTCCTCCAATTAGGCGTGCAGGGGGGAGGCAGGAGCAGGCGGGCGGCAGCCATCCCCTGCCGAACAATACCCAGCTTCCAGCAGGAGAGGGAAGGCCGGCAGCAACACCGACATTGTTGATGAACATGCAGCCTCAGCAGGGGCATCGAGCACGAGCACCAGTTGTTTATCGGCTCCCGGAGCCCAAGGAGACCTTAAAATAAGGCCCGCATGGATGCTGCTGCTGGTGCGGATAAGGAGGAAGGGAGGGGAGGGGGAGGAGGGGGGAGAAGGAGGGGGAGGAGGGGGAGGAAGGGGAGGAGGAGCAGGTGGCGGCAGGCTCCTGGCCCCAGCCCTCGGGGACGCAGGCCCAGGACACTCCAGGCCCGAGCCCAGCATCATAATGAAGTGAAGGCTCGTCCGCAGCCGCCGGGATGCGACGGGGCCCGCGGATTTCCTAGGCAGCGCCACGGGCACTCGCATGCACCATGATTAATGGCTGGATACCCCGGTGTGAAAACCATTTAAAAGATGGCATTTTTGTCACGGACAGTGTTCCACACATAGTAAAGGTCAAACATGATAAGAGCATTATCCGTATTTCTTGGGCAAACACGCTTAACCTTGTAGAGCACGATTCCTCGGCGGATCAGCGATCCGTCTCCCGCGCTTCAGAGGGGCCGAGGGCGTGGGTGTCAGGCGCGGGGACGAAGGAGCCACGGCGGCACCACGCAGGGGCTGCACACGATGCGTTGAATTGGCTGCTGGCCTCTCGCTGCGCCCATGGGCACGGGGTGCAGGGTGCGGGGTGTGGGGTGCGGGGCGCGGGGCGTGGGGCCCCACGGCCTGTGGAAAGCTGCTGAGTGAGGAAGCCTCTTAGGAACATGGGCAGCTGCTGTTGGCAGCTTTGAGCTCCTGCGATGGCCCTGGGGGTGGGGGTGGCGGTGGGGGGCTCCCCCGTGGGCAGCCAGGTCGGGAGGGAGGAGGGCTCAGCATCTCCAGCCTCAGCCGCACAGTCTGGTGCTGGGTCCCCCCCAGACGGTGGCCTCTGCAGGAATCCAGAAACCTGGATTCTGCCTGTAAGGGGGGTGCTGAGTGACAGTGGCTGAGGCCATGGACGGCGGATGACAGGACACTTGGTCCACCTGCACAGGGAGAAGCCCAGGCCCTGAGTAGGGAGTGGTGGGAAACGCCTCAAAAGAAGGCCAAGCTTCTGTCTTGGCAATTTACGGTGTGAGTCTGGCCAGCCACGGTCCCCCAGGATGGCCTGTGCTCCCCGAGGCTCGCGTAAAGGAGCACAGGGTGGTGGCTGCAGGCCATAACCTCGGCCACGACAGTGAGCAGAGGGCTCTGTTCCTGACGTCTGGGCAGTGTCCTTGCGCACGGCCCTCTTGCCGCCACTGCTGCTGCACAGGCGCGGCGTTGGGCATCTTTCCTAGCCCCATCCCTGCGCCGTAGCCGGTGGCCTCCTGTCTCCTCTCCACCTCGAGCCAGTGTCCAAAACCTGATGCGATGACAGTCCCAGCAAGGGGGGATATCCTCGTAATCCAGCACGAAGCCGCTACACCTAACGTGGCCGTCAGCCCGTGGCGTGCTGCTGCGTGCTGGGCAGCCAGCTCTGCGGAAAACAAACGCGTGTGCATTTATCCTAAGTTTTACGGATAGAAAGGATGTGGGGCGCCAATTTACAAGTAATAACAAAATATACGCTATTCCTTGTTGCAGATTCCACGTACCCCGCTGATACTCCGGATGCTTTCGCTGGTCTTTGCTGAGCTCTTGTGTCTGTAGGCGCCCTGCGGTCGGGATCCAACCCCAATCTGACAATCCTTTTCTTGTGACATTCACAACGTAATGGCAGTCAACCCACTTGACGTTGAGTCTGTATGATTAGCATTCCCTCCACGGCTTTCTCGGGGCTAGACGATCAACGCCACCGCATAAATCACGCCCTGATTTGTAGGGTTTGCCAATTTCCATGGTGTAAATCCTCCTGTTGAGGCCAATTTCAAACTCACAGCATGACATCACCGAGTGAGGCGCTGGAAAGCAAGCTGTGGTAGTCACCATTATATAACGTTTCCAGCGCACAGACGCAAGAAATACAAATTATCTCAAGAGTGTAGCTAATATAAAACGTAGCCAAATAATTAGGAAGCCGGGGCCGGGGTACCGGGGAGGGTTCGAGCTTTTGTTGTCATTGTTTTTAACAAAATGTATTTAATTGTAAGATTATAGAATTGACTTTAAAAAAAAAATGGCTCGATTTGACAACCAGTCCACAAGAGTCCCGATGATTTAAAAACCGGATCTGGTGCGTGGATAGAAGCTGGTTCACGCGAGCCCTGCCCCAGCCCCTGCAAGTGCCCCTGCCAGCCCTTCGCTTCCCTTGGGCTACTGGTTCTTTACTCTGATCGCGCTGGATTTCTCCGAGCTTTCCTCGCCCTCTGAGCTTTACACACACGGCCACCTTTGCCGGACACTCTCCTCTCCTTGTCCCTTTGCCCAGACACCCCTGCCTCCCCTTCCCCTCTCACTCCCCCTTCCTTTCCCTTCCTGTTGCTTGTAGATTCCAATCTGGAGCCTGGGCTTAAATTACTCATATTATTATTATCTTACCTCCGGTTACAGCAAATAACATCACTGCCTGGTGTCTGTAATGGTCACTGAGGTCTCTCTGTTTACCTCTGGATGGCTCCCGGCCTCGCCGAGCAGCCCAGGTGAGGGCAGAGTGGAGAGGGAGAGACCCCGCCGAGAGCCAGCAGGTGCCCCACCACTGGCCACCCGGGCCCACCCTGAGCTTCCGGGGCTGCACTGGCAGGTGCGGGGAGCAGCATTCGAATGGCTTCGTTGGTCCCCCGGCCTTTCCCACTCATCAGAAGGGCACGTCAAGAACATAAATCTCAAAGGAGAGACACACTGGTGGGCAGGACAAAGGAGGCATGAAGTCTAAGGAAACTAGGATTTTCCACGTCCTCGTCCTGGACTGGAGAAGCATCACAATGCTCGGAAAGCACAATGTGGGGATGGAGCTGGGAATGCTCATAATTGAGAAAGTGCTGAGCACAACTTCAAACCAGGAGTGGGGGAAGATGGGGGACTGCTTGGTTCATTCATTCATTCATTCATTCATTCATCCAACATACACCTGAGAGCCTTGTGTTAGGTGCTGAGAAGGGCACTAAGAGGAGCCAGAGGCTTCCCTCCTGAAGGACCATTGGTAGTCTCCCTTTCTCCAGGAACGAAGATGACAAGACAAGGTAGGACATGAAGGACACAGGGACACACACACCCTTCATGTTCCAGCCTTGGCTTTGGGAGTCAACCATGGGACTTGCGCCCATGACCTCTGTCTTCCAGCCTGGAGCACGAGCGAGAGCAGGCCGTCCGAAAGTCTGAGCCTGCCCACCCGCTGCCAGGACTGCGTGTGCTGCCCAGCAGAAGGGGTGGAGGAGCACAGTGGGGACCCATGCGTGCCCTTCAAGGGTTCTTACGGGGCAAGAAGTCGCCCGGGCGTCCCCGCTTTTGCTGGGCACCTGAGCAGATCCACACGCGCAGATGCAAACCGATTTGGGCCAGTCGGGGGTTTGATAGTGAAGCCTCGGAACGGGTGGCGAGGGCTGCCTTTCAGCCGGGGCACGTGTTCCCCAGGCGGAGATGGGGGCCGTCACTCAGCTCATGACTTCAGGTGGCTTCTTCTGGTTCCCACGAATCAGGGTGCATGAGCTGGGCATGCGTGCTTGCATGAGCCTCTGTGTCTGTCTGTGAGCTGTGTGTGTCTATCTGTGAGCAGTGTGCATGTGGTGTGTGTGTGTGTGTTTTCCCCTGGGGTAGCTGGCAAAGACGGTGGCATAGCTCTGAATAGACACACGTGGTGCAGAAGGCCTCACCCCCCAATGAATGCGTTAAGTTATGTGAGAGGACGCTTCTTCCCAGCTCCCCCCACCCCCAGCTCAGGTGGCCTCAAGCCACCCTGTCCCTGTGGTCCTTCCCCAGCCCACACCTCCTCACCCCACAGTTCCTCTGGACTTCTCTCCCCTGTGTCTCATTCCCTGTCTGAACCTGGGTCCACTGTCCCTGCCCACCACCCTCACCTGGAGAGGACAGTGGCATCCTTTCTGGTTCCTTCCAGCCTGCCACAAAGGCTGTAGCTCAGACCTGCCGTGACCTGCTTCCTCAGCCCCGCCTCCAGCTGTGTCCTTCCTGCACCAAGGCCACCGCCCTGCCGAGGGTCCCCCTGATGCCTCTTGCTGGGACTTTATCCCCTGGTGCCTGTGTCCATGTTATCTCTGCTCCTCTTACCGCTGCTCACCTGCCCACACAGGAGAGATGGGCACCCTTTGAACCCTTTGCACAGGCTTTGTCTCCTGGGCTGTATCCCGTGTATATTGAACATGACATTCTTTTTTTTTAAAAAAAAAAGATTTTATTTATTTATTTGATATAGAGAGAAAGAGAGAGAGTGATCGAGCATGAGAGCAGGGGAAGGATAAAGGCAGGGGGAGGAGCAGACTCTCCAATGAGCAGGAGCCTGACCCAGGACCCCATCCCAGGACCCCGGGATTACAACCAGAGAACCCAAGGGTGATGCTTAACCGACTGAGCACCCAGGCGCCCCTGGACGTGACCTTGTTGAAGACAAGGGCTGTCTGGTTCTCATCCTGTGTCTCCACCTCCAGTGCAGGCGCACAGAAGGGCAGCCAGGAGTGTCTCGAAGAAACTGAACAAGAATTTTGCAGGGCAGGGCACGAGCAGAAGGTCTGGTCCGCGGAGGGCTCCACGGACTCTTGTTGCATGAATGGATGGTTCGGGTAAGCTCATGGGTGAGGTGTGTGTGTGAGTAGGCGCGTGACTGTGGGCCTCTGTAGGGGCGGGAAGTAGGCTGCTTGGGCCTAGGGGTGCCGTGGGGACGGTGGAGAAGCAGGTGCAGGCTCCTCGCTGGCAAGCACACGTGTCAGGTGTGGGGTGATCAGCCCCCACGGGGGCCTCATTCGGACTTCTGGAAATTGACTCCTGAGGTGCTCAAGTGGGGCCCTGGCATCGTCGGGGCTGAAAATTCCGGATGCTGTGATAATTGTTCCTGCCAATTACCAGGAAGCATCACAGGAGAGGAGCTTCCTCCCCCCCACCACCCCCCTGCGGCCCCCACTTCTTAACTGGATTTTGTTATGCTAATTAGAATTGTATAAACTGTTGCTCTTGAACCTGGAGAGTTAGAGAAACATTTGCATTAATACCTGGCAAGCTGCCCCAGAAGCCAGGGATTATTTTAATGAGGTTCTGGTCATCCAAGAGATGCCCCTGTTTGTGGGCTGCTTTCAGGTGCGGGTGTGCCCACGAGCAGGTGAACGCGTGTGCGTGCGTGCGCGTGTGTGCTCGTGCGTTTGGAGGATCTGCCTACTACTGGGATCTTGGCGTGCTGGGGGGGCTGGCAAGTTTTTTTTTTAATATTTTATTTATTTATTCATGAGAGACACACAGAGAGAGAGACACACAGGCAGAGGGAGAAGCAGGCTACATGCAACGAGCCCGACACGGGACTCGATCCCGAGTCTCCAGGATCACACCCTGGGCAGAAGGCAGTGCTAAACCGCTGAGCCACCCGGGCTGCCCTGGGACGGCAAGTTTTATAGTCCCTCCAGCAGAACTGCTGTCCCTCACCCGCTCCTGGGGGGCCTGGGGGCAAAGCAGGCTTATGCAGAAGTCACAAGCGCTCGGATTCGGCCTTCACTTGTCACGTCTACTGCCAGCGTTAATTAAACACCAACACCCCGCCCCCGCTTCTGGATGGGGGAGGGGAAGAAGAGGCATTTCTCTCTGGAGCCCCTCCCCACCCGCCTCCAGGAAGGGGGATATTGCACTGCAGAGGAGAGGGCCTAGGCTCACCACCTGGCTCAGGCCGCAGGCCCTTCCTGCTGGGAGTCTCTCTCTGAAGGGGCATGTGGGTGGAAACACATCTTCAAAGGCACCTGGAAGAGGCGATTCTCCGCCGAGAGGATGGGCTGGGAGCAAGGGGAGGCTGCGGGCTCGGGGCGCTGCCAACCATTCACGTGGACCCCCACGGGAACCCCGCCACCCACCCTGCGCTGCCCCCCGCACGGACCGCGGGGGGATGAGAGGTGTGGCCGTTGCCCACCCAGGAACCTTCCTCCCTTCCCTGGGCACTGCCCCCCCCCCTACAGTGACTCTCCCCTCCCCTTCGCCGCTGCCCCTGTCACCGCACCCAGGGTCCTGGGGCCCCCCCGCTGCCTGGCCCAAAGAAGCTCTCGGAAGCTCCGCGGCTCTGAAAGCCTCGCCAAAGCCCTGGATGTCAACTTTGCCTGATTTTCTAATTTCATCTCTTACAAGCTTTCGGGATGCTAACATGATTAAGTTCTTCACACAATTTATTAGCATCATGTTGGAAATCCAGTAGTATATTATACTGTCTGAGTAATCCAATTAGCAAAATGTATTTATTTAATGGGAATATTAGCCACATGCGATCCCACACCGAGTCCACCGCCGCCTTCTCCGCGCTCCTTGCCTTTCCCGGCGGGTGGGGGGACTGGCGCCAACTCAGGAACTTGCCGGCCAGTGGGACAGCCCCCATCCCGGGGCTGGGGGGTCGGCCAGGGATACCCCCATTTGGGCTGCAATGGGGTGAGTCATGCAGAGTCACAGATTTTGGTCCTGAGACAGGATGGTTGGGGGGAAGAGAGCAAAATCAGAGGGCACCGGCTTCAAATTCCAGCTTTGCCACTTGCTGGGAGCTCTGCGTCCTGCGCAGGTTGTTGACCTTGTCTGCTGCCCAGCTTCCTTAGTGCCGGGGAAATGGAGACAAGAAAACCCCCCCCCTGCCCTCCCCCCCAGGTGGCCGTGAAGACTCAGGGACGCAGCTCAGGGAAGCCTGGCGGGTGCTGGGTGTGCATCCACTGTGTCCCATCGGCCTCCAGGACGGGCCCCGCCCCCAGCACCCTGATGAGAGGGGCGCTGCCGCGGCACCACCACGGAACCATCATGGTCATGGTCACCAGGGCAGGGGCTCCCGTGAGGCACCCAGTGAAGGCTGGCATGGTGGGTGCCGGGGAGGAAGGCAATGCTTTTGGGTGTTTGCTCTGAGGCCCACCACCTCTGTCCCTGCGCCCCCACGCTGGTGCTCGTGCTTCTGTCCGCGATTTCACTCCTCACCCTCCATGTCCCTCTGGGTCATCACAGTCAAGACCACAAGACCAGAGCCACACGGATCTCTCTGCAGCAGACAATGGGGGGGGGGGTCCAACAATCCTCTCAACCCCATTTGCCTTCCTGTCATTTGGGGCTCAGGGGGAGGAGCATGCCAAGGCTGCCTTACCTGGTGTGCTGGCCTCCTGCAGGGGGGTCTGGGGGGGGGAACGACAGGAGAAACTTGAAGGGACCCCCACTGGCTGCAGCTGGCCAGCCCTGCTTCAACCTGGGCCCGTCCAGGCTTCCCCCTACCTGCAGGGATGAGTCCCTGCGGGCGGCACAGGAGGCCCCAGGACACCCAGGGACACCCCAGCGGCCGGTTCGGGGCTCCCCTTTCTCTCCTTCCCCGGACCGCGTTTTCAGGTTCCCGGTGGCACTCTCTCGTCCCCATCGTGTGACTGAGACATCTCCGCGTGTGCCCCCCTAAACTAATAGCTGCGATGTTCCGCCTTCCACATTAATGACAGGTGCGCGGGGGAAGAAGGCTGCCTGCCTGCCAGTGGGTTTCGCTGATATCACGCCGCTCTGTGCTGAGCAGCACACCCTAAGGCAACTGAAATCCTAATAGGTTCCTCTAACTGCTCCTGCATCAATTTTGACACCAGGCGCTTTCTTCTTCCTCCCCACGGCTCACCTTATAACTCTGTCATTGTCATTGATTTTGACTAAAAGAGAGAGAAAAGCCCCGCTTGTGCTATTACCATTCTAAGTCTGCAAGGCAGAGAGCTCCGGGGTGGGGGAGTGGGGTCCACACGGGAGCTTGGAGCACAGAGGGCGTCAGTGACGGGGACCAGGGGCCGGGGTGCTGAGTGCAGGTGAGTGAGGTCCCTGGAGGGCGGGGGGTTGGGGGGGGCTCGCTGCCTTCTTTCCACCTGCATTTCAAAACACTTTCCATCTCAGGGTCGGAGCCAACCTGAGCACTACCCACAGAAGAGGGCCGGTGTGTGAGAGCCCCCCTGCCCCCAGCACCCCTGCCTTGTAGCCTGGGCCACGCGTGGCCACATTTGCCCAATCTGAGCATCCCTGGTTCAAGATCAACTGGCAGTAAACTTACCTGGCTGGATTTGAAAGGTCTGGGCACACAGAGCGAGGGTGTGAGCAAGGGTGGGGGTGAAGGCTGAGCATCCCCCCCCACCCGGGGGCGCACCACCAGGACCCACCCTTCTAAGTCTGAGGAGGGGAGAGGAGGGCGTGGGAAGAAAGGGAAGCACGGGCAGGGAGAGAGGGAGCCTGTTGAAGGAGCAGGGGTGGGGTGACAGCCCTCTCTCTCTCCCCGCCCCCCCCCGTCTTTGTCCCACCTGCTACCAGGCTAAGTAACCCCATTGTAACCGTGTAGAGTGAACCCCCTTCCCATTTTCAAGATGGTCAACCCTCAGTGCACCGCCAAGAGCTGCTGGGCAGCCCCCGCACTGAGTCCAGAGAAGGACATAGGGAAGTCCCAGGGAGAGCCAGCCCTTGGGGACCTCCTGCCATGTCTGTCCTGCTGACCCACAGATGGGGGACGAGGCGATCTGGTCGCAGAGGCAGACAGAGGAGGGGCTGCAGGGGGGCCAGGAAGAGACGCCTTGGTGGCAGCGCTGCCCCCGTGGCCAGAACCATCCTGTCCCATCTGGGCCTGCACGGGGCTCCTCGTGGGCATCTCGGGCGCCCGAGAGGCAGGACCCAGAGCGTGCTGATGTCCAGCATGTCCACGGGGTCTTCGTTAAGTCCCGGCCAGATACAGCTTGGTTTACTGTGCTTTGCACATCAGAGCAAACGCTGTGACTGATGTATCCCAGTTTCTAGCTGGGAAAGCATGTTGACCGTGGGGTGCAGGGCTCTCCAGGTCCCCATCCTGGGCTCCCCTGTGGTCCTCTGAGCCGCATGCAACTCCAGAATGGGGACTTGCTGTGGGCCCAGGGTGAAGGAACGAAGTGGCTTTTCTTGTTTCTAGACCCATTCCTTATTGGTATCTAGCTGCCCTGCTTCACTGATATCAGGTTCCGGAAGGTACTCATTTGGGGGTCTGCCCCTGCCCCATGGCCCAGAGTGAGCCTGCCGTGCCTACCTGTCTGTACCTTCTACCCCCCAGACTCCTCCATCATGGGGTCCTCGCTCTGGGGCTCTCTAGTCTCCATGGACCAAAAAAGTATTTGGGAGTAAAAGCCGGGACAGAGGAGAGTTCTGTGTCCTGAGGCCCCCAGGGGAGGGGTGAAGGCTTCTTGTGGTTGTGGTGGGAACAAGGGGCTCTAGGAAGACAAGGCTCTGGTCCTGGACGATGGAGGGTGGGCCCCTTCCCGGGGGTCCTGGGCCCAGGGCGGGGGCGCGGCTTGTCCTGGGAAGGGTCTTGAGCAGAGCCTGGTGCGGGGGCTCCTGGGGGCAGTCAGCTGGCTCTACAGGGACACTTTTGCCACCTTCCAGGGAGCCCGCCTGGCAGCTGATTCTCTGCCCCTGCAGGTGGGGGGCACTTGGGGGCAGTTCCTCCCCACCCCCTGCCTTGGGCACCGGTGAGTGAGTATCTCCTGGCCGGACCTTAGGGTGCCACCCCCCGTGGAACAGCGGCGCACCCCAGCTTGCTCGTGCAATCCCCCCTCCCAACAGGCGAGCCAGCTCTTCTTGAGGATCCGAGGAGCCCAGGCTGGCAGTTTCCTGCGTTGGCAAAGTCAGGGCACTGGGAGGATGTGGGAGGGGCGACTTCCGGCCCCCGAGTCCTGCAGCTGTTGCCAGGCAAGAATCCACGGCCGCCTCTGCCATTGGTCCTCGTGCCTCGTCTGGGCAGAGTGGGGAGCCTTTCCCACACACGGGGGGCCGGGCCAGTGCATCGCCCGGGGGAGGCCGTGACCACCAGCTTAGGTGGCCCCCCTGGGGCCCAGGGCCTTGCTGGCCAGCCCTGCACGGAGGGAGCAGCTGCGTCACGGCGCTACGTTTATCCTTTATCCCGCCTGCCGCCTGCTTGGCTCAGCCTCCTCCCCTGCTCCCTGGGGCTCACGCTTTCCTGCGCCCCGTTCCTCCTGGAAGAGCAGGTGGGCGTCCTGGCTCCGGCCCCCCACCATCCTGTCACCTGGAGGGCAGTGGCTGGAGACCATGGACAGCCAAGGTCTGTCTGTCTCAGGCTGTGGGGAGCTGAGCATCCTTCTGGAACACCAGCTCCCCGAAGGCAGGCCCCTCCAGCTTCTTCCCGGCTGCACATCCAGCCTCCAGAACAGCGGCTGGCGCGGTGTAGGGGCTTAGGACACACTGGTGAACAGATAAGGGATGTGAGACGCCACAAAACCACATCCCTCTCCGCAGCCAGGATGCGCCCGTTTGCACCCTCCCCATGGAAACAGGACCTCGGGAGAGAAGGGGCAGACGCCAGGGTGAAGTGACTGCACGGTGGCAGGAAAACAGCAGGTGTGGCAGGGTGACTGGCAGAGAGGCTGAGGGGCAGGGAGAGGCCAGGGGCCAAGGGCAGACCCTGAAGGACTCTGGAAACCCTAGATGGGCAGTGAGTCCCACTTACGAGGTGTCCCCCCTCCAGCTCGAGTGGCTGGATGGGATGGGCAGGCCCATGGTTGGCCACAGGGGGAAGCAGGGTAGGAGACAGTGTGGTGTGGCGGTCAGAGCACAAGCTTTTCGGGATACAGACCTGTGTCCATACTGCTGTGTGACCTTGGAGCCATCTCAGCCTCTGAGTGCCGACTTCCTCATCTGTTAAATGGGAAAAACAGCAACAGTGGTCACAGTTAACAGCGGCCTTTGTAGGGCTCCCGTGAGGATTCAGAGTAATGATGCACGAGAAGTGCCTAGAGTAGTGCCCGGCGTGTGGTACATGTTTAATACGTTCCAGTGAAGAGTTCCCAGGGATGATACGCAGCCAAAGTGTGGATGTTGATAAAAGCCTCGGTAGGTAAGAGGCCTGGGTGTTCCAGCACACGACCATGCTTGGCTGCGTGATCTTGGGAGATGCACCTGTCACTGTGGATGACCTCTGGGTCGCTTAGGGAGGGAGGGGCCTGGGGCTGGTGGCCGCTGGGGTCCTGACCTTGTCCTGGGACCTTTCTGGGTGAAACGATGAGAGGTCTTAGGCTCGTGGTGCTCTGGTGCTGGAGCCGTCACATTCCATCCTCCTGCCTTCTCTGGGCGTAAACCAGCCAGCGACTGCACTCGCCATGTTTCCAGTGAGGGAGCCGGAGGCCCACGTGGCTAATGACTTGGCCAAAATCACAGCTTCCTGGCCACGGAGGCCCAGAACCACAGCTCTGGTCTTTGCCGGGAGTTCCTATTGAAGAAACCTCCCCCCTTGTAAGTAGGGCCAGCCCTAACCCAGAGGCAGCCCATCCAGTCTTCTTCCTGAAATTTTAGCAACTAAAAGCATTCTGTTTACAATAAGAAAACCATTTCCCCCCCACACACCCTGATTGGAATGTCCCTGAATAGGTTCATGTTGACCCTCCCAGAAATCAACCCGGATGCCATGCGACTCCCGCGGTTCTTTTGTCTTTAGGCAGTTTCTTTCCTTTTGCCTTTTAAAAGATCCCTGTAATTGCTAATCGGGGCTCTTTTCCTCCTCGGAGGCGGAGAGCCCGTTTGCGCAAACGTTCAATAAACCCTCTTGCTGATTGCATCTGCCTGTCTGGGGTCTGGGTCTCTGGGGCGTCCACCGGGCCACGTTGGCACCCGTGAGCCAGGGTCCAACACTATGAGGCCTGCTTGTTTCTTTGTTTTGGAATACCTGGCCATCCACAGCGTCGGCTGCCCAGATAGTCAACCATAATGCGCAGAAGGCCCTGCACCAGGGAAGGGGCTGGAGTTTAAATAGGAATGTTCTGGAACATGCCATTATGCATGGCCATGTATCACGGGTCTGGTGCCTGAGAAGCTACAAAGTACTTGCTCGTCTTATCTCATCTGTTCTTCCCAGTAACCCGTGAGGTCTTCCTCCTGTTTTACAGTCACGGACGAGGCAGAGAGGCAGACCTGCGAGTGTTGGGCTCTGAGCCCAAAGATGCCCTCTCTGACACCTTCTAGCATCCTACGACCTGGCCAGAGCCCGAAGGTCACCGAACCTTGACTCCTCTGGGAAGAAAATCTGGGCAGAAGCCGCCTCCTGTTCTCCAGGGAAAGCAGGGCCCCGTCATTGATGCATCACAGCGCAGGGGATGCTGGGAAACTCCCTCTCAGGTGCAGACACCCCTCCCCCGCCCCACCGTTGTTCTAAAGAGGGAGCCATCTCCCCAGGGGAACACTGCAGGAATAACTGCTGAAAGGCCTAACTGGGGGGATAGCCCCTGTTCTAGAAGACACCTCACGGCTCTCAGCAGACTGTCCCCCATCGCAGCAGAGGGGCCAGCGGTTGACCAAGAGGCGCGGCGTGCTCACGCAGCCCCCACCCAGCCTTGTCAAGCCCCCAAACTTCTCACAAATGTCGGCTTCTTCCGCTGCTGCCCAGACGACCCGGGACCCCGCCAACACCCCGCCAGCCCGGCAGCACGAGGACAAGCTGGCAACGCCGACCGGCACTGGATGAGCCAGATGGTGACTTTGTACAGCAAGAGGTGACGCCAGCAGCAGCACCCTGGGGACGCGCACACTCTGGTGTGGGGGCCCGGGGCGCATCTGCTCCCCCCGGGCATCACTGTAACCTCACAAGGACGCCCTTTGTGGTGACTCCTGGAGCATCCTCGCCCCCGCTGTACGTGCTTGGACCCCGAGCTCCCAGAGGGCTCGCGGGTGACATGGGCAGGCTCTGAGGTCTGTGCAGTTGAGTCTGGACCCTCCCATAGGAGCCCAGATGCCAGAGGAGTAGCATCGCCAGGTTGGGGGTGGGGGCTCGGCCCCCCTGGTCACGGGAGGTTACGAGAAGGACAGAGCTGGGCTTGCTGCAGCGGAGAGAGTGAGGATGACTGGGGCCGGGCTGGGCCAGGGTCCAGGCTGGGGGGTGGCCTGGGTGGGGGGGACGGATGTCCTGGTAGGAAGTTGAACGGGAGGTAAGGATGGCCTCAGGCGGCCTCTCGAGGGTCTCCAGTAGGAACCAGACAGAGTCACGTGGAATCAGGTGTCCCCAGGTGGTCTTGCAAGCACTAGGCAAGACTCGGTGACTCAGGTCATGGGGTGGGGCTGAGTCACGGGGAGACAGATGGCTACTCTGAGGTAGGGCAGGGGCCTGAGGTCTAAGCAGGTTTGGACAATGAAGGACACGGTAAGGGCCCCGGGCTGCCGCCGGGTGGCCTGGGATGGGCCAGGTAGCTCCAGCTGGTAGCAAAACCCCTGGGGCCTCCTGGCAGAGCGAAGCCCAGGGCACCTTGGACAGGCTGGGATGGGCTCCCCCGTCAGCCAGCCGGGATCAGCCTGGGCCCGGGATCCAGGTGAAAGAGACCCCACTGCCCTCCCATCCCGGAAGCACACCCTGGCGACACCGCTCTGCTATCTCGCCTTCTACAGTTTGCCTTTTCCAGAATTTCCTGTGCGTGGAAGCTTCCAGGACGCAGCCCCTTGAGTCTGGCTACGTTTCACTCAGCACAGCAGTCTGGCCGTCCATCCGTCACGGGGCCGTGCGTGCCAGCAGCTCGTGCCCTTTTATTGCTGACTGGTATCCCATCGAATGGAGACACCTCCTCAGAGTGTCCCCCCTCCACCTGTTGATGGACAGCTGGGCTGGTTCCGATTTGGGGCTGTTATGAATAAAGCTGCCGTGAACATTTGCCTACAGGCCTCTGTGTGAACACGTGTTTTCCTTTCTCTTGGGCAAATACCAAGGAATGGAATCGCCGGGTCATCCAGTAGGTGGATAGTAAACTTTATAAGAAACTGCAAACTGCTTTCCAAAGTGTCGGGTCCTTTACCTTCGGCGCCGCACGCCCTCCCAACCCCGACAGTGTGGGACAGTCCCATTGGCTCCCTCCCCACTCCCTCATTCGCAAGCCAGAGTGAGGGCTGTTTAAAAGGTCTCTTCTCATCACCTTAACAAAAATCACCTTGATGCATGGAAAAGACTCTGTGCCGCATGTATGTGCAGGTGGTCAGGTAGGGATGAAAGCTGCAAAACCCCTGGCGCTGCAGAGGCAGGACGGGCCCAGCACCACCAGCCTCCCCTGTGGCCTCCTCCGCCAGCCCCGCCTCCCCCAGGGGCAGCGCCCACCCAGGGGCACCCCTGAATTCCACGTGTAACATTCTTGGCCTTTTCAAAGAGTTTTCCCCCTTGAAACGCACCTATCAACATTGTAGCATTCGTTTTGCTTGGTGCGCTCTGTTTTGTTTTGTGGCTCAGCGGTTGAGCGTCTGGTCTGCCTTCAGCTCAGGGCGGGATCCCAGGGTCCCAGGATCGAGTCCCGCATCGGGCTCCCTGCAGGGAGCCTGTTTCTCCCTCTGCCTGTGTCTCCGTCTCTCTCCGTGGGTCCCTCATGAATAAATTAAAAAAATATTTTTAAAAAATTAAAAAATAAAAATAAGTAAAAAGACAGACTGCACGATGCGTGCCCTGGTCAGGATCTTGGTTTTTGTCTCAGTTTGGTTAGCTCGGCATTCAGCATCCCCTTGCAAGGGAATCGCTCAGGTCGGGGGCATGTGGCAGGAGTCCAGCCTTGTTCAAGGTACGTAATACTCCACCGGCGAATATAGAGCCATTTATTTGTCCTTCTACTGATGGACATTTGGTCCCTCCTCCCTGGTGTTTTGCTAAAAGTTGCTGTAGATATTCTTGTATTTGTCCCTGGATCTGCACGTGCAAGGTGTCCCCTCGGTGGACCTACTGGGATGGGGCAGCGGGGTCACGGGCAAGGAGAATGTGCAGAATGAGTTCTCTTCCTCCATCATAACCGGCATCTCTCCCATCCCCTGCGCCCTGCTGGACGCCAGCTGCCGGGCACTTCAACCGTGTCTCATTCAACTGTCAGAGCCACGTGGTGAGGGAGGTTGTCTGGTTATCCCCGAGTTGCAGACCAGGATCCTAGGGCTCAGGGAGATGAAGTCACTTGCCCAAGGTCACACAGCAAGTCAACAGCAGGGCCAGACTCAGACCCAGATCCCCCGGCGTGGGACCAAGTCGTGCTCTCAAGGCCCCTCTGCCGCCCCTCAAACACGCGGGATTCTGGGCCCGTGCCTGGGCCCGTAGAGGCTGCCGACACAGAGGCTGGCCCGCGGACCAGGACTGCTGTGTGCTCAGCGCCTCCCCGGGGAGCGTGGAGGATGCTCACGCGTGCGTGGCCGACCCAGACTGGTCTCCCGCTGCTACCTGTGCACCTGGCACCAGAAGCCCCCCCACCCCCCTCCGGCCCAGACCTGGGAAGAACCTCGGCTCCTGCCTTGCTCACATTTTACTTTCTCTCAAGTGGCCACGAGAGATGCCATTTCCCGACACAGAATCTGGCTCCATCCAACCGTCCCTGCAAATGGCCCGTCAGCTCAGCCCATCTACGGGCAAAAGCGACATGAATGGTGGGGAGGGGAGAGGGGGGCAAGGGAGTGAGGAGGGATGTTTTATTCCTTCCTGGGGTTAAACCTCCCAGTTTGAGGTAAAACAAATTCCTTGCTGGAGCTTTTCACCTCCAGCTGGGCCATAGGAAGCCCCATTGAATCAGATCATTTAGCCCTGAATCATGTTAACAAGACGCTGGGGCGGGACGCGGGCTGTGCACGCGCTGAGAGCCCGTCTCTGGGGGCTGCGGAGCCGCAAGCTGGTGGCGGGTCTGGAGGTGGGGAGGCTGCCGGGGCAGGGGAGGGGCTGGTGCAAGCCTTCCCTCCTTGGATCGGCTGAAGACATGGGGCCGGGGTGCTGTCCTCAGCTCTTCGGGGTCCACGTCCGGGGTAAGAAGGAATCTCCCCGGGCCCCTACTTGGGGCCCACGGTGAGTGGAGAGGCGAGGCTCAAGCCAGGAGAGGCCACCGAAGATGCGAGCACCCTCAGAACCACTGCCCGGCCTCCAGGTAGGGAGAGGGCACCCACCCACTGACCCGGGGCCCTGCCTTTCCGTGTTCGTGACGCTTCGGGCCAGCCCAGCACTGTGTGGCTTCAGGAGCCCGGCAGGACGGTGGCTCCTCTGCCTCCGACTCCGACCCCCCTGCTACAGACTCTCCCCACACCGCAAGCGCACTGCGGTCGTTTTGCACGATTCCCTACGGACTCGTCAGTCCCAGAAAGGGAAAGAGGGGAAGGAAGGGGAGGAGGGGGCACCAGCCCCCCGAGCAGACAACGACCACGGACATTGGCACCTCCTCATTGTCTCCGGCAAGGCCACTCAGAGGCCCTGCGTAAAACGTAAGAGTAATGTCCGAGAAGGACGACACGTGAATTCACCAGCACCGCTTAAGGCCCGAGCGGGAGCTCGCAAGTCCCCGTAGCCCTGTCACTGGTCACTCAGCCGCGGCCTCCGCCACCGGAGCTTTTCCAGCTGCTGCCCTGCTCATGTTTTCGCTCCTTCATGTGGTTCTGCTAGACACCCTTGTGGCCTCCCCTCCCCACTGCGGCCTGCGAGTCTCAGACGTCCTGCTCGCCTCCCCCACCCTCCCCTCCATCCAGTCTCCATAAAGATCTCTCCCTGCCCTTCCGGGGGCGATAAACCCTCCAAGCCCAGAGTCGGTGCCCATGGCTTGAGATCCGTCTCCCCCTTCCCCGGGCTGGGTGGTGGGGTTACGTACGGACGTGTCTCACCCCCCAGAGCCACGCTCTCCAGTTGCTCCACCAGTGGCCCCTGCCCCGCACACCCCACACTTCTTTCTGGGCAAACACATCCTGTGTGCCAGGCAGCATGCCACGCAGTCGACGCATCAGCTCGTGCAGTTCCCGTGACAACCCTCGGCAGGGGGTGTGTGACCATCACCCCGTTTTACAGACGTGGAACCTGAGCTTCTATCATTGTTCTGACATGGCACCAGCTTTGGATTCCTCCTTCAGGAGTGGCTCCCTCTGCCTCGGGCCCACCCCCACCTGCACCCTGGGGACATGAGCAGCCTTAGCTGGGCTCTACCTCGGACCCACCCCCTGCCACCTTGCTGCCTTGGGCTGGGGTGTCTGGGGGCTCCCAGCCACCTCTGCTTTTGCAGAGGTTGCAGAGCCAGGTTGACCTCTAGCCGGCCCTCTCGTCCTTTCACTATTGGACGAAGGTGTTGGCTGTTTGCTTCTCAGTTAAAGACCCTGCTTTTCCCTCCACGTGTTCTACGTCTTCTGGGTGCAGCTCCGCAGAAAAGAGAATGAAACCCAGACTAGCACACGAGGGGCTTGAGGGCTGTGCTGGCGCTGCCTTGTGCAGATTAGCGCCTCCAGAGAGGCAGCTCGGCCTTGGCCAAAGTGGCCGCGTTTACACCGTGGAACTGACAAGTGCCACAAATCAGGGCCTTTCTCCCCCACTCTCCCCGCCCCCACCCAGAAAGCTGGTCAAGCACTTACCAGCACACCCTGGTGGGACCCCATGGAGGTCCTTTCTGGGGGGCTGCTTTGGAGGGCTCCCTGGCCTGCTTTTTCCTCTGGTTCTCAGGCCTCTGCACGGAGCCCGGCCTTCTGCCCCAAGCTGCTGACCCCTCGGTGAGGGGGTTTCGCTGTCGACACGGTCTGCTTTAACTTGGCCTCAGACCCTCAACTCCCAGCCAACACCAGGACTTACTTTAAAAAAATAAATGCTTGTAAACTGAACGAGACCAGGTCCCCACCCAGAGCCATATGGCAGCCTGATTTCTTTACCCAGTGAATGGGAGACAGAGCCTGGTCAGCATCACCCATTGCAAAATTTGGCCATGTCGAGCTTTCATCTGTTCCTCTCCTGGAGCCAACCTTCCTGGAAGCTGGCGGTTCCAGGGGTTCCTGGAAGTGTGAGCGAGTGGGGTGGGGAGCCCAAGACACTCCCATGTCCTTCAGAACCCCTGGAGCGTGTCAATGACTCCGAGAGTCGGGCCCAGCTGTACGGAGCCAGGCGGCCAACTCTTCATTGACACAGTGGCATTAAAGATTCAGGATATAAATTTGAACAAGGATTAACCATTCCCAGAACAAACAGCCCTCGCCGGCACTCCTCCCGGCACACAACCCCACTGCATTATCCATGTGCAAACAGCCCGCCGGTCTCTCTCTCTCTCCTCTCTCGGCCTCCCTCTGCCTGGCAACCATCTTCCACCTGCAGAGTCCAGGGCCAGTGGCTGGTGACCTGCAGAGAAGGTAGCCTGCACGTTGGAGGAGCCATGGGGACCCCAATCCACCGGCTGGGGTGGGTAGTGGCTAGTGAGGCCCTCGGGAGCTTCCCTCCGGTCCTCAAAGGGGAGAGAGGCACGTCTTGCCCCCATGCGGCCCTTGACTCAGCATCAGCAGAGATGGAAAGCTGAGAGCAGGTCAGAGACGAACCCCTGGTTGCCCCCAGTGGCCTCCTGTTTTTAGGCAGACAAATCACAGAGATTAGGGAATTAGCATCCTGATCCTGGTCTGAGGTCTCCCAGAAAATTCAGAAGCAGGAGAAAGTCAGGAGGAAGAGCAATTGTGTTGGTTGCATCCTGGAAATGCCAGGCTGAGTCCTCTCAAACCTGGACATTTTGGGAGCCACGGGAATTGTGCTTCTTGGCGGGGAGCAGAGTCCTCCGTGAACAGAAACGCTGCGTGTCCACTCACCTTCGGCGGCCAGGCAGGTACTGGTGGGTGGACCTGTGGTCACCTGGGGAGTGCCACGTCCAACAGGCAGCCCTTGCTCAGCTCCAGGTAACTGCCGTCATGGGGGAGCCTGGAGTCACCTGCAATATCTGGTTTCTTTGGAGGAACCAGACCTATGAACTAGATTTTTATGTGAAAGCACACGATTTTAGATGTTGGCACCCAGATTTTAAAATGAGAAAGCATGGTACGGGCCAAACAAAGCCTTTTGTGGGCTGGCTTCTCCTTCCTCACCTGAGCAGTTTACAATCCCTGCTTCAAACGTCCAGCGGCTGGCGGGGCGGTCGCAGAGGAGGGGGGCAGGCTCCAGTGTCCCTGCTTTCAATTTCACAAGCCACGCTTCTTCCAGGGCTGCTGCCTTCCAGGGTAATTTGATTTTGCTTTTCTCTTGCTGCCTTTGATCCTCTGAGGTTGCCAGGCATAGCTACCATTTTATTTGCAGGCTCTGATGACAGGAGAAGATTTTGAAAGCTGTAGCCTGAAGAGGCACGCTTCCTCTGGGCTGTTGTCAAGTCATTTTTCATGGTCTCCAGGGGAGTGGAGGCCACTGCATAGGACAGAAAGGCTTGGAGGGAGAGGCCCTCAAATGTTCTCTGGGCTGCCTTGGGTTGGGATGACCCATTCCCGTTGCTGACACTGGGCCGCCAAAGCTAGGAACTGGCTCTCTCTACTGGGTGCTGACATCCACCTATCCATCCACCCACCCATTCACCATCACCATCTATCCACCACCCCACTTACCACCACATCCATCACTCCATCCATCTACCCATCACTCTATCACTCCATTCATCTGTCCATCCACCCACCCATCCATCCACCACCCCATCCATCCATCCATCCAACCATCCATCCATCCATCCATCCACCACCCCATGCATCAGTCCATCTACCCACCCATGCATCCATCCAACCACCCATCCATCCACCCACCACCCCATGCATCACTCCATCCAGTCAGCCATCCACCCACTCACCCACTCATCCATCTACCACCCCATCTATCCATCCATCCATCCATCATCCAACCACCACCCATCCACCCACCACCTCATCCATCCATATATTCATCCATCCACCACCCCATGCATCACTCCATCCATCCATCCATCCATCCACCCACCACCCCATGCATCAGTCCATCCACTCACCCGTCCATCCATCCATCCACCCACCCATTCATCCACCACCCTATCCATCCATCCATCCATCCATCCATCCACCCACCATCCCATGCATCAGTTCATCCACTCACCTGTCCATCCATCCATCCATCCATCCAACCACCCATCCATCCACCACCCTATCCATCCATCCACCCACCCACATTTACTGGACATCGGATATGTGTCAGGGCTGTGCTGGGTTGCAGGATGATAATGATGGACGACAGTGGTCCCTGCCCTCACAGAGACTGCATTCTTGCCCCCACAGCTGTGATGCAGTGGCAGCAAAGAAGGCTTTGCTGGGTTATGAAGTTTATGCAGTTTTTGGCCAGACAGAAGGAGGGGAAGCTATTTCTAGAGGAGGGAATAGCATGGGAGAGAGGCAGGGGCCCCTCCCAAGCCCAGTGCTGACTCCGTGGAAATGTAGAGGGGCGTCCTTCCCATTTTTCTGGGCACAGCACTGAGGGAGCCAGGGGAGAGTGTTCCCCTCTGGTGCAGAATGTGTCCCCGCAGGCAGTGAGCTGAGTTGGGAATGGAGTGTGGCAGAGGTCAGCAATGCATGGACGTGGGGAAGCTAAGCTCCCTCAGAGTGGGTTATAAATCCATGATTTATATCATATCATGATTACTGCTGCTAGAAGTACCCCCTTTTACCTTGAACTGAAGTTTTCTACCCCTTCCAGCCAAATGGCCAAGGCAATTACTCATACTCACAACCCTTTGGAATAAAAACACACCACAAATGAACAAACTGGTGCTGAGAAAGGTTTAACAACTAGTTCAGAACCACACAGGCCTCTCTGTTCACAGCTCTGCTCCCACAGTGGTGCCACTTGCTTGTGCACTAGGACAGAACCCTCTGCTCCCCCCAGCCCTTCTCACGGTCTGCCCAGGCATCGGCACACAAACACACGCGGACTTTGGAAACCCATAACCCTCCTTTAAAACCAGACACTGCACAGCTTTTATCTTGTTTTCATTTTTTGCTGACGGGTTCCCTTTGCATGTAATTATTGTGCCAAGCTGGTGTTAATGAAGCGTCCACTCCACTTACTCTGATCATCTGTATTATTGGGCAAGTGTAGGCTCCTTCCTGTTGTTGTTTTACTTCTCAGAAGGTCCCTCCATCATCAGCAAATCCATGCTCTCTGCTCATTATTCGTGGTGTCAGGAAGCCCCTTGTGCTTCCTGAATGGCCGGGGCAGGGGCAGATCCCACGGCCAAGCCCAGGCGGCAGTGGCTGTTTGCATGTCACTAGAAGGAGGGGGAGGGAATGCAGGCTGATTGTTTTTACTAGTTGTCCGACCTCAGCCTCTCTTCTGTGCCCTCCTCAGACCCATGGAAGATGCCACCCTGTCTCCCCGAGGCTCACCAAGAGAGGAAGCAATGAGCCAGAGCAGAAAGCATGTAGATTTTTTGAAAAAGGTAGAAAACAGGTCTTCTGGTTGGCCGTTCCCTGGATGTGAGCTGTGGGGGGCGTGGAGACAGGTGGCTTTCAGAAATCTCTGAGGGCCCTGGCCGCTCTTCTGTCCTGGTGTCCCGCCTCTCACCGAGCCAGCACGCTTCAAATTGCTGTTGACCTGATGCCGTCACTTCACTGTCCACCCTTCTCGTGCGGTCTGGAGCACGTCCTCCTCCTGTACCACCTGTACCTTGAGTTGTGAGGTTCCTGACTTGTCCATCAATTGAGCCGTTATGATGGGTGGTTCCACGAGGGTGTCGGGATGGTACCTAGGGATGTCAGCCGAGGGAGGGGCAGTGACCTGGCCACACGGAATAATAGAACATCATACCCGAGGGCGTAAGGCCAGCCCACCCAGATCCCCTCCTTGATTCTTAATGCAAATAAAATTCACATAACACAAAGTCAACCGTTTCGAAGTGTACGCTCGGCGGCACTTAGCGCATGCACACCGTGCTGCAACATGACCTCTACCTAGTTCCCAAGCATTTCCATCACCCCAAAGGGAGACCCCATCCCCATTAGCAGTGACTCTCCATCCCCTCACCCCCCCGCCCAACCTTGCAAACACTCATCAGCTTTCTATCCCTATTGATTTGCCTGTTCTGGACACTTTGTATAAACAGAATCACACGGTGTGTGGACTTCCATGTCTGGCTTCTTTCACTGAGCACCGTACAGCCCCTTTGCCTTACAGATGGAAGGGTTTGACCCAGCCAGGTGGAGTGGGTTCCCGCGGCTCGCACAGCTTGTCGTAGGGAAGGAACAGATCCTCCCACGAACGAGAGAAAATGGAGCCAGGATTAGCTGCCACGAGGTGGAATTGGAACGGACTCGATGATGCATCATCTAGAACTTGAAAGCAAGATCCATACTGGATGAAGCCCATGCATTGACTGAATGTCAGATATTTCACTCAGGGAGCATTTTGGGGGGGTGGGTCTGCTGAATGCACCATGACCCCACTGCTTGGCCAGATTTCTCCTTTCTCGGACTTTCCAGTCTGCAGCACGACGAAGCCCGGGCGTGACGGCGAAGGCGCCTTTCCTCACGTGGGCAGTGGGGTTCCAGTCGGGCCTTCCTTCTCTGCGCACCTCACTTCCCTGGCACTTCAGGGGCTGCGCCCACAGCCTGCTTTAAGGGACACTGCAAGGCTTAAACGTGGCCGTGTGTGGCAAGTGCGGGTGCAGGAAGCATGCGACACATGTCACTATCAGTATCCCTGTGTCATCACGTTGTCATTGCTTAAGAAGGACGCGGCTCCCTTCGGATGCCCCGACCCCCTCGGCGAGCACGGCCACAGGTGCAAGCCGTGCACCTGCTCTGAGGTCGGCCGGTAAAGGGGAGATGCCACCCCTCTGCTTTGGACAGAGAAGCCCAGGGGTCCTCCAGCTTGTGGAGGGCGCAGCGGGGGAAGGTGGGTAATGGTGGCGGCCTCCAGGGGTGGCATTTGTCATCGTGTCCAAGAAGGGACAGAGGAAGGCCATGCTGTGTTCATTTGTGTCTCTGTCCCCTTGTCCAGCCTGTCAACCATCCCAATGTCCTGCCTCCCACCACCCCTGCTCCTGACAGAAAAGATGGGAACACCCGCCGTCCCCCGAAGGGACATTTCTCCGACACTCAAGGACCACATATACGGGACAATTACTGATCAAACACCGCACACGTCTGCATGCGGGTGTAAATCATACAGCGGCCATAAAAGCGGCCCTAACCAGCTCGCACTGGCTCCGCAGGAGCTCCCACGGGCCGGGCTGCTTTATCTCGCTGGCACACGGAGAGGGGAGCCGGCCGCCCGCCTGGAGGACCCAGAACAGCCTAATATTATTTATTTTTAATCAACCATTTCGGCATGCTCCCTCTAGTCAAAGGCAAAGCCGGAGCGTTACGCGGGCACGTGATTTATATTCAGCTTTTTTTTTTTAATTTTTATTTATTTATGATAGTCACACAGTGAGAGAGAGAGAGGCAGAGACATAGGCAGAGGGAGAAGCAGGCTCCATGCACCGGGAGCCTGACGTGGGATTCGATCCCGGGTCTCCAGGATCGCGCCCTGGGCCAAAGGCAAGTGCCAAACCGCTGCGCCACCCAGGGATCCCTATATTCAGCTTTTATTCAGCCAGAGGAGTCTAGGGGGACGCAGCATCTCGTTCGTAGAGACGCTCTGGTGGCTGCACTGCACTGCTCAGAGACAGGCGTGAGCTTTGCACAGACAATATGAGGGCAGGGCAGGGTGGGCAGGGTGCGCGGGGTGGGCAGGGTGGGCGGGCAGACAGGGCAGGGTGGGCGGGGTGGGCAAGGCAGGGTGGGGAGGGTGGGCAGGGCAGAGTGAGCAGGGCAGGCAGGTAGGGGTACAGGGTGGGCAGGGCAGGGTGAGCAGGGTGGGCAGGGTGGGCAAGCAGGGCAGGGTGGGCAGGGTGAGCAGGGTGAGCAGGGCGGGTGACCCTCCTCAGGACCAGCTGCCCCCTGCCTGCGGACGGACTGCCGGTGCCACCAGCCTGGACGCTGGACAAACCCCAGCCCCCAGGAGGAGCCGGGAGCCCTCTGCATGACCACCGGCCCACCTGCCCCACCGGGACGCCCAGCTCCGGGGTCTCCGGCAGGTGCCCGCCCCTGGTGCCCCCCGTGGGCCTGGCAGCTCTGTTGCTCCTCCCGCAGGGCGGTCCTCCACAGAGGCCGGCGGCCCCTTCCCGGGGTGGGCTGCGGGGGTCGGGGACCTGCCGTGCATCCCCAGATCCAGCTGCCAGCGGGGCCAGGGGCACCCCTGCCTCCCCTGCTCACCGCTGTCCACCACTCTGTGGTCGGCCTTCCGCTGGGGACTCTGGAAGGCCACTCACGCTCCTTGGCTAACCTTCTCCTCATTTTCTGGGAGGCCTCAGCGGGTGATTTCTGAGCCAGAGGCATGAGGCTGGTTCGGGGCCTGGTGGGTGGGGATGGTTTGCAGTTTTGACACTGCAGACTGCGGCAGCCAGAAGGTCCTGCAGCCAGTGTCCCCGTCTGCGTCTCCTCCCGCCCCCGTCTGCGTGGGGATACAGGAGCAGGTGCAGCGGGGAGGGGGAGGCAGGAAATTGGAATTTACTCTGGTCACGTGGGAATGGAGGGAAAAGTAGCTCATCTGAGCTCAGATAGGGAGAGACCCGTCCTTTTCACCCCTCTTTTCAGTAAAGTGAGTTCCCATCACGGGACAAGTGACAAGCCCCAGTATTCATTAGGGCCTCCCAAAAGCTGCAGACTCATGGGGGGGGGTCACCTCCACCCCCCTCCTTGGAGTTATTTACATAATAACCTGACCTTCAGGTTACCTCTCATTAACAAACACATGTGAAACACAGAAGCAGCTGGCGACATCTCATAAATATAGATTGTTAACCCTGGTGTAGACGGCTTACTCTCACTCACCGGAAAGAGAGGGGCCCCCTGCTTTGCATAGCCATCAGGCGCGGACATGCAGGGCCTGGCAGAGGATGGTGGCAGCCTTGGGACCGTGCACTCACCCGAGAGGATGTGCCTCTTCCTCTGAGCCCGGAGTTCAACCTTCAATTAATTCGTTTGCCCGGGTTCTGGGCTTTCCCCTCCCTGCTCCCTCCGGGCGCCGGGAGGTCTGGGAGCCAGGGATGGGGCATTTCAGGCCAATTTGTTAAGTGCTTGCTGGCAGGATCACCCTCCCTCCCGGGCCCTGGGGCTCCCAGAGACAACCAGGGCTGCGCACACACTCAGGTCTGGAACTTACACACTACGGCTCTTCAAGAAACATGTGGCAGAGGCCGTGCTGGCCCATCCCGTCTTCCCACTTTTGAAGGTGCCCCTTTGTTCTCCCTGGGGTCCTCGTGGAGAGGTGCAGGGAGGGTTCTGGGAGTCCTGCTGTTTCTGAGCCACTGAGGTCCCTGAGTGGGACACGCAATCTCTGTTTGCCCATCTGCCTGGCAGGTGGTGTCCCAGGAAGCAGGGAGGCCACCGAGGGGATGAGGCCTGACAGGGTCCAGACTGGGCCAGGGGAGATTCTGGAGGGCACAGCCAAGGAGGGGCTGCCACCAGAGAGGGGGACTCCTGGCCCTCTCTCCCCCATTCCAATCTCATAACTCCCCTCCTTGCAAAGGGCGATTCCACCCCCAGCCCTCTGGGCAGCCTGCCATGTGTTCGAGGCTGATGGGGGCAGAACAGGGTGACACCGAGGTCCTGCTGGAAAGGCCCTCGGGGGCTGGAAGGGGCCTCCAGGGTGGTCCTGAGCCCTGGGCACCCAGATCCCTGACTTGCCAGCACCTGCTCACTCCCTGGCTGGTGTTTCTCATCAGATGACCACACTGGGAGTGGCCGCACCGCCCATACTCAGGCTGATGTCAAGGCCAGAAGACCAGTTTCCTCACCAGCAGGAGACAGCATCGCTCGTGTGGCAAATCTGGGTGCTGTCCCTGTAGGCCAGCTCTGTGGACGCTGGCCAGAACGGCTAACGGGAATCAAGCACTGCCACAAGCCACGTGTATGAGTCACCTATTGCTGGGTAACAAATGACCTCAAAACTTAGCGACTTGGGGATCCCTGGGTGGCTCAGAGGTTTGGCACCTGCCTTCAGCCCAGGGCGTGATCCTGGAGTCCCAAGATCGAGTCCCACATCGGGCTCCTTGCATGGAGCCTGCTTCTCCCTCTGCCTGTGTCTCTGCGTCTCTTTCTGTGTCTCTCATGAATAAATCAATAAAAATCCTTAAAAAAAAACTTAGGGACTTACAATAGCAAGCATTTATTATCTCAGAGTTTCTGGAGGCTGGAAATCTGCAAGCAGCTTAGCTGACCAGTTGTGGCCTCGGGCCTCTCTGGGGGTTGTGGTCAGGCTGTGGGCCACAGGCGTTATCTCTAGAGATAACAGGCGTTATCTCGAGATTGAGCTGGGGCAGAAGGAGCTTCTGGATGCTCCCAACAGTTGTTGGGAGGAGGCCTCAGTTTCTTGCCATGTTGAGCTCTCCATAAGGCCACTTGATGTCCTCACCACGTGGCAACCAACTTCCCCCAGAGCGAGGGATCCAAGAGGGGGGCAAAGAGGAAGCCATGGTGGGTGCCCTTTATGACCTGGGTCTGCAAGTGACATGTCTGTCATCAGCTCTGCCACATTCTGGCTGTTGGAAGGGAGTCCAGTGCCTAGAGGCCCCCGGGTAGCTCAGCGGTTGAGCATCTGCCTTTGGCTCAGGGTGTGATCCTGGGCCCTGGGATTAAGTCCCACATCGGGCTCCTACAGAGACCCTGCTTCTCCCTCTGCTTGTGTCTCTGCCTCTCTCTCTGTGTCTCTCATGAATAAATTAAAAAAAAAGAAGAAGTGAGTCCCTAACTTCAGACACATTCAAGAGAGAGAAGTTTCTCTTCTCTCTCTTCTTTTCCAAGATTTACTTATTTCAGAGAGAGAAAGAGAGTGTTTGCACGACTGTTGGGGAGGAGCAGAGAGAGAATCTCAAGCAGGTCCCCCCCACCACGCTGAGCGTGGAGCCTGACGCAGGGCTGGACCGTGAGACCCCATGACCCATGGGGTGGGATCACTACCTGAGCTGAAACCAAGAGTCAGACGCGCAACCAGCAGAGCCTCCCAGGTGCCCAGAGTGGTTGCTCTTCTCGAAGGGAGGAGTATCAAAGCCTCAGTGGACATGGTTTCAAACACCACACCAGGCACAACGTTGGGTTCTTAACGTGTGTTACCTCATTTGATTCTATGGCAATGATTATTACTGCCGTTTTACAGACGAGGAGACCAGAGGGGTTGCATGATGCGCCCATGTTCTCACAGCTGATTAACTGCACAGCCAGGATTCGGAATCAGGTCTTGTAGAGCAAGGTTGCCCGAGAGAACTTTCTACAATGAAGGAATTGTTCTATGTCCAGGCAGCCCAGCATGGTAGCCGCTAGCCACGTGTGACTACCGAAGACTTGAAAGGTAGGGAGGGCCAGTGTCCTCCCGCAAAGATCACCAGGAATGCACCTGCCATTGAACAAACTGGGTTTCTTACTTGGCGTAAGGAAAGAGAGCAACACAGCCTAAGGGATCATGGGTGTCTCGGCAGGAGGGAGTTGGGAAGAATCTAGACTATGGTCTTTGGTTGGGTGACCGGGGGTGGGGTGGGGTGGGGAAGATCTATGGAACCATGTCATCCTCATAGTGACTTGCTGGAAACATTCTTCCCACTTTACAAATGAGCACGTAGAGGCTCAGAACGGTTGCATGATTTGCCTTGAGCCACATGGCTGATGAGCTAGACGCGGCCTGGTGTCTGGCCTGAAAACCCGATCCTCCTCAGCTTGCCCAGAACCCGTTCAAGGCCGGAGAAGAGAAGAAATGTGCCCTCGAGTTGCTTACAGCTCAGGGAATGCTCTCCGGGCAGAGGACATTGCAGCCTGATGCCACTCAGAGGCAGGTACAGGTGTGCCCCCCCCCCCCGAAGAGGTCTGCGGCATCCTTCAGCTCTGCACGCTGGTTTGGGGCTCTGGACGCAATGTTCCCAAATCTTGAATCCTAATGATGTTTCTGCACCGTGGGCTGAAATTAACTGTGCCTGCCACCACCGATGCCCACACGACAGCTCTCCATGCCATCAAGGGGACACGTTATTTGACATTAATCCCCTTGAAGCCTTTTTAGCTATTCACTTGGTATTTCCAAACCAATTACAGGCTCAGAGTTTGCAAAAAGGGTTGACACTTTGGTTTTCCGGCGGGGACCCCCTCAGCACCAATCTGAGGATGTGGTAATTTAGCAAAGAGAGAAAGCATATAATTTTTTAGCTCAGGGGAGGCTGCAGGCAATTGCAAATATCCCTTGAGCAGAGTCAGATTCTCTGGTTAAAAGAAGCGATGTGTTCCCTGCCATAATTGGACTTTAGAACCCCTTTAATTTGAAGGGGGGCAGGGACAAGGCAGAGGAGGTTAGAGACGTCATCACGCAGCTGGGCTGTGCGCTCCTGGGAGCGGGGCCAGAACCCCCATGTAACCAGAAGGAGCCAGGGAAGGCCTCTCACCTGGGCCGGCACCCAGCTGCCAGCTGTGTCCAGGGAGTGGCTAGTGACTCGCCGCTCTAGGACAATTCACTGGTCAGCGTGACCAGAGAGGGCAGGGAGCCAGACTGTCCTGCCTTCCCAGTGGGCTGGCTGTCCCTGGTCCAGTTTCTGGGCATGTCCTTATCTCCTCTGCTGGGCCCTCCCAGGCAGCCCGGGGTCGACGAGCCCAAACTGGACCTCAAGGGCCTCATCCTCTGCCAGGTTCCTGGATGGGGCATCCAGCAGTTGTCAGAGGTGCCCCATCACACCCCCTACTCACTGCTCCCAAACCCAGACCCAGACACCCTGTCTTCAGGGGGAAACGGACACTGGACCAAAGGCTGCGGTTGAGGGAAGAGACAGGTGTCTCTCCGTGTCTAGCTCACCCCTGTGGGGCCTCTGTAGATACAGCCCCCCCACTCGTGCCAGTTTGGATAAACAGAGAAGCCTGCTCACCCAGGAGCAGTTAAGTGCCAGTTCTGTTACCTAGAAAAGCAGCCTTCCCCTCCGACCTTCCTGGTTCCCACTCACCTCCTTCTCCTATAGGGAAGTGCCTGGCAGGTGGACCAGGTCCTGTGGCAGGCGAGGCGAGGTGGTGTGCTGGTAAACTGGCTCTCCAGCAAAACAAAAGCCCCGAAGGTGGTGTTTGGGTTTCCCTGGTGTAAAAGCTCCCACCAGGACCCATTTCAGGCTGTCAGTGTGATGTCACTAAGCAGGGAATTGGCTCTTGCAGACTTCAGAGCCCCTTGGAGTTGAGCAAGGATGGACGGCTCTGAACCCTGCTCCAGAAGACCCCTCACCTTCTCCAGATGTCCCTTGCCTCATGAACACCCTGGGGGGTCCCGGAGGAAGCAGTCAGGGAGGCCTGAATGGGGGCGGGTGCTGAGGGCGCAGGTGAGCCCGGGCTGCCATGGCCCTCCACCCTGCACAGAAGCCCTGTACAAAGGAAGGGCGAGGTCCCTAGAAGTATCCCCAAAATGAAAGTGGGGAGGGGGGGTGGACCTGTCCTACCTGAGCAGAGCCTAATGAGAAGGCAGATTTCAAAGCAGGAGAGGATTTGAAGCTAATCCTTAGCCAGGCAATTAGCCAGAAAGCCACTCTTATGGGGGATCTGGTTTCTTTGCTTATTCTGGAATCCCCTGGCTTTAGGGAACCTCAAAGCACAGGAGGCAAAGGGAAATGAAAATAAATCCTGTCTCTTTCAATAAAGCACAAAGGCCTTGCCTCTTCTTGCAGGAGCCGTGCTTGCAGTTTCCCAGACGGCAGATGCCCGACCAGGCCGGCGGAGGCGGAGGGGCTCTGGGCCGGGCAGGCTCTGGGGGCTGTCGCAGACATCACAGCGGGAACAAGGACCCTTGATAAACACCCTTGCCACGCTGAGCGATCCGACCTGGAAAATGCCATCATGTATTTTTAATCTGCTTTCCCCTCGATGAATAATGAAAGACGAAAATCACAAGGTTTGACTGGCATTTATAAGGAGGCTCTGAAGGAGGCTCGACTGGGGGAGAATGAGCTTCAAGGCTCATCATGGTTAGACTCCGGGTCCCGACTCTCATCTACTCCCAACAGACTCTTTCAGCTCCGGGGGGGTGGGGGGTGTCCCCCCAGCGCATCCCTCGCCGCCCTGCGCTTCCCCTCTGGGAGGCCAGAGCTCCGGGCCCCTGACCAGCACCAGTGGGGGGAAGATGCAAGCATAGAGGGAGCTGGACACCCGGCTGGGGATGGACATGGGGCCGCAGCCGAGCTCCGCGGTGCAGAAACTCCCACTGGGGCCCTAAGCATCCCCACCAGGAAACGGCTGACAGCAGGGTTGGGGAAAGACTCTCAAAGGTCTAGTCTTGGGGGTGGGGGGCCAGGATGGCCAGCAAGCTCCCCAGGCTGGAAGGTCGAGGGATGGAGGGCCAGCGGGGAGCCGATGAGAAGGACAGTGTCTTCGGAGGGCCAGGGGGAGTGGCTGCATTGTGACCAGGACGCCCTGCATGAGTAATTTCACTTCTGGAAGCTTCCAGGGCCTCGTGTTACTGCTGGAGATCAGAGCTGTTACCCACTGGTTTCACAGGGCCGTTGTGAGGTCAGGATGAGGTCGCACGTCTACAATTACTTTGCAAAACGGCCTGCGACCTCCCAAATGTATTATTATAGTAACAGCTAAAAGGTGAGAAGAATCCTCGGCTTCCCCGGCCACACCAGAACGCAGAAAGGAAACTATACCTACGCGCCCTCCTCAGTAAATATAACAAAGAGCGTTTTGTGCAAAGCGTGCAAGCAAGCCAGGAGGGTGGCGTTCACACCAGGCTCCCACGGTTCTGAGGACCAGCCGCTCGCTGTGCCGGGGAGGTCGGGAGAAGGGCAGGCACCGCACAGGCCTTTAAAGACACTTTCCTCCCAAAGCACCTGCTGCACGTCTCACCCCAAGTGAACGCTGGCCGTGAGTGTCCTTCTTCGTTCACTTGACGGGCCTCCCCAGGGCGCTGAGTGTGCACTGGGTGTTGGGACATGGATCTGCCGCCGCGCCTGCTGGGGAGACACCGGGTGCCTGGGGAGGTGGCCGTGCACACGTGTAAAGTGCGCTGGATGAAGGGCACCCTGACAGAGGCGTGAGCCAAGAGCTCCCGGAGCAGGAGCGACCTCCCTGGTGGTCCCAGCAGTGCCACCCCAAGGCCTGGTGCATAGTTGCCCCTCAGTAAGAGCAGCTGATGAGGACACGGCCCAAGAGAGGCTCCTATAGGAAGGGCCTCAGGATTCAGGATCTCAGCCCAGAGTTGGGTCCACAGACGGCCAGGGATTGGTGGGTGACCCTGGGGTGATCCCAGACCCCCTGAAGTCACATGTGGGGCTTTCCTGGTGAATGGTCGTGTCAGAGTCTCTCACTGGTGTGTGGTGCCTGCAAGGTTAAGCCGGAGGGGAAGGTGAATGGGAACCTGCCAGAGAGATTTCTAGGGGACACACGGGTGGGGACCAGCTCAGCTTGCGTGCTGGGGAGCAGTGTGGATGGAGTGGGGGGACGGGAGGCCAGGGCAGACGCAAGGGCACTTGGAGCCAGGCTTGCAGGGAAGGGTGAGTGCTTGAGGGGGAGCAGCAGGGAGAAAGTGTGGCTGGAGGTAGGAGCAGGGGGTGGGAGCCCAGCGAAAAGCCTCAGACGGGAAGACAGCCTCACGGCCCCAGGGAGGGGGAGAGCGAGGGGCCCACCGGACTCAGTTTCTCTAGCCAGTCCTTGTTCTGGGCTCAGGCCCGGCTCTTCCTCGAGAGCCCGGGGTCTGTGTCAGAGAATCAAAGCCCCAGAGCATCAAAGTGAAATGAGAACTGTCTGCTGGGCCCTCCTGGGAGGCAAATTCACTCTTGGGGGTCCAGCCAGGCCCGTTCCCCTCTGCTGGCTCCAGGGTCCTGCCTCCAGAACCTCGGGGACATTTCCAGACCCTGCCCCTGTTTTGTGATTCTAGGAATCTGCTTTCTTTGAGTCACCTCCACTTCCCTACCGCACACCCCACCCTCCCCCCACCCCCTGGCCCTGCAAGTTTCCCTGGGGCCTCAAGGTCATGGGTAATGGGGAGGGAAATGCCTTTTGCCGTGACTGCCCGGGCTGGCCCGCCCTGGGAGAGGCAGCCTTGCAGGCAGAGGTGAATGTGGTGTTTGGGAGCCAGACGTCGTGGGCCCTGCGCCCAGTCCCAGTGATGTGTGACGGACGTACGGGTAGAAGGAGGAGGGGCGGAAGAAGTCTGTGAGCACAGGTCCCATTCACGATGCTCTAAGCCCGTGCTGGTGGGGTAGTGGGCACCCCAGGCCGGAGGATTTTCCACCAACCGCAGCCATCTCCCGAAAATGCATGGCTGCTTTCGTGCCTTCTCCAAGGCTGAGCCACACTGGCCACTTTCCTGATGTTTCGGGGGTTAGGCCGCTGGCTACGAATCACCGTACCAGAGGTGGCTGCTGCACAAGGAACAACGTGCCCCCAACGAAGTTGTCCCAGAACTGTAATCTTTGGTTTCTTGACTATTTCTTGGTATTTTGTCCACTCCCTCCTCCCTCTTCCTCGCCTCTGTCCCAGCTCTCCCCCTGTCCCCCTGCCCCCCCCCCCCACCTGCTGCTTATAATGTGCTGTGGGCCGTAAACCCAAACTCTCCGTGTTCAAACTGAGGAAGGAGATCCCGCGGGGCAGACCGTGAGTGAGGCCCAGTTCTGGCTGATAAGGATGCGACTGGGTGATACGGATTTTGGCTACTCAGGGACCTTTTCTGCCTTTGTCCTGATTCCAGTGTGCTGCTAGAGGTAGGATCTGGAGGGTCCCGGAGGGAAGTGAGAAGAATCATGTTTGATTAAGCCCGAGAAAGTGGGAGCCGGCCAGTTAATGCCTTCGGCTCACTAAGCCTGCAATCCTAGGCACCTGCTGTGTACCTGGGGGCTCAGGTGTGTGTGGAGAGGGTCCAAAAGAGGACCGTGGGATCCCTTCCGAGCCGTAAAGCATGAGCCTTGCCCAAGGAGAGGCTCACCCCTTGCCCCTGGCTCCTGGGAGGTCACTTCTGAGCTCTGGGAAGCTCCCGTCTGAGCAGCGGGGGCCTTGGGCTGCGTAGTATCTGCTCCACTCTGGAGGGGCTGCACCCCGAGGTCAGCCACATGGGTGGACAGTCCTGACTAGGACACCCAGTAAATAACCCCGGCACTGAGGCTCAGGTGAGCACCCCTGGTTGGCAATAATGTGCACGTTCTTGCACAGAGTACTGTGAGAACCGAACCCCGTCTACACAGCTCCACTGGGACAAGACACCTGGTCTCTCTGGATCCAGACCCAGCCCCAGGCCCCCCTTCCCTTTGCTGATTTCCATCTGTGTCCTTTTGCTGTCATGGACGGTCCTCACGGGGGTGTGAGGCCCTGGTGAACTCTGTGTCCTTCTAGTGAATCATGGAGCCTGCGTGTGGGTGGTCCCGGGGGCCTCTGAACTGCCACCTGCCCACGTGCAAGATGTATGCTCAGGTATGTGTTCCCCGTCCCCCTAAGTCCTCTCTCTAGAGGCTGCTTTTAGGCCATAGGCTTGACCACTGAAACCAGAGCAAGACACAAGGGCCCAGAGCCACCTCCAGCTGCCGCGAACAGGCTCACTAGGAGACCCACCTCCAAATAGCCATAGCCTCTAACTGGCTATGACCAATTACAACCGGGCACGATTCCTAAGATTACCCAAAAAGGGGAAAATCCCGTGCAATCTCATACTCCCTCATTCCACCCTACGACTATAGCCCCGTTACCACCACCTCATAGCAGTCTCGCCTCTGCTGTCCTGCCCGCTGCTCCCTTGCTGTGTATTCAATAAACTTCTCTCTCTTTGTTCTGCCTTTTGAGGGGAACTCTTTCACTGCCTGCACTGCTGCCAGCCCCCACTCCATCTCTATGCATTACACCTTCCCCATTGGTAAATAAAGGGGGGTTTTCAGAAGACACCCTAGATCCTCGTAGCACAAAGGTGGCATGGTTCTAACAGTATTTGCATTGTTTTGGGGGAAGCCAATTCACAACCAGCAGAAACGACTGCTGTCCCCCTCTGCTACCCTGTCAGGGATGAAGCAAGGCTCTGGAATGAGCAGAGCTCCCGAGCTAGATTCCCGGCCAGCGTCTCCAGGCTGGGGCTGGACCCTCAGTAAAGCACGAGCCTGGATTGGAAGCAAAGAATGTCTTGGAGTCTCAGGCTCCAGAGTCTGAGAGAAAGCAGGCGGTGTGATGTGGGGGTGAGCAGCAGAGAAGAGACAGGGGAAGAAGAGGGTGAGGGAAGGGAGCTTGGAGCCCTCTGGGGACACAGCACTTCGCAGGTGCATGGGGCCCTGCATCTGAGTAGCACACAGTCACGGACTTAAAAGGATCGGCGTGCAACGGAATACTTTTAACACACTCAGCAGAGCCCGATTCAGCCTGGGACGGTTTGCACGGCTTTTTGAAGTCAGGCTGGACTCTGAATGCAGGCCGCTGAAGGTCCCTGCTCAAATCTCGGCTGCTCAGGCCTGGGGATCCTCAGTCCGTGAGAGCAGACACTTTCCCTCTCAAGAATGGAGCTCGCTCCGTAACATTAGATTTTCCAGGTACTTTGCCCGCAATCTGGGTGAGCTCTCACCTGGAGCACAGCCACGCTGCGTTTGAACCTCAACATGGGTCCCAGAGGAGACAAACACACTGCCAGTCGGTTATGAGTTTCCATGAAAACGAATCTCTTTCTCGCAGCAGAATATTTTATTAATCAGTAAGCCCAGAGTACCATAGAATATTGTATTTCTGAGATTTCAAAGCACACTGTTAGGTAGCATTTGGTACACTCAGTCATAGGTTTTTAGAGTCGGAGCCCACTTTATAAGTGATCTTGTCGGGTCTTCCTTTCACAGATAGGGAAACAGAGGACCGGGAGGCGGCTCCGCCGTCCCCAGACCTCAAATTTGTTTGGAAGCCAGGACTGGTCCTAGAGTTCAGCGTTTGGCGGAAGCCAAAGAAGACATTTGTGTTCAAACGGTCAAATATAAGTAAGAGCTACCATCTGCTGAGTGTTGGGCGTGGGCGTGACACTGGGCTGACTTCTATTTATTTGTTCATTTGACCTTTTCAATGGCCTTATACAGGTCTTCCATCCCCACCCCAGCTGTGCGAGCTGCAGTTCATTGTCATCACTGCCACCCCAAGTCAGCGTCAGGTCCCACAAAGTAAGGACTGGGTCCTTCAGAAGACTGCCCCCCCCCTTCGGATGCCAGTCAGGGGTCCCCAAGCCACCCTCACTTCTGACCAGCTGGGCACAAATTCAGGAGTTCTTCTGACCTTCTCGGGTCTGACCATTCCCTGAAATGACTCCCAGAACTCAGGGCAGTGCTATGCTCTGATTCTTGTTTTACTAGAAAGGGTAGACTCCGTCTCTGTCCCCCTGTCCCTCCTGGGGCTCAGGCTAGGCCGGGATTCCAGCCTGTAATCCTGGGCCGGCCCTCCCCAGGCCACCTACAGACCTGCCTGGGGCAGCTCATTAGCATCCCAAAGAGGATTTCCTATCACTCTCAAAAGTCCAAGGGCTTTTGAAGATCTGTGCCCAGACCTGAGGACAAAGAGCAGGTATCTTCTTCATCAGACTAGAGAGCGGTTATCAGCGTCATCCGGAAAGCTGGCTGAGGCCCAGAGGGTAGCCTGATCCAAGTCCCGCCTCCGGCGGTCCGGGGCGGACACAGAAGCCTTGCTCAGACCTGTCCGGATCCCGTCTCTGGGCTCACCCCTCACGGATCTGGGGCATCAGGTGAGGGACTCACAGGGGGAGGACACTGGGCCAGCTTTTCCCGAGGGCCGGTGCAGATCAAATGCCCGGAGGTGAGGTTATATGCAGTCAAAGAGGAGGTGTGTGGTTCAGCCAGGGAAAGAGCGAGTGGCTCTGGCGAATCAGGGCCAGGGGACCCCTCCAGAGCCAGGACCCCGAGCCTCTCTTATGAAGACCTCACAGGAGTCCACCAGCTGGACCAGCCCATCCCAACCCCAGGCCTGCCCTGCCCGTCCACACCAGCACCGGCCTGGGCAAGTTCAGAAGACCTAGGACTTCATACCAGTTAAAAGATTGGATTCTCAGTCAAAGTAGAAAACACTGGACTGCCCATATCTCCATCAAATCAATTGAGACTAAAAGGGTTTTATTTTTATTCTTATTGTATACTGATTTTTTTTTAATAGAATCTCTACACGGAACATGAGGCCCAAACTCATGACTCTGAGATCAAGAGTCACATGCTCCTCAGGTGCCCCTGACTTTTTTCTTTTTCTTTTCTTTTCTTTTCTTTTCTTTTCTTTTCTTTTCTTTTCTTTTCTTTTCTTTTCTTTTCTTTTCTTTTCTTTTTCTTTTCTTTTCTTTTTTCTTTTCTTTTCTTTTCTTTTTTCTTTTTCTTTTTTCTTTTCTCTTTTCTTCTTTCTTTCTTTCTTTCTTTCTTTCTCTCTCTCTTTCTTTCTTTCTTTCTTTCTTTCTTTCTTCTTTCTTTCTTTCTCTCTCTCTCTTTCTTTCTTTCTTTCTTTCTTTCGAAGCTTTATAGCAGGCTAGGTCAAACATGAAGCTTTGGGAAAGATCTCAACTTTGAGGCTATGGGTTCTCACCAGACAGTTGTGTGTATGTCTGGGGCCTGGGGTTGGAGAGGCTGGATTGACCCCTTGTCTAGGGTCCTTTGAGCTCAGGAAAGAGAGAGTGAAGGAGCACACCCAGGTGCACCGGGGCCCATTCTTTGGGGCAGGTCAAGAGCAGCGCTGTCCATTGGAAATAGATTATGAGCCTCTTGGGTCAATTTCAGATTTCTAGTAGATACAGTAAAAAAAGAAACACACATATCATATTTTCACTTCAACACAGTCAATATAAAAATTACTAATGAGATATTTTCAATCTTTGATTCGTACTAAGTCTCTAAATTCAGTGTGTATTTTACACATAGAGCGCATCTCATTTTGGACAAGCTGCACGTCAGGAACTTAAGACTCACGTGTGGCTGGTGGCCTTCACAGTGGACGGTCGTTCATGCCTACATCCTGTTCCTGAAGGGCACCTGCTAGGACCCCTAAAAAGGTACAGTCGTGGGGGTTCTTGGGTGGCTCAGTTGGTTAAGCATCTGACTCCTGTTTCCGGCCCAGATTGTGATCTCAGGGTCGTGGATGGAGCCCCACGTCTGGCTCTGCACTCAGCACAGAGTCTGCTTGAGATTCTGTGTCTCTCTCTCCCTCTGCACCCCTGCCCCTGCCACCACACTCTCTCTCAAGTAAATAAATGCATCTTAAAAAAAAAAGTTACAGGGGCACCTGGGTGGCTCAGTCGGTTAAATGTCTGCCCGCGACTCAGATCATGATCCCAGGGTCCTGGGATCGAGCCCCACACTGGGCTCCTTGCTCAGCGGGGAGTCTGCTTCTCCCTCTCCCTCTGCCCCTTCCTCCCCTTACTTGTGCACTCTCTCTCTCTCAAATAAATAAAATTCAAAAAAATAAAAATAAAAAGTTACAATCTCTGTGTAGCTGTTTGCCCTGTTGTATAGGTTCTGATTTGCATATGCAAATGAAGGATAGTCACTTCCTCTCCCTTTAAACAGGGAGGGTTTTTACTGTCTTGTATTCTGATGCTCTGATACTTGGGGCTTTGCTCACCCTGGAGAGAACCCCCCACCCCACTCCAGCCAGGGGAAGCCCATCCCTAGAGATTGTAAACAACTCACCCGAATGCGCTTTCCAAATACAAAACAACCAATCCAGAGCCCACACCCTGGTTTATTGGGCTCTCCCACTTTGGGTGCCCAACCACCTCCCCTTGTGATCCCGGGACCAGGAGGGAGACATCTAGGAACAGCTCCTATGCCCCAGAGCCCCCTGAAATTACTCAAATTCACCAATCCTAAACCTGCTTACCCTGATCCATCGGGCCCTTCCCACGGAAACCATAATAAAGTTTCCTGCCCGTGTGTGTGCATGTTTCCCCTTTGCTGCCTCTGGTGTTTCCCTGGGCAACCCTGAAAGGCACGATGTACCCCCTCTTCTTGGGCCCTGTGAGTCACAAACTATATTTGCAGCAGCAATTTCTTCTTGATCTGGTGGCCTCGCTATGCAACTTTGCTACTAATGTACCGTATGTTAGAACATTCTGGCTTTGGCTCTGTGGATGGGGGTGGCGGTCGGGGAACCGGCAGGCATCTCCGCGCGTCAGAAACTAATGACAAATGTTGCTCATCAGCAGAGTCCCTTGCGGAGCCACCTGTGCAGAACTTTCTCGGAGCTAATTTGGGCAAATTTGGAGAGGAATCGTTCCCAGGTCCGGGTGGTCCGCGGTCCCCGGGGTCTGGAAAGCCTGGATGGCATTGCGGGCCTCCGGGAAGGGCAGCCTGTGATGGTGCAGGGACCCCCCTTGGGTCAGAGGCCGCTGACATCACCGCAGGGGGGAATGAATGCTCAGGGAGAGGCGCGGTGACAGCTGAGTTACCAGAGGCTTCCCAGAAGTTGTCTGACCTCGTGGAAAAATCAATGCACCTCTTGTTTTTGTCTCCTGAAATATTTCATCCGTGATGATTCTTCCCCAGGTGACAACATATTTTATGACAAAGCGCAGCAGGCTGCTGGGCCCCTGGTGGCTTCAGAGGAAGCTTGACATCCTTTCCTGTCTTTATTGATGAGACTCACCTGCACTCCCTGCCCGGTTAGGGAGCCTGGAGGGAGCTCGGGCGCCATCAGCACCATTTCAGGAGAAGATCCCCGCCCCCCTCTGCTCCCCAGCGGCCCAGGGAGGGCTGGGAGCCTAGAATGTCACAGCCAATGTCAGGGCATTTGGGCCCACCTGTGCCTTGCAGACCCAGACACGGACCCGGAGACAGGGGCTCCCCAAAAGGGTCTGGAGGAGAGAAGCCCCAGGCCGTGCTGCCAGTGAAGGAGAGGGCAAGGCCAACACCAGGCTTCTAGATCCACTACTCTCGTCTTCTGCTTCCCCAGCAGCTTTTTAAGAAATGGTTGCTTCCTCCCTGCTCCCACTCCTCCTCCTCTCTCTCTCTCCCATCTCCTTCCCTTCCTCCCTTTTGCCTCCTGGCCTCCCTCCCTTTCCACAAATATTGGAGAGCCCTCCCTGCACAGGTATGTCTTCTGTCGCTTCTTCACTCAGCCCCAGTTTGCAGACAGCCACCTGGGGCCGTTTAAGGGGACAGCAGAGAAGCCGCTCTGGGAGGCACACTCTCCCACGGTCCTGTGTCCACACTGGCCCTGTCCCCTCTGCCTGTCAGAGCAGGGCCACCTGGGCCATGAAGGGTCATCTACAGGGTTAGGAGGGCCAAGGTCAGGTGTCTTCTCCATGTGCAGAGGGTCCTAACCTGCAGCCGGGCCCTCGGGGACTCAGTCCTTGTCCACAGGCAGGCTACTCGACTCCTGGACACTTAGGGTCGTGGAGGGTCCATACGACACCTCCGGGGGCACCTTCTGCCTTAGGACTGTGTCCTGGCTGTGGGATGAAGAAGAGAGTCTGGAGCTCCTTCCTCTCCTTCCTGTTCTTCACTGGGTGACCGGGTGCCGTGGGCTGCCCATCTTGGGGCTCTGGGCTTCTGTCTACAACTGTGCCACCGGACCTGGACGAGCCGAGGCAGGGGTCCCCTCCAGCCCAGCCTCTCCCTGGTTAGGGGTTCTCTGAACATGGCCTATGGACCACAAGTCTCAGGGTCACCTTGGGGGGTTGCTGACAATGCAGACTCCGGGGGCCCATTCCAGATGTGGGGGTTGGAATAGCTGGGCTTGGGGCCTCGAAATCTGCTCATCCCCCCCCCCCCCCCCCTTCCCCCTCAGGTAAGCCCCGCAGGCACTAAAGACCAGATGCCTTGATGGCAGGCCTGGGGCAGAGGCGCAGCAGAGGTTTCTAGGGGGCAGGGCCTCTAAGGACCCTCTGGAGGGCCCCTCCCTCTCGCTCTTCCCAGGATGGGCCTGCCCAGGATGGAGACGTCTGGGGGGCCGCCCAGCCCGCTCCTGGGAGGAGCCAGATCGCTTCACTAACGTGCAGATCCCTGAGCGCAGGGACTGTCGCTCAGCCAGCCAGCAGCTCCTCGGAGACCCTGAGCTTCTGGGGAGGGAGCAGGGAGGTGGCTCCAGGGAGGGGCGGTGCCGGCTTGGGCTGCCTGCTTCACCTCCGCTCCACGGGGCCTGGCACATGCCAGGATGCCAGCTCCTGATCTTGGCAAAGGGACACAAAGTTGCTGCCGCTGAGTTAATTAAGGAAGGAGGGAGGCAGGTGGGCGGGAGTTGGCAAGCGGAGCGGTCGTGAGTGCCAATTGTCCAATGCGGTGCCCACGTGCCGGGTCCTGGAAGGGGATGGGAGGTGGGGGGATGGGACTCCTTGGAGAGCAAGGCCAGCTGTGCTGTTCGGAGGTCAGCGCATGCCTCCCTCCGCGTGCACCTGTCAACTCAGCAGATGGGGACGTCTGTCCCCCCACGTCCAACACCCTCCAGGCTCTTCCTTGAGGAAGGAGACCCAGACCCCGCTGGCAGAAGCCCAGGGAGCATGAGAGCAGCTCCAGCACTGTCCTGACTGGTATGGAAACCTCTGGCCTCGTGTAACTGTTTAAACTTAAATTAATGGAGGGATGCCAGGGTGGCCCAGGAGTTGAACATCTGCCTTAGGCTCCGGGCAGGACTCCGGGGTCCCGGGATCAAGTCCCACGTTGGGCTCCCTGCAGGGAACCTGCTTCTCCCTCTGCCTGCGTCTCTGCCTCTCTCCGTGTGTCTCTCATGAATAAATAAATAAAATCTTTAAAAAAGAAAAAAAGAAGAAGGTAGCATTCTCTACCACACCGACCACAGTTACCTACCCCTCCCGCCCAGACTCTCTGCTGGGTCCTGCGCCCTTATGCACCCCGCGGCGTGGAGCTCGTCTACACTTGGGTGTATCACCGACACCTCAAACTGCACGCATCCCAACCCGAAGCACCCTCCCTCTTCCCAAGCCCTGCGTCTTCAGGCTCCCCTCCTCCGCTGCTGCTAGTGGTTTGGGGACCTTCGGCTCCTTGTCACTTCCATCAGGAAGCTTTCCCTAACTTCTCTGACCGTTTCCCACCTGTAGCACCCCAGCCCCGCCAACCCTGGATTATCCAGCCGCCTCCTCTGTTGTAACCTGCCGCCGTGGTCCTGGGTCACAGTCCCTTGGGATCCTACGAGCCCCCTGGGAGCAGGACAGGGGGCGCCCTCCGTGTATATCCTCGGTTATTGGAGCTCTTAGTTCACAGCAGAGGTTCGATCAATGTTCCTTAAGTGAGTGGTTCCCCCAACACAGTGACTGACAGGTAGTGGCTGGACGGTCGGGTGACCCAGTTGTGTGGAAATGAAGAGGATGAACCTGAGAACACGCCTGCGGTTGATCGATCGATCGATCCCCTAAACCAGGGCCAGGAAACTTGTTCTTAAAGTGACAAATAGTAAATGTTTAGGCTTTGGGAGCTGTACAGTCTGCTGTCTCTTTAGCTCTGCTTTTGTAGCCCGAAAGTAGGCACAGGGAGGGCGTGCACGGGCCACACACACACACACACACACACACACACAGAATGCACACGCTGTGTTCCAGTGACTATAGAAACAGGTGAGGGCTGGATCTGGCCCGCAGGCTACCCTTTGCGTTCCGTTGCCCTAAACGGAGCCCAGGTGGCGTGACCCAGCACACCAGGTGCCGTGCCTGCCGTCGACGGGCACTCAGCCTGTCCCCGAACACCCACTTGCTGCCCCTGCTCCCACACCGTTTCTTCTGTGATCCTAACTACCCCCAGCCTGAGGGTGAGAAGTCTGAGCGCTCATCTCACTGTGTGTGTGTGTGTGTGGGGGGGGATAGGAGTGTGGAGGCAGAGAGGGAAGAGGGCCAGGCCCCCTGGGGAACCAGTAGGAAGGTTTTCAGCAGGTGGGGCTCATCCTTTTGTGACATCTGGCACACACTCTCTGTGTCCATGTGTGTTTGCATGTGCACGTGTGTGTGAGCATGTGTGTGCCTATGTGTGCACGTGTGAGCATGTGTTTGCACGCAATTGTGTGTGAGCATGTGTGTGTGCACGTGTGTCCACACATGCTCAAAAAACTTGCTTAACATCCCTGGGTCTCATTCGTGCACCTGCTAAGGGTTTATTCTTGCTCCCGATGCAATGCTTTTGCATGTCGTCTTTTTTTTTTTTAATGGCACATTATCCCCGATGCCGTACTCTTACCACGCTCCCGGGCACCAGGGGCAAAGGCCAAGCGTCGCAGAGAGCGAGGGGATGGCGAAGACCCCCTTGACTGGTAGACTGTGGGGATAGGAGGTGAGATATTACCTGGGCGTATGCTCTGAAAATCAATAAATCAACAAAAACTAGCCCAACTCAGAAATACAACCTTCAGAATAGGGATGGGGCTCCCAGTTGGCTGTGGAAGCAGCAGGGGCTGGGGGAGGCCCGGTTCTGCCCACTCTGCCCGCTGCATCTGCCCCACTGCTGCCCCAGCATTGATTTCCTCATCTTTATTTATTTATTTTTAAAGATTTTATTTATTTATTAATGAGAAGCACAGAGAGAGAGAGGCAGAGACACAGGCAGAGGGAGAAGCAGGCTCCATGCACGGAGCCCAACGTGGGACTCGATCCCAGGACTCCAGGATCGTGCTCTGGGCTGAGGGTGGCGCTAAGCCACTGAGCCACCAGGGCTGCCTGATTTCCTCACTTTTAAAGGAGGATGATGGGGACCCCTGGGTTGCTCAGCGGTTTGGTGCCTGCCTTCGGCCCAGGGCGTGATCCTGGAGTCCCGGGATCGAGTCCTGAGTCGGGCTCCCTGCATGGAGCCTGCTTCTCCCTCTGCCTGTGTCTCTGCCTCTCTCTCTCTCTCTCTTTATGTCTATCATCAATCAATCAATCAATCAATCTTAAAAAAAAAAAAGGAGGATGATCATTCACCCTTCGGGCCCTTCGGCCCCACCAGGGCTCAAGGTTTGCGGCTCTGAACGCTTACTGTGAGCAGCTAAGGGCTGGACGCAGGTGAGGAATCGGCGAATTAGTTCTCCAGGTTCCGGATCCAGACGCTAGGCCTGAGACGTGAAGCAATACTTCGTGTCTTCTGCAGAGGAGGTCGTGGAGGGGGGAAGAAGGGGGGCGAGGCCGAGGCAAAGGTGGGCAAGCTTTGAGCTGAGATCTTCGTCCTAAGCTGGAGGCGCTTCCAGAAGGTTCTGTTGCCCTCGGTGGCTGGGTTGGGTGGGTGATCTCCCCTCCTCTGTGGCCTCCTCGGCTTCCCTCTGCTCTTGCCATTGTTCTGGAGCGCGCGTGCACACCGCTCCTTTCAGGATGCTGCCTCCCCTCCCCCTCGGAAGGTAGGGACCAGGCCCTGGGCGAGGGGCACTAGGGGGGCTGGAGTGATGGAGAGCAGGTGCCAGGCATGCAGTGGAATCAAGTTCATTTTTAAAGTCAAAGCCCCTCGTGGGGCTCCCCCACCTGCTCCCCCCCCCCCAGCTCCCGGAGCCCCTCTATTATCCTTAGGCCATTTGGTATTTGTTGCTATGGAGACCACAAGCAAAATGGCATGCAAATCAACACAAGCAATCACAAGCGGAAAGGGCAGGGGGAAGATGAGAGAGTGGTGGAGGGGTGGGGGGGAGGGCACAGAAAAGCTTCCTCCTGCAGTGCTCCTTGTAGTGCTCCTGGCAGTGCTCCTCGCAGCCCCCTAGTGCAGAAAAGGCTTGGAGGGTCCAGGCAGGGGTCAAGGAGGTTCCAGTCCAAACCCTAGCAAGAGGAGGGGGACACCGAGGATGCAAAGCCCTGGACCAGCATGTGAAGAGGGGCTGGTTACCTGCATCCAGCACTGACGGGGCTGAGGGGGCGCAGGGGGTGTAGGGCATGCAGCCGGCAGCTGGCTTTGGGGGAGGCCCCCATGCCGGGTGCAGGCTGTGCTGGGAGATGCTAGCTCGCAGGCACTTTGGGATGAGCCGTGGATGAGCCGTGAAGGGCAACCATCCAAACCCAGATCCCAGGGGTCCCCGGGCCCCTCCACACCCTCCCCTTGGAAACCATAGCCTCGTCCACATGTGTCTGGCTGTGCAAGAGGCAACTGAAGATCTGAAGCTGTAAGAGGAAAGCCCACAGCTCCCAAGAATAGAAACACATGCAACTGAGCCTCCTTGACTGAAATAAGGGCTGACTCCATGGCACGGAGAATTTGGGGGGTTCCCCCCTTCCTAGAGGGTCCCCAATCAAGGCTGCTCAAAGCCCCAGCAAGTGGGCTCCAATCGGCTCTGTGAAAGCAGCGCGCCAGGACGGCCAGCGCGGAGGCTGAGGAGAGAGAAGGTGAGCCCTGGTGGTCCCCTCTCGCATCCCTGGCGGGGGAACAGCCCCGGGCCTCCCAGGAGCCGTGGGAAGCAGAGACTAGCACACGGGGGCTGCTATCTGAGCTTCAACCCCAGTTGCCAAGTTTTCTAAATAGAACACGTGGCCTTCAGGAGATGCTGATACTCTGGGCTGGAGAGGGCCTGGCCACCCCCGCACCCCCTTCCCCCCACCCCGGGCTAGGGCTTCTCCGCCAGCAACCCCTCCCCACCCAGGACCCTGCGCCTCACCACGTCCTGCATTCAGTCGCCCCTTTGCACTCAGGACTTTCACGGGAGCTTGCTCAAGGGCTGTGGGGGCTTCCTGGCACCCACACTCCATGCTCATACTGCCCAGGGGACCCCGCCTCCCTCTGGGTCCCGATCTCCCTTCCGAGTGAGTGGAGGACTCAGGTCAGGGTGAGGCCAGGTGTCCACCTTCCCCGCCCAGGACAGCCAGGTGGGCATGTCCTCACCCAGCCGATCAGACCGTCTCCTGGGACTTTGGCCCCTTGAGCAGGGGACTCCAGGCCGCAGGAGTTGGGCAGAGCCGCCCAGTGTGAGGCCACAGTTGCCGACACCCCCAGTTGTGTTTTCACCCCTCCCCCACCACGGTTCCCCAATAAATCTCTTCTGCTTATGGTGACTGGTGACCAGAGGGGTTTTCTGTTATCTACAGAAAAATTCTCATGGGCACAAAGGTCTCTCACCTCCTGTTTCCACACTTAGAGCCAGAGTGTCCCGGACACCACCTGTGCCCCTCAGGACGACACACGGCCCGTGGCACCTGGTTTGCCTTCCCTTCGGAGGTGCAAGAGAGAATGCCAGAAGGATGGGGGCAGGTGAGGGGAGTGAGGAGAAACCCCGGCTTCCCAAGGGGTCTGGGGCCACACGGGCCTGCCCCCATCAGGCTGGGCGAGCTGGCTTCCAGATGCTGCGAGGTTCCAGAGAGCGAGTGTCTCACTCCTCGAAGTCTCTGGAGCAGAAGGGGGCTCCATGTATCACTGAGTGGCTTCACCTTGCCCTGGGCCATCCAGCACCAGCCCTGCGCAGATTACTGTGGGCAGGTCCCACCTACACACACATCCCTGCATGCGTATGGGGACGAGGGGGGCCCAGCTGGAAAGGGCCGAGCTCACCGAGGAAGGCAGTAGGATGGTCACCGGGATCATTGTCCCCACGCCGACAAGGGAGGCGGAGAGAAGGGATTTCCTCCGTCTCAAGCCAAGAAGGGTCTTAGAGGGCACCCCTGCTCCAAATGGCTTTTAAAACCAGTGATGGGCACAGTCCCTTCATCCCCTTGCAATGTCCAGTTTCCCCCTATGCTCCCCCCTCCCTGCTGGGCGCCTCTTCCCGGAACTTGTCTCATTGATCTTGTGATCGCCCCTTCCTGCTTCTCTTTCTACCATCTTTTCCCTACAAATATGCACATGTCTGCATCCTACCCTGAAGAAATCCTTGACCGACCCGGTACCTCACCCACGATCCCTTCTCTCTTTCCTTTCCTGGGCTCATGAAATAGAGCAGCTAATTGGATCGGGCCCCCTAGACTGGGTCACTCAACTAAACGAAGGCCAGTCACAGCCTCTGGAACCCAGGGCTTTGACCGTCTGGGCTCTGGGGGTGCAAATGCACAGGACAGGTCGAGCCATGAGTGGGCAAGACAGCCACTGCCAGGTGAGAGGTGGAGGTGACCTCGCTGCTGCTGAAGGCTCCAGGAGGCCTTGGGAAGCCTGGCTGCTTGGCCAGGCCACAGGGAGGACTGCAACTGGGAAGGGAAGATGGGGAGCGTGATGGAGGGTGGAACTGTCCCTTCAGCATCATAGGTCACCTGTGACCCCATGTTCCCCACTCAGCTGCGTGAGACGCTGCAGCAGGTGGTTTTGTCAGAGTGGTTTGGAACAGGCCCAGAGCTTGAGGAGTCCCTTTCCTTGGGACCCTTGGGTATGATGTCCCTCCTGGCTAAGCTGGCCCCGGGGACGGCCATCAGAGGAAACAGCGGAGGGGGGCACGGCTACGGAGATATCTGGCTCATCTGGAGAGGAATTCTCACTGGGATGGGGTGGCCAGCGCGGTGCAGTGGATAGAGCTCGCCCTGGGACCCAAACCACTCCCAGAACTCCGACTGCAAATTCCTGGCTGTGGGACCCAGGACTCAGGGTCGAACTGACTGTTCGAACCCCTCGAACCTCAGATTTGCCGGCCTGACCATTCGAGAGCAGGTCAGTTGGGATTGGGATTCACTCCGCCGCCAGCTTCTTGGGCATCTGGGTCCCTTCCCTCCAAGTGGGACCGGGGCTCCCCAACACTGAAGGGTGCTGTGGGCCAACTGACTCATGCACGCTGGCTGTGGCCCCAAGACTAGTCGCTCCCGGACAGACATGAGAGCCCGAGAGCTAGCGGCACAGGCCAGCGACTGTGGAAGACTCCCTGTTGATAAAGACGGGGCGCGGATTCCCGCGGGGCGCGGCGTGGACTTTTCCAAAGGAGGATGGCTCACCTCGCTCGCCGCTGTCGTTCCCAGGGGACAGGAGCACAAAGATGCCTTCTGCCCACAGGACGGCTTCCTTGGCAGGGGACCCGCAGCTTGGACCACATGTGCCAGAAGCAGCAAAGGCAGGGGCGTTTGACACGTCGGAACAGCGCTGTTTCCAAATTAAATCACCCAGGTGGCCGCTGATGCGCCCTCGCGGGGAGACGGGGAATGGGGGGGCGGCCAGCTCCGACACTTGCAAAATCCAAAGGGCACGCAGAGCCCCAGGAAATGCGGCCAGCCGACCATAGTGGGACCCTGGGTGACAGGCTGAGCTCTTCTCCTGGGGTCAGTGGCACTCTCTATTTCTGAGTGGGATTCCAGACCCACCAGGGGCCTGGGCCTCATGATCGCCGCTGGCAGGTCCGACGTTCTTGCCTGACTGGGAAGGAAACGGAGACGAAGCTCTGGTCATTTGCCCAAAGGTGCAGAGCTGGGAAGTGGGGAGCAGCATTTGAACTCAGATCTGGTTACACCAGAGGTCCCATGTCTCCCTCAAATCCCCCCCAACCCCCGTTCAGAATAGTCGATCTACGCTCCAGTCTGAGAAGAGGGACCTCGAGCGTGCGTAGCTGGTATTCTTGGTGCTACTTTTTTTTTTTTTAAGATTTTATTTATTTATTCATGAGACAGAGAAAGAGAGGGAGAGAGGCAGAGACGCAGGCAGAGGGAGAAGCAGGCTCCACGCAGGGAGCCCGACGTGGGACTCGATCCCGGGTTTCCAGGATCACGCCCCGGGCTGAAGGTGGTGCTAAACCGCTGAGCTACCAGGGCTGCCCTTGGTGCTACTTTTTTGCAACTGAGGACACTGAGGCTTGGCAGCTTCATCGAACTCAACACAGACTGATTGAGCCCCGATACAGGGTGGACCCCGTGTGCTCTCACGAGCGCTGGATGTGTCACCCGTGCATGCCTGCCACAGTGTCTGGTGCGGACAAGGATGCACGTTGTGGTTAATTTACGTTGCCCCGGGCTAAGTATTCATTAGGGGAGGGTTTGTCTTCTCCTGCAGAAGGATCCAGAATCTTCCCTGACATTGCTTTTTCCCTAAGGACTAGCACATAGTGAATTTACAGTGTTATGCAAAGTTGACATCTTTTCCTAGATTATCTCCTCGAACCCTTATGACGCCTCCGCCAGGTACACGGGGCAGGTACGGGCACCTGTTTGCAGATAAGGAAATGAAGAGGGAGCAGAGTCTGCGGGAGGCCCCACGGTTAGTGAATGGGGCTGTGGGACGGGCCTCAAACCCGGGGCTGGCCTTTCTCCCGCTCCTGAGCCCGTGTTCCCAGTCATCATCGTCCTTAACTCCCTCTGCCTCCCCTGCCTCCTCTGACTCCATATTTTGAAATATGTTGCCAACAAAACCCAGAGCATCAAGTAAGTGTGAATGTGTTTCCCCATTTTTATTAATCAAAGACATATGTACCCGCCAATCACCGCTCCTGCTCGGCCTCCAGACTTGAGAGCTTTCACTTAGTGGGAGAGGTTTTCCTCTGTTCACTCAACCCCTAGGATTTTGTGCACACACTAAGTGCCCCGTTAAAGGTGCTTGAGTTACGTTGGTGAACAAAAGAAAGATCCCCAGAGTTTATGTTCCAGCAGTGGGGACATGGCACGAACAGTAAACACAACAAATACGTCTCTTATGGATGGTTGTGTGGGAGGCATCAATGCCACCGAGGCGTATTGCACAAGGTAAGGGGGTGGGTTGGAGGCAGGAGGGGACAAGTCCTAGTATAAAACAGGGATCCAGGACAGACCTGCAGAAGCTACAGTTGTCAGCTGGCATTTGGTAATCCTGAAAACAACTCAGACGTCTAGGTTTTAGGGAGCCCAGCTTGGTGACGCCTCGTCTAGTACATCTACTCAGCCTGGAAGCAGACATGACATCAAGGGGGACTGTCTTTGAGAGTTGCCCGCGAGCCCGACACCAGGTGTTGGGGTGGGAGGGGTGCAGGCTGCAGGTGCCTGCTTTGCTCAGGGCTCTCCCTGGGTGGGTGGGGGGAGGGATGCCCCGATCACCGTGCACCCCAAACTTTAGGCTGAGCCAGGCCGAGCTCTCCCCCAGAATGGCCCAGAGCAGCGAAGCCAGAGAGGAAGGCTAGAAGCAAGATGGAGATAGATTTCATTCCTCAGGCAATTCTGAATCATTGCCAGAAGCTTCCCCGGGGTCCTTTACTGAGAAAGAGGGGGAGGCTCAGCAAGCCGGAGTGCGGCGATGGATTGGTGATGTCTGCCACGGTCACTGGTCTTTGCGAGCGGAGCAAAACCGCTGAGCCAGAGCAGTGGTGCTGAGTCTCCAGGCTAGGAGAGGAGAGAGATGAGACCTGAAACGGGAGGGTTTAGGATGAGCCAGAGAGGGGACCAGCTGGGTCAGGCAGGTGGACGAGGGCAGAGTCCCTGAATGAGGCCCAATTTGGGGTAGAGGGGCCGCTGCCTCTGTAGTGGCTTCTTCGGGGTCCCCCACGCACAGGTCCACACCCCATCTCCCTCTGCTGCTCTTGCCCACATCATCTGTGTCACTTGCCCCACGCCGCCATGGGTTGAAATGGTGCTTGGAATGGGAACGGTCAGTAGAGTTAAGAGCCGGGGTGCAGATCCTGCCCCCATTGCTGACTTTCTGTAGGGCCTTGGGCACGTGAGCTTTACTCCTATGAGTTTCAGTGTCTGTATCTACAACGTGTAGACTGGTACCCATCCTTTAGGGTCTTTGAAAGAAATAACGTGTGTGCGATGCGCCATGGTGCCCAGCCCAGGAGTGCCCATGAGGTCAGTTATTCATAACAATCATTATGATGCTATCGATGGGAATGGCAGTAAATTCCCACAGTCCCCTGTGAGAGGGATGGCCTGGGGGTCATTCCTCCGGGGAGTCCCGGCCAAATCCACTTAAATTAGGTCCCCGAGGTCAAGATAGTCTCTGGTCCCGGAACATGTATCAGAGTGGACGCACCTGATGGTTGGCGGGTGTGTGGTTTCTGGACTCGTGGGGAAGGCTGGAGTGGAAGAGCCCACGCAGTGGACTCCCTGTCCCCACCCGAGACCGCGGGTGCAAACCAGCAGCTCTTCCCTCGAACGATTAACTGCTATGAGCAAGGGACTTTCCCAAATACTTTGCTGCTAACTAGGAATCAGTCCTGGGATCCTTCTGGAGTCTCTTTTCTATCTTTCAATACTGGGGCAACTTTTGCTTTTGTTTTTCAGAAACACATATATCCGCTTTGAGCAGCTGGGGGCTCCCCGGCCTGGGTGGGGAGCTCATTTTCCTCTAGTACTTTCTGGCAGCAGCTCACGAGAGAGGCAAGCCTTCGGCGGCCTCTCTCTCAAGCACATTCTCGAGGGAAGCAAGCACATGGTCCAAATTGGGGTGGTTTCTGTCGGGCCCTTACCTGTTATCACCCTGTATGCTGTCGTCCGTTGCGAGACCTGCGTTCGAATCCCAGCCCCTGCAGCTCCAGGAAGGTCCCCCACCTCACTCTCTGTGGGGCCATCTGGGAGACGGGATGGTCGTGTCTCCAGCTCAGGACTGCAGGGAGGATCAGCAGGGAGCAGTGGAAAGTCAGAGCAGCTCAGCAGCCCACCCGCCTCGGCTCAGGGTCCACCCCCGCCACTCCCCATTTTGAGGCTCTCCCCAGACTTGCAGTCCTAGAGCTGGAACGGATGGCATTGACCCAGGCCCACTCAGCGCTTATGGAGACCAAAGTTCGGAGGAGGAGAGACCCCCTTTCAGAACACACAGTGATGGGGCCACACGATCCAGTGGGGACCCTGTGCTGGGCTGCGTCTCCATCTTCTCCACCATAAAGGACCCTGGTGGGTAGACCACCCTTCTACTCAGACCCCATGCTTTGGAAAACAGCAAATTGGATGAATTATTTATTCAAGTTGTGTATTTTTGTATCAGACACTTGGGTGACCACGTCACTGCCCTGGCTGACATCTTTCACCAGCTCCCCGCTGACCCTGGGTAGATTCACTTTATGGGAAGTGTCGTGGGACCCACTGCTGTCATTCGTGGACATACTTGTATCCCTTCCTGTCTCTGAGGTCCTGGAAGCCAGGGACCATGTCCGGGACTCATCCATGTGTTCTCCTTCCCAGGACAGGACTTGGAACATAGTGGGATCTCAAGAACGTTTGGATATTTATCAGAATTCGAGGCATGAGATGATGATGTCCAAAGCATGAAAACTAGCAGCCCACTTAACTTGTGAAGACTGATCGGAGATGATTTCTGGTTTAAAAAATATATTGTTGGGATGCCAGGGTGGCTCCATGGTTGAACATCTGCCTTTGGTTCAGGGAGTGACCCCAGGGTCCCGGGATCGAGTCCCACAGTCTCTCTCTGCCTGTGTCTCTGCTTCTCTCTGTGTGTGTCTCATAGAGAAATAAATAAAATCTTTTAAAAAATTAAAAATAAATAAAATTAGGGCAGCCTGGGTGGCTCAGTGGTTTAAGCACCTGCCTTCCGCCCGGTGCATGATCCTGGAGTCCCAGAATCGAGTCTCATGTCGGACTCCCTGCATAGATCCTGCTCCTCCCTCTACCTGTGTCTCTGCCCCTCTCATTCTGTGTCTATCATGAATAAATAAATAAAATCTTAAAAATAAATAAATAAAAATATATTATTATATATGTTCTATTATGGGTTGAATCATGGACCACCCAAAATTCGTTATGTTGATTGAACTCCTAACCCCCAGCACCTCGGGGTGCGACTATGCTTGGAGAGCAGTCTCTAAAAAGGAGATTGAGTTGACCTGAGGTCACCAGGTTGGGGGGCCCTGATCCCATCTGACTGGTGTGCTTGTTAGAAGAAGAGATTAGGACACGGATATGCACAGAGGGACGACCCCGTGAGGATATGGGGAAGAGACGCCGTCCACAAGCCAAGGAGAGAGGGCTGGGAAGGAACCGTCCTGCTGACACGGGGGCTCTGGTCCCCAGCACTGGAGCAGTGGATTTCTGTGTCACCGCTCCGGGGTCTGTGGCACTCTGTTAGGCAGCCAGGGGCACTGCTTCCTATGCCCACATAGAGGGTCGCATCACAACCCTTGCTGTCTTTGCAAAACCCAGGCATCTGCTGTGTGCAGCACCTGCTTCCCGGCACCCTCCCTTTAAGTGGGGGGGGGGTGTCCACTGACCCCTGGGAATCTTGTGGATGGGCTTCCCCATGTCTCCCATCCCCTTCTGTAAAGCCTTCTGAGAGTCAATGTCAGAGCTAAAAGCATGGCCCTCCACCTTGGCAGCCGACCTTCCCTCCCCCAGCGAGACAGGAAAGGGCCCGGCCCCTTCCCTCTGCCCACCCACTGCCCTGCGGCTTGCATAGCTCCCCAGGGCTCAGCTCCCATCCAGGTGCTCCCCATGCTGGCCGCCTCCCCGCCGGGCGTCAGAGCCAGGGTGGGCCCAGCCTGTGGCCCAGGGTGACCACGAGAGGTGGGCACCGTTGCCCCTGGAGGCTTACCCCACGTCCTGGGCACCCCGACCCATGGACCCAGCTCCCCAGCCAGGCCCGGTGAAAGCATCTCTTGCAGCTAATTGCATCTCTTTAGGGCCCGAGAGAAGGTAGGAGGCAGCGTCCGGGGAAGGGCGCACTCACAAGGCAGAGGCAGGAGCGCCCCTGGATGTGGCTGCAGTAGAGGCTCAGACGTCAGCTCCAGCTGGCTGCACGCGGGGACGAGGGGAGGGAGCCAGACGGCCTGTGGCCCCAGGACGCGGGAGATGGAGACCCAGGCCCGGAGAGGAAAGGGAAGGATGAGGGGGGGATGCCCAGAGCCTGAAGCAGAGCTTTTGGGCCCTGACGGGGGCAGGAGGAGAGGCTAGGAGAAGCTTGCTGGCCCCTTTCAGGAACTGCTGGAAAATTCTGGAGGAACAGTCACTGATCTGGCCCCGGAGATCTCCATCCCAGGCAGGTTTCCGCTGGAAGCCTGGCTAAATGGCTAAGGCGACAGCAGAGCCAGCTCTGTCCCCTCCCTGCTTTGGTGAGAGCCGCGCAGCACCCAGCACCCGAGAAGGGCCCCCGAGCTCTGGCCTGGGGAAGCCTGGGGAGGTCGGGACTGGGTAGGACTCCCACCAGCCTTGGCCTTCGAGGCCCCCCAGGCCGGGCTGTGTTCCTCCTCTGGGGGTGTGTGTAAGAAGTGGGGCCTCTCTTCTCTCAGCGAAGCTCTCACTTTTTTGCTCTCCGGCTCCTCTGCTGCACTTTCCCCCGAGGGGTGCTGTGCCCGCGGGAGTCAGGGAGAAGCCACTGGGCCTCCTTTGGGCAAACTCTCCCATCGGCCTCAGCAGGACCTCCCACCCCGGGGGACTCGGGGGGGCACTGACGTGGATTCCTGCTCCACTCTTCCTCTGATCCCTCGGCCCTGGGGACCGTCCCCTTACCCCTCACAGTGCCCGGCTCCTCCGTAGCACTTTGGGGATGAGCGGCCTGAACCCGGGGAGGGGTCACCGGACGTGTCCCTCTCAGGAGGCAGGAACCAGGGAGCTGCCAAACAGCAGCCACAACCCCCACACACCCCCACCCCCCAACCCTGTGCCCCTTGGCATCTTGCCACACACAATCATGTGTACGTACACACACATACACACGTACACACACCTGGTAAAAATGAAAAAGCAAAAAGCCAGTCAACCCTTTGTCGCTGTGTTACAGTGTTGCCAACGGAGATGCCTGTGGTTTGGACAACCCCCAGGCCCTGGTGACCCAAATTCTTCCTTCCAAGCCACTCTGCAGGTCCACAGAGAGCTTCTGTTTATTTGTTTGTTCGGGCAATAAACACGCACCGGGAGCTGGTTGCTTGCCTAGGCCTGTGACTCGTCCAGGAGATCCAGGCCCCGGGGACACAGGGAGAGGCCTCAGCCCTGGCTCTCAGGACATCCCCAGGGAAGGCCACGCACCGGGCTGGCCCTGGGCAACCACAGGCCCAGAGCTAACGTCATTTTCCCAAGCCGGCCTCATCATCAGAACGCCCGGGGGCTCTCATCCAGACTTCAGGCTCCCGGGCCCCACCCCTGCGGCAGCTCAGCAGGTAGGGGTGCTTGTGGGGAGCTCGGAGTCCTAGGCAGATGCCTACCCACTGGGATGAGAGAGGAGACCCGGAGCTGCCCCCTGGCCTGCAGAGGTGCTAAGGGTCAAGAGGCCAGAGACCCGTCCTGGTCCCCCCTGCAGACCGGATCTCAAGGGGCCCCTGGAGACACAGCCTCCCTCTCTGCCCGTGACCAGCAGGGAAGGTCAGCTCACAAGTCCCCAGATGGCCACCTGCCACCATCTGCATCCAGGCTCTGCATCCCCCGGCTCCTCTGTCCCTGGCTCTTCTGTGGAAAGGCAGCTTTGATTCTGGCAAAGGAAAGCAAACAACAAGAAATAAAACACCCCTCCCACCCCACCCTCGACGGACGTGCCTCTCACAGATGGACAGACTGCCCTCTGCAGTCCCGGACGGCAAGTAGACTCCCCGAGACCTCCGCTGGCCCTTGGGCTGGAGGGAATCACTCAACGGTGGCCCTCCCCGTCACCCCCAGGCCCCCAGAGCCCTGTCCCAAAGCAGCAGGAGTCACGGGGGACCTCCTGCGTCCCTTAGGTCCCGGTCAGCCCCGAGTCAGCGTCCGAGTGTGGAGTCCACGAAACGCAGGTGCCGTGGAGCCAAGAGCAGCTGCCAGGACGGCCTTCTCCCCACGCGCTGGCTGCTCACAATCAACGCAGCTCCCTTTCCTTAGTGGGCAGTCACCATGTGCCACCCAATGTCCCGAGGCTTTACAGGGATCATCTGGTTGAAGACCAACCAACAGATCAGCTCATTAGGAGCTCTGGGTGTGCACAATCTACAGGTGAGGACGCAAGGCACAGAGAAGTTGAGTGACTTGCACGGAGTCACGCAGCTTGTAAAGAGGGGGACGGGGAGCCCAATCAGGTGGTTGACCTGCAGACTCTGCGCTCTTTCCCATGTGTCCTGATCTCTGCCCGGTGTCTCGCCCACAACCTCGTCCACAACTACCGTTGAAGATTTGACCTTGAATTTGGGGTTTCCCAGCATGGTGAAACCATGGAAGTCAGGGCATGAGCCTGGATCCCCACGGAAGAAAGGAGCCAGGAGCTCAGGTCCAAAAGGGACCTGGCCACCAAGGACAGAGCAGGTGTGGCTTGGACAGGTGTCCGGGTGCCAGGGATGGGAAGATAGGGAGCTCTCTCCCCCGCCAAAACTTGCCGATTCATGGTTTTGCCTGCTGCTGCCTGATTATCTTATTTTGCCTTTAAAATGACTGCTATTGCCTTTGGCTATAAGGGAAATCAACTATAAAGAAAGTTGTGGGCAGCCTGGGGGGCTAGTCGGTGAAGCATCTATCTTTGGCTCAGGTCATAATCCCGGGGTCCTGGGGCCGAGCCCCACATTGGGCTGAGCCTGCTTCTCTCTCTCTGCCTCTGCCTGCTGTTCCTGCTTGGGCTCACTCTCTCTCTCTCTCTCTCTCTTTCTCTAACTCAAATAAAGAAATAAAATTTTTAAAATAAAGAGAGAAAGAAGAAAGTTGCCTTCTGGTCAGCCCTATTCCTTCCCCTTTCCCTCAAATTAATCAGTGTTTACAGGTTTTGTGTGTCTATGTGTGTTTTTCCAGGAAAAAAAAAAGCATCCCCTTGCAGTTGTGCATCTATTTATATAAAACCCTCTTTCTTTGCACGAAGGGCTCCCCCCTAGGTGTTTTCTCTGCATATATTTTCCGCACAGCTGAAGTCGCTGCACAAGTGCCATCGTATTTACCGTGTTTTCCACTCGATGCCGTGATCAGCTTTCTCTCGAGAATGTGTGCTTTGTACAGACTTCCACACGCTGCCCCAGAGCCGGGCCCCGGGTGGCCTTCGGGGGCTCTGGAAAGAGGCTGTCACAAGAGGTGGATTTCAAATGCCAGCCGTCCGCCCTGCCAACAGAGGGAAAATACGCGCGGCTGTGTTTGCACATGCTGACTTCCAGATCCATCCAGCCGACGTTTCTTGCACGCCTACTGTGCACGGAGGTCTGCGAGGACAACGTTCTCGAAGGCAGGTGGTGGTGATGTTGCGAATGACCCCACGGGCGCTTGCGCTTCCGAGTGCAGGTCTGGCTGGATACAGGATCGATCCGGGAAACGGCCGCCCCGAACTCCTGCGGAATCCATCCTAACGCCTCCACCTCTGGTCATGCCTTCGGTGTAAAGCCAATTTTCTCTTTGCTTCTGTGCAGCGTAGCCACTGAGAGCGGCAAAGAAGATGCCGGAATAGGCTGGGGAGGCGGGGTGGGGGAGGCCGAGAGTCAAGGGCCCCTCAGTCCATCGCAAGCAGTTGGCATCAGGCCAGGTGGGGAGAAGGCAGGGAGGACACACAGGAAGGAGAGAGGCTCCGTCCTTGTCTGCCGCTGGCCCAGGGTAGCAGGCACCAGGGCTGGGCTGCAGAGCCGGGCTCCTGGACCCCCCACGTCTGAGAGCGCCTCCCCACGCGGTGGGTCTCCCCCAGGCCACCCGGCCTCCAGGGCAGACCGGAGCAAGCATGCGGTGACTCATCAGGGCCCACGGATGTGGGTGGCGGTGCAGAAGCAGCTACCCCCAGGCTCGGCTCTGTCGGGCCCGGGGATCCTCTTCGGAGAGTAGGGCCTTCAAGGGTCCTAAACCCTCTGAGCCTCAGCTTCCTCCCTTGCCGGGTTAGAGCACATTCATTCTCAACACACGGTGGCAAATACTGTAACGAACGATCAGGCCCTTTTTCGGGTCCTCAGTGCATGACATGAGTTTCCCAGCGCTGTCACCCCAAACCACAGGGGCTGAAAATGACAGCAATTCAGCGTTGCATGGGTCCCGAGGTCAGAGTCTGCCATCGGGGTGTCAGCAAGGCCGTGCTGCCTCTGAAGGCTCAAGGGGAGGAGCTTTGCTGCCTCCTCCAGCTCCTGCAGGCTCCGGTGTTCTGGGCTGGTGGTCCCCCCAAGTCCCCCCCAGTCTCCGCCTCTGTGGTCACGTGGGCTTCCTCCTGTATCTCCGAGCCTCAAATCCACCTTCACCTCGCTGCCACCTTTCGCTTATCAGGTCACTCATCACTGGATTAAGGATGAATCGAGGAGAGGTGGGGGTGACTCCAAGCCTCCGAACTGGGAACGGAAGGACAGAGGCAGGAGCAGGTTAAAAGCGGAAGAGGCTGTGGTTATCTGGAACCTGAGGTCCTATCCGTGTGACCACGTGAGCAGGCAAGTGGATAGGGCTCTGGAATTTGGGGGGAAATAAAAATCTCACTAAGTGGAAGCAACCTGTATGCAGACTTAGGGTAAAGGGGGTTTCAGCAAAAACTTGACTCTGTCCCGGACCTGCAGGGGACAGCAGGCAGTGATGGCCAGTCAGCCAGATGGCTGCGCCCTCGACCTCCTCAAGGCCTCTTCCCAAAAGCTGTGGCCATGGGCTCCTCGGGAGGAGGGCGTTGGCCAGCGAGGCACAGGGGACCTGCAGGGCTCCCACGGCTCACTTGCCGGCGATGCCCGCCCTCCCTTCCAGGCCCTTCCCCGGGACTCCTCCCGAAGACTCCTGCTCCTCCTGCACGGCCCGCGGCCCCGCTGCTCCTGGGCTTGTTGCCAGGGCTGCTCCAGCTGGTCCCGTGCAGCAGATGAGCCACCTCCGCCCCCGACACTAGCCCGGTGCCTGCACGCGCTCAGTCCGTCCTCGTGGGAACGAGCACCTGCGCACTAGGAGCGAACAGCGACAGGCAAAGAATCACGGGGACCCCAAAGGGCCCGGCTGACAGGGCAGGGGCCGATAGTCACCGGGAACATGACGGATGCGCAGGCTGAACGGGGATCTGTCTGTCCTCTCGGCCACAGTCAGCCGCACCTCCGCTCCCAGGGAGGCCGCTCAGCACCAACGCGCCCTCTCACGTTCTTGGGGTGCCCGTCAGCCGCTTGCATCTTTCCCAGGAGGAACGACAGCCCTATGCCCCTGGCCTGCAGCGGGCACGATGATCCTCTGGAGCAGGATTGTCTGTTTCTGAAACCCAGGGAGCCTCCGGCTCTGCGGAAGGCAAGGCCTGTGGGGGGGCGGGAAGTCTCCCGAGATGGTGGGGGGCAGCAGTTTCCTGGGGCTGGTGTAGCGAAGTTGTGCCATCACTGGCGTGGCTCTGCTATGGTGCGACCCGCGTTTCCCCACGTGGTGGTAACAGCCTCTGAGCTTTTCAAGTCCCCCCACCTCCCGCCCCAGGGAACCAAGTCTGTAAGTTTGGGCGTGGCTACCCCGGGGAGGCCATTCTGGGGTTCCATCCCAAATCCACACACACACACACACACACACACACACACGTGTGCACATCCACCCACACGCACATGCATGTGCACACACACACACAAATGCACAGCTGGGGGGAGTGGAGAGAGGCAGGCTGACCCTTGGGGCCCCCCCCTCCGCGGCAGCCGTGCCTCCCCTTGGTGACAGCATGCCCCACCCTATTCTGCAAGCCCTGGCGCGGCACACGGGGCCACTTCAATTACGTGGCGGGCGGGCTCCTGGGCGCTGGGAGCGCGTCGCCCCCGGGGAGCCCGCGGTTTGCAGTGAGGTGTGGAGACGGAGGGGAGGAGGCTGTGTTAACGACAGCATCCCCCCTCCCCGAGCAGCGCCAGCCGACTGGCTCGCTCTTTAATTATCTGGAATTAGAGCGCCGTCCTCACCCGCTTTATGTTCCGGTGGAGGAAATCGGGGCATCCATTAATTACCTGATCCATATGTAAAGTGTCACACATAATTTTTCCATAGCCAAAGGGTTCGTGCTCCAAGACCTGCATCATCTCTTAATAATGACGTGAAGCGAAGGCGGAGAGGACCCCAAGCCTGGGTCCTGCGGGGCCGGGTGACGGCCGATCCGAGGGCTTCCCCCAGGATCCCCGAGCACCGGGCCCCGCGGGCTCCTCTGCGGCGGTGAAGGAGCCAGGGGTCCAGACACAGAATTAAGTGCCTGATGAAGGACCGCTTTCCACCCATCAGAGTCTGCGAGTAGAGAAATGCCTGGAAATTGGAGGCAGACCGTGAAATAAGTTTAAGCTACGGCACGAGGAACGTAGGTTGGATAAGGAGAAGGAGGTCCCAACGGGAGGGAGAAGGCAGGCGTGCCCGTCTCCCGGCGGATGTTCCACGACCAGGCTGGGGACGGATTCCCTTTTGGGAATCACCACGGCAGCGGCGAGGGGGCCAGACGACACGAGGTCACAGCCTCAGCCCCAGCTTCCGACACACGTTCTGGGGGCACTGGGGGTGGGGGCAGGGCAGAGGAGGAGAGAGACAGAGAAAGGTGGAGGAGAGAGACAGAGAAAGGTGCAGAGACAGAGACAGAGAGACAGAGAGAGGGAGATGCAGACCTAGTTTAGGCCACACTTTCCCTGTTGTCATCTAGAAAGATCTCAGCCTTTGACCAGGTCCCCGGGAGGCTCTTGGAGCACTAACGGCTTTGCACCTGCAGGATAAAGCACGGGCACGTCTTCCCTCTGGTTAAAGCCCCCACCCGGACCGCAGGCAGCTTCCCTTCTGGGCAGACACAGGGGGCCGAGGAAGTGGGTGAGGATGCAGTGACAAGGGTGGGGTGACTAGGCCTTTGTAACCTCCAGAGCACCCCGCCCCACATCACCCCATGAACAGGTCCAGATCCTTAACTCCATTTTACAGTTGAGAAGGCTGAGGCCCAGGGTCCCACCTTGAGTAGGTGGCCGAGCTGACCCAGGGGCATAGGTCCAGTCGGGGCTGGCCACAAGGCTGGGGGTGAGGGTGGGCGGGGGCACCCACCATACAGCCCTGGGCGTGCCTCCGGCTCGTGGGGCGGTCATGCCGGGTTGCCCATGTTCTCCTCCCGGCCCCCCCACCCCGTCCCCTGGAGCTGGGCCCTCACCGGGAGACTTCCCGCCAATGTCCCCCCAACCCCGGCTGGGGCCTTAGCCCATTTACAGACAGACGTTCTGGCCTGGGCCGGTCCGTAGTTGGGCGGAGGTCAAGGAGAAAGTGCTCCCTCTTCCCGTCCAGGCTTCCCAGCCTCTCCTGCGCCCAGAGATGAGCCAGAGGGCGAAGGCAGTGGCCTGCAGAGGCGTCGGGGCTTGCACGCGGGAGCCCCCTGTCCCGTGGGGCCGAGTGCCCTGCCTCCTCCAGGACCAGTCCTTGGCCTGCTGCTGCACTGGGGACATCAGAGTGTCCTGAGCATCTGCTAAGGCACAGGCACTGGCCCATTCTAGGGCTTTCTGCAGGTTCAGGGAGGGGCTCCATAGCTGCCGCGACACACAGCCTGTTCCTGCAGGACAAGGATGATCCAGCTTCTGCGCTGTGACTCCCCTGAGGACCCCTCCACACCCCTCCACACCCGACACAGGGATGCCCCCTCGGAACACCAGAACCCGCTTTCCCGTGTGACCCTATTCCCCTCCAGCCTGACTTAGAAACTGTCGTCTTCTCTCTGCTTCCCTGGTCTCGCGAGTGTGGCTTGGCCTGTGGCCCGAGCAGCTAGTGTGAAATGAGGAAAATCCTTCTAGTGGAAACCTGCTGTGGGTGGCCGGCCACCCCGGGGCAGGCGACGGGGTCCCTGCGTGGCCCACCCGGCATCTGGAATGCTCCAGGACCAAGCTGCTCCCCTGCCCTCCTACCCCCACCCCCACCTGGCTCTAGAGCTCCTCGGAGTCCCCAGCTGTCAGGGGACCAGGCTTCTGGCACATTCCAGGAGGAAGCATAGCCATTCGGGCTTGGATGTGTTGTGGGGACCACCTAGCCGATCCCATCTCCGCCGGATCTGGGACTTACACAGCGCGGAGGAGGCAGCATTTTGAGAGGAGACTGTGACCACCAAGGGCAAGAAGCCGATGTGCCCTGAGAGAATGCAGGTGTCCTGCTCGGGCCCCGAAGCCGGGGGCCCTGGCCCAGGTCCCGCCCGACATGGGGCCCGTCACGGGCTCACGTGGCTCTCGGCCTCGGTTGGCAGCCAGGCCGCCAGCCAGCCGCCTCCTCCCGCGCCCGCGGTCACCCCGAGTGCCACGGCTCCGAGGGCTGGCACTCCCAGGGGTTGGACGCCAGCCGGAGGGCACAGGCCTCTTCCCGGGAGCCTGATGGAAGCACCCCACAGCTCTCTGCCCCCCCAGCCTCCGTTCCCGACCCCGGTCCTTGGAGACCGGAGACACACACCCCTCCTGTGTGCCTCGCATCCTTGAGGGTGACGCCCAGCTTCCCTGCGGCCCTGGACACCCCGCCTGGGGGCACTGCTAGCACCCCTACACATCCACAGGCACTTGCCCCCAGCCCCTGGCAGCAGAGGCCCAGCCCTCCCTGACACCCCTGCACCCGGCCCTCCCTGATGCCCCTGCACCTAACCTCCCTGACACCCCTGCTCCCTGGCCCTCCCTGACACCCCTGCTCCCTGGCCCTCGCTGACAGCCCTGCTCCCGGCCCTCCCTGACACCCCTGCGCCTAGCCTCCTTGACTACCCCTGCACCCAGCCCTCCCTGACACCCCTGCTCCCTGGCCCTCCTTGACACCCCTGCGCCCAGCCTCCTTGATGCCCCTGCTCCCTGGCCCTCCCTGACACCCCTGCTCCCTGGCCCTCCCTGACACCCCTGCTCTGGGCCTGAGGCTGGCCCCCGGGAGGGAGGGCTCCTGTTTATCCCCGCCTCTCACTGGCTCTCCCTCTCCTTCCCTGCGCTCAGAGATCTCCCCAAGCTCCCCCCCACCCCCGTGTTTTCCCCTCCATTACATCTCCCTTACATCTCCTGGAATAAAAAACAATTCTCTGTGCCACCTAATTCCCCCTCCCGACAGTTTAAGGCCATGATATTAAATAACGATAATCACAAGGCGCGCTTTGTTGGGCGCTCCGCCGCCGCTCCGCCGCCGCCCGCCCGCTTTAGAGCTCTCAAGCCCAAGGTCACGGGCCCTGCTCGCTTAGATAAATCTTTCCCATCGCCCGATTCTGACAAATCCCTGCGTCCGCGGGCCCTTTGTTGTATATTCTTTGTTTGAAATATGGCCCGCGCCTCCCCTGCCTCTCCACCTTTGCATATTAAATCGGGGCGGCTTCCCCGGGAAGGGAAGGGAGGGCTGGGCCCCTCCCCTCCCCTCTCCTCCCCTCCCCTCCCCTCCCCTCCCCACCGCAGCTCAGCCAACCCCGGCGGCTCCCACGGTGGCGGCACCTCGTCCTTTGTTCTCTGCTGCTGCTGGTCCTCATCACCTTCCAGAAGAGCCCTTGTCTCTGCTCCTGAATCATTGATTCTTAATAACTTGATTAAATCGGAAGGCGGCATCCTGGCATCCCCCCCCCCCCGCCCCAATCAAGCAGGGGCGAGAGGGCGCATGGGGATGGTGAGGGCTCCAGAGGGGGAGCCCGAGGTGGGAGGTGGGGTGGGGGGCTGCCCTCCCCTCTGCCCTCTGGACCTGATGGAGCCCATTCCTGCTCAGGGACACACTGGGTGCCCCATCCATCTTCGGGGGCTGCTTTCATTCCCCTCCCCTGCTATGGTGGATACTGCTGGATACTGTCCCCCCAGAATTCATGTGCACCTGGAACCTCAGAGTGTGACCTTATGTAGAGTAAAGATCTTTGCAGGTGTCATTAAGGCCTGAGGGCCCTGAATCCCACCAGAGTGCCCGAAGGAGACAGACAGGGAGGGGGCGCAGGTGCAGAAGGCCCCATGAGGGTGCAGGCAGCCTCAGGAGACGTGACCACAGGTCAGGGATCGCGGGGCGGGGCGGGGGGGGGTAGAAGCCAACGAAGCTGGGAGAAGCTGGGAGACGCAGCACATTCTCCCCCCCCCACCCCCCACCCCCCCCCCCCGGGCCTCCAGAGAGAAGCAACCCGCCTCTGCCCCTCCCCCCCAAAAAAAAACCTCTGAGAGAATACGGTGCCTTTTCAAGCCTCCCGTTGGTGGCACTTTGTTTCCATGGCCCCAGGACACTAACTCAGCTCTTCCCTTCCCTTCAGGGAGGAGCTCCTGCTGCAGACAGGACCAGGAGGGCACCGACCCAGGTGTGAATGCTGGGGCTTCGGGCTGAAGGGCTCAGGTCAGGAACTGGGGTCCTCCACCCCACCCACCCAGATTCCCAGGCAGAGAAAGGACAGGAGCTTCCAGAGCGCTCAGCCTCCTCTCCCCTCCTCCTTCGCTAGAGTGGCCGGTGATAGAGGGGCCACCTGTCCTGGGGTGACTATCTCATCTGGGGTGACCACATCTCCAGGGTGACCACCTCTCCTGGGGTGACCACCTCTCCTGGGGTGACCACCTGGTGGGCTCTCTGGCCCTCCCCACCTCTGCACCTAGGACCTAGAATACACTCTGACCAGGCAGAAAAGGACCTTCTCCCCCCTGCGTGTGGACCTTTGACCCAAGGCAGCCAGAGTAGGACTCACTGGTCACTAGGGTCACAGCCTTCAGCGTGTACACCACTGACCAGCCCCAGGGGCTCCCTTTGGACCAGGGTCCTGCAGGAGCCCCACTGAGCACCCCAGCACCCCAGCAAGGTGCTGAACCGCCCCAAGGTGGGCCGAAGGCCTGCAGGCCAGCGACTGGCTGGGGTGGGGGGCGGGTGGGAGGGAGTGTGGGGGAAGGGCAGGGGCAGGTGTCTGCTCTGAGCCCCCAGGAAGGAGTGATTTTAAAGCCCCTGGGAGCCCGATGCTAGGACGGAACTGGATGCCCCAGGGTTGTGTTGGGGGAACGGCCTGCAGAGGGTAAACAGAGGGACAGAAGGGCCCCCCCCCAGAAGGGGGGGAGGCGGAAGGAAGGAGGGCTGCGGGAAGAGAGCCCCAGACTGCTGGCAGTTGGCAGGGACCCAGCAGGCCGAGGGGAGCCCAGAGCAGGGACGGGCGCAGGATGGCGGGCTGGGGTGCCCCCGCTGCACCCCGGGCTCTGATGTCTGGGAGCTTCCGGGGCAGCGTGGCCTCACAGGCCGGCGGGGACCCTCTGGAAGGGCACAAGCGGCGGGAACCAGGGCAGGAGGGGTGCCAGCACCCTGCCTGCCGCCACCTGAGGCCTGTGGCTCTAGGTTCCCATGTCCCTTCTCTCCTCTGGGTTTCTAGGCCCTTCCTCCACCAGCCTCCCTTGATGTTGCAAGGTCTGCTCCTCATTCCCCCCAATTTCATGTGTTTTCAGAGAAAGTCTGGCAAACAAGCAATGCTGTTGGCTGCCTCTGAGCTCCGCCGGGAAGGGAGCAGCTTGACCCTGTGCTTTTTCCCTGAGACACAGACTTGGGGGTGTTTGCTCTGTGCTGGGTGCCCTCTGGCACTGGCTCAAGAGGCATCGGCTTGCAGCAGGTGGCAGTGGTGGTGGTGGGGTCCTGGGGCTGAGCCCCCGCATCCCCTTTCCTTCCTGAGCCCTCAAGATCTCCCCAAGGCTGTTTCCCAAACCCCTGTCCTGCGCCTCATCCACCTTGCCCCCTGTCTTCCCCAGAGAGCTGTGTGCTTGGGTTCCCCCCACCCCCTAGGCCCCCAACCCCGCCATCTCTTGTCCTAATCCCAGCAATTCTGTCTCCAGCCTTGCTCACCCTAAATGCAGGTAGCTACCAGTGCACCCACAGTACTCCACGCCCCAAATCCAGGGTCCGGCCCCCGGCCTGCAGCCTCCTTGACATCCCCCACTTGGGCAGGGCCGAGCCACCCCTCCTCCACTCTGGCTTTCCTGTGCCAGGGCAGCCGTTGAGGAGAGGTGCTCCCTCACCATTCCAGAACAATCCATGCACTCTGTAGGTCCCCTGCAGCCCCAATCCCCTTTCTCAGCTCCTGCTGGACACATATTCAACCAATACCTTCTAAGTGTTGGACCGATGCTGGCTGCAGTGACAGGACCTAGGGACACCGGGCTGGAAATAGGCTGCAGGGCTCCTACCTTTCAGGAACCCAGAAGCCTGGAAGAGAGGTCTACACATCGCCTTCGCCCACAGCCCTAAAGTCAGCCTCACCTTCCCCACACACTGGTCCCCTCTCCGCTGGCTTCCCAGCAGCCATTGGTACCCAAGACCCAAGCCCTAAAGGCACTATTGACTCCTCCCTCGGCCTCCCCACGGTGGTGCACAGCTGCCCCCCAGGCCCCACGTGCCACCGCTGGGTCACCCATGGACCGGCACATGCCGCTTCCACTCCTTCCTCCCTCAGACCGTGGCTTCCCCCTACCCCAGCCACCTGGGTGCTCCCTCTAGCCCATGCTGCACACCTGGGCAGGCCTAAACAGAGGCCTCAATATAGACGAGTTCCACTGTCACCCTGTTGGCGAGCACAGAGCAGGTGCCGACCCCCTCCAAGCACTCAGAGGAGCCTCCAAGCTGTAACTGGGGCGGGGGTGGGGGTGCACCGCTGCAGCAGGGGCTCCCAGCGCTGGGTCCTGGTCCTGCTTCTGAGGTCCATGCACGGTGGGCACCAGAAGGGCACCCTGGAGGTGCACCAGGAGCGCACCCCTATCGGACTCAGCAGCCTGCAGAGGAGACGCACACGCCCGTCCCCCTGGCACACGCCTGCTTATAGCTTGGGTCTGTACACGTGGAAACGGGCTAAACCCGTTCACTATTTTCTCCCATGCTGGGTGGGAGGTTGGATCTCTTAAAGACGGAGATTTAAAATTAAGCTTTAGGGATCCCCAGGTGGCGCAGCGGTTTGGCGCCTGCCTTTGGCCCAGGGCGCGATCCTGGAGACCCGGGATCGAGTCCCACATCAGGCTCCCGGTGCATGGAGTCTGCTTCTCCCTCTGCCTGTGTCTCTGCCTCTCTCTCTCTCACTGTGTGCCTATCATAAATTAAAAAAAAAATAAAAAATAAAAAAAAATAAAACTAAGCTTTAAAACTGTGACGGAGCTCGATTAGCACTGACGGTTGGCGGGGACACACACCGAACGGGCGGCGGGGTAGTCTACACAAGGTCCGTGCAGCCGGGAGGTGGGCGGCGTGTTGCACGGCGCGTTAGTGCAATAAAGGGCCGGCAGCCTGGGGAGGGGACGGGGGTCACCGACAAGGCCGGAGCAGGGCTGTGGCCCTCCCGCACCGTGGGATCTCCCTGGCTGTCAGCCCCCCAGGCCTGGGCCATAGCCGGAGCAGCTGGGGTGACAGGGCCTCCTGGGTCAGCGCCTCTCCGCATCACAGGCAAAGAAACGGGGGTGCAGAGTGCGTGAGCGGTAGCCAAGCCCACGCAGCTCCCTAGGGGCGAACAGCCTTCGGACTCCAGACACGCTGGGCTGTGCTTACATGTGTGCTCCCTTCCCGAGGCCTGAGACAGCGCGCCTGTCACCCCAGCTGCTCCGGCCACAGCCCAGGCCTGGGTGACTGACAACACAACGATGAACGGAGGGAACAGGGGTAGCGCCTTGACACAGGGAGATGTGCCTCAGCCCAAGAGTGACACCTGCTACAATGTGGATGAACCTCGAGGACACGATGCTCGCTGGAAGAAGCCAGGCACAAAAAGACAAATATTATGCTTTTCCAATCAGACGGGAACGTCCAGAATTGGCAAATCTGTAGAGACAGAGAATGGTTTCTGGGAGCTGGGGAAGGGGGGTTGGAGTGCCTGGTGGTGGAGGGTGGGGTGGGTTCTTGGAGGCAATGACAGCCTCTTGGAATACGAGAGTCATGCTGGTTGCACAACACCATGAAGGTACTAAGTGCTACTGAATTGTTCACTTTAAAATGGTTTATGTGATATGAGTTATATCTCAATTTATTTTTTAAAGATTTTATTTATTTATTTATTTATTTATTTATTTATTTATTTATTTATTCATTTGATGTGTGTGTGTGTGTGTGTGTATTTATAGAGAGAGAGAGAGAGAGCACGAGCAGGGTCGCGGGGCAGAGGGAGAGGGAGAGGGAGAAGCAGACTCCCCTCTGAGCAGGGAGCCCGATGAGGGGCTCGATCCCAGGACCCTAGGATCACGACCCGAGCCGAGGGCAGATGCTTCACCCACTGAGCCCCCCAGGAGTCCCAGTTATAGCTCAATTTAAAAGAATGATTCCAAATGGTCAGAATCCACAAGGGAAACAAAGCAGGGGCTGAGCCAGCAAGGAGCCCTCCCGCCCCCACCGCGGGTCCTCTGAGCCACTAGAATTTGGGGCAATGAGTGCAGGGACCCCTCAGGCCTGTGAGCCAGGAGCAGCGGCAGGAGCCGGCCCGCGGGGCAGCCTCCCCAACCGCGGGGACAGACCTCTGCCTGCTGGGCCGGCTCCTCGAGAGTCAGAGGAGCCCCTGTCTGGCACCCGCCTGACCACCTGCTGGGCCCCACCTGGATTCTGTCCACGCGACCGCTCCCCGTCCCCACCTGAACCTCGTGGGGTTGCAGCTTCACCTGAGTGGGGTGCAGGCAGAACTTGCACACATGAGCAGAAAGCATGGCTCTCCCATGAACACAGGGTCCACATGAAATAGCCATTTCGGGTCCACAGACGTTCTTATGGGGCCTGGGCTGCTTTGCAGCATCTACGGCTTCGCGTGGAAAGCTCAAGAAGTTTGAAAAACAGTGTTTTCGATTAGGCGCTCCACCTTGCAGTCTCTCTCATACCCTCCTCGCCTTCCCTGTGTTTTCTTCCTTCTTTCCCTAAGTCTCGAAGGCCTGGGACAGTGCAGGGGGCATCTGTACGAGGGTCACTGGGGGTGCTAGTCTCCTGTCTGTGATACACTGAGGGGTCCTTGGATTTGGTCGTGGGGGCAAGAGGACACGGAGAGAGGTCAGGCTGGGACAGGCTTCCCGGGACGCTGGGCAGCACAGAGAGTCACAGGGCTGTGTCCAGGCCTCCTTCCCAACTACTGTGTGCGTTCCGCGTGCGCCACTGGGCTAAGCATTTTGCGTGCATGGTTGCGCTTGATCCTTCTAACAGCCACAGCCATCTCCATTTCACTGATGAGGGAAACGATGCTGAGAGAGGTCAGGACACCTGCCCAAGGCCATCCGGGTAGCCCACGGCAGAGCAAAGACCAGTCTCAGTTCCTGCAGCCCCAGAGCCTTGATCCAGGGCCCGCCTTCTTTTTCGTGACATGACCCTGACTCTCAGATCCTGGAGGACCATTGGGTGCACGCCTGCCTGCCTGGTGGAGCCTTCCTCCCCTGCCAGCCACGCTCAGGGTCACCTGGGCTCGCCCATCACCACACTGCGTCACCGATCTGTGCTAGTAAACAGGCTCCAGCTTCAAGCAGAGACAAAATTCCATGAAAGGCAGCTTGTTGGTCCAAAATAATTGCCTCCTATCATGATGTGTTAAAACTGAGGAGTAACCAGGGCTCCGGTTACCTTAAGATTTATGGTACATGACATGCTATTCTTTCCACCACAACACATTTGCATAAAATGCTTATTTTACCGCAGCTTCACCGGACCTGAAAATGCAATATGACTCCAATAACATTTCTCTGGAGGTAGACAATGGGCTGCAACAGAAGCACCATGTGTTGCCGCGGCTCTGTGTCTTTATTAACAAACATGCCAGGACGCATTGCTGCAATCGCACGACTGAAGTGGCACGAACAGCCCCGGCTCGCACAGGGTGGCTCTTGGCTTCCTCCGATCCATCTTCCTGCTTCCCGAATGTCAGAGCATTGCTTTAAATACGTAATAAAGGCCTCCGTTCAGACGCTAGCGTCGCTGCCATTGAACTTCTTTGCCTCTCTGGCATCACTTTGCATTTTCCGTGAAGATGTCGTGGCCCGAGATAGTAGGTTTTCTTGATTCCAAATCTTCCCTCTTTGCACTGAAAAGATGGCCCAAGGTTGGAAGAGGCTCCTGTGAGGGCTGTGGATCCTGGCTCTCCCGGGCCCCAGGCCGGAGGCAGGGGGCGGCCTGCGGGGCCTCCCGTGTCCCCTCTTGCCAAAGAGGAGAGGCCAGAGCCCGAGGCATGGACAGGACTCCGGGGGCGATGGCGCTGCCATCTGGTGATGTGAACCCTTACATCGCCCCACGGATGTCCCTTTAACATCTGGTGGCATGAAAATCAAGGCCGAGGCCAAACATGTGGGAAGATGCTCAGGCTCATTCATAATTAAAGAAATACAAATTGCAATGAAAAATAAGACTTCCCACTGGTCTACTGGCAGTGGCAGAGACTTCCACAGCAGCGAGCCTCCCCAAGAAGCGAGGCTTGGGCTCTCAGCACTATTAGACGCCGTGGACGTGAGGACAAAGCCTTTAGATCCTCATGATGCAGAGCAGGGTCCAAGGGCGGGCAGCAGCAGCCCCCGGAGCTCATCCACATGCAGATTCCCGGGCACCACCCTGGGCCTGCTGGTGGGAAGCTGGGAGCGCGGCCCAGCAGCCTGTGTTTAAGGCTCCCCAGGCGATGCTGGTGGAGCCCACAGCCTAAGAAGCCTGCTCGAGAGGACACTCTGCTCCCCCCACCCCCAAAGTTCCCCTTTTTGTTTTGTTTTGTTTTCCATTACTTTTTTTTTTTAATTGCTTGCTGCTGGGGCCTGGGAAGACAACTGTTTCCTTTTTTTTTTAATTATTTATTTATTTATTTATTTATTTATTTATTTATTTATTTATTTATTATAGTCACACACAGAGAGAGAGAGAGAGGCAGAGACACAGGCAGAGGGAGAAGCAGGCTCAATGCACCGGGAGCCCGACGTGGGATTTGACCCCGGGTCTCCAGGATCGCGCCCTGGGCCAAAGGCAGGCGCCAAACTGCTGCGCCACCCAGGGATCCCCCAACAACTGGTTTTTTATGCTGAGCGTCCATCCGGCCGCTGAATTGTCCATTGGTTCTAGTCATCTGTCGGCTGGTTCTGCTGGAGAGTCTAGGTGGAGGATTCTATTGTCTGCAAATAATGACAGATGTGTCTTGTCCTCTCTGATCTGTGTAGCTCTTATTTCTGTTTCTTATCTTCCTTTCCATTTGCTAGGACCTTCAGAGCAGTAATGAATTCTGCTCTGCTTTTAGGAACTACCCTACAGACAGGCATCTTTGGACGTGATTGTGAGGCAGCGGCACAGGGCCGTTCACTGCAGCAGCCTCTGCAAGAACACAACACTGGGAAGGCCAAAACGCCCCGTCAGCGGGGGCAGGTTAACACACCGGGGCCTAGCCAAGCACCGGAGCACCTCGCAGCTATGAAAAGGTTGGGGTCGCTCCAAGGAGCAGATTTTTTTTTTTTAAGATTTTATTTATTTATTCATGAGAGACACAGAGAGAGCTAGAGGCAGAGACACAGGCAGAGGGAGAAGCAGGCTCCACGCAGGGAGCCCGACGTGGGACTCGATCCCGGGTCTCCAGGATCACGCCCTGGGCTGTAGGCGGTGCTAAACCGCTGCGCCACCCAGGGTGCCCCAAGGAGCAGATTTCAAGAGGCCACAGGCGTGCATCATTTGAAAAGGAGGAGTGCAGATGGGTGTGCACAGTACAGATCCACAAACAGATTCCATGCACACACAGGGTTTGGAAGGGTACACGGGCCATGCTCTGGGGAGAGGGACTCGGAGCTGGGGGGCTGGGGCGAGAGGGATGGGGACTCAGGCACATAACTCTTTTCACTATTTTAATTTTTATATTCCGAAAGTGTGACTTTTTCAGTAAAAGGTGTTACTACTCCATTTCTAAAGTTTTTTAACAATAGATACACCCAGGCTGGTCAGAAATGCACGCCTCTCCATGTAGGTCAGGGCTTCTCAGAACCCCACGCACATGGTGTGTAAGGGGCAGAGGCCAGAGCAGAGCTGGGGGGGGGTCACTCTGGCTCATGTCTTGTTGACACCGAATCCTGTTTCCAGGGGCCGATGTCAACTCAGCGAGACGTCAGCATCGGGGTTCATCCAGCAGATTCACCCTCTCATGTCAACTTGAGCAGTTTCACCAAAAACAGAATTTCTGTTCCCCAGGACACCCCAGGCACCTTGCCCTTCACACTTGGAGATGTCGGGGGAGTTTGTCTTCTGCCACTGGTGGTTTAGTTCGTGGCCGTGGGCCCTGTGGATCCGGGTGCGAATCCCCCCATCACTGGAGCTAGGGGACTTGGCCAGGTTTTCCTCACCTCTCTGGGCAGAACAGAGCCAACTCTGGAGGATGTTAAGAGGTTGGATGAAGAAAACGTGAGGCAAAAAGTCAACAGACGTGTTCCTGGAGGAGCTTCATGCTAACCCATCCCCGGGTACTGGGGGCCTTCACCCAGTAAAATCTTCCCGTTCATAGAGGGACCGTTACAGGCAGGCATCCTTCCTCCCGGGGCCTTTCATGGCCACCCTCTGCTCTCTGGTGTTTATTCCAGGCTTAACATCCAGGAAGGGTCTTGGACTTCCTTTTGCACACAGGGAACCCGGAATCAGAGGTCACAGGACTTGGCAAAATCAGTCAATGGCCGAAAGCCAAGCACAAGGGTCCGGATGCCCCGTCCTGGACTTTGCACGACGTTCACTTCTATCACCAGAATCCCACCACCTCCTCCTGGCTTTCAGACATCATCAGGAAAAAGACAGACACAACCCGAACATACTCCGTGTATGTTCGTTCCACTTTCATAGGGAAGGAAAAGAATATAGGCAGGATATGGACCAATGTGTTAAATGGTCAGCATTATAAATTCTTTTTATTTTCTTCCTCATCTGGATCATCTGAGAATCTGCACAATCATACGTACTTCCTTGGTAAAGGTGGAAACAGCTCATATATATTTACGGTACCAGTTTTTAAAAAAAATACATATTATACATCGACACAGGGGAAATGGGAAAAACAAACAGAGCTACAAAATGATTGGTGTCATGTTAAATTTTATTTTATTTTTATTTTTTTGTCATGTTAAATTTTAAAAGCACAATACAAAGCTGTCCATTCAGACATGAAGGCAAAAGCCGAGGTGTGGTTGGGGTGGCGTGATTTCTGAGTGATGGTTGTGGAGCCACACGATCTTCTTAGGTACTTCCTGAAATGCTAACGCAGATATATACTGCTTTTAAAATGATCAAGTGTCACCTTTTCCAAGAGGACTTTTCTAGATACTGTGCAGGAAGCATCGCCCTGCCCTCGGGGAAGGAAATCATTTCTGCCGGCTTCCTCTTTGCTGTTTCTATTCATCGCCTTCCTTACTCCCTGGGGGTGTACCATGCAGGCAGCTTTTGTCTCTCCGGACGCTGGGTTCAGCTCTCCAGGTCTGAGGCCTTTGCCCAGAAGGGTGTCCGGCCTGTGATGGGTGTCCACCCTGCTGGATGAGTCAATAGATGGATGGGAGGTGGGTGAACGGAGGAGGAGGGAGGGCCTCGCGTTGTGGGAAGCAGGTGGACAGATCGGAAATGCAAGTGTCATCGTCCTGCTATGTGTTTGGTCCCTCCCGTGTGCTGGTGGCTCTGCTGGGTGCTGGATCCGGAAGATGTGCTCACAGTCCGTGAGGACCATGATCCTAGTGGAATCTGGCCAGGGCTGGGGGGCAGGCGGGGAGGGAAAGGAATGAACATTTATCAAGTGATGTATTTTATGTCAAGCTTTCTGTACATATATCCTCAGCGACGCGACAAGACTGATAGAAGACGCCTCTCTCCCCATGGCAGGTGCTTATTTAAAGGACGGAGACAATGTGCGAGCCAAGGTGCGTGGAGGGCTTCCTGTGTTCTCGGCAGGTGCTATTTAATGCCACTTGCAGCATCCGTGTGGTGGGTGCCGTGCCCACAGACCCGGAGACAAAGCTGAGGCCTGGGGGGCGGGGGCTTGAGGAATTTGGGGGCGGCCCCCTAACTCTTGGGGGTGGAGCCGGACACCCCCCCCCACCCCCGCCGGCAGCTGGCATCTGTAATGTCATGTGTGTCTCAAAGGGTCATGATGGGGAGGGGTCTGAAATCCGCAGCGCATGGCAGGTGCTCAATAAAAACAGGCTCAGTGAGTGTTTGCAGTTCATGGATGGGGAAACAGCCTCAGAACTGTTAGGTGATGTACCCAAGCGAGATGCTGACCCGCAGGGTCAAGCAGGACCGGGGACCCTACGGGATGAATGGGGTCTCACTGAGGAGATGCAGGGCTGGAGGAGATCCCAGGAGGGTAGCAGAGGCTCTTTCCTGCAGACCGATTGCAAGGGCAGGGCACAAGTTGTGACAGCGCGGTTGGATGGGATTTAAGCACAGGGCAGAAGGGCTAGGATCCTGGGCAGCTAGACCGGGGCCAGGCCAGACACGTCTTCATTCACCCCGCAGATCCTGGCTCTCAAGCCTGGCTGCACGTTAGACTCTCCCCAGCACTGAATCATAGGGCAACACCCAGAGCCGCCCAGACCCGGGCAAAGCACGGGGCCAGCTGGCAGGAGCCAGCACGGAGGCCTGGTAGTTGATGACCCCGGGGGGCCACCAAGAGGCCTTTAGCTTTTTCTCTAAGATTTTAAGCCAAGTCTTTCCGGTGTCCTTGGGTGGTGGAGGGAGAGGCTTGGAGGTGGCAGAGCCTGGCTGGAGGGAGAAGCCCCATCAGGCTGCTGGAATTGAGGGAAAAGTCAAGCCTCCACCCAGACTGGACGGGCCTCGGCAGAAAATCATGGGATTCCAGAGATGCCAGAAGAGCAGGCGGACAGGTTATGCTTGAGGACCCTCCCGAGGCAGGGACAGCGTTCCCCAGCCTGGTGGCTGTGAGACTCTGGAATGCCAGACGCCTCACCTGCAGCACTGCTGAGCCTCGAAGGGCCCACGCACGACGCTGCAGCACGGCCCCGGCAAAGCTCCCAGCAGGACTTGGTGTCTGAGCCATCACGGGGGCTGGGGGGTCAAGGGAGGAGAGACAGAATCAAGCGTGTTAGTTAGTTAGGAGAGACGAATCAAGCGTGTTAGTTAGGTGAGAAGACCCCCCCACCGGGGGAGTGGGGAGCACCAGCCTGTTGGGGAGGCTGCCCGAGATGCAGGCCAGGCCTCTCGGAGGGTCCGGGGTGGGCATCCGGAATCTTTAGGCCACCGTGGAAGTCGTTAGAAAATGTGGGCCTTGGTCCTGTCTCCAGGAAACAGGCCTTGACGCTGACGGCCCAGCTCGGTGTGGGGGCCGCCGTCACCCCCCATGGGTGCGGGCCGTGGGGAGATGTCCATGCTGGGCACAAGCTGGGGGACGGGGCAGCCGGCGGGAGGGGAAGGCGGACCTGGGCCACCCGCATCGATTGGATTTAAGCTGCTGGAAGTTCTCGTTTTCCATTTCTGTCTCATATTCCAGTTAAAAAATAATGACATAGGGTTACAGAGCAGCCTCCCCCTCCTCAGTAATTACCAAATTAACACATTCTAACAGGCCAGCCCCCGGCAGCGCGCTGTGATTAATGCCGAGGACGATTAGCTGCGGAGCCTTCCCGGCTGCGCTGACCTCCTTAAATAGCCTGATCCCGCGTGCGGGGTCTCTGGGGCGAGTCCCCACTGCGCACACTCCCTCCGCCTCAGTTTAATGGGATCTGGGGCCAGGCTTAATGTGCCAGGTGACCCCACGGGTCAGGGAGGCAGCTCCCCCACCCAGGCAGGAAGCTGGAAAATAAGCCCCAAACTAATTTATTCAGCTCACTCATCAGGCAGGTGGGGAACGAGCGTGAGGACTTGTCAGGCCATGGGCTGCGGGGAAGGGGGCGCAGGATAAAGGTAGGATGCGGATGCTGCCTTCTGGGAGCTTGCGGTCCAGGGAGGGGTCAGGAAGCCCAGGCGGTGGCCAGCTTACTACTGTCCCCAAGCTCCAGACAGACGCAGGGAGGAGGGCAGGGCTGGTGCTGACGCTAGCTGTGGGCATGTCCAGCAGGAATTGCGCTGAAAGCCGGAGGGTGGCCCAGCTCCAAGCAGCAGCAGAGCAGATGTTGAGGAGGAAACCAGAGGAGGGAGTGGGAGTCTGGCCTGGGTGCGACATGGTCCCCGTGAGTGGCACCTGGCTTTGGCCAGATGCACACGGGTGACAGGGAGGGGGAGAAAGAGGCGTGGTGGGTGGGGGCCAGCAAAGTGACCGATACGCCTCGGCTGCTGGGCAAGTTAGAGACCAGGAAGGAAGCCGATGCCACTGCTCTCAGGGCGAGGGGGAGGGAAGGGAGGAATCCGGAGAGAATCCTAAGGAGGCAGCCAGGGAGGAGTCAGCAGGGCTGACACTGGGCTAGACTGGGACACCCGGGGGGAAAGGCAGGTGACGGCATCAGAGGCCACCCTCCAGGAGGGGAGAAGGCTCAGGGCGCAGACCTCCTGGCTGGGGCGGGCCTGGTGGGAGCAGCTGGGGGCTCTGCGGGCTCTGTGAGGAGGGCAGGGCAGCTCGCCCAGGACACGGAGGTGTGGGGAGGCAGGGATGGGCCCCAGGGGAGGTCTACAGACTCGGGATTCACCCAACCAAGGCCTCAGACTCTTAGGAGGAACCTCTACTCCCTGCCACCTTCAAAGCACATCCTGGGGGAGGAGGAGGAGTCCAGATTCCAGACACCAGGACTCACGTTCATTTTCCTCACCAGCCGAGCTCTAACGCAGGCCAGCTCCGTCAGTCATCGGCTCTAATACAGCAAAAGTCAGAAACGGCTCCTTAGCCTCTGCCGGCCTCTGGCTGCAGGCCCTGGAACCAGGAGGGGAGGGAGAAGGGTCACCGCGTACCTTTGAAGGAGATACTGGACCACCTGGGCCTTCTGATTTCTGAGGATCTGCAGCAGCCGCACCGTTTTCCGCTCCCACGAACAGGACCAGGACGGGAGGGTCCCAGGTTCTCCACATCCCTGCCAACCCCTGTTATCTTTTGTTTGGATTTGGTCTTTAAGAGTAGCCTTCCTACTGGGTGCGAATGGTATCTCAGTGCAGCTTTGAGTGGCACTTCCCTGGTGATCAGTGATGCTGAGCATCCTTTTTGTGTGTGTGTTTCTCTGGAGACACGGGGAGACAAACACACAAAGGGAATGTGGCACATGCCTACCATGGAGCATTATTCAGCCTTAAAAAAAAAAGAAGGAAGTCCTGCCCCGTTTGACCAGATCTTGAGGGCCCGGTGCCCAGTGAAATAAGCCCATCACAGAAGGACCAATGCTGCGTGACTCCGGGTGTACGAGGCACCTCAGTCAAACTTAGAGACGCAGAGAGGAGAAAGGTGGTTGTCGGAGGCTGGGGGCAGGGAGAGGTTCAGTAGAAGTTCATGCAGGATGAAAAGTCCCATGGATCTGCTGTTCAACGTTGTGTCTCTTGTAACAATACTGTATTGTTCACTTAAATATTCGTTAAGAGGGTAGATCTCATGCTAAATGTTCTTACCACAGTAAGATAAGATAATAACATTTAATTTAAAAGGGGGCTCTGACGGCGCCTGGCCGCCGAGACGCTGAGCTGCCGAGCCAAAGACAATTAATCTGATCTCGCCAATACTTCGAATCTATTTGAAGGGAGATTGAGATTTGTAACTCTCACCCAAAACCATCCCGGCGTGGGTCTGTGGTTTCGGGTTTTTTTGTTTGTTTGTTTTTAGCATCTTGGGAACACTGGTTTTGAGAACACTTGAAGGGGTAAAATAAAAGATAGCGAGGTGTCTCTCCACATTTTCGTCTTCAGGAGACGAGGAGGAGCAGGCACGCACTCTGCTTGACTCCCTTATCCCGCTTTGCACGGGAGGAAGCTAAGAGAGCTGCTGGTTGTCATGCAGCTACATTTATATAACCCCGTTTCATCCTCAGGACAGACGAGGCAGTAGGAGCCATCACCCCCATTTTGCAGACAAGAGAACCAGAGGTTAGAGAGGTGACCTGCCCGGGGGTGCGTGCAGGTGTGGTGTCCTCCGGAGGCTTGTTTATGAGGCAGAGGCTGGGGGGTGGGGGGCAGCAGTGTGGGGTCTGAGGCTCCCTTAGGAGAGAGAGCCAGCTCGGCGTCAGCACCGAGCCGCCGTGTGTCTGAGCGCAGGGGATGTGACCTGTCCAGCCTCCAGGAAAACAAGGCTAATGATTGCACCTTTCCTAAAGGTTTGTGAGAAGGATTCATCGAGCTTATTTGTAGCACTTGCTAGGCCTTCCTCATCCTCACCACCTTCGCCACGGTCCCCCAGGCAGGAAAATGCAGGCAGCTACAGCCCCTCACCCTGCATCTCTTCATCTCCAAGTGTGAGAGTCATGTCTTCTTAAATTGGTTATTTCTTTTGAAGACATCTTAACCAAAGCCTCATGCCTCCAGAGTCCTTACCATGACGAACGTCAATAACCATGATGACTCCCTGAGGCTGAATTTTAAAAGAGCATTAAAGATTAAAGGACACAGAGGTCAATTACTGGTACAAGTAAATGACTTTAGGAGTAATTACATATAATTTTGTCTTGTTTATTTGGCATTAGTTGTAAGTGTCCATAATCCTGGGTCCCGGGGGTCCTTCACTTCGGGTTTGCATTTGGCAGATGAAGGGACTCAGCTCCAAAGGCAGAGGCTGGGGTGTGGGGGAAGGGCGCTGGGGTATGGGGACTCTTGGCCTCTCCAGACTCAATCTGGTTGACCCGCTTCAGTCCAGATCCACAGACAGATTCATTCCTCATCCTCCCTCCTCAAACCATCCCCCAGAGGCGCTAGTCCATCATGCACCATGGGAGGCTCCAGGCTACCCATGCTGGTGCCTAGGAAGACCCGGCCAATGTCCCTCAGGGTCTGCAGTCCAGAAAGGAGGTCTTGTGACTGAGAGTGAAGGGCGTACGAAGGGAAAGAGTAGGTCACTGGTGGGGGAGAGGGTGTGTGTGGAATCACACGTCCAAAGAAAAGAGAGTTTCCAAACACATGTGAAGGAGAAAGGGTCATGCTATGGCTCAGACCATTCCTGTGGGTCAAAGGGACAGAAGCCCACTCAAACCAGCTTAATAAAATGGTCTACTATTGGAATATCTGTTAGGTACAAGGTGGGTGGTGTAAAGGAACAGAAATGTAATCTCTCACAGTTCTGGAGGCCAGAAGTCTGAGATCAAGATGTGGGCAGGGTTGGCTCCTTCCAGAGATTGTAAGGGAGCATCTGTTCCATGCCCTCTCTTAGCTTCTGATGGCTGCCAGCATCCTTGGTGCTCCTTGGCTTGTAGATGTGTCACTCCAGTCTCTGCCTGACTTACGTAGCCACCTTTCTGTGTCTCATGTCACCTCCCTTCTGTGCTTCCCTCATCTTACAAGGACCATTCATTGTGTTAGGACCAGCCTACTCCAGCATGACTCATCTTAACCTCATTATCTCAGCATTATCTTTCTTCAAATAAGATCACATTTATAGATTCTGGGTGGACACAAATTTTTTTTGGGGGGGGCACCATTCAACCCAGTATGGAAGGTTACAGCAGAGATACAAACCCTCCAGGACCAACGCCTGAGCAGAGTTGGATTTGTCTGAGACTGGAACTGGGGACACAGAATGGGGAGCCACGGGGCTAACAGACCCTGGCTCCTTTTGGGTATTGGACATGTGTATGGTTAGGGTGGCAGGACCAGCCCAGCCTTAGAGGGAGCTTGGTGCAATCAGGTCAATCAAGGTCACTTGCCTTATCAATGACTGCTCTAGTCATGCCCCTATGATGCCACCCTGTCCAATTAGATGGAAAGAAAAGTATGATGAGACGGGGTGCTTCTGAGAGTGCTTCTGAGAAAGTTTTCCAGATTTACAAAAAGATGTAGCAGTTTTGTCATATCAAAATAATGGATATAAGACTTATCCTTCTGACATATACAACTACAGAATTGGGTAAAATAAATAGAGAAGCAGTGTTACTTTGGACAACAGGCTTCAGACAGCAGACAGTGCAATGAGCGAGTGGAAGCATACAAGGTAAGCTCTGCCCTCATCTAGGATTCCTGCTGCATCAAGCCATATGGAACACAAACAGAGAGCTGCAGTTTTAGTGGGAAAAAGCAGAGACCAGAGTCCAGCATCGCTGAGGAGTCTGCAATTTGCAGGACAGGATACCAGAGTCGGGAAAGCTATGCAGAGAAGTCGGTCCCAAAATTGGCATGGAGTTCACTTGCATTTGGGGCCAAATGTTAATCAGGGCATGCATGGGGCAAGTCTACATGAAGCCTGACACAGAACAGCTGTTGGAGGTCTGTGAGCTAAGTGGGGATTCCAAAAGTTGTGCAGTGCCAAGTTCTGGCCAAAGTGCACACAGAGGAATAGTAATCAGAAGTGTGGTTGAGACTCCAGAGAGGCCAACCTACCTACAAGAAGAGCTACTCCAACCTATAGGAAGAGCTACTTCAGAGTCACCCTACCAGATTCACTCAGCCATGGCAGGATGGAGCTGGTGGTCCACAGGTAGATTAACTACCTATCAGAACAAAGGTAAAACTCTTAAAAAAAAAAAGACAAAATAATCCAGATGATCAATAACATAGTATCACCAATGTTTGCCAGATGTTCAAAAATTACTAGCTATATGAAGCAGGGAAATGTGATGAAACAGCTAGGAGAAAAACTAAGTTGGTAGAAGTACCCAGAGGTACCAAAGAGACTGGAATTAGCAAACACAATTTTAAACAGTTCTTATTCATGTGTTCAGAAAAATTTTAAGGAAAGTTATCTATATTTATCTATCTTTATAGAGAGATGCACACATACAAAGATGGGGAATCTCAACAGAGAAATAGAAATTATATTCTTAAAATCTAATGAAGGTTCTAGAACTTAGAAATTTAAAAAAAAATATGGACTTACTGGCAGAAGAGACACTGCAAAAGAAAAGATCACTAAACTTGAAGGCAGGTCAATAGAAAATTTCTAAATAGAACTTAATATGAAGGGAAAAGTGGATAAAAATTAGTGGGAAAAATGTTTGAATAAATGTAATAGCAAATGTCAAATTTGATGAAAAAAATATCAGTGCCAACATCCAAGAATTCCAACAAATCACAAATAGCATAAACACAAAGAAAACCTCCCCTAAAAAATATCAGAGTCAAATTGCTGAAAACCAAAGCTAAAGAGAAAACCCTAAAAGTAGTGAGGAGGGAAAAAAACAAAAAAGAGATGTACTGCACTCAGGGTAAGAAACAGTAACTGCTACCATGGACCTATTAAAAAAAAAAACAAACCAGCAAGCAAAAGAATAACATCTTTAAAGTGTTAGAAGAATTAAACTAGAATTCTATACCCAACAAAAATACCCTTCAAATATAAAATAGAATAATAATAATAATAACAAAGAATAAGATACATAATAAAAAATAAAATAATTTCTGATGCATCTACCTTTCAGCCACACCTTAAGGTATTTGGGACAAAATTGGCCCCAGAATAACTGTGGTTCTGGATCTACCCTAACAAGGCTTTAAAAATTATTTCAAAAAAATAAAATTAGGGGTACCTGGGTGGCTCAATCTGTTAAGCATCTGATTCTTGATTTTGGCCCAGGTCACGATCTCAGGGTTGTGAGATGGAGCACCGCCTGGGTCTCCTCACTCAGCCATATGGGAGGGAGGTCTGCTTGAGAGTCTCCCTCTCCCTCTCCTCTGTCCCTCCATCCACTTTGACCTCTAAATTCATTAATTAAATATTTAAAAAATAAAATGAAATTGATCCTAAGTGACTTACCTGTGTTCCAGAACATGACTCAATGGTAGGTAATGAATATTTAAGCCTACCAAACAGTGTAAAATTAAAACGTCTAGTGTCCAACAAAGAGGCTTACAAATAGATGGGGAAGATATGTCCCCAGGTCAGGAGAAAGATCAATCAATGGAAAAAGACCCTGAAGTGGCACAGAGATTAGAATTAGCAGAAGAAGGTGTTAGAAACAGCCACAAAGCAGAACACGAATGTGATGAGTGGAAGAATGGAAGGTGTGCAAAAGACCCACATCAAATTTTGGAGATAAGAGGACAGTATCTGAAATTAAATAAAAAAAAAACCAAACCACTGGCTACTGGGTAAAAAATATTTAGCAACTGTACGGAGCTAAGTATTAACTGGTGTTATTAAGTTTAGTGTCTATCTATAAATCATCTACCATCTATCATCTATCTATCTGTATCTCTATGTATCATCTATCTACCTCTATTGAGTCCAGTGCTTCTAGAGTTTTTAAAAAAGATTTATTTAAAAAAAGATTTATTTATTTAGATTTTATTTAATTATTTATGAGAGACACACAGAGAGAGAGGCAGAGACACAGGTAGAGGGAGAAACAGGCTCCCTGCAGAGAGCCAGATGCAGGACTCGATCCCAGGATCCCAGTGTCACAACCTGAGCTGAAGGCAGATACTCAACCACTGAACCACCCAGGTGCCCCCAAAAGATTTATTTATTTATTTGAGACAGGAGGCAGGGCGGGGCAGACAGAGTCTTAAGCGGATGCCATTCTGGGCGTGGAGTCCAACGTGGGGCTTGATCTCACAACCCTGAGATCATGACCTGACTCGAAACCAAGAGTCAGATGTTTAACTTACTGTGCACCCAGGTGCACCCACTTCCAGAGTTTTTATGGCGTGTTCCTATCAGAATAAAATTGTTGGGACACCTGGGTGGCTCAGTGGTTGAGAGCCTGCCTTTGGCTTGGATGCAATCCTGGAGTCCCTGGGATTGAGTCCTGCATCGGGCTCCCCGCACGGAGCCTGCTTCTCCCTCTGCCTGTGTCTCTGCCTCTCTCGGTGTGTCTCTCATGAATAAAAAAAATAAAATCTTTAAAGAAAAGAAAAACGGTTGAGCAAGACCTACAACACATATACAATGGTAAGAGTTCACGTTGGCTTTAAATGTTTTACACATGTTAACTCCCTTCGTAAGAACCTAGGAGGTCGGCACCAATCTTATTCTCTTTTTTTTCCAGATGTGAACATTAAGGGACAGAGAGATGGAAAAAGCTGTCTGGACCAGGGTCTCAGTCTCAGCACTGTTGACATTTGGGGCTGGGTCGATCTCTGTTGTGGGGCCGTCCTGTGTGGTTGCGTGTTTGGCAGCACCCCTGGCCTCTGCCACCAGGTGCCAGGACAACCCCCTCTCCCCCCACCAGTTGTGACCACCCAAAATGTCTCCAGACACGGCCCAGCATCTCCTGGGAGCAAAATCATCCTCATTTGAGACCCACTGGGCTAGAGTCGCCGGCAGAGTACAAATTATGAAATATATACCCCAAAATGAAAAATTCACAAGCATGATACTAGAAAATAAGCACAACTCGAACTCCTAACATGCTCTTCCTGCACCCAGTTGCATGCCTTGTGTCAAGGCCTCTGGAGTGGGTGCACTGTCTGTAGGACAGCTGTCCAGGGGCCGAGGGGGTGTAATCCTCTGCCCCCAAGTTGCTTAACCTCCAGGGCGACAAGACTCATCCGAAGGCAAGACTTTCGATGGAAGACAATGGCTAGACAATGGATTCGTTTTTTTCATACACAGCGGCAAGTAGCCCTTCTGCAGGGCTGAGCCATCGAGGATTCCAGAACAAGCGTGTATCACCCAGGCCCTGGACAGAAAGGACCAGAAGAAAAGATGAGACCCCAGAATGGTTTCAAGAGTGTCTTCGCTCTTCCTCTGTGTCTGTGTCTGCAGCCGCTGCAAGTTCGCTCATTTATTTATTCCTTCGATATATATTCATGGAGTGCCTACCGGATGCCAGCTGTGCTTCTTGGAGTGGGGGCATCGGTGAGGAAATAGCTCTGCTGCCTTCGGGGACTCAATTCCAGCATCCTTTGGGGTCCGACCCCTCCTGCCTGCCCCCTGCCTCCACGCTGGGTGGCTGAGCCCCACATCTTCCCCCTGGCACCTCCTTACCCTTCCCTCCAAGTCGGAATCCAAGACCAATACGGGGCTTCCAAGAGCTCCTGGGACCGATTTTCTTTCCCTTAGACCAAGAAGCAGGACAGCAGGCGTCTGAATGCAGGTGCCCCCTTCCCCCAAGGAAATCCCACTCGGCCTCTCTCTTGCTCTATGTTTCTGGAGTCAGGAGGCAAGAGGATCAAGAAACAGCCAGCCCTTCCCTCTAACATCGTTTTATGGTGCTTTTCTGATGCTGCTGTAGAAATAAAGGTCTCAAAGGCACACTCATTGGCCAGAACTTTGGGTCGGCAGCAAGCCACGGCCCAGCCGGGGTGCCCACACATGGGCCCTGGTCTTCCCGGGCCAGCGACCCTTCCTGGGCCTCACCGTCTTCAACGTGATCCCAGCATCTTCACATGATTTTGAGAAGCTGGTTGACGCAGTTCCCATGTGTCTCAAATGTGTGCGTCTGTAACAGCCCGTCTGCCCACTGCCGTAGGCCTCTATCTAATAAAGACCTGTAATGTACTGACTGTGCTCATTTTCCTGGGCAATTTACTCCTTTATAGAATTTAATCTGCCACTGAGATTCACTGCATTATTAATGGAAGCCAGTGCGTAGCGCCTCAAAAATTAAACCATTCACTCAACAAACACCCACGTGTAAACACGCAGAGCCCTCTCAGCCAGGTCCAGGGCTGGATGTGCTCAGCCTGCACCCCCAGTGTCAGTCCTTAGAGCAGGGGTTATGCACACACCCTCTGGGACCTATCATGCCCTTTAGAATAAAATCTGAACTCCTCACCAGATCCGGGGCATCCTCCAGGATGGATACTGCCTCCCACCCCGCAGGCCTCACCCTGTAAGGTCGGATCTGCCTTGACCACCCCGACAGAGGATCCCACCACTCTCCACTGTCTTATCCAGTTTTATTTTTCTTGTGATATTTAAAATGGTCTTGTTTACTTGTTTCTCATCTGCCTTTTCCTGTTGGAATTTCAACACAACAGAGCAGAGAACTCACCTGTCGTGTTCCTCCCGAGTCTCCGTGCTCAGAACAGCACCTAGTGTGTCGTGGGGGCTCAGGAAGCAGGTCTTGAATAAATGAATCCATGAATGAATGAATGACCTTCTTGGCTGGGAAGCACTTAGGTCCAAGGAATCACCCAGAAGTTGACTTTCTTCTGAGTTATCAGATCACATCTCCACTCTCCACAGTTTGGGGCTTAGGAGGCTGTGAGGGAGAAGAAGTCAACCCCGAGTTCCCTGGAGCAGTGTGGAATCTGAAACCCTTTCCCGGGGCACCTGGGTGGCTCAGTCGGTTGGGCCTCTGACTCTTGGTCTTCAGCTCAGGTCATGATCTCATGGGGGATGGAGTCAAACCCTGTGGCAGGCTCTGAACTCGGCAGAGAGTCTGCTTGGGGAGTCTCTCCCTCTGCCCCTCCCCCTGCTCACTCTCTCTCTCTTTCTCTAAAATAAATAAAATCTTTAAAAAATAAATTACTGGGGGATCCCTGGGTGGCTCAGAGGTTTAGCACCTGCCTTTGGTCCAGGGCGTGACCCTGGAGACCCGGGATCAAGTCCCACATCGGGCTCCCAGCATGGAGCCTGCTTCTCCCTCTGCCTGTGTCTCTGCCCCCACCCTGTCTATCATGAATAAATAAATAAAATCTTAAAAAAATATAAAAATAAAAATAAAAACAAATAAATTACTTAAACAAAGCAAAACCCTCTCCCCCTGTTGGTGAGATTTGGCGCATGCTTGTAACCCACCTGGACTCACAGCATGTGGCAGCAGGGACACTGTAGGGCTCTGAGGGTGGGGCAGGAAAGGCCATCCACCTCTGCCTTGTTCACGGGGACTCTCACTTTGCAGCCCAGAGTGGCCACGTGAGGGGGCTGACTGGCCCCACGGCCACCATGGTGTGGGGAAGCCCCAGCAGGGACCCTGAGGTCCCACCTGATGGCCAATGTCAACCACCAGATGTGTGAGAGAAGATGCCCCAGCCTGATCCCAGTCCCAGCTGCTGAGCCACCCCCAGCCCTGCAGCATCCTGTCTGAATACTAACCCAAAGAATTCAAGAGTATAATAATTATTGTTTTATGCCACTAAGTGTCGTAGCAGCTTCTTATCCAGCAATAGTAACTCAAAATTTCCCATCACCCTCTGTTCTGGGCCGCATTTCTATCTCTGCAAATTCTCACGTCGGAGTCCCCAAGTATCCTAGAACATGACCTTATCTGGAAATAGGGTCTGTGGAGACGTGAACAACTTAAAGTGAGGTCATTCGGGTGGGCCCTAATCCAAGAGGACTGGTGTCCTTGCAGGGAGGGGAGATGTGGACGCAGACATGCACCCAGGGGAAGGTTCCGTGCAGACGAAGGCAGAGATGCCGGTGATGCATCCAGGACCCGAGGGACAGCAAAGATGACCAGCAAAGCCCAGGAGCTGGCAGGGAGGCCTGGAGCAGAGCCTCAGAAGGAACCCATCCTGCTGACACTTTGGTCTTGGACTCTGGTCTCCAGAACAGCGAGATGCTAAATTTCTGTCGTTGAAGTCACTCAGTCTGTAGGACTTTACGCAGCGGCCCTTGGAAATTAAGAGCTTCCGACTGGCTGATGCCCAGTGACAAGTGCCTGATACATAGGGCTTTAGGGGAGGAGTCCCAAGATGTGGCCTATGGCACTCGGCATGAGGAGGGTGGGTTTTGAGTCTCCACTCTATCCCCCTCATTCCTTAGTCATTTCCATGATAATTCAAGGTGCCTCGGCCTCCTTGGGGGAGCGGCCTCCAGCAGGGTCTCTTGCACCATCATTGCCAATTTACGTCTTTGCTAGATTATCCTTTAAACATCTTTGGAAGTTTTCATTTTTATTCTATATTTTATTGGCCGTCCTGGGCAAACTTCTTTGGCTCTGTAAAAAAACAGCGTTTAATTTTAAGGGCTAAGAGCTGGGTGTCCGGAGGTTGCTAGGAGTGTAGCTGATGGCCAGTGAGCCACCAGGCACTAGGAGGTTGGAATCACAAGGAAGGTTGGAATCCCACACTCGGCACGATCCACCACATGGTGCCCCGTCCACTCATGGAGACCCAGCACGTGGCTGCACAAGATATATTGGGAATCTCGGGGGTCTTGGGTTCTAGCTGCTAGAGTCCTGCCCCTGCCACGTAGAGCAATGCCAAGGCATGAGCCTGGTCTTGATGTCACTTCCAGAGTTTCTGGCACACAGTAGGCACTCAGTAAAGATTTATGCAAATAAGGAAGTGTCCTGGAGCTGCTGTAACAAACTACCACAAACTCAGAGGCTTCAGACAACAGAAAATGATTCTCTCCCCGTTACGGAGGCCAGAAGTACACAATCAAGGCATCAGCTTGAGTTGGTTCCTTCAGGAGACTCCTAGGGAGAAGCCATCCCATGCCCCTATCCCGGCTTCTGGGGGCTCCAGGCCATGCTTCGTGTTCTGTGACTGGTGACACATCACCCAGTCTCTGCCCTACTGTCACATGGCTTGTCCGCGTCTCCCCTCTGTGTCTGCATCTCATAGCTTCCTCTCCTTTCTCTGAGGACATTTAGGGCCTCCCTCAATCCCGGATGATCTCATCTCAAATCCTTTTTTTTTTTTAATTTTTTAATTTATTTATGATAGTCACAGAGAGAGAGAGAGAGAGAGGCAGAGACATAGGCAGAGGGAGAAGCAGGCTCCATGCACTGGGAGCCCGACGTGGGATTTGATCCCGGGTCTCCAGGATCGTGCCCTGGGCCAAAGGCAGGCGCCAAACTGCTGCGCCACCCAGGGATCCCCATCTCAAATCCTTAACTCGGTTACATCTACATGATGCTTTTTCTAAATGAGGTCCCATTCTGAGGTTCCAGGTGGACATTTCTGGGAGACCCAACAGCCACCAGTGCAGAGGGAGATAAGGGCTTATACCTGGGTGTTATTCCACATCCAGCAATTCTGGGGCCATGCTGAGAACCTGTCCACCCTGGACCCAATGCCACATCTCGGGTGGGGATGAGCAGGTGCAGAATGTGGAGGTGCAAGGAGGAGATGAAGTAGGTGTATCATGGAGGCCCTGCCTGCCCGCCGGTCAGAGCTACAGGAGCAGAGGGGAGGGGCTCCCACCAGCAAGGGTCCTGCTTTGGAGCCATGGAACCCTCTGTCTTGCTGTGTCTCCTGACCCCACGCAAAGCCTCCTCCTGCTCTGTCCCGGGCCCTTCGGGCTCTAGTAGCTTTCTACTCCCCAGCCCCAGTCCCTGCAACTTCCCTCAAGCCTAAGTGGGTTCCAAGTGGTGACCCTCTCAGGGGGCATTTTACTGTCAAAAGAATTCAAACGGGAAGAAACAGGAGAAAACCAGAAGGGACCTACCTTCGGGCAGAGAGGATCCCTTGGTGATCAGGCCATCTCGACACGTATAATCATTGTCCAAACTGCGCTGAAACAGAGTCTAGACTAGCTGTAATTTCAAATTCAGAATTCCAAAGGGACAGCAAGTGAAGCCATTAGCTTTGGGTGTCCATACGGTGTCATCAAGACATTCATTCAGTCAAAAGGCTTGACCAGAGGAGGGGAAGCTGGATCCCAGGAGCGACAGTCCAGCAGGTACTGTGACCCCAGGGGCAACGTGTTCCAGCTTCTGCAGGAAGCCACTGCAAGCACTTACTCGCTTGCCTCTTCCTGTTGGCAGACTTTTCCCGCCACTGGGAAGGTTCTATCCATGGGATTTGTGAAGGATGATTGATGACAAGGAGGCTTTGTTGTCCTATCAGCTGTAATTATCTTGATTCAAACATACTCCCTCATAGGGCTGACATCATACATGCTGTTTTCTAGAACAAATAGCTGTCAGAGCTGTCAAGCAGAGCTGCTTACTGTTTTATATCATTACAATATTTAATTTCAATTGCGCTATTTTTTTTCCCACGGAACACTTTCAAGACTGTGTCTTCCACTTCTATCTGGAAAAATTGGAGCTGAGGGAAGTGAGACCGAAGAAGCCATTCTCTCACATCAAAGTATTGACCTGGAAGCACGAAGGAGGGAAGGAAGGAAGGAAGGAAGGAAGGAAGGAAGGAAGGAAGGAAGGAAGGAAGACTGGCAGGAGGGAAAGTTCATGACCAGGGCGACTTTTTCCTGGCCAGGTAAATGCACCTAACAATTGAATTCCTTTGGCTACTGAGTATTTATGGGAGAAAGGAGAAATGAGCAAAGGGGTCTGGGTGGCCTGGTTAGTCACAGCGCTCATTTGGAAAAACATGTTTGATGGTTGCATTGAAAGATCGTGAATGAAAAGACCAAATTCAAAAGACTAGAGAACTCAATGATCTTGAGTCATGAAGGTTTTGATTCAAGACCAACTCAATTTCCATAATTTACTGAGCTGCATTTATGGGTGGGGTTTTTTTATTTTTAAAATCAGATTCACCACTTATTTGCATTTTGTCTTTATCACAGACTCTCTCTGGGCACATTTTTTCCCCCTGTACCTTTGAGAGTAAGCTGCAGACATCATGCCCCTAACCTCTAAATTCCTCTAGATGCTTCAGTGGGCATTTTCCTGAGAATAGGGACATTGTCTTACATGACCATATATGTACGTAACACTACAATGACCAAAATCAGGGCATTTACCATTGATAAAATATTATTATCTATGGGGCAACTGGAGGGCTCAGTGGTTGAGTGTCTGCCTTCGGCTCAGGTCATGATCCCAGGGTCCTGGGATCGAGTCCTGCGTCACGCTCCCTACTCAGTGGGGAGCCTGTCTCTCCCTCTGCCTGTGTCGCTTCCTCTCTCTGTGAATAAATAAATACAATTCTTAAAAAATATTATTATCTAACCCATAGTTCATACTTGTTATGGACTGAATGCTTGTGTCCTGCTCCCCACAGATTCATGTGTTGAAGACCTAATGCCCAAAGTGATGGTATTTGGAAATAAGGTCATGATGGGATTAGGGCCCCTATAAGAAAGAAACCAGAACACGCTCTCCCCCTCCCTCCTCTCCCCGTCTCTCCATCACGTGAGGACACAGCAAGAAGGAGGCCATCTGTAAGCCAGGAGGAGGCCTCCCACCAGAGTCCAGCCGTGTCAGGACCCTGATCTCGGACGTCCAGCCCGCGGTACTCCGTTATGGCAGCCTGAGCTGACTAATCCACTATTCAAATTCCATCACTTATCCAAATACTACCCTTTGTACCCCGTGCCGCCTGGTCAGGACCTACACTAGGATCTCGAGTCACACTTGGCTGCCACACACCTTTAACTTCCTTTATTCCGAAACAGCACCCGTGTCTTTGCGTTTCTTTACCATAATGTTTCTGAAGAACACAGGCCAGTTATTTCGCAGATTGTCCCTTGATTTGGGTTGTTCTGGTGTTTCATGATCAGATTCGGGGTGTGCATTTGTGACAGGAAGACCACAGAAGTGATGTGTGCCCTTCTTAGCGGGTCACCTCAGGTGGCACGCACTGTGGAGGTGTCCAGTATCGGCCAGGTCTTCCTGCCGTGATGTCACGCTCTCCTTTTGGTGTTGGCTAAGATTGGGGGGTACCTGGTGACTATAGGCATCCCGACCCTCCTCATACCTCCACTCACTAGTTCTAGATCCGTGGACCATGTGGATTCAGCTGCACTGATCCACCACCCCTTCCGTATTCATTGGCATTCGACTGTAGAAAGAAGTTTTCCCTTCACCCTATTTGTTTGTTTTCATGTACTTTTGACAATTGTAGCATCTTCAGACTCACAAAGATGAGCACAGACGCGGCCATAAAGGATGTTTCAGACTGGGTGCCCACTTCCCTCCTTAGAGTTAGAAAAATCCAGAAATCGTGGAAGATCGCTTAATTCAATGACATACCTTTGCGGATAATGTGGCCTGGTCTGGAGAGAGAAGGGACAAGGCCAGGCTCACATGGCGAGAAGAACAGCTGTAAGGCAGCGCCCTGGCTCTGGCGGGGAGGGCCGCCCCGTTCTGGTGTTGGGTTCTAGCACCCTACTTGATGAGAGTCCCTGGCCAGGGGCTTGTTGTTCTCCTCCAAGGCCTCAGAGCCGCCTCTCTGGCCCACGACTCCCAGTGCCCCCCACATGGGTGTGTGGGGCCAAGGAATCACTAATTGCCTGCCTAAATCCAGGAGGCCCGGACCAGTGCCTGTACCGAAGAAGCCCACGGCCAGGAGGCAGAAACACCCTAGAAAGCCTGTGAGGACCAGCTGCAAAGGACTGTGGGAACCACCTCTGGCTTCCCTGGGAGACGTGCACACGAGCCGACGTCCAAAACAATCCCCCCCAATAGCTCTAATAGCACGCAGGCACGTTAACCGAATTCTTTAGACTTTGCCTTCCTCAACTCCAAATGACAGCAACGGGTTTTGTGATCTTGGAGGTTCTGGCACCGGCGCTGGGATTCTGGAATCTAGAACTACAACCTCCTCGGGAACTCGCTGGATTGAATTAACGCAGCATCTCTTATGTAAAACCAAGAAATAATTAGCCCCGATAGTGGAAGCAGAAAGAGAATTGTGATTCATGATTCTTCTAATTGTTCTTCTCTCCTGCACATTTTAACCTCCCCTCCCCGGCCTTGGAGTAACATATGTTCTACACGCACACAGACAAATAGAATCACGCTGGCATAAATGAGCGGGGGTGGGGGGGTGGGGGGGTGATCCTCCGCCAGCTGCTCCCTCTTTCCCTCTGTGGGTGTCTCTCTGCGCTGGGTACAGAGGTACAGAATCCCGTCGCCTTGCTCGCCGGCACAAATGTGCTATAAAACACCCATAAATTCTCCTGACATTCCAGTGACCTTCGTGGGGTCTGGAAGAGCCACATTTCACATCAAAGATGGAGCTGTAAATATTCAGGCTGTGCAGTAAACACCGAGCTGACGCTGGCACCTCACTCATGTCCTCTCTGTGCCTGCCACCTCTCAGAGGAGATTTATTTACTGCCATGGAAAATTCTGGCCCCAAGGCAGGCAGCTTGCCACGACCCAGCGTCTCAGCATCTTGCTGCTTGCCGCTGCCTGTTCTCTGTCTTACACACACACACACACACACACACACACACACACACACACATGCACACATGCGCACACTCCCTCCCATGATTATAAAGCTGGGAGCAGGAAGGCCCCCGAGGAAATTACACTAGAACATACACCATAGTCTTATCGGTCTTTCTTGGGAGGTGATTTTAGAATGATTTACATTTCTTTTTCTTTTTTTCTAGCCTAGAATTTTGTCTGCAGTAGACCAATAGTTCTTCTATAATTTTTCCTTTTTTTAACTAAACTATGTATTTAAAAGAGATAGCTCCCACCTCCCCTGCCTGCCAAGATAAAAGGGAGACTTGGAGAAGCAGAGCATTCCTCTGATTCAGGGGTTCCCCAGTGGGCCACTTGGCCAGCTGACCCATCCTCCTTCAGACGTGCAGACAGGCCAAGGGGAGAGCTGGGGGGGGGGGTGTCTTGGCTGAGAAGGTCAGTTGCTGTAGTCACTGTCTCCTACAGCCAAGAGCCACCTACAGTTTTCAAAATAATTTCATGGGGCGGTCTCCAAGGTGCTGGGTCTACCCAACTGGGAAAACCATCCACACTCTTCCCTCAGCGTGGGTAGAAAGAGCCAGATGGCTGGACCAGCTCCTGTCTCTCGTGGCCTCCCAGAAATCAAGTCCCGGCCTCTTAAACCATAGCCCCCCTGAGGGGAGAACTTCACCTTGTCCTCCTGCACCTCCCCCTCTAGAAATCAGGGGTCTATGTAAACTCCCTGCCTGCCTCCAGCTAGTGCTCCCCACTCCCCAATTCATCTCTGCAATTGTAATTAAGGTTCTGACAGAGAGGGTTAGCCGCCAGAGTTGTTTGTTCAATTTATTGATTAGCTATTTCTCAGAAGTTCATTGCCATCTCGAAGCAGGGGATGGGGAATTGGGTCTCTATGGTTTCTCAAGGCTTGAGCTGCTCCCGATGATTAAATGCAGCCACAGCACATCCATCCTGGCGAGCAGCTCTACCCAAGGTCAAACATTCGTGCAAAACGGCAGCCAAGATCTGCATGTCTAAATGCCAGCAGCTAAAAGGCCTGCAAGACGATTCTGAAAACCAAACCGGGAAAAGGGAAAGAAGGAGGAGGCAAGACAGGGGGAAGCACGAGGGGAAGGAGGCTCAAAGGAAAAGCAGGAGGGGTGGCTACAGCGATTCTTACCCGGGGGCACGCAGTGGGAAAACCTGGAGGGACCTCCACCCCCTAAACCAAGGCTACAAGGTGGGCTCTCCACACAGGAGCCGGAGCCTCTGAATGGGTAAGTTTGGTGTCTTAGCTTCGGTGACCCAGAAACACAACCTGAGTCAGGCTTGCGTGGGAAGACCTGGGGGAAAAGTCTGGCCCCAGGGGGCAGGTGGGAGGGACCCAGAACCATCGGAGCTCAGTACAGCAGCCCCAGGCATGGGAGATGGGGCTCAGCTGCTGGCTTCCATCGCCCTCAGGGCAGAGACCCCCACACTTCTGGGTGGCATGAGGCCTCCCCCAGGTCAGGTGCTGCCAGGGTGTCCCACCAGCTGCTCGTGAGCCCCAGAAAATGACAGGAAGTGTGTCAGCTACAACCCTAACAGCTGACCTGAGCACCTGAGCGGAGCCAAGCCCCTGCTATGCCTGCTGGCACCAGACCTAGAGCCGAGTGCTTTGCAAAACAAGCCGTCTCGCCCTCAGGATGTGTGGTCTAGATGGGGGAGCAGAGATGGGAATTCAACAAATAACCCCTAGATCCATGAAGACACACAGCTGTGACATGGACCAGGAAGGAGGGCCAGGGAGCTGGGCGCCCAGAGGAGCAGAGAAGAGCCCACCCTCCACCCCCACAAGTCCAAGAAGTCTTCTCTGAGGAAGTGGTGGCTGGGGGCAAGGTCTCAAAGACAGTAGGAGCTTCCCGGGCAAAGGGGCAGGAGGCATCCCCAACCTGTGCCGAGGGTAGTGATGGAAGGAGGTGGTGCCATCAGGTGGGTGGGCTCTGTCTTCAGAGCTATGGGAGCCACCAAGGGCTTAAGCATGGGGTCCTGACATGATCGGAGGTGCACTTGGAAAAATGTGCTCTGGGTGCTTCATGGAGGATGCGTTAGAAGGAGACCAGGATGCTGGGGGCCACTGACCGGGCAGCAGGTGGTGGCAGCTCCAGGTGGAGAGAAGGGACAGGTGAGAGGCCGGGGGTAAAATCGGTCTTGGTGACGGGCTAGACTGGATGGTGTAGGGAGAGGGAGACGTGAACGGCAGTAGGCTCAGGGACCGGTTAAAGAACCGAGTCACAGCTCTTCCAGAGCAGGATCTCTGGTCGCGAAGATGTGCAGGCTGACTGCGAACTGAGGTCTAAAAGGCTGGACACCTGGAGGAGATCACAGCGGTCACTCCTGGGGGAGGACGAGGACAGGGAGAATGAAGAGGCTTCCCCTGCTCATACTAAAAACTTCTAAAATGTCTTTGTTCAGGAGCTGCTCAAATATAATAACTCGACTTTTAATAATTAAACGAGGCGAACAAATACATAAAAAGGTGCTCAGTATCACTGATCATGAGAGAGAGGAAACTAAAACCATAATGAGATTCTACTACACACCCAGTGGCTAAAGTTCAAGACTGACGATTCCAAGTGCTGACAAGGATGTGGAGCGACCAGAAGTCTCACCCATCCCTGGTGGATATGTGAAACGACACAGCTCCGCTGGAAAGGTATTTGGCAGCTCCTTGAGAAGCTAGACATACAGGCCCCAGAAGCCTCAGGCCTACAAATTTGCCCAAGAGAAATGAAAACACGTCTTCACACAAGGATCTGGGTAAGAATGCTCCTGGTGGCTTTATTTATAATACGCCAGGACTCGAGGCACGCAAATGTTTATTATCTAGTGACTAGGTCAACACAGTGAGGTACGTCCTTTCACCAGAAGCCTACCCTCTGATATAAAAGGAAAGAACTACTGATACATGAGACAAGGATGAATCTCAAAAGCTTTATTTTTTAAGAGATTTTATTTTTTAAATGATGTCTACACTCAGAGGGCTCAAAACCAAGATCGAGAGTCACATGCTCCACCAACTGAGCCAGCTGAGGCACCCCTCAAAAGCATTAGACTAAGAAAGAAGGCAGAGATAGTGTGACCCACAAAAGACAACACCCAGAAAACCATGGTTTATGATTCAGTTTATATGAAAATTCTAGGGACAACAAAAGTATAGGGACAGGAAGCCTGTGGAGAAGAGGGGTGGGGTGGAGCGTCCTCAAAAGGACACAAGGGAATTCTTGGAGGTGAGACCATGGTCTGTATCTTGAGGGTGGTGGTGGTTCCATAGGTATATACGTTTCTAGTTTTATTTTTGTAAAGAGTTTTGTTTTTTTTTTTTTTTTTTTTAGAGAAGTTTTAGGTTTGCAGCAAAATTGAGAGAAAGGCACAGAGGTTTCCCATAAACCCTTGAGCCCTGACACACACACACCCTTTCCCACCATCAACGTCTCCCACCAGAGAGATGCCTCTGTCACCAATGATGAGCCTACATTGAAATATAATATCACCGTAAGTCCTTAGCAGCATACGGTAGGGTCCCCTCTTGGTGTCGTACCTTGTGTGGGTCTGGACAAAGGAATAGTGATAAGTATTCATTATGGCGTCATAAAGAGTAGTTTCACCGCCCCCCAAAAAACCCTTTGCTTTGCCAATTCATCCCTCCTCCCCCTCCCCCCCAACCCCTTGGTTACCCCGATCCTTTCACCGTCTCCATTGTTTTGCTTGTCCAGAATGTCCCAGAATGTCAGGGATACGGCACGGATCCTTTCCAGATCGGCTTCTTTCACTTAGTGATAGGCGCTTAAGCTTCCTCCATGTCTTTTCACAGCTTATTAACTCTTTTCTTTTTTAGTGCTGCATAGTATGCCATTGTCCGGATGGGCCCCACGTTGTTCACCCATTTACCCTCTGAACGACATCATGATTGCCTCCAAGTTTGGGCAGTTATGAATAACGCCGCTCTAAACGTCCATGCGCAGGTTTTTGTGTAGACGTAACTTTCCAACTCCTTTGGGTAAATACCAAAGAGCACGACTCCTAGATCGCATGGTAAGAATATATTTAGTTTAGTTTAGTTTTTTTTTTTAATTTTTTAAATTATTTTATTTTATTTTATTATTTTTTTATATATATTATTTTTGTGAGAAACTGCCCGGCTGTCTTTCAAAGTGGCTGTACCACTTGGCCCCCAGCAGCCAGAGCTGCCACAATTTGAGCGATGAAATAAATTCTGTATTGGATTATAGCCCGAAGTGTAAAATAAATGCCTAGGAGTCTATACTGACATAAATAAATGACTGAATAAATAATAAAAGTTAGAGAACAGACAAGTCCCCCTTGCCGGAGAGCTCCTAATGTTATTTAGGTAGATGCTCCCCGCTCCGTCGCTTAAGTATGGGCTGCACCTAGCGTCTTCCTCTTAAAGAGCACAGCATAGAAAGGGGTGAAACAGTAAATTTACTTTGGAGAAAGCAGAGGAACACCAGGTCAGCCAGCTGGACGAGCTCCTCCTCAACAGCCAGGGGGATGGCTCCTTGATAGGAAGCCATAACCCCCGTGCTCTTCCCTCCTCGGAATGCACAGACTCGGTCTAATCCTGGGGAAAATATGAGGGAAATCCAAACTGAGGGACGTCGTACAACACACCTGACCCGTTATCCACAAAACCATCAAGGTCATCAACAACAAGGGAAGATGAGAAACAGGCCCAGTCTCGAGGAGCCTGGGGCGACATGGCACCTAAGTGTCACATAGTGTCCTGCATGGGATCCTGGAGCAGAGAAAGGGCATGAGGGGGGGAACCCCACAGAAATCTGAACAAATCATGGAATTTATTTATTTATTTAAGATTTTACTAAGTAGGGGCACCTGGGTGGCTCAGAGGTTGAGCATCTGCCTTCGGCCCAGGGCGTGATCCTAGGGTCACGGGATCGAGTCCCACGTCAGGCTCCCTGCATGGAGCCTGCTTCTCCCTCTGCCTGTGTCTCTGCCTCTCTGTCTCTCTTTGTGTCTCTCAAGAATAAATAAATAAAATCTTTTAAAAATAATAATCTTGTATCAACACTGGTTCACTGATTTTAACAACTGAACAAGTGTACGGTACTAATATTAGATGCTAATAGTAGGGGAAACCAGGCATTGGGTGCATGGGGACTCTGTGTCTTTGGCACTTTTTTTCGATACATCTAAAATAAAAGGTTTATTATTTATTTATTTATTTATTTATTCATTCATTCATTCATTCGTTCAGAGAGAGCGCGAAGAGAGAGGCAGAGACACAGGCAGAGGGAGAAGCAGGCTCCCTGCAGGAAGCCCGATATGGGACTCGATCCTGGGTCCCCAGGATCACACCCCAGGCTGCAGGCGGCACTAAACCACTGCGCCACCGGGGCTGCCCAAAAGGTTTATTTTTTTAAAAATAGATGGCATGACGATGACTCTGGCTTCAAGGCAGTTGCCTGCAGGGCAGCGGCCTCCCGTCATGGGCATCTCTCTCTGTCCCCAGCAGGAAGGGCCAGAGGCCACGATGCAGTCCTGCTCTGCCATTTGTTGGCTGGGTGACTTCGGCCAAGCCGCCCCCCTCTCCAAGCTCACAATTCCTTACAAGCTAGTCACCTGTGTCACTAGATGTCCATGGGGACTGGACGCACTTGGCAGTCTTTCCTGAGTTTCCCTGGGGCACTTCCCCATCATGCCATGTGGCTTCAACACAGAGACTTTGGCTTTGGCTCAGTGGGTCCCAACAGGGCCCAGACACCACCTGTTTACCCAACACCCCCTGTGGTTCCAATGTCACCGAGGCGCGTCCTTTGGAAGGACACCCGGCCTGCAGGTGAGGCCATTAGGACTGTGCCGTGTAGCTCTTCCTTTGCCCTTTGTGATTTTAGGCCTGGCCATCAGTCCCGAGGCTCCACTTCTTGCGGCGGGTCTTGCAGGAAGGTAGGTACTAACCCAGACCTCTTGCTGGCCAAGGGCAGGCCTCACGATACCAGCACGCTTTTGAGCACATCGCCCTGGAGGTGTTGCCACCATGCAGGGAAGCGTTTTAGGGGGTCAGGGTTCCCGCCGTGGAGCCAAAGACTAAGACCCGAAACTGCATAGGAGGCAGAGAGATGCACCTAAATACACATTGAAATGTCACCATGAAAAAAAAAAAAGAAAAAGAAATGTCACCATGTTCCTATCTGGGTGAGTGAAACACAGCTCCCTTGCAAAATCGTATTTGTGTTCAGTCTCTTCTGAGTTTTCCAAATTCTCTGCAGTGAGGGTATGTTTCCTTTTTTGTATATAAAACTAGAGTGAAGAGGGGCCCCTGGGTGGCTCAGTGGTTGAGCATCTGCCTTTGGCTCAGGTCATGATCCCAGGGTCCCCTGCTTCTCCCTCTGCCTGTGTCTCTGCCTTTCTCTCTATCTCTCTCTCTGTCTCTCATAAATAAATAAATAAAGTCTTTAAAATATATATAAATAAATAAACCGTAATAAGCCCTCTTATCTTAGTCACCTGGGTGACTCAGTGGTTGAGTGTCTGCCTTCAGCTCAGGGCATGATCCTGGGGTCCTGGGATCGCATTCACATCGGACTCCCTTCAAGGAACCTGCTTCTCCCTCTGCCTGTGTCTCTTCCTCTCTCTGTGTGTCTCTCATGAATAAATAAATAAAATCTTTAAAAATAAATAAATAAATGAAATGAAATAAAATAAAACTAGAGTAAAGAAAAAGCCCTTTCACTGGGATGGAACTCAGGCCGGAAAACACGAAGGCTGTGAGTGGGCCCCTGAGGCCTCTCTGTGATGCTGTAGTTACAGGTGTCTGTCCATCCATCTTAGCCCCACCCCTCACCAGCAGGGACACTTAAGCATGGGAGCTTTGGGTCCCTGCCCTCCTAACACCCTTTCTCAAAGGCGAGGAATGCCCATTTCGCACACCTATCATGGGACACAAAGGACTTCCTCTTACCAGCTTCTCACAAACAAAATTCAGGTGTATTCCCGGCCCCTGCCCAGGACAGAAGCCTGTCGCCCAGAGTAGGGCCCCCATGCCTTGTCCACCCTGACTGCGTGTCCAGTGTGCCTCCCTTGCCCCAGGGGACCTGCTCCTCACCAATTCCCATGACAGGTGGCACCCAGAGGGCACTCCAGCAGCTCTGGGGACCCTTCAAAAGGTAAGTGTCCCCATCAGTCAGAAAGATGCCTACCCTGGCCCTTCCCGCCTCCTCCCTCCCAGCAGCAGGCCGTGGCCGCCCTGGGCCCATTCTTGGCGCCTCTAACACTTTCATGCCCTGATCATCATCTCCCTGAGTCACTTTGAGATGCGCCCCCACGCCCCCCCCCCCACCTCACCAGGCACCACGGAGGCAGAAGCCCGTTCTCGGAGGGCCTCCCACGCCTGGTCCACACCCTAGCCCTCCGATGTCTGTGAGGACCCCCATCTCCCTTCCCTGGGGCTCAGCACTCTGCAGACCTAGAGGCCATGAGAAGGGGCCGTATTTGAGGCCAGCTTACTTCCCGAAGCTGCACAAGCCCAAAGGACGCACCGCAGGGCAGGGGTGGGGGGTGGAGGGGAGACCATGCAGCCCCTGGAGTGACTGAGCCCATGGTTTGTAGGGGGAGGAAAAGGAGAGGAAGGAAAGCAAAAGATGCTCCTGGGCTGTCCTTCCAGCGTGGAGCTCAGGCTGAGAGCAATTTATGGGGCTGAGCCTTGGACCCCGGGAAGGGGCTGCAGGGCCGGGCTCCCAGCCCGCACCTGTCCTGCCCCCTCCCGCACCGGGAGCCTCAGAGCCGGGCCCTCGCCACCGTCGCCAAAAAGAGCATGTGCGAGATGTGATTGTTTGTCACCAAGATGGAGTATATGATGTGAACCATGGCAAACACCGTAATGACTAATTTCAAACATTTATTACAATTCTTGAGAGACTTGAAAGCTGTCCCCGCTCTTGATTTTAATAATTGCAGTCTTGAAGCAGCCGCTTATCAAAGTGACACAAATTGTGTGGTAAATAGATTATGGCACAGCTGAAATACTGGAAAATGAGATCAGAAATGCTCCTTCTCCCCCATTTAAAACTCCCTGCAATCCTTCAGAGAGCCAGGGCGGCGCAGCGGAGGGAGGCAGGCGTGCAGGTGGGAGGACTGGCCCCGGTGACAGTGACGGTGACGGTGACGGGCTTTGATGGGCTCCCCCCGTGGGCCCCCTGCAGCGGGATACTGGCCCTGGATCCTGGGGTGGGAGGGGTGGTGCGGAAGGAAGGAGAACCCCTGTGGGGTCGGGGGGGAAGGGGATGCTGGCTGGGGGGCCGTGGGCAGCGACCCTCCTGGGGGATCCTTGATGGAGGATCCCCCCTCCCCGGCCCGGGGGTTCTAATTGTCACTTCCTTGAGAGGGTGGAGCCTTCCTGCTCTGGCCTCCCGGTTCTGAGTCTCTCCTTCTTCCCAAAGACCGAGCACCTGGCAGGCCTTGTGCTAAGGCTTGGACAGACCAGGTGGGCAGGCAAAGCAGGTGCCCTCCAAGGGCTTCCGTCCAGAGTAGGTGGTCCCTGTGCAGGCCATGACAGGAGGGGACAGTGTCACCCATGCCTGGCTGTGCCCACCTGACGGCAGGAGGCCCTGGGGCAGCTGTGCCTTGCTGACTCAGCAGCTCAGGACCTGGGGCGAGGGGTGACGGGGGGGTGGTCTGGCCAGGGGGCTTGTGTGCTTGGGCCACGACCCCGCCCTGCCCAGGACTCCAGGCTCAGGGCCCAGCTGCCCGTCTCTTCCTCCGAGGACGGAATGACCAGGGAACACCCCGGGCATCCTTAAAGGCCAAGGAACCCAGGGAGACTCTTCCCCATTTGCCTTAAGGCCACGAACCAAGGATCAGTTAGAGGACCCCCAGGGCTCACCCCCCCAAACGGTTCCAGGTGTGCGGCATGATTAGAACCGGTGCTGTGGCTTGTCACCTAGCGCGAGGCCCCTGTGACGAGCAAGCGATTTACCTTTGGGGAGACACAGAAGAGGCCTCGGCCCCAGGACGAGGATGGGATCGCGTGGGTGCTTCCGGGAGCGCCCCAAGGTGCTTTCCAGGAACCTCGGTACAGAGTCGCAGGAGCAGCGTGCTGGCCCCGAACCCCGCTGGTAACTCATCCCGGGCGTCGCCAGACGCCGCCGCACATCGATGCCAGTTAACATTCAAACGGAAAGCGGGGTGCGTCTATCTGTACGCAGTTTGATCCCCGTGTCAGAAGCCTCATTCTTGAGACGGCCTCCTTCCGGCCCTGGCCTTGGGGGGAGCCCGCGCCCCCAACCTGCCGCAGCCACACCTGCAGGAGCTCCTCGGAGGCGGAGGGCCGGGGCCTCTGGGAATGTACTAGTCGGTGATGCTCTGTTGTTGGTCAGCGGTCCCGGCCTCCTTTGAGCCACACTCCTCCCTCCCGGGTCTGGGGGACGCAGGGGGTGACCTCCTCTTGACTCTCCCTCCTGCACACACAACCGGCCTGGACCCGCAGGGACGCCCACCGGCTGTGCTCACGGACACAGCCCGGGGGCGTGGGCGCCGCAGGACCGTGCTCAGGCTCTGAGGGCTCTAACGCTCCGAACAGCTCCTAACGGCTCCTTTTTTTTTTTTTTTAAAGGCACTGAATTAAGAAATTAAATAGTTTATATATAAACCCGAGTTAATAGATAATACGTTTTATTATTTATTAAACATTAATAATTCATTAGGATTTTCAAATTAAATACCAAACCTGTAACAAATTAAATTTAGATAATTAAGTCTATTATTAGTGGAGGGAGATTGCTGGGTTGGAGTGGGATGAAATACATTCCAGAAACTGTTTTTTTGTTGTTGTTGTTTGTTTTTAGCCAAAAAAGACAAGGGTCTTCTTATTGCCATTTTATGGAGGGAGAGAAGGAAGCCCCTGGAAGGTGAAGCGCTTGATCTTGAACACACGGTGGAGTCACCTGTGAGGCGGGACTCAAACCCGCGTCTGATTATGTCCCCGGATCCGATCCCTGCTTGGAATACACACGTGCTTAACTCCGAGATGAGGGCAGGATTGTCCACTAGAAGAAAGGACGGGTGCAAAATACGCTGACTGTGTTGGAAGGTGGGGTGCGGGGATACGATGTATGCTTAGGGAGGGCAGGCTGGGGTGCGGGCGTCTTGGGGGAGGGGGCCGACCGGTCAAGGAGGGCGTCGGGGGGCGCCAGGGGAGAGAGGCACCCACTTCGCACTTCCTGGGGGGCTGGGCGGGTCCTGCCCCACAGCCCACTCCTCCCAAGCCTGTGAGGGGGGCAGTAGTGTCCTGGTGGGGTCCCCACACCAATCCCCACAACCTGTGAGCATGGCCCTAGTTGGGAAAAAGCTCTTTGCAGACATAGTCAAGTTAGGGATTTCAGATGAGGTCCTGTTGGATTATCTGGGTGAGTCCTAAATCTAATGACGGTGTCCTAGTAGGAAACAGAAGAAGGAAATGTGTGAGGACTGGGGGGGAAGGTAGAGACCCGCAGGGGGCAGCCACGGGATGGGGGTGCCCCACCACCACCAAGGCCAGTGGCCGCTGGAACTGGAGGCGGCGGGGACAGCCACTCCCCTGGAGCCTTGGGAGGGATCGCGGCCCGGACACCTCCATCTCAGGCCAGTGGCCTCCAGAGCCTTGAGAGAGAGAATCCTTTTCTGTTGTGTTCAGCCTCCCCTTCCTGCCCGGGGTTGTGTGGTTTGTTCCAACGTCCCCAGTGCCGGAGGAGCTCGCCCTTCCCCTCTCTGTGACATGGCACGGATGGATGCTGCAGGCCGGGCTTGCTCCAGCCCCGTGGCGCCAGGCCCTGCCAGCTGCCCTCAACCCCGGGGCCGGGCTGGCGGGAGTGCAGCGAGGGGCTCTGCTTTCTATCTCTTGGGCTCGGGCCTGGGGGATTGAACGGTCCAGTGATGCCCAGGACCAACACAGATCACAGGCAGGCCCTGATATTTTATTTTTTATTTTTTTTTAATTTTTTTTTTATTTATTTATGATAGTCACAGAGGGAGAGAGAGAGAGGCAGAGACACAGGCAGAGGGAGAAGCAGGCTCCATGTACCGGGAGCCCGACGTGGGATTCGATCCCGGGTCTCCAGGATCGCACCCTGGGCCAAAGGCAGGCGCCAAACCGCTGCGCCACCCAGGGATCCCAGGCCCTGATATTTTAATAAGTCTAAATGCAAAATCCAAACTTACAAACACATAGTCTGGCCATAGTGTAGTTATAAGATGATTCCTCGCTCTGCAAGCAGCTTCTGCTAAACAGAAACCCTGTTTGTCCACCTCGGGTACCAGCTGCAAACCTCACCGAGCTGGGGGGGACCCCCAGTGAGATTTCTCCCCCCAGGTCCCCCTGGCCAAACAGCTAGACCCCCACCCCTAATTCAAGGCCACATCTCCCCTCTGCCGTGCTCCTCCCCCCCACATCCTGGTCCGAGCTGCCCTCCCAGGCTGTCCCCCCATTCGGGTCCTACCCCGGGGAAGCCACTTGCAGGCTCAAAACCCCCAACTTCCTCGCTGCCTGCTACACGGAGCACAGACCCAGCCGCCTGAAGGGTAGGGTCATCCACGTGTGGCCCAAGCAACCCTGTGGTCTTTCCTCTGGCCACCCCCACATCGATGCTGAGCCGCAGCACAGGGGGACCAGGCTGCTCCCCCACCTCCAGGCTCTGCTCCTACTGTCCCCTCCCATGGTGACCTCTCCCCTCACCTTCTAAAGGCCACAGCCTGCCCACCCTTCAAGGTCATCTCCAGTGTGACCTCTTCCCAAAAGCCTCTCCGGCCTCCCTCAGGAGGGCGGGGCCTCATCTCCGTGGACCCCACCCCCACCCCACTTTTGTGTCCCTCCATTGCTCATACTTGCCACCTTCCTCCAGCTGGTTTGGGCACAGGCGGCCCTGTGAAAGAGCATGGACTTCAGGGTCGGACGAGCCCCGGTGCCAACCCGGTCCCGCATTACCCACCCCCAGGGCCTCCTCAAGTCCCGTGCCTCCCTCAGCCTCGGTCATCAGCCTAGACCCAGGGCTGGCCCGAAGCGGCAGCGTCCAATCTCCCTGCAGCTGCAGACTCGGATTTCCAAATAAAACCTTGGGGACAGAGGACCCGCGTGCCCCCTCCCTGGCTCCATCCCGCTCTGCCCCGCCCGGCCTCCCCACCACCCAGGACAGCTCAGGCCCCCCAGGGACAGAATCACTAGAAGAGAGAAATAAGAGACCGCAGACACTGGGGTGGGGAGGAAGTGGATTCCTGTTGCTGGGGTCCGTTCCTGGGCTTTTATTTGCTGTTGAATCGGAGCAGGTGGTGAGATAACAGAAAAGTCCTTAAAGAAGCTAGGATGGAGAGACAGACAGACAGATGGAAGGGAAGAGAGAGAGAGAGAGAAGGAAGAAGAGAAGGAGAGAAAGGGAAGAGAGAGGGGAGGAAGGAGAGAACAGACCGCTGCCTGGGCACCCGACAGGCCCCCGTGTATCAGCCAGGTTTCTTGGGAGAGAGGTTTGTTTTAAGAAATTGGCTCAAGTGGGGCTGGCGAGTCTGGCATCTGTAGGGCAGGCCCCGTGGGACTCGGGCAGGAGTTGCTGCCTCAGTCTTGAGAATTTCTTCTTTCCAGAAGAGCGCAGTTTGGGCTCCTAAGACATTCGGCTGATTAGGTGCGGCCCACCCCCCCCCCCCACTTTGGAAGGGAGGTTGTACCCATTAACCACATCTACCAAACGCCTTCGCAGCAGCACCCGGATTAATGTTTCATGACACACAAGACGAAACTTCGCCTTGGCGACATAGGGAGTGCGGCGTAGCAGAGAACCGGAGCAAGAGAGAGGAAGGGGATTCTGGAAATCATAGCTGGAGGTGAGGAAAAAGATTCCTTTAACCTCCCCTCAGCGGTCGGATCCACCTCTGTGGGTACCCAGCACGTGGCTCAGGGACCTGCCCTGCTTGTTAGGAGGCCCCAGGTGGGGGGGCCAGCTTTGCTGCCACCAAGGGTGTGGACTAGCTTACGTCTGGACAAGGCGGGACGGCCAGAGGGAAAAGCCCAACGTCCCCTGCCCTGCGCTCTAGCAGGTGGCAAACCTGAGTCTGCAGAGGCATCCGGGTGAGGACTGAGCATGCGGGTCAGGGTAGGAAGGAGCACTGCAGGCTCCCACCCCCTGCTCCTCCAGGTGTGAGCAGAGGTGAGGCCGGCCCAGCGGGGAGCCCCTGCTCGGCCAGTTGGGCCCCATAGGCATTTACAAGCCCCAGCCTCTCACCACCACCTTCCACCCCAAAGAGAAGTCAGCCGAGCACTGTACTCCTCGCTTTGTGCATCTTCCAGGCCCATCCCCCCAGGGAGTAACTCTCAGGGCATCCGGATTGGCGGCCATCCCGGACCCCTTCCCTCCCCTTGCCGGCCCAGTTCCCCCCTTTACTATTGATCACCACCCAGGGCCGCACTGGGGGCCACGCGGGGCAAAGCCGGGAAAGACTCGGGCATTAAGGGAGATGCTCGGTGGCCCGTCACTATGGCAACCTGCGGCTGAGGGGCCAGGGCTGGGGGTCTGCGTTCTCCACCCGGTGGGGGTGGGTGCCGATGATGGTACCTGGGACCTTCTCCTTGGGGGGCCCAGAGGAGGGGCCACCTGGCAGTCCGGCTCCACACGGGTCTGGTCCCACCCCAGGCAGGACATGAACTGCAGGACCTCTCAAGGTTGGGATCAACCCGCAGGAGGAAGTTCAAATTCTAACATGACCCGAGTCCCCCCAGGAGGAGAAGGGGTGCCTGTGCCAGGCTCTGTAAGAGCCCCAGCCTCCCCCCTGCCCCAGGAGGCAATAGGGGTGCAGAGGATTTAAAGACAGGCTGCCTTATGCCCTGTGGCATTTCCTGCCACTCCTCCCTCCTCAGAGCAGAGGCCAAACGGACTGTCTCTGCCTCCTGCGCCCAGCCCCACACCTGCACCTCCTTACCTGGGTGCCGCGGCCTGGCCTGTCAGACGTAGCTGCCGCTCTGTGTGGCAAGGTGGGAGTCACAGTCATTTCCAGACAACAGCCCCCTCTGCACTTCCACACCCTCTGCTCCCTTGACCCCAATCCCTGCCGGTGGCCTCCCCAGGAGCATGGGTCACCGGGACTTGCAGCTGGGGGCCTGGGCGCTGAGCTGAAGCAATTAGAGGGTAGTGGAAGGAACAGGTGGAGGTGGGCAGTGGGCCTGGGCACCCTCCAGATGGAGCCCGGCAGCAGGCCCATCCGTCATGTTCCAGAACACCCCAGCCCCTCCAGAGGAGGTCGATCACCTCGCACCCCAGATTAGGGCCCTTCCATGGCTCAGGTTAAAGGCCAGATTCCAGAACATGGCTCAGGAGTCCTCTTCCTGACCCGGCCCTGTCTGCCATGCAACCCTCACCCTGAGATGTTCTAACCACAGTGAAACAGCTTCATGCTGACCAGCCTCCGGGGCTCACTCTGCCCAGAGCACTTTCCCCTCCCCTGCCCCAGGTCTCAGTTTAGAGCTCACTTCTGAGAACCCCCCAGGCTTCAGGAGAGAGCATCCAATGGGGGGCCCTCCCTGCCCCATTCTGCTCCCCCGCACTTGCCTCACACAGGCATCACCCCCAACAGTGTCACTGCCCCCTTCCCCTTGCACTCATGGGCAGCATGTGGTTCCAGAAAGAGCAAGACTTTTTTTTTTTTAAGATTTTATTTATTTACTCATGAAAGACAGTGAGAGAAAGACAGTGAGAGAGGCAGAGACACAGGCAGAGGGAGAAGCAGGCTCCCTGGGGGGAGCCCGATGTGGGACTCGATCCCGGGTCTCCAGGATCATGCCCTGGGCTGAAGGCGGTGCTAAACCGCTGAGCCACCTGGGCTGCCCAAGAGTAAGACTTTGACAACACATGGGTTGTGTGTGGAATCCTGGCCTCGCCACTAGCAGCTGTGTGGCCACGGGAGTGGCCTTGCCCCTGGGAGTCTCGGTTTCCACATCTGTAAAAAGTGCATGAGCCCCTGGCCTGGCCCCAGCAGCCATCCACACACAGCCTTTGATACAGTGCTTAGCTAGCTAGCTGCCTTTGGATGATGGTTGTTTTTTTTTTTATTTCTCTCTCCCAGGGCAGGGAGTTTTTGTAGACAGGGACTGTATTTTATCGCGTCTACTGCAGAATAGAGACTCGATAACTATTTGGGGATGGTAGATGACAACCCAGCCTCCAGCCAGCTAACAGGAATGAGATTAACATGACCTACAGAGATGAGGGGATTTATAAGGTCACAAGCAATTACAGATGGTGGGGAGATAGAGTCCTCCTTGGTGTCCAGCTCAGGACTTAAGTCTTAGTTAAAAATATCTTGATTCAGAAGAACCGCCCAGCTACCCAAATCCAGCTGCTCCTTGCCCTGCTCATGACCCTGCTGACAAGCCCTGAGTGTCTGCAGTCTCCCCTGGGTCTCCCCAAGACCCAGCTTAGCATCCTTTCTACCCGAGGAGGGAGGCTCCAGCTACTCCATCCCCATCTCTCAGGTGGAACAGCCCCAATTCCTGGAGCAGCAATCCTGCCCATCCCTTCTGCCTACAAAACATTCCCACCTTACACAGCTAGGTCTCACCTTCCACCTCTAATGCTGGTGTGAAGGGGTCGCTCTTCAGAGACAGGCCCACTTCACATGCTTGCTCAGTTCCTCGGGCCACAGTGGTCAGCCCCCGACTGGACACTGGCAAGGCAAGGTGTGGGCAAGCACGCCCAAAGCAAGTCACCACCTGCAATGAAGTGAGTGGAAGTCCTCAAAAAAGACATGTCCATCGGGAAACTGTGAACAGGACTCTGGGAAAAGGGCCTTTGCAGATGACATTATACGTATTAGTAAAAGGCTGAATGCTTTCCTGCTGAGACTGGGAGCAAGGGGGGGATGTTACCTCTTACCACTCTTTTTCAACATAATCCTGGAAATTCTAGCCAGTGCAATAAGGCAAGACCAGCAAATAAAGGACATACAGATCTGAAAGGAAAAAATAAAACTATCCATTTGCAAATGACACGGTTGTCTACTTAGAAAATTCCAAGGAATATATATATATATTTTAACCCTGGAACTTATAAGTGAGTTCAGCAAAGTGACAAGATAGAAGATAAACATACAAAAAGTTATTATATTTTTTTATACTAACAATAAACAGATGGACACCTTGATTTAAAGATGATACCATGTACAACCATTCAAAGAAAAAAAAACAAGAAAAATACTTGGGTATAAATCTAACAAAATTTAGCATAGGATCTCTATGTTGAAAACCACACAAGGTTGATCAAAGAAATTTTAAAAAGTCTAAATAAATGGAGAGACATACTACAATAATGGATTGGACATAGTAGAGATGTCCATCCATTCTTTCCAAATTGACACAGGTTTGAAGCAATTCCTACTAAGATCCCAGCAGGATTTTTCATAGCTGTAGACAAAATTATTCTAAAAATTTTGATGGAAAACTAAAGGAATAGCTAACGTAATTTTGAAAAAGAGTAAAACAAGAGGAATCAGTCTGGGATCCCTGGGTGGCTCAGCGGTTTGGCGCCTGCCATCGGCCCAGGGTGTGATCCTGGAGTCCCGGGATCGAGTCCCACATCGGGCTCCCTGCGTGGAGCCTGCTTCTCCCTCTGCCTGTGTCTCTGCCTCTCTGTCTCTCATGAATAAATAAATAAAATCTAAAAAAAAAAAATTCAATAATCAGAATTTAAAAAAAAAAAGAGGAATCACTCTACCCTATTCTGGGACTTTTTATCTGTTTATATAATCAAGGCATTGGCAGAGGATGGGACACATAGATCAATGGAACAGAACAGAGTACCCAGAAATAGACCCAAAGAAGTATGCCCAAGTGAAATAAGCCAGACACAGAGGGAAAATACTGCACAATGCCACTTATGTGAGGAATCTAGAATAATCAAATTCATAGAAGCAGAAAGCAGAATGGTAGCTGCCAAGGGTTGGGAGGAGGGAAAATTGGGGAAGCATTCGTCAAAGGGTGCCAAGTTTTGGTTATGCAAGAAGAATAGGTCCTAAGATCTGCTGTACATCATAGGCTATCCCGGAGCCTATAGGTAACAATACTGTATTTTATACTTAAACATTTGCTAAGAGGGTAGATCCTACGTTAAGTGTTATGATAACCGCAGTAAAGAAGCGGGGAAGAAACTTTTGGAGAGAAGAGATATGTTTGTGGCATAGATTACGGTGACAGTGTCAGGGGCGTGTACCGATCTCCAAGCACGTCAAGCTGCATACAGTAAATATATACAGCTTTTTGTGTGTCAGTCATGCCTCAATTAAGCGTTTGTTGTTTTTAATGACCCCAAAGAGCTGGAGGAAAGAGAAGAGGGCATGAACTTCATGGCTAGCCTCCCAGAGCCAGGGAAGGAAGCTTCAAGATACAAACACACAATACACATCACACACACACACACACACACACACACACACACACACACCCTTAAAAGCGACCTTCAGACCAAGGTGAACAAGGACACCCACGGTCTTCCCTCAAAAAAAAGTCAGAAAGCAGAAAAGTGCAATTCTCATCTTGTGCCTGCCTGTTCCAGGAAAGAGAACGGTCTTCACCCTGGAAAGGTTAAAACAAAGCACAGGGCACGTCACGCGAGCTCAGGAGCTGTTTGTGGAATTAAATGCAAAGACGGGATTGCAACCAGATGTAAGCAAAGAGAGAAAAAATCGCTACCTGAGCTGCTACAAATGAGTTCTTTCCCCCAGACTCTGATGAATTGCCTTCCCGGGTGTTTAAGCAGCCAGCAGCAGCCATCATCTCAGAGCTACTACCGGTAATTTCAAAAAATTATGGAGGACAAGGGAGGTGTTGAAACACTGCCCATGAACCCCTCCTGACCGGCTTTTCCAAGAGAAAGAAATGACAGAAAATTCTAGAAATAATAGGCCAGCAAATGTGTTGTAAATCTTTAGAAAAGGATAAGACCATACTATAGAGTCGGTTCGTGAATGCGTAAGGGAGGCCACACAAACCTGGAAACTAAGACTAAAACACGGCATGAATCTTGTTCCCCATTTTCTTTTTTTTTTTTTAAGGTTTTATTTATTTATTCATGAGAGACACACACACACAGAGAGAGAGGCAGAGACACAGGCAGAGGGAGAAGCAGGCTCCCTGCGGGGAGCCCAATGTGGGACTCGATCCCGGGACCCTGGGATCACACCCTGGGCTGAAGGCAGCGCTTAACCGCTGAGTTACTGAGGCTGCCCTTCTTCCCCATTTTCGATGAGTTATTAGATTGATAGATCCCAAGAATGTCTCGGGCAAATACGCGGATCTGCATAGACATTTGTAGATTAGGTGGTCAGACAAAGCCCACATGATAGAACCGCAGGGAAATTCATAGCTCGCTGGACGCTGCCCGCAAGGAGTCAGCCTGGAGGGAGGGCCCTCGTGCAAGGCCACAGGCCTCTGTCCGGGTGCCCATCGGCGCTTCTACGGTAGAAGTGGATAGAAGTAGGGGTGTGCTTTTCAAATTTTGCAAATGGCACAACCCTGGGAGGGAGGGATGCTTACAATGGATGATGATTAAGAGTCAAGACTCAAAATGAATTCAATGAGATGGTGCCACGGGTCGCAAAAAACCAGGGGCTCAAACACAGCCAGAGGTCATTCACTCCTCTTGGCGCATCATTGGAAGCCAGAGGGGCCTGTCCCTACAAAGGAGATGCCCCATGGGAAGTGGCCGACGATGCCCAGGGGTGGCAAACGTCAAGGGAGCCAAGGGCGACACTGCTGGGAAGAGAAGCCAGCGCAGCCTGGGCTCCACTAGTGGCATCGTGGATCCAGCTCGTAGAGAGCACAGGCCACCCGGCACGTTTGCAGCCAGAAGCCAGGGTTCGGTTTAAGAAGGACACGAGCAAACATGAGCGCGTCCCGGGGAGATGCCCGGAGGGGGAAGGGTCTACAAACAGGAGGAATGATGGAGAGCTGGACCTGGAGGAGAGATGGCCGAGGGGGGAACCTCATCACAGGTTGCAGAAGAAAACAGATGGTTATTGAAAAGCCGGAGTGAGCGTGGCTGGGCCTGCCTCCCGGGGAGGGCGGTATAAATCCCGTGGGCAGGAAAATACATCTCACCTGCTCCATCCCCTTGCTGAGGAGGGCAGAGGAGAAAGATGGACCATACCAGGCTCTGCCTCCCACCCTGTCCTGCTGAGCTGGGAGTCGGGGGTTGTCAGAGTCGGGGCAGGGGCCCTGGTGTGGAGCCGCAGGGGTGGGGTGCACCGGCCGGAGAAGCCTGGACGGGGCTTGAGTTGGGGAGAAGCAGGCAGGGCACAAGCAAAGGGATGCGGGTACCTGAGCCACCGGCTGGGCCCGTCAGGGGTGGGCGGGGAGCCCAGTTGGCCGAGAAGCCAAAGGAGGATTAGGAAGGGGCCCTGTAAGGTTGAACCCGGGTGGGCTGTTGGATGTGCCATGGTGTGAACCTCCCTCCGTTCCCAGCGCAAACATCCCCGCAGCTGCTCCCCTGGATAACGCTTGGCGGGAATGACCTGTGTTCCTGGGCCAAGGGGACAGTAAGGGGATAATGTGGGGGACACTGAGATGTCTGTACACCAGGCTTAGTCCTCAGGAAGCTGCAGAGGGAGGCGGGGGCCCACAGGCCAACGAATCCAAGTTTGAGGCAAGCTTTTTTAAAGCTCGGTGGACAGAGAGGTCCTACGGGACAAGCGTGGTGCTGCTGCCTAGACGGAATCAGGGTGCAGAGGAGGCCCGGGTGGGGAGAGCCTTCTGAAGCCAGGTAGAGGGACGTGAAGGTGGGCAGGACCCCACATGAGCAGGCTTCGATCCCTGTGTGGGTTGTTGTTGTTTTAAAGATTTTATTTATTTATTCCTGAGAGACACAGAGAGAGGGGGAAAGACACAGGCAGAGGGAGAAGCAGGCTCCCTGCGGGGAGCCCGACGTGGGACTCAATCCCGGGTCTCCAGGACCACACCCTGGGCCAAAGGCAGACAGATGCTCAACCCCTGAGCCACCCAGGCATCCCCCTGTGTGGTTTTTAGTAGGAAAACAGCAACCACGTGACCCAGGCGCTGGAGGGCCTCTTGATGATAAGAACCGAAGACCAGTTTTATTGTCTGAAGTCAAAAAAAGGAGGGCGATGTTTTGGCTCCCATAACTGAAAAGTCTGGAACGTGCTATATGGTTGGACCTCGATGTGCAAAGCCTGTCTTCAGGAATTGCTCTGGGTCTCACCTCTGCTTTCCTCTGGACCAGCTTCCTTTCCAGGCAGACCCCCCTCAAGCAGCAGCAGAGACAGCATCTTAGGGCTTCCATCCCTCCAGCCTGGCAAGCGGGGCAGAGAACGTGTCTTATCCTCTGTCCCAGCAGAGCCTCCGGACTGACTCACCTCCTCCACCTGACTAGCCTGCCTTGGAATATATTAAGGGGACAGAGCTCACTGACTGGCCAGGCCTGGGTCCCGCTGGCCCCATATGGAGCAGGTGTGAGCAGGAGGGTAGACATCAGCTCCCCCTGGGCCTGGGACTTGAGCAACTGACATGTGACAAGTTTCCATTAGAAGAGTCCACAACTTGGGGATCCCTGGGTGGCTCAGCGGCTTAGCACCTGCCTTTGGCCCAGGGCGCGATCCTGGAGTCCCGGGACTGAGTCCTGCATCGGGCTCCCGGCATGGAGCCTGCTTCTCCCTCCTCCTGTGTCTCTGCCTCTTTCTCTGTGTGTATCATAAATAAATAAATAAATCTTTAAAAAAAAAAATAGAAGAGTCCACAACTCTACCTCTTGAGTGTCCCCGACGCAAGGAGAGCCAAACACACAGCAAACAGTGGGCAAACCGTACCTTAGTTGACGTTAGAGATACCTTACCGGATTGCCTAGAGTTCCCTCCTAACTGTATTCTTATCAGTCCCGACATTCATGTTACTTAGAGTCGCTTGCACATCATTAAATATTGCGCCTCCCTCCTTAAAAACGTAATTGTCTAAAGATGAGGCCAGAACTTTCTTGCTTTGGACCAAAGGTTATTTCCAAACTCTTGGCACACAGAAGGGTGCACAGGTGGCTCAGTTGGTTAGGCGTCTGCCTTTGGGTCAGGTCATGATCTTGGGGTCCTGGGACCGTGTCATACCCGACGGCTCCCTGCTCCCTGGGGGGTCTGCTTCTCCTTCTCCCTTTGCCCCAGCCCCCTGTTTGTGTTTTCTCTCTCTCTCTCTCTGAAATAAAATCTTCTTAAAAAAAGGTTTTATTTATTTATTCATGAGAGACACAGAGAGAGAGAGGCAGAAACACAGGCAGAGGGAGAAGCAGGCTCCATGCAGGGAGCCCGATGTGGGACTCGATCCCGGGTCTCCAGGATCACGCCCTGGACTGAAGGCAGGTGCTGAACCACTGAACCACCCAGGCTGCCCAAAATCTTTTTTTTTTTTAAACTCCTGGCATATAGAATAAGCACAAAGTATTCTTCAGAAAGGGCATCAGGCTTCAGGCAGGGCAGCACTATTCAGAGGTTTTGGACTAGGTAACGGACAGCGTGTTAGGGAAAGATGGAGGTTTTATCACAGCTGCTTGACTGCACATGGGACTGGTTCTAGCTCCGATTCTGGAGGCAAAGTCAGGGGAGACTCAGAGTGACACGTGTGCCATCTCTGGCTCCACTCGAGACCCTGTAGACACAGGTGTGCCAGGCCGGAGTGGAGCAGGGCAGGTGGCCTGTCACAGGCAGGTTGTGAGCCCTGCACTTTGCATCATAAAGGCTTGGCGGGCAGCAAAAGGTAAATAAAGTCAATGAGGCAAAGCATTTCACTGGGATGTTTCAGTTCACATGCCCCTTGGGGAACAAATGTGCTCTTGGTACAGAGGGAAGATTTTATTCCCTAATAGGTCACCCTATGTATCCTAGGCCATCCTTTCCCTGAAACCCACTCCTGGCTTCAGGCCTCATTTCTTATCTGGACCCTTTTTTTTTATAAGATTTTATTTATTTATTCGTGATAGACACACAGAGAGAGGCAGAGACACAGGCAGAGGGAGAAGCAGGCTCTCTGCGGGGAGCCCCATGCGGGACTCGATCCCGGGACCCCGGGGTCACGCCCTGAGCCCAAGGCAGATGCTCCGCTGCTGAGCCGCCTGGGCGCCCCATCATCTGGACTCTTGAACCAGCATTCTAATGCTCCCTGCGGCTCCCCCATCCCCTACACTGCACCCCGGGGAAGCTTTCTAAAAGTCAGTTGTGGCCGTCCCTCCTCTTCTGAAACACCCTCGGTAGCTCCACTCACCTTCTTCTTCCAAACCCTTTTCATCCACACAAATGGAAGCCCGGCACTCATCGGCAGTGCTCCCCATTTCTCCCTCCCGCTGCCCCAGCAACCACCAATCAGCCTTCGTCTCTATGGTCGCTTATTCTGGACATTTCCTATAAAGGGCCTCATACACTGTGCGGCCTCCCATGTCTGGCTTCTTTCACTTGGCGTTGTCACGTTTTCCAGGTGCATCCCCGCGTGTCAGTGCTTCCGATATGCCCCCGTCCGTGTGTACCGCCTCCTCCCCATCTCACGAGCTGGCCTTGACCTGCTCCTGACACGCCGTGCCCCCACAACCTGGCGCTCGCATACCTCGCACTGGCCCATCGTGCCTGTCTCACGCCTCATGCCAAGTCAGTAGGAGAAATTATTCACAAACATCTACCTTCTCAGGGTCACAAAGCAGAACCCTAGGGCGAGGCCCTCCCCAGCACACCCCACCTCCATCTACCGGGGCAGCTCACCAGCGAAAGGGAATGTGCTGATCCAGGACTGAGTGCTGGGCCTCTCTGGAGCATGTGGGGGGGAAGGGGTGGCCTGTCCTCCCCCTGGCAAGGCAACGGTGCATGCGAGGAGCTAATGGGAAATGTTAGGTGCTAATCTTTGTGGTTCACAGGCGCAGCTGGGGCATGGAAGGCGAGCCCCAGGGAAGCCATCAAGGGGGGTGTCAGAAGCCAGGTGGGTCTGGCCAGACCGGAGGAGGACCTGCAGGTGGCCCCGGGAGGGGCGGGGAGGGCGCCTGAGGTCTGGAGGCACCCGGGGTCGGGTCGGGGTGCTTACACCCTGAGGTCAGACATTACTTCCATTTAGCAGCTGGGGACTCTGGAGCCTGGGGATGGTAGAGTGAGGAAGGCGCCTGGGTTGGGCATGAACACCCCCCAACACACACACCCCGGTTCCTGATGGATTCGACCACCCAAGAAAGGCGGGTTCTTCTTCCAGCCGCGACAGACGGCTGTCCCTCAGTCTCCATGCCTAAGCACTGCCGTGGTTTCTAGAACTGAAGGCAGGACTCGGCCCTCAGCAGCACCTCCGAACTTTGAGAAGCTCGTCCTTTCAAGTTTCCTGAAATCTCTTCCACGGCAATTTTTCCCGCCAGACAGGCAGCCGAGTTCTGGAACTCAGACCCAGGGAGAGGAAACCTCAGATTAAACACGAAACCACGGAAGGTGTCCCTGCTCCCAGAAGCCCAAACCCAGCAGGACGCAGAAGCTTCCTGGATCGCAGCTGGGGCTCGGAAGCCCACCTTATTTGGGGGTGAACCCAAAGGCCTGTGGGGCTGTTAATTCCTCATTAGCCGGATCCAGCTGTAAGCACGGCGCTGGCCCAAGAGGGCTCACTCAGAACCCCCGACTGGGGCCATGGGAAAAGGGTGGAAAGTGACTTAAAAAGTTCTTGGACCTCAAATTCCTCTTACAAAACAACGTTTTTAGGAGTTAAGCAATTAATCCAAACACACATGGATTCAATTTCCTTAAAGCAGAAATGGCTTGAAAACCAAGGGAGAAAAGTGCTCAGGGACATGTCCCCGCTGAGTTCAGGGCTCCTCCTGCGTGTGGGAAGATCCCCCCCCCCCGCACCCCCTCCACGGGCATCAGAGCCTCCCCTCCCCCTCCTGTCTGGTGGACAGAGCGGCTCTGGGGCACCCTGGTTCCAGAAGGGAGGAGCTAATTTTTGGGGTGGGGGACAAGCAGGGACCTTTGGGCCAAAAGGACACGAAGGAGAAAACGGAACGACGAACCCCGCTGCATCACTGCGCTCTTTCTCCGCAGAATGCTTCCTTCCTCGGGTTTTCCTCCAGGCGAAGAGGGTGTCTCAAGGCAACGGTCGCTTCCCCCTTGCAAAGTTTTATAGCTTGGCCTCAACCGTTGACTCGGGAGACAAGCGACGTAATAGAATTATGTTGAGACCTTTAATTGACCTCCCCAAACAAAGGAAATTAAACCCAAGACAGTGTTTACATAAAACTTCTTGGGTCAAACGAGAAACAAGCAGAAGGACCCGAGAACTTAGAGCCCTGCCCTCTCTGGGGTCCCGCGCTCCGGGGAGAGGAGGGAGCATGCGCGGGGCTCACCAGGCTCTGCGGCCGGCTTGGGTCCCCAACAAGCCACTCCCCTCGGTTCCTGTCTGGAAGGTTGGGGGACAGAAAGTGAATTAATAGTGAGTTTAGAAAGCTAAATGTATATGAAAGAATTATAGCTTTGAAAAACTATTAAGCACCCACCAGTGCTCATCACTGTCACCTGCCGAGGGGTGTGGCCATGCACCCCGAGAACCCCGTGATTTAGTCTCCAGGTTCCTACCTCTTTCCCTCCTGGTGAGAAAACAAGCCCCCAGCACTTCCTGAGCAGCTCCGCCCTCCCCACTGGGAAGGACAGATCCGGGCACCAGGGCAGGTCTGACTGCACGGCCTCGGGCCCTCCTCCCACAGAGCTGGGCCCTCCCCACACAGCTGCCAAACCGTCCACTTGGCCTCGCCCCCCAGAATCCAGCTACGAGCTCGACATTTGTACTTGGATGCCTGATGGCTGGTTTAGACAGAACAGGTCCCGACCCCTACGTGGCCACGGTTTCAGCCCAGGCCCCCACCCACTCCACCACCTGGATTCACTCACAGCAACTCTAGGCCTCCACCTGCCCCAGCGCAAGGACCTGGACTCCCCCTGACTCCTCTCTGTCCCGCACACCCCACATCTAATCGATCAGCAAACCCTGCCAACTCCACCCGGAACCCACCCTGATGTGGCCATCGTCCTCTCCCCCCGAACCCGTAGGCCGTTCTCTGACACAGCGACACGGCAGCCAGAGTTTTAACATGGCACGTCTGGCTCTCACCCTCCAATGGAGGGTCCCCACTAACTCTGAGGGAAACCATCGTCTCAACAGGGCCCAGGGCCTTCCCCCACACCTGCACCCTCCCCACGCCCTCATCTGTGGCCGTGCCATCTCCCTTCTGTCTCCTGCGGGCCAGGCAGGTTCCTGCCTCTGGGCCTTTGCACTGGCTATTCCCTGGGCCTTGAGCGCTCTTCTCCAAAACCTCCTGCCCATCTTGGCTGGAACCTCCTCGTTTAGCTCCCCCAGAGGCCGGGTTCAGCACAGTGCTTCTTCCTCCAGCCGGGCCTGTAGGCATTTGATAAAGGTTAAGAGAAGGAGTGAAAACACTGGCAGAGATGTCCAACTCTGCTTGTTGGGAGAAATGCTGAGGGGAGGGCCCTGTGGGCCAAAGGGGTCTGATGTCTGCCCTTGGGCCCCCTCCTGGGTGGGACACAGGGAACAGAGATCACCCCAGGCTTTCAGGGACCCATGGCTCCCAGGATGCAAGTTAGCCTGTGACCCAAGGAACTCCTTCCCCAGGCAGGGCTCTGCGCCTGTCCATACTCCCAAGGGGGGACCTGCAGCCCAGCCTCCTGGGCAGTGGCGGTCTGCCTCTACCCGTGTGCCCTTGAGTGCCTTCACCTCTTTTTGCACACTCAACAAATGGCACCAGGGTCTCTCACCCGGGAGGCTGCCCCAGGCCGCTGGAGGCAGGTTGGCAAGAGGCTGGGAAGTGCCTGGGAATCTATGTCTCCCCTTCCCCCGGACACATGGGCCAGTCGTTCACAGTCTGCTCCCACCAGGCCCCCGACTGGGACCTCCTGACAAACACTTGGGGTGCAGACACTCATCTCAGGACCTGCTCCTGGGGCCCCAGCCTGGAGCGACACACCTTCCAGGGTCCTGTGAACTGTAGCCCAATGGGGACACACACATGTCACACGAGTGCTGTGCACTTTCATCCACTGGGCCTTCCCCAGGTCCCAAGAAGGCACAGAGATGAAGGTGGCTCAGTCGGTTGAGCAACTAACTGACTCTTGATCTCAGCTCAGGTCTTGACTTCAGCGTTGTGAGTTCGAGCCCCGTGTTGGCCTCTGTGCTGGGCGTGGGGTGTCTTCCAAGACCCCTCCCCGGGGACCCCCGAAATGTTGGATGGTACGGAAACCTATAATGTACTGTGCTTTTTCCTCAACATTCATACCCGTGATAGCGTGGAGTGTAATCAGGAACAGGTTAACAACATTAATAATCAAATAGAACAATTAGAACAATATACTGTAATAAAAATTATGTGAATGTGGCCTCTCTATCTTGCTGTCCTGCACTCCACCTCCCTCTGGCGACGCAGTGGGATGATAAACCGCCCAGGGAGTGAGGTGAGTGACGGCGGCGGCGCTGTGACTACTCTTGACCTTCTGATGCCGCCTCTGCAGGTGGATCATGTGTGCGGAAATCCAGCCGGTGGATAAGGGGTCGCGGCCTGGAACGCGCTTCCTGCGGGCGGCAGCCCCGGCGAACCGCGGCTCTAACTTCTCAGGATACAATGTTTCAGATTGGAACTCAGGTGTGCATTTTCTTTCCAAAAGACACCTTTAAAAACTTCAGTGTGTTTCTTCTTTTCGGGATGAGAGAGCCTTAACATGGGGCTCCATCCCGTCCCTGCAGAACTGGCTCCACGAGAAGGGGAAGAAAAAAAAAATCATCCTGCCGTATTTTTAACTGATTGCTTGCTTGTGCCTGTTTGGTGAGATTTATTCTCTCATTAATCACTGCCCTCCCTTCATTCATGTTAAATATAAAATTGATTAGGAAAGATCCCCATCATGGTTAAAAAAATAATTAGCTGCTACATCATGTTGCCCACAGTGAGACAGAAAGGAGTGATTAAATTAGGAATATTAAAACCCCATTAATCTGCACTCAACTTAAGCCCTGCTTGTTCATCTCGCGGTAGCGCTTATTATTTCTGACGCTGAAAGATATTTGAATTACCAGCTGCAACAAGGTCACTCGCTGAAAGATGTCAGGTCAGCCATTAGTCAAAGGGGGAGAGGCGACCCAAAGTGAGGGCTGCCCGGGTGTCGAGGAGGCCCTTCCTCACGGATGCCTTCCGACGCCGCGATGTCAGTCCAAAAGGTGGGCACACGCCCCACATCCAGCCTGGCCAGCGGCGCAGGTGCACACCTGCTCTCCATCACCCTCCTCGGGTCACCTGTGACCTGAGGGACGTCTGCGGTGTCCTCTGGGCTGGTGTCCTCTGTCGCCCTTTACCACCACCACCGGGCCTCCTCCTCTTGTCCGTGGGAGCTCGCAAGCCTCGCTCCCGTGACAGCCATCCCACGAAGAATGGCGAGGGTCTCCTGCTGGACGTGTGTATGTGCCCGGACTGTGCTGAGTGGTGCCCGTTCACCGACTCACCGAGTGTGTCACAGCCCCATGAGGAGGCCAGCTCTGCCGTCTTTTGCACACGGTGGCAAATGGCAGAGCTCAAGTTCAGGCTGGTCTGCTGGGCCCCACCCGTGGGAACAGAATTAGCCACTCGAGACGCTCCCGCAGCTGATGGGGACCAGGGCCCGCAGGCCTCCCTTCGAGAGCGAGGGGCTGTGCACAGGCAAATGGATGTGGGCTGCAGAGCTGTCCTGTTTGGCACGATTTAACCATGACATTAATAGCAGTCACGCCTCACCTGCCACCGCAAAGCTGGGCAAAAGGCAGCTTATCGCGAGAGCCTGGCTGAGACCCTCCCTTGCAGGGTCGCCCAGAGAACCAGGGACAAACCACCAACAGGGGAAGGAGGCCTGCTCACCCCCTCATCTTCCTTTTGAGTAAAGATTTAGCTAATCTCTGCCTCTAGCTGCCTTCGTCTGGATTTATTTCTTCCCTGTTAATACCACTTGCAGCTCTGTTAAAGAACCCCATCACCCCAAACCCATCATTCCTTGGGCCCTGGGGGAAGGAGGATGGAAGGTCCTTCTTCCTGCTGGCAGCCTTGTTCGTGCTGACCACCCGAGGGTCCCATCTCCTGGGCCTGAGCTGCCCCTGGGTCTGTGCTCCAGGTGGCCCTGGGGGACAAGATACAGCCAAGGTGTCTCCTCGGAGCAGCTGCAAGTGGCAACATGGAGAAGGCGCAGGCGAGTGGTGCTGGGGGAGGGAGGTGGGGTCCACACGGGTACCAGGGTCCGTGGCAGGTGTGAACAGGGGTTGGACAAAGGTGGCAGCAGGGCATCATGGGAGGCACTGGATAGCTATTTCCCGAATGAACGAATGAAGCCAGGGATGAGAGCAGAGATGTCAGGAGTCGTGCAGGGAAGAGAGAGATTTGGGGCTGGGGGCTGCTTGGGGGGCATGCTGGCCTCCTCACTGGGTCCTGGTCCTGTTGGTCTTTGTCTGACCGTCCTAGGCCTCTCGGATGCAGAACCGTGCTATCAAGCCTTGGCTCCAGCCAGACAGCACCTCCGCCTCCGTGTCCCCAGAAGCACCGTGTCACTTCCCTGGGAGCCATCCTCTTCCAGGCCCGCTGACCCTGCTCCCCAAGAGGTCAGATATTCTGCTGTCTCTGTGCCCTGTGCTCCTCCAAGCAGACACAGCCCTGCCATGACCTTGGTGGCCCCTTTCCACCCCCCGCCACCCGTCTGCAGGTCCCCAGGACCCCACTCCTGGTGCGCACTCCCCACAGCACGCCCCTCTCTCAGCTCACTGAGTGTCTGGAGTCCCGGTGCTCAACCAAGGTTGTTGAGCTGAATACAGTAGGGCTGGAGACCCCTTGGGCCACAGCCCTTATTTCAGCGACGAGGAAGCAAAACCCCATTGGCCATGATTCCGCGCTGCTCGCACAGCTGGCTGGTAACCGGCTGCCCGGGAGGAGCACCCGCAGCTTGCTCTAAAGCAGAGGAATTCAGACTTGATAGGAAGGGTTTCCTCCACCAGGACCGCCTGCAACGGCCTGGAGTTGGTTCCTGTTACACGGTGTTCTCTGTCTGCTTGTGATGCTTACCAGATGTGAAGGCCAGGGACCAGCCCGGGGGGAAGATGCTTGGACCTGGGCGCCACGGCTGGTCCCCGATAACCAGAGTCCCGTGCTGGCCACGGCGCCAGAGGCAGCGCGGGGGCCCTGAGCCAAGCGGGCTGGCAGCCCAGGGCACCCATCGGCCCCCCAGCCGCTGCCAGCTCCCTGCCTGGGCGGGCGCGGACGGGGCCTTCCCGTGCCGTGGCCCCAGCCCAGAAGTGCTCAGCTGCATTACTGGAAACGCGGAGTCGCAAACCTGTGAAAACAGCCCATCGGCCTGGCAAATTCCTGAGGCTGCTATTTATAGAGGCAGCTTGGAACAGCCCGCGGCCCTCCCCACAGGTCTCCTCGGAGCCACCACGGAACATGGAGGGAGCATGTGACACGTCGGACAAAGAGTCTCTTTGGGGCACGGGCTCCGGAGCCCCGGGCGAAGGCTGCCTACGCGAGCAGAGTATCGGGTTTTATTTGCCACTGGCCTGCCACTCTTAAGGGCACAGAGCACATTTGTGTGGGCCCCGCGCTCCTGGATGGGGTCCGGAGCAGGGCGAGCCCTCAGACCTCTCGGAGAGCCGGCGTGGTCCAGGCCGGGGAGCAGGCTCGGCTGCAGTTCAGAAGAGCACAATTAGGCCTATTGTCTCCAGCACCAACACCGGGCGAGACCCACGAGCGAGCCCAGATCCCGATCCGGGGACACTCGGTTGGATGGGTCTGTTTAACAGCATAAAATATCCTAGAGAAAAAGTATTTCACTGGTGACCTCTGGGAAAAGAACATTGTGAGAATCAGAGAAACATCCTAAGGGCTCTTTGCAATGGGCTGGTTAGACCCACAGGGCCCAGGGAAGAGGGGAGCGGCCCGCGCCCCCACTGCCGCCCTCCCACGAGCACAAGGCTGCCTTGTTTTGGGCCCTAGGACAGCGCGTGCACGTCAGGGGGCATTGCAGGAATCACGAGGCCTCCGGGAGGAAAGGTCAAAGAGGCAAGTCAGAGCCTCGGAAATGGGCCGCCCTCCGACGGCTGCCCGAAGTCCCTGTGTTTAGCCAGACCAGAAGAAGTAAAGGAAAATCCATCTGTAGCTTACTCTGGGCTAATGATCTTTGAAGAGGATGAGAGAATTAATTTATTTTTTTAAGATTTTATTTATTTGAGAGAGAGAGAGAGAGAGCTGCGAGAGAGAGAGAGAGAGAGAACACAAGCAGCGGGAGCGGCAGGCAGAGGGAGAGGGAGAAGCAGGCTCCCCACTGAGTAGGGAGTCCGACCCAGGGATAGATCCCAGGACCCTGGATCATGAGCTGAGCCCAAGGCAGATGCTTAACCAACTGGGCCCCCCAGGCCCCCCAAGTTGGGAGATTTAATGCTTCTGTGTCCTTAGCAGGGAGGGTGACCCAGGTGGGCAGGAGCAGCCCACATCTCAGAGGGGGAAGGGGAGGGTCAGTGCTGTCACTTAGAATGTGACACAGGGGCAGAGTTATGGGAGGGCTGGGGACTCCAGGGGGATCCTTGACAGTTGGGGTCCACGTGGGCAGTGAAGGGAGCAGGGGGAGAAGCTGTGAGCTTGCCTCCCGCGGGGCTGGAACCGTGTGCCAGCAGGGGACCTCAGGACAGGGAAGGTCTGTGCCCCCCCAGGAAGGCGTCTGCTCCCCGGGGACCTTGAAGAGACCAGGAGGGAAACCCAGTCTGGAGAAGGCGGGAAGTGTCCCAGCAACATACAGGAAGTCCAGTCTGGACAGGAGGATACCGACAAGTGCTTCGTGGGGGTCCAGTGTAGTGAGTGGCCCCAGACCCAGAGCAAGAGCCTGCAGCTGACCTCAGAGGACGTGGACCTCAAGTCTTACCCTGCCGTTTACTGGCTGTGTGACCTCCTTACAATCTCAGACCTCGGTCTCAGCATCTGTACATCGGGGTGATGAGACATAGTGAGGGGTGAGTGAGCCTGGCATGCAGTAGGTACTCAATAAATGCTTGATGAGCCTGGACCACCCCAGCTTTGTGTCAGTTATATACCGGGAGGACCCACACACTCTACCCAGGGCCTTACATTCAGTTACATTTAAAATTACATTTGAGGGACACCTGGGTGGCTCAGTGGTTAAGCATCTGCCTTCAGCTCAGGGCGTGATCCCCGGGGTCCTGGGATCGAGTCTCGCATCGGGCTCCCCGCAGGGAGCCTGCTTCTCCCTCTGCCTGTGTCTCTGCTTCTCTCTCTGTGTCTCTTAGGAAGAAATAAATAAATGATCTTTTAAAAAAATAAAAAATGGAGTAAAATAAAATTACATTGTGAGTTTAAGAAAGGTTAAAAAAACAAGGTTCCCAAAGAAAATGGGAGACGGGACCCTCTTTTCTCGCGTACCGGAAAGAGGCGGTCCTCTTTTCGTGCCTATCGCAGCCATGGCTCGTGGTCCCAAGAAGCATCTGAAGCATGTAGCAGCTCCAAAGCACTGGATGCTGGATAAACTGACCGGCGTGTTTGCCCCTCGCCCATCTACTGGCCCCCATAAGCTGAGAGAATGTCTTCCTCTCATCATTTTCCTAAGGAACAGACTTAAGTATGCCCTAACAGGGGATGAAGTGAAGAAGATCTGTATGCAGCGCTTTATTAAGATTGATGGCAAGGTCCGAACTGATATCACCTACCCTGCTGGTTTTATGGATGTCATCAGCATTGACAAGACTGGGGAGAATTTCCGTCTAATCTATGACACCAAGGGTCGCTTTGCTGTTCATCGGATTACACCTGAGGAGGCCAAGTATAAGTTGTGCAAAGTGAGAAAGATCTTTGTGGGAACAAAAGGAATCCCTCACCTGGTGACTCATGATGCTCGCACCATCCACTATCCTGATCCCCTCATCAAGGTGAATGACACCATTCAGATTGATTTGGAGACTGGAAAGATTACGGATTTCATCAAGTTTGATACTGGTAATCTGTGTATGGTGACTGGAGGTGCCAACCTGGGAAGAATTGGTGTGATCACCAACCGAGAGAGACACCCTGGTTCTTTTGATGTAGTTCACGTGAAAGATGCCAATGGCAACAGCTTTGCCACCCGACTCTCCAACATTTTTGTTATTGGCAAAGGCAACAAACCATGGATTTCTCTTCCCCGTGGAAAGGGTATCCGCCTCACCATTGCTGAGGAAAGAGACAAGAGACTGGCAGCCAAACAGAGCAGTGGGTAAAATGGTCCCTGGGTGACGTGATTGGAAGTCTTTATACTTAATTAAAGATTCTACAGCACGCTAAAAAAAAAAAAAAGAAAGAAAGAAAAAAGAAAATGGGAGACGGAGAGTGATTTAGAAATTTGGCCTCAACTCAAAAGGGTGTGGTAGGCTGCAAAATAGCCCCCCCCCGATCCTAATCCCCAGACCGAGATGTTACCTTATTTAGAAAAAGGGTCTTTGCAAATGTGAGTAAGGGGCTTCGGATGAGGGGACGACCCTGGATTCTCTGGGGGCCCCTAAATGCCAATGGAGGAGGTGTCCTTATAAGAGAAAGGCAGAGGGGGCTTGGGCTGACCACCCCGAGGAGAAGGCCTGCAGGGACAGGGCCACAGGAACCCTCGACTAAAATGTGGAGGCCAGAGGCAGAGGAGACATGACCTGCTGTCCCCCAGACAGACAGGAGGTCAAGAAGGGGGCAAAGGACTGAGCCCCGCAGTGCCAGCAGCCTGGCATCCTGGCCTCCCCTTCATCCAGAATTCCTCTCAGGTGGGGCTGACTCTTCACCTCAGTTTGTCCTTCAGCGGGCACAGACTTTCACCCCCACTTTGGCAGAGGGTTGCTCCTGGGGGGTGTTAACTGCCCCTATCCAGGGCACCTGGCCTTAGCTTTGGAAGAAGCCCTGAGACGGAACACAGGAGGGGGGGTGGGGCCTACCTGTACCCCTGCACCACCGCAGGGCTCCCTGGGGGGCCAGGAGGATTTGGGCCAGAAAGTGCCTTTTATTCCCTCACCATCCGCCCGACCCCACAAGGATCCATACGTCAGGTGTGCTCTGTGATCACTGCAAGCCTGTCCAATGGGCTGTTAGGAAAGAACAGATGGTCTTGAAGCTGGTCGAAGTCGAAGGTCTGCAGCGGCTAGGCCCCACCATGGGTCCTGGGAATGAAGCTAACACAGAGGAGCTCAGAGATGGAGATGCTGGTCCTGACTACATAGTGCTTGAGCACCAGGATCCAGCCATACCTGAAGCTGTTGGAGCCAAGAAATCCTCCTTTTCCTTATTTGAGTTTGGGGTTTGAATCACATGCAGCCAAAACCTCCCAATCGATACAGCCCCTACCGTGTGCTAGGAACTTCGTATGCATGTTCTCACTTAATCCACTACGCCAGAATGGGAAGGAACCGGAACGGAACTCAGGCTTGGTCTAGTTCAAAAACTCATGATCTTTTTTTCTCACCCTCTGGGTCTGAGCTAAGCTGAGAAACAGCTGATAAGACAGCAAGGCCGCACTGGCCTGTGACTACAAGGGTTACTCCTAAAATCCTAAAATCCTAAAATCTTTGCCTCCCCCCCAACCCCCACTATCAGTAAGCGACTGTAGGTGATCGCTGTTTATTCAGTAACTACTGTACGAAGCACAATTCTGAGCTCATGTTCATTGATTAAAAAGCCGAGATCAAGCACATGCTCCTTGCCACTGGAGACCTGGACTTCTGGGTCTTTAACTGGTGCTACAGCATACTTGGGGACAAGGCCCCAGATGCCAACAGAGTCCACCTCTGGGGACCAGGCTGGTGGCATCAACCTCACGGTAGGGACAGTCCTTGCCAAGCCATCCAGGACCCTCGCCCTCCAACAAAAGAATCCTGCCCTTGCCTCCATGGGCAGGGTGAGAAAGGGAGGACAGTTTGCCCCCAGCAGGTACAGTCCTAGAGGGAAAGTACTGTCAAGGACATGCCCCTTTAAAGACATCCTGAGTGGGGACACCTGGGTGGCTCAGGGGTTGAGCACCTGCCTTTGGCCCAGGGCGTGATCCCCAAGTCCTGGGATCCAGTCCTGCATCGAGCTCCCTGCATGGAGCCTGCTTCTCCCCCTGCCTGTGTCTCTGCCTCTCTCTCTCTCTCTCTGTCTCTCATGAATAAATAAATAAAAACTTTAAAAATACGAATTAATAAATAAATACAAACATCGTAGGGCGGATCCTCCCATGCCCATGGGGACCAGCATCGACCGACAATGAACACATGAGCCCCTTCTGGTTCTAGAGCGTCTGGTGACAAGACTCGCTTGCCCGACCTGACCACGCTGGGCCAGGGGCTGGGGCTGGGCGACGGCGGGGCAGTGGGCGGCCTGAGGTTCCTGGTGATGGGGCAGGGCAGGAATCTGGCTCCAGACAGCACGCTCCTTCTTGCCCCAGGTCCCGGAGGCCAGCCGCCCAGTCCTCTGCTTGCTCCACACGGGCCGAGGTCCCCCAGGACCCTCCTTAACACTTGGTGCCTGGCTCAGCTCCGAGGGGCTCCTAGTGGCAGCACCCACGAGGGGACACAACAGCTTCCCTCTGACCCCAGGATACGGGGCAGGGAGGGCCTCAGAGCTGCCCTGAACGACGCGTCCTGACCGAGCCGTGGGCCTGCCAGGAGAATTGGTCTGGGCTGATTCTGGAACGAGAGCTGCAGGGTTTGCCCGGGACTGTGCCTCACCTGGTGCAGGGACCACAGCCGAGAGGGTGGCGGGGCCGAGCGGAGGGCGGGGTGCGATGCTGGTGCCTCTGGGGAGACCGGCCCCACTCTGCTCCCAAATAAAATTTTTCCCAACATAACACCTGCCAAGAAGCTTCTGTCGGGGGCTCGCCCCAGGACTGTCCAGGCAGGCCTGCCCCCAGCACCCCTGTTCCTGCAGAGGCGATCGTGGCCCTGCTCTCCTGAACAGACTAAATCCAGGTCATGGTCATAAAAACTACGCAGCATTTTATCTTATGGCTTCTACCAACTACTCACCGGCGCCTTGACCACTTGTCATCATGAGGCTGGTTCTGGCGGCCGCAGGCCCCCCCCCCCCCAGCTCAGGCAGGGCCGCACCCGGAGGCAGAGGGCTGGGCTCACCGCCCTCCCCCTCCCCTGCTGCCTGGACCCAGGCAACTGCGCGGGGACAGGCAGCCACAGAGGCCCACGTGCAAAGGAATCTCGATTATTCGCCAAGCTCAGGCCTGGACCGGTCACGATGGCCGCTTCTCCTGTTTGTTCCCTTTGGATAAAGAGGAGGGGGCACGTGTTTGGAGTCTGATGCCATTTTTGTATTTCAGGAACAAAACACACAAGACAGAATGAAAACAAAACCTGCTAGGCCTTGGCTCTCTTTTGTCCCGGCCAACGCTAGATCCAGCTGGCTTCCAGGCAGCAAGAGACCAGAGCCACGGGGCACGGTGGCCTGTGGCCCGCACGACCCTTGTGACGCGACTGATTTGCAGGGACCCGGGCTTCCCCAGTCCCTTGCGTGCCGTCTGTCTACACAGACGCTGGACGGGCTGCAGGCCGAGGCGCTGACGTGGCCGAGGAGAAGGAATTACCCTCTCCCGAGACAGACGAAAGGTGCAGGCTGTGAGGCACAAGGACATTCCTGGAAGGAATGAGCCTCACTCGAGAAGAAATAGCCACGGTCATCTTTAATCAGAGCCAGAGCCAGGGCCACCCAGGGGAGCCATTTCAGAAATAAACGCCCGGACGCCCAGAGGGAGTCGGATGCATTGTGCTGCGCTGCTCGGTCCTGCAAGAAGTGAGAAACACCCCGCACTTCAAATGACAGACAGGTGGCTCTGTCGTTAGTTCCCATCCCTCTCCACCAGACGCCTGGTGGGACCTCGGCGGTGGGGTCGGGAAGGGCTTCTGGGGTCGTCCTGAAGCTGCTGGGGTGGCCCCATGGGCTGGTCCCCTTCTGGGACCCGGGCTGTGCTGGGTTCACTGTGGCCCGAAGTGAACTAACCAGTTCCTCGCATTGGGGCATAGATGTTAAGGACACCCCGACTTTTCGTGCTATCTGCTCAGAGTTGCCAACTCTCGTGTCCCTGTCGATGATCACGCTGCAGCTTCAGCTCTCGCTGGGCCTAATCTCCGGCGGCACTGACCCCGGCGTGCTAGCGGGCAAGCGGCTGGCCCTCGGGAGGCCCCGCAAAGGACCTGCTTCCTCTTCCCCGGGGACGTGGCTTCTCTGTTTTCTCCCCATGTGCCCTGCAGCTGCCCTGGGTTTGGGCGGGACAAGAACCATCCCCGTGCTGGGGTGCCCGGGTGGCTCAGTCGGTGAAGCGTCTGCCTTCAGCTCAGGTCTGGGGTCCTGGGACTGAGCCCCACATCAGGCCCCCTGCTCAGCGGGGGGTCTGCTTCTCCTTCTCCCTCTGCCCTTCCCTTGTTCTTGCTCTCTCTCAAATAAATAAAATCTAAAAAAAAAAAAAAGAGGAACAATCCCCATGTTGAGTTCCACCAGGAAGGGTGCCCGGCCCACGCCAGAGACTAGCATTTGATGCAGATTCTGTGTCTACCCCACAGCCGTTCCTGTCCGCCCACCAGGGACAGACTCTGCTCCCCAGACTTGAAGCTGCGTCTCCATCTCCGCTTCCCACTCAGCCCCTTGCCACCCCCACTCCCTGCAGAACTGCTGGCTCGCTCTTTCTGGCAGGAGAGGGCATCTTTGTCAGGCAGGCAGCTCTGGTCCGTGTTAGGTTGCTGCAAAGCGCCCGCACTTTCCTTCCACCTAGTCCTTGTGGTGGGGACACGGTGCTCTCTGCAAAACGGATCCAAACCAAACCCAAGCCACGCCTGCTTTATTTTTTCACCTTACAGACAAGTGGCCGTACATACACGCCAATGCAGAGACACAGCACGACCGGCACGTATTTCTTCCCACGGGGTAGAGGAGGAGAACAATGGAAATTTGGGGGCGGCTGCATTAGCCACGCACGCACCGCAGAAGGAAGCCCCAGGGATAACCAACCGAGCGTCAGAATCGGCAGCGAGGCGCCCGCGGCTGAAGGTGTGAGGAGGAGCACATGCTGTGGATTCCGAGTGGGTGTGAGACGGGACCACAGGGAGGTAGGTGTGTGCAAACAGGTGTGGTTGGGAGCACGCTGCGGGGGCCAGACCACTGGAGCAGCACCCGGCCCGCCACCACCTGGTTCTGGGGCCTTGGTAAGCCACGTCACGTCTCCGGGCTCCGTTTTCCTCTGTCCAAAGAGCTGGCCGGCCCTGACCTCCTGTTTTCTTTCCGCTCTAACGCCTTTGATTCAATGACCAGGAATCATGGAAAGTAAGGATTATTAGAGAGAACACATGACGGCCACCTGCTTATTTCATAAATCTTGCTCTCCCTGGGTTCTCCCTCAATTCAAGTCATCAGGAAAGCCTGTTTACGTTATTATGCTCATCATATATGGAATATTAAATAATTTGGTCTTCCCTCCCCCTTTTTTATCCTCGATCTACTAATCCCCCTTCTGGGAGTCTGAATAAAGGGTGAGACGTTGAGACAAAGACTCACACCCAAAGATGTGCCACTTAGCCTGATGAGCAAAGAAGCAAAAGGCAAAAACAACCAAAAATGGATACGATCAATATAAATTACAGTTAGCCACGGAAATAGTCTCAATAATATGCTTAAAAATAGGAAAGTATTCAGGGACACCCGGGCGGCTCAGCGGTTGAGCATCTGCCTTCGGCTCATGGTACGATCCTGGAGTCAGGGGATCGAGTCCCACATTGGGCTCCCTGCGTGGAGCCTGCTTCTCCCTCTGCCTGTGTCTCTGCCTCCTCTCTCTCTCTCTCTCTCTCTCTCTCTCTCTCTCGATGTCTCTCATGAATAAATAAATAAATCTTTTAAAAAATTGGGAAGTATTCAGTGTAAACACACCCACAAATACGCCCACATCCGCAATGGTTCTCGCTAATGGCACGCGGCTTGCTTTCCTCTTGGAGATCGGAGTCAGGCTCAGAATCCTGCGGCACTCACGAGAGCTCCCGTCAGTTATAGTCGGCGTGGGGTTGACATCTACTCGCGACCTCAGCGTGAGCTCCTCCAGTGACAAGTGTAACGGCCAAGGTCAAGGATGAAAAAGGAAGCTTTATAAGTGAAAGTCTGATAGCGTGAATCACAGGTCGAGTGAAGGTGAGCGCACGGTTATGATAGCCCATTAGAGTCGTTTCCTAGGACGGAGGCCCCTGGAAATTTAATACACTTCCTGCTGCTTTGGTTGGAATTGTAGGAGCAGAACATTGCTCTTTTGAGACAAACGTAAAAGGTATTTTTGGGTTTTCCTTGCTTCCCCATCCCTGTAGGGGGACGGCCCTGGGAGATGCAGCTGCTCCAGAACGCCAGCCAGACTGTCTTAGTTATTTGAGAACTGATAGGCTTTTAGGGGAAACTCCCTCCAAAGCAGGTTTGCCCCAGATCGGTAGTCACCACGTGACTGTGATATCTCTGGGCTGGCAGACGGAGGACCAGGGTCCCCCCTGGGGACCTCGCGAAAGAGGCTGGGAAGAGCCATTTGCCTCCTCCATCCTCACGTTGGAGGGATGCTGGGAGGACGGGGAGATTAAGAGGCTGAGCCACGGAAATCTACGGAGCACGCGGGGGGGGGGGGGGGTGGGGGCGGAGGTAATCCCACTGCCGGGTGACACCTGGGCCCCATCGCCCGCCGCAGATGATGGAGTGACTTCTCCTGGCGGCCACGCGTCCCTTCCCCCAACAGACACTCTCCACTACCCTCGTGAGCCTGTGTGATTGCGGGGACGGAGTTGTCTAGATTAAGTCCTTTATTAACCCTGGGGCGGGAGGGGGAAGTGGGCGGAGACCAGCGCCTTCTTGGCATCTTCATTTCCTCTCCCCCACCCCATAAATCCATTCCGAGTCAATGACATTTGCAGAGTGTATTTTCACGGGTCTCCATAATCCCTTCAGAATATTAAGGCTGCATTACTTTATCTTTGGTTACATTAACTTCAATTTTCCTTATGAGTTAGTATTTGGCTAAAAATTAATATAGTGAAGTTGAAAAGAATCTTATGATAGGAAAAAGACTAATTTCATCTCTGGCTGCTCAGATCCCGGAGTACACTGGGGTTAATGTAATTAACTTACAATTTGAGCCTGGGTTGTGTACATACACTGAATCTCCCCGCTGGAAACGAGATTAGATTTTATTACTCTATATATCCTGGTTATCTTCACCGTGCCGGCTCGGTGCTGCAATGAAAATGTAGAACCATCTGGTACTGAGCCCATGCAGTTTATTTAAGGATTTAATTAAATGCTCTAAATGGAGAGCTTCTCTGAATTAACATTTTAAATGTGACTTATTGCAGGTTTAATATTGTCTTAATGCCAACCTGGGAAACTCCAGAGCCAAGTTGTTGACGTTCGAATTGAATTCATTTGGGTGGCTCCAGGGGGATCCATTAATTAATCTAAACAACTAATGGGGATTGGTTCTGACTTTTGATGAAGATTATTTACTGAGACAATTTGCAATGAATAAAGAGTCACAGTAGGCAAATGCTTAATTGAATTCAAAAAAGTCTCATTGTGTTTAATATCAGGGACGCATCGTGTGAGTAAGCTTTGAAATACCATGAAAGGGGCTATGCTCCAATCTTCTTTAGCTGTGCGCTAATAACAGTGAATGGGTAATTACATTTTCCTGGGTAATTTGCTGCTTGCAAAAGGACAACAGGTCTGGCTGGCTAATCGCTTCCATGGAAAGAAATTTCTAAAAGCACATACTTTGCCCTTGGATGGCACGGGGCTCTGCTGGTTGCCTAAAGGCAAAGACATCTGAGCATCTCGGCCGGCCGTGCACTGCTGGATCCTCACCTCCAGCTGTCAGGAACCCGCCTGGCTGAAAAGGCCCTCCTCCAGCCTCACACAAAGTCCCCAGATAGACTCTCTGCCAGGCTCAAGTGTCTCTGATGAAAGCGATTGAATTAAGTGAGGAGGAGCCTGCCCATCCGTCCGTCCTTCCTTTGGTTTTCACCTTCTGGGTCGATGCAAGTGAGACCTCTGCTTCGAGGACCATGGAAGGTTGCCCCAGCGACCAGCAGGACCCCCATTCTGTCCATCCTTCGCGGCTCAGGGCAGCGCCTGCTCCTTGCGGGGTCACCGCAGCTCACCGGGCCTCGCTCCCCGCGGGTCACGGGCCTTCCCGGGGGACTCCAGACCTGAAGTACCCTCATCATTGTCGCGTGTTGGAAACGCAGACCCTCTGCCCCCATCCACCTACTGAATCAGAATCTGCCTTCAGCAAGACCCCCAGGGAGGCTGTGTGCTTCTGAGCTGAGACCGCTGGACTGGGGCACTTATCCTGGGGGACAATTAGGCTGGCTGTTGAATGAGCTGTTCCTTCTGTGGCCCACCTAGGGTCAGTGTGTGGGGAGCAGGGCTCAGGGCTTTGCTTCTCTGGGATCTGCGGTGGCACCCGGGACCGGGAGAGACACTGAAAAAGATGGAAGTGATTGGTGGTTCCTCCCCAGACCTCTCTCCAGCCTGGTGGGGTGGGGAGCCTGGGAGCTGATTCCTCTGTACTGGGCATGCCAGGGACCTAACCCTGCCGAGGCTAGGGAGCACCTGGCTCCCTCTGTGAGGCCCTCAGACCCCGAGGCCTGGGGATACTCAAGAGTGAATGAGCCTGTCATTACCGTGGGATGAATGGGAACAGCTCCTACAGACGTGAGTTCTACCCAACAGCCTGTCCTCAAGAGAATGGACTTAGCGTCTTCCCAAAAAGGTCCTCACCCTCCGTGTCCGTGTCCTGCCACCCAGACCTCTCACCTCTGAGATGCAGATCTGTTCATGTTTTGGCGGAAAGTGCACCTGGCTTCTGGTTTTATAAAGCTGGGCCTCGCGTGAGTTTTACCAAACAAATTGATGATGTGAAGGTGATCCACGCGACAGAAAAATTTTCTTTTACAAAAGGGAGCACCCCACGGAGGAGGCCTCTTCTGGGCACTTAGAGTTTGTTTCAGGCCACCAGTGACTTAAGGAAGACCAGGAGGTACAAGAGGTGGAAAGAAAGAAAACGAAAGTGTTGAGTTAAAAAGCCAAGTGAGGGGATCCCTGAGTGGCTCAGCGGTTTAGCGCCTGCCTTCGGCCCAGGGCGTGATCCTGGAGTCTCGGGATCGAGTCCCACATCGGGCTCCCTGCGTGGAGCCTGCTTCTCCCTCTACCTGTCTCTGCCTCTCTCTCTCTCTGTATGTGTGTCTCTAGTGGATAAATAAATAAAATCTTTTAAAAATTTTTAAAAAAAGCCAAGTGATCACGGCAAAGGAAATGACCAGGAAAGAGAGAAGAAAACCCAAGGACTGGCAGAGGGTATCTGCAAAGCACACATATGATGAGGAACCAATACCCATAACACATAAGGAGCTCCTACAACTCCAACGCAAAAAAAAAAAAAAAAAAAAAAAAAACCCAATTAAAAAAATGGGCAAAGGACTTGAATGGGCATTTCTCCAAAAAAGACAGAAAAATGGCCCATGGACATATGAAAAGATGCCCAACATCACTAATCAGGAAAATGCCAGTCAAAACCAGCTCACTGGAATCTGTTAGGATGGCCATTATAAATATAGAAATATATATAAAAACCAGTGTTAACGAGGGTGTAAATCAGGATCCTTGTGCGCTTGCTGTTGGTGGGAACATAAAATGGTGCGGCCACCATGGAGAACAGCCTGGAGGTTCCTCAAAAAATTAATAGTAGAACTACCTACAATTGGTAAGGCAATCTTACCCACACAGATTTATCCAAAAGAATTGAAACTGGGGATCCCTGGGTGGCTCAGCGGTTTAGCGCCTGCTTTCAGCCCAGGGCGTGATCCTGGGGTCCTGGGATCAACCCACGTCGGGCTCCCTGCATGGAGCCTGCTTCTCCCTCTGCCTATGTCTCTGCCTCTCTCTCTCTCTCTCTCATGAATAAATAAAATCTTTAAAAAAAAAATTGAAACCAGGACCTCGAAGAGATTGTTGCCCTTCTGGGGTCATCACATCATTATTCACAATAGCAGAGGCGTGGAAACAACCTGAACGTTCCTTGACAGAAGACGTGGTCCATCCAGGCAGTGGAACAGTATTTATTCCGTCTTAAGAAGGAAGGAAATCCTGACGCCTGCTACAGCACAGATGAACCTGGAGGACACTGTGCTCAGTGAAATAAGCCAGTTTCGGGAGAACAAATACCACATGATTCCATTTATATGAGCTCTCTCAAGAACTGCAGCTGAGAAAGTTCTAGAGATGTCTGTACAACGTTGCACTTGTGGTTAACGGTAGTATTATGGACACTCAAAAATTGTCAAAAGAGCAAAAAAAAAAAAAAAAAAGCAAACGTACCATTGTTCTTGGTTTTAGTAAATGTGCCATGGTTAGTTTAAGATGGTAACATTCAGGAAGCCAGTGAAGGGCATGTGGCAAGGCTTCTCTGCCTCTGTTCTACCGACATTTTGAACAGGATCTTTCTTGGGGCTGTTTTGTGCATTGTAGGGTTTTTAGCAGCATCTCTGGCCTGTACGGCGTGAGAAGCACCCCTACCCCTGGGTGCAGCAATCCACAATGTCTCCTTGATCTGCCAAATGTCCCCTGCTGGGGCGGGAGGAGCTCCCAATTAAGAACCACTGTCAAACAGAACTCTTTGTGCTGTTCTAGAAATCTAAACATTTTTCAAAATAAAAAGTTTATGCCATAACACCTGAGGGGCAATCCACGAAAGGAATCATTGACACAACGGGCTTCATCAAGATTGAAAACCACTGCTCTACAAAAGGCAGTGTCAAAAAAATGAGAAGACAAGCCTCCCAAGCCACAGACTGGGAGAACATATTTGCAAAAGACACGTCTGATAGAGGACCGTGGTCCAAAATATGTAAAGAGCTCCTAAAATTCAACAAGACAACAAACAACCTGATTAAAAATGGGCCGCAGACTTTGACCCCTCACCAAAGAAAATACACAGATGGCGAATAATCACAGAGATGCTCCACATAGTACGTCATCCGGGAAATGCAAATTAAAGCAGCAATGAAATACCGCTACGCACTGACTAGAATGGCCCAAAATCTGGAACACCGACACCACCACGTGCTGGGGGGGGTGTGGAGCAGCAGGGAGCTAGCTCATCCATGGCTGGCGGGAATGTGCAATGGAACAGCCACTTTGGAAGCCAGTTTGGAGGTTTCTTATGAAACTAAATGCACCCTTAGCAAACGATCCAGGAATCGTGCTCCTTGGTATTTACCCAAAGGAGTTGAAAACCCGGACAGATGGATGTTTATGGCAACTTTATTCATAATCACCCAAACTCGGTGGGGAGGGGACGGGCAACCAGGATGCCTTCAGTAGGTGATGGAGAAGTTAGCTATGGTCCAACCAGGTGAGAGAACGTTATTCCACATCAAAAGCAGTGAGCGATCAAGCCATGAAAAGGCACAGAGGAACCTTAAGTGCATATCACTCAGTGAAAGAAGCCCATCCGGAAAGGCTACAGACGGTGTGATTCTATCTGTACGACATTCTGGAAAAAGGCAGAGCTATGGAGACAGTAAAAGGATGGGTGGCCTCTGGGGGTGGGGTGGGGGGTCAGCGGGGAGGGAGGGAGGGAGGGAGGGAAGAGCACGGAGGGGTTGGAGGCCAAAGAGCTGGTCTGTGTGATCCTGTCATGGTGGATACATGTCATTTCACATTTGTTCAAAACCATAAAACGTACAACAGCAAGAGTGAAGCTGAATGTAAAGTATGGGCTTGGGTGGTAGGATGTGTGATGGAGGCTCCTCCATTGTCACAAATGTACCCTCAGGGGTGGGAGGTGGTGGTGGTTGGTTGGTAGTGGGGGAGGCTGTGCATGAGTGGGAGCAGAGGGTATGCAAGAAATCTGTTCTTTTCAAATATTGCTGTGAACCCACTCTGAAAAAAAATAGTCTTGGGGCGCCTGGGTGGCTCAGTGGTTGAGCGTCGGCCTTAGGCTCAGGGTGTGATCCTGGAGTCCTGGGATCGAGTCCCACATGGGGCTCCCTGCATGGAGCCTGCTTCTCCCTCTGCCTGTGTCTCTGCCTCTCTCTCTGTGTCTCTCATGAATAAATAGTAAAATCTTAAAAAAAAAAAGAGTCTTGATTTTAAAAAGAAAAGGAAAGGAACATAATTAAATAGATCAAAGCCTCACAAAGCTGAACAGGGTTTTGGGGGATGATACGGAAAGTCATTCGGCATCAGGGAAGCATGATACAGTCTGATGCCAGGTGACCTCTAGGGTGGGGATGAGGGTGACCAAAAAAGGCAAGTTTCATAACCTGAGCTGAGCTACCATGCAGAAGAATTGGATGCAAGAGATGGACACTACCAGTCTCTTCCGGAAAGACCAGCTCCCTGCCTCCCCAACCCTGCCCTGGACTAGCCTGGCAAGCTGGCTGGCGTGTGTCTGGACGCCAGTTGGCAGCAGCCACTCCTTCCTCCCTGCAAGCCTGGAGATTGGAGCCACAGGGGACGGGCCCCTCCAGGTGAGGCCTGAGGCCCCAGGGATCCCCGGATCATGCGCCACGACCACAGGCTGAGCCCAGGCACCCGGCCTTCCTGGATGAAAGCGCCTCAAATCTAAGACCTCGAGGGTGAGTAGGAAGTTGCCAGGTAAGGAGGGAGCCAGAGGGGCGTCTAGGGGCTTGGACACCTGGAGGGTGCACACCTGGATCACAGGTACATGAGAGGGTGTGAGGGTCCCCATGATTTGGAGAGGGGCCGCCTGGAGGGGGTGCCCCAGGGCTCTTGTATGGAGCTTGGCCTCTGCCCTGGAGAGCAGCAGTGGGGAGCTGCAGAGAGATCCAGGCCAAGGTCTGGGCATATGGGGAAGAGCAGGGAGCAGCGGGCGCCAGACCAAGGCTGTGGCCACCCCATGCTCGAGGCAGGTCACCAGCAGCCGCCCAGCAGGCCGTAGAGTGTTCACAGTGTCGCAGCAAAAATGTTGCCGCTGAACAGACGAAAAGTGAGACCAAGTTCCCCTGAATTTAAGGCGATGACTTCGCCAACACAAAGGAACAAATCAGAGATCCAGGAGCTCAGGGGAGACAAGAGGAGAGGTGGCCGTGATGTGGGACAGCGCAGAGAGGACGGGGACAGAAGCACAGCAGCAAGGACACGAAGGTGCGCGGGGGGGGGGGGGGGGGGGGTGTGGACCCCTGAGACCCAGGATCAGCATGCGAGCAGGGACATGGGAGGGACGAGCAGAGCCGACCCTGCTGGACGTGGTCCAGCCCGCGGCTTCTCCAGTTGGCTCACCCGGGAACCCCGTTGTTTATGAGCGCCCCGTGAGACCCGGTGTCCCCGGAACACGTCTCGGGAAATGCTGTCCTCCAGGGGCGGTTCTCAACCAGGCGCGGGTGGGTGTGCATGCCCCAGGGGATGCCTGACAGGGTCTGAAGGCATTTGGGGTTGTTGCGGAGCCAGTGGGGACCGGGGAGGCCGCTCACATCCTCCTACAGGGCCTGGGGCCCCAGGTGGGAGCAGCGTCACAGCTGAGAAGCCCCGGCCTCGAGGGTCCCCGGGGCATTGGCACTCGCTCAGCAACACATTCAGCAAGCACAACCCCTTGGAGAGGGGACCCCTGAATTCGGGGCTGCTTCTCCCCCTTGACGGGGTGGTGTTAGGGCTCCCCTGCTAGTGCAGGTGGCTGAGGATGCAACCGTGAGAAGAAACGGGGGGTGGAGGGGAGAAGCAGGCTGGTTGGCTTCGGAGACCACGGGCAGGTCCAAACTCGTGGGACAGCAGAGCTGCCAAGGGGACACGAACACTCGGGGGCGCCGTTGGAGGGCAGAGGGGGTGTCCGCTGACACCCGGCATTCTGTTTGTGGAAGAGATTCCCACTTCGCTCGCTCCCAGTCGCAGGTGCATGGCCCCACGATGTGGTCGCTGAGGGGTAAGATGAGGCAGATATATCACCCCCCCCCCCGCCAGAGCCTGGGCTGCCCCTGCCTCTTCCGGTCCCCGAGGGACAAGCGGTCCCCATGCAGGGGCCCCTCCAGACCCACCTGGGCTCCCCTTCCCCGCCTGCGACAGCCCCGTTCTAGGGATTTCAAGGGAAGCTTTGCGTGAGCTTCTATTTTACTACATTTATCTCCTTGCCAGCCTTCGAAATGCCAAACGCTGCCACTTGCCCTGGGGGAAGTAATTTCATCTCTTACCCCGAATGTCACCGCAGAAACTCACTTCGAACCCCGCTGACTGATTGGCTTCCCCTCCGCCAGCATCGGCCGCGGCCGCCGGGCCCAGAGACAAAGGGACTCACCTCTGCCTCTCCGGCCTCGGCTTTCTCTGGTATTAAAATCACGAGGCGCCACTTCCACACCCTGAAAGCGACGTGGAAAATGCTGGATTCGCAGAAAGAGGCTTAACTATGACCCATCCACGTTATAACACACAGTATGCAGCCACTAAAGAAATAGCAATGATAATAATAAAAGGACGTATCGAAGACTATTTAAGGAGCTGGGGGAAATGCTGGCATTCCGATGTTAGCTGGGGGGGGGGGAGACAATACAATACGATCTCAAGTTTGTGGAAATAAACACAGAGAGAAGAGTAGAAGACAAAACAAGAAAGCAGAAAAATATTCTCTTTTCTCTCCAGGCAGGAAAAGTATAGATAATTTGTTTACTTCTTGTGCTGCGCTCCAGTTTCTGGTTTTTCTGCGCGAGTCTGTGATTTCGATGATGTGTAATTAAAAGCTCGTTTTTAGAAGAAAGTTTAAATCCCGGCGCTCTCTCCGGGCTCAGGGCAATGATGCTCTCGTGCGGGACACCTCCCATCTGAAGCCACCAGTCACCTCCTCCCCTGATTTATCGTAAAGAATCTCCCCACATTGAGCTCACAGGAGACACCTTCAGGGGATTTCTTTCTGGTGGAGGAGGGGGGTAGAAGGAGCCATGGTGGGGGGGGGGGACACAGCATGGCCCATTGTCTCAAAGCCAGAGGCACAAAAAACTACTTTAATGGCACAAACCCTGGGCACCTGGGTGGCTCAGTGGTTGAGCATCTGCCCTTGGCTCAGATCAAGATCCCAGGGTCCTGGGATCGAGTCCCGCATCGGGCTCCCTGCGTGGAGCCTGCCTTTCCCTCTGCCTGTGTCTCTGCCTCTCTCTGTGTGTCTCTCATGAATAAATAAGTAAAATCTTTTTTTAAAAAACTGGCACAAACCCATTCTAACCACAGTACAGGAGCCCCCCCACCCCTCCCCTGCCATCCCATCAATTTTGACACCTATAGAATCTTCCAGAAACACCTGGTCCTGCGAAATGCTCCCTGGGCCCAGGAACATCTCTTCTTCGACCTGATACTGGAGCTCGGCAGGCAGGCGGAGCATGTCTGGGAGTTCGGCACCACCCACCGCCCTCCTCTCCTTGCACACACACCTCTGAGTGCCCTGGGGGGGCAGGTGTACCATGCCGATGGCTGGGAGGCTGGATTTGAGGGCTGCCTCCCCAGCTCCATCCACCCAGCACCTAGCTCTTGAGCACCTGCATCCACGAGGGGATGTGCTAGGGGCACCACCTTTGTCTAACACAGCGGTTTGCACACTGGACGGCTCTCAGCATCACTGCATGGGAAGCAGGGGGCGGCGGGGAGGAGCGTTAAAACACAGGTTGCTGAGCCCACCTCCAATTTCTGATTAAGCAAATCTGGAGTGGGCCTCCCCAAATATGCAGGAGTAACAGGCCCCAGGCAATGTGCTGCTGCTGCTCAGGGGACCCCACTTTGAGAACCAGTGAAGCAACAATAAGGAGGCAGCAAGGTCGCAACCCACCAGCTCCTCCACCCCATGAAAATGGACAAGAGCTGGGGATGGCCCACCGCGGGCACAGATCCGGGGGGCGCGGGCCGAACCAGGCCTCTGGAAGGGGGGGGCTCAGCGCCCGTGGAGGGAAACCAGCGGCCGGGCTGGAGGGGCAGGCGCAGGGCTCTTCCCCTTTGTCTGCGCGGCTGGACGCCCGTGCCCAGAGCGGAGGGGGGGGGGCTCCGCTGAGCCCCAGCCATCGCCTTGGCAGCCAAACCGCAAGAAACTCATTGGAATTCAGGCTGCTTATAAACACCTGCAGGTTTGGAGATTTTGCTGAGGTCCAGAGCTCGGGGATTTTGCTCGGGGAGTTTATCAGAGTTAAGTCGGTGTAGGTAAAAAGAGGTGGGTGTGTGTGGTGGGGGAGGTGGCGGGGATCAGTGAAGATTAGTAAATTATTCACACATCTCTCTCTCTACCAGAACGAAAGCTCGCCTTCCACTCAAGAATGCTTATCAACACCCTTAGGTTTGTTTTTTTTTTTTTCATCCATTTTTAAAGGAGGTAGAAGGGGGAATAAAATAATTTTTAATTAAGAAATTAAGCCTTCCCCTTCCTAAACATTCGGTTCTGTGTTCATCACTTCCAGGAGGGAGGGTGCGGGGAGGGGAGAGTCCAACCACCGCAAGAAAATGGTTTTTCATCATCCGCAAAATCCGATGCCCAAAATAGCCCCTTTGTTGCCCTGGCAACTAGCATTTGCTCCCCTCCTCCTCCCCCCCATCCCTTTGCATATTGCTGCATATTTCTATCATCTCTTTCCAGGCACAGTTCATAAACAGGACGGCATAATAAAGAATGTTATCACCAATGACTTACAGCCCAGCTGCGCCCAGCGAGATAGGAAGTGGCAAGCAAATACAATTTCATGCAGCGAGGGTAACAGATTGATTGGGTGCCCTTCAAATGTGATGCCACCTCCTTAAGTCAGCCCAAATTCAGAAATAAAGTTGGTCTCGCCCTTTTCCTGGCCGCGATAGACAATACACGCAGGGATAATGCCCGGGGGTCTCATTAGGACTGGAACAATCTTGCCCCGAGACAGGGATTATTCCGACAGACTTAGCTCCTCTCCCTGCCTCCCCTCCTCTCACTCGTCAAAGGGCCGAGGCCCCGGGATGTGGGCCTTTTCGAATTAATTATCCTCTCTTGCTGAGGATTACTCAGGCTCCTTTGCTCGGGGCAGTGGGGGTGGGGTGAGGGCTGTAGCTGATGAAGATCAAGTGCGATTTTTTCATGCCCGTACCTGGGTCCTCCTGTCTGGGGCGTCCATCATGGGGTCTCTCTCTCTCTTTCAGGGTTAACGCAAAAAGAGCGGGATCTTAGTACGACCCCAGGGAGCCACTTCTGTCCCTGTCCCAAGAGGGTTTCTTTGAAGCCCCGGGAGGTTGGGGACCTCCCCAGGCAGGGAGGTCGTGGAGGAAGGAGGGCACGAGGAGACACCTGGGGAGACTGTAGTTGGGGACCAGGGATGGAGATGGGGGCAATGGAGGGAATAGGGGGACAGTCAGGCGTCAGGGTGAAGACTCCGATGAAGTCTTCTCAGAGTCCCAGTCCCCGGCAGGGTTCCCACAAGGAGTGCTCCAAGGAGGGGACCCAGGGAGAATGACCTGGCAAGATACCCACCATCTCTGGAAAAATCTTAGGAGCCGCCTGGGCCCCACACGCCATCCAGAATGGAGACACCGTCATTCCTCCTTCTACGGACACCATTTATGAAGCCAGCTTCAAGGTCGTCCCTGGGCCAACTGCAAGGGAGGGAGGCAGAGAAACTGGGCCGACCTCCTGGAGCCCGCAGATGGGAGGAGGACCCAGGGGCACCACGCTGGCTGCCACTGCCCTTGCCCGCGCCGGCTCTCACGGACACACTTGGCCCAGGCAGAGGAGCCTGGGGGTTTGGACAGGTGCTTGTGTGTGCGTGGAGTGGGGTGGGGAGCTTGCAGCAGGGTCGGGATGACAATCGCCCTCTTGTGTCCCCTGGGATCTTGGCTCCGTCCCAGCCGTTCCCAGTTCCCGAGGTTCTCCCAGGGTGGAATTCATGCATAACCTGATGTTCTCACCAAGCTCCATTCCTGGGAGGGGGGAAGCAAGAGATTCTGGAGGAAAACAGGGGCGACGCATCTTCCATTTGCAACAATCCACCCTGAGTCAGCCTGGCTCCCGGAGCTTGCTTCTCAGGGCCCTACCTGAAATTCTGTTTTATTTTTTTAAGATTTTATTTATTTATTCATGAGAGACACACATGGAGAGAAAGAGAGGGGCAGAGACACAGGCAGAGGGAGAAGCAGGCTCCATGCAGGGAGCCCAATGTGGGACTCTATCCCGGGTCTCCAGGATCATACCTTGAGCCAAAGGGAGATGCTAAACCACTGAGCCACCCTGTGTCCCTGAAATGTTTTAATGTATTTTTAATTGAGATGAAACTTATATAGCATAAAATTGACCACTTCAAAGTGAACAAATCCAGTGCTTTTTAGAACATGGACCATGTCGTACTTCCAGAATGTTATCACCCCTAAAGAAAACCCCAGACCTCATCTGTGGGCCGCCGTGATGAGGATGACGGGCAAGGGAGGAAGAGAGGGTACCCCTAAAGGAAACCCCATACTCATCCCCACTGCCTCCTCTTTCCAGACCCTGGTAACTCACTGGTCTGCATTTGTCCCTACTCTGTTCTGGATACTTCGTGGGAGTGGACTCAGACACTAGGTGACCGGCTGCTTTCACGGAGCGCGATGCTTCCGAGCTTCATCTACATCGTAGCAGGTGTCAGCGCTTCCTTCCTTTTTTGTGGCTGAATAATTCCCCTCTGTGTGGACGCAGCACATTTTGTTCACGCGCTAATCCAGGGACAGGCCCTGGGTTTTGGCTACTGGGAACAGTGCTACTCCCAGCACGCGTGTACACGTGTTGGTTTGAACACACGCTTTCGATTCTTTGGGGTCTATACCCCGGCGTGGGATTGCTGGGCCCCAGGTAATTCTGTGTTTAACGTTTCAAGAACCCACCAGACTGTTTTCCGAAGCAGCCACGCCATTGACGTCCCCTCTCGGAGCACAGGGGGGCTCCACTGTCTGAACATCCTGGTCAGCAACTGTTACTACGGGCCTTGGTTCCAGCCCTCCTTGAGGGTGTGACGTGCTGTCTCACTGCCCATTTGTCTTTGTCCGATGACCAATGACATTGGGTGTCTATTGCATGCACATCTGTCCCCATGTGACCTGGGTCTCTTTGCTTTTCCTCTCTGCCAAGACATGGGGCTCTGGAATACAGATTCTCACCCACGGAGTCGAGAACTGCACACGGGGCCCTCGCACACGTGTGGACCTCCCAGGACGAGGTCCCTGTGAGACAGAGAACTTTCCCTCTCTCCCTCCTCGGGCCTTCCCGACCGCAGAGCCGAGGAGAGAGAATTGTGGCGGGAGGTTTTAGAGGAATAAGGTTTAGAGAAAACTTTAGCATCAGACACTCTGCTGTTGTAGGAGCCTCTGCCCTCTGGCCCAGAGGGAGTGGGAAGATGCCAGAAGGAAGGTCGGGGGAAGAGCCTCTTCATTTTCTTTCCATGCGGAAGGAGGCTTGCCAGTCCCATTTATCTTCCTCACCTTGAGTACATTTCCAAGAAAAGCAAAACAAAATCAACTTGGTATTCCGCAGACAACGAGGGTCTTTGTAGGACAGTAAGTTCACAGTTAATTTTTCCCTCTCCTGGAACCTGACACCCTGACACCATAAAACATCTCTATGGGCCATCAGATGATGGGGTCCCGGAATCTATGGGAACATTAAACGGAAGAAAATTGTGCTGAAAAATGACACTGTGTCTGTGCCCCCTGCCCCCCTGCTCCGGGTTTGTGTCATCCCAGGTCAGACACCTGCTTCCTCTTTGTCATTCTCTACCGTGACAAATGCCCCTGCACACCGTCCCGCAGCGTCGCCTCAGCCTGCCAGCCGACACTGCCCCGTGGCTGGCCTTTGTCCTGGAGAAGAGCCCCGGTGGGGACAATCTGTCCCCCATCCCGTCCCCCACGGATGCACACCAGTCAGACGACACCTACCTCTGGCCTGGGGTCAGACCCAAGGCCTGACCCAAAGGGCAGGGGTGGGGAGGGCAGTGAGAGGCAGACTGGAACTGGGACATCACATGGGAGGGAAATTTGAGAGACAGCCCCGTCTCCTCGTCTCTGCTCGGAGGGAACCCTTTCACCCCAAGGCCCAAGGGCCTGTTTCTCCTGACGTCTCACCTCCCTGCCTTCGTGGGTGACACAGAACCGTCTCCTGGAGCACATCTGTGCGCCGCCGTGATGAGGGTGACGGCGAGGGAGGAAGCGAGGGTACCGGGCTAACCCCCCAGCTCTGTAACGGACAACCCACTAGGTGCCCAGCCCTGTGCTAGGCACGGGGGGATGCTGCCCCCAGACTCTTAGAAGGCGCAGTGGCTTGTAAGGTGCCTCTTGTGTGCTGGGCACAGTGAGGCGCTTCCCCCGCACACGGCCCAGCAGCATCGCCGATCCCGGAGGCCCGTCCCTGAGCCCCGGCAGGGAGGGCTGTGGCTGTCCTCAAGGAGCGGCTCTAGCTGTGGCGCAGCTGTGACCCGTTGCCACACGGCCGGGTGGCTGTAGTGGGTCCCCAAACATCCCGACAAATCGTCTCTCGGAGGCAGAGAGGAGCCACCACCCGCCTGACGCTGGCAGCTGGAGTCTGCACCTGCCCTGGAGAGCGTCTCAGGGAAGGAGGTGCCCGAGAGGCCTCCGGAGAAAGGTGGGCACGGGTCCGAGCCAGGACCGCAGGTCTGTCCGTCGTCACCGTGGGGCTCAGCCACTGCTCGGCAGGACAGACGTGCCTGGAGTAGCTACCCATGGGGTGCCCTGAGGGCTCAGCTAGGGCCGGCCCGGCCCACCCACCCAGCCCTGCTAGCCTTGGCAAACTGTTTTTGACTTAATGGATTAAACGAGAACTTAGCAGGGTCCCAGGCTGCTCACCCACCTGTTGTGGGGGCCACAGAGGTCGGGGAGCTGCCTGACCTGGAGTCCGAGGAGGGAAACATCGCCAAGGTCACCGGAAAGGGCACGCGTGACCACACAGGGCAGTCGTCATCCACACTGTTGGAAAAGCTCCCAGTCTTAGGGCCAAGGGTAGGGTGGGGGGGGTCCTTCTCGGTGGAGGGGGCCTGGGAAGGTCCTCACCAAGGGGTAACACTTGCAGAAAGCTGCTAGAAAGCCGAGGGTTCCTGCAAACCCAAAGCGGGGTGGGGAGGGTATTGCAAGTGGAAGGCACAGCCTAAGCAAGACCCAGGAGGCAGGCAGCCCCTGCCATTGAGGGGGCTCCCTGGGTCCCTTGCCCTCACCAGAGTGTGGAGCCTGGGTGGGAAGGGATGGGAGCTTCTCCCTCCTTCTCCTTTCTTCTTCTCCAGGAGCACAGGCCGCCCCTATGTGTGACCTGGTGACAGGCAGCCCTGTGGCTGGGAGGCCAGGCCGCGGGGCCTCCTGTGCCCTTCGGGAAGCGTTACACCATGATCCCCAGGGCCGCCTGAGCTTACGCGATTGCCCTGGACCCTGAGGCTGGCCATCTCCCCGCACATGTGGGTAACCCCGCAGCTGGCCTCCTGGACACGACTCCTCGTCTGCCCAGCCCTGGAGGATGGGCCAGCCTCCTCCTTCTCAGGCCTGCCCATTTCTGCCTCCCCCCCACCCCCTTTTCTCCTGGGACACAGGTGCAGTGGTGGGCTGGGGCCGGCTCAGGCCAGCTCATGAGAGCCAAACCTGCACAGTTTTTCCCAAGTCCACCATCAGTGAAGTCTCGTCCGTGAGCGCGACATCAGCCAGGGCGGGAGTATTTACACCATGGGGATTGGCCAACCTCAGGGCCTTTCTCCCCAGAAAGCCAGCTGTGAGACACTTCGCCCCACACATGAAGCCACCAAGTTCCCCCACTGTGCCGGGCCCAGGGTGAGCAGCACTGCTGGCAGGGCAGGGCAGGGCGAGGGAGAGCCGACGAGGAGCAGAGACCTTGGGCCAGGCCGGGCCACTGAGGGTCTTCCAGGGGCAATGATCTTTCCTAACGAGCCTGCATTTAGCAGCTTCGAGAAGGACACACTCACTCACCTGGAGCTCGTGATGGTGACTGCCCGTGCTCGCACTCTCCTCCTCTCTACTCCTCCAGGTCCCTAGGTGGCAGAGGGGCCCAACCACGGCACTAACCATGCCACTCGTTGCTCTGGCCTCCATCTCTCGTCCAGAACAGGGGTACAGAGTGGGGGGTGCTCTGTGGGGCGCTCTCAGACCTCGGGCTGCTCATGAAACAGCTGTGCAGCCTGTGGGACCCACATGCCCAGGCCCAAGCTCCACCAGGAAAACCCAGCTCTCTGGGGCTGAGCCTGAGAATCTGCACTGAGGCCACGGCAGGTCGTCTGAGAACCACCTTGAGAAACGCTAAGTGAGGGACACCTGGACGGCTCAGCAGTTAAGTGTCTGCCTTCGGCCCAGGGCATGACCCTGGGGTCCCGGGATCAAGTCCCTCATCGGGCTCCCTGCATGGAGCCTGCTTCTCCCTCTGCCTGGGTCTCTGCGTCTCTCTCTGTGTCTCCCATGAATAAATAAATAAAATCTTAAAAAAAAAAAAGAGAAACGCTAAGCAGCTCCCAGCCCTGCTATCTCAGAGGGGCGACACAGCGACCAGCTGGTGGGACATCCCTGTGAACGCGTGTGTGTCTTCCGTCCCCAGGTGCCCAAAGTGCAACAGCTGCATGGAGATACCTGAGCATCTTTGGTGTTCAGACCAGCCGTGGTTTCTGAGACACCCCCCCGCCCCTCCAGCCCGTGGTTCAAATTCGCCATCACTAACTGTCGCTACGCCCTCGGGATGCCACCAGCCACTTGCACGGGGGCTGCACGAGGCCTTGTTGGCTCCTGAGCCATATGTAAAACACCAGGAAAGAACAAATAATCCCCACACAAACAGCAAAAGGGGAGGCAATTTTCATCAGCCGAGGCGCCATAAATCTTTATATATTTTATGAATCTCACTTACATTTCTTGTCCAACTTGTGCATAAAACTTCTCCAGATTTATACAAGCCAACTGATAAGTCATTCCCTTCCCAAACGGGCCCTATATCTTGATGACCTTTTAGAAACCAATGACTGCTTTTCTGTTGTTATCCATAATTGGAAAAGCACTGGAGATAAGAAAATTTATGGCAATGAATGATCTACCTGTGCAAAGCCATAAAGAACGCCGGGGATCTCGAAGAGGGGCGGAGGGGGAGGCGCGCTCTCCCCGTCCATCAAGGGTTACCGCCGGCGGCCAGGGTCTTCTGCGGCCGCAGCCCCCTCCGCGGGCTCCCGGAACCCAAGGGTGCGGTTCCTACAGGCCGGTCCAGCCGCTGCCACTGGGGACAGAGGTCCAGGAGCAGCTCTGTTGCCCGTGCAAAGGTCTAGAGACACAGCCCTCCCTAGCCAAGTTCACAGTCACGTCCACCTTGATGCAGACTGTGTTTTAGGTAAAAGAGAAAGGTCGGGGTGGGGAGGGTCCCCAGAATACTTTCTTTTCTTTTTTTAAAAAATATTTTATTTATTTATTTATTAGAGGCACAGAGAGAGAGAGAGAGAGAGAGAGAGAGAGAGGCAGAGACACAGGCAGAGGGAGAAGCAGGCTCCATGCAGGGAGCCCGATGTGGGACTCGATCCCGGGTCTCCAGGATGACACCCTGGGCTGAAGGCAGGCGCTAAACCGCTGAGCCACCAGGGCTGCCCCCAGAGTATTTTCTTGCCCCCCCGGACCCCCCAGCCCTGTCAGTTCCCTGCTGGTTTACTGAGGGCTTCCCCTGCACCGCTTGCTGTTGCAGAGGCTGGAGACACGCAGCAAACAGAATGTACCAGAATCCTGCCTTTTGCGGTGCTTACACCCTCTGGGCTCAAGATACACTCGGACCGTTCCAGCCACACGAGGGGCAGGAAATGATCTGAGCCGCTAGACAGGCACCAGCTGGCCTTCCCTCCTCCGAAGGGCCCGGGAAATGGACTGATCCCCAGGCAAGGACTGTTGGCCGAAGGAACTTGCTTCCCAGCGCCCCGGGGAGCCAGGGAGAGCCTGGACCCCTTCGACCAGCGTATATCAGGCACCTCTCATACAAAGGGCTCAGCCCGGAAGCTTTCTTTCCCAAAGGCGTCTGTCCAGGTCTCTAAGGACCCCACACAGAGTCAGCGGGTTCTGGCAACCCGGGGGCAGTTGAGCTTGCCCCTCACACAGGAGAGGGAAAGGTGTGGCCTCTTCCCCAGAGCCTAGAGGGGGACAGACAACCAGGACAGCGGGGCTCCAGGAAGTTCACTCACCAAGGGAGGGAGCAGGCTTAGGTCACAGCGGGAGAAACTAGGTGGACGGAACCAAGAACTTTGCCTCCACCTCACTGTTTGATCAGGGACAATCATATTTTTTTTAATTTTATTTATTCATTCATGAGAGACACACACAGAGAGACAGAGACCCAGGCAGAGGGAAAAGCAGGCTCCCCATGGGGAGCTGGATGCAGGACTTGATCCCAGGACCCTGGGATCATACCCTGGGCCCAAGGCAGATGCTCACCTGCTGAGCCACCCAGGCGTCCCTAGAACGATCATCTTTCTGTAAGAGGGGAGAGTGGAGGAAGGAGAACTGCAGGAAGAAGCATTGGAGCCCAAGACCCAGCGAGTGGCTGGAAGGAGTGGGGGACGGCCCCTCTGTCGGGAGTCCCAGCTGCGACCTCCAGTGCGGTGACCACCCAGCCCTCATGCCTGTGGAAGGAGTCGGGGAAAATGCCTGGGAAGAGCAGCCAAGGACAAAATGAATTCACTGGTGACTGAGTGTGCGGTGGAGCTCGCCGGTGGGCAAGCTCAGAGGCAGCATTTGACACCCCAGGTTGAGAAGGGCGTGGGAAAGTGAGAGGCCGCCGGGTGGAATCTGTCCCCACTCCAGAGGCACGTGCTGGGACCGAGCTGGGACCTCCAACCACGACACTCTCTCAGGCTCTATGACGCAGCCACAGTGGGAGGCCCTCTCCTGACACCGCTCACCCAGGAAAGACCTGCTGAGCCCCCCGGGACACGAGCTGGCTGAGCCCACTGCCCAGCACTCATCCTCACAGCTGCAATTATTGGGCACCGACGACTGGGGTGGGTGTCTACTGGGAGGAACCCATGGGAGGCAGTGGGCTCTGGGGATGGGGGTCGGGGGTCCAGCAGGCTGGGGGCCAGCCCCACTTTCACACCTCGACTCTGAGCAAATCACTGAGCCCCTTGGAGCCTCCACATCCTTACCTGTTGACCCCGTTAACGAGACGACAGAGGGCGTGTGTCCCGCTGGAGCTGGCACTGGGCGCTGGGCTGCGGTCACTGCCGTCCTGGCTGCCGCTCCTCCTCCCTCTTCCTTCAGAGGCCCAAGCCACCGTGTGAGGACAGAGGGAACCAGGTTAGTGATTACAAGCAGGACTGTGATGCCAGCAGGCAGGGACCCACTGACTCGGTGACCTCCTCTGACCGTGCCCGGGGGCAGGCCGTGCTGAGGATGCAAGGAAATGACAGGCTAAAGGTGCTCAGGGTTTCCCTGAGGGACTGGATGTCATAGGAAAATGGGCAATGATTGCACTTTGGGGCAGCCTGGGTGGCTCAGCGGTTTAGCACCTACCTTCAGCCCAGGGCGGATCCTGGAGACCCGGGATCGGGTCCCACATGAAGCTCCCTGCATGGAGCCTGCTTCTCCCTCTGCCTGTGTCTCTGCCTCTTCTTTCTGTGTGTGTTTCTCATGAATAAATAAATAAAATCTTTAAAAGAAAGAAAAAGATTGCATCTTGGGTCCCCCTCCAATAGCAGCACCATCTGAAGTCAGTGAGGGTGCTCAGACCTCAGGAGCCAGCCAGCCTGGTCCCCAATCCTGTGTGACCCTGGCCAAGTGACCTTCTCTGGGTCTCACTTTCCCCTTCTGAAACATGTACCTCCCCACGGGGCGTGGGAGGGCCAAGTGAGATAATAGGGTCACATGCTTAGGACGGCGGCGGCTCCAAGGAAGCCTCACACTTGGGGTCCCCTTGTAAGCAGAGGGACTCTCTTAGGGGGCACGGGGAGGCACTGCCCCCGCAGCCTCTGACCGAGTTGGCAGGGGGACCACAGGGCTGCTGCTCTCACTCAGGGAGAAGAAGCAGGGTCTCCCCTCTGGCAACTTTGGGCAACCCCTCCCTCCCCAGGTGCTCCCTCTCAGCCTCAGAGCTTTAGGGCCGCCTGCACTGTGGGGTGCCATGTGTGTGTCTGTGCTGTGTGTGTGCACCGTGTGTGGGTGTGCACTGTATGGTGTGTGTGCTATGAGGGTGTGCTGTGAGTGTGTGTGTCATGTGTGCTGTATGGATCTATGTGTGAGCGTCAGTGCTGTGTGTGTGTTGTGTGATGTGTGGGTATATGTTGTGTGAGTGTGCTGTGCCACGTGTGAGTGTGTGGGTGTGCTGTGTGTAGGTATGTGTGATGCGTGAGTATGCTGTGTACTGTGTGGTGTGTGGGTGTGTATTGTGTGTGTGAGCATGGGCTGTGTGAGTGTGCTCTGTGTCTGTGTATGTGTGTGCTGTGTGTGAGTGTGCTGTGGTGTGTTAAGGAACGGCCGGAGGCTCCCTCAGATGCCAGAGGACAGGTGCCAGCCCCGCCAGGTCTCCCGCCGCACCTCTCGCTGCTGGGCACTTTGCCGGACTCTGGCTGCTGCGGTCCTTTCCCCGCAGGCCAGGACCCGGAGTGGGGGGCTGGGGCTCCCCCCGCGGGAGGCACGAAAGGCACAAAATCCTAGGCAAGAAAAAGGAACTGATCTGGCAGCGATGCGGCGCCCTGGCCCCGGGAGGGTGGTGGTGGCAGGGCCGGGCACGTGGTTCCAGCCCCGCTCCTTCCCGGGAAGGGTGCCTGTGCCTCCCTGCGCCCGGCTCTTGGCGCCAACGACGTGCTTTATGCTAAGTAAATGCCCGCTTTGTCTCTGGGGCTCTCACACCTCTGGTGTGCTGGGCGGAGAGCCCAGGTGACCTGCACCCCATGGACACCGGGGGGACTCTCCGGGGCAGGAACACTGCACACGTGTTGCTGCCTTTCGTACACTGGGGGTGGGGTGGGGGTGGGGGACACTCCAAGCTCTCCCGTGCAAGACACCAAGTGCTAACCACGTGGGATATTTGTTAAAATCAAGAACTTCTGGGGCCACCTGAGCGGCTCAGTCGGGTAAGCATCCGACCCTTGATCTCCGCTCAGGTCTTGACCTCAGGGTCTTGAATTCCAGCCACATTGGGTGTGGACCCCATTGATTAAATAATTAATTAATTAATTAATTAATCAATAAAAATTAAGAACTTCCCTTCATCAATAGTCAATACAATTAAGAGGATGGAAGAGCGAGGCCCAGCCACAGACTAAAAACACATTCTCTGTTTGCCTCTCTCTCTCTCATACACACACACACAGAACAGATCTAGTACAAGGACTGGCTCACGTGCCTGCAGAGGCTGAGCCGTCCCCTGGGCTGACATCTGCAAGCCAGAGGCCCAGGACAGTTGGTGGCGCGGCTGGAAGGTCTGAGAGCCAGAGAGCTCGTAACGCAGGTGGCAGCCTGGGTCTGAAGCCCTAGGACCAGGAGCACTGTAGGCAGGAAAAGATTGATGTCCGGCTCAAGCAGCCGGCCAGCGACTGCAACCTTCTTCCACCTTCTTGTTCTGTTCGGGCCCAGGGCGGAGGGGATGATCCCCATTTACGCTGGGGCTCGACATCTACTTTACTCATCCCTCAATTCTTTTTTTTTTTTTTTAAGATTTTATTCATTTATTCATGAGAGACACAGAGACAGGCAGAGACACGGGTGAACACACCCAGAAAAAACATCGAACCAGCTGGACTCTGGGCATCCCATGGCCCCGTCACATTGACACATAAAATCAGCCACCACAAAAAAAAATAAAAATAAAAAATAAAAAAAATTAATTAAAAAAATAAAAATTAAAAATTAAAAATAAATAAAACAAAACCAAAAAAATCAGCCACCACAATATAGAAAGAACTCCTACGAGCCGTTAGGAAAAAGGCAGACAATGTAATATGTCGGCGAGCCAAAACCTTGGCCAGGTACTGCACAGAAGTGACAATGGTCTACAAACATGTGGAAAGGTGGGCAGCTTCACCGGCTACCAGGGATTTGCAAATGAAACCCATGTGGACCCCACTACCACCCACGCGGCAGGGTGACTGCAGGGCGGGGCGGGGGGCGAGAGGAGCCCGACACCATCGAGCGTTGGGAGGACGCGGAGAACCCATGGGAATAGATGCCACTAGTATCTGCTAGGTCACTCCCAGGCTCCCAGCCCACAGAAATACATCCCATGTTAGCCAGAATATGTGACAACGGTGTACCCGGCAGCACTATTCAGAATAACCCCCAACTGCAAACGACCCCACATCCACCGATGGACGGATAAATACCGTATGGCTCCTTCATACAGCAGCACGGTTGGCGGCAATGAAGATGCGACATCTACACCACATGCGGAGAAAACGTTGAGGAACAGAAGCTAGAAGCAAAAGGGGGCACATTGTATGATCCTATTTATGTGATTTTTTTTTAAAAAGGCAAAAATTCATTATTCTTTTTTTTTTTATGATAGAGAGAGAGAAAGAGGCAGAGACACAGGCAGAGGGATAAGCAGACTCCATGCTGGGAGCCCGACGCAGGACTCGATCCCGGGACTCCAGGACTGTGCTCTGGGCCAAAGGCAGGAGCCAAACTGCTGAGCCACCCAGGGATCCCCCGATTCATCTATTCTCTTGGAAGTCGGGACAGTGGGCAAGATGGTGCATCGCACACGCCCCCTGTTCAGGCCTGCGGGTTTCACCCCCAGCCCCAGGGGGACCGACCTCCCCTCCAGGCCCCCTCCCTCTGCCCATGATTCACTGACCCGTCGGCCATCCTTCCCCGATCCATCCTCTCCAGAGAGATCTGGCTAAAACACGACTGCCACCTCACCACTCACTGCCCTGCTCGGCAGCCGCGATCACAGCGGCGCCCCTCATAGTAGCTGAAGGGGGAAGCCACCAAGCATCCGCCCGTGGAGAAACACAAAGTGGTCCAGCCACACGCCGGAATCTTATCCAGCCTTAAAAAGGAGGGAAACTCTAACACCTCCCACCCCGGGGATGAACTCTGAGGACGTGCTGCTCAGCGAAATAAGCCGGACACAAACGCTGCATGCCTGCACTTCCATAGGGTGCCTGGAGCACCCCGATGCACAGATGGGTTACCAGGGGCAAGAGGTGGGGAGAGAAATGAGGAGCCAGTGCTTAGTGGGGACAGAGATCTAATTAGGGAAGAAATGAAAGTTCTGGAGACAGTGGTGATGGGTGCACACAGGGTGTAGGTACCTAATGCCACTTCTCTGTCCACTGAAAAAGTGGCTAAAACGGCAAGTGTTTTTTTACCACGATGAAACAATACGTAGCACAAACTAAATCACACAGGTCACTTGGTCTTGCCCTGCAGTGTGTCCCCATCTGCTTCACCCCTAGAGGCCTCTTTTGGCTCCTCGAATGCAACCAGGCTTGTCCCCACCCCGGGGCCTTTGCATTTGCTGCTCTCTGTGCCTGGAAAGGTCTTCATGGGGCTGGCCTGTCCGTGGATGGAGTGTCCGGTTAGATGTCACCTCCTCCCCCGGCCGCCTAAGTACAGTAGCCTCAGCCTGCCAGTTTCCAGAACGTCACCTGTTTCACTGTGCAGAGCACGTCTGTCCCTCAGATGTCTTGCCTACTGTCTGTCTTCCCCGTCTCCGCCAGCCTGCACGGATGCTCCGGGAGAGCAGGAGCTTGGCCTGTCTGGTCGACGGTGCTCTGCACACAGTAGGTGTCCAAGGACTTTGGAAGCAGGGATGGAAGGAAAGAAAGGTGGTGCTCAGAAATCGTGCGCCGACACCCAGCCATGGGTAGCCTGCAGGGCTGCAGGCTGGAGACAGAGTTTTGGGGTGCAGGAGGTCTCCTATGCCCTTGGAGAGCTGATACAGGCTCAGAGAAGACTGGTGGCCCCACCGGGAGCCCTGGAGCTGGCACCGGAGGTGCCTGGCTGAGGCAGGTGCTTCCAACCCCCCCACCCCCAGACCGGCACACAAGCCACTCTGTTCTCCCAGAAGGACTCCACTGAGCCCTGGGGGCGAGTGAGCCCCAAGCCCGGATGGGGCTCTGGGGGCTGCCGCAGCACACACTACCCAGATTGCCTTCCTGTGGCCGTCACCCCAAACCAGAGGAGAGCCCTTCCTGAGCCTTGCCCACTGCAAGTGCTTTCTGCAGGCAGCAGTGAGGGCCTGGGAATGAGGGAGAGGTGGGCAGTTGGGGGGAGAGGTGAGGAAGTGGGGAGAGGTGAGTGAGAGGGGGGAGAGGGGGAAGGGAGGAGCAGGTAGGCAGGAGAGGGAGAGGTGGGCAGGGGAGGGGGGAGGCAGGCAGGGGCAGCAGGCCAGGCAGGACGCCCCGTGAAGGAGGAACTGGGGTGCTCCAGAGCCCCCCCCACTTCAGGGGTCACTGGCCCACGCCCCGGGAGGTCCCCCTCCCAGTGACGTAGATGTGGTGCTCAGTCGGCCTCCTGAGCAGCGCACCCAGCTCCCCTGCCCTCTTGCACCTGCGGGACTGAGCCCCGTGAGGGTGTGCATGGGCTTGGGGGCACAATGACACGGCCTGTGGCACTGCGGTGTGGGTGGGGTGGGGTGTGCACGGTGTGTGGTGTGCGTGTGCACGGTGCATGTGTGCGAGTCACTGCGGAGTGCTGCCAGGGCAACGTGGTTTCCAAGGAGATGCGGGAAGGCGGGGGCGCACTGTGGAGGGAGGTGCCCATGCGGAGCCCAGGCTCCCAGCCCCAGCCCAGCCAATTACTGCCCCCTCGGTGCCCGGACAGCCTTGCCCCCGGCGGGGCTGGACAGAGGCCGGTGGGGGGGCTGGGGGCTGGGGGACTGGACAGAGGCGGGGGGCTGGACAGAGGCCGGGGGCTGGGGGACTGCGGAGGATGGGGGCTGGACAGAGGCGGGGGGTTGGGGGGGCTAGGGGAGGCTGGACAGAGGTGGGGGGCTGGAGGTGCTGGACAGAGGCAGGGGGCTGGGGGACTGCGGGGGATGGGGGCTGGACAGAGGCGGGGGGTTGGGGGGGCTAGGGGAGGCTGGACAGAGGTGGGGGGCTGGAGGTGCTGGACAGAGGCAGGGGGCTGGGGGACTGTGGGAGGCTGGACAGAGGCAGGGGGGCTGGGGGGCTGGGGCACCGCGAACCCCACCCAGAGATGCCCCGGCCTGCAGGGCGAAGCTGACCCCAAGGCACTGAAGGCCCTGCTGAGAGCCACCCCTGCCCCCCAGGCCCACCATCTCCCCCTCGCGCCGCAGCAGGGTGGGGGAGCCCGCCAGGCAGGCGGCAGGCCATCCCGGGCCCCACTCCACCGCTAATTATTTTCCATGATGAACATGTTATTATGTCTTACACTCGAAATAATCAATTTGGAATCACCACTTTGATGAGTTAATGGGCACTTGGTGGGTGTCATCTGAGAATCTCTGCAGAGTACGGTTCTATTTTTAACAGCGGCTGCACCCGGTGCACCAGAGGACATGCCAGGCGGGCACGAGTGCCCACCTCCCGGTGTCTCCGTCTCCGTGTCTCTCAGCAAACACACCACCACCTCCCACTCCTCTGGGCTGTGGCCCGCGGCCGGGGGACGGCCAGTGAAGCTGCCCCACTCCCTGTGCCCGAACCAGGGTCCCCCTGTCGCCCGGCTAAGCCCTTGATGTGTGTCGCAGATGGAATGTCTGTGTCCTCCTCGGATTCAGAGGCTGGATCCTAACCCCCAGTGACATGGTACTTGGAGGTGGGCCTTTCAGGAGGAGATGAGATCACAGCGGTGGAGCCCCTGTGAATGGGGATCGGTGCCCTCATGAAAGAGACCCCAAGAGCTTCTTCATCCCTTCCTCCACGTGAGGACACAGAGAGAAGCAGGAAGTGGGCCCTGACCAGACTCTGAATCTGCAGGCATCCTGACCTCGGGCTCCCCGACCCCAGCGCGTGAGAAGCACGGCCCCCGGTCTGTGGTTGGTCTTATGGCCTCCCCGACGCACGAGGACGATGTGCCGTCAGCCTGCCAAGTCCTCCGGATGTTCTTCAGAACACCCACTTCTCTGGGGAGAACGCTGAGGCTCTGGTATTTGAAACCAGACAGTCTAGCCTCCTGCCCAAGGACGTCTACACTACCCATCCCAGTGTCATGGCCTGATGTCGACGGAACAAGCAGCAGCAGAATTTCAAGAGATGGGCCTGCTGCATTGCAAAGGCTGGCAATGGAAGTCGTCGGACGCTGCGGAGGAGCATGGGCAGAGCGGGGCTGACGAGGGGACTAAACAGCCTGTGGGCCAGGGCACCCCTGCCCCTGCCCCCCACAAACTCACTGACCTCCACTCCGCCGAGGGGACCCTAGCCTGGTTCCTGGGGGCACCTGCCTTGCGGTGCTTGGGCATCTATCTCTGGTCTTCCTAACCTTAGTAAGATGGAGCCCCGTTGGCTGCCCCCCTAACATTCACGCCCCCTTCCCAACAGCCTCCATCTCTTAAGGTGGGGATCCGTCTGCGTCCCAGGAACCTGACTCCATTGCCGGGTCTAGAGATAAAGCACACAACGTGGGCTGTCACCCTGTGTATTTCCTATCCCTTTGCCACAGTGATTCGTCCAAAAGTGGGCACGTTAGCCAACCCAGCTTAATTAATGCAAGCTCAGGACCTCTGCTTGGGACGTTGGGACAAAGGGGTCTTTCTTACCAGATATGACCATGAAAGCATGGAGCCCTAAGGAGCTGCCAGCAGCCATCCGGGACCTTCTAGGGGCAGAAATTAGAGATGAAAACACACACGTGTGTGCACAACTCACACCCATGCATTCTAACTGCCATGGTTCTTGTGGGTCAGATGGTCCTGGTTCCGGGGCACACAGGCACCGTCAGGAAAAGTGACCAGCAGATGGCCCCAGTTCAGTTTCCTCTTCAAAAACTGGGCAGCTCCAAGATCTGCTTTTTCCATTCGAGAAGAGCAGGAGACATCCAGACAGGATGGAGCGGCCCTCCTGTTGCTGCCAACTCCTGAGGAAGCCAGATGGCCTGTCCTCTGGCCCCCTCCAAGGCAAATCCTAGCTTCTCTGCAGTCCCACAAGTAGAAGACCAAATTCTCCTCGTTCCCTGTTTCGTTTCTGTGTTCTCTGGCCACATCCCACCCAGGAGGGAAGAGGAGCATGGAAATTCTTGCATAGCATTGCTCTCCAGGATGCCTGAGCCATTAAGCCTGCAGAGCTCGTAAGTCTATACTCAAGTGGTTGCTGGGCACTGGTGGGTTCATAGGGCTTTGTAGAACTCGTGAAAGCCAACGTCACAGTGAGATCTCCAAGGCGCCTTTCCAAGAACCAAGGTGTGGTATGACGGGAAGGAAAGGGATGGCCAGAAAAGAGCAAGTTTGCACTCACTGGTATTGTGAATTCGGGCAGATGTCCTCCGAGCTCATAAAATAAAGGGCTGGAGATGCCTGCAAAAGTATGCAAATCCTAAATTCAGCCTGTGAGCCACAGGAAACCTGAGAGGGTGTGCAGACCTACCACTCCAATGCTGATAGGTAGGCTCCCTGAGGAGCCTCATCTCTGCATCCCAGACGCTCAGGTTAAGCAGGTGTGGCTCTCAGTGAGGCTGTCCCCAGAGTGCCCCTGCTCTCCAGTGCCTGCCAGATGAGAGAGAGGACACTCTGTCTCTGGCACTGTCACTGTCCGATGCATTCAGCTGTATGGTCAAGACAGCCTCACACACGCTGGATAAAGGTCTCTGGAAGGGGATGTCTGGGTTGTTCAATGGTTGAGCATCTGGCTTTGGCTCAGGGCATGATCCTGGGGTGGGGATCAAGTCCCACATCGGGCTCCCTGCGAGAAGCCTGCCTCTCCCTCTTGCCTATGTCTCTGCCTCTCTGTGTGTCTCTCATGAATAAATAAAATCTTTTTTTCTTAAAGTCTCTGGGAGGTGGGGGGACCTACAAGAAGGAACAGAGTAGAATTCAAAGAAGCAAGAACCTCAGAAACACACAATCTCCCCAAGGAAGGAATGCCAGGAATGTGCCCACCAAAACAGGAAACAGGGCAACTGGGAGATACTATTTGGGAATATCATGTTCCCAATCTCCAAATGCAGAGCTTCATCAACATTTTTTAACAGGATTGTTGGGGGTAGAAAAATCCTTGGTAGAGTCAAGTTGGTATCATTATTGTCAAAAACGATGTCATCTGTTCAAAAATTATCTCATACATGTGTATATGACCCAGAAGCAATTTCCTAACGAGTTTCAAAAAATATTTTATATGAAGAGTATTACGGGTTTTGAATTCATCTTTAAAGATATGAAATGTAAAAAAAATAAAAAATAAAAAAATAAAGATATGAAATGTGCAACACTTTCCAAGATTGTGGGAACAACTGATTGACATAAGATGGAAATGAAACCAACAAATTTCAATTAAAAAAAAAATCACACAATTGTCAAATGGGATTGGGGCCCCTGGGTGGCTCAGTGGTTGAGCATTTGCCTTCGGCTCAGGGTGTGATCCCAGGGTCCTAGGATCGAGTCCCACATCAGGCTCCCTACAGGGGAGCCTGCTTCTCCCTCTGCCTGTGTCTCTGCCTCTCTTTGTGTGTCTCTCATGAATAAATAAATAAAATCTAAAAAAAAAAATGGGATTAAAAAACAAGTATCTTGATTTAGTAGCTGCAGTCCTCAACTTGCTTTTGCTGTTTGGATCTACACATCTTTGTGAGGCCTTGTTTCCACCTAGGATCACCACAAACAAGCATTGACATAAACAATTCAGAAGTAGACCTTCAAGTCACATTAAGGCAAAAAAAAAAAATTTTTTTTAAGCCGGAATTTTAAAAACTAATGAAGTATGGTCAATTTATTTCCTATAAAGCGTGAAGGCATTTCACTGGGGGAAAGGACAGTCTTTTAAAGAAATGGGGGATCCCCGGGTGGCGCAGCGGTTTGGCGCCTGCCTTTGGCCCAGGGCGCGATCCTGGAGACCCGGGATCGAATCCCACGTCGGGCTCCCGGTGCATGGAGCCAGCTTCTCCATCTGCCTGTGTCTCTGCCTCTCTCTCTCTGTATGACTATCGTAAATAAATAAAAATAAAAAAATAAAAATAAATAAATAAATGGTGGTATAACAACGGGATACTCATAGGCAAAAAAGATGAATCTCAACCCATATCTTTCACCATATATAAAAACAAACTCACAAGGAATGCAGACCTAAACTTCTAGAAGAAAACCTAGGAGAAAAATCTTGGATTAGGGAAAGATTTCTCAGACACAAAATAAAAAGCATACTCCATAAGAGAAAAAAAAATAATGAACTGGAATTCTTCTGAACTAAAAACTTCCACGCTCTGAGGAACATTGTTAAGAACACAGAAACACAAGCCTCAGACCGGGAGCAAATATTTGCAAAACACATTTCTGTTCAAGGACTCACGTCCAGCATATTTAAAGAACTCTCAGAACTTCATAATAGAAAACAACCCAATTTTTAAAAGTAAGCAAAATATTTTTAGAAGACACTTTGTTGAAGAAGGTATACGGATGGTAACCAAGCCCACGAAAAGTTGTTCAACGTCACTAATTGTTAGGGAATCATAAACTCAAACCACAACGAGATATAACACAGATATTGGAATAGCTAGGAATCTTTTGAAATCTGACGATAGCAAGTGAGGTGAGGATGCGGAACTCTCCGCGCGGGATCACAGGCCGGAGGCATACACTCAGACGACCCAGCAATCCGTACTGGACATGTGTGTTCCCACCAACACCCGTGTGTGAGTGTTTACAGCAGCTTTCTTCACCATCATCAAAAACTGGAAACATCCCAAATGCCCTTCAGCTGGTGACAGATAAAGAAGCGCAGCAAATCCCTACAAGAGGAGGCTACTCTGCAGTAAAAGGAGCAAGCCACCATGCACGCGGCACAGATGATGCACAAATGCATTATGTTATGGGAAGGACGCCAGACTCAGAAGGCTACGCGCTGCATGAGTCTATTAATAGCACAATCTGGAAAAGGTAAAACTATAGGAAGAGATGACAGATTATTAGTTTCCAGAGACCAAGGGGGAGGGGAGCTTTTGCTGGGCTAAGGGAACGAGTGTTACACAGCTTGACTGTGGTGCTGTTGACACAACTGTACTGTATGCACTCATCGAAACTCACAGGGCTGGCCACTAGCAAGGGTAAGTTTTGCCGCATGCAAATTCTACCCCAGGAACTGGACTTAAAAAAAAAAAGAGAGAGAGAGAGAGAATATGATCAGACTGACCACCACTTATATATATTTTTTATATTTTTATATTTTTAAAAAATATAAATTTGTAGGGGCAGCCTGGGTGGCTCAGGGGTTTAGCGCTGCTTTCAGCCCAGGGTGTGATCCTGGAGACCCGGGATCGAGTCCCATGTCGGGTTCCCTGCATGGGGTCTGCTTCTCCCTCTGCCTGTGTCTCTGCATCTCTCTCTCTCTCTCTCATGAATAAATAAATAAAATCTTAAAATATATATATATATATACATACTTGTAACAGGGAGGTAACATTTATTATCAATAAATGTGGCGGTTGTTCAAGTCAGGGAGCTAATGCCACGTCAAACAATATTATTTTAATATTAGTATTAACAGCAAACAATTAATATTATCAAGTTATTTTCAAAACTATTTATTCCACAGCTGTGCCGTTTGGGCTCTCAAGACAACCCTTTTGTCTTCTCCAACTTACACAGAGGTTGACGGCAGGTTGGAGCTCTGCATTTGGCGAGCAGGGGCCTGACATTCTCGAGCAGCACCTCCTTGGCATTTCCTGCACTGGAGGTTTGTGCCACCCACTGAGAGGGCACCTGAGATGCGCCAACATCCTGCGGGTCATGCAGCCTGCTGAGAAACACTGAGGGCGCAGATGGGTCACAGCTCATGTAATAGGTGGGGGCGGCAGACGACCAAGAAGAGGAGAGGTGGGGACTTAAAAAAGGAAGAATGTGCGGTGAGAAGCCTGTCGGGAGGGAAGAGGTGGAGGCCACCTAAGTGGTGCCACTTAGCAGCCCATCACCATCACGGCGGTCTGCTCTGCCAGGATTATGTGAGCAAAGCAGGCAAAGGGCTGAGGTCTAACCACCCACGAGCCAGTTCTCCCCCGCACTGGGGATCATCTCGGCCCATGAGCAAATAACGTAGTGACCCCATCACTCCCAACCAAAAGGGGTCACCAGCCCCTTGACCTCCGTGTAGTTTGACTGAAGACAAATAAATTCTCCTGTTTGTTTAAGGAAAGGTCTGCAAAGCCTGGAGCCCTGGGAAGGGACCTTTTTCATTCCACTTAAAGTAATAGACTCCCCTCAGGTCGCTGGTGCCCGGCCCCGGGGGTGAGAGGCAGGACAGGGGAGGCCCAGCTCTCTCCTGTCTACACTTGGGGCCACCACACAGTCTACTCTTGCTTTATTAGGTGAATGTACCATTACCTGGGGAGGGTGTGTTCCAGCTCCCAGGATGTTCCCAACATTCAGGAGAGTTGCCTGTCCCACAGCTGTCCTGGGTACAGAGGTGATGTTCTGGGAGCAAACAGACAAACTGTCAGATGGACAGACAGGGGCCCCACCTGGGAACTGGGAATCGGCATGCACAGGTTCAGTCTTGCTCTGAGCGGCTGGTCTGTGCATTTACCTACAGAGGGACCAGAGGACTGGCCAGTGACTTGCTGAACTAGGGTGTCACCCGTGGCTCCAGGGGCTCCTCCCATTCTTATAATCAACACCCTTCTTGCTTCTCTGAGCTGGCTCAGGCAGTCTCTGCTCCTTGAGTGATTATTTCCATTTTACTGATAAGCTCTGAGGCACTGGCAAATGAAGTCACTAGTCCAAGTGACATGGTCAGTAAGGGGACAGTGAAGAGCCAAGCCCAGATATGTTGGAGTCTGAAATCTGTGTTCCCCACACAGTGCTCCTGGTAGGGCAGCTTCCAGAGAAGTCGCCCCATTTCTGAATTCTTTCCAGAACCTTCCCTGGCGTATGCAGCTCTGGCTGCCTGTCAAAATCAACTACGGAACCTTGAAAAGAGATCTGATCCCTACAGAACCACCCACACCTGGCCCTCTCGCAGAAGAGAGCACAAGTCAGTCCTGGGAGCCACTGGACACACCCACTGGATCCAGCCTTGAACTGGTCAACTGTCTCCATTGCTTTAGGGACTCCAGAACCCCAAGCCATGCTGAGGAAAGGGCAGGAAGGGGTCAGAACGGCAGGGGAGGGGGAGCGGGGTACCTTCTGGGAGGCAGGCCGCTCAGGAAGGAAGATGCTTCCAGACAGGACCTCCTCCCAGGCCAGAGCAGGTGGACTGGGCCTGCTTGAGACTGCCCACCTGGGGAGAGGGTGGGGCACGGGGACCAGGCTCACAAGTGTTGGTGACGGGCAGGAGGGAAGTGTCCAAACTGCAGGTGAATCCTGCAAGGTAAGACGGGGCCAGAAAGACCCGGATTGCTCACCTCTGAACTCACCGCCCCCACCCAGTAGCTGGTGCTGATTTTTAGACTTTGGGGGTGAGAACTGGCGGTTGCTCTACCACCTGTTTGTGCTCCCCTGGAGCTGCCCTCCCCAGCCTTCCCAGGTCCGGCGAGACTTCACCGGAGACCACGAACGGCTGAGCTGTGGAGCCTGGCTTCTTTCCTTCTAACCGCCCATCAAAGTCTGTTAAGAAGCAGCAAAAATGCTGTTGCCCTGCATGTAAGGCTCTGGCCGACCCAGATAAGATGGGCTCCCCAGGCCCCACCAAGGGCCTGTGCCTCTGGGTCAGTGACTTTGACACAAGGACTGCAGGGCCCCGGGGATTAAGCTAAGCTTCTGTTAAGTCCCTGACCTTCCAGATAACATCATCCAAACCAAACCCACGGGACACTGCGGTTCTCCTCTCGACACAAATGCATCTCAGACGCTGCCAAGGAAGCTGTCAGCCTGACTGCCACGTCTGCTCCCAGTACTGTTCCCCTGGGGACAGCAGAGGGTCCCAGCCTTGAGGACACGTGCACACACACCTGCGACGCTGAAAGCTCGGCAGCCACCTGTCCGAAGCAGCAGGCTTGTAGCTGAACCAGCCACTTCCGACCCTGGGGAGGGCCACAAAGCCTGTGTCCTGACAATCTCTTCGAGGGCCGGTTCCCATCTCTGTGGGACTGGGAGGCGGTCTGCCCGCCCAGGCACGGGGGTCAGGCCCACTGGGCTGCTCTCTACCGCAACCGATGGTCCGCCGTTCCGGGCTCTTGATTGGCTGACACAGGCGTCCATCACCGACCAGGGAGTCAACAGGATGAATTCACGGCCTAGTGCGGCTGCTTAGGCAGAGCCGCCCTGGAACTGTGCACACAGGTGCATCCACGCACCTCACCTGGAACAGTCAGGTGACTGCACTTCCCGGCGGCTGGTGGAGCCTGTTCCCCGCCCGGTTCCCAGGTGGAGCTAGCTGAGGGGTTCCAACGGTTTGAGGCGGTGGGATGTGCAGGGTGGCCCATCCTCATTGGAGGGTCAAGTTCTTCCCGGAGCTATGATGTCCCCTCCCCGCGGAGGGGCACCTGCTTGCAGGTGTTGGTCTTCACACCCACCCTTGTTTCCGGGTGAGACGAAGGTGGAGCAGGGTCCTCACGCCACCCCATCTGCTCCCGACTTTGCACCTACAGCCTTAGCTGGGGACGAACATGACATTGCAGTCACCTGGTGGCTCCCAGAAACCTTCTGTCCCAGCATATCCATAGCTTCAGCCTTTCTAAACTCTGGGGAAGCAGTTTGTGGAAACTCTGTTCACCGGGGCCCGGGGTCATGCTGCACCCCCACTCTGCCCGGATCAGTCCGTGACCTTGGGCCCGTCCTTGAACCTCCCTGGGCCTCCCCTCCCCCTTTAGGAGGTGAGCGGGGTGAGGCCCCGTGTCTGTGGCCTCTCTCTGCTCCGAGGCCTGTGCATTTGCTTGCAACACCTCTCTACCTTCTCCCTGAGTCCAAATCTGGAAGAGAGTTAATCAGCCGCTGATAAAAATGCTTATGTTTTCCAACTTCTCCCTGGGCACCCTTTTGTGCTGCTGGTGTGTCTACCTGCATCTCTGGCTCCCAGGGAAAGGATTGTTTGATCTCACTGCACAGTGTCCTGATGATTAGCTCCATCTGGGCGACTGAAGAAATTCCAGCCATAAATAATGATGATTACAAAAATAATAACAGGCACAGTCTCCTCCCCACGTCAAGGCACTGGTTGCTTCCTCTTCTTTTTTTTTTTTTTAAATGCCACTCTGTGCCAAAGGCCTTCAGAAAAGGAGTTAATTAATATCCCTTGCTGTGGACTAATTCTCGTTTCAACATGTGGCTGTCATTTCCCTGTCATCATAGCTGATTTACAACAGGGTTTAATTAAATTCTCCGTACATTATTCAGCATTCTCCAAAGACAACACCAGAGAGGCCCGGGGTATTTAAAATGTCACCTGCTGAGACATATCACCTCTTCTTAAATAAATATGACAGTGATCAAACTTTGGCTAATTACAGTGACTTAGTTATTTGTTTGTATGTTTTAATATTTAATTGCTTTCATGTTCATCCAATTACCGAGCAACAGCAAATAGAAATTAACTTTTTATCAGCGTGTTCCCAGCCCAGCGAATAGGCGCCCCAAAGCCCATACAAGGGGAGCTGCCCAACCGGAGAGATCGCTGACGTGCTCCCAGCTCAGCGCACGGGGCGATTAAATTAAGGGAGAAGAACCCCGGGGCTCCTGCCCCAACTCCCAGCAGCCTGCATGGGGCTGAGCACCCAGCTTCCAGGAGCATCTCCCTCAAGACCTGCGCGGCTTGCAGAGCAGGCTCAGGGATTTAGCTCCATACCGCCACCCCATGGCCCCTTGGCACAATTGTCCCCTTCCTTGGGATGCTCCGCATTCCCTGGAAGGAGATGAGAGGACTCCGGTGACTTGTGTCCTCAAGCTCCCACACCGCGGCCTGCGATCTCTGCACCACGGAGCCTCTGTCTTCATGCTCCTCCGGCTCCGCTGGCCATCTGCTCCTCCTTACAAGTTCTAGCGCCTTCTGCCAAGCTCCCTGGGACAAAGGCAGCACCTGAGAACGCATCTACTGTGTGCCATTTATACCCCAGATTCCGGCAACTGGATGCCCCATCAGCTTAGAAGCGGGAGCCAGAATATGCACACAGCTTATCATGAGTGGTGTTCTGATCACACGCATTAGCCAGGCCCTGCGATGTCCCACAGGGCCCCCAAAAGCCGGTCCCTCTGGCGTTATCTTGAAAACTCCCACTCGCTCCGGCACATCATTTGACATTTCAACGTTTGCTTTTCTCCCAGACCTAACCTCAGTATCTCAATCTCTGCAGAATTTTAAAAAATAAAAAGGGATGAAGAATTAAGCCCTTCCTGGAACTCTCTCAGTGATTCCAAATTGGATAAGCCTCTTCTACCTCCAGCCGAACCCCCGCAGCCTCATGGGATGTTGGTTTAAATCGTTCAACTTTCCAAAAATAAAAATAATCTTTTCATGTACTTACATCTTATCTTCCCAGCTCAGCGGTAAGCTCCTTAAGGGGCGGGCCCAAAAACTAGCAGAGACTTAACCCATGGTAAAAGCTAAAGAAAATAGTAACTGGCCAGCCCCCGGCAGAACGGCCCATGAGTGACCTTATATAGGGTCTGGCTCACAAGGGGGCAGACAGGTGTCCTGGAAGGAAATCCATTTGTTCCTCTAGCAAGTAACACCTACTGTGCACTAAGCATGGGCTATCCAATGGCGATTAAACAACGCAAAGGCCCTGTCCTTGGTGCTGGAGAAAAGCACAAATAATGATGAGCTGAGGTGGGTGGCGGAGAAGGCAGAGAGCACAGGCACGGGGCCAAATGAGGAGACCTGGCCTGAGGAGCCAGCATGAACTGGCCCAGGAAGCCAGTGTGAGCTGACAGCTGATAAAGAGGAACCTATTCCATTTAGCAAAGAATAGAAGGCCATTTGGAACATTTTTCCTGGGGGCCCAGAGTGTATGCAAATAAACCCAGCCCGGAAAGAGAGATACTAATTGGCCCCAGCAGGTGCTTCCCCGGTCAGGGGTCAGCGCACAGTTCGCACCCCTGTGAGCGCCTCCATCGGGGTCCCTGAGGCTGCATGGATCACACCCACTCCTCTTCATATCCTGGAGATTTTTACCTTAAATTCACATCAAGTCCTGATTCCCATTTCCTCTCAAGCTAATTCCCCTTGACAGGCAAGACCTTAGAGAAAGCAAGAAGTCTTCAAATCCCTCGGCTTGGTCAGGAACTACTGAGACATCAAGGCAGCAGAGAATACAGCACAGCGGACCAAGACAAGGCCATGCATCAGGGAAGGGTCTGGACCTTAAGAACCTGGGGGAGAGGGGTGCCCTGCTGATATGGGGGTCCAGCTTTGATGGTTCCTTTGAAAAGCAAAAGCACCTCTACAGTATTGAAGTGATTCAGTTTATCCTTGTCAGAGCCCATCAGAACAGGCGAGTGGTAGGACTCAGGCCCCCTTCCTTAAGTGTCACTGGTTATCCTAGGGCAAGGCACAGAAAGCCCTGGCTGTCCCCATCTGAGCCCATCTAGAGGAGCAGGAGGGGCTGCTTAGACTATAGGAGGACATACAGGACACTTAGGACATGAAAAAAAGGATAGCGGTGGGCCAGAGGGAAAAATTAGTCAGTGATACAACTGCTGCTTGGAACCAAGCCACATGGAGAGGCAGCAGATGACAGCCAGCATCAGCCATCAGACTTGTAAGTAAACATACCTTTAGATGATTCCAGCACCAGTCTTTGAGCCATCCCATTTGATGCTGAGCAGAGTAAAGAAAAGCTGTCTCCACTGAGCCCATGAACAAAATTAATGCACTCATTGTTTAAATAACCTTGAAGTTTGGGTTTATTAGATAATACTAGGGAACCAGAACAATACCTATGATCAGTCTCAACCTTGTCCCTCTGATGGCAAAGGATATTACCACTTTTACCTTCAAAATGTATTAATTTGTTATCTGAATTTATTAATTCAGATATTTCTCATTCCAAATTCCCATCTGGGCTAAGGTGAAGAGTATCTTTTCTTTGGCTGATTTGTCATTCAGACAATTATTCAAGGAGTTACCTAAGCAACTTAATAATGTACCCAAGATGACAGGGGAAAATCTACTGTCAATTGAAACTGTCTTCAGGTACATCTATTATAACATGTATTTGCATATAAAGAGGTAACATTCCAATCACAAAGTAGCTTATCTGTTTGTTCTGGTCCTTACCAAGTAACTTTGAGACATTTGAGTACATTAAGTAAGTAGTCACTACAGGTGCTTGAAAATAACACAGCAGTGTTTCTTTAAAAACATCCTATAACCAGCTCATCTCCACAGCATTGCTCCAAGGACCCTGAAGCAAATCATAAGTAAATCCTTGAATTTTCTATATAGAGTTACCTCGACGAGAAGCAGCTCTGTCACAAATCCATACCTGCAATTCACGTGTATTGTCCTGTGACTTTCCATTTCGGACTTGTATCTGTAATCACTCTTCATTCTCTCTGTCCTCAGCAACTTGATATACTCAGCAGATCTCTACCAACAGCCAGGCAAACCTACTTCTTATCATACTCTTATCTTCACCCTCTTACCTAGAGTAACTGATTTTCTCTTTGTGATATGCCCTCAAAGGCCCAAACAGAAGCTTACATCAACCTATAGCCTGTATTTTCATTGAAAGCACCATTAAATTGAGGCCCCAGAAAGCTCAGGCCTTAGCAGTAAAGACCATGTCTTAGAGTGAGGGCCACACCCTAGATCCAAGTTGAAAACCAAAGCAGGTCCACCCAGACAAAGAATAAAACTAAACCTTGCAGGAAAGGAAGGATTCACCAACAGTTTAACCTCATGCTGAACAAAACTCAACATTTTTTAAAAGTAGGATAAGACAATATACACACCATACAACGTATCTTCTGAAATGCCCAGCATACAATAAAAAATTACTAGACATCTGAAGAAATAGAAAAATATGACCCATATCAAGAAAAGAACAGAAATTAATAGAAAAAGGTCTGAGCTAACCCACCTTAGCAGAAAAGGCCTTTAAAGCAGCTACTAAGAATGTGCTCACAAACTTAAATGAAGGTTGGTCATGAACAAAATAGGGGGAATATCAGTAAAGAAATAGAAAATATTGGGGAGCCTGGGTGGCTCAGTGGTTTAGCACTGCCTTCAGCCCAGGGTGTGATCCTGAAGACCCAGGATCGAGTCCCTTGTCGGGCTCCCTGCATGGAGCCTGCTTCTCCCTCTGCCTGTGTCTCTGCCTCTCTCTCTCTCTCTCTCTCTCTCTCTCTGTTTCTCATGAATAAATAAATAAAATCTTAAAAAAAAAAGAAATAGAAACTATTAAAAAGTAACCAAAATGTTCCCAGAACTTAAAAGTAAACTAATATTCACCGAGTAGGAGATTGGAGGCTATGGAAGCAAGGTTTAGTAAGCTTGAAAACAGGTCAATAGAAATTATTCCACCTGAAGGATAGAGAGAAAAAGATTTTGTAAAAACTAACAGAGATTTGATGATCTGTTGGACAAAATTATGTGGTATAGCATATATGTAAGTAGAGGGTTTTTAAAATATAAGTAGAGTTTTTAACAGAGAGGATAACGAGAATGGGACAGAAGAAATAATAGCTAAAATTATCCAAATTTGATTAAAAAAAAAAAACATTCGTTTACAGATCCAAGAATCTCAGAAAAACTCAAACAAGGTCAATTCAAAGCAACGCATATGTAGGTACACTAAAGTCAAACTACTAAAAAGCGAGAATGAGACAGGGGTGGGATCTTGAAAGCAGGCAGAAAAAAAAAAGGATGCATTACATAGAAACAACGTTAAAAATTATAGCTATTTTCTCAACAGGAATAGTCACAGCCAGAAGACAAGGGAGCAAAAATCTTAAAGAACTGGGGGTGGGGGTGAGATAGGGGGAATATTGTTGGTTCATGAGTCTACATCAAGTGAAAATAGCTTTCAGAAATGAGAATGAGACAAACACATTTGCAGATAATGAACTCTGAGAGAATCCTCTCCAGGAACCCGGCTTGACGAGAAATGCCTAAGGCAGTTCTTCAGGATGAAGGGAAATATTGCCACACAGAATTCAGATCTGCAAGAAGAAATCAAGAGCACCAGCCATGGTAAACATTAGGGGTAAATATAAAAAAGCACGTGATGTACTAGGGATCAGGTGTCCGACGGCCTGGGCTTCTATCTCAGTTCTTCCGATTCCTAGCTACGGGACCTCAGGCACTTCCTTAAAATAAACCTCAGTGTCCCCATCTGTAAAATGGGAATAATTCTAGGGCTGACTTTATAGGGTTGCAGGGGGATTCAATGAGAAAAACCAGGGTCAAGAGCATGATGTAGTGCCTGGTGCTGCCTCAAAGCCTTCACCTGTACGAGGTCTGCTAACCACTCAGCATCCTTGTTTGGCGGCTGTTGTTTCCATTTCAAGGGGAACCAGCAGAGCACAGACCAGGCATCCGTGAAGTGGGAGAGGATGGCCAAACTCAGACAAGCATAGCCTCAGAAGCACGCACTTGCTCTAGTGCACACCAGTGGCACCTAACCGTGGCTCCCCCATGGACCCCTTCTCAAGAATAATATTTAGAAGTGCAGAAAATGAAGTACATAGAATTACAGTGGTGGCTGATGACATTGAATGTCCGATCTTAAAATCTGTTGTAAAGATCAAGATAGTAGAATTCCTGTGCTTCTTCATCAATGCCTTATTTTTTTTCATCAATGCTTTAAATAAAACATAGTTGCTGCTTTAATAACCAACATGAGCTCTAAGTGATGACGAGCATGAAGAATATTTTGAGATACTGCAACACCTTTAATGTAGTGAAGAAACGGTTGTGAAAACCACAGTGATGTGTTGAGTCCATTTATAATGGAATGAAATGCTCATTTACAGTAGAACTTTGGTGAATCTGAGTCACCCGGGTGGCTCAGGTCATGATCCTGCGATCCTGGGGTCGAGTCCCGCATCAGGGCTCCCCGCAGGGAGCCTGCTTCTCCCTCTGCCTGTGTCTCTGCCTCTCTCTTTATGTCTCTCATGAATAAAGAAATAAAAAATTTTTTAAGATTTATTTATTTATTTTTAAAAGGTTTTATTTATTTATTAATGAGAGACACACAGAGAGAGAGAAGCAGGCTCCATGCAGGGAGCCCGATGTGGGAATCGATCCTGGGACTCCAGAATCAGGCCCTGGGCCGAAGGCAGGTGCTCAACCACTGAGCCACCCAGGGATCCCTATTTATTTATTTATTTATTTATTTATTTATTTATTTATTTATTTATTTATTTATGATAGACATAGAAAGAGAGGCAGAGACACAGGCAGAGGGATAAGCAGGCTCCATGCAGGGAACCTGATGTGGGACTCGATCCCGGGTCTCCAGGATCATGCTCTGGGCCAAAGGCAGGCACCAAACCACTGAGCCACCCAGGGAGCCCCAAGAAATAAATCTTTTTTTTAATTCTTTTTTTTTTTAAGATTTTATTTATTTATTCATGAGAGACACAGAGAGAGAGAGAGAGGCAGAGACACAGGCAGAGGGAGAAGCATGTGGGAAGCCCGATGTGGGACTCAATCCTGGGTCTCCAGGATCACACCCCGGGCTGAAGGCAGATGCTCAACCGCCGAGCCACCCAGGCGTCCCAGAAATAAAATCTTTAAAGAAAAAAAAAGAACTTTGATGAAACTAAAAATGTAAATCTGCCTCATCCAAGCTCCTGGACCCCAACAGGGCCATGAACGGCAGGTTAGGGACCTCAGGCGGTCTGGTCTGTGTTGCTTCTCAATAAATGTTAGCCACTCTTCTTTGGGATGTGGATTCCCTTTGTCTGCAGAAACCTCCGGACTCACTTCCTCAGAGGGAAACCAGATGCCTATCCATGCATGTGGACGCAATATTTTCCAGACAATTGCAAGGGGGTTCCAAGACCTCCGGAAGCCCTCCTTGGATCCCGGGCTAAGGAGCCCTCCTTCCTAAACAGGTGTCACGGTCCTTATCTGCTCAGGAGGAAAACGATCATGATCTCCCGAGAACACATAGTACTTTGAAAGAAAGAGAGAATGCAGAGAGCAGAACCAACCACTCAAGAACAGAAAGAAAATATCTTTCCCAGCCATCAGGGCCAGCAGGCAGCTGTGACCCAGCGTAGCCCGTTTACGAGACTGATGACTTAATGGGATCCACTTGGCAACGAGACGCGGGGTGAGGCCAGTGGAGGGCTGGAGACAGAGGGGACATATCACGTGATGCTGTTTGATGACACTAATTGCTCATAATGGCCCGAACCAGGAACCCAACCACAAGCCAACTCATTGTAAAAGCCATATAATAATGTTTAGGATAAGGGATTAATTTTTATAGCCATCGGGGCGCTGAACTTCTGCTGTAATACAGATTTATTACAAATTAAATTCTCTCCTCAAGTGGTTAATGTAAAGACACCGTACATGGCAGAAAGGACTCCCCGACCAGACCCCCCCGCTCAGGCTGTGCTGGGGACCAAGGGCGGGTGTTTGATGGGCTGCCACCCCCACCCGCAGACCCCTGTCCCCAAATGCCATGCGGCTCCCACGGGGTCTATCACCTCCTGTGCATCCCCCCGCAAGCTTATCCCCTCCTTGCCTCTCACGGACGGGACCAAGGGCACCCTGCAGGCCGCAGCCCACGGGCACTGCTTTCCCAGTTCAGACCCCCGAAGAGAAGCCGGGGGGTGGGCAGGGGGCCAGGCCGGAGCCTGCAGCTCCCCATGCTCTGACTTTCAGCCTTGTGCCCTCAGCCCCAGGAGTTTCACATTTGGGGAATAAATTTTGGTTTACTCTTGGCTGATGAAACCCCCTGCCCTTTCAGATGCAACAGATAGGGAACCCCTGGGGTTCTAGGGCCGGTCACATTTCCCTGTCCTCCCTCTGAGACAGCCAAGCCAGAAAGGGGTTTCTTGGCTGGGTCCCAGGCAGGCGAGGTATGGGCGCCCCCCCGGCCCCATCTCGCTGTCCCTGCAGCTCCCTGTTGACCTCGGGGAGCACGTCAGTGGCCAGAGCAGCGTTTGGAAGCAGCATCCGAGGCCCGGCTCCTGGCCTGCGTGCTGGTGCGGGGCCTGGGAATCTGTATGTTAAAGCACCTCCGCTGCTTTGACGGTGGGCTGTTGGAGAGCAGCTGCAGGAAACCCTTCTCCCTGGAAGGATCTCTAGCAGCCGTCTACACCATGCCCGCCCGAGCACAAGGACCCACTTCCTCCCCTACATAAACCAGCTTTCAGCCCGAGGAACAGTAGGCTATGAAGCACAGGGCACCTGGGTGCAGGTGGGGGCTGCTGAGAGGATAGCGGGGTGTCCGGGACACCTGTGCTTCTGGAACCTCCAGGTCACCTCCTCCCGAAGATGCAGGTTCTCAGGGACCTCTGCTAGGGGAGCTGGCTCTTGTCCAGACACGGACAGGGTGTAGTGAGGGGTCCCCACATGCAGGGGAGGGTACCCACACAGAGGGGGGACGCAGGCATTCAGCCAGGAACCAAACCCCCTGAGAGATGACGTGCAGAGTATTTGCAAATTTGATCCACACCCTGGATTCTAGGCATTTCCTTGACGCACCCACGGAGCTCAGATCACCTCCCGGCTGGCATCTTGGGGCTCTTGCCTTCAGAGGAGAATATGAGGGGCGCCTGAGTTGTTCCATCATGAAGCATCAGCCTTTGGCTCAGGCATGATCCCGGGGTTCTGGGATCGAGCCCTGCATCGGGCTCCCTGTTCAGCGGGAAGCCTGCTTCTCCCTCTCCTGCTCCCCCTGCTTGTGCTCTCTCTCCTTCTCTCTCTTTCTGTCATAAATAGATAAAATCTTTAAATAAAAAGAATGGAAAAGGCACCCAGAGTCCAGGAGGCAGAGACATGAGGGGAAGTCAAGCGCTGGGAGGGCTTGACCTCTCACCTCCTGGGTCCCCTAACATCTCAAATGTTAGCCCAGGCGCACCTGGCTGGCTCAGCCTATGGAACATGTGACTCTTGATCTCAGGGTGATGAGTTCAACCCCCACATTGGGCGTAGAGCCTCCTTAAAAATAAATGAATGGGTAGATGGATGGATAGATAGAGTTAGCCCAGATCTTTTCAAGACGCCGGGCAAAGGCCCTGTTCCTCCGGGTCACTCTCTTCCCTCCAACCTACCTGTGTTAGGGCCCCCTACCAGCCAGGCCCTGGGGACACAACACCCAAAGCAAAGTGCTGGCCCTCACAAAGGGGGGAAGAGAGACAGTAAGCAAGTAACTGAGATAATCACACGTGATGTCAGGTAGGATAAAAGCTGTGGAAACGAGGCAGGACATGCGGACGGGGAGTGAAAGCAGCTGCTCTTCAAGGTGGGTAGAGCCAGAGAAGGCCTCTCTGCTGAGCGGACACAGATGCAAGTGCGAGACATGTGGAACTCGGGGAGGGAACAGCATCCCAGGCAGAAGGAACAGCCTGTGCAAAGGCCCTGAGGCAGCACAGGGCACACGTGTTCAAGGAACACAAGCGGGCAGTGCAGCTCAGAAAGGAATAAACCGGGACTGGCTACTGCAGGGCCTCAGAGGCCAAGGCAAAGACGTACTTGTTTTTTTCATAAGACGGGAAGTCATGGGGGCTTTGGAGCAGAGGACCGACCTGATCTCACTTGTAAAAGGCTCACATCCGCGGCAAGGAGGCCGCTAGAGGGAGGGTGGGGGGTGCAGCCAGACGTGGTAGGAGATGTGGGTAACTGCAGCGGGGAGGGCCGGCGGCTTGGGCCAGGGGCAGCCGTAGAGGGCAGAAGACCACCATAGGCTTACTCGTCCACCCAGCAGGGGCATCGATGCTGACCAAGAAGCGTGGGGAGGAAGTGGACGACCCTTCCCTCCTCTGGGAGGGGGGCATTTAAGCCCCCAGACAGAAGGACGTTCGGATGCCCGCCCCCCCCAGCCATCCCACGTAAGGTCTTTGAGGTCCGTCCATGTTGTACTCACGCCAATATTTCATTCCTGTTTAAGGCTGAAGAGTATCCCATTGTACGGACACATCACGTCTTGCTTGTTCTCTCTCTCTTTTTAAAGATTTTATTCATTTATTAGACAGAGAGAGAGAGAGAGAGAGAACACAAGCTGGGGGAGTGGCAGGCAGAGGGAGAGAGAGAAGCAGACCCCCTCCCTGAGCAGGGAGCCAAAAGCGGGGCTCGATCCCAGGATCCAGGGATCACGACCTGAGCCCAAGGCACATGCTCACCCACTGAGCCACCGGGCGCCCTGCTTGTTCTGCTCTTGGTGGACACTGGGGTTGTTTCCCCCGCTTTGGCTGCTCGTGTGCACTCAAGTCCCTGCTCTCTGGGGCTCATAGCCGGGAGTGGAAGCTCTGGGTCGCGGAGCCCCTATACGTGACCTACTGGGGAACCGCCGGACTGTTGGCCAGGCGGCTGCACCATGTTACACCCCCACCCCCCAGCCCCAGCGGCACACGAGGGCCCCAACTTCCCCACGTGCTCATCAACACTGGTCATTTTCTGTTTTGGGGGGAGGGTTGGTTTTTTTCCAGTAATACGCCATCCGAGGAGGTGTGATGTGACGTCTCATTTTGGTTCCGATGTGCATTTTCCCAATGACTAATGGTGTTGGCTGACCTGGTTTTTGTTGCAATTAGTCGTGCTTTGTGAATATTCAAGGACCTCCTCAGAGATGCTCGGAGGCACCTGGCTGGTGTGATGGTCCGGGAGGGACTGGCACCCAGGGCTCCAAGGTGGGGCCAGGTGCGCCCATCGGGGGGTGCTGGGCAGGCCCCTCCCGGCACATCCCGCCGCCAGGCTGCCTCCGGAGCCGACCCTTCCAAATGCTCGTCTAAGGACACCTCCCACAAGGTCTCTGGAAGCCTTCGGGTGGATTCCAGCTCCACACACCCGCCTGGATTTAGACTCCAATTTGTGGACCCCTGGAAAGGTCTAGTTAAGCAGTAAAACTTTGGAGCTTTTTTTTCTGCCTGATTTTGCTATTAGAGAGAAAAACAAAATTTCCCCCATTTCCTTTGACTTTAGCCTTTCCAGTTCCTTTCGTAATCACTGTCTGAGAAAGCCCAGGTCATGAGAATGGTGGGCGCCTCCTCTGTGCTCCCCCTGCCACACACACACACGTGCACACTTCCCTCCGGCGTGCGCTGTGTGACGTCAGCCACCGAAGCACGTGAAGGGACTCCTGGCTCCAGCATGTCCTGTAGATAAGCTTTCCTCGTGAAAACAGCCATCCCTGACCAGCTCGGGAAGTAGATTTGGACTGGACGTTGTCTTAAAGCAGAACTTCTTAGGACACCTGAGTGGCTCAGTGCGCCTCCCTTCAGCCCTGGGCGTGATCCTGAGGTCCCGGGACCAAGTCCCGCATCGGGCTCCCCGCAGGGAGCCTGCTCCTCCCTCTGCCTGTGTCTCTGCCTCTCTCTGTGTGTGTCTCTCATGAATAAATAAATAAAATGTTAAAAAAAAGCAGAATTTCTTTTTTTTTTTTTTTTTTTAAAGCAGAATTTCTTGACACCTACAGCGGTAGTGCCTCCCTAGATGCATGACCCTAACATTTAATGGCTTCATGTCCCCAAATTTCCACGGTGGAATATTTTGGAAGAGCACCAGATATGGGAGGCCTAAAAGTCACAAGTGCCTGACCTGGGCCATGTTCTGAGCTTCTCTGCCTCTCTCTCTCTCTCTCTCTCTCTTTCCATCTGTAAAATGGGCATGACGTGACCTCTTTCATCTACTCCAGAGTCTAGGGTATGAGGACGCAAGGTCTCTCACTGGAGGTAAGGGCGTAAGATCCTGGTTGCTTTGGAAATTTAAAGGAAGGCAAGGTCATTCCTCGTGGTGGGCATCATCACCCAAGGCTCTGTGAGCAGAGGAGGGAGGTTGTGAAGAATGAGTCCACGTGATTCTGCGGGACGTGGCGTCAAGACTCAGCGCCCGCAGCCACCCAGGCCCCCGGGAGCAGTCACGCCCTGTACCCTCCCTAGTGGCCACGAGGGTGGCGGGGACATACGCCCTGGTCCCCACACCAGGAGGCCCTCTCAGCACGTGGGCCGCAGGTACGAACAGCTGTAGAACAGCTGGTGGAACAGTCGGGGAGGGCTGGGCACAGGGTCCCTCCTCCATCAGTCATTCCTCTCTCTTTTACTGGAATCCTTCACCCCCCATTCATCGCTAAAACCGAGAGCACTGTGGTATGATCATAAAGGTAAATACGTAATTACAGTAGGTGGTAGGTTTAAAAAAAAAACAACAACAACATGCAAGCTGATTATTTATTTATCCAACCAACTGGAAACACATGAGTGAAACCATCCTACTCTGACAGGTGAACATAGTCATAATTGCTCCTTAAACATGTATTTAAGTGTTGATCTGTTGTGTAAATATATTTTTAAAAGAGCACGTTTTGAGAAAACATCTTTGAGGGGGAATGTGCTGGGCAGGGGGCTCGGAGCGTGAAAACATCTTGGCGCGTTCCAGCACACGCATTCCGGAAGTTTCTCCTCCTATCAGAGCAGATGTTTTTAGGGACTTGGGATACAGCTGCTAGAAATACATTTTTGTGTTTATGTGTTTATCTATTCATTTAGAGAGGGAGGGAGAGAGAGAGGAGGGGAGGGGCAGAGGGAGAGCATCCCCAGCGAGCTTCACGCCTAGCGCTGAGCCCAACGACCCCACGACCCCAAGATCATGACCTGAGCCGAAATCAAGACCTAGATGCTCAACCGACTGAGCCACCGAGGCGCCCCTTAGAAATACATTTGGGAATCGAATTTTCCAAGAGATTCTATACCCGTCAGCTCAGGCTGCCGCAGCAAAGCACCACGGGCTGGGTGACTCTAGCAACAATCTATTTTCCCCCAATTCTGGAGGCTGGACTCAGATCCGGGAGTGGGCAGGGCTGGTTCCTTCTGAGGCCTGTGTGCTTGGCGTGCAGACGGCCGCCTTCTCCCTCTGTGTGTGGGGGTGTGTGTCCCCAGCTCCACTTTTTATAAGGACGCCAGTCCTACTGGGTTAGGGCCACCCTCATGACCCCACTTAACCTTAATGATCCCTTCAAAGACCCTGTCTCCGTATCCTGAGGTGCTGGCGTCTGAAGGGGGCAGGGTATCCAGGCCACACCAGCCAACGTCCGCAAGCTGGCGCTGCCTGGGGACGAGGGACCCGTGGACCCGTGTCCAGCATCATTCCCAGGGCTCTCCTGTAAGAGCACCTGGGTCCAGCCACTGGCTTTATCTTTAAGGATAAATACACCAGAGGGTGATTTAACATGATGATAAATACATGCCTCAAAGGCAGAGAAAACATTCCAGAAAGTTCCACACTTGAAGGACTGTCCTGATGGGGGAACAGGTGATTTCCAGGGTCAACCTTAGACGCCCCACGAGGTGGCTGGGAGCGGAGGAGGGGAGGGCAGCCTCACTGCAGGGCCTGGCCAGCCGGGGATGGCCCCCACCGCCATCCGTGGGCAGCCCCCTCGCAGGCTCGTTAGCCATCCCCAGCTTTCAGGGGTGCTTCTCCTAGCTCTTCCCCAGGGAGGGGGAACACAGGCCCGAGGCCAGAGCCTCTCTGACATGTGTCAGGTCCAATCACCAGCTCTTCTGAGAACACCTTCCTCTCTGGCGCCCTCACCTCTGGCCGTGCCAGGGGTGCACAGAGACACCCCTAATGATGCCGGGCAGGCAGCCCCAACAGCACACGCCCCTCCCCGCTCTCCCAGGTCAGTGGAAGGGCCACCACCAACCGCACGGTCCCTGCGGCCATCACCCCCAGTTTAGAACAGAGTGCGGTGAAGGGTGGGGGCCCCCTGAGCGGCCCTCACCTTCCTGGCTGGCCCGTCCCTCCCCGGCAGCGGAGAGAAGAGGACAAACCCACTTCCCAGGGCCTGGGGGGGCCGCAGTGCCCCCCAGCCCTGTGCCCGGCCCACACCCTGCCTCCTGTCCTATGTCATCATGCTTACCTCGTGTGCTGTTTACCCCACAGCCCTTGGGCGTTTCAAGTCCTGCACCCAGACAGAGAACGGAAGTGCACATTCTCACCCCCCCACCCCCCTGCCCATTCAGAAGTGCTCTCTGCTATTATATGAGCGGGTGTTCCAGAAGCTTCCTCAGCTGGCTCTGGCCCAGGCGGCTCTGCCTGCGGCCTCCCGAGTGGGCCCAGGTGGGCCGTCCTGTCAACAATGGGCACTCTGTCCCCTGACCCCTCTGTCCCCCCTTTGTCTCCCCCACCCCAGGAGGGAGTAGTGAGGGGAGGGGGTAGAGGGAGGGAAGGATGGTGCCCATGGTGTGACAGCTCATGGGGGGCCAGCCCTGAGCTTCCAGACTCTCCCCACCCCGCGGGCCTCCTGGAAGCGCACAGAGAGGTGGCGGCACTGAGCACCTTGGTGGGCAGGCCGCAGGGTGGGGGGGTGGGGAACAGGGAGCTGACACCTAGAACCTTGCGGGAAGGAAGGTGTTAAAAAGCAGGGGCGGGGAGGAGGGGTATGTGTGCTGCAGGGGAGGAGAGAGAAGGGGTCCTCCCAGGCGTCCTGGGCCGCAGAGAGGAGCAGACAGGTAAACAAAGGCAGGGTCCAGCTTGCCTCCCGCACCCGCCTCCCAGGTGACCACTGTTTTTCTTCTTTCCCCCCACCCCCCCCATAACTGAGCCGTGTTCCAAAGTGGAGGCAAGGTCCCCAGGGTGGGGGGGGGCGCGGGGACCAGAGGAAGAGGGGCCTCTGCTGGGAGGACATGACGGGAAAGGCTTGGCTGGAACCCTTGGGTCTCCCCCAAGACCACACACACAGTCCAGGTGCACCGCGCAGCTCTGAGCCAAGCCTGGAGCCGGCGTCCACACTGGGGGCCCAGATGTGGGCCCCTGGACGACCCAGGGGATTTGCCCTCGGTGGCCCAGGCCCCACCACGCCGGGCACCGGGCAAGACCCACACCCCGGGGTGCCACAGCTCCTTTCCCGGCTCTTCTGTAGGGTGGCTGGCAAGGAGTCCGCGCTGCGGTGGCACCAGATGGTGGCAGGGAGGGGGAGGGAAGGGGCCTCACAGAGCCCGTCGGGGCATCTCCGTGGGAGCCCTGCACAGGAGCCCCCCACCCTGGTGGCCTGGGCCCGCACCCTGGCCTGCCCTGCCCTGGAGGCCACATGCATTCCCAGCCCAGCCCCTGCCTGGGGAGGGAGGCTCGGTGTTCCTGGGCAGGGGGGAGGCGCCGGGGGCAGGCGGGGGGGGGGGGGGGGCTCCCCAGGGTCAGCCTTCCCGCGCCCCACGTGGGGAAGGTCAGCAAGCCAGACGAGCCTGCGGCGGGGGCTCCTTCTTCCCTCTCACAGCCCAGAACGCCGGAGCCCATCACTGCTCTCTTGGTAGGATTTGTAGGATTTTTTTTTAAATCCTGCATATTACAAGACCAGAATTAAGCTCTGATGAATGCAGTATTAATTAATTACGCGAAGATCCGGTGGAGCCTGAGAGGGGTGAGGAGGGAGGGGCGGCCCGCAGATGGCAGGGGCGGGGCTTCTCTGCCTTGGGAGGCTTACCTGCAGCAGCAGATGTGGCTCCGCACAATGCAAGCCCCTGGCACCATCACGCGGAGTGGGGGTGTGGGGGGGGGCTGGGGCCGCGGTGCTCCCCCCCACCCCCGTGCAGGGAGGAGGGGAGGGGGGCCCTGGCTCGGCCACCGTCTTCTGTCTCTGCAGGTGCCAATCGGAAACCTTGGAAACGCATCCCGCGCGGTCCTGAGCCCGGCCAGGTGCCGGGGCCTGCTGGGGCTGGAGCACCTCTTGGGTCTCTTCTGTCCCTAACACGGAGCGTGAGCATCGCCGGCGCGGTCCTCGTCAGCGAGAGGCAGGTTGTCCCCCTTAAACAGCCCTCAAGTCTGAGTCCCCGGGATAGGGGCCACAGAAACCTGGCAAAACAAGATGACTCCCCTGAGGACAAATGTAAGACTGCACTCGAAGATCACGACCGGGGACCCATAGCCTGGGCTTTAAACTGCTCGGATGTGAGCGGCCACTTCCCAGGTGGCTCTGGGATACGGCCACACACACCACCCCCCACCCCACCCCCGCCGCGTGCCTGCAGCCTGACCTGAGACAAGCATCTCCGCCCTCGGGAGCAGACCTGACGTGTCCTCTCGGGCAGGATCTGGGGTGCCAGGCTGGGGTCTCCAGGCTGGGCCAGGAAGGAAGAGAGAGAAACGGGACACACGGGTCCCCCGTGATGGTCCCTCCTCTATAGGCCAATCACATCCTCTTTCTCCCTGACGGGAACGTTGTCAGAACGGAGGGTCTCGCATCATGGTGAGCGACAAGGCCTTCCATTATGAACTGGGATGGTTGTGTCCCTCTAAAATTCGTCTGCTAAATCCTAGTGCCCAGTGTGGTGGGGTTGGAGGTACGGATGGGGCCCTCGTCCCTTGGGAGCGAGGTCAGCGAGGACAGCGGCGGGATGGCCTGATGGGGCGGTGGGAAGGGGGTCCCCACAGACTCGTAAGCTCGAGGTGCAGGGGGTGAACCGTCCAGCCAGGGGTGGCGGGAGCCAGTGGACGCGGCGCTGGGAGCTGAGCACGCGTCCAGGACATGTGGTCCCGACCCTCTGGTGCCTGTCGTGAAGGGCGTTTATTTCACGAGCATTTGCATCCGCGGAAGCCCTGGTTCCCAGCCCGGAGGCGTCAGCATCTGGCAGCAAAGCCGCAATGGAGCAGTCAGCCCTCCCCACCTCAGACTTATTTCGTGGCCACGGGTGTCTCCCAAAAGGAGCCCGCGGCTGTGGTGACCGAGGTCCCCGAGGTCCCCGAGGTCAACTCACAAGGAAAGGGCCTAGCAAGGCCCCAGCACAAGGTGCATCGCGATGCTACTTGAACCACGGCGCTGGAGAAGTGACCGGAGCAGCCTCGGAGAGGGAGAGGCCACTTGCCAAGGACAGAAGTGGCACCAAGGCTACCCCGGCAGCAGGGCCTGGAAGACCAAAGAGCAACAACATCAGTTTCCGGAGCAGTGATTTTCTTTTCTTTTCTTTTTTAAGATTTTATTTATTTATTTGACAGAGAGAGCGAGCGAGCACACAAGCAGGGGGAGCGGCAGAGGGAGAGGGAGAAGCAGACTGCCTGCCAAACAGGGAGCCTGACTCGGGGCTCGATCCCAGGACCCCAGGATCATGACCTGAGCCCAAAGCAGATGCTCAACGAACTGAGCACCCCCCCAGGTGCCCCAGAGCACTGATTTTCAACGACCACTCCACACCAAAGTGTGAAGGCGGAACCAAGACATTGCCAGGCGAAGCCTCAGGAAACGTACCTCTCTGGGTTTTTGGGAAGCCCCTGGGAGACACCTGATCTGGGAGCCACAACCCCGTGGGAAGGAAAGACAATTTGCACGTTGATAGGGAGGAGGGGATGTGGCAACCTCAGGGAACAGCCAGAGCTCAGGAGGGGTGTGGGGGGATCCATCGGGTGGGGTGGGAGCCACTCATGAGGCATCTGATGTAACCATCGTAAGGAACATTGAGTGTGGTGTCAGAGAATTTAGGAGCAAATTGCAGCCGAGACCTAGTCAACTGTGTAACCAAATAATATCTAATTAGACATTATTAACGCATATATATGTTAACTCTAAGACACAAGAAAGGAAATGTAGCCATAATCATAGCATTTATCTCGGTGGTGAAAATTACGTGGTTTTTCCCCTAAGCCCTTGTTGCATGATCCCAATAATCCAAAGACTAAGTAATGATTTTTAGCCCAACGTGCGCCCTATCAGATGGACAGAGACCAGGCAAGGGGGTGGGGGTGGGAAAGATGATGCTGTGGTAAATCTTCATCTTCCGCCACGGGATGTTGAAGGTAATGTCAAGAAACGTCACAGAAGTCCGTTATGGAGACGTGGGCCAAAACCAGGTGAAATATGCTTGAAAAAGGGACCTCAGGGGATCCCTGGGTGGCGCAGCGGTTTGGCGCCTGCCTTTGGCCCAGGGCACGATCCTGGAGACTCGGGATCAAATCCCACGTCAGGCTCCCGGTGCATGGAGCCTGCTTCTCCCTCTGCCTGTGTCCCTGCCTCTCTCTCTCTCTGTGACTGTCATAAATAAATAAAAAAAAAATTAAAAAAAAAAAAAAAGAAAAAGGGACCTCAGAGGTGAGGTGGGAAGACGTCTTAGTCCATTCAGGCTGCTGTCACCAAGTACCAAAAAAGAGGAGCTTATAAGCAACAGAATTGAATGTCTCGGGGTGCCTGGGGGGGCTCAGTCGGTGAAGCGTGTGCCTTCGGCTCAGGTCATACATGACCCTGGGGTCCTGGGACGGAGTCCCGCGTCGGGCTCCCTGCTCACTGGGGCCTCTGCTTCTCCCTCTCTCTCTGCCCCTCCTCCTGCTCCTGCTCTCTCTCTCTACCAAATAAATAAAATCTTTAAGAAGAAAGGAAGAGGGCAGCCCCGGTGGCTCAGCAGTTTGGTGCCACCTTTGGCCCAGGGCATGATCCTGGAGACCCGGGATCGAGTCCCACATTGGGCTCTGCCCAGGGAGCCTGCTTCTCCTTCTGCCTCTCTCTGTGTGTCTGTGTCTCTCGTGAATAAATAAAAATAAAAAATCTTAAATAAATAAATAAATAAATAAATAAATAAATAAATAAATAAATAGAAAGAAAGAAAATGGAAGGAAGGAAGGAAGGAAGGAAGGAAGGAAGGAAGGAAGGAAGGAAGGAAGGAAAGGAATGTCTCATAGCTGTAGAGGCTGAAGTCCAAGGTCAAGCTGCCAGCAGATACGGCATCTGGTGACGGTCCCCACCTGGTTCACAGGCCATCCTCTTACTGGGTCCTCTGACGGCATCAAGGGCTGCTAGTGAAGGGCCCTGAGCACACTCCTGGGGCTTGTCCTCATGACCTCGTCACCTCCCAGGCACCATCACCTTACGGGCTGACGTTCCCACCTATGCCTTTTAGGGAGAGGGACACATTCATTTCACTGCAGAGACAAAGGGCATGAACCTCGTGACTTTTTCTACTTTCGCTTTAATATTATCAAACGTGTAAAAAGCTAGGCGCCCATGTTAATGTCATTAAAAAGTCATCTTGAAAGCATATAGATAAAAAAATAAAAATTAAAACATTTTTTAAAAAAAGAAAGCATCTCGAGTTCAACGTTCTTACGTTTACAGCCAAATACGGAATTAATAACCGGGACATACCTTCCAAAGATCTAGAGTATATGCCAGGAAGGTGAAAACACAATCTATAGAGAAAAATCCGGAAGACTTAGAACACTCGTGAGAAAACCAGAGAGGCAAAGAAGACAAAAGCATTCAAACCGAATGTGTTTGTTATAACAATAAAAGTAAATGAGTGAAACTCCCTTATTTAAAAACAAACAAACTTACAAGCACATGCTGTTTACCAGAAGCACTTCCACAACAAAAGAGAAATCAAATATTAAGGAGAGATGGAAATATAAAACAGCAAACACGAGCAGGTAAAGGCAAACAGAGCGCACAGGTGGGAACGTCCTCAACACAGCACCAAGAGCGAAAGATACGGAGACGCACAGTTATTTTATGATCAAAGATAGAATCCAAAAAAAGAAAGATACAATCCATGGGCAGTCCCTGTGGCTCAGCAGTTTAGCATCGCCTCCGGCCCAAGGTGTGATCCTGGAGACCCGGGATCGAGTCCCACGTCGGGCTCCCTACATGGGGCCTGCTTCTCCCTCTGCCTGTGTCTCTGCCTCTCTCTGTGTGTCTCTCATGAATAAATAAATAAAATCTTAAAAAAAAAAAAACCACAAAGATAGAATCCACACGGGAAACGTTACGCCATTCGTCACACCGCAGGTTAACTTGGAGTTGAAACGTATCAACAAAAAAGTGGCCAAATACAAAAAGAATCAGAAGGGCAGTGGTCGGCAATGACCACCTCTCTCGGTTGAGAGTCAAGTGGATGAAAAAAAATAGACCAAGTATTTTTTTTTTTAGACCAAGTATTTTAATGACACAATTCATAAGGTTAAATTACTCTCTCCCCATGTCTATAAATAGACCAGGAGGTAGAGTGTGATAGCCAGCCCCCAAGATGACCCGTGTGTCTACTCCCTTCCTGCGTGGGGCTGAGGATGGTCTGCGTAACCAGCCCAGCACACAGGAGTTAGGGTGCGGCACTTCCAAGATTGGGGTATGAGAGACATCACAGCTCCTGTTCCGGTGGTGTTCTTTCTTTTCCCGTGGGTCACTCCCTCGGGGGACGCCAGGTGTAACATGAAGACAGGCCCGCGTGGCAAGGAACCCACATGGCTTCTGCCAACAGCCAACAGGAATGGAGCCGTCTTGGAAACAAATCCTCGGGCCCGAGTCAAGCCCTCCCGTGGCAGCTGCCTTGGCCAACATCGCATCACTTCTTGAAAGACCCTGGGCAAGTCCTTCCCCCGTCCACTGCCCCTCAGCTCCTGAGCCACAGAGCCTGGGAGTGAATTACTGCCTGTTGGTTTGAAGCTACTGTTTGAGAATAATTCGTTATGTAGATGACTAATAGATGGGTGGGAAAAAATAGCTTTTTCATAATATGCCCTCTTTCTGAACATCAGTGGAGAGGTTACACAATTGATTATACATTGGGTCACAAAGTAGATCTTTTCCAAGTGCTTTCTTTTCTAGCCACGTACAGGTCACATCTGATAAGGAATGTCTATACCCGGATTTAAAAAGAAAGAAAGAAAATTATTACCAGACCCTGCGATGAGGCATTACGGTCGCCTAAAAGTCAAGATGATAACATCTGGCTCCAATATCGGGTGGCGGTTGTATGGTTTTATCCTCTCATTAAGGGTATTTATTTTTTAAGAGGATATGTGGCTTGACTGCACATTACTGCTGACGTAGCTTAAATATTTCGAATGCATAAAATTCTTTAACTCTTTCCATTTCTTGCCACATTCAGGTTTTCCAACCACGGACACAACTGAGAGATGTTTATTTCTACCCCACTCTGGCAGTATCAATGTGCTAGGCGCTGCATTTGCTAGCTGGAGCGAGCCATATATTTTTAAGGGTACGTGTGATCTAGACACCAAACTATTTCCCAACAAACAGCAAGTTCTGCTCTGTTCATGTGGGATAGATAAAGCTAAATCCAGGAACACAGCACATAGCCAAGCTTATAGTAAAATCCAGGAAATACAGTCTCTGTGAACTTTGGACCATTACGTTGTTGGCCTCCAGAATAAGAATAAAACGTTTACAATTGTATTAGTTAACGCCACAATTTTATTTTATTTTATTTTATTTTATTTTATTATTTTATTTTATTTACTTATTTATTTTTTAACGCCACAATTTTAATAGTTAATTTTTTAATGCTAATTTCTGTTACTAATTCTCCATCTTATTATACTGAAGTCAGATGTAGTCAGTAATGGTTCTTCTTTGGGGGTTTTATTAAGGTTTTCTTTGCGGCGCAGCCTAGAATCAGCTTTCATTCATGTCCATGGTCACTCAAAGAAAAAATACACTACCACCAGGGGATGGTTAACGTACTCCCGTCAGCTCCAGCATCTCTGCAGCCTTACGTATCTCTAGTCTGCTTTTCCCGTTATGTGTGGAGAGAGGCAAGCCATACATAGTCCACTGACCTGCTCGCCCTCCTGGCTCATCCACCTGGGCCTCTAGATCTCATGCCACGTTGTTTGGGGGGCACGTGTTCCACTATGGTGGCCCCTTTGTTCCACTTAGCACTTCTGCCCTTGAGCTGACTGCTTTCCAGTACCAGTAATATGACCCTGATACTTCTGTTTGTGTTTGGTTGATCTAGCATGTTTTTTCCTTTTTCTGTGTTTAACTTGACTGAATTGCTTTGTTTAATATGTGTTCCTTATAAACACTATATAACGGAGTTTGTTTTCCGACCCAATTCTAGAGTCCTTTCCTTTTAATGGGTGATTTATGCCATTTACATTAATTGATATAAATGAAATAGGTGGTCCTAACTATATTATTAAATATCATTAGCTATCGTTTTCAATATTTTTTCTCTTTATTACTCTAGGTCTGTTATTTTCATGTGCATATATATCAAATATTTATATAAGTATGTATTTTATGTACATATAAAATATACCTATGCATATTTTATATAACATTTAAAATATTTTTAATACATAATAAATCATAATAGTATTAATAAAATATAAAGTATAGTTGTGTGTGTATATATGTGTGTGTGTGCCTGTCTGATTTTCTCTGTGATACAAGTACCACCATCCACCCAGGCACACAGTAACAAATTCATAAGTCACTTAAGTTCCCCGCTCCATTCATTCCATCAAGAGCCAGTGCCTGGCTCTTTGACATATCTCTCAAATCTATCATTTCCTCTTCAGTCTCTGCCTTATGCCAGATTCTTTTTTTTTTTTTTAAAGATTTATTTATTTATGATAGAAATAGAGAGCGAGAGAGAGAGAGGCAGAGACACAGGAGGAGGGAGAAGCAGACTCCATGCCGGGAGCCTGACGTGGGACTCAATCCCAGGACTCCAGGATCGTGCCCTGGGCCAAATCGACATAGTCTTCTCGCAGCTGATAGGGATCCCTGTCTAAAACTGCACCGCCCAATATGGTAGGCGAGTTTACGTAAAATTAAAAATTCAATTCTTCAGACGCCCCGGCCACTTTTCAAATGTTTAATAGCCACATGGGTCTCATGGCTGCTGCACCAGAGAGCTCCACCGTGAAACTCTGATGTGGCTGCAGAAAGTTCCTTTGCACAGCTCTGTTTTAGATTCAGATCTGTGTTGTTCCCCTTCAGGAAAAGCCTTTAGTAGCTCTGATGGTTTGCAAAGCACAGCTCAAATTCCTCACCATGGCCCTCCAGGCTCTTCACAACGTGGCCCCTGCCTGTATGCTGCCTTCTCTCCTGCCCATTTCCAGATTTCCTCTCCAGCTCCAGGGAATTATTTGCCTGTCTTTGACCACCGTGCACTGCATCTCTTTGATGCTCTGATGTTCACCGCTCCCTCAACCAAGTGCTGCCTCTTCCCAGGCAGATTGTCTCTCCGGCATCCCTCTGGCCTTCGCACTCTGGCTCCCACAGCCTCTGGACCAACCCTGCTCTGAACTATAGTTACGAGACGGGCATCTGTCTTCCCCACCAAGCTACAAACCCCTGAGAAGAGGTCCTGCCTTTTATGACTTAGATTCCCCACAGGAAGCGTATTACTGGCACACAGAGGTTCTCAAGACAAACATTCCTTAAATGAACAAACAGGTAATCACATGAATGGAGGCCAAGGAGCACAAGTGACGCTCATGTGTTCAGGGAGCAGTAAAGGGACTGATTGATAACAGAGCCTGGGAGGTGGGCAGATTCCACCTTGCGGCAGTTTCAGTCCACACCGATGATCAAACTGGATGGATTCAGGGCTTTGAAGGCACGCACGATTGCAAAGAGCAAGTTCAATTTCCTTTGGGAGCTGCCGAACATTAAATTAACCTTTTTAATCCTTGAAAAGCGGCGCAAACGCAGTCTGCACACTTTGTGTGCTCTGCAGCTGACTGGGGTAGGGGGGAACACCAGCCTTTGGAGCATTAGAGAGAAAGCTATTAAAGCTGCGTATTTTTTAAAAGAGAGAGAGAGTATAAAGAAGAATTACGAGAAGCCCCCGAAATTACAAGTGTGGGTTACAGTAATTGCTAAATTACAGAGCTCCAGCTTTATTAGACACACACCCCCTCGGCTTCTGCCGATTTCTAGGGCTGTCTTGAGCTGACAAAAGCCAAAAAGCCCTGTGGGAAGTCTGGCAGGGAGCTGAATGGGGCTAATGGGAGCCCCCCTTGTGGGTGAGGCTGGGACGCAGAAGTCTGGGTCAAGACCAGGGCAGTTTCTGTTTTCTAGTTATGAATTCATATGTGGGGGGTGGGGTAGACAATGTACCATGTGCTGGGGTTTGGAGGTAGAACTGGGGTGTTCACATTTTCCTACTACGTGGAAGCAGCCGTGGCCTGTGGCCAGTTGATTTGGAAATCCTGAGATTTATTCCGGGGTCTTTGAGGGCCCTGGATCCAGCAGAGAAGGCCCTTCATCAGGCTGACGGTCATCATTTTCTCCATCCACAGCCTTAACATCTAAGCTCGGTGTCCTGTTCAATAGCACTCCCCCTCTATACACCTGCCTGCCGCCATGCCAGCCACAGATGGGCACATACCACCTACCTTTTACGCAGAGACACACATTAACTTTACCATGCTGTCATCTTCTCTCCCAAACACTAAAGAGAAAGACCTCAGCTTACCTTCAAAACACCGGAAGCGAGTGGCAAAATGAATCTAATGAATGCTACATCCAAGCCCAGACCCGGCTCAACTGGACACTAGATGGCTTAGCCCCTCACACTTAGGGCCTGAAAGAAGAAGGGTCATTTTCTTTTTTCCAAGAGGAATGCATTTAATTTTTCCAGGAGAAATGTATTTAATTTTTCCAGCAGAAATGTATTTATGTTGCACACTCCTGGCTTTATTACATATAGCATTTGGGGTAAATAAATTACATGCAAAGAAACAGGAAAATGTGACCCATAATCAGGAGAAAAACTGTCAGTAGAAGTAGACCCAGAGATGGTTGAGATGTTAGAATGACTGGACAAGGACTTTATGATAAAGATGTTAAAAGATCTAGTAGGGAAGGAGGCAGCAGGCGAATAGGGCAGCAGAAAGGGCACCAGATGGGGCTGCAAACAGCTCACCATCTCCTCTGCTGTCAGCTCTGCCCTCCACCTTCTGGCTGGTTTTCATTCCTTTTTTTTTTTAGATTTTATTTTTAAGTGATCTCTATGTCCACTACTTTGGGGCTTGAATCATAATCCTGAGATCAAGAGTCACATGACTAAGCCAGCCAGCCAGGCATCCTTGGTTTTCATTCCTTTTGACTCCGGGGCAGAGAAGCAAGTTGAGGCCATCCCATCAGCTTCAGGATGTTGGTGATAATGGTGGTGATGGTGGATGGTGATGATAGTGGTGATGGTGATGGTGCTGGTCATGGTGGTGATGGTGATGGTGATGGTAGTTGTCATCATCTGCTTGGGCAGATATAACAAAATAGCATAGACTGGGTGGTTTAAAAACAGAAATTCATTCTTTACACTTCTGTACCTCGGGGAGTTAAGATCAAGGTGCTGACATTTGTTCCTGGTGAGAGTCAGCTCCGTGCCTTGTAGACAGCTGCCTTCTCACTGTGATCAAATGTGCTTAAATGGCCTCTGCTCAGTGTGTGCACATGGAGAGAGCAAGCAATCTTGTCTCTTCTTATAAGACATGAATCACGTCCTGAAGGCACCACCCTCAAGACTTCATCTAAACCTAATGTTTAATCACCTGCCAAAGGCCCCCCTTCCAACTTCCATTACATTGGGGGTTAGGCTCTGACATATGAATCTGGGGGGACACAGACATGCAGCCTGCAGCAGGAGTGATGCTGCTGCTGCTGGTGCTGGCGATGCTGATGGCTAACACCTGTGCCACCGTCTTTATTGACCAGACACTATTCTATGTACTTCACACGAACCATCTCACACGAACAGTTACTAGGTATAGTTTCCCCATCATTTTGCATATGGGGAAACTGAGGCATGGACCCAGGTTAAGTCACCCAGCTGGTAAGTAGAAGAACCAATATTCAAAGCCAGCTGCAGAGAACACTGCCCTTGGATGATCTTTGCAAATATACACAGCCCAAGGACCTGCAAAAAATTAAGGGGGCAGATGTATGCATTGTCTAGAGAAATGAGCCTTTAAGAAAATAAAAAGTAGGACGCCTGGGCGGCTGGGAAGTTTAGCACCTGCCTTCGGCCCAGGGCGTGATCCTGGAGACCCGGGATCGAGTCCCACATCGGGGTCCCTGCGTGGAGCCTGCTTCTCCCTCTGCCTGTGTCTCTGCTTCTCTCTGTGTGTCTCTCATGAGTAAATAAATAAAATCTTCTAAAAAAAAAAAGAGAAAGAAAGAAAAGAAAATGTAGATAAGCAGCTCATAGGACTGCAACCTAGAATTCTCTACCCTCCTCACATTTGCTTGAAGGCTGAGTCTCCAGGGGGCACAACTGTAGGAGTTCTGCAGATGGGCTTTTGCTTCATCAGTGCATATCGCTAGTCTTCGTTTTACTGGGCTTCGCAGGGCTGAATTTGTAACACAGGTTTTTTTTTTGTTGTTTGTTTGTTTGTTTGTTTTTTGTAACGCAGGTTTTATACTCACTGCTGGCCTGTCACCAGAGGGCTCACCTCCCAGCCAGTCGTCTGTACAGTTGCGATGTCAGTCTCTGGGCCCTAATCCCAAAAAGCAGATGACCCCAACACTCACCATCGGGAGTAAACCCCCAAGCCAGTGGCTCTCTTGATCCTTCGGGTTTCCCTGTATTCCATGTTACGGGGGCACGCATGTTTGCTGGAGTGCTCACAGGTGTGCACACAGACACACGCGCCCTACTCTGAGACCACAGGTGGACCAGCGCAATGAGATTTAATAACGTGGCTGTGTTCCAGCCCCTCTCCTCCCAGGGAGGGCGGCAGCAGAGGAAGGGTGCCCAGAGCAGCACCCAGAGCACGCGGCACCTGAAGGAGGAACCCTGGGAGCCAGGCCTCTGCCGCCACCCCACTGCATGACCTGCCTCCTCATCTGGGAGGTGGAACCAGCAGCCCCCGATGTGCCTCCTGCAAAGACACCACTTGAGTGGGAATCTCCATAAAGCCTGAAGCACTGAACAAAAACCCAGAGCTCTCTGTTAGAGGAAAAGACTTTTGTCTCCCCCACGTACCCCCAGCTGCCCTGGAGAGGGGCAGAGAAAGGCAAAGGATGGGGAGCTGGATGGGGAGGGGATCATCTGCAGGAACCTCCACTCAGCAGCGGGCAGACTGCAGACCTGCCCCAGAGCCAGAGCCAGAGCCAGAGCCAGAGCCAGAGCCAGAGCCAGGATCCGGGTCCCTCCCACAGCAGTGGGGTCCGGTTGGGGCTGTGCCCGGGCCACCCAACAGTGGAGCTCCAAAGATGCTACTGAGCCCTGTAATGAGTGGCCCCCTTGGGTTACTCTGGTTGCAAGTCCTGAGACTCAGCAACCCCCACCCCAGGCCAAGGCTACACCCTCACCCTCGCAGCTCATGACCCACCGGGAGGCACTGCTGGTCCTACCTCCGCACCCCCCCCTGCTCCCCGCAGCGGTCACAGCCCCTCCTGCTTGCTGCTCACCCTGGCTGGGCTGGAGAGGCTGCCCCTGGGGTTCCTGAGCGCCCTGCCTGGGCGGGTCCTTGGCGCCTCCCCTGCGCAGTCCCTCCATGTGGCTGTTTCCTTCGGGGGACTTAGATTTCTTCATGGGACAGGCTCTGAGGAAGTCATTAATCAGGGAGGTGGAGGGGCCCTGGCGGTTCTCCAGGTGCCAGGTGATCAACTGATGCTGGAGTCCCTGGCACCTGAGGGGGCGGAGAGGGAAAAGGAGGAGGGGGGAGAAGGGGGGGAGGGGGAGGGTGGAGGGGATAAGGGGGGAGGAGGAGAAAAGGAGAGGAGGGGGAAGAGAGGGAGGAGGAGAGGGAGGAGGAGGAGGGAATAGAAGGATAGAAGGAGGGGGAGGACAGGGAGGAGGGAGAGGGATGGGAGATGGGGGTGGGTGGAAGGAGGAGGGGATAAGGGGAGAGGAGGGGAAGAAGAGAAAAGGGAGGGGAAGGAAGGAGAAGGCGCAGGGGGAGGGGACAGACAGGAGGGGGAGGGGTGAGAGGGAGGAGGGTTGAGGGGGAAGAGGGAGGGGAGAGGGAGAAGGAGGAGGGGGAAAAGGGAGGGGGAGGAAGGAGGGGAGAGGGAGTGAGAGGAGGGGGAAGGGAGGAGAGGGAGGAGGGGGAGGAGGGTGTTGAGGGAAGGTGCAGCAGCTCCCTGGCAGTGACTCTCTCAGAGGAATTAGTCTATGAATCAGGCGACACGCAAGGTCCTTGTGGTTACCCGCACTCCCTCATCGTCCTCATTACCGTGCCGTCCTCCCTGACGGAAGGAAGATGCCCCCGCCGGGCCAGGGCACTCATTGGGCCCACTCTCCCCGGGCCCCACTCCTCTATGGGGACCGCGGTCTGCCTGCAGGTCAGCGGCTGAGCGGCGGCCCCAGGACCCTGCCTGGCGCTCCTGTGGAGGACTTGGGGCGTAGGGTGTCCCGGGAGCTGCCCTGCTGTCCTCTGGGAGCTCCGGGCAGGGGCGCGGCGGGAGGGCTGGGGCTCACACAGGCAGGAGGAAGGAGGGTGGCCAGGCCAGCTTTGCAGGGGTGCAGGGAGGGGCTTGGCTTGGCTGGAATCAGCCCCCTGCCCCCGCCTCCCACGCCCCCTGCCGCTTCCAGCCTCCCAGCCTCGGGGTCCCTTCCAGCTCTGCGCTCCCCGACTCAGGCCTTTGCACAAAGGGAGCCCATCATGGGTGGGTCCCCCACCACACCACCTTCCTGGCCTGGAACTTCAATATGTGCTCTCCGAGGGGGCACCTGCTGGGGTCCTCCTGGGGCCCCACTCGAGAGCCGCCCGCTGCCCACTGGAGTCTGCGTGGGGAAGGGGCTCAGAAGTGAGCGTTTCAGGAACAGAGTCGATCAGGGTTCTGTGCCGCGGCCCCGAGCTCCGCAGGCCGCAGCGGATGGTGGCTCGCAGGACTTCCCCAGACGCTCTGCCCACCTGCCCGCAGCGACGAGGAGCGCCCCGGTGAGCCGGGCAGAGGGGGGAGGCTGAGGGAACAGCAGTCCTGGGGCCCCTCCTGCGTCTGGGTCTACACAGACCCTTCCAGCCGGGCTTCCCAAGGGTTTCCAGCAGCTCCCGGCAACCAGGCGCCTCTCTCATCTGAGGACAGGGATGGCCTGTGCACCTCCAGCCCCCGGGGCGCGGCCCACTTGTAAAAACGTAGCTATTCTCACTTATTAAGATAGATGTACAGGATGCTCTAATGTACCGCTATTAAAATCCTGTTTTCAAAGCAAACAAACAAAAAAAACACAAAACAAAACATACCGAAGTGGGGAAATCCTCACGGGTAAGTGAAAGCACAGGTTACAAAAGGAACCTGCTCCCTCTGAGCTCAGTTTTAGAAAAACAACAAAGTTTGCAGAAGCATTTAAAAGCACCTCTCCAAATAAATAAATAAACAGATAATAAATAAATAAATAAATGAATGAATAATAAATAAATAAACAACAAATAAACAAATAAATAAATAAAAAATAAAAGCACCTCTCCCCCTGGTGCGTGGGCCGGTGGTTCCCGCGTTCACTGTTACAGTGGTTGTTTCTGGGCTTTTCTCTTTTTTCCACCCTGGGGGTGGGGGCAGGGCTGGGTGTGCAGCCAGCCGGGGTCAGGGGTCAGCAGTGGGACCGCAGCCCCCCGGGGGGGGGGGGGGCAGGCTCTCAGGCTCAGCTCCTCATGGCGACATTTCTCTCCATCAGTGATGGACCCATGTGCTGGCGTCAGGCCCGCGTCCCTGACACAGCTGGTTCTGGTCGCCCGGGCCCCTCCTGATTGTGCCTTGGGCGGCGCACACATCTGGAAAGCGTTCTAGGCGCCAAGGCAGGAAATGCATCTGGTCTGCGCAGTGAGTCCCAATTTCCACCATCCGGGACACCGGAGCTGGGCCCAACCTACTTGGAAGCCTGTCTCCCCTCTCTTCCCTCAGGGGGAGCGATGGGGAAGCAGGGAGCTGGGGGCGGGGGAGGGGAAGGGGAAGGCCGGGGACAGAGGGCTCCTGCCTGGCCGAGGCAGCCTCACCTGAGCTCCGAGTCAGCAGCGCCACCTGCTTGGGCTCAGTGGGGGCGGGGGACCCCGCAGGGTGGAACCTGGCACAGGATGCCTCCGAACCGTCAGCATTGTGGGCAGGTACAGCAGTTCCCTGGCAGTGAGCACACGGGGGTCCGGCCCAGGAGTCTGCATGGCTCTCACCCTCCCTCCTGCCCCCCTACATCCTCTCCCCAGCACCCCTAACACCCAATCAAGCAGGATACAAGCATGCCCAGGAAGCATTATGGTAATTATGCCTCCCCTCCCCTCCCCTCCCCTCCCCTCCCCCCAGCCAGAGTTGGCGCTGGGGAAAAGGACGGTGGGCTTTGTATTTCCTTTGGTGTTTTTTTTTTTTTGTTTTGTTTTGTTTTTCTGGCATTTCCACATTCCACATTGTCTACTGTGTTCACGTTACTTTCCTAGTCAGAAAGTAATGCTTAAAGACGGGAGGAGGCACGGCCATGAATACAGATCCAAAAGGAGACCCCTTAGCTGATTTCCATCTGGCTTCTCCCCCAGGTGGAGGCCACCTGCCATGGATCCTCGCCGGATGCCAACGCGCACACACAAGCAGGGTCTGGAAACCCCGTCCCCCTAAAAAAAAGACCCCTGTTGATTGAATCGCTTTTCTGGCTTGTTCAAACCCCGCAGCCCAGAGCAGGGAAGGCGTGAGCACTGGACACCTGGTCACCACAGCCCCCTCGGGACATCCCACCCCCACACAGGTGCTCAGAGTCCTAATGACGCTATGGCTGGTCCTTGGGGCCTCCCGAGCACCCCCAGGATGTCTGGCAAGCTCAGCCCAGACCGTGCAACTCCTTAAGGAGCCCCGTGGGCCAAAGGAGACCAAGACCAGGACCGTGGGCGGTGGGAGAAGGGTCGGGGTGGTATGGGGTCTACAGAGGGTGAGCAACTTGTCTAGCTCACCCAGGACCTTCCTGGTTTTAGCACTAAAAGTGGCACATCCCTGGAAACCCCACATGTGCAGGCAAACTGGGACAGTTGGTCACCTGGATCAACAATAGGGGAGAGTCCCGGTCACTGCAGGGAGTCTCGGGCTGCCCTGGGATGGGAAAGGCAGGTGGGCTGGGCGGAGAGCCGGCCTCCTGGTACCTGTGGGGCTGGCGAGTGAGGGACCAGCAGCACGGGGCCAGGCAGCCAGCGAGGCACAGGAAGTGAGCCCTCAGGAGGAAGGGGCCAGATTCCTGAGCTGAGGTCAAGGCCTGGAGAGGGTCCAGCCCAGAGAGAGCAGCTGCCGGACAGGGATGTCCAGCAGGGGTGAAAATGGGGACAGTTTTAGTCTAGAGGAGGGACAGGGCTTCGGGGTCAAGGAACTGCCCCCCTCCCAGGTGGACCCTGTCCTCCTGTGCTCCTGGCAGATGTCAGCCTGTGGGTGACACACCCCAGAAGCCTGGAAGCAGAGGCTCTACGTGGCCACTGTCCATCTCCATTGATTCATTCGGGTAAGAAACCCATTTACCTCCTGCAAAAGGAGCCAACCTGCCCCACAGAGAGGGCAGGGGGTGGCGGGGGGAGCCGAGGGGCTGCAGTAATCCTGACGCCCCCCAGCCTGTCGGCAGCAGAGCAAACCTTAAACCCACATCATCTGAGTCCCAATGCGGGGACTTCTGCTTTCCACCTCAGCCACCCCTGCCGCCACCTTGTCCCTGAGGCCCAGAGATGGAGGCAGAAGGGGATGCCTGGGCTGGAACAGCACCCACCTTCCCCCGAATTCATGTCCTTGCAGAACCTCAGAACGTGGCCTTATTTGCAAACAGCATCTTTGCAGGTGTAAGGTAAGGACGGGATGAAGCCACCCTGGATTAAGGTGGGCCCCAAACCCAATGGGAGTGCCAGGCAAGAAATCGGGCAAGAAATCGGTTTCTGTCTGCAAGGACAAAAGCACAGAGGAGGCCAGAGCCAGGCACAGCCTGCCGACACCCTAATCTTGGGCTCTTGGCCTCCAGAACAGTCACAGAATGGGGCACCTGGTTGGCTCAGGGCGTGATCCCGGGGTCCTGGGGTCAAGTCCTGCACCGGGCTCCCTGCAGGGAACCTGCTTCTCCCTCTGCCTCTCTTAAATAAATAAAATCTTAAAAAAGAAAAAAAAAAGCACTGGGAGAGTGAATTTTTGTCGTTTTAGGCAGCCCCAGAGATCCCCTGGACACGCAGAGGCGCCCTGGGGGTCGCGGTGGTTTCAAGCCAAAGGGCTTGGGTCCAGAACGCCCGGGCTCGCGCCCCCTGCCCACGGCACCCTCCGGAACCTGTCTCCTCCCCGTTCTCTAGGCACAAACTCGCCGGTGTGGAAATACTGTCAAATACTGACCAATTCATAGGGTCCAATCTGATAGGGCGGATTTTAAGAAGAAAAACTTTATTTCCAACAATATAGGAACAGAAGCAGCTGGCAGCGCCTCCCCGTGGGAAACCCTCCCAAGCCTCCTTCAGTGAATAAATTAGGAAAGCTCTGCCCTTGGCTTTCCAGAGAAACGAGTGCTTCTGGATTCCCCGAAACCGGCGTCCCCGCCACCATTAAACAGCCCCCCACACCCAGCAAGCACCCCGGTGCCGGCTTCCTCTGGAAGGAAGGCCGCGCCTCCGGGGCCAGGAAGAGGAACACATCCCCCCTTCCAGGTTTGCTTTCGGACATTTATTTCAGGAAATACATTTTCAACTTTGTTATTTATACAAAAAGACGAATTTCTCAGGAGGCACATAGCAAAAGGCCACTGCGGAACAGATCCCAGTGAAAGTCACAATTTTTTCAAGGTCTGGCTACAGAGAAGGAAAGCGAGTCCACCCGGCCGGGGAGGCCACCGCTCGCCCTGCGCCCCGCTGCTGGAGGTGGAGGTGTCCTTCGCAATCTTGGTTTTGGCAAAAACACGGCAAGTCGGCAAGTCAACGGTTTCACTGAGGGGTCCTTCCTGTCTTGGGTGGGGAGTGACACGTGATGCACACACATCGTAGGCGTGCAAACACACACACCTCTGCACAGGCCTCTCTGCACCCCCTTCCTCCACTGCTGTTCTCACGGGCTGCAGTGAGCCGGCCTGGGGGGTGCAGACAGACATGCACCTCACCTGGGTCTCATCTCACCTGCCCTCTGCTGTGAGAGGGTCCCTGCTGGTCTCCGGGGGAGACAGAGGGTGAAGGAGCAGGACCAGGAGCGACCGGCACAGCCCTACTTGGAAAACCCCGTCTGCAGCCTGACGACGGGCCATGTGCACCTGACTCCTGACCTCTCCTTCTCTGGGGGGTGGGGGGGTCTTTACGATGGGCTCTGGGGTGCAGGAGCCCAGGCACATTTAGGGCCATGAAAAGCTCCTGGGGTCATGGTGTCAGCAAGGCCTGGCCCGGGAGGGCTGAATGTGTACCTGGGGTGGCCGCCCGGGCATAATTTAACCAGAGCATCTTGGGCCAAAGAGGTGTCTAAACAGACAGACGGACACACACGCTCTCTCCCAGTTCCCAGTTCCGTGGGGCGGTGCAGGGCAGACACCGGGGCCACTAGGGCCACTCTGACAGGCCCAGGCTCGGCCCACAGGCCCCTCCTTCCTTCCGGCACAGTCACCTCCTCCTCATCTCCTCCACCAGATTCACTTGCTTGGACCTTCCCCAGAATCATGGGGGTGGGCTGGAGTGGGGTGCATCCTTTTCCTTCCCTTGAAGGCTCAATCAAATCCTGGGGGGAGGGGGGTGACGGAGAGATGGAGGCACACCTCTCTCTATCTGACTTGTCCCCAGTTCCGGCGGAGGGGACGGCGGGGGATAGGACGCTGGCTCGTGGACGGCTGAGATAAAGGCACTTTCTGCTCCAGGACGGGCTCGTGGGGGCTCGAGGGGGGGTGAGGGGCGGGCAGCAGGCAGCCAGTGGGCCTCGCTGGGTCTAAGCAATCGGCAACTTGCATCTCATGGAATCAACTCTTCTCCCCATGGGTGGGGCAAGGGCGGGGGCTCTCTGAGATCCGGGTCTGAGTTAGGGCCCTTAGGGCCTGGGGCCGCGCAGGGAGGGGGCGGGAGGGGGCTCCGTGTCTCCCCCCCCTGCACCACCCTGACCCGATCAGAGGCTGTGGAGGGAGCTGCGCCCCGGAATGGGGACTGACGCTGAATGGGGGGCCCCTCCTGCCCCCCCAGACCTCGGGGACAGCCAGAGGGGCGCGGCCTCTCCGAAGCCCAGGCCGGTCCAGGCCCCGGAGTCAGCGGCTAATAACGCGCGTACTCAGGAGGGCACACGGCGTGTCGTTACTCGGCAGCGTGTCAGGGGGCGGAGGACGATGACGAACGGAGGAAATGATATAAAATAAGACGGGGCACGTGGGCAGGCCTGGGGGTGGTGCTGGAGAGGACTGGGGGGCAGGGTCCCGGGGGCAGGGCGGGTGGGTTACATCTCCTGGGCTTCGGGCCCCTTCTCGTCGACGCCGTTGGACACGGCGCTGCTGCCTTCGTGCAGGCGCTTCACCCGGTAGGCCTCGAAGTGGATGGTGCTGGTAATGTCCTTAATGTTTTGCATGTGTGTCCTGGAGGGGGGACACGACACAGGGAGGTCACAAGACGGGGCCGACCCCAGTCCCCCCTGGCTTTCAGGGGGCCCCCCCAGGAGGGGCCAGCAGGTGGGCCAGGGCCCAGGCCTGGCGGGGTTGTGGGTGCTGTCTCCGAGGCACAAGAACACAAACATCCCACTGCTTGTGCCCCCGTCCCCCCGTGTCAAGTCTAAGGGCAGGGGCTGGGTGTGAACTCAGAGGGGACAACACTGGAATGCCCTTGCTGCCACCTAGAAGCCCCAGGCCATTGGCCAGGTCGGGCGGGGGCGGTGGGGGGTGGGCAAGGACCAGTGGTCCTGGGGCCAGGGCCTGAGCTGGAGTGCTGGTCGACCCCACTGGTCCTATGCTCGGGTTTTCCCTCCCTTGCAGCCCAGGCCCTCAGGACAGACTGGAAAGTGGCAGGGGGTGGGGGTGGGGGGATGGGGCGGTGTCTTCTGCTGCCAGGCTTTCCAACATGGTGGGGTCACCCCCCGAAGCCACAGCCCATCCCCCCAACTTAGAGGCCCCAAGAGATAGCCTTGTCCCTCCCCTTGACTTCATTCCTGGAATGCATCTACCTGCTGAGAATCGGGGAGCCCCTGGTGCCACAGCAGGAGCCCCCACCCACCCCCACTCCTGCTCTACAGGCTTAGGGGTGGCCACCCAGGGGACACCAAGGAGCCTCAGCTAGGTCAAAGCAGTCCGGTCAGAGGACACTGGGATGGGAGTGGGGGATGCCGCCCCCATGCCTGGCACCAAAGGCCCCTGGGGCCCTGAATCTAATGGACCCAGGCTGCAAGGTGAGAACCTGGCCCCCTTCCCACCCAGGTGACATCATCTAGAGGAAGAATTTCTACTTCCTGCTTCATTTCCATGGCAGTGTTTTAGGCCAACGGACTTCGGAGGTTCTCCTGGGGGAGGTCGGGCCAGCTGCTGTCCAGGCCTGCTCCCCCACTGCCCACACTCCTCATTCAGGGGCCTCTCGGGGCCTTCAGGGGGCCAAGCCGACAGCCCACAGCCCTGACTCACCTGATAAGGAGGTCCCGAAGGTAGGCAAACTCACAGTGGGTGGTGTTCTCAACTGAGGAGCAGAGACAGAGGAGCTTTAATGTCACCCGAAGGCCCTCCCCAGCCCTGCCGCTCCCCTCCCTGAGAGGTTCTGGTGCCAAGAGGAGTCTGGGCAGGTGGGCATGGGAGTCACCACCCCACAGGGGAGCACTGGGTCCCTCACGGGCACCCGGCTCTGCGGATATGACCGTGGCAGGCCCGACAGGGCTCCTGTTCTCCGGAGGGTTCTGGCTGAGTGGTGACAGGACACAGGAACCCTCCACCCAGCAGTGGGCTACGGGCAGGAGGGCCGGGGTTGGGGGCTCCTGGGGGGGCTCAGTGGGTGAAGCATCTGCCTTCAGCTCAGGTCACGATCCTGGGGTCCTGGGATTGAGCCCCGCATTGGGCTCCCTGCTCAGTGGGGAGCCTACTTCTCCCTCTGCCTGTGTCTCTGCCGCTCCCCCTGCTTGTGCGCTCCCCCCCCCCCCCGTAAATACATAACACCTTGGCTGGAGCGGTGGGGCCACAGCTCCTCACTGGGAACCAGGGAGGCTCCTGGGAAGAGCAGGACGTCCCAGGGGATCCCTGAAGCCGGGACAGGGTCAGGAGTTGAAGGTGGCGTCCTAAAGACCCTGTGCCCCAGCGGGCGCTCTCCCACACGCGTTAGCATTCACATTGCGCTCTGGCTGCAGGGGACAGTTCTGGGGACGTGGGAAGACGGGGCAGGGAGGGGTCCCCCGGGTCCCCCATGAGGATCTGAGTGGCACCCCCGTGGTGGCTGGGGGCGCAGCTGGTGGCAGTCTCATTGCTGGCCTCATCACTAAGCCGCACCACCGGGGTGTGTGATTGTCGCGCACCGGCAGGCCGCTAACCGTCTACACCGCAGGCGGGCACAGAGCACGCACGGAGAGGCATCAGGTGCGGGGCGCCTGCACGTTTAATCCAATCTCCTCACACCCCACAAGCCAGCACCACGGCCCCTCCTCTGCGGTCTCAGGAACTGGGGCTCACAGGGCAGGGAACGAGTCTGTCCCCCTGCCGCCCCGTAAGCTGCCAGGCAGGGCTGCGGAGAAAAAGCCCCAGTGCCTCTGCCTTGCCGAGCCCTTGAGCTCTAGATCTTATTCCAGTTGCTGCTTGCCTGGCTTCCGCCCTCCATGCGCCTCTGACACCCCCACCCGCACAGGGCTGTGCCTGTACTAGAACCTTCCACCGCCCGGAACATGGCGTTGCTACAAGCAGGGAGAATGGGCGGGAAGAGCAGAGCCCCAAGCTGGGAGTGTGAGCATGAGTGTGGCTGCTTCCCCTGGCCTCGGCTTGAGTCTTCCTGGCCTCCCTGACTCTCGGTTTCCTCCTCTGTAAAGTAGGGGCTCAAAGGTCACCCACATCTCAGGGCCTTGAGAGCATTGGATGAGCCGACTGTGTGCGGTATCACACCCCACCCAGCTCCCGAAGACACCCGGCCGTTTCCGAGGATGAGCGGAATATCTCAGGACGGTGCACCCCAAGTGGGAGGGAAGATCAAGGAAACAGGACCAGGGACGGGGAGGGACGGGGAGGGACGGGGAGGGGCGGGGTGGTGTGGGCAAGAACGAGGCAAAAGCGCCTGCTGCCAGGGGCGAGCACAGAGCATCCCTCAGGTCCGCTATCAGCACACACGGTCCCGGAGATAAAGAGCCAGCCCTGTTCTGGGGAAGCTGAGCTACGCTGACGTAGCTCCTCCAGGGCCCTCCAGGGTCCTCATACAGGCTGCGGGAGTGGGAGACCCGCCACCTCGCCACTGTCCTTACAGGTGCCACCGCACACGGGTCACAGCAGGCCGGAGCAGGCCGCCAGGGGGCAGCAGATGCGTGTCCATCCTTGGGCTGCCCCCAAGCCTCTGTGGCCTCTGGCCGTTTTTTTTTTTTTTTTTTTTTTTTTTTTAAGATTTTATTTATTTATTGGAGAGAGAGATCAAGCAGGACAGGGAGCAAGCACGAGCACAGGGAGCGGCAGAGGGAGAAGCAGGCTCCCTCTGAGCAGGAAGCCCAATGAGGGGCTCGATCCTAGGACCCTGGAATCATGACCTGAGCTGAAGGCAGAGGCTTCAGGACTGGGCCCCCCAGGCGCCCCCCACGGGCCCTTCCTATCCCACACTTCACCCTCCAGAGCGCGTGTCCATGAACCAGTTCCTAAACATGAACGTTTCAAGATGAGGTGGAGCCAAGGCAGGACAAGCCCAGGGAAAGGCTGGTTGTGAGCTGAGCAGCACCCCAGAGACCCCCCAGAGGTCACAACCCTTGGAGGAGGGGAGATCTGCAGTAGGCGGAGCCAGCAAACACCCAGGCAGAGGTGGGTTCGTAAAACACCATCCTGCACCCGATCGGCACCCGTGGGCACCCGAGGGCACCCGAGGCAGGTCCGCGGGCCTCTCCAGGCCTCGCCCAGGCTTCAGCAGAGCAGGCCTGGGCCCTGGGGCTCCGCAGCGCGGCCTCCTGCAGGAGGGGCAGGCAGGCAGCAGGATAATGCCCGTGAAGCGGGCATGGACGGAGCCCCCTGACCGGCAGTTTTCATGGCCCTCACTTTCTCAGCGTGTTTGTTTGCCCTAAAAGCTCCAGAAGTCCTTGGGGCGTTCTGCATTTTACTAAAATCTTGGCCCATGGTACCCATTTTAAGGATGGTGAGCATGGAGGCCCTGGGGCATTAAGGGACTTGTCCAGTTCCATAGAGGGGCGAGGGTGGCGGCGGGGGGAGGGCCTTCTGGACCTTCTCTACACTGGGCCCTCGGCCGGGGATTGGCCCGGGATCGGCCCCAGGGTCAAAGAACAAAGCAGCCCATTTCAATCCGTCCTTCTTCCCTCCTCTGTCCCAAAGAGGGAGGATGAAACAGAGCGGGTGGTGAAGAAACACCCGGGGTGGGGCCCACCTAGGGCGCCAGCACCTGACGGGGGTGAACTGTGCCCCCCACACCACGGCCAACACCCAGCTCCTGACTACCCGTGACCCAGAACTTATTTGGAAAGTGTTTTTGAGGATGTGATTGAGGTAAAGACCATAACAGGGGGTCATCCTGGATCTCAGGGGGACGCTAAGCCAACGACAAATGTCCTTCTGAGAAGACAGACACAGTTAGAAAGCTGAAGGTGGAGCGGAGACGGGGGGCAGGGTGGGGGGTGCAGGCGGGGAAGCCAAGGGACGCTGAGGACGGCTGGCAGCCCCCAGGAGACAGGCCTGGTGGGACATGCCCCCCCCCCCGGGCCTCCACAAGGAACCCACCCTGCTGACTCCTTGACGTCGGGCCTCCAGGACTAGGAGAATCATTTTCAGTTCAAGCCACCCAGTCTGCGCTAACTTGTTCGAGCAGCCCCCTGGGCACTAAGATGTGGGGGTCCTGGGAACTGCTGCAGGGGGCGGGGCGTCTGGTTCTCAGAGCTGGACGGAGCCACAGGGCCCAGCCCTGTCCTAGGCCCAGGGAGGTGAAGCAAGGTGTCCAGGGTCACACCGCGTGGCTATGAAACACCAGCACCAGAACTTGGCAGGACCCCTCCTAGCTCCTTTCTCTCTGGCTATTTCCCTGCCCCCTGGGGGACTGGGGTAGAGCTCCAACAGCTAAGGGCTGTGGGCCCCGGGGAAGCCACCTGTCCCCCTCCCTGTGGCCGAGAGGGGCCACGTGACCCATGAGGTCCAGGAGCACCCAGCTGGGGCTCTGGTGCATGGGCTTCAGGTCAGCAGAAGCGGCTTTAGCTTTCCGATCCGCCGGGGGCCTCAGCGGCTTGGCGATTACCTTCGATGGTGCCCCATTTGGTTTTCCTTCCAAGGATCCTCTTCCCATTCACTTGGTACTCATGGTCACTGCCCACCACGGCGAACGGGATCATCTCCTGGGGGAGGGACAGGCGGCTCTGGTCAGGCTTGTGTGCAAAGGCCGGTGCGCCCCCTGGGCCCCTGGGAGGAGCTGCCCCACTGTGCCCTCTAGCAGGAATCGAGGGCCCCTGGGCACCGCATCCGGCCCACCCACTCACTCGGAACTTCTCGTTCACCAGCCGGTCCTCCGAGTCCTCATCAAACTCCTTCTGGGGGTACACATCGATGCCGTTGGACAGCAGGTCCGCGGTGATCTGGGGATCCAGAGGGGGGAGGTGTGGGCACCGTCCACACAGCCAGCTGGACCGCTGCCCCCGCCCCGGATCCGCCCCCACTGTGACCTCCAGAAAGTGAGGGGGCCCAGCTTGGGGTGAAGGGCGGGCTCTGCAGGGCTGGTGACCCTGATACTCCAGTTCTGGAGCCTCCTGGGCGGAGGAGGGGCAGCTGCAGGCCCAAGTCCTACGCGGCTCCCCGTCCTGCCTATCCAGCCGCATCGCACCCTGAAGATGGCAGCTTGGGGTTGTGGAGTCACCCTCGAGCTCTACCTGGAAGCCCTCTGTCCTGGTGGGTCCCGGATGCTGCGTGGGCCCTCTGCAGCCCAGCATGCACCTGCCCGTGTCAGGACTGTCACTACCCTTTGTGGCACCAGCTCCCGCAGACACAGGGACACTCCCGTGCACAGCCGTCGTCTCTGCCCTAAGCACAGACCCACCGCCGTGCACAGGCTCCTCCGCCAGCCGACACGGCCACGGCCAGGGCAGTCCCCCCTCAGCATGCCGGGAGAAGCCCCACACCTGAGGCCGTGGGCCGAGGCCGGAGGGGCGGGGGGCGGCGTGCAGAGCTTCGGGGATTAGACAGAAGGGCCTCCTGGCTCACGCCCACCGGGTGGAGGGTCTAGGGGGCCCAGGTGCCACGAGTGGCTCTGACATGTGGCCTGCAAGGAGGCAGCAGCCCCGGGTGCGCCCGCCTGCGTGGACGGCAGCCTGACGTAGGCAAGGGAGATGCGGTCCCCTGTCCCCTCGGTGGAGACCACCCCCTTTGCGCTTTCTCTTCCATCTAAGAAAAGCCCGGCATGCCGTGTCTGACGGCCTCACGCCCGTCGAGGGCCGTATGGAGGCGGGGAGCCCCACCCGCTGCTTGAAGTAGACCCTCTCCTCCAGGGTCAGTGTGTCGGCCTTGGCGATGACGGGAACGATGTTCACTACTTTGCTTAGGCGCTTCATGAACTCGATGTCCAGGGGCCTGAGGCTGGAAGGGAACGGCGTGGATGAGTAGGGGCGGCGGGGACGGGGACAGAACGAGAGGCACCGGCTGGAGCTGAGAGAGGGCCCTCAGGGTGCCCGTGTGGGCTCCCGGGGCGGGGACGTGCCAGCCCGGCCAAGGCCGTGACTCGAGTGCCAGCCAAGCCCTGATAAGGGACAGGAAAGAGGCAGAGGGCATTTCCTAGACACGAGCCGGGCCGGGCCGGGCAGGCTGGGGACAGGCCCGCTCTGAGCACCGTCCTGGCTGGGGTGTCCTCTCCGAGAGGGCAGCTGGGGCTGCTCTTGCTCCGAAGGCTGCGGGGCTTCCCTTGGGAGGGACAGGCAGGAGGAAGCACTCGGCCAAGCCTCCGGGACAGGCTGCTGTCCACGGCGCCCCCAGACCCGGGCCCACCGGCTCCAGCGTGCCGCAGTCTGACGTCAGTTAAGGCCCTGGCCCTCAACGGCCCCTCGCCACCCGGAAACGCGCCCTGAGCGGGTGTGGGGCAGCATCGCGGGGCCCCCAAGGGGCGGGCACCCTCCTCCCACCCTGGGGCAGAGCTGTGCCCGCTCTTCCCCCCGCCCTGGCGAGAGCAGCAGTCACAGACACAGCCCGGGGTCCTGAACCAGGCTGCACAGGGCCGCCCCAACCACGTGGGACCGGGGACCCAGGGAGGTGACCCCGCGCAGGACTCACGAGTGGCCGGTGGCGGGGATGAAGTACAGGCAGCAGTGCACGCGCGTGTCCGGGATGCGCTTCTTCCGGTTGATGTTGACCTCTTCCTGCAGGTACTTCTCGTACTGGTCGTTGATGAACTTCATGATGGGCTGCCAGCTGCGCGGAGAGGCCCCGTCAGCCCGCACCAGGCGACGGCCTCCGCCCCGTCCCCTCCCGCAGGCTGCCAGTCCCCCGATTCCCCGCCCAGTACCCGGTCTTTCAGGTACAAGGGCCGGGGGTGTTGGGCTTTCTGAGCAGAGGCCGCAGCCTTCACTGAGCTCCCAAACCAGCCTCCCATGCTGACCTTTGACCCCAGGGGGAGGGCGAGGGCAAGATTCCCAGGGTAACTGCGTTGGTCCGGGATTTGGGGGCCTCTGAGGCCAGGAGCAGCCCGATGGGCTCTTACCAGTTCTCATTGTTGATATGGTCCCCGAACCCCGGGGTGTCGATGACGGTCAGCTTCATGCGGACGCCTTTCTCCTCAATATCTGCACAGAATCACAACGCCCACCGGGCTCAGGGGGAGACTCCGGACACTTACAGCCCCACTCCGAGGCCCCGGGGTCACATGGGTGACCAGCGATGACCCCCCTCCCCAGGTGACGCCAGGGAGACGACCGCCTCCAGCAGCAAAGCCCAGCAGGGGCTGGTGACGGTCGTCTTGGGCAGCTGCTGCCCATGGGTTTTGGTGGCAAATTCAGTCATCTGGGGCGGGGGGGGGGGGGGCTCCTTCTGACCAGGGCCTGCAGGGGTCCTGGAGAGCACCCCCGACCCAGAGTTCCGACATACCCAGCCCAGGGGACCCGACTCGGCACCCCCAGCCCCACCCCAGTGCTCACCGTGCGTGATGGACTTGATCTCGATGGTCTTGGGGATGCGCTCCTCCGAGGTGGGCTGTACCGACTTCCGGCTGATTTTGGATTTGAAGAGGGTGTTGATCAAGGTGGACTTCCCCAAGCCGCTCTGCCCTGCGGAGAGGATGGGAGCCGGTCAGCGGGCCCTGCGATTCAGCAGCACCTCGGCGCTGCCCCCCAGCACCCCTCCCGTGGGGGCCCCGGGGCAGGGGGAGCTCCGGAGGCAGGAAGGGCTGGGATGCCCAGGCAGTGGCCCAGCTCTTGTGCCCTGTAGCAGGGCAGGACCCAGAGGACCCAGAGGAGCCGAGATGCAGAGCAGCCTGGGGGAGGCCATGTGGGGGGGCCGGGGCCCCGTGCAGCTCTCCTCTCCAGAGCTCGACATACCAGGAGGCTCTGCAAACCTACCACGGTCTAACCACAGCCGGGCCACCCACGCTGCTGGGTTTGGGTCCAAAGACCCCAGGGCAGGGCTCCCAGTTTCTGGGGGTCATCTGGGTGGGAAGTGCAGGCACACTCAGCATAAAGCCTGCAGCCAGGCAACCCCTAGGCTTGGTGAAAAGCCCCTAGTCGGTTCCTTCTGGGGCAGGACAGGGCCCCTGGACGGTGGGCAGCTGGGGCCTCACTGCCAGGGACGGGACACCTGCTGGCTGGTCCCCTAACCGCAGACCCTGCCACTGAGAGGCTGACTGGCCAGGGAGCCCCCAGGGCATCAGACCACTTCCTGCGTGCCTCCCAGGTGCCTGGGCCCCAGAAGTGCTCCTGGCCTTGCCATGTGCCCCAACCTCACTCACCGAGTCCCCTCCCACAACTGGAGGACAGAGGGTGGAGGGCACGGGGGTGGGGGGAAGCTGGACTAGGCTGTGACTGGAAGGCCCCTCCTGCTCACGAGGGTCATGGATCTAGTCTAGGGCACAGAGCCCAGCGTGGGGATAGGGGGACCCAGCTGCCTGGCTCCGGGGGCCCGCCCTGACCTGCCACCTCGGGGTTCACACAGGGCGATCCGCCCCGCAGACCGCATGCAGCCACCCCGGTTTTCAGGAGAGGAGACTGAGCCCCAAAGTCCCTGGTGCAGGGTCCCGGCGCGGGGCGCAGACTCACCGACCACCATGATGTTGAACTCGAAGCCCTGCTTCATGGCCTTCCTGCGCATCTGCTCCAGGATGGAGTCGATCCCCACATAGCCGAAGTCCGCGGGGGCCTTCTCATTCCGGGGCGCAGGCACCTGCTTCAGCCCAGCGTCTCTGGGGGTGTCGGCCATGTCGCCAATGCAGCCGGGAGCTGCCTCAGGGGCTGTGGGGGGACAGTGGGGGTGTCGGGGGTCAGACACAGGCATCTGCAAAGCACCTACACCACTCCCACTTCTCAAACAGGGAAACTGAGGCTCCGCTGTCCAAGAGACCCCTGTGGAACACCCCAGACCTAAAGGCCGCCCTGCACAGTGCCCTTCCCTCAGCTCCAATACAGCGCTGACCCCAGCCCTCCTCTTCCCAGCCTCCACCCTGCCCCAGGGCACCCAGGTGGGCCCTCTCCGCCTCCAGCACCTGGCTGCAATAGGCCCCAGCACCTGCTGCAGCCTGGGGGCCTCGAGACCCTTGGGGCCAAACAGCTGAGTGTCTGGGGCCAGCCTGTGAACCAGGACAAAGCAGAGGACAGCCTTCTTGGGAAGGAAAGAAGGACCCGAGTCCTCACCATCCTGCCCCTCCTGGGCAAGGCGTGTTCAATCCCCGAGCAATGCTCCTCCAGGGGGGCCCAGCTGTTCCCTGGGCGAGGAGGGCAGGCGGAGAGGGCCCCGGGGCAGCTCCCTGCCCCCCACCCTGGACTGGGCCCGGCGGGCTCTCCTCTCAGCCCAGCACCTGTGTTCCCCACAACCACAGCTTTTGCTTTCAGGTCTGTGGACGGGCAGATGGGACGGAGCTGCTTCTAGAAGCAACTCAAGCTTCTGCAGCTTGCAGGTCAGAACCTTCCTCCCCTGGCCGCCCTCGGGAGTCTGCATGTCCAGGGCAGAGGCCTAAGGGAGGGACGACCAGGAGGCACCCAGTGGGGACGTGAGAGGTGCTCACCGCAGTGCGGGTCCCCCCCAGGGCCTGGCAGGAGCACCCCGTCCCGGTGCGCCCCTAGACACACCACACACGCCTGGCCGCACCTTTCCTCGGGCAGCCTCTCAGTTCCCCTGGCGGCCTCCCTTGCCCTGGTGCATCCAGGCCCTTCCCACCCCTCGACCACTCAGGAGGAATGTCAGCTCCACCCCACTTCCCGGGGGTGCTCACGGGCCTGTCCGGTGCACCCCAAGCTCACGGGAAGAAAGCACACGGTGCACCTTGATGTCTCCCGGGTCCCCGCAGGGTGGGGCTGGTTGGCTCCCTGGGCATCAGCCCCGGAACCCCCATTCCCCTGCTCCCGGGTGTGTGCTGGGCGGGGGGAGACAGGGTCTTGTCCTCCCGGCCCCGCCCTGAGGAAGCAGCAGGCAGGAGCTGCCCCGCCAGAAAGCCACAGCCACCGCGGGGGCCTCAGACACACTGTGCCTCCACTTCCTGGGGAAGTGCCCGGACGCTCCTGCAACCACCAAACCCCAGTGGGCCCGGCCGGCTGGCACCTCGGCAGCCACACCTCTGTCTTCTAGGTGTCAGAGGGGGCGGACAGCGGGGGCAGACACCCTTCCCACCCACGACAAGGAGGGACCATCTGCTGACCAGTCCCAGAAATCGGAGCGTGGGCGGCTTATCCGCACAAAGTCACTCAACTTCTCCACTTTCTCAGCCCCACAAAGCGTGGGTAACTCCTACTTCACCGGATGGGGGATGGAGCAAATAACAGAGCACATGTGAAAGCGCCGGGGACCCCCGCTGCCCCCCGCCCAGGCCAGCGAAAGCCAAGGGACCCAGGAGGCAGCGATGACAGCCTCGGGCCTCCTCCCAGCAGCGCCCAGAAGGCATCTGCCTCTGCTCCCTCTTCAGAAACACTGTCCCCAGCTCCAGCATCTTTAAATAAACAAAGACAAGCGCTGCATCTGGCCTTGAACATGTGGCTGTGGGGCTGCTTCCTGGAGGCAGCCGTGGGGCCTCCTCTCGCAGGCCAGCAGTTCAGCCCGGCCCCACGTGACCTCAAATTGCTTCCATCTGCCTGTGGGTCTGGGAGCCATTCTGTCCGGGCCTGGGCGCCCCCCTCCCCTCTCTCCCCCTCCCTCCCCCCTGCACCCCCTCCGCTCCAGCTCCCTCCTCCCCTCCGGCCTCTGCTCCAGCTGGCCCCCTCCGCAGGCGCCAACATCCACTGCAGAAACTCAAACCACAAAGCAAACATCCTGCCCCCCAGGGCCCTGCTGAGAAATAATAATAATAAAGCGACAAGCCCCATCCTTCCCTCGGGGCAGGTGAGGGTCCATCCTGCCAGCCTCTCCTCTCCGGGGGCAGCCACCCCAGTTTGTCCTGCCAGGCCCCCCAGTTTGTCCTGCCAGGCCGGGAGGTGGCAGGCTGTGGAGTCTGCCTCCAGGGCCTCTGTGTGGAAAAAGCAGAGGCCCCATCAGACAAACGGGCCCAGGGACACTTTCTCTGAACACTTGCTTCCCAGGGAGGGGCACCAGGGACCTGCTCCGGCCGGCCCGGAGCAAAGACAGGGGCCGTCTCCTCCACCACCGTCCGAGAGGCCCCCATTCTGTGCCCCCGCACAGCCACTGTAGCTGTCACTGTAGTGACGCTGTAGCCACTGTGACTGTCTCCTTAATCGTGGTAAGAGATACACAAAACCTGACATTTGCCACCAACCATTTTAAGTGTCTGGTGCGGTGGCATTAAATACGTTCACCTTGTCGTACAGTCGATCTCCAGAACGCTTTCCACCTCGCGGAACTGCGATTCTCTCCCCGTGACACCTGAACTCCCTTCCTTCCCCCCGCCCCGGGGGGGGGGGGGAGGGCCATCCTACTGTCTGTGCAACTGGCTGCTCCAGGGACCCCTCGATAAAGGGGAATCTTAACAGCGCTCACCCACTGGGGGCTGGCTTACTGCATGTGACATAATGTCCTCAAGGTCTGCACATGTCGCAGCAGGTGTCAGGACACCCTTTGTTCTCGAGGCTGAGCACGAGTGCCCGGCGTGGCTAGAGCACGTCCTGCGCATCTGCTCATCCCTCCACGGACGCCGGAGCTGCTCTCGCACACGGCTCCGCATACAGGTGTGCAAGTAGCCAGGGACCCTGCTTCTCGCCTCCTTTGGGGACATCCCCACAGGTGGGATCGCCGGGTCGCACGGCATCAGCATCTTTGATTTTTTTTGAGCAACTGCCAGCTGTTTTCACGTGGGGGCCACTGAGCCCTTGAAATGCAGCCCGGCCGAGCGAGGAACTAGATTTATTTATTTGATCTGATTTTAATTAGTTTATATTTAAAAAGCGACGCATGGCAAGTGACAAAGATGCCGGACAGCACACAGTTCTAGGTCAACCTACTCCTTTCACAAATGGGGAAACTGAGGTCCTCAGAGCATTTTTTTTCTCTTCCTGAGACGCCATCAAAAGAGGTCAGGCCAATGACCTGCGACCTTCACTCCATCTGTTCGACCCTGAAGCTTCCCCTGCACCGCTGTGCCACGTGATTACTGCCCCCTCCCCGCCCCGGGTCTCCAGACCTGCACAGGGAGGGGACACAATCAATACTCATGGAGTGACGCGGGTCTTGGGAGTGTCCCCTTGGTGTGGGGTGGGTGGAGGAGGGCTGTGCTGCCCCAGGCTGGCCCGCAGCCCCTCCACCACGATGGTCAGACCTGCATCCAGGCCACGTCCCCCAGTGACCTCTCCCTGCGGCTGGGGCCTCATTCGCTTTCCATGGCCCTGGCACCTGAAGGTCTTGTTTCACACCCCAACTTCTTGAGATGCTATTAATAGGGAAGGGATGTTCTTCACGTAAAAAAAAGGTTTCGCATTCACCTCCCAGATACTTCTGTCTGCACCTTCATCAGCTTGAGAGAACAAGAGGGAGCCCCATTTTTTAAAAAGATTATTTGAGAGAGAGAGTGAGTGAGTGCATGAGCAGGAGGGGCAGAGGGAGAGAGAGAATCCCAAGCAGACTCCACGCTGGGTGTGGAGCCCAACGCGGGGCCTGATCTCACGACCCCGAGATCATGGCCTGAGCGGAAGCCAAGAGTTGGATGCCCAACCAACTACACCACCCAGCAGCCCCGAGCTGGTTTTTAAAAAAGATCCTGTTTTTAAGTAACCTCTACACTCAACTGGGGCTTGAACTCACAACCCCTCGGTCGAGTCACATGCTCTACGGACTGAGCCAGCCAGGAGCCCCAGAGGAGCCCCGTTTCTGAAAGAGGAAAACTCAGGTTCAGATCACAGAGGTTAAGTAACGTCCTTGTGGTCACGCAGCACTGCCTGCCTTCTCTCCCTGCTCCCGCCTGGCTCTCGGGCAGGGCAATGCGGCGCGAGGGCAAGCTGCAGGCCCTTGCTTCCCCCACCTCAGAGGAGGGGACCCCGGGTGTGCCCTGGGCGCGGGGGCCCCGGTGCGGCCTCCCTTCCTGCCCAGCAGCCGCAGGCCAGCAGCTCTCCCCTCAAGGCTCTCAGGCCCAGGGTGACGTCACTGCCCACCAGGCCACCGACCTCCCCGTGGAAGGCAGGCCCGGGACCACCCAGGCTGGGGTGACCCTACACACGGGCTCATACCCTCCTCCAGCCTAATTCTTTCCTTTGTTGTGGTAAACATACACACACAGAAAGTTTCGACCGTTTAAACCGCGTCTCAGCGTCTGCCCCTGCGGCACGCGGCCCGTGCACGACGGCGTGCAGCCATTGCCACCGTCTACCTCCAGACTGTTTCCATCACCCCAGACAGAAAGTGCCCCCACCAAAGTCCAACCTGTCCTCCCGCTCCCCCAGGGGCCTCTCCGGCCCACCTGCTGACTCGGTGAACTTGACCCGTCTACAGACCTCAGCAGCACGGTCGCAGCACGGTCACAGCACAGTCCCATGTCTGGCCTCTTTCACTGAGCCTGACATCCTCACGGCCCCTGCATGTTGCAGCAGGTGCCACGACGTCCTTCGTCTTCACGTCTGCGTAACATTCCACTGTGTATCCATTCACCCGTCGGTGGATGAATTCTTCTGGGGATCCAGCCTAACTATGAAAAGAACCCGGTGACCCAGCAAGACACAGCAACAGACACGGTCATCCTACCCTGAAAACGAGGCGGCACAGCAGGTGCCAGGGGCCTTGGGCTCTGGCCCTGGCTCCATGTGGCCCTTTGCAAGCCCCCACTCCCCACCCTGCTACACTGGCACTGCTCACGGGGGCAGAATATGGGCCACCCGCTTCCTGACCACCGCCCCCTCCTCTGCAAGCCCCTTGAACCTGCGGACACTGTGGCCTGCTCAGTGGTATCCCTAACTCCTGAGCCCAGATGGCGGCACTCGAGAAATACCTAAAATCCAGCAACGGATGAAGGGATAAACATCACAATGTGAGTATCAGCCATAAAATGCAGTGACGACCCGGCACCTGCTACCACGTGGACAAACCTTGCAAACGTCACGCTCAGTGTTTTAATAAGTTGGTCGCAGAAAGTCACCCGTGTACGACCCCACTGATGCGAAACATCCAGAATCAGCAAATCCACAGAGACACCAAGTAGATGAGTGGTGCCAGGGGCTGGGGGAGAGAGAGTGCTTGCTTCATGCGTAAGGGGTTTCCTTTTGGGGTGATGAAAATGTTCTGGAAGCAGAGGGGACGCTCAAACAACTCGGGATAAATGCCACCGAACTGCATGCTCTAAATGGGTCAATTGTCTGGTGTGGGAACCGTCATCTCAATAAAGCTGTCATAATTAAGAAAGAAAAGCAGAGGCTGCCAGTGGCGCCGGACTGAAAAGAACCCAGCTGTGCCCATGAGTGCCCACCAACCGGCTCTACAGCTCAGAGGACAGCTGGGCCCCAGATGCTACGCTCAAGCCTGAGGTCTGGAGCCCCGCAGCTGCCAGGTGGTGCCCCCCGGGTCGGAGCCCTGCATCTCCCAGAAAGGGCAACTCCGGGGGTGGCAGACGATCTCTCTGCAGGTCCCCATTTCCGCCCCTGGCCCACTTACCACTCCCTGTGGGTGAGCCCCACCCCCTCCTCCAGCACGCACACCTGCTGGGCGGGACTTTTCTCGGGAGGTGGGTGGCAGAGTCCAAAAGCAGGAAGGAAGTGCGGGCAGGGCTCTGCCCAGCCCCTACCGGGGACCTCCCTCTCCCAAGTGCCCGCAGCCCAGGGGGGGGCTGTGATTCCCAGCCAGAGCCAGCCACATCTGGGCACCTCTGCCCGGACCCAGGGCCTGCGAAGGATGATGGGATCACATGGCTGGGGAGCTCGCAGGGCCTGGGGCTGTGGGTTGCTCATCTGGCTGGGAGGCCGACCCTGGAAAGAAGCCCGCTCTTGGGGTGGGGGATGCCTCCGGAGCCACTCACAGTCCACCCCAGCTCCAGGGCAGCTGCAGAGAGAGCTCACCATGGCAGGCTTGCAAGGCCTGACCTGGAAACCGACATCCAGGGGACCCCCCCAGCCTGCCGCCTCCCTGTTTGTCCTGCTGCCTTGTTCTGCATCCCGGCAGTGTCCCAAGTTCCATCCTCCCCAAACATCAACCTCGTCTGCCAAGCACAGAAGCAGCTCTGTCGGGGCCATGGCAGCCACGTGGTACCACGTGGGGTAGTCAGGTGGCCCCAGGGTCACAGCCAGGCCCCAGACGAAGTTCTTGGGGGTAAAACCGATGCCGTTGGCCGAGCTTACCCAGATCGTCTCCCACGGCGGGGGCGCCAAAGCACACAAACCCTAGTACAGTTGGAGACCCCATGCCAGAGGCCTGGCACACCTGCTGCCCCACCAAAGCTCCCACACGGACCCATCTGAGCAGACGTCAAAGTGCCCATTCTCATCCTTTAGGACCCTCCACCTCTGGGAGGTCACCCCAGGTTGAGCTGACAAATTCACAGAGGCCTCAGAGAGGACTCCTCACTTCTGGTGTAAGTGGCAGGGGAGGGAGATGCTCTTGTTAGCCAACCTGGGATTGAGGAATGCAGGTGAAGGACCAGACACACACACACAAGCACACACAGGCTACAGAGCTGCTCTGGAACAAGATGTGCAAGAAACGGCACAAACGATAATCCTGGAAGAAGATCCCAGGGTCCTAGGGGACCAGGACCACAATACAGATTTGTTTCAGCGAATACTCCTTGGCCAGGGGGCCTCCCTCCCTGAGCTGCAGCAGGCAGGACCAGTGAGAACCAGCAATGGGCATCAGCAGCAGTGGGCCCGGAGGGTGCGGGGCCTCGCTCTCCCCGCAGGGCTTGGGAAACAGGACCTCTTCCCATTTACTCCGTTCCTTGCTCCTAGTCCCCACCCCCACCCACCCCGTTCACCTACCCAGGCCACTGCACACTCCCCAGAAATGTCCCAGGGGAACTTCCTGCTCCCTTCTAAAGACGGAAACACTGAATATAAACGACCAAATTTTGCAAATTTGTGCAGGCGGGGATCAGAGGGACTGGATTTCAAAAAGCGCACAAGCCTCATCTAATTCGATAAGTAATTCCAAATCACATTACACTTCACACTTTGTCCGAGGCAGGAAGCGTCTAGTCAGAGTCTGGTCAGGAACTGGGGATGCCAGAAATCTGAGACTTTGCCCTCTGTCCTGAAACTCCGCCTGGAAATGGGAGCACAAAGGCTCGCGCCTCTCCGCGCCTCTCCGCGCCTCTCCGCAGAAAGGAGGGATTTGCACATGCAAAGGGCTGCATTTTCTTCAGCTAAGAGCTCCTCCTTCCGTTTTCCCCCTAGGAGGAGGAGGAGGAGGAGGAGGGGGAGGAGGAGGAACAACAACCAGGCCTGAGGTTGCAGCGAGAGAAGACCTGGTGGCGGTGTGCCTGAATCAAGATCTCCCAGGACCCCGTGCCCTCCGCAGACCCGGGAGGGGACAGAGCAGGGACAGTGCCATGGCCGTCCGGCTCAGGCTCATTCATTCTTTCAGGAGCCGGAGGCGCCCCTGAGGCGGGGAGGGGGGGTCCCCCACTCCAACTGCCTGCCAAGGCTCCTGGGCTCGGCTCCCGCCAAACGCGTGAAAGCAAGCTTCTCCTCCATTGTGCAGGGAGGAATCTCAAGAAGCTCTTGGTTTCAATTGGCCCGAGTCGGCAAGAGTCAGATTTGGACAGCGGCCACCTCTCACCAGGCCACCCCACCCCCTTCGGGAAGAGGCCCTCTTCTGTTCTCTTTGCGGCCCGGCCTCCTCCTCCTCCTCCTCCAGTGCCTCTGGGCCAGCCGGGCTCCACCGAGACATCAGGCTTCGCCCAGAGCAAGCTCCGACCTGCAGGCCGCCCATGCTCCCTTCCTAAAAAGCAGCCTGCAGCACGGACCCGCAGCCGGGACCCAGGGATGAGCCCTCCGACTTCCTGTGTCAAGGATTTATTATTTAATTTTCCACCCGCCCCGCTGTCCTCGCAGGATCAGGGACCGTGCCTCCCCCTGCACCCTGCCACGGAGCATCCTCCCACCCCAGAGAATCTTCCGGCATGAAGAGCCCCCAACCCCAAAGCAAACCCAGAATCCAGCCCCGGCCCGCCCGCCCACCGAGTCCGAAGGGGCGCCGGCTGACCGCAGAGATTCCGTTAGTTCTTGGCAAATATTTGCCAAGTTAAAAAGAGAAAGAAAAGATCCTCCCCCGTGGATGGGTGGAAACTGGCCATTTGTCACTGGGTGGAATTTCCTCTTATCAGGGACGTCCCCCTAAGGAGGGGGCTGAGGCCTCTCCTCCACCCCCACCCCCTCTCCTATCAGCAGGACTGTCAGCAGATCCTCACCAGAGCTGAGGGCGCTGGGGTTCCGCCTCCCCCCACTGATGAAATCATCTGAGAAAACAAAAAGTAGACAAGCCTCCCGGGGTGCAACAGTGCAGCCCCCCCACCCAGGGGCTATGTAGAGGAAGATATCAAAAATTCACCCCCCTCCCCGGCTGAAGTTATGAAATGATTTGCGTCTGTGCAGTCCTGGTCAGGCCCAGGGTGGGGTGGGGTGGGGTGGTGGGGGGTGCTACCTAAGGCGACCTCGTGCCCAGAGCACTTGAGGCAGGCGGAGCCCAGCCTGGGAGGGGGCCGAGCAGGGAGCAGAGCAGGGAGCGGCACATTCTTGGGCTAGGAGAGAAGCCTGGCCTGATGACCCCGGAGCAGGGAGCTGGCCATCTCGTGCCACCAGCCGAGGGTCTGAGGTCTAGGAAGCAAGCACGGGGTCAGCGCTCCGGACCGCCTCGACTCAGGTCACCCATCCATTTGCGGCTCCAGCTCTGGGCTGCAGGGAGAGAGCCGGAGTCACTGCTCTCCCGCCTCTGGGTCCTCCCTGCTCAGGAGGGAAGTGGGGCTGGAAGCAGTGGGCTCAGGGCCCAGGGGTCAGCAGGGACCCTCCTAGGGCTCCCGCAGCCCACCCAGACTGTGCCCACCTGCCAGCGGGGCTGCTTAGATCCTCCGTGTCCCCACGTAAGACCCAATGCTCATCCGGTGAATAAACCACAGAAAGACCCTGTGAAACCCAAGGGCACATCCTAGGGCGCGCGAGGCCCACCACCTACGGCTGCAGCTCTCCGAAGGGACCGTGGGACGGACTGCCTGCCCATCCGCGGGGTCTCAGACACACAGCCACCCCCTACCCCAGGCCCGCCCCAGGAAAAAGCCATGAGCAGAGACAGCAGCCCAGTCAGCCCTCGGGACAGACACGTCCATCACCCCCGAAACCCTGCCTGGCAGTGGGTGGGCGGGGTGCAGACACCTGAGCCCAGCGCTGGGTCACACAGCCGAGGAAGGAGAGGCGAGGTCTGGGCTGTGGCATGATGCACCCTGGGGCTTGGGGTTTTGAGGAGACACAGCGGCCAGGCCTCTGCAGGGCAAAGTACTTAGGGGTCACCCCTCACCCCAAGTTGCAGCACATGCGCCCGGACCACTCCAGCCTTTCCCTTCCTGAAATCTCTCGGCTTCCGTGTCAGCCCCTCCTCCACGCACAGAATCAGCCCTGGTCCCTGGCTGGACACCGTCCCCGGGCGACTCTGCCCGTCTTCCGTGCATTAAATGCCAGCCTCTGTCCTTCACACACCGGAGCCGACTGACCGTTCCCTTACGTCCATCATGGCTCGGCAGAGATGCCCGGAGCCCCACGTCGGCCAGGCCCCGAGCCCAGCACGGGGGATCTGCGGCCTCGGCCCCAGCGCAGCCTGGCTGTCTTGCACTGAACACGCCCTGAGCCAAACTCCGACTCTCCAGCCTGTCCCGCACGTCCCCCTTGGAGTAAGTGGCCCCTTCATGCATGCGGTCATTACAGCTACAAACCTGGGGGGCCGGTCTTCGACCTTCCCCTTCCATCTCCCAGACCCATCACCCACCCCAAATTCCTACCACTTCTAACCCAACATTCCTGCAGGCAGTCTCCTGGCTCCCCACCCCATGGTCGTCCCCACCCCCCTTCCCCGCCACAGTCTAAGCCATCACTGTCAACCGCCTTCGGGTCCTTCGCCCTCACCCGCCCCACCACCGCACTAGCTGTGTGACCCTGAGCAAGTCCCTTAACCTCTCTGTGCCTCCATTTTCCTACATGTATTTTGGAAAAGTAATATTTGCCTCCCAAGAGCACTAGGAGAATCAAGCAAGGTCATTTAGGAAACACACAGAATCACGCGGGGCACACTCCACGCTCTCCAGTAGCGGTTAGCAAGACACAGGCCCGGGCCCAGCTCTCCAGCCTGGGTGCACGCACGGTCTCCCTGGCTCCCATCAGCTCTGCAAACGGCTCCTCAGAGCCGCTCCCCCGCTGCTCCTGGAGAAACCCTCCTTGTTTCCCCAGGTTGCTGAATGAAGGAATGAATGAATAGGGAGCTCACTGCCCTGCTGCCCTTCCTCCCACCCTGTCTCTTCTCAGAACGTCGTGGGGGGCCGGCCACGCTCCCGCCCTGGCCCCCAAAGTGCTGGCCTGCATCCTTTCCCACGGGCTTCCCGCGGCCTGCAATGTGTGGCAGCCCATGACCGAGACGTTAACCATTTCCAGCTTCCATCGTCCTCTGGAGCCGCAAAGCACCAAACAGGAAGGAGGGATGGAAGGACGGGCTTCCGGGGACAGCTCCTGCCCGGTCAGGAAATTTTGCTCAGGAAATGGTGGGGGGTGAGGAGGAAGGGGGTCCGTCTAGGAGGAGAGGAGGGGGGACAGGGGGAGGCCCCGTGGCCTGTGGCAGGGCCCAGTCTCGAGCCCCATCCTCACCCCAGGGGCAGGCGGCGGGCTCTCCTAGGGGCACAGCAGATGTAGAGCCTGGGCAGGCGGCCGGTGGGCAGGACTCGGAGCAGAACACCGGAGGCCACCCCGGCACTGCCCCAAGCCGCTCCCCACGCTGCAGCTGGCCCAGCCAGCGCTATAGTGACAAGTGGATCCCCTGTGTGGAGGGACCAGGCCATTGGTCATTGAGCAGCCCCAGAAGGAAGACGTGCCCTCGGCACTGGGGCCCGCCAGTTAGTTTCACAGCACGAGGGTGACTTTTCCTGCGGCCGCGTAATCCGCGGCCCAGCTGTTCATGTGACACATTGCCAGTCCCAGCCACTCTTAAGTGTGGGCTGGACAAGAGGACTTAATCACGGAGACACGGGCCGCTGGAGCAGCGCGGACAGCCAGCCCTGGGCCATGCACGGACACTTCACAGTCTACATCGCGCTCGAATTTGCTTTATGGCACAGGGTCCTGGCTTCCGGTCCCTCCTTAGGGTCCACGTTTCCTGCAGTAATTTGCTGCGACTCTTGAAATGAGACCAAGAGGATGACAGTACGGGGTTCTTACACAAGTTCGGCCGGAATGAAGTTGAGCCAGGAAGCGTGACTGTCTGCGGGGTCCCACTCTCACGGGACCCTTCCCACCAGCCTGCCGGCACCCCCGACACCCCCACACCCCGGGGTACCTGCCAGTGGATCGGAAGTGTCGTCGGAGTCCTCCACCCGATGGAGGCCACTGGTGCAGAAGCAGGAGGCCCCGGGGGTAGGAGCCTGTCCGCTTGTCTCCTCCCAGGTCCCTCAGCCAGAGCGGAAGGAGCCACATTCATATGGTAATTTCTGCCTGCGAACTGGCGACAGGCAGAGGCTCCTCCAGCTGCAGCCAGAGGGGGAGGAGGGGAGCCTGGCCCCCCAGCCCAACCGCCCCCGACTCCGTCCCAGCCCCACCAACAGGCCCTTCCCTCCCTGAACTTGGGCTGCAGTGGGGGCGGTGCTGGGGGGGCGCCCCAGTGCAGGCGGGGCAAAGGGCCTTCGCTGTTTGCACTCACGTGGTGATTTCCGATGACAATGGACACACATTTGTTTGAGCCTAACGTTTCTGTGTGACAAGCTCTGCAGTCCCCCCGCCCACGCCCCCTCCCCAGGAAGGACGAGTGTCCCTGGGGCTGCGGCTGGTGGGGGCAGGGGGAGTGCGTTCCCTAGGGAAGAAAAAGCAAGGCTGCTCCCACACCCCAGTCCATTCCCCCAGCTTCCTAGAGGGGGAAGGGGGGGGCCACAACGAAACCCAGCCACTCCCTCCACCCACTTCCTCTCTCTCACTGCAGCAGGAGCTGGGGCTGCAGCTCCCCTATCGCCCCAGGAGGATATACAAACCTTCTGCCCAGCTCAGGCCATGCAGAGGAAGGGGACCCGGATGGCCACTCCATGCCCCCACGCCTACCCCCGATCCACCCACGGGCCCCTTCACCGCATCCCACGGAGCTGGCCCTGGGCTGAAGAAGAAACAAAAGGACCCCTGGCGAAATGCCCGGACAGATTCAGGACCTGTCATGGGGGAAAGCGCAAGAAACGCACAAAGGATGGCACACAGGGCTCCCCCACCCCCACCCCGGGGGGGGCAGGCCAACCACCTCCCACACCACAGGAGCTTCCCAAGAGCTTCCTGAGAGAAATGATAACACACGTCCTCACCAAGACGTGGGCACATGTGTTCAGGGCCACGTGGCTCCCTCACAACAGCAAGAACGTGGGCACATCCCTGATGCCCATCTACTGGTGAACAGGGAAATGCGCCATGGCCAGCCCGTGGGGTTCTATTCGGCCACAGAAAGGAACGAAGCTTGGGCACCTGCCATGATGCAAACCTTGAAGCCGTCGTGTTGCATGAAAAAAGCCAGACACAAAAGGCCGCCTGTTAGGCTCCCACTGGTGTAAAATGTCCAGGACAGGTGAACCCACGGAGACAGGACGAAGATTAGTGGTGCCAGGGGCTGTGGGCAGCGAGCTGCAGATGGGTACGGAGTCTCTTTGCAAGTGATGAGAATGTTCTGGAATCAGCGATGACCGTGTAACTTTGTGAATGCATTTGAAACCCCGCGGAGTTTTCTCTTCCGTGTGTCAGAAGAGCGAACTTTACGGCGTGTCAGTGATCATCCCAACAAAGCTACTAACGACGATGGCACCGGTGACCAGTGGGGAGTTATGGCTCCCCAATAACCAAGAGCGGGCACTGTGTCGGTGGCCAGCCCCCAGCCCTGTGACTTCTTGCTCGCCCTCCCTGCTCCTCGTGCCACCAGTGCTCATAAGACCTCACCATTAATCTCAGAAAAAAGGGCCCTCGGTGCCACGGGCTGGAACCCATAAGTCAGAGTGAACTAGGAGCAGGCCCCGTTAATAGAGAGAAGCCCCAAGCCTCACCCCAAAAGGAGGGGAGGCTGGGAAGAAACATGCAGCCAATCAGCAACCACGGAGGATGAACCCGCTCATCCCAGGCCTCCGGGCAGGCAGGAGGGACCAGGGAAAACCCACTCAAGCATCCCCGCCCGAAGTGGGGACCCTGGCGACCCCTTCCAGGCAGCAGAACCAGCTGTGAGCAGCAGCAGGACCCAGCACTACGCCCCCACCCCCCCACACACACACTGGGCAGGTGCTCAGCCTTCTGCGCAGGCCCAGTCCACCTGAGGAAGTGACTGCAGGAGGCTGCAGCTGCTGAGGGGCGGCCCCCGGATTTCCTGAGCCATCTCTGCAGGACCCACCCCGAATCTGCTAGAGGCCCGAGGCTTCTCCCTCCCCACAACCCCGACTCTAAGGATGCTGCTAGAAGAGGCTCCACGAAGACAAGTCACAGAGAGACTTCACTGAAGCCCCACGTTTACGGGGCGGCACAGGCCCCAGAGGGAGAGGGGTCTCCGGTGGCTCAAGGTTTAATTATAACTTCATCAGCACCGAGTCTCTCCCAGGGCCCTGTGGTGTTAATTAGCTTTTTAGTCCCCAACCGTCCTTGGAGAGCCCCACGGGGAGGAGCCAGCCCAGAGCAGCACATGCACAGGGGCGTCCCCTCACCCCCGGGACCCTCAGAGAACCAGCCTCCCATCCCTGACTCACACGTCTCCCGCACAACCCCGCAAACTGCTGCTGAGCCGGAGGCAGAAAGTGAGGTGCAGACAGAGGCCACTGGCTCACCCTCCCACGGCCCACGACGGGCCGGACCCCGGCTGTACCCCAGAAGCCGGCAGCATGACGCTCTCTGCAGACCAGGCCTGGGTCTCAGGCCCAGACGTATCTGTGCACCTTACTGCTGAGTGGTGTCCAAGGCGCACGGCTGGGTGAACGTAGGAGGAAGTAACAAAGACAGAGGTGGCTGCTGGCACACAGGCAAGGTCCCAGGAGCCTCGGGGAGACAGACCAGGCGCTCCGGTTCCACTGCGAGCCCTGGAGGAGGCTGGGGAGGCCGCCAAGACCTTTGGAAGGATGGCAAAGGTCAGCTGAGGAATCTGTGCCAGGAGAGCAGGAAGCAGGAAGCAGGCAGCTGCGGAGGGTGCTGTGCGGAGGGCTCGGGGACGCAGGCGGTCTGCCGAGCAGCTCGGAGGACTGGCCCTACCCTGGAGGTCGCCGGCTGTACCAGGACAGGCGGGAACTGCACCCTGGGGCCCCTCCCGCTTGCTGACCTCGGAGCCACTCTCCTCTGTGTCTCGGGTGAAATCCCAGACAGCCCAGGGACAGCACCTCCATGTTCCTGGGGCATCTCATCTTGGAGCTGGCGTGTACCTACCACCTAACTGGATTGGAAGCTTCTGGAAGGCTCACCTCACGTGCTCCCCTCTGCTGCTCGGCCCAGGGCTGCCATGTGGGGTGGAACTCAAGATAGCAGCTGCCCCGGGGTGCCATACACGCAGCATGTCCCAGAGCCCTCTTCTGTCTCACATCCGTCCTACGCTGACCCTGCAAACTGGTAACAGGACCCTGGGCTGTGGCTCAGAAGGGGCGAGTCCCATGTGGAAGGCCACAGGGTCATCGAGGTGCACAGGGGGCCTGGGCAGGTCACTGGCCCCACATGTGAAACTACCTCCAGGGAACGGCTATCACTGAATTTGGGGAGTGGGATGGCCAGGAGCCTCAGCAAAGGCTGACGCGGTCCTCAGGGGCCTGTGCCCCAGCCACGTTAGCGGAGGCGGAGCTGGCACGTGGGCCCCAGGCTGCGTCAGAGACTGGGGTCTTCGAGCCACCCGCCCCTCGTCCTCCTCTCCCCTCGTCTGCAGGAACTCCGGTCGGAGCCAAATCGGGCTCCTCACTGTTCCCCAACTTCCCGGCTTCCACCCGGCGTCCCCCACCAGCCTTGCTGGGAGAGCAGGCCTCACCCAAGGGGCTGTGTTCCTTGGATATGAAGGGCCCCCGCTTCTGGCTCCCAGGGTCCTTAGCCCGGGTGGGGGGCCCTAAGCAGAGTGTTAAGAGCAGCTCACAGTAAACCTGTGTAGGGAACACACAGGAAGGGGGGTCCCAGCTCCCCTGCCCCATGGGGGGCCATGTGACCTGCTTCCCCAGCCTGCGCCCTGGCCTCCAAGGGGAGGAACACAGGAGGGCATGAGCCGTAACATCTGCCATGAGCCAAAACATCCCCAGCGCACACCTGGGCGATGCCGGCACAGCCGTCCCCCGGGCACCGTTTGGCCACCCAGGCCCTTCCACAGGGAAGGTGGCCTGACGCAGCCCTTCCCCCCGCCGGGTGGGGTCCTTGCAGGAGCGCCCGGGGGAGGCACGTGTATCTCTGCTGTGGGGTGAGGTGGCCCAAGGGATCAGCTTAAAGCTCATTCCCATCTGTAATAAATAAAATTATTTCTACTAAGTGACCTGACTTTTGGTCTCAGAAGAGACTTTCTCCCCCACCTACAACACTTCGGGGAGGACTTCACTGTGCTGCCTGTTTCCATGGAGGGAACCAGGCAGTCTCGTTACCTAAACGCCCCAAGATGAAGACGGAGGGCTCCGGGCCCCAGGCCCAGAGATGACCCTGGTCATCGTGACGGTGCCCATCGTAGGGCACGGCCCCAGCAGACCGACAGCCAAGACTCCCGGCGACAGGGGTCAGCGCCTCAGTAGCCGTAGCAGAGCGTGTGGTTTGCAAAGTGACCACAGCCTCCCTCCGCTCCAGGGACGCTCTCCGCAGGGCAGGGCTGGTGCAGCTGAGCAAGGCCGAGAGGTAGAGAATTCCTGGCAGGACACGTGGCCTCGCTACAGATGCGACACTCACTCCACCGCTGTCTGTGCTGCACCGCCCACCTGTGCCCCCCGCCCCCCACTACCTCCACCAACGGCGGTTCTCCCTCTGTCTCGTGGGGCCACTGTCCCCGTCATCAGCCTTTGGAGCCCACAAGCGACACCCAGCACTGGGTGGCAACAAGGATCCTTTCCTTAGGCCTCTCCTTCCCGGAAAGCAGGGCACGGACAGGGGGGCCAGGGTCACCTGGTCGGTCCAGTCCCCTGCCCCGGGGAGAATGTATTCAGATCCGGGAAGCGCTCCAAGAAGAGTGCGTATAAAGACAGCAGGCCCAATGGCTGTTCTCGCAAGGCCCCCTCGAGCCAGCTGTCCAGAAACCAGAGGACTTGGACAGAAGATGAAAAGCTGCAGTCACATCGTGCTGACCGAGTACATTCATTCAAATATTAACTGAGCAAGCTCCTGGGAGGTCCAGCACCCGGAGCCCGAGATCGATAAACCACAATCTCTGCCCCAGTCTCCACGGTCTGGCCAAAGACAGACAGGAACAAATGTCCCCACCAGTGGGGGGGGGGGGGGCGGTGTCCTCCGGGCAGGAGGGTGAATTCACAGTCCCGCTCCGGGCTGGGAAAACCTTATCTGCGGTCAGAGGCCTGCCTGTGACAGGCACCCAGAACCAGGCCTGGGGACACCAGCAAGGACACCGTTCCGATGACTGTCCAGAGGACGGGGCGCTTGGTGCCTGGCACTCGCAGGGCAGGGCAGAGGCTGGCAGGCTTCTGGGGGCACAGGTCCGGCAAGGGGAGGCCCTTGCCAGGCACAATGGAACAGAGGGAGGAGCACCATAGCGGCACCAGGTGAGGCCCTCCCCAAGGCCAAATGGGGGGTCAGTGTTGGTGACTCACCCCCAACCCAGAGCTGGGGTTCCATGTGCAGCCGCAGGTGCTCAGGGGCTGTGCCCCACCCCCAGCTCCAGAGCGGAGGCAGGAAACCTGGGGATACATCTGCCATGGTCCAGCTACTGAATTCAAACCAAAATTGTTTATAATTCGAGGGCCGCCTGGGCGGCTCAGCGGTTGAACGTCTGCCTTCGGCTCAGGGCGTGACCCCAGGGTCCTGGGATCGAGTCCTGCATTGGGCTCCCTGCATGGAGCCTGCTTCTCCCTCTGCCTGTGTCTCTGCCTCTCTCTGTGTCTCTCATGAATAGATAAATAAATAAAATCTTTAAAACGAACAAAGAAAATGAAACATTTATAATTCAATTTAGGTTGGAACAGCCAGGAAGAGGGGAGTGAGCTGACAGGCTGGCCTTCACCTTGCAGAGCCTTCCTTCGCACGAAGCTGCCGCCCCCAAACCAAGGCCCAGGCCCTCCCGGAAACCGGCTCCCACGGGCTGAGCACTAACTCTGCTCTTACGGTGGGAACGGCCAGCCCAGAGGGCAAGTGGCAGCTCAGGGCCCTGCACAAAGTCAGAATCAGAACTCAGAACCCCCGGTCCTGGCAGCCCGTGCTTCCCAGGGGTGGCACAAAGAGAGAGAGGAGATGGGCGTCTGGACCCCATTCACCCACCCACAGCACAGGGACGAGCCAAAGGTGGGCAAGATGTTGCCACCCACCCCTCCGGCGACCCTGGAACTGGAACAAGGCTCCCGATGAGCCCGCTGAGGGTCAGGCTAGAGGGCCTGTAATCGGACATCAGACGTGAGCCTCCCCTGGCTTCCCAGCCTGCTCCTCTGGCCTGCACAGCCCACTGCGCGGCCTGCCACCCCCGGGAGCGGTCCTGGGGAGGCCTCCTAAAGCTCCACTGAGCTCCCGAGAACAGGTCCCTACCTGTCCAAGGAACCAGGTTGGCGCTCAATAAACAAATCAAAGCTTGCCGCTGGAAGGCAGAAGTCTGGGCATGGAGTCTTGGCCAAGGGCTGTGATTTGTGCTGGAAGCACCTTCCCCAAGAGCCCAGCTGCGATACGGGGCTCTCCGGAGATCATCGGCCCTGGAATAAACTCATCCTTCCTGTGCACTTGGCCGTGGAGAGCTGGAGGGAGCCCAGAACCTCTGGGTGGCACAGGGAAGCCGGCCCAAGACTTAAATGTGCAGGGGGCATGGGATGAGGGAAGCTCAGCCAGTCAACCAATGGCTCCCGAAGAACAGCCTTGAGATCTTGGATGACACAGGAAGCCGGGCAGGGCTGGCTGGGGGTGCTGGGGGCGCTCTCTCAAGGATGGGGTCTTCTTCCCCTGCAGGGAAGGCCCCTGGGGACCGTGCCCCACGTCCTATCTGACAACAGCAGCTCAGGCAGTGACACAACAGGAAGGGGGGAGGGTATGTGGCCGGGAAGTGGGGAGGGGTGGGGAGGTACGTGGGCCCAGAGAGTCTAGTCACCCAAACGGGGATGGGGTTCCTGGGGTGAAAGTCCCTGTGAATGAACCCTGTGCTGTAGGTTTGGGGCACGGACCAGGCTCCCAGGGAATGACCCCTCCCCCGCCCTGGGCCCCAACCTGGGCTGTCCTTGGCTTCCGGAGGACAGGGGACGGGGTGGGGGGCGGAGGGGGGCCTTGAGACTGCCCCCTTCCCATCACAAACAGTCTACTGGGTCCCCCGCACAGTGTCGGCCCTCCCTGCGCCCCAACCCACCTGGCCGTGGTCCCCGACGCAGTGCCGGGCACCCGGAGCAGGCTGGCGGAAATACACACACGAGCCCGCAGACACAATAGCGTTGCAAGTGCCACAACACGGAAGCGATCGGGGTGGCAGGGGGAGGCCTGTGAGCGGTCAGCGACAACGCGGGTCCCCAGACACCGCTGTTAAAAGGGGTCCGTCACAGAAGAGAGGTCTCCGCCTGCGGTCACACCCCGGCCCCGAGGAGACCCAAAGAGAGAGGAAGAGGCCTCAGGCAGACACTGGGCCCCAAATGCTTAAACTCATTCTCCTTTCTATTTCCTGAAGGAGGGCCCCCCCATGGGTTGCCACGAGGAGCCACCAAAGAGAAATGACATTTACGTAGACACCCGTGGAGGCGAACCAACGATGAATCAAGTGGGAAACCCACATGTAATTCCAAGGAATTCTAAGGGAATGCAAGGGAGCCTAAGGGAACGGGGCTTTCTCTCCCTGGTCGCCTCACAGGCTTTTCCATGGGGGATCCAAACCAAATTCCTACTGGGGTGCCGTCCCTACAGCCAGAAACCCACTGACTGGAAGGCACATTTCTTTTTTTCCTCCCGGAACGGAATTTCAAACTTCTCTTGGGTGAGCAGAGATGCTCACCCCAAAGCTCTGACAAAAGCCCCGCAGATTTCCCGGCGGAGAGGACGGGAGAGAGACGGGGATGGAACTCGGAGGCCGAGCGATCCCCAGGGGACGTGTGGGATGAAGTTTCAGGAGCAGATGGCATCGGCTCTCCGGCACCTCGGCCCTCCCTCCGGCGGCGGCGGGCGGCAGGCGGGGCCCGGGGCGGCCGTGGGGCTGGGGGCTGGGGGTCTTCCCAGCGTCTCAGCTGGAAGGGCCTGGCGTCGGCGGGTCCCCGCAGAGCAGCCTGGCCCAGCACAGCGCACGCACTCCGGCCCCTGCCTGCTCCCGCTCCCGGACCGGCCGCCCGTCCCCACGCCTCCCCGGAGCCGGAGCCGAGCCCAGCGCGTCGGACCCGCATTTGGAGCGGCTGCTGCAGCTCACGCCGCCCGGCCCCCAGCCGCCGCCCCAACGGCTGACAGTCTGTGCCGAACGACTTTAAGAGGCGGCGGCGGCCAATCCGATCCCCAGCCCCCCAGCGCCCCCAGCCCGGGCCTCGCTAGAAGTCAGGGCAGCCCCTTGCGAACGGGAATCAGGCTCCTGAGAAAGCCCCGCCGCCGGGAGGACGTGGGCACTCAGCGGCGGGCCAAGTATTTACAGACGGAGCGGAGGCCGCACGAAGCCCCGCACGAAGCCCGGGGCCTCGGCCCCGCGGCCCAAAATCTGGGCCCCGCGTGGAGACCGCACTCCCGCCGCCCCTCGCTCGCTCCCGGGGACCCGGAGCCGGTCCCACCGGCGGGGGGCGTGGGGTGGGCCCCGGGGAGGTGCCGCTCCCGCCCCGCCGCCGGGCCTCCGGGGGGCCGCCGGGCACCTGAGGGCCCCCCGCCGCCGGTGCGCGGCTGCGAGGAACAAAGGGAGCGGAGGACTCACCCAGCAGCTGAGTCGGGCTGCGCTGGCCGCCGGAGAGCGCGGCCCGCCCACCGGGTCACATGGCTCCGAGCCGAGCAGAGGATCAAAGGGGCTTTGTGGCCGCGGAACAAGGAGCCTCCCAGAGCGCGGGCAGAGGTAGGAGGGACGGGCTGGGAGCGGAGGAGGCTCGGGGGCAGGGCGAGGGGAGCGGAGTTGGGGGGACGGGTGGGGGCGCGGCTGCAGGCCTGAAACCAAGCCGGGACGGGGGGGGGGGGGGGTGCATTCTGTGCGAGGAACGCCGAGGAGCCGAGCGCCCCAGCTGCCGCCAGAGTCACCCCCAAAAGGAAAGTGACACGGTGCCCGGGAAGGAGGCTCACCTGGACATCCAGCCCCGCAGCCCGGGCCAGAGCCACCAGTCCCCTCCTCCCAGGATGTCCTCCCGCCGGTGAGGCCGGAGCGCGGGGCGGTGCTGGGAATCTGACACTGCCCAGGGGCGCCCTCTCTCCCCGCTACCCCGCCCGGCACTCCCCATTTGCCAGGTGAGCCCCAGATGGGTCCTGACCCCCGGCCGGCTCAGAGGACACGCCCAGGCTAACGGGCAGGCCTCCCCCGGCTCACAGACACCGCCCCACCCCCCCACCCCACCCCCCCGAAAAGCAGTCCTGAGCGGTCTTGGGGTGGTCTTGGGGTCGGGAGCACAGCCAGCCCCGTTGGCCATCGACTGCGTTGGCCATCGACTGCCTACGGGTTCTAGGGTGGAAACACCCGCAGGGGAGAAGCCACCACGGAAGGGGAACTGGGGGAACTGGGGCAGGGCCGGCTCACCCAGTGCTCGCTCTTCTTCCTGGAGCCTGAGAACTCGGCTTCGGGGCTGTGGCTCCTACAGCCCTAAGGGCCTGGGCACTGAGTCACCCTCCCTGCAGACCCCAGTCATATGCCGAGACCCTGAGGAGGGTGGGCTAGGTGGTCCCCAGAGGGAGGAGCTTGGGAGCCACCCTGTTTGGGGCTGGGCCTGGACACTGGGATCCCTGGGATCGCCAGCCAGACCCATCCTGTGCCTCGACCCTTGACCCCGAGTGAGTCACGCCCAAGCACAGGCGTGGCCAGGGCAGCCCCAGGCCTACTCCCCACCAGGAGAGGGCTCCCACAGGTTTTGGGAATCTATAGGAGCAAGGAAGTTCAAGTGCAAAGGAGCCCTGAGTGACCCCTGAGCAGATTGTCCTAGGGAGGTCCACCCTCCCGTCCCCTGGAGGGCCAACTCTGGCCCAGTGCCCGCTCCCAAGGCATGCTCTCCTTTCCCGTGCCCACCCCCTCCACATGGCCGGTGGGTGAGGCCCCCCAGCACCCACCCCACAGGCCATACAGGCAGGCTGACCGCGTCCAGCTGGTCCACCCTCCAGTCCCTCAGAAGCAAGCTCGCCCTAGCAGCAGCCACTGGCTGGTCCAACCGCTGCCCACCCCGGCTGGCCAACGTCCTCCCCGGGGCCTCCCAAGTCTTCGGGTTTGCTCTAACGGCTTCGGGGGCTGCTGGGAGCGTCAGGGGAGAGACGGCCTGAATGCCCGGGGTTCCTGCTCCCCCATCAGACCAGAGATGTGGGACCCAGAGGCAGACACCAGACTCCAGGCCCCCTTCACTCAACGTAGCTTAGGTTCACCACCCAACCCTGTGGGACAGGACCCGTGAAATGGGCACGATCAACTCTAGGTGCAAGAACTAAGGTGAGACATGATGTCCAGGACGAGGAAAAGCAGCTGCTCAAAATCTATACTTCTCTTTCCCTGGAAGGTGGTTTCCTAGGACAGGGAATAAGGCAGGCCCGGCCCCAAGAACCATCGCCAGATGCCCGCCAGGAGGGACTCTGGTCACACCGGGTGTCACGGTTCACGTGGAACCTTGGAGATGACACCTCCACTCCACACCTGTCCTGTGGGCAGGGGCCTGCCTTCCCCGCGCTCCCCTTGGAACCTCCTTCCCCACCGCTCACCTGGCTGTGTCCCCCAGGGCCCATCACCCTTTCCTGGGTGCCAGGTGGGCAAACCGCCAGCTCGCCAAGGCCACTCCTTGCCCTGCCTCCTCCTCTCCCTACTCCCCCCTGCAGAGCCCTGGCCCAGGAAGTGGCCTGGGTGCTTTCTACACGTTCCCTCACTCATGGCCCATGGGATGGAGGGGGGTCTCTAGAGCACAGGAGAGGGAATCCCTGCACCTGACAAGACCCTGCAGCCCAGGGGTGCTTTTCCAACCCAGAAGCCCCGCCCTCCGGACCCGCTCAGGGTCTCTGGGCTCAGCACACACGGCAGAGAGAACAGCCTGAGGCCTGCCCAGCCGCCCACCGCACCCCCCAGCAGAAACAGAAGGCAAGGCACGCGCACACACACCACATCTGTCACTGGCTGCTGTGGCCAGTGGCTACTGTACTGGGCGGCAACTCCCTCAATAGTCTCGATTCTACCCTGGAGTTAAGCCAGATCCTTGGAGAGCTGTTTAGACCGTATTATTTTTGCCCTACACTTCATTTTCAGCAGTGGAAATGCAACTTCACTTGGGGGTGCTACAGGATACAGCTTGATGGAACCCGCAGCAAGTGATCACAGTGTCCCCCTCCTGGGGATATTTCTCCCAGATTCTACTATCAGAAAGAGCAGAACTTCTCCCAAGAAGTTACTTCGCTAGATTTGTGCTAAGCACCGGTCAGAAAACGTTCCGAAGACGTCCATTAGGGCCACCACCCATTTCTGGGGCTCTCTGTCCCCTATGTGGTGCACCGCTGCTCAGGCCAGGGTGAACTTCCTGGCTCGAAGGCAGCCAGCCCCAGGCTGACCTGCAACCTGACCTGAGGCCTGGCTCACACAAGTGATGAGCTGCGCCACTCGGAGGGTCCAAGAGCTTGAGGTCATGTAGACTTCAGGGCTGGGAAGCTATCCGGGGCCATTTGCAAAGGGAGAGAGGAGATAATGGGGGGGGGGGAGCAGAGGAGGAGACCCCAGGAGAGAGAAAGGGAGTGGAGAGGGGGGCCCCACTGGGTTCCTGCAAACCCTGCCCCTTCTGAGCCGGGCCTTCCACACTCCGACTTCCTCGCACATTATGTCCTTCCAATAACCGACCTGTCCTGCCTCTGTTTACTGACTTCAAAGTCACACACAGCCACACTGATTAGGGGGAAATCTATAGAAACAGAAAGCGGATTGGTGGTTGCGAAGACTGGGGTGGAAGGGTCGAGGGGGGAGGGTGTGGGAACTGACCACTTAATAGACACGGGGCTTCCTTTTGAGGGGACGAGAATGTTCTGGAGCTTGATCCTGGTGATGCTGCACAACACAGTGAAAGTGCTCAGTGTTATTAAGGGCAAATTTCATGTTCTGGTATCTGATACCATAAAACACATATTTAAAGGAAAAAGAGTTTAATGCATCCTTTTTTTCTTCTCGAGCCGGTTTATCATGTTGTTTCCTACCTGGAGACCACAAGGGCCCCAAGACAAAGCATAGGTGCGGGGCGGGGGGGGAGACTGAGCTGTGTCCCCTGCTTGGAGCTGAGGCAGGTCACCCTATACGGCAGGAGGGATGTGGAGACCACAGAAGCTAGAGACTCAAGAACAGATTCCCCATGGGGGCCTCTGGGAGTAGCCAGCCCTGCCCAAGCCTCGCCGTAGCCTGGTGGCCCTGACCCCTGATCTGGGGCCTCCAGAAGTGCAGGACAGTGGGGTGCTGTTGTGCAGGGCCACGGTAACCTGTGGCCCCAGGACACTGACACAGCCCCGCAGTCCTGACCTGACCCGCGGTACGTACAGTAGGAGCTTCCTCCCACGAATGCGGAAACCCACGCTCAGACCTGAAACTTGCTCTGGCCAAGGCAGTCCAGAAGCAGGAACAGGATCCTCCCCGCCAGGCCCCTTTGAGGGGGTGTCCAGGTCAGATTTTTCCAGGCTGTCACTTTCGGGATACTGTGATCTCCACCTGTGCCCACAAAGCCAAGGGAGCCCCCTGGCTGGACACCAGACTGCTGTGGAGTAGAGGGGAGTGGGGTCCACTGCCTACCTGGGGGACGCCCCAACAGAATGGTCGTCAGGGAGCTGGCTGTCCCGGCTCCCACCTCCAAATAGGCCAACTGGGGGAAATGCAGTGTCTGGGGGTGTCACCTATGCGCAGTGGGGGGGCGCCCACGTGATGGCTGCGACCCACCCGCCCTCTTGCCCACAGTGGCAGCACAACAAGGAAGGGAAGTGGTCACAGAGCACCCCTCCCCGTCTCAGGCACATGTGCACACATGCACAGTTGTGCATGCACAACCCAGTGCCGCCCCCCCCAGTTTCTCCAGCCAAGCCCAAAGCCTGGGTGTAAACACAACACTCAGCCCTCCCACAGCCTCTTCTCCAGCCCACCCTGGGCCAACCCCCATGGGATGCAGCAGATACTTGCCATCAGAGGCCCGGAGAAAACACCCTTCCCTCTGCCCCGCAGGCCGGGGGCTGGGCTGCCCGGGAGGGGCTGCTGGCAGCAGGTGCAGCCACACACCCCTGGGCGGAGAGGAGAGCCTGCCCCGGCCCTGCTGTCCCTGGGGGGCCTCCTGAGGGCCCCAGAGTGGGGGCTCAGGCGAGCCTGGGAGGAGGGCGCCTCCAAAACCTCTCCTGCCCCCGAGTGGTGGCTGTGCCACCTAAACGAGTCCCCACTGGGGCCCAGCCTCATCCTCCGCCGCTGCCACTGCCACCTCTTCACAGTGATCAGCACCGTGGCTGCCACCCCCCCCCACCTACCCTCTGCTGTCTGCTTCCGCCCACCTCAAGAAAGCCATCCTCTTGAGAGAACGCGCCCCACCAACATGCAGGCGCACCCGTGGACCTGGGCCAGCCCACGCCACGGATTAACCGCCCCTCCTCCTGGAAAGGCGCCGCTTGGAGCACCATCCTCTCCTGCCCCCCCCCCCCAGGCAGGGGTTCACGGGGCCGTCCCCAAGAGGCCCTCCCAGCTCGGCTGCGACTTAGGGCACACTGTTTTCTCCAGGCCCTGCAGTTGCCCAAACCCCTCCTAGAATCCCCTCCTCTAGTAAAAGTCACTGCCTCCAAGGAGCCCTCCCGGCGAGCACCTGCCAGGCGGCTCACTCACCCTGGAGCGGAGCGGGGCGTGGAGGCAGGAAGGCCTCCCCCTTCCTCCTTCCTAAGAAGTGCGCGCCTCCCCACGGTCACCCGTCGCCTCTTCCCTCCGGGGCACCTTGATACACATTTCTTTCCCCGCTTGCAAAGCTATCGTGTCAGCAGTGTCTTAGAAATTACGTGATGATATCTTAACTTCAGAAAACTGTGCTCCTGCCCGGCAGCCAGCTCCGTTCTCGGGGCGGGGGGGCACTCGGAGGGGATCAGAGGAGCCCCGGGCGCGCTGCCAACCGCACCCACCCCGCCCCCGCCGCCCCCTCGGCCGCCCGCGTGTCCTGGCTGACACAAAGCCAGGATCCTAGACACCCAGCAACAGAACGAGCCCCGACCCTGCATCCATTTCAAAGACAAAAACCAAGGTGTCAACCGCACATTCTCTCGGGGTGTCAGCAGGAAGGACCGCCAGGTGGGGGCGCTCCAGGTTGGCTTTAGGTGCGGCGCGGCCTCCTCGCCCTCCCTTCGCCCCTCCCTTCCACCAAAACGAGGGCCCGAACCAGAAGCCCAGCTGCTAAGATGGTGGGATCCTAAGTCAGACAACACGCAGCTTAGTAGTTAGTAGGGGGGCCGAGGCTCTGACACCCCAGGGTGCTTAGATTCTGGAAACAGGTTCTCAATCCTCACAATGCATCCTGTTCTAAAGGGGAGCTTCCAAGAAATACAGAGGCCTGCGCCCGGCCCCTGCCATTCTGATTTCACGAATCCAGGGGTTGGTATTTCTTTGAAAACTTCTCAGGGGGTTCCAGCGTGCAGGCCAGGTTGAAAACACCGCGTGGGACTAACAGATACCATCTGGGACCTGGTGAGATCTGGGATTTCTGGGATCCTGGGACATGGTGAGGTCCTGGGATCTCTGGGATTCTGGGATCTGGTGAGATCCTAGAGCCTCTGGGATCTGGGACCCTGGGACCTGGTGAGATCTGGGATCTCTGGGATTCCGGGACCTGGTGAGATCCTGGGACCTAGCGAGATCCTGGGATCTCCAGTGAGAGCATTCTGAACCCAATGTACCTAAGAGGCATGCACGGGACGAGTGGGGTACTCGGGTCAACAGCTCCTGCAACTGTCCAAAGAAGCGTGTGTCCTCCAGAGGTTTCATCCTGCCTCAGGACCAAAGGAACCCCGCACAGAATCAACCCTCAGCTCAGAGAACTTGGTTTAAACCCAGAAGGTCGGGATCCCTGGGTGGCGCAGCGGTTTGGCGCCTGCCTTTGGCCCAGGGCGCGATCCTGGAGACCCGGGATCGAATCCCACATCGGGCTCCCGGTGCATGGAGCCTGCTTCTCCCTCTGCCTGTGTCTCTGCCTCTCTCTCTGTGACTATCATAAATTAAAAAAAAAAAAAAATTAAAAAAAAATAAATAAACCCAGAAGGTCCGCGCAGCTCTTGCTGCCCGAATAGCAGCAAGGGGCCCAGGCTGGAGGGGTCCTGGCCATTCACTGGGCAAGGCTCGGGCTTTTGATCAAGTGTCTCCACGCTGCCGGCTGCCTGGCTGGGACTTGGAAAAGACGAAGAAGAAAGGAGATCTAGGAACGGGTCCAGAGTACATCCCAGTGGCATAAAAGGGACTTTGAGAAGACAATCGAGCTCCTGAAATCTCTTATCTGTCTAAAGGCAGAACTTCCCAAAAGAAGTCCCTTGTCATCAATCCCCTCCTCTGGGCAACCAAGGAAGACGGACTATCACAGAAGATGAGAAGTCTTCACACCACACCTAAACATTCACAAAACTATCTACCTCCCATCTACTCTCCTAAGGGGCCATTTATCTTTCTAAAAAGTCATTTGTTTTCCAGGAAGGGCTCCTCTCCCCCGCCCTTTCCCCTACTAGGAGAGTATATAAGCTTCAAATCCTAACTGCCCCTTTGAGTCACATTTTTCTGTAAAGTCCCATGTGTGTATGTGATTAAAACTCTTTTCTCTTGCTAATATGGCTCCTGGCAGCTTAATTGGGGGGGGGGGAGGCCCCTGGCAGTTTAATTTGCAGACCCCCAAGAACTGGACCTAAGAGGATAGACAAAAGTTTTTTTCCTGGACAGCACCTACCAAAACCAAACCAAACCCTCGCCTCACTGCAGATCCACACTTTCCCCACCCCCCACCAGCAATTTAGACCTCTGTTTCTCAAATTCTGTTAAAGCAGGACAATCTGTCCTGCAGGGCACTCCCATCCTAAAAGGTTTCCACAAATAAATGTATCAACTGCTACCCTCCACTGTCCCTCTTTTGATGTTCACAAGTATTTACCAGCATAATAAATATATAGAATATTCTATAGAATATAAAAATATTCTATGATGCAAGTTGGTTTTTTTTTTTTTAAGTTTATTTTAAACTATTTCCTAAACTTGCTGGACCGTGGAACCAACCACTCTGCCTCTATAACACCTACGAATGGTCCCAGGGAGAAGGCCGTCTGGAAACACTGGTTTGGACTTAGCCCGTCAGCAGCTCTCAGTTCTTGTTCCAGGCCAGACCTCATCACAGATGGGTCCAGACCCTCTGGACACAGGCTGGGGTGGGAGCAGAGACCATGAGCCCCACAGATAGGACGGCTTACCCGAGGCAGCTAGAGAGCTTGGAATACTATTTTTAAACCCAAATTCCTAAGTTACCAGAGAACACAAAGAATGTGTCGTGGTGGCATTGTTTACAAGGGCAAAACCTGAAAACAACCCAATGTCCATCAAGGAGAGAACAGAAGGGATGCTCGGGTGGCTCAGTCGGTGAAGCATCTGCCTTCAGCTCGGGTCATGATCTTAGGGTCTTGGGATGGGGAGTCTGTTTCTCCCTCTCCCTCTGTGCTCTCTCTCAAATAAATAAACAAAATTTTTATTTTTTTTTTAAAGGGGAGAACAGAAAGCTCTGGTACAACCACCCACCAATGATCATGCGGCAGTGAAAACGCACGGACCAGAACTACAGACACGACGGTAGATGACCTCGATTCCCAAACATAAAAAGCTGCAAAAAGGGTGCTTATACCTTATATGCCCCAGTTATGCAAGGTGCAAAACAACGCTATGTCTGAGAAACACAGCTACACAGCAGAAGTTCTAAGGCATACGTGGGAAGGAGGAACCTGAGTGCAGGATGCGGGCACATCTGGAGGGAGGAAGGAAACGGGCCTGGTTATTGCCTGCCGCTCAGGCTGGACAGGGGCACGCAGGTGTCCGCTGCCTGGGATGGTGCACGTTGGTTAAAAACTAAAGAAATCTCTGGAGGCCCCAGGAATAACAAGGCTGTGACTTAACTGCTAAAGGCATAGCCTCCCTGAGCCACAGCTTACTCCCCTGTAAACGGAGGGCTGCAAACCCACCCGCCATTTGGCTGCTTGCAAGGAGGCTGCTCAAACTTCCTGCCCTCCCTTATGGGGTTCTGGGTAGGATGATAACGAGCTAACAGCCTCGAAGGGCTTTGAAAACCACACCAAGCTTCTAACCCAGAGCGGGGAGCCCGCGACTCCAGGCCTGTTTTCATGACCTGGCATAAAACACCCCAGCCAAAGGAACCTTGTTTTTTCCTCCAGGGCAGAGGCCTTGGTCTCTGCCGGCTGTTCAGGATATCTGACAGGACATTTTTCTTTTTTTTTTTTTTAAAGATTTTATTTATTTATTTATTTATTTACTTACTTACTTATTCATGAGAGACACACAGAGAGAGAGGCAGAGACATAGGCAGAGGGAGAAGCAGGATCCCTGCAAGAAGCCCGATGCAGGACTCGATCCCAGGACCCCGGGATCACGACCTGAGCTGAAGGCAGATGCTCAACCTCTGAGCCACACAGAGACCCCTGACATGAGGTTTCTGTCAGCCCAGACCAGCTCTTAGTGAGGGGCTCCTGACCCCCACCCCCACCCCCACCCCTTTAGCATAGGACACAGACGTGCAGGTGCAACCACTGCTCACGTCAAGGAAGAAGCCCAAGCCAGCCCTGCTCTTTCCTCTCTGCCCCCAGAACCAGGAGCTCCGGAAATTCGGAGGCTGTGAAGCTGCTGGCACATCATCTCCGGCTGTTTATTCACAGAGGGGTCGCTGACCCTCCCGGGTTCCCGCCACAAGCCGGAGCACCACTAGTGCCAGACCCTCTCTGCCTGGGGGTAGAGGGAGCCAGCGATCCCACTGAGGAGCCTGTGGGCTCAACAGCCACCCCACTTTGCTTTCCATCCTCCACCACCCACAGCTCAGGGACTTTGGGCAAATTTCTAAACCTTTTGGAAGCAGCTTTCCTACCCACCAAGAGGGGAAGGGGTCCTTCCTCCTGCCGGAACTGGGGAAGAAGGAAAGAGGCGCTACGTGCACAGACCGGCGTGGGGCCTGCACTCCAGCAGGGGCTCCAGAACGATGCCCACCCATCTTCCACCGACACTGACGTGGGCGCGGGGCCAGGAACAGTCAGGAGGAAGCAGAGGAAGCAAGCATCTGCCAGCCTCAAGACTCACGATGCTCGGAGCTGGAAGTGAAAGCAGGAAGGAGCAGAAACTGTTGGACAGGGAAGTGTGATCGCTGTGAGCATCTGTGCTTTGAAACCCTAACAGTGCACCTGCAGGGCCTTCTGGGGAATATCTCTCTTAAACATGTATTTAAAAAAGGAAAATGAAGGGGGACGCCTGGTTGACTCAGTGGCTGAGCATCTGCCTTTGGCTCAGGGTGTGATCCCGGGGTCCTGGGATCCAGTCTGGCATTGAGGCTTCTCCCTCTGCCTGTGTCTCTGCCTCTCTCTGTGTGTGTCCCATGAATAAGTAAATAAAATCTCTTAAAAAAAATAAATAATAAAATAAAAAAGGAATAAATATGCAATACTCAATGAAAGAAGTCAAGATAAAATAAATAAATAAAATATATAAAAGCATCCTGTATAAGGACAATTAGGGAAGTTCAAAAGCGGGCAAAATTCTGTGTGGGGACGGCGCACTTCTGTCTCCCAACTACGGCAGTGGGCACGCGAGTCCGTGTCCAGGACAAAAGCTCATAGAACCACACACGCAAGCAACTGAGCGCCCAGTAAAGCGGGTGAAAGCCGAACGAGGTCCACAGCTGAGTTCATACTGCAGCACCGTCGTTTCCTGGCTTTGCTAACGAACCGAGTCCTGTAACACGTCACGGGGGAGGCTGCTGGGGGAAAGGCCACAGGAACTCTCTACCGGGACTTGTGCAATGTCTTGGGAGTCTAAGACTATTTCAAAATAAGGCTTTTAAAAACACATCAAAAATGGGAAAGGCCAGGAGTATCGATGACAAGGCACAAGTTAGAAACGGGGACTGGACGCCTTTCTCCCTTCGTCTCTTCGTGCAGAGTGTCTGGACGGTGTCCCGAGCGCAGGCTCTGTTCCAGGCGCGGGGGGGACCCTGCAGGCTCAGGTCTCGGGGTCAGGGAGAAAGACACAGAGATAAAACGCGGCGGTAGGCAGAAGCCAGGTGGAGGCACCTGAGACGGTTCCGCCGAGGCTCTTCTCAAAGAATCCTCACAGAGGCCCGACACCCCGAGAAAGCAGGTGTTCCAGGCAGGGGCACCTGCACACAAGCCCTGGGGAAGCAGCTCTGATGTCAGGAGAGGCCGAGGGGCCAAAAGCAAGGTGGCTGGAGGCCCCCACTTGTCCTAACGTGTCATTCCCAGCTGTTTTTTCCAGACCCCAGGATAGGGCCATCATGGCAATTTGCTCACCGGGTCCCCAACTCAGCTCAGGAAGTAACGGTTTCATGGCCACAAGGAAGAGCCTAATTCTCGCAAGCTGCTGGCCACGGGGTGCCGATGGGGAAAGACAGAGGTTGCAAACCCACTCGCCAAGGTCTCCGGGAGCCCCTTGGGCAGCCTGGAGGCACCTGCAGGACGTGAGGGCAGCAGCAGTCTGCAGAGGGGGCCCCCACGCCCGCGCAGGGCACCTGACCCCTCCCCACCCTCAGCCAGGCCCCAGCCCTCAGGTCAGGGCAGCCTCTGGTGCGGAGGCAAGTCGTCCATGCAGGCCTTGGGTCACCTGCTCCCCCAGCTCCCCTGGCCCATCCAGTTTGCTCCGTGAGGTCCACTAACCGTTCACTACTCAGGAAAGAACTTGAAGAGACGAGCTGAAAATCTGGCCTGAACTTCCTGCGTGCCCTTGAACCTGGCGCAGAAACTCCTTGGGCCTGCCTCCCTTTCCTCACTTGCAAATCACACAGATGAACCCTAGAGTCTCTTGCAGCTACAGAATTCCCAGGAGAAAAAGAAAAAAAAAAAAAAAGAGGATCCTTGGGTGGCTCAGGGGTTGAGCGCCTGCCTTGGGCCCAGGGCGTGATCCCAGAGTCCCAGGATCGAGTCCCGCATCGGGCTCCCTGCATGGAGCCTGCTCCTCCCTATGCCTGTGTCTCCGTCTTTCTCTTGCTCTGGCCTGAATAAATAAATAAAATCTTAAGAAAGAAGAAAAAGAAAAAAAAAAAGCCACAAAAATGAGGCGGGTGTGGGGGTTCACACCCTAGCCTTCACTTGTGAAAAAGGGAATCGTTTTCTCGACTGGTTTCTTGCCTGCCCTGCCTGGGGGAGCCTTCCTGCGGACTCTGGATCAGGGAGAGGCTGTGGAAGCCCCGCGTCACCCAAGGAGGGCCTGGGGCACACAGAGAATTCCCCCGGAATTTTTCCAGAAGATCGCCGCTTCCGGACTGTATGTATCAGCTTCCTGTTGCTGCTGTAACAAACTGCCACAACCTGAATGACGTACAGCACAAACCTGTCACCTTACGGTTCTGGAGGTCAGAATCCCACATGCGCCTCTCCGGGCCTCTCCCTTCCTCCTCCTTAAACTGAGGGAGTGGGGCCACGGGATTCCATGAATCGCACCCACACGGGATGGCTCTGGAACCCTCTCGAAGGCCGGACGGGCAGCTCACCCCTGCAGGGGCGTCAGCAGATCTCAGCTGCTTCCAGGACCAGGGCGGCTGCCGGGAAGCGGCTTTTGCCCACGCCCGCCCCGGGCCTCCGTGAGAGAGGCCAGGGCAGCAAAACAGGAGGCCGTAGGTGGCAGGGGCCAAAGAGGCCAGGCCATTCTCTCCAGCAGAGGCCGGGGCAGCAGAGGAAAGCCGGGCACGTGACTCCAGCCTGCAGTTCTCAGGGGAAGGGCGAGCCCGGGCCCAGGGAAACAGGGCCCCCCCAGCCCAGCTCAGCTGTGGGGGGATGGGCAGGGGCCCTTGCCTGACAGCCCCCCCCATGGCTCCAGCCCAGCCTCCCCACCCCCGTCCCATCTCGGGGGAGAAAGCGAGGCTCCTTGCATTGCCAAATTCCAGTAATGAATCCCACATTCATTCCATCCTCTTTGCTTATTGGAAGCTCTCTCTCCACCTTCTGGGCTCGCTCTGAACAGCTGGCCTGCAGAAGTCGCTGGAATTCAATATGCAGGGTGGCTCCGTGGTGCCTGCACAGAGAAGCCCGGCTCACTGCATCCCCCACCCACCCCTTCCTCTGCGGAGGCCACGTTCCTGCCCTTTCCCTGGGAAAAGAAGGAGCAGCCAGGATCCCTCGTTAACTCTTTCAGGCCCGCCAGCTTCCTGCGGGCAGGCCGCCCCTCGAGGCCGGTGGGGCATGCGCCTTGGCTCCCTCCCACCACGCCGGGGACCAGGCAGGGACCGCAGAGGACAGCAGCGACCGGCCGGCCATATAGGAGCCCACGGTCACGGCTGAGAGACGAGAACACCGCCTGGGTCCGTCCAGCAGCCAGGCTCCTGGGCTCTCGGCCCTGCCGGAGGGAAGGTGTGCAGATTCTGCAGGAAGACTGGGGGGGGGGCGGGGGGCCTAAGAGGTTCGGGCCTTGCCCACCACGCAGGGGCAGGGCTCCGACCCCGAGGTGTTCAGACACCCACGGCGCCGCTCCAGCAAACTCCCGCTGCGTGTCACACACCAACAGGCCTGTACGGAAGGCAACCCACCGACCCACTGCCGGCCAGGTGAGCGGCGACGGGGACGCGAGGCCCAAAGCCACCCCCACTGCCCTAACGAAGCCAATGACGAACAACCGTGGTCATGAGCGCAAAGGGTGTCTGTGTCCCTCAGAAGCCCCATCCTGTACGGACATCCTTCTGGAATGATGTGCGCAAACTGGGCTGCAGTGACCGGGGGCACCTCCAGCCCCACCCCAGGGACGGGCCATTCGCCTCCAAACAGGCACCAAGGGAAGGCCACAGAACAGGGCCTGAGACACAGGATTCCAGCTCTGCCACGAAGCTGTGTGACCCTGGCCAGGCCACTGCCCCTCTCGTGGCCTCAGGGTCTCCACTACAACCAGAGAGCGGAGTCGGTCGGTGGTTAGGGACAGGGGCTCCGGGGTCAGGCTTCCTGAACCCAAACCTTGTCTCTGTCACATGCACCAGCTGTGTGGCCTTGGGCAGGTTACGTAACCTCTCTCCGTGCCTTGAGTTCCTCACCTGTGAAATGGGAATTAACAGAACGGACTTCACGCTGTGGTTGACCACACTACAGGAGATACACCACGTAAACCCCCCCAAGGCCACGCAGAGCCCACGGGAAGCCCTAGTTACCATGAATGGACGGCAATGCCACTGTCACGATTCGGGGGGCCCAGTCCGGCCTTGGCAGCTCGGGGCCCCAGGCGACAGAAGGTGCTACCCCTCCAGTGACAGGAGCTGAGATGCCGGAGCCCAGGGCCTGAGCAGGTCTGGCCGCCCCACGGTGGGGCCCGCGTTCCGGGGAACCTTCCCTAGGGAGGCCAGAGAGGAGCTGCCCGGAGAGGCGGAAGGGGCCCTGCCTGTCCCAGCGAGGGCTGGGGATGTGGCCTGTGAACCCCAAGCACAAAACTGAGAAGCTCAGAATGGCTTCAACGTGGCTGCTCCATGGCACCTCCACCTCCACCTCCACGCACTGGCAACAACGTCTGGTTTTTGAAGGCCAGGGGATGAGGGGACCCCCCCAGGGGGCGGGGAGGCCCCACACAAGCTCTGCTCTCGTCCACTGAGCAGCGAGCAGGCAGGAGGACTTAATCACTACCATACGCTGCGCCGAGCCAGCCGAGCCGCAGGGAGGGGGCAGGAGAGGAAACCAACGCGGAACATGCTGGGCAGGTGGGGGGACCAGGAAGGAGCAGGGTGCGCTCCCAGCCAAACCTGCAGAGGCGCGGCCAGGCCTCCCCCCACCCCGCGTCCCCCCGGTGTGTGTGTCCACAGCCCGTCCCAGGGACACCTGGATCTGGCCCCGAGGTCAGGCTCCAGCTGAGCCCACCCTCTCCGGCCCCCAGAAAGCCAGCCCGCTCTGCCTCGGGCTGCAGCTGCTGTTTTTCCAGCAAGGACAGGGCTGGGGCCGGAGTGGGGGGGCCGCCGCAGTGTCCGCAGCCCCCCCCAGGGTTGGCAGAACCAGGCCCCGCCTCGATGGCTCACCCGGACAGCCTCTTCCCTGCCCCCTCTGCTGAAGGAGGGTGTCCCATCCAACCCCACCTTTCCCGGCCCACCCTCATCTGGGTCAGGTGCTCACCCTCCTCTCTGCTCAGCCCCGAAACACCTCGTGCTACAGGCCAGGAGCCGCCAGGACTCAGCCATGGGGCCGAGGGGCAGAGCTGTGGGATGAATGGGACAAATGGGAACATGCAGAGGGGGCTCGAGGACCGGTCCCCAGCTGGGAGCAGGGCTCATAGGACAGGGCTCCCCCTCCTCCGAATACCACAGCATCTGCGGCCACGGGGATCCGCAGAGAGCAAAGCCACACCCGAGGGCAGCGGAGCTGAGCATCCCGCAGAGCATCCCTGAGCCACCCGCTCTGTGCGAAGCATGCTCCCGGGCCACTGAGAGCTGGGGTTGCTGTTACACGGCCCCTACTAGTGGGGTGCAGCCCACGAGGCAGGGCAGGGAGGCCCCTCCACATCAGAGCAGGGACCATCCAAACCTTGGGGAATCAGATCCCCACAAAGGGCCACCTCTCCCCGCCGCCACCTCTCAGAGCCGGGACACAAGCTTCCGGGAGAGGAGGGACCCAGGGCGGGCCACCTCCCCCCTGAGAACAGGCAGCGGCTCCCAGGCAGGCCCTCCTCGATGGCTCCCATTCCATCTACGGTCGTCAGTGTCCCGATTTCCAAGAATATTCTCAGAACGGCAACAAGACGAGCTGAGTAAGAGGCTCTGACATGGATTGCAGGCACCGTTCCCAGGGCTTCACACGCATCCCCCTCAGGTCCTCACGGCGCCCCGACCGGAGCCTGCCCGTGGCTCTCCTCCGCCCTCTGGCAGGTGAGGACACGGGGCACAGAGGGGCTCGGCAACCTGCCCCGGGCCACACAGCGAGGGGGCGCAGGAGCCGGCCCCGTGTCCTGCTAGCCGTGCAGGGACCCGCGGAGGAGCAGGCGGCGGGGCGGGTCCCCGAGACCCTCACGTTCTCCTCGGAAACCCCAGCTTCTACCCCCCACGCCCCAGAAGGTGAAGGAACGGATGCATGAGAGCCGACAGCACACAACAGCGGTGGGCAGTGGGGACGAGGACCGAACACAGCCAGACACCACCGACCGTGATGTCAGGGCTGCTCTGGGCCTCCACTCGGATGGACGCATCTGCTCCTCACTGAGGCCTCCTGAGGGTGTTTCTCTAAGCCCATTTCACAGAGGGACACACCGAGTCCTGCAGCCAAGGTCGTGCTGCCAGGGAGGTCACGCAGGCCAGCGCTGTGGCCGCAGTCTTGCCCACGCCACTCCTAGACAACCCCACGGAACACAAAGAGGAAGAAGCATCCATGGGGGAGGGGGGGCCAGGCCTGGTCCGCCGCCCCCAGCCAGGGGCCACCCTCTGCTGGAAGCTCCCAGCCCGCTTCCAAGTCCCGCTGACCCCACGATGGTCCTCTGACTTACTGTGCCCTCCCGGAGCCAGGGGGCCCGGCCTTTTACGAGGCCGGATGCGGGGCAGGATGAGGAAAATCCCTGGGGAGGGAACACCCTCGTATGTGACAAAAAGAAGCATCAGATCCAGATCCTGTTTGTCTTTTTTTTTTTTTTTTAAAGCCCTTCGTGTTTAGCATACGCATGGAGAAACAGCTTGGAAAAAACGCCAACAGTGATTTCTGCAGGATGCAATTATCAGCGATCGTATTCTCTGCAGTTTTCTAATCTGGTTTTCTTTGCCGTGAGTCGGCATAATTTTTAAATCACAAAAAATAAGGCTTGGTTTCAATCAGGAAGACAGATGCTTCTTAGCTTCTCAGCAGCCCCATGATGGCACGCGGGCATCGCCAGCCAAGCAGAGAGAACGTTCCAGAGCTGTCAGCCAGGCCCTGGGCCGGGTCTTCCCGGGATGGCTGGGAGGGGCCGGGTCCCCTCGCCCCCGCGCGCAGAGCCGGGTCCAGGACCCACTGGTGGAAAGTGCAGTGGGCGCTGCACAGGCCCTGCCATGAGGTCACTTCCTGCCGGGCTGCAGGGAGGATGTGGGTTCAACTGGAGTTTGTATCAACACAGCTCGGCTTCACCCCCGGCCTGGTGGGGACCCCCTGCCCCGGCCGGCATGACAACCCCAGGAAAGATGTGAGCGGGGAGGGAAGCCACTGCAGGCGTGACCCGGAGAGACTTTCCAGGGAGAGATTTAGAGAAATTGCTGCGTCCGCTCGAGACCTCCGCTGCCCCCTACTGCCCGGCTGCGGCTCAGGGAGGAAGACGGGGTGGGGAGGGCACCCAGGGAGGCTGGGGGCACAGCGGGGCAGGGAGTGGGGCTGCGGGCACAGGGCCGCAGAGGGTAGCCTCTCCCCACAGGCAGCTCCCGTCTCCGCAAACATCACTGTCCCCGTTCCTCTGCAAAGAAACCAGGCCGCCCAGGGGGCTGGACGCCCATTCCCAGGGGAGCAAGCGGCCCTGCCTGCACAGCACACCCCGCAGAGCCAGCAGCAGGTCCGCTCCCCGCAGGAGGCAGTGGGCCCCCAACAGAACCCAGGAACACCCGCCGGCCAGCCCGTTCCCGGGACCGAGTGTGAGGGGATGGGGTGGAGGGTCACAGCCCGCAGGAGGAGAGCCCCCCTCCCCTGTGCGTGCCCCTCCTGCTCCAGGCCCCACCTCTGATGGGCTAGGACCCCGCAAGGCACAGCCGCAGTCTGAGGGGTGAGCCTGGGGAAGCAAGCGACGAGGCATGCTGGGAGGAGGGCACCACATTCACACGTGCCGTGGGGACTGGCCAGGTGCCGGGGCGTCTGGGGCTCACTTGGACGGCCCCCCAGGTGAGCATTTGCTCCATAGCCAGGCCCACCCACGACTCGGGAGTTAAAACCCAATGCCGAGTGGGTGCCCGAAGCCTGCGCAGCCCTGAGCATGCCCCACCCCTCTCCGCACCCAGGTCCCACCAGGCGCCAGCACAAAGTAGGTGCCTGAGTGAGTGACTCCGCCCCACGCAAAGGCCCTGAGATCAGAGGTCCAGCTGAGTCCCCGGTACCTGCTGGGTGACTACAGACCAATGACTCGGCCTCTCTATGCCTCTTGGGTTGCTGAGAAGGCTACAGGACATGCACGGAGAGCTCCGAGTGCAGTGGCTGGCACGCAGAGGGGCTGGATATCGGGCAGCCAGCCGTGGGGTAGTGAGGACCGCGGTGACAATGAAGAGATCAAACCAAAATGGCAAACGAGCCCAGGGACGGGGTGCTGGTCAGACAAACTCACACGGCTCAGGACTCGCTCCGGTGACAACCGAGGCAGGGCCTGGGGACTGTCAAGGTGCCCTGTCCACCCAGCGCCCCTGGCCTCCCTGTGCTCTCACTGACTGGCCCGTGGGGTATGATGGCCCCAGTGGGGCTCCCGCCTCCACTCAGCCTTCCTGGGACACCTACGTGCTTGCGGGGCTTAGGGTTGCCTATCCTGACCCAGTTCCAGCCGTCCGGCCAAACAGGCCCCCCCGACGCTGAGCTGCACCCACAGGTGCCATTCGCACCTAGGGCCTCCGCTCAGGCCGGGAGCTTGGCCTCCCCGGGGACCCCAGCACACGGCGATCTCCGACTCCCCCTCGGCCCAGCCAGTGGCACGGTCTTCGCTGCTCATGGCTGTGCGCTGAGGCCTGACAACGCCCCTCTGCCTTCTACCCTCATCTCTGCGCCAGACAAACCCGTCACTCTGCAGGGCCCAGCACACATCAATCACTTCCTCCAAGAAGTCTTCCACAACTGCTCCAGCTGGATGGATGCTCCTCTTCTGGGCCGCCCTCTACGGCTCAGTGCTCAACAGGCGTTAACTGAGCCCGGTGACATGCTGTTCTGGGACACAAGCCGTTTCTCTTGCCGTCGTGGAGCTTGCACTCCGCGTGAACAATCGGTGATAGGATGCACGTGTCACCTATTCACGCTCGCTCGCAGAAAGCCACCCACTGAGAGCGCCCATGAGAGAGGCGCATTAGCTGGGGTGACAGGGGAGGTACCTCTCTGATGAGGGTGGCACTTAGGGACCCAAATGAGGCAGCCAGGAGAAGAATCAGGAAAAGATGGCTCAGGAAGGAACAGGCAAGGTGAAGGCTCTCAGTGGGGACAAGCCTTTGTGTCCTGGGGCAGCCAGGGGGCGGACGCCAATGATGGGGGGTGGGAGTGAGTGTCCCCAGGACAAGAGGTGCCCACGGGGAGGTTTGAGATGCAAAGCGACCTGAACCGTTCAGAAAAATCACTCAGGACCGCCAGCATCGCCGTGTCAAGCTTCACGCCCGTTACACGTAGGAAGGCGTAGGAGCCTCGTAGGCCGCGTGGGGCGGACAGGCACTCCCAGCCGGGGCCCTGCCCGGGATCTGTCTCGGAGACGGCTGTGTGCGGCAGATGATGCCCGAATTCTCAGGCCCAGGCACACCTCAGTGGGCGAGCAGGGCGCTGTTTCCTGCCCGGGAGGCCTGGGGCGGGGGCTCAGGAGGAGACGGTGGATTGTGGTGGATTGTGCTGGAAGCGCTGGGCTGGGAGCTGTGCCCTCCCACGCCCAAGCCGCTGCGCATCCGAATTCACTGTTCTGTGTCACCGGTGTGAACACAGACCTTCACTTCTCCCGGAGGCCGACACCCCGGCCACGGCACATCCCCGGCACGTCACACCTCCTCCGACGGCAGACCAGGGCCCTCGTGCGGGGAGGCCCGGATCCGTCCAGGGTCACGTGGCCAGTGGCCAGCAGAGCTGGGCTAACCCCGCAACTTCTAGCTCCGAGCCTCGCAGACCGCAAGCGCTCGGACGGACGCCTACCGGATGGGTGCGGGTCGGCGGGCGGCCGGATGGACAGGTGGACGGGTGAGTAACTAAGAGGGCCTGTGCAGAGCTGGGTGACACTGAGTGACCCCAGCTGGGAGTCCAGCCCGCCCCCGTGCAGAGTGGGCACTCGGCCAAAGTGAGCTCTCACTCTGTTCCCGGAGACGCGGCCCCCTCCCTGCAGGCTGTTCCTGGCACCCTGCCCTCCCCGCGGAGCAGCGCTGACCCGCGCACCACGTGACCCAGCCCGAGAAGCTGGTCCCAGATGTGGGAGGTCGTGCAGGCCGGGGGCCGAGTGTGCGGGAGAACCAGCTGCACAGGAAGCTCCTCCGGAAGCCTCCAGGCTTCGCAGGCCGGACTCCCAGGGCCTGCTGCTGTGGGGCCCGCTCCCGCCTGGCGCGGGCGGCCCCGACCTGGACCGGGGGGCTCCAGAGAGCCGGGGGGGGGGAGATGTGGCCTGTCCCCAGGGCAGCTGCCCACCGGGAGTGAGACTGTGGCTGCGGCCCCTTCCTGTCCCAGCCCTAGGTGAGCCGTGGGGTCACTGCCCCGGGGCTGCCCATACATGGAAGGGACCTCGGCACAGCTGGGTCCCAACCAGAAGCTGTCTGAGGGGCAGAGACACCGGCACCTCGTTACAAACCCACTGGGGCTCTGGACTCAAACAGCCCCCCATTCAAATTCAAAGCCAGGACCTGGGACGCCTGGGTGGCTTCGTGGTTGGGCGCATCTGCCTTGGGCCCGGGGCATGATCCTGGAGTCCCGGGATGGAGTCCCATATCCAGTTCCCTGCATGGGGCCTGCTTCTCCCTCTGCCTGTGTCTCTGCCTCTCTCTCTCTTTCTATGTCTCTCATGAATAAATAAATAAAATCTTTACAACAAAACAAAATAAAACAAAAAACCAAAAAAACCAGGACCTGCCACTTCCAGCCTGAGTAAGTTTTTCACCCTCTCTGCAACAGGTAACGCTAAGTGCTTGCTAAGATTGCTGTGCAGATACATCCCCCGGAGCAGCTGAAACCCGGAGTCTAGCACTTGGAACGGTCACCATGATTAATGGGATCTTAATAAAGCCTACGAGAATGACAGCCTCTCTGCTGTGTCCCTAAAATGGAAACAACTCTGCTTGCTGAGCAGCAGAGAGCCAGCCAAGGGCAGGCTCCCAGGTCTGGCTTCCAGCCACCGTCCCCCTGCAGAACATCCCCCGCTCCCACCCCTGCCCCCCCCCTCCGGGTCTCAGGCAGGCCCCACCCTCCAGAGAAGCTCAGGGCTGGCACCTGCTTCCAAAGCACATGTTGGGACTTTCCAGATCTTTCCTCCCCTCTCTCTGACCTTCCCCTACTCAGTTACCCCCCCATACTTTCTTACTCACTCTCTCCTTTCAGTCCTGTTCAAAAACAAATGATCCAGGCCAAGTGTGTCAGCTGGCTCCCTGGAAAAGTTTCTCTGCAGCAGGAACATGTGGCTGCTCACTGCAGGGGGAGTGGCGCTGGGCAGGATTACTCACCGCAGAGCCGATCTCTCGGGGCGCTGGGTCACTGGGCAATGACTCAGGCCAGCCTCGCCCTCCCCCCCCACAACTCCCCAATAGGGAGGTAGCCGGGGGCTGTATCTCTACAGTCTCCTGGGCAGAGACTTTGCCCATACACGGTCACAAACACTGCATCAAGTCTGCCACTCGCCGGGGTCCCCGCGGTGGGCTCCCGAGCACGGTGTGGAGGACTCGCTCAGAGGAGCTACAGCTCCTCACATTCGCCCGCGGCCTGGGCCAGAGGCAGGTGCGATCTCAGAGCCCTCGGCTGTCACGCGGGGCCCTGGAGCCGAGTCCTGACCCAGACCCCAGAGGCACGGAGGAAGAACTGGACAGTGCGAGGGACGCCTGGGGGGCTCAGCGGTTGAGCATCTGCCTTCAGCTCAGGGATCGAGTCCCGCATCCCGCATCCCCCGGGGGGCAGGGAACCTGCTTCTCTCTCTGCTTCTCTCTGTGTCTCTCATGAATAAATAAATCTTAAAAAAAAAAAAAGCTGGACAGGGCGGGGAGTCGGTTCACAGTGGGGTTCAGTAAGCTCCCCCTCCCCAGGGGCCCTGGTTCCAAAGGGCTGAGTGTGGGCCCAGAAAGCTGCATTTCAGATTCAGAACTATCTAGAGCCTGAAAGGGAATACTCAGGCCCAGGAGGTGAGGGGACAGCATTCGGACAACCATCAGCTTTCTGCCACCAAGACTCCTCATGCGCATCAGCTTCCCATGATCATGTGGGGCCAGCAGCCTGCTCCCCGGCACCAGCCCTCAGCACCCCCAGGGGAAGGAAGGGCCCTGAGGGGTGAGGACGGATGGTTTTCCACGGGTCCTTGGCACCCTCAGCTCCCTGCTCTCACCCTAGACTCCCTCTACCTCGCGTCCCCAAGTAGAACTCTGGGGGCCTGCTCCCAAGGCCCAGAGACGGGAATGGGCAACCCCAGGACGGAAGCTCCCCTCCCCAACCCCATCCCCGGAGCCATGCTGACAGCCTGGCCTCCCAGGAAGCCATGTGGCCACGCGAGGGTCCTGGCCACCCTGCCCGGTCCCGAGGAGCGGAGACATGCATGAGGAGCTGGCCTCCCCACCTGACACTGTCTCTGATGTCCCGAGGGGCTGAGCCACGTGTGCAGGGAACACCTGTCAAGAGCTGGGCCTGGTGCCCGCATGCTGGAAGCACTCTGGGGGCTCAGCGGGGCCTCTGAAATAAGTATGGAAGCCACCAATCCCCGAAGAGGGGGACCCATCACTCCCAACCTTCACCCTGGTGGCATGTGTGTGTGAGCCTGTGTGTGTGTGTGTGTGTGTGTGTGTGAGAGAGAGAGAGAAGAGAGAGAGAGAGAAGAAAGCTCCGCCCTCGCCCATCTCCGCACTTTGCGCAGCCCATTCAGGACGGCGGAGAACTACTCCAAGCTCCAGGACAATCCGTAACCCAGGCGAGCCTGTGGAAGCCATCTCTGCACAGGACGGCGTGCCCTGGGACCTGCAGGGACCTGCTCCGAGGCCTGGGAGCAAAGCTGGCAGGCAGGAGGCTGGCGTGCCTGCCCACTGTTCCGTTCCAGGCCAGCCGGGGCCAGCCGGGCTTTTAATGCAGCCGCTCCCCAACCAAGAAGGCACACCCCCACCTGCGCCCAGCCCAAACCTCTCCCTGGGCTCTGCAGCAGCACTGGCTGGGCTTGGAAGGGGGGCGGGGAGGATGGGCAGGGGCAGGGGCACGGTGGGGCTGCTGCGCAGGGGGCGGGGCGGGGCCGCACTGAGCTTGGGGGGCCCAGCCAGAGCGGTGGTGAGCAGCCACGCGGGGCTCCCTGCAGCTGTGATCCAAGGCAGAGAAACGGGACTCCCAATCTGTTCCCACTCAAGCCCCTGACAAGCAGTATCTTATTTCAAAACCCAGGGCAGCTAAGGGGCTGGAGGCAGAGGGGGAATACCAGAGTCTCTCCTTCCTAAATGGGGTTTTCTTTCATCATCTCCTGGCGCCTTGCGAAAGAAAGCAGCAGAGGAGGGTCCGGCTTGGGCTCCCCTGCATCCGGGCCAAAGCTTGGGGCAGGGACCCAGCTTCACGCACCAGCCGGGGGCCCCAGGCAGCTCCACCCCCGCCGCCACAGCCGTCCCCTGCCAGGCCAGCGCCAGAGGGGCAGCCAGGCCCCCCCAGGACTCAAGTCCAGACTGTCAGCAGCAGCTGCAGGGCCTTCGGCACGCAGCTGGAGTCTCTCTCGGACTTGACTTCCTAACCTAGAAAATGGGATGCTGAGGGTGACTGTGGCCGGATGCTAGCCTCAAGGTGCGGGAATTGTTAGGTCCCTATGGATGCCTCCCCGCTGAGATAAGGGTTTCTGGAATTGCCGTGACAGGGATCTAGACCTGGAAGGACCAGGAAAGTCTTCCAATCCCTGAATCCATCCAGTCCCATCCAGTCCCATCCAGAAAGGGAGGTGCTTGTGCCAAATGAAGTGCCTCCGGGGAGGGGAAGAGGGAAGGAAAATCCGGGGAGGAGGGGCAGGGATGTGCAGGAGGGCGAGGGAAGGGGAGGACCCTTCCAGGACCCCACGTGTGACCATGTGACAGGAAGACTGCGCGGAGCGCCCCCAGCCCCCAAAGTCTCCTCTGGATACTGAGGCTGCACATTCCCAGACCTTCTAGGCCCAAACAGAATCACCCACACTGGAGCCAAGTGTCTCGCAGGCTCGCAGGCACTGGGGTCGGGGCAGACACCAAGGCCAGGGCGGCTGGGGGCCCCCACCACCCACAGAGAGCAGGGCCAATACCTGCCAAGAACAGGCACGCGTAATAAGCAAGGATCTGGGCAGAGGCAAACTTGCTGCTGAATTAATCCCAGGGAATTCGGCTTCTAACTCGCTGAGCTGGGCTGCCTCCCCAGAACAGAACGTGCACTTACAGAGCAGCCCTGGTAAACCACAGGCAGCGCTGGGGTCTGGGTTCGAGGTGTGCCCCCGTGCATGCACCAGCAACCAGACTGCTTAGTCCTCCCCGGGGACAAAGGAGTGGCCAAGGCCCCATGGGCGGCCACAGGAAGAAGGGAGGGCCAGGTGCCAGGCTAGTCCCTTTCCCCGGAGGGGGGGGGGGCAGACGGGGATCTGCCCTCCTCATCCACCCCAGCCTCCCTAGCCACACCCCAGCCCAGCCCAGAAACCCACCGCACCTCATCCTGCCACACCCAGCCGGAACTCACCTGGTGCGGGTGTCGGGCCGGGGCCTTAAGTCCAGGCCGTGGTGGAGGGTCGGTGGCTTTGGGGCCTTGTTTTAGGAAATGCCTCCACCCTCGGTAACCTGAGCCCCGTCACAGGGGCCTGCTGCCTCCCCGTGCCGCCCTTCCTATCAGGCACCAGATCCGCATTAGTCAGCAGGCAGGCGGGCAGGGAGCCACAGACCTAAGGAAGGCCCAACGTTAGACCAGAATTAAGGAGGGGGTGGGGATCACCATGAGGATGAAAACAGCCCCCTCTCCTCTCTCTTCGGCTGGGCTACCATGGTGCAGAGAAGCAGACGCTATCCCCCGGGAGTTGGGGGGGGCGCGGGATCACACCATGACTCAGGCATGCTCTGGGGTCACCAGCCACTAGCGGTACCGTGGGTGTCACCTCCCTCTGGCTCAGCTGATAACAGCTCCCCCATCCCCGTGCACAAGATGGAGCCGACACCCCAAATTCTCCTGGACCAGGAGGCTATGCGTGTAAGTATGACCCACCTTAAGGGGAGGAACAGAGGGAAAAACTGCTGCAGCCCAAGCCCTTCTGTTCAAACAGCAGCCTCCTCACACCCCTCTGGGGGCCCCACGAGGTCTCCTGTTTCTGCCTGAGCAGAAGAGGGGCAGGGCCTGAAGCCCCAGTGCGGACCCAGGACGTGGTTCTGGAGACTGTGAATGAGGACAGCGGCTTCCAGGCTGGACCCCGGGGCCCAGGGAATAGGGGACCGAGGGGCTCAGAAGTAGGGACTGGACAGCCCCGCCTGCCCACCTCCTAGCGGTGGTCTCCGGGGGGAACTGTTAGCTCTTGTGGGGGTCGCCTCGGACCACACACACCCCAGCAGCCGGACGGGTGATCCAGCAGGCACACGGGGCCTAAGGGCCCACACGATGGCAGGACTGTGCTTCTGCTAAAGCCCAGCTGAGCCAGGGCTGCCTGGAAAGCGAATGTGCTGTTTTCCCAGCTCAAGATGCTCCGAAGGAGGTGCTTCTGGCAGAGCAACTGGAGACTTTGCTGGGGCAGTGAGGCAAGCAGAGCCAAGGCCAGCGGGCAAAGGAAGCCGGGTCGGGAAGCCCTAGTGGGCAGAGGCCTCCCACCGTCAGCAGGAGAGGGGCCGGCCCCGGCTCTGCCCCTGCAGCAGAACTCCCAGAGGAGGCACGGCTACTCCATCAGCTCCGCTGGCTACCCCTGGGGCGGGCCACCCTCTCCAGAAACTTGGCCTGGCCCAGAAGCCGCCCAAAAGGCCTCTGCGGTGTCCTGGGGGCAGCCCAACCTGTGAGTCGGGGGCTCCAACACTGTGATCTCGCCGACGCAGCACACGTTATCTTCCTCCTTAACTTTCACAGCCAACGCTGGAAGCCCTGGGCAGCAGGTGCTCTCACTGGGAAGTCTGGGCTCCTGGGACCCAGGGATCGGAGGATTTGAGACTGAGGATGAGATATTTGGGAGTAGGGAATAAAGCCTGGGGGCATACCTAAGAGAGCCCCCAGATGAAAATGAATATAGACACACGTTTTAATGCAGTACATTCACGACAGGCAAAGGGGGGAAACAGCCCAAGTGGCCCTCAGCTGATGAGTGGATGGACAAACTGTGCTCTAGCCACATGGTGGAGCGGCACTCGGCTGTCAAAAGCGATGACGCGCTGATGGGCACCGTGGCATGGATCTCACAGAGTGAAAAAGCCAGTCAGCGAAGACCACCTACCACCGCGCCTATTTCTCTTCTGTTTTTTTTTTTTTTTTTTAGGAGACGCTGTGTTGGGCGTGGAGCCCAATGCAGGACTTGAAATCAGGACCCTACAATCAAGACCTGAGCTGAGATTAAGAGGTGGATGCTTGGGGCACCTGCGTGGCACAGTGGTTGAGCGTCTGCCTTTGACTCAGGGCATGACCTTGCGGTCCTGGGATCGAGTCCCACACTGGGGAGCCTGCTTCTCCCTCTGCCTGTGTCTGCCTCTCATGAATAAATAACATCTTTTTAAAAAGTCAGATGCTTAACTGAGCCACCCAGGTGCCCCTGGTCCTATTTCTAAGCAAGGTTCAGAATAAGCAGATCTAGACAGGAAGGCCTGTCACCGCTTAGGGCTGAAGGAAGCGGTGGGGGGTAGAGTAGGTGATGGCTAAAGGGTACGGGGAGTGTGTCTGAGGGGATGGAAATAATCTAAAACTGGATGGGGCGATGCCTGCCCCACTCATAGGAGCTGTGTCCTTCTGAGGAGCGCGCTGCGAGGTATGCAAAGTGTATCTCAATATCTCAATAAAGCTGCTTTGGAAGGAATAAGCAAAGCTCTTCCCACCCAAGAAGAGAAAAGGACAGAGACCACCAGAGTGTAGTAGGTAAGGATCACTTCCAGGAAATGTTGCATGTGGATGCACCCCACACACGCGTGCATCAATCTACACATACACGTGTCCTGGTTTGTGGTACAAAATGTGTTACTTACCAGGAGCTGAAGCCCAGCAAAGATTGAAAGGTGCTCTCTGGGCAACATCAAATCCACAATTCCTGGAACATGAGCCCTTCACCTGCCCAGACCACTCTGCCCATCACCACCCATTCCCGAGACCCAAGGTCTCCCCCATCACCACCACCAAGAGGGGTCCACCAGCAGAGAAGGGGGCTCTCTCTTTGGGGTGCTATGACCCTCTGGACTGGTCTCTCTCCAAACCCTCGTCACGCTGCACTGCTCACGTGTCAGAAGGAGCATCCCCAGGACAGGGGCCACATCCACTGCATCTCTGGACATGGTCCAGGATAGTGGCCGAGGTGCCCGGAGCAATGGTGCCACACTACCACCTCTCTAAGGGATTTTAAATGGCTTAAAGGATGATCTTCTAGGGAAAGAAGGTATAAAATATGAGAAAAACAACAAACAAGAATTCAAACAAACTAATGGAAAAGACCTGGTTAGGGTTTTTGAAGTACGAGGGTCCCTACGAAAGGATCAGGCTCCGATGGCTTCACGAGTGAATTCTCTAAAAGTTGTTATGTGGAGACGACTGTGTTGCTGTTAAAAATGTTCCCGGACACAGAGGAAGAAAGAAACACATCCAAATTATTTTTGTGAAGCTGGCGGGACACTGACACCAAAACTGACAAAAATAGCACCCAAGAGCGCACCCCACCCACGGCGGAGCCAGCTCACGTGCACATATCCGTGCAAAACCGTATGTCCCTACCTCGTTGTTTACACCCCAATAAATTCCAATAGATTAATGACAGCAATATGTTAAAAAAAAAAAAAAGCAAACCATAAAAGTGCTAGAAGAAAACCTGGAGGCATGGTTTCTATAATCTTGGAATGCAGGAGGCTTCCAAGCAGGGTGTGGATCCCAACAGAAGACGGGGAAAAAAAAGAAAAAAAAAAAAGAATGCACTTGACAACCTACAGGTTAAAAACCTCTGTTTGGAAGAACATGCTATAAATAGAATCGAGAGTCAACAACTGGGGAAAAGCACTTGTAGCAGCTACAACAAAGGTGTGGATAAGAAAATGTCACGGCCACCAGGATGGGCAGCCCACCCCGTGCACACGAGGGCAGGGAGGAGCCACTCACAGACAACCCAGGGCCCTCGGCCTGGAATAAGGAGAAGACACTCCCCTTCATACCAAAGAGGGGTGAAATAAAGCCCCAGCCTGACAGCGACAGCATTGGTTGCAGCCCCGCAGGTCGCAGGTCGGAGCGAGGGCACAGGGTCGCTGTGCTGCTAGCGCTGAAATCGGGTGTGACCGCTCGGAGGCCAGTCTGACAACGCGGATCAACGTTTTATTTTATTTTAAAGATTTTATTTATTTATTTGAGGTAGAGCAAGAGGGAGGGCGGTGGGGGGGGGGGAGAGAGCCAGCAGGGGGAGAGGACAGAGAGAGAAGAAGCAGGCTCCCCCCACCCCTGCGCCTGGAGCCTGATGACCAGGGCTTGATCCCAGGACCCAGGGATCATGACCCGAGCGGAAGGCAGACACTTTCACCGACCGAACCCCGCAGGTGCCTCCAGGGTGGATCAACATTTTAAATGCACACGTCCCGTGGTGCAGAAATCCCAGTCCTGACGTCGGGGCAGCCCCCTCCCAAACACACACACACACACACACCACACACACACACACACAGATGTAAATGAGAGCACGTTCACGGACGCCTCGAGCATCATGGTGAAAGGGGGGGCAGGGACAGTAGGACCAGAGGGACCCGCTGGGCACAAAGGCAGCCTCAGAGAAGAAATAAAAAGCTAGCTGCAGGAGTCTGGTTTCACTCGTGTTCTCACAAAGTCCCTAAGATATTTACACACAGACTTCTCTCCGCGTGGGCCCAAGGACGGTGCCCACGTGCCAGTCCCGGAAGGACACGCGATGTGCCCCGCAGGTATCACGGGCTGCCCAGGAAGGACGGGATGGGGGGGTTGGTCAGAAAGACAGACTTCCTTTTCAAAGTCCCCATGATCATTATTTCTTCTTCTTTTTTTTTTTTTTTAAGATTTTATTTATTCAGGAGAGACACAGAGAGAGGCAGAGACACGGGCAGAGGGAGAAGCAGGCTCCCTGTGGGGAGCCCGATGCGGGACTCGATCCCAGGACCCTGGGATCACGCCCCGAGCCGAAGGCAGATGCTCAACCACTGAGCACCCCCCAGGAGCCCCTATTTCTTCTCTTCGGACACCGGCCTCGCCGCTCTGGAAGGAGACAAGGTAAGTGGGGGTGCGGAGCGGACATGCCCGCGGAGGGAGGGCAGCGGGCGATGGGCAGCCACACCCGTCCGCTAAGTAGGTTTTACCTTTGGTTTTTGTCCACCTGCCTGTCCCCCCAAAGCCTTCCGGATGCGGGGCTCCGCACTGGCCATCGTCGCCCTGCACCGCTTCCATCCTAATGATGCCGTGTGGGAGGAATCGTGCCACCGCACCGAGGGGGAAGCGGACGCCAGAGCGGAAGTGGCACGGCCTGCAGCAGCGGGGGCCCAGGCAGCCCGGGGAGGACGCCCATGCCCGTCAGCCCTGCCCCCACACACTGGGCAAGGCCCCCCAGGTGACCCCCGTCACCTAACCTGCTATGCTTTGACGCTGGAACCTCTGGGGGTCATTCTGGAAGGAGGGAGTTGGCGGCGGAGGGCATGGGGAGGGGAGGCCGAGCGTGGGAGCTCCACGCCCCTCCAACCTTTAAAAAAAAAAAATCACATCCACTTTTATCCCCGTCCACTGCTCCGGGAACGGGAGGCTCAGTCCCGGGCACAAGCTGCCTTTGCTCATCAGCCGCATCCCAGAGCTCCGGTGCCCCTGGGGTTCCGGGCAGGGGGCACCCGTGACGGCCACAGAAAGCCCCAGGTCAGAGCCCAGGGAGACACGGGGACAGGAAGGCCTGTCCTGCCCAGAGAAGAGCCTCCGTGGCTCCCCCTCACCCGAGCTCTCAGACCTGCCACCGCAGGTCCACATCGGGCCTCATCAGGCCGGCGTGAACCTAGTGGCGTCCTGCAGGCCAACTGTCGGAACCTGGAGTCTGGCCAGGGCTGCCCACACTTCAGGGCACCAGGTGGGGGCCTGAGCGTGCTCCCCCAGCGCTGACGTGTCCTGTCCACGCCGCACAGGGCGGGGCTGTCTGGCTCGGGCACATTCCCCACACAGCGGCCCCATTGTGCCGACCCCGGCTCCCGGCAGCTGTCCCGGGCCCCACAGGCTGTGGATGCAGACCCGGCTCCTCTGCTGGCAGCTGCGCAGGCTTCCCGAACAAGCGCCCGGGAGGCCTCACCCAGCGCCATGTGTCTGGGAGCCCGGGTTCCATCCTGGGGCCAGGCTGGGTGGCCAGGGCCACAGCCCCCGAAGCAGGGAAGGGCTGAGGCCGCCTCCTCCAGCGCCTGCCTCCTGCCCTGCCCTCCCCGCAGCTGTGCCTGGCCCCGCGGAAGGCATTCCGCAGCTGCCGGGGTTGCATTCCCCGGACGGGCCTCGTTCCTCCTCAGCCCTGCGCTGGGCCGGGCAGACAGCCGGGCGGGCTGGCGAGGGGAGGCGGCTGCTTTTGCCTGGGCCCCGGAGCCCAGATCTGTCCTTGCTGCCCCTATCTGCCTCACCTTGGACACACACCTGCCCTGGCGCTGTCCACCTGCCCGCCCCCGCCCGTGCACGGGGACTTCCTGCGCAGACACAGGTGGGAAGTGTGCTGGTTCTTACCAGGGGGCAGGAGGAGGAGACCCAATCCCCAAAAGTAAGCGGGTGCCTGGATGCTCCCCTGGGGCCGGGTCAGGAACATGCTGGAGGCATGGCCCGGTCCTGCCACAACAGAAACACTGAGGGGCGCCTGGGGGGCTCATCGGTTAAACGGCTGGCTCTTGATTTCGGCTCAGGTCATGATCTCAGGGTCCTGGGATCCAGCCCCACGTCGGGCCCCCTGCTCAGCCAGGAGCCTGTTTTTCCCTCTGCCTCTGCCCCCGCCCACCGCGTGCACGTGCACACACACTCTCTCTCAAATAAATAAACTTTAAGAAGAAAGAAAAGAAACAAACATTTAGCCCCGCACAGAAGGAAATTCTGCAGGTGAAGGGCCAGGGCCTGGTGAGGTGCGAGCCCACTGCTCTGCTCGCTTCAGCACACTTATCATGCTCCTGCTGTATGCCGGGAGCTGGGATGGGACTTCCCCAGGGAGTTTACTGCCCAGCATCAGGCCCAGAGTGGACCCCAGTTAGTGGGGCATCCTGCAAACACAGGAGGAGTCCCACCTCCCTGCACATTCCCATCCACTTCCCTGGCTGACCCGTCCCCCCTTTACGCTCAGTACACACCTGTCCTTCCCTGAAGCCTCCTCGGCCCAGCCTCCTCCTCCTCCCATGTCCCCACTGGGGGTCCCAGGAGCCCTGTGCTTCTAGCCCCCGCTGTCCCCTGCAGAGCTGAGACCAACTTCATTCTGTCCCAGCCCCTAACGCGGACTCAGTGCAGCAGGCACCCGGGTCCTCCTGCAAGGCAGGCAGGCGTGCAATGACCAGGTGTGCAAAGGCGCTGCACCCAGCACCAGAGGCTTAGGGACCCACCGTCACCTTCCTCCAAGCTCCACCCACAGCCAAGAACATCTCTAGACGTTTCTAGTAAGAGGGACACCCTCCTGAGACACGCGGTGAGTCTGCCCCACCCCAGGCTCACATCCATCATCACCAGCCATGCCTGGCACCACCGTGGAACGTGGTTCTGAGTGCACCGCCTCGGGACAGGGGCCCCAACCACTCCCTCAGTGGACAGATCGAGAAACTGAGGCTGGGGGTGGGGGGCGGCAAAGTGACGGCTCAGAACGAGCTGGCCCAAGGGGTGGGACCAGGACCCAGACAAGAACTCAGCGGGAGCCGGTCCAGGGTGCTTCGGTCCCCACCCTGCCCTGTCAGCCCCAGCCTCCCCCGTGGCTTCTAGTTAGCATCCGGAGACGTCAAAGCAGCAGACCCAGGAGTGAGCAGCCAATGCCCGCCTTATAAGGCAGCCTCGGGGAAACTTGGCCGGCCTCAGCCATGGGCCAGAGGCGGGTGGTTCCCGGGCGGAGGCAGAGCCAGGCGCTCCCCGCACAGGCATGGTTGTGGTCCTGCCCCACCCGGAGCCACCCATGCAGGGGCCGGGGAAAGCAGGGATGTGGGACAGGGGACAAGCCGCACTCACCCAGAGCCTGAAGAGAGAAGCAGGGATGACCAAAGGGTGACAGGGAGGGTCAGGGGTCAGGGGCCAGCAGCCTCAGAAACAAAGAACCCAATGCACCAGAGCAGAGCAGGTCACAACCTGTGGGTTCTGGCTTGACCAGGAAAGCATCTGCTTGGTCCCCACAAGGTCCCATGGGGCCCTCGGGGTCCCTGTGTCTGCCCCCAGGGGCCACAAAAAACCATCTCACTCCTCCAACATCGTTTCACTGAGCACCTATTGCATCCATGTCACTCAGTTAAAAAATAAATTAAAAAAAGAAACTTGAAAAAAACTAGCACCAGCCTCACCCTCAACCTAGAACCCAGTAGGGCGCACGGAGGGAATTCTGAAAAATATAGGATGAACGCTGAACATGGATAGCGCTGGGTTACAGGTGAACTTTAGGTTCTAACTTCTACGTTTTCTGAATTCGAAAGCAACGGTACGCTGAGGAACTGTTTTTACGTGAGGAGTCTAGCAGAAAAAAGTTTCATGCAACACAGGTAATTAATATTCCAAGCCAAACACGAGATATCATACATCAAAAAAAAAAAAGCAAAAAGGCACAGAAGTCAAAGGAAGTAAGGCCATTTCCGGCTAGCGGGAGGGCTTCATGGAAGAGTGCTGTTTGGGCTTTGAAGAATGCATAGGAGTTCAAAAAAGAGGAAGAAGGTCAGGGGCCAGGAGTCAGGAGGTCAAGGCGGGGGGGGGGGGGAAGGGTGGATGGGAAGCAAGGTTGAGGGACAGCCGGTCTGTGTCTGCATGGACTGGGCAGGCGGTGACCTGAGGAGCGGACGGAGCCCTGGAGCAGGGGATCTCACTGCCAGAAGCTGCTACAGCAGATTCCAGGACTGCAGCCTCACAGGGAAGGCCCTGGCCCGCACTGGGCTTGCTTTAGGGACTTTAAGACTGGACATCCATGGCCAAGCCGGTCAGGGCCACTCTCCCACCCACAGGGGGCCCTGCTTCCTCCTCCTCCTCCTCCTCCTCTCCCACCCAAGGCCCAAGGCCCATCTGTGCCCCCACCTCCTCCAGCCCCCGCCCCCGAGCATCCCTCCTAACTGCATCTGTCCAGCCCAAAGGCCCTCAGCCTGTGAGCACTGGTCCCGGAGAGCCCCTCCCCAGCCAGCCGATGAGACACGGGGGGTCGGGGCACAGGTGTGTACTCATGTGATGGGTACACAGCCCCCCACCCCTCAGAGTATGCTCCACGGCAGGAGGCCACTGGGCGCAGGAGCTGGGCCCATCTGCCCTCTGAGGGGCCCCGGGGTCTGGGCGGCTGACCGCGGAGCTCTCGTGCCGGGCTTGGAGATTTAAACTCTTTTCTACGGCGAGAGTCTGCAGTTCCCTCTGAGTTCCAGGCTCCCGGGCACCTCGGGGCTGCCGCCTGGGCTCCCCTTCCCCACCTGCTTAAATTCTACTTCCTCCAAGGCTGGCTCAAGACCCCCCACGGCCCCCTCGGCTGCTCCTGAGCAAAGCCAGCCTGACTGGGCCCAGCGGCCCCGGCTCCCAGCACAGCTTAGAGGCTAAGCGGGGCTAAGCGGGGCCTGAGCCGCGTCTACATGCTGGAGGAAGACATCCCCGAGGCCGTGCCCTGCCTGCCCCGATGACCCAGGGCGGGTCCACCCCGAGCAGACACCCTCCTGCCCATCGCCCAGAGCCAGGACCCCGTCCTCACGCATCCTGCACCAGCTGCCATCACGATCTGGACGTGGACGGGCCCTGGATGACCGCATCCCCAACCACGTCCCGCTTGACTCAGCCGGGCATGAACACCTCCCCCACGGGAGGGACACCTCACCCACGAGCGGGACATCTCACCCACAGGCAGGACATCTCACCCACGGGCAGGACATACCAACAGAAGCCCACTCCCCGTGCACGGGGCCCGCCGTCCTCCCAACACGGCGGTGTCTGAGTGGGTGGGCGTGGCTCTGCAGGGTCCAGTTTAGGGAGATGGGGGAGTGGGCTGAGGCCCAGCATGGCCACAAACGGGCGTCTGGGCCTCCACCCCCATCTGCCACCTGCTCAGTCAAACCAAGGGAGCTGCTCCCACTGAAGCAAGAGGAGCACCCCGTATGGAGCCCAAGGACCCCTTCCCAGCGGCCCCGAGAACCCGGGCACACAGAGAGGAGGCGTTCTCGTTTCCCTTGCCTCTGGCCACGACCTTCCCTCCCCGAGGAGGAGCTAGAGGAAGACCCCCCAGGACAGAACCTTAGGAGGGCCAAGAGGCCCCCCACCTGAGGCTCCTGCCCCCGCCGGGTACTTATGGGGCAGCCCGCAATCCCTCTTGAGCAGAAGCCTGCCTGCCCCCTCCCCAGCCCCAGGGCCTGGTGACCAGAGGCACGTGGGAGCCCGTCCTTGGACCCCAAACCCATTGTACCCCTGTGTCCCACATGAGCCTGCTGCCTCTTCATTTCCCAGACTTGCAGACCCCGCTGTTTGGGGCGGACAGCGCACGCTCTACACCACGGCACATTCTGACCCATAGAGGGGGGGGTCCCTCGAAACCCAAAGATTCTGTCCAAAGCCCGAGCAAGCCCGACACAAGCATCCTGGTCCATCCCCAATGCAGAGTCCCCCCACCACCAGCCTTGGGCCCCCTGCCCCGGTGTATTCTTGGCCGCCACGGAATCCTGCCCCCACCCACCTGCTACAGCCCCCCCCCCACGTTGGGACTCCAGGGCAAAGCCAGCTCCCCATCCCCAAGCACCGTAGCTCGGCCGACCCACTCCTGCTACTCACCCTCCTGGCTCTTGGGTGGGGCCTCGGCCACGGTGGGCTGGGGCTTGGGCTCCAGCCTGCTCTGCAGCTGAGACATCGGGGTGTGTTCTGAATTCTCCAGGGTCTGGGGTGGGATGGGGGAGGCGGGCACCTCGGCCGGCTTGGGCACCTGGATCTCGACCCTCTTGGGGGCTACGTCCGCAGTGGGGGCTGCGGGCACCTCGGGGATCTTGGAGGCGGGCGTCTCCATCCTCCGGTGGGCCGACTCCTGGGGCTTGACTATGGTGATCTCCGTCCTCCGGGGGGCGGGCTCCGGCGTCTTGTGGCCCAGCGCCTCGGCCCGCTTGAGGCCGAAGCGGGACGGCCCGGCGGCGCTGGCGTTCTCCACCTGCTTGGACGAGATGTCGATGGAGATCTCCGTGCGCCGGGACACGGGCTCGGCCTTGGGGCCCGAGAGCTCGACCCTCCGCAGGGCAGCCTTGGGGGATCGCTGGCTGAGGGAGTCTACATGGCGGGCTGCGGGCTCAGAGTTCTTCGCGCCCAGGTCCTGGAACTTCTGGGTGGAGCTGGCCACAGTGGCCCGGAGCAGCGGGGTCTGGATCCTCCGGGGCGGGGTGGAGTTGGGCGTCTCAGCCTCCTCGACCTCAAAAGATCTTTTCAAGGCTGGAAAACAGAGAGAGGGGGACGTGAGGAGCGGATGGTCCGGGAACTCGCTTATGCCAAGGGAGCTGGCAGGGGTGCTGCGGCGGGGGGCCCAAAGGACTCGGGCTCCCTCCACCTCGGGGGAACAAAGGGGACAGCCCCACCGTCCCAGGGGCCGCAGGCACCAGCAATCTCGTGCACTGGGACACAAAGCGAAAAGGCTGGAGCTTGGAGGACACAGCAGCCTCTCTGTCCTCCAGGGCCACGGCGTGGACGTGCCAGCCACGTTTTCTATAAAGATGCCCTGGCTCAAGGGGAGCTTTGGCTTCTTTCCCGTCGTGGCCTTCCTTCGTCCCTCCTCACCTCTACCCCACGCAGACACGGCCAGACACAAGCCACACCACCAGCAGCAGCAACGGGGGCAGGAGGGGGGCGTTCCCAGTAACAACCGTCACCTGCCGGAATCACGACGGCAATGACGTCACCCTAACAACACAGCACGAACGGCCGGCGGCACAACATCAAAGACAGGCACCGGGTTCACTGCATCCGTTTACTCTTCCCATGACCCTACCCTGTGAATACTGTGGTTAACCCCTGGTACGGATGGGGAAACTGAGGCCCTGGTGCTTAAGCCATGTGCCCGATGGCGTGGAGACAGAGTGGCCAGAAGATGCCAACTGTCCAGCTGCAGGGCCCAGCGTTCTGACCACGTGGCTGCCCTGTTGCAGGTGGGATGACAGAGCCCTGGCGCGTCCACACCCTCCAACCCTCTCGGGTCCTCGCCCCCGGCTGCCTCCGTGCTCTGCAACCTGCCCCAGCCCGACCTGGGCCCCCGAGGGACGCCGGGCATCTGACTCCCACCCCAGCCGCCCACTACCTCTGCCGGGACCTGCTCCCTCCAAGGCCAGGGGACAGTGCCTGGGAAGCTGCCGGCCATCCCCACGGTCCCTGCAGCCGGGCTCCCAACAAGAACCAGCTGCTCCCGTTATAAGGACCACAGCATGCAGGGCCCTCATGGCAGGAACACTCACCAGCTCCTTCCCGGCCGGGCCCACAGGGTCTCTCCCACCCAGCGCCCCACCTCGCCTGCCCAGCCCCCACCACCGCCACCCATGAGCCCAGGATTTCCTGGGACCTCGCCAGGTCATCCCCAACCCCAGCAACAGCAACGTGGGCCTGTTCTCAGCGCCGCTCCCCCCAACCCCGAGTCTTCCATCCTCCAAATTCCAGCACGGCCTTGTCTGATCCCCGTGGACGGGGCTTCCTCCAGAAGACCAGGGCCTGCTGGGCGGCTGGGTGGCTGGGTGGGGGTGGCCAGGGGAGCCTGTGCTCCTACGTCCTGGGAGACAGGAAGCAGAGGAGGCCCCGTCCCCAACATCTGGCTGCGGGAACGACCAGTTCCCCAAACGTGGCACCCAGGCGGGACCTCTCTCAGCCCCAGGCACATGGCCTGCTCGGTGCACAGACGGCACGACATCCTGAGTTGCAAAGCTCAGCCCTGCCAGAGGCCCCGCGGGACAGAAACGTCCCCGGTCAGAGGGAACCGGCCTGCCTCAGGGGCCCACCTGCTGCCCCGCAGACCTGTGAGCCCATTGTGGCCAGAGCGACGCACTTGTCGGGAGAGCCTGGGAATCTGCGTTCTCTATGTGCTAACTCCTGATCCGTATGTGCTGGCACAGAGGAAACCACCCCTCTCGGGATCCCTGGGTGGCGCAGCGGTTTGGCGCCTGCCTTTGGCCCAGGGCGCGATCCTGGAGACCCGGGATCGAGTCCCACGTCGGGCTCCCGGTGCATGGAGCCTGCTTCTCCCTCTGCCTCTCTCTCTCTCTCTGTGACTATCATAAATAAATTTAAAAAAAAATTAAAAAAAAAAGAAAAAAGAAACCACCCCTCTCAGAACAGGTGTGGTCAAACCAAATCACATCCACGGGTTGCAGGCGGCCCGTGGGCCCGGCCTGTGACCTCTGCTTGATATCGCGGCCAAGGGCAGTGGGGTTCCAAGCCGAGCAGCAGGGATGTGCCAAAGCGGGGATGCCGGCACCCCTCCCAGGGCCCTCTCCCCTCAGGTGACCACAGAGTACAGACCGCTCGTTCCAGGGCAGCCTGAGGTGACAAAGGACAGGGCAGGGGCGTATCCAGAAACCGTGACCTCATGTGGGTCCCGGGGGGGCCTCTGGTCTACCCCCAGCCCCCAGAGCACCGTCCAAACCGCCCCCCGCACGGTGGCTCCGTCTGTCTGGGAGCTCTCTAGAGGAGGGGTTCGCACCCCACCCACCTCCAGGTGAACTCGTGCAGCCGCATCAGAGAACAGACATCAGGTGGGTGGGACGTTTCCTGGGTTTGGCCCAGAATGAGATGACCTCCTCCCTGGGGGCCCAGGGAGGTCTGTGACCCCCTCTGGAGGGTCCCCTCTCTGGGAAGCCCACTTGGAGGGGTCTCAACCACTGACTTACAAGTGAAGACTCTGCACTGAAGCAAAGACCCCGCTGACTCGGGCACAGAAGGTCCTGGGGGGCGATGCATTCGAACCCGGCCCACACGCAGATCACTGCCCAGCCGGGTGGGCCACTGCCCCCTCAGGTCACTGCCATGGCCATCTCTGCAGACGCACACGCCCGGCCCCACCCGCCATCCTCTTCTCTCGCTTTGTGCTTCTTCGTGCCACACGTCACTCCCTGGCCCCCCATTACCCGTGTGCTCATCGTCTGGCTACATGATCGACCTAGGTGTTCACCCCCAGACATCCGCCCATCCCATCCCATTCCTAGTCCTAGGCTCGGAGAGAACCAGAGCCATTCCCACCCCCAGGGCGGTGACTGGCAGCAGAATGTACAAGTTGTTAGGGTTACTCTTGACAATCTACGCCAACCCCCCCAAAGCAGCAGACCCCCGCGCCGCCACCTCCTCTGATTTCAAGTACACCCCAGAGCCAGGCTCGCTGTCGCCTCCTGCCCTGGCTCCACGCAGTTCACATCTGTCCCTCCCGTGTCATCCAGGCCATGTCGTGGCTACAGGGCGGGGACGGGGTGTATTTGGGGTCCCTGGAAACATCCTCTCCTTCTTAACTCCACGAGTCACCTCTCTGTCCCTTCATGGGCCTCAGGGGCTGCTTCTACAGGACCGGAAGGGGGAACCAGGTCACAGGTGTGTAGCTGTGGGCACAGGGCCCAGGGAAGCCCCAGACAAGCTCCACTTCTAAGGTTCTATAGTGAGTTGAGCCGTGTACCCCAAAAAGGTATGTCCTGGGTCCCAACTCTCAGAACCTATGAGGGGAACCTTACCTGGGAAGATAAGGTAAGGATTCGAGATGCCATCATCCTGAATCTAGGATGGGCTCTAACTCCTCTAGATGTCCTTACACAAGAGAGAAGGGGGGATTTGAGGCCCAGACACAGAGACGCCCTGTGAGACCAGCAGAGACCGGGGAGGTGCAGCCCCAAACCACCAGAAGCCGGGAGGAGCAGAAAGGAAAGAGCCTGACCCTGCCGACACCTTGACCTTGGACTTCAGGCCTCCAGAACTGTGAGACTACATTTCTGTGGTTTGAGCCTCATGGTCTGTGGTCATGTCTTAGGGTGGCCCCATGACGTTACCATGGGACGGCTGGGTGAGACCCCTGGGCTCCAGGATGGTCCGGGCTCACCCGAGGGCGCTGCCACCCTGCCCAGCACCCCAGCCCCTCTCCGGGGGCCCAGGAGAAAAAGCCAGCTCCCTTTCCCTCTCCTGGGATCATGCAAGACCCCAGACAGTAGGAGACGTCGTGGGGAGTGACGCTGCTCTGGATCTACACGCGGGCTATTTGGTGATGAAACAAGATCACTGTGTAAGGCAGGCCCTGCAAGGGACGCCCCGTACGAAGCTGCCTCCCCACGGAGGGTGTCGTGACACGAGCAGCACCCAGCTGGGAAAAATTAGCAGATTGTCATGAAGCCTCCCCCATCGGAGTCCTAAAAACAGCCCGGGCCCTAGGTGCACACGTCCAGCCACTGTCCTTGGGAACACCCTCCACCAGCTCCGAGGGGGCCTGGGGGTGGCCTACCACGGCGGCAGGGGCCTCTCTCCTTCCCCACCTCCCCTTCCCTGCAAGGGTGTAGAGACAGCCGAAGGGTGTCCACGAGCAGCCACAGGGGCCAGCAAGAGTGCTCAGGAGCTGGCCATTTGGCATTTCTGAGACCCTGTGTGACCGTAGGGCAGAAAAGTGGCCTTCACTGGACCAGTGGGGAGCAGTGGGCCGTGCACTGCGCCGCCTCCCCTTTGTCCACCGGATGTCACTGCCGTCAGGGGCCACGACAGACGTCCCCAGCTGGATGTGACAAGCCAGACTGCCTCTGAGCAGTGGACGGGTATGGGGCCAGCGACTGGGGCAGGGGGAAATACTGCCACCTCCATAGGGCAGGAGGTGCCCCGCTCGGCGTATACCGTGTCCGAAACACGATCGCCCCCCCCTTCTCCTTTGCATTCACGCCCCTGCAAAGCCAGGCTCAACCCTCACCTGCTCCCCAAGGCCCTCCTCGCCCCCCACCCCCTACCCCAGCCCAGCGGGCGCCAGGAGCCCAAAAACGGTTGCGTGCACCCTGGCCTGCCGCTGGGAATGTACCCCAAGGAAATAAATAGAAGCGCAGAGGATTTACCGACGGGGACATCTGCATCCGCGTTCAAAGAGCAAATGCTGGAAACAACTGGGGTTCACATCGATTTCCTAAACCCACATGCCCAAGTCCTGAGCAGTCATCAAAACCACGGTTCTGAAGATGAGAAATGTTGAGAATATGATGTAAAAATAGCAAGATGCAAGCTGTGTGCAAGGGCGTGACCGCATCTCACACGCACATGTGCGGCGCACACGCGTGCTCGGGGGGGGCGGGGGGGGCTCTGGGTGTTCGGGTGGGTGCTTCGCTCCCTGGGACGCTCCTGCCTTTTGCCAATGTCCTGCACCCAGCGCGGCTGGCTGACGACTTCCAGGGCATAAACCCGTCAGCAGGGTTTTCAGAAAGAGCCGTGGCTGCGGCGGCGGGGGAGGCCGGGCCCAGGCCTCCAGATGCGCGTCCGGGCCCGCGGGGGGCGAGGCAGCCGCGGCGGGGTCTGGGCCTGGTTAGGGAGGAATGCGCGGCACACAAGGGGCCATTGTGAAGGGCCTGCCCCGACCACAGGCTGCGGCCCACCTCTCCCAGCTTCCGGCGCGCGGCGCTGGCCCCAGCTGGGAGGGGGCACCCGGGCGGCCACTGGGCGGCCACTAAGCCCCACTCCGGGGGGGATAAATGTCACGCAAAGAACGTTAGAGCCCAATGTCAAAGCGAACCCCTGCACAACTCGCGTGGGAGGGGCCGCCCAGGACGCTGCCGACCGTGGGGACCGATCTGGGCTCGGGCCCCAGGAGCGCTGGCCCCGGCCTAACGGGGAGTCCCGTCCAGGTTCCATTCCTGAACAGCGAGGCCAGCCAGCAGCGGGGCCCAGGGCACCGGGCAGAGGGTACTGCCCTGCTCCCCATCCCGAGCCTGCAGGGCCAGGCCCCAGGAAGACACCACCCCAAACGTAAGTGCTCGGCCGTGAGGATGCACAGAGCGAGCCTGGGAGCCCCCGGTTCTCCTCCCGAGCGGGCCCGGCCCTGGCACAGCCCCGGCTCCGGGTCAAGGGCTCCGGCAGGGCGGTGGAGGGGACAGCACGGTCTCGCCACAGCAGATGGGAGCTGGGGGCTGTGGCGGAGGCCTCCAGAAGCCCCCACTGAGTAGGGCAGGGAAGGCACAGCAGACGGGACAAGGCCCAGTCATTTAAGCAACAAATCCTCCCAAGGAAAAGAACCCGGGGTCACAAAACCAGGATTTGTCCCCCTAAAGGATGAGCCACCTAGGGAAAGAGGGGCAGGGCAGGGTCCAGGGCAAGTCTGGGCAGAGAGGGTGCAGGGTGAAGGGTCTGGGTGCCCAGGGGTGGAGTGGGGGGCAATGCTCACGCAGACCATGCTCCTCACATCCGCCCCCAGGTAGGAGCTCCAACAGGGGGTGACACGACCCCGTCATCACAGAGTCTCTGCTTCCTCGGCTGTCCTACTATGGCACTGCCAGGATGACACGGTGGTTGGTGTCCACGTACCAATTAGGTGGTTCACCAGCACACCTGTGGGTGGGTGTGCAAATAGGGGTGTGTGTGCTCACCCCACAGGAGGCCAAGGTTGCACGGGCCTTACCAATGTCCCTGACACCCGCAGCCAGCATCTGCCCCTCAGCCGGAGGGCCTGTCCTGGTGGCCACCTGGTGCCACTCAGCCCTGAAGGCAGGAGGCGGTTAAAGTGCTCCCCAGGCCAGCAGGCTTTAGGCAGTAAATGGAATAACTCTGGGGTGCAGGGTCCCCCAGGACCTCCAGTCAGGCTGAGCCCCAGCATAACACGGTGGGTGCTGCACCCTCCAGGCCATGCCCTGCCCTCCTCTGCGGGGGGGGGGGGTGTCCCTGGGATCACGTCCGCTTGGATCCCAGTCTCAGGAGCAGCCTCTAGGGGCTCGCTCAGTGGTGGGGAGACGGCTGAGGGGGCAGGCGGGGAAGGGGGCTGCTTAGGAAGTAAAAGAGCCCAAAAGGAAAAGCTTACAAACAGGCGCTGGCTGAGCGGCGCCAGCCCTGGGAAGCCAACAGGCCCTGGATTTCATACAGAGAAGCACGCGTGGTCAACAGCCAGGACGCAACACGCGAGAGGCAAAGTCCAAACAAAGGAAGAGCGATGGAGAGCTCGGCACCTGCAGGCCCAAACCCTCCGCCCGGCCCCTCTCCCCCTCCCTCTGCCTCCCCAGGCGAGGCCTGGCCGGGCTGCGGGGCCACGCGAAGCCTGAGAGCCACGTCCAATGCCAGCCCCGCGCTGCCCGGCTCTGGTTCGCATCTGGGGGCCAGTGGGCGGCGAAGGGCTAGTGGCTGCCCCAGGCTCACGGGCACGCGTGGCCAGCTGAAGGCGGCCTGGGGAGCACAGGGATCACGCGCTCGGCCCCTCTCCCTGGCCCCGGGGCCACCAGCAGGCCTGCGTTTCCACACCAGGCACGGTTTTCCCAAGGATCCGGCCTGGGGCCCCTGGACAAGGAGGAAGCGGCTGACCCCCAGGAACCCTGGGGCGGGGTGCGGGGGTGTACAGGGAGGGACAGCCAACAGTATCACTGAGAGCTGGGGACTCACCCCTGCACCCAGGGGAGGCCAAGCAGCTCCAGGCAAAGACTGCGAGGTACCCCCGTGTTCTCTTGGCCGCCTGGATTTATTTGATGTCTGTCTTTTGCTTTGGGTGTTAGGAGGCACTGTCCTCTCTCCCCCCGGTGCCCTAGGCCTGGGGGACACGGGCACTCGGGGGTCCTTCCTGTTCCGCGCAGCCTCCGCCCATGAGGCCTGGTCCCTGCTCTGCAATGGCAACGTGAGAAAGAGCAGGCTGGGTTTCCCCGATGGGGCCAAGAGCAACAGACGAGCCCCCTCTCTCCCTTCCCAGGGTTCCCCATCGCTGCTCACTGCAGGGCCCCCCACACACAGCCTAGGTGGCCCCACAGCCTTTCCCAAGCCATGACCTTTTCAGTCACAAGAATACAAAAGCCAGAAGGGGAGTGTCAGTGACCCCCCAACACACACACAGACCCCCTCGGCTCCAAGCAGGGAGCCCAGTGGCAGCTAGGCCCCCAGACTCCAGCCCCCAAACCCCAGACCTTCTCTTAATCCCCAAATTCACTGCGTTAAGTTCTCCGTGGAAAAAGCTCTCGGCAATGTGGCAAGCAAGCCAGCACGCAGGTGGAACCAGCCCTCCCCAGCCCCGCTACACAGCCCTATCCACCCAGGAAGGGACCAGGGTCCTATCGGATTCCTTTACAACGGCTTCCAGCTTCCGCTGTGCCGTCTACAGAAGACGCTGGTCGAACGGTGGCCCCCAAAATGCTATGTCTGGGTCCTCTAATTCTCCAAACCGCTGAAAGCGACCTTCCTTGAGAAAAGGGTCTTTGCAGCAGTACTGTAGGATCTCGAGCTGAGATCATCCCGTATAAGGGTGGGCCCCACATCCAGCGGCAGGCGTCCTTGGAAGGCAACAGAAAAGGAGAAGACACACAGAGCTGGAGGCCCTGTGACGGTGGCGGGGACCGGAGGGACGGGTCGACAAGCCAGGGGTGGTCCCCGAGGCTGGAACAGATAGAAGCCTGCAACAGACCCTCCGTGCGAGCACCCAGCGGGAACCGACGCCTGCCCACGGCCTGGCCTGGGACTGTGGCCTCCAGAAGGGGACACACTAAACGTCTGCTGTGCTAAGCCGTCCAACAGCCCCAGGAAATGAAGAGCCCAAGAGAACAGGAGAGGAAGGCAGGAGAGGGGAGGTCTTGCAACCACCGCGGCCACCTTCTGTGGATGCTGAAGCCACTTCCCGCCATGACTCACCAGCTCTGAGAAGGGGAACACGGGTACCCCGGGATCGGTCTGGCCTGGTGGGACGGAGCCTCTGCCCCATGGCTCCCAGGGGGCAGCCCCCTCCTGCCACTTGCTGTCTCTCTCCCCGGCCTCACAGCTCCCCCTCGTCCACCTGGACCAGGGCCCACGCCTCCCGCCCACCTAGGATGTCCCAGCTCATGCCTGTCATCTAAATATCGCTGGACAGGGCACCTGCTTGCTCCCAACACCGTCCCACTTGGGGCAGAAAGATCTCCGGCCGGCCTACCTTCAGAGGGCTCATCACTGGGGTTTAATTACTGGGGTTTATCTCTCCCAGACTAAAGATGAACCTTGGGGTGAAAGCCGTCCAGCCCGGGAGACCCCAGCAGGCGGACACTGGCGGAGGGCCCCCTGCTGTAAGAAGTCCCCCTACACAGAGCAGAACCACGACACATGGGCACGGGCCTCTTCTCCTGGCTGTTGCCATCTGCCTGGTCCCCCTGGGTCTGGAGACACCAGGGTCATTCCAGGAGGGCTTAAAAGTCCCCTAAGACGCTGGACCACCCTTTTTTTCCTTGACTAAATTAAAGCTATGGGAGCATGTGCACACGTAGAACAACGTGATGCAGAGGGAAGGGTGTCGTCCTCCCCACCCGGAGAGAGCAGAGTGGGGGCACCTGGCCTTATGGTGGCGGTGGCTGCAGCCAGCAGAGATGGGGATGAGATAGGGCAAGAATGTCCTGCCCCAGGCTGGGGACGCCAGGCTGCCTGTGGAGCTCTCCCTGGACAGTGGGGAGGAGGAGGGGAGGGACAGGAGAAGGGCCAAGGCTCGGCCCAGCCTGGAGGGAGAGGAGGGGACACATGACCTCTTGGCCTCCTCGGGTCAAAGGTTCTCAGATAAATGGCAGCCAGGGAGGGCAGAGGGGAGCCCCCGGGAGGGGACTGACATCAAAACCTGAAACCACAGGCCATAGCTTCAAGGGCCTCCGAGGTCACAGAGCCCAGAGCCCTTTGGCCTGTAACCCCCTCCCGGGCACCCCAGACACCCTGAGGGGGTCTCCAGGAGGCCCTGTCTCAGAAGAAGGAGAGCTGAGCTGCTGGTTCCAGGTCGGAGCACCACCACCCTGCCCCACGAGAGGGTCCCCAACCACCTCCTCAGCCTTCTCCTCCCGCACCCTTTTACCTGCACCCTCCAGCCACCCACCGCTCCCCCAAACCTTCCCCAAATCCACAGGCCCATAAGTGCTGCTCTTCGGGATGCTGCCCCAGCCCTGTCCCTGACCTCGGAGCAAGTAGATAGGTGGTGAAGACCATTCCGCACCAGGCCCTCCTGCTCAGCCTCTGCACCAGGCCCTCCTGCACCGCCTCCTCTGGCCCTCCTGCATCAGGCCCTCCTGCACACCAGTCTCCTGCACACGGCCCTCCTGCACACAGCCCTCCTGCACACGGCCCTCCTGCACACGGCCCTCCTGCACACTGGCCCTCCTGGACATCGGCCTCCTACACACTGACCCTCCTGCACACCGGCCCTCCTGCACCAGGTCCTCCTGCACCAGGCCCTCCTGCACACTGGCTTTCCTGCACCAGGCCCTCCTGCATACCAGTCCCTCCTGCACCAAGCCCTGCCAGGCCATGGTCAGGGGAGGGGGACAGCTGCCTCGGGGGGCTACTCCTCCGTTCTCTGCTCCTAGCCCAGCAACCTCAAAGCCGGGCACTGGCTGTTCCTGATCCGCCAGAGGAACCCCCCCCCCTCCTTCCTCACCTCACTGACCACTGGGAGAGATGATAAAAGCACTTAAAAAAAAAATGAAGGAAAAAAAAAGGCCTAATACCGGGGGGGGGGGGGGGGGCACTGGGCCCAGGTGGTGCCCTCCATTAATCACGCCGCCTGCCGAGGACGCCAGAGGGACAGATGGCTCTGCCTGTGTCGTGGCCTAGGGGCGGGCAGCAAGCAGGCGCTGCCCAGGCCAACGGGAGCTGTGGCCTAATTACAGGGGATGGTGACCCCAGGGAGCAGGGGTCAGGCACCGGTCAGAGCGGCACCCAGGCCTCCCGAGGAGTGGTGGGGGTGGGGAGTCTCGGTGACCACAAAGCCCTGCATGCACTTGCGGGCTCAGGCTCTACCAACCCAGGGGGGGGGAGTGGACTTGGGCTTTATCCTCAAGGATACGAGGGGTGTGGCAGGGGAGAGGGGCCCAGAAAACTAAGAGGAGGAGGTGAGTTTGTTGTGTGGAAGAGACAAGAGATGGACACCGGGAGGATTCTGGAAGGGGCTCCCAGGGAGCAGCAGCACCTGCACGGGAGGCCGCCTGGCTGTTCCACAGAGCCCGGGGCGAGGCTAAGTGAGGCGGCCTCCAGGGCCCTGCTCGGGGCCTTCCTGGGCTCCCACCAGGGACCAACCATCTAGAACTTGAGGAGACCCCTGGAAACGTCCAGCAGGTGGGCCGAGGGCAGCAGCTCAGAGGATTGCAGACGGGACACAACCACACTCCTGGTGCCCAGACACGGGGGCCGAGGCCCGGGCAGGCCAACCTCCCTCCAAGCCTGGTCTCCCATCCCAAGCCTGGGACACTCTGCTGCCCTCGGATAGGCCGCTGGAGCCGGCTAGAGAGTGGACCCCAAAAGATGTGTCGGTGTCCTAGCCCCGAGACCCGTGGATAGGACCTGATTTGGAAATAAGGTCCTTGCAGACGTGATTAAAAATCTCAAGATCTGATCATCCTGGATTTAGGGTGGGTCCTCACCTTAATACTGAGTGACCTCCAAGAGACAGGAAAGACACGGGCACGCAGAGGAGGGGGCCGTGAGGCTGAGGCAGGTGATGCGTCCACAAGCCAGGAATGCCAAGGACCTGGGGCAGCCCCGGAGCCAGGACAGGGGTCTGGGACACAGTGTCCCTGGGGCCTCCAGAAGGAACCAGCACGGCCGACACCCGGATTTGGGACTTTGGGCTTCCTGACCCGGGCTTTCCGCCCCCCACCGGCCTGCACATGGGCCTGTGGAACTTTGCTGGGCAAACTCACATCCTCAGGCTGCCTCCCGGCCTACTCAGCCTCCTCTCTCACCAAAAGCCCCTGCCCCACCCCTGCCCCAAGGCCCCGCGGGCTGACCGCAGCTCACACTTGTCCTGTCCATGCCTCACCTTCCAGGCAGTGGTGAACTTACTCTTTTCACCTTCTGTGTTCACCCACCATGCAGGGCCCAGGCTGCCCGCTGCCACTCCTGATTCCCGCCTCTGCAGGAGCCACCACCCCGCAGGGTCCGCCCACCCCGCCTGGGCACCCCCACCAGGGGCAGGAGACAACGCTGCCTGCGGGAATCAGACATTTCTCAACCAAACATGGAGAATTAGGGGCACCTGGGGGGCTCAGTGGTTGAGCATCTGCCTTTGGCTCAGGGCGTGATCCCCGGGTGGGGTCCTGGGATCGAGTCCCGCATCGGGCTCCCCGCAGGGAGCCTGCTTCTCCTTCTGCCTATGTCTGCTTTTCATGAATAAATAAATAAAATCTTAAAAAACAAAAATAGAAATGGAGAATTTTAGCTCAGTTGTCAATATAACTGCTCAGTACGGGAGGATCAGGGCAGCTCGGCTGCGTCCAGAGCTGGGGAGGCTTCCTGGGCCACAGAGATGACCCCTCTGGTCAGGCCAGAAAGAAGGGCAGCGCCCTAAAGCCCTGTCCAGCCCTGGCACCCGACGACCCCAGAGCCGCGGTGCAGTCTGCCGGCAGCTCTGGCGACGTTTGCTGCTCCCGAACCAACCAGCAATTCCTAACACTCAGCAGAGCCGGAAGGGCCCGGCCAGGGACGACCCAGGGACGGCCACCCCACCTGGTGAGGTCGAGGACCACAGCTCTGTCCACACTCCTCTGTGGCCCAAAACACAGCTGGCGGCAGCGCCTGGGAGGGGGACTCCTGGAGCGCTCGCCTTTGGGCCAAGCTGCCTTCTTCACTCAACCCAGCGGCCCAACCTGGAGCTGGAGAGGCCCGCGGGGACCCATCTCTCTAACTGGGGTGCGCGGCGGGGTGGAATGAGTGATTTCTCTCTCTGACAATCAACTTCCGAAGATAACATCTATTGCTCTTTTATCCTGGCTGCAAAAGCGACTTACAGACAACGCAGAGAATCCGGCTAGACCCAAAGAAAATAGGAAAAAACAACAAGAACAACAACAAAAAAAAAACCCTCTAAGCCCATGCCCCACTATCAAGATCACCATCCCGATCTTTCTGACGTGCATGCGTGTGTTTCCTCAGCAGCCTCGTGCAGTGACGCGCTCTGAGCACCACACGGGTCCGATCTCTGCACATTCTGGCACCGGTTCTCTGAGTTCCTTTGCAGTTCTAAGCTGCTGGTTCCCGGTTGTTCTCAGCTCTGACCGCTGGTCAGAATCATTTCTGGAGTCTGCTAAAAAACAGATTGCTGGTCCCCGCCTCTTGGAGGTTCCAATTCAGGAGGGCTGGGTGGGCCCGGCACCCCAAGGTGCGCCAGAGGGGAACGTGGGGAGGCCCCTCCAAGCCTCCTCTCCACCGCCACCCCTTGCCGAGGATCCTACAAGAAGGAAATCCTAAGCACCGGCCATCACGGGGGCCGCCCTGGTCACAGACCTCGGAGACACCAGCTCAGCAGCCCCACTGCCCCCACCTGCCCCAAAAGTCACCCAAGGTCAGCAGCGGCCAGCCTCAGCTCCTGGATCCGTCATGACCCAAAGGACACACTGGGCCCTGCTGGGGGCAGATGCACATGTGATAAGGGGGCGTGTCAGTCACGAGGCCTCCAAACCTGCCCCAGGCCCACGCCGTGTTGACCTTTGAGACAGAGAAGGCCCAGGCAGCCCGGGGTCCGCACAACAAAACATGGCATAAGTCACCTGCTACAGGAAACACAGGACAGAGCTGAAGGCCAGCGCCCCGGGCCCCTGCCCGCCTCCTGCCTCCCCCGAAGGTGCCCACTCCTCCCCAGGACGGGGATCACAGTCCTCCCTGCAGACTGTCACCCTCCTGGGGACGGAAGCAAAGCTCGGTAGTGTCTGTCCTTGCTACCCTGAGCGCTTGTCGGGTCCCACTACCAAATTCACACGTTGAATCCCATCCTCAGTGTGACAGGATGCGGGGTGGGGCCTTTGCAGCTGCTGGGGACATGGGAGTAGAGCCCTCGGGACCAGACCAGAGTCCCCATAGAAGCACCCCTCTGCCCCGTGAAGACCCAGGGAGAAGACGGCCGTCTGGGAGCCAGGACCGGGCAGCAGCGTGATCGGGGACTGCGAGGGATGAATGCATCGGTTAAAGCCCGGCTCTCGGGTTTTCGTGACAGCGGCCACGCAGGGGGGCCTCCACCAGGGCCAAGGACACCACCTGGCCAGGCCTAAGGCCCAAAAAGTACCATTGCCTTGAATTTCTAATCGCCGATGTTGCTCAGTGCTTCCGACACGCCGGGCGCCGCTCTGCAGTCCGTTCAGTCCCTGCAGGCACCCCAAGACACAGCGACTTTCTTCCCTCCCCATTTCACGGATGGGAAGGCGAGGCGTCGAGAGGTCCAGCATCAGAGCCGGGTGCGGGTGCAGCCAGGTCCCGGCCAGCATGCTAACCCCAGCCCCACCTCCACCCCAGAGTCACACCCCAAAGTGGGGAGCTACCCCCCCCAACAGCACTGCGCTAAGCCCTGAGCCCGCGCCACCTGCCACCCTGCAAGGTGGGCGCCGTCATTCCCAGCTCACAGGGAGTGGCCACAGAGCTGGAGGGCAGCGAGGCTGGGACTGGGGGGGCAGCCCCCCTGGACCGCAGGCCCTGGACGCCCGCTGTCCCCACCCACCACTGCCGAGTAGCCTGAGATGACGAGAGCCCGTGTGGGGAGGCACCAGGAGGGCCAGAGGGCAGGACTCAGGAGGAGGGAGGGATGCGCGGGTACAGGGGGCTGGGTCTGCCTTCCATGTGGCCTCGGGCCAGGCCTGACCTGACGGCGGCCCGTCCACCTTGCTGGCCTCCGGGAGGACTGAAAGGCTGAGCATCTGACGTGGCCGCCCCAGCGCCTGGCGCATAGTAGGTGCTCAGGAAAGGAGATGGTGACGGACGCTAGCAAGAGCCAGCGCGGTCAGAGGAAGTGCCTGTGAGCAAAGGGGCAACAGCTGGAAAGGCCGGGACTTGGGTCAGAAACAAAGAATGCAGGAGGAGGGGGGGAAGAGGGCGGGAGGGAGGCAGGGAGGCCAGAGCCTGACAGCTGGCTCCAGGGCAGCTGTTTGCAGGAGCCTGGCTTCATCACTTAAATATTAGGAGAGATGTAAATATTCGAGTGCGCGTGCACAGGGCAGGGGGAAGATTTCGTCCCTCTCAGTGCCCCCATCCCCCCAGCTGCCCCAAGACCCGGCGGCCCCCAGGGCCCCAAGTTGGGGTGGGGAGAGCAACTCAGGAGGGAGAGGACGTTACCCCTCCTCCCTCCTCTCCCAGCCTGGGCCTACCAAGGTGTGAATGGATGACGGCCCCAAGGCCCCAGGCCTGCCAAGGCTTTCTTTTGTAGCTTAGTAAAAAAGCCAAGCAGCCCTTCCTGAGGTTTTGTGGTGAAGGCCCAGGACGCAAAGCTGACCCCTCCCACCTGCAACTTGCTCCCCGCACCCCCCCACCCCACACCGCCCCGCCCCGCAAGAAGTTAACACATCAGGTGCGACTCTCCCACCTGGATCATTCATCACCCAAGTCCCTCCCAGCTCACCCAGCCTCCTGACCAGGAGCAGGGACGGAGCCTGGGTCCCCCTGGCAAGCACAGCCCCAAGGGCACCTCCACCAGGTGCAGGCACCCCTGCCAGGCACGGGCACCACACGATCTCCCAAGGAAACTACAAGCTGGGAGAAATCACGAGAGAAGCCAGCCTGCCTGGTAAACTCCCACCCAGGACTCTGGGTAGGTACTCCTGCCTCCAGGAAGCCCTCCTGAACCTACCCCTCTCTTGGGCTCATGCCTGCCCGCCCCCCCCCAGAAGCTACAGCAGAGCTGGCACGGAGCTGGCACCCACAGATAGCTGATGAATAAGGGGAATGAGCCGATCGCTTCCCTCGCCCCAGGATCCTCCTCCTGGCCCGCCAGAGAACAGAGGGATCCCAGCACTTCATCTTGCGCCGAACGAAAAGCCAAAACCCAAAACCCAGGCACTTTGCAGAGCGCGCCTTCCCCTGACTTTTTACGGGGGACAGGAGCCAGGGGACAGCAGAGAAGACCGCCCCTCCAGGCCTGGTTCGGAGCCAGGAAAACTTGTATGCTTTTACTGTAGATAAAATCGGTCTCCGGGGGACACGGGGCAGGGGCCTGGCCTACCACTCACAGGGAAACTGCCCACCCACATGGAAAGGGGGACCAAACATCCCCACTCCGAGCCGGCTGCCGGCGCCCGAGGAGGGGGCCAGCCCGGATACGGAGCGAGATCCAGCCTGGGACGGTACAGAAATCCTCCGGACTGTGGCCACGACAGTTAGAACCAGCAGTGTCTCCACCTTCCAGGTCAGCGTCTGGGGGAGGGGAGATGCCAAGGTGGCCCATAGTGGGGACGTCTCTCTCCTCCCACCAGAAGGAAAGATGCTGCTGCCCGTGGCCCGGGTGGCTCCCTGCCTCAATTCCTGGGGACCCTCATAGGGAAGTGCCCAGGACCCCCAGGCCCAGCCCCAGGGGACACAGCCAGAAGCCCATCAGCACAGACAGCCAGTCACCGGTCAGTGCTCCTGCAACGGTCAGGGAATCATCCAGAAAGACCTGACAAGGGCTGCAGAAGAGCTCAGAGTTTCAGCTCCTCCTTGGAAGACCGAGGAAGCAGGGCAGAGAAGGGAAGCAGCCCTGGAATTCCCCCACTTGATCCAAATGAGCCCCAAGCCACATGACCCCCCACCTCCCCACAGCCCCTCACTTGTACCCAGGGAACCATGGAACCCCCCAGCTAGAGAAACGGACCCTCAGAGACTGGACGAAGGTGGAATGGACAGGAGGTGGAGGGGTCACCTCTGCACTCCCCCCCCCACCATCTCCCCCCTGGCTTTCCCAGGAAGCTACTTCAAGTGTTGGAAGGCAAAGGCTCCGGGCCTTGGGGACAAGGACAACACAGGAAGCTCAGAGCCATGGGTGGGGAGGACACACTTATGCAGGTAAAGCCAGGGCCCTGGATTTTCTGGATTTTGCAACTCAGCCCAGTGGAGGGAGAAGGCCCCAGTGGCAGAGGCTCCCCTTCCCAGGAGGAGCTGTTAAAGACTCGAGAACACAGGAAAGAGGGCAAACCCCAAGCAAGAAAGAGGTGGGCCAGAGCTTCATTCTGGGCTCCCCACTTGGGCACCCCCAGCTCTTCACCGGCCCCGGGCTGGGCGTTGGGACTCCACGGACATCGGCGCTGTCCTCTTGATCCCCTGCCTGAATTTCTGGGCACTGGCAGCACTTTTAAAAATGACAACAAACGTGGGAGCTTCTAGAATGTCTCTTGGTCCAGGCTGAACAGAGCCTCCAGGCTCTGCCCCCACCAAATTAAACAGCCCGAGCCCAGAATTGCCCCAGGCGCCAGGGGCGTCTCGGGCCAGCCGCTGGGTCTGTTTGGCTGGAGATTACAAATCCTCAGGCTTCTGGGACCGTGTTCCAGAGAGTTCCGGACCGTTCGGTCTCATAAGCAAAACTCAGAGAGCCTCCAAATTTGGGAAAAACCGAGAGGGCCTTGGAAAGAAAGCCACTGTTTGACCATTTTTCCTTAGTGGCTTTGTCAAAAGAAAGCGCAAGTTTTCTTACGCTTGATACATCCCGGCCGAGTTTCTGGGATGTATCAAAAAAAAATGAAATCTCCTGGGGTTTCCACCCTCTGATGAACCTCTCACCGGGGCCCCTGGCCACCCATGCCCCTCCACCCTCCCCCACCCCACCCTCCATGCACACCACCAGGTCTTTGAGGGCGTACACCATGTAAGCCGTTGCTCCAGCCACAAAACAGTGAGCAAAGACGCACGACGTGGCCTTGGGGGGCTCCGAGCCCGGCGGGAAGCCCCTGGTCTGGCCAGGCAGGGCAGGTGAGACTCCCTCCTGGGTCTGGGGGCCAACATGCAACCCTTGAGTCTGGCCCCCAGGTCCTTGCTGCCAAACCAGGGTATGCCCCCCCCCCCTGTACCCCGACAAAACTCTTCTGAGCAGCAAACTGGCCCGAGCCCAGGGCTGCTTGGCCAGTAAACCAAGGAGGGTGGCAGCTATAGTGCCGGCGGGGCTGATCTCTGAGCGTGACCTCCCCTGACCTCTGGGCACCAGGGAGAAAGAGGAGGAGGGAGCCGGTTTCTGCTCAGCCGGCGCCAGGGTAGCAGGGCCACAGCGCCAAGGGGCAGGCTGAGAGGTCCCGGCTCCTGCAGGGCAGGTGCAGCACCTGCACACCTCCGCTTCCTCGGGGGCCACCGCGTCATGAGTGGGCTCCTCCAGTCCGGCCAAGTGACCTCATCGCCACACGGCTCCCGCCTCCCGCCACAAAGCACGAGCTGCAGGGAGGCGCTACCCACCGGAGGCCCTGCGTCTGGCTGAAAAGCGGGAGGCATCGCTCCAGAGGCCCACGGGCATTAATTAGGGACAGGTCTGCACCCATCACCAAGCAACAGGCCTTATCCCTCTGGGAGGAAAGGGGCTCCTGCATCCAGCAGTCGAGGGAGCCCCCGTCCCAGAGGCTCCTGGGCTCCCAGATGAGCTGGCTGGTCGGGCCAGCTGGCGAGGTCCCCTTGCCCCTCCCCCAGCACCCGCACTCCCCCCACCCCCACCCCGGCCTGCTCTCCTGGGCCAGAGCCTCCAGGACCATCTGGGAGGGTCCTCCGAGGAGCCAGCCGAGGGTCTGGGTGGCCACAACCTGTCCTGTCCGCAGTAGGGCACAGCTGGGGGACCTGAGTGCCCGAGGCCCTGGGCCAGACTGTGTTTCAGCAAACATCAAGGACTTTCGGGATTCTTTCACCGCGTGCAAATACGGTTACGGCAACCAGGGCTGAGGAAAGCAGGCCGGCAGCTGGCACTTGGAAGGGCTTTGTTACACAAAGACCAGACTTGTAACGGCCTCCGCGGGACCAGATCCACAACTGCTCAGGGCCTCCACCGGCCCGAGCGATGGGGGAAGGAGTCGCCCCTCCTGCCGCCCCGTCCCAGGCCCATCTGCGTGGTGGGGGGAGAGGGAGGAATCAAAAAACTCTAAAAACAATCACAGGAGCAAAACGCAAAGCCTCTTCTTGCCCCCACGTGGGGGTTCCCCACAGAGCCCTGAGTTCACCCTCAAAGGGAAGACAAAGGCCAGTGTGGGACGTTCGTGCCCATGAAGGACACGCAGCCAACAGACACATCCACAGTAGAGTATGGGCTGAATCCCCACGTCACCTCGACAATGCGACAGAGCCAAAACGAGAAGGGTGCCGCTCCCCAGGGCCAGGGGCAGATGTGCCGGGACGTGTGGCATCAGCTGACCCACACACCCCACACACACACACACCTGCAGGGGCGTGCTGCTCTGGCTGGACACCCACCCTGCACCCCACCCCCTTCCCCCCCCCGCCCTAGGGGGCACACTACCCGGGCCGGACACTACCACCAGCTCCAAACCTCCCCAAGACCAGTGCCCAAGGATTGACAATCACCCGCAGCAATGCCCTGGCTCAGAAACTGCTGGGCTTTGGGGGTGGCCCCTGGGGCTTCTGTTCTCCAGCAATGAGAACGCGCCTGGTGACAGGCCGAGTCCGCCGGCCCCAGGACTGTGGGGCTGGCGGTCTCCTCCCTGACCCCTTCCATCCTACCTCACAGAAACCCCGAGACAGCGGTGGGCAGCCCCACGGACACGGACCAGCGCTCCTGCAGCGCTGCTCTGGCCTCCCCGGGACAGTCGGAACTCCAGGCGGGGACGCCTGGCCTGGCCCTCTGATCCGCTCCGACTGGCCCCTCCTTGGGCCCCATTCTCCAATGGACCAGCTCATTCCGGCCTCCCCCGCTTCTGCTGGCTCCCGGGGACGTGAAGGCTCCCCTCCCTCCCTCCCTCCCGCAACAGAATTCTGCCTTTTGCCCAAGGTCGGCCTCCTCCACTCGACCTTTCTGCACCGGGGCACTGCCACACTGTATCGGGGCGCTGTTGCCCCGGTCCCGCGCTGTCCTCCTCCTCTCCGGGCTCCTTCCCCAAGTCCGGCCTTCCCAGGCTCAGCCCCCAGCAAGCAACCCCACCCCAAGCTCCTGGGGCCCTTCGGGAGGCCACTCCGGGCCCTGGAGCTGGACAGCTGGCCGCGTAGGGCCCTTGCACACGCTTCCACCCAGAAGCCCCGAGGGCTCTAACGCCCGACCCCTCTGCCTTCAGTGCACACAGCAGGGTGACGGATGCAGACAGGGAACCAGGGGCTCCCCAAGAGTGAGATCTCCCCCTGCAGCCACAGGGCTGCCAAACTGTTGCACCAGGATGGTCTCAATGAGGCCATTGTCTCTGACCAAATGAGAGGGTCAAGCTGCCGCCTGGAGGCAGCACAGAGGCTGCCAGTGTCTCCAGATGGGGTGCACCTCGGGGTCAGGCTGGAGTTATACACGGGGACCCCGAGGCAGAGATGCTAACAGCCTGCATGGCCCCGATCTAACAGCTGTAAAACCACAACACCCCCTCCGTCCCCGCCTCCCCGTCCTGCCTCGGGGCTACCGTGGAGTCCCACTGCTCTTCCCCACAGACCCTGCTGCCAACGCCAGGCTTTCCGCTTTCCGGCCGGGACTGCAAGCCAACCTAACTCCACAGGCGACACACAGCGCGCCACCTGAAGGGGGCAGCCGTCTCTAGACCCGCTGGTTCCCGCACTTGGACATTTAGGACATAAAAGGCCCTTGAGGGCGGCTGCAGGAGAGCCTGGCTCTGGGCATCAGAAGGCCAAAGAGGACGAAGCAGACGCGGGGAGACCCCAGGAGGAGCACGCTACCCAAGATGTCCAAACAGCAGGGGATAAGCCATCACCGCCCTGGGGCCCCAGAACTCCCCTCGTCCAGGGCTCAGCGCCAGAATCGCGAAAGTGCTCCCTCTACGGAGCCAGGGCAGGCCGGCCACGGGACCCCAGCCCTCTGGGCTCTTCACACCCCTCCCTGCTCAAACCACTCCAGGCCCGGCCCCAAATCGCAGCCGCAGCATCTCCGCTTGGGATCCGGCCAGGCTCTGGTCCCCAGAAGTGTCCCCACAGATGCGGCTGACCCCCAGGTGGACCATGTGCACTGCAGAGCTCTCTGCCCGGGCCGGGAGAGGACCTCCTGGCGCCGCGGGGCACCGGGACCTCTCCAGCTCCTTGCAGCCCAGCCTCCCCGAGGCCGGGCCCACGGGAGGGCTCTGCCCAAGGCGGCCTGGAAGCCCCTGCGAGGGGCGGGGGCTCCGGGTCCCAGCAGAGGCAGGCCCGCCCCTCACGATTCCGGCCCCAGAAGTGCCGCGGACTATTGTGTGCGCTTCCCTCCCGACCCGACCGCTTTATTTACTCCCAGGACGCAGGACGCAGAGCCACAGGCGGTCACGAGGACTCACGGAGGCGCACACGGAGGCGCACCGCGCGCACACACACTCGGCCGGGAAGCCCGGCGGCTCGGAGGAAGGAGCCCCCCCAAGTGCCCGCAGGCTCCTAAACCCCCAGGGGGGAGGGCCCAGCGCGCTCCCTCCCGGCCCGCGGGCCCCCTCCGCCGCCGCCCGACTCCAGGGGGTGGCTGCGGCCCCGGGGCGCCCCCCCCCCCCCGCTCGGCGGCCCGCACCCCACCCCACCCCCACCCGCACCCCACCCCCACCCGCACCCCACCCCACCCCCACCCCGGCCGGAATTCGGCTGCGTCCGGCCCGAGACTGCGGCGGGCGCAGGGCCTGGGGCCCGAGGGCCAAGGGGCGGACAGCGCCGCAGCCACGGAGCCCGCGCCCGGCGCTTCCCCGGTGCCCCGCGAGCCCTCGGGGCTGTCGCCGCGCAGACGCGACCGAAGGGAGGAAGCCGGGGGCAGCGCCGCCCCGAACCCGAACCCCCCAACCGCGTCCTCCGCGGCCCCGGGGCGCGCCCGGCACCCACCTTCGAAGTCGGAGATGATCCCGTCCAGCTGCGCGTTGACCGCGGGGTCGGACATGGTGGCCGCGGAGGGCGGCGGCGAGGAGGCGCCCCGGCGGCCGGGCCCTGCGCCCCGCGCCCCGCCCGCGCCCCAACCCCGCGCCCCAACCCCGCGCGCCCCGCGCCCGCGCCCGCGCCCCGCCGAGCAGAGCTGGCCTCGGCCGCCGCGCCTCGGCCCGGGCTGCGCCGAATGAATGGGGGAGGCGGCGGGCGCCGGCCTGGGCTCCGCGCTCCGGCCCCCGCCCCGCCCCGCCCCCGCCGCCCGGGGATCGGGTTCGCGCACCGCCCGGCCTCCCGCTCGCACTGGCTGCTCCGCCCGCCCGTCACGGCCGGCCCGGGGGGGCGGGGGCGGGGGCGGGGGCGGGGGCGGGGGCCGGCCCGGGCGGCCGCGGGGACAGGCCGAGTCCTGGGCGCCCCGGGACGGCGACCACGGCCGGCCCCTCCCCCGGCGCCCCGCGGCGGCCAGATGTGGGCGGATGTGGGCCGGGGCGAGGCCTCCCCTTCCCCGGGCGCGGGGCTCCGCCTGCGGGAGGCCGGATTTACGCAGCCAAACAAAGTTCGCCGCCGCCGCCACCGCCGCCGCCGCCGCCTTCCCGCGCTCGCGCCCGCAAGGGTTAAGCGCCCGCCCGGACCCGCGAGCTGGCGGCCGCGGGGACCCGCCCGTGCACCCGGAGCCGCGGGGCGAGGGGCGCGCAGGACTCGCGTGGGCCCCCCGGCCGGGGGGCGCCCCCTCCAGGGACTCCCCACCCCCACCGCCTACGCACGGTCCCTGCTGCACCCTCCGTCCCAGCCCAGTGGCGGAGAAGGTGCCAACCCGGAGGGGGCGCGTGGGGGTCGGGAAGGAGCAGCCCGGGACGTGCGCCCCCCCCCCCAGCTTCCACCGTGAGGGGGGCTGCTCGGTGGCCGCCGAGCATAAACGCGGGTCCTCGCCCTGGAAAGGCGAAGATGCTCCCTAGCATCGGAAGGAAGGAGCTCCGGGATGCGGAGGGGGGGGCTCCTGTCTGCGCCCCACCTCAGGCCTGCTCTTGCCCTCCTGGACAGCAACTTCTACACCGGCCCATCCATTCGCAAACACGGATTAAAGCCCGTCACCTACAAGGGAGGCAGGCTGGGGACCAACAGGACCAGTTGGGACTTGAGAAGCAAAAGGACGGAGCCCCCCACCCCCCTACCCCCGGAAGGGCCCTCCAGGGCTGGCACCTACAGCCGAGAGGGCCTCCCTCCCTCTCCTGGCTAGGTAGGTAGGCTCTCCGGCCTACTCTCTCCCCCCTCATTACCCGACACCCAGAACCTCTGCCCCAAGCCCGCCGGTGTGAGAATCTCTGGCAGGGAATATACCCTCCCTGCTGGTGGCGGGTCCTCTCACAAGTGAGAGCCTGTGAGCCCCCCAAGAGCTGGTACCGGGTCTCAGGTCAGTCCCCGCCACTTCCAGCCCAGCCCCCACAACCCCGGTCTGGAAAGATCCCAGATGTGCTGCGGACGGATGCCGAGGCCCGACTGCCATCCCACTCATTCCCCACCTCTTTCTGGGAATGCACTGGGCTTGGTGGGCTCTATCAAGGAGACAAGATCGCGTCCTCTTTCTTTTTAAGAAAAGTGGTCACTCCCTCCCTCATGCTTTGGATATTTTGAACTATTTTCAACCGAGTGAGTTTGTGGACATGGAACTGCAAAACCACAGACATTTCAGATGCGCACACACCCTCATCTGCCCGGGAGCCCGGGGTTTCAAAAAGGGAGTCACCACTGGCATGAATAGTGCCCCACTGGCTTTCACAGCAGCCCTGGCATTCAGTGTTTGACAGCCAGCACCTGGGCCTCCAGCCTGACACCCCAACCCTCTGGGCCACCTGTCCACCCAGCATTTGGGAGGTTGGTGGTCCGCCAGCCCTAAAAAGCAGCGCCTAACTGCACAGGCCCCTGGGAGGATGCTGGGCCACAGCATTATTGTCCCATGTTTTTATAAAAAGCACCTGGGGAGTGTAGACACACCCATGTGATTGTTCTCCCAGGGTGCTGGCATGGAGCTCCAGCAGATTAGCATAGGCTCAGCCTATTGTGCACTATTCACGTCCATTCATGGTGGAGCTGGACAGACCTATGCTTATCTCCTCGGGAAGCCCAGCCAGGGTGCACGCCTCCCCCAAAATGCCCCCCTGTGGGAACCCAAAGACAATGGCAGGAGGGGACCGGCCTCTCCGGCCAGAAAGCACCCCATGTTGGCATGACTGCGCTCCAGAGTCCATCCGGTTCCACACCCCCCGCCTTCGGTTTAACCACTGGGGCCACCACTGCCAGGCCTCGACACCTCCAGGTAAGGAGATTCCCCATATTCCCTCCGGAAACCCAACCCTGCGCTTGGCCACACTCCCAGCCAGGAAGTTCACCCTTGTATCTAACCAACTGCTCTAATTGTACATCATTTATTTCCTCTTTTTTTTTTTTTTTTCTGTCCTCAGAGGAGATGGGAAACAGCTGGGCACCACCCTCCACATAATAATCACCTTCTCCAAACTCGAAGACAATCCGGCAGCTTCTCGGGCATCTCTTTCTCAGCTGGCATCATCCACCCGGCCCTGTCTAGTTCCCGCCTTTGATCACCTCCGATGGCTGCATCCAGCCCACAGCTCCAGGACTTGAGGAGGCCCTGATCCTCATGGGGATGTGAGGGGTCCCTAGCCCCCTTCTCAGGGCAGAACAGTCAGGGTCGGGGCGGGGACGGGCAATCCTGGCGGGGGCGCTGGGCAGATAAAGTCAGCAGCAGCAGCAGAGAGGAAAGCAAGCTGAAATTTGGCAAGAAAAACAGAACTCGAAGGCGTCCGCATTCTGCAACAGTGCACTCTTCCAACGCCATGGAGAAGGCCGGACTGTAGGCCTGGCTCAAGGGGAAAGTATGATTATAGGGGACACCGGAGGGGCCACCCACCTCCCCGGGTCCCCCATGAGACCTGCGGTGGGTGCTCCAAAAACACACGTCCACCCGAACCTCAGAATGGGACCCGATTCGGTACGAGGATCTCTGCAGGTGTAATGAAGGTGAGGGTCTCGAGAAAAGATCACCCTGGATGGCCGCTAAATCCAATGACAAGTGTCCCTCTAAGAGCCCAAGAAGGAGGAGACACAGTGAAGCCCTGTGAAGGCAGAGATTGGAGAGATGTGGCCACGAGCCAGGGGCACTTGGGACCACAGAGGCTGGAAATGGTGAAGAAGGATCCTTCCCCCGAGCCTTCAGAGGGAGAGGGAGCGAGGCCCTGCTGACACCTTGTTTGGGGCTTCTGGCCTCTAGAACCGTGAGAGATGACATTGCTGCTGCATCAAGCCCCCCGCATGTGTCCTTTGAAACAGTGGCCCCCAGACGCTCTACAGACTTTCACCCCAAAGAGGTCCGTGAGCCGCAAAACCCGCTGGAGATAAGGGACGCTGTCCAGCAGGTGGCCGCCCTGAAGGGATGGGGGGGCGCTGGGGACACTCGGGCAACCAGTGACACGTTTTAATAAGAATGGCTGAGGGCCAGGGGTGGGTAAGAAGGGTGTAATGTGAAGTCCAGTTCTAAGCCTTTCTGGAAATGGGAAGAAGAGAATGGCGTGGAGAGAAACCCCACGGGTCAGGCACCGGTGGGACGAGCCTTGGGAAAGAGGGAAGGAGGAAGTCAATGGGCGGAAACAGCCATTTGGCTCAACCTCGGTATCCATGACCTGGGGTTCCCTGTGGGGACTGGGGAGTAGAGGGAGGTCGGTGGCTCGCTGCCCAGCCGCCCTGGGCCTTTGGACAGGACACCCTGTTAAGTGGACCATCTGTTTCCTCAAAGTCCAGGGCAGGCGCCCATGGTCTCGGCCTTGCCCGGGCCTGGCGCACAGTAGGGCTTCCCTGAGCTCCATCACCCCCCTCCCCGCACTCCCTAAGTCCATCATCTTTGTAAATGGTCCCACCATCCACCTAGAGACTCAGGCCAGGTGTCTAGGCCTGTTTCCCTCAGCCCCACATCCAGGCCATCAATGAGTTTCCACCTCCCAAATATCTGTGGGTCATCGGGCTGCTTCGGACCTCAAGTGCCCCCAGTGCAGGTCCACGCCCCCCCTTCCAGTGGTATATGCTACCTCACGTTTAACGAGTCTGGGGGGTAAAAAAAGTAAATTAAAAAATTTTTAAATTAAAAAAAAAAATCCCACCTGATAATTACGTAGCACTTGCCTATTTCTGTGGTGTAAATACTCCCACCCTGGCCAATTCTGAGCTGCCAGCGTGACAACCATCCAAGGCACAGCTGGGAAGCTCCGGCAAGTAACCGTCACGGTGCAGCAGGTCTACGACGCATCTTTTTTTTTTTTTTATCGCGCTAACATCTACGTAACAGCGTCCGCGCTGCCCTGCGCCCGTCCATATGCCCATTCCCAGGACGGCAGGCATCTGCCCAAACTGAAACCCCTCTTTCCATTGAGCCGGAATCCCTGTGTCCCCCTCGGCTCCCCCGGGCCCACAGCAACTCCACCTTCTGTCTCTGTGAATTTGGCTGCTCCGGGGAACGTCGTGCAAGTGACGCCGTACAGTGTTTCCCTTATGTGTCTGGCGTAGTTCACTTAGCATGACGTCCTCGGGGTTCATCCACGTGGCCGAGTGCATCAGGATTTCCTTCCTTCCACGGCTGATACCCCGTTGCCCGGACACAACATATTTTGTTTATCCATCCATTCGCCCCTCGACGGACACTTGGGCTGCTCCCACTTTTTTGGCTGTTGTGAATAACCTGGGTGCGCACGTCTCTCTGAGCCCCGCTTTAAGGCTTTTGGGGCATTCACCCAGAAGGTAAACTGCTGGATCCCACGGTAATGCCGTGTCACTTAATTTCAAGCCACGATTTCTACATAACTTATTTTTTTTAATTTTATATATCCCATAAAATATTAACTATATTTTTCACAGAATACACGAATAAATCGCTGACAGAGGTTGCGCCGAACCACCGGCTCGCAAAACACCTCAAAATTTGACAACTTGGCCGTGGTCCCACTGGGACCCTCTCCCTCCCGCAGAGCCTCCTAAGTGATGCGCTCGCTGCTTCTACTCCTGCTTCCCTCCATCTGGATGTCAGTGAGGCTGTGGGATCAGAGTCCCCACCCACGGCCTGGTGCCCCCTGAGACCCTCTAAGCGCACACTCCTTACTGCGGTCGCCGGCCCCGCGGCCCTGGCCCCTGTCCAGCTGGCCTCCGCACCGGCCGCCTTCTTCACACCGCCTTCTGCCTCAGGACATTTGCATCAGCTATTCCGTCTGCCTGGGCGGCATCCCCATGGTGTCCCCCCGCCCTGCCCACCCACACCCCGCCCCACCGACTCCCTGTCTGTTGTTAGTGTCTTAAACATCAGAGCGACCATCGCAGGGTCCTCCGGTGGCTTCCTCGCCTCCCGACTCCCCAAGAACCTGTCAAGCCCCTGTGGAAAGACGACGTTCAGTCTCCCCTGCAGGGTGGCTCCTGACGGGGAATCAGCCCACGGCGGGCAGCGGAGGGGGGACATTCAGAACTCACGCGGACTCCCTGCCAGCCACCGTGCGGACCTGCCCCAGCCCCGGCACTCAGGATGACAGGCAGGGCACCGTCTACACCCGGACCCCGGCTCCAGGACCCCCACGTCTCCCTTTACTAGGCCCTCAGACCACCGCATCTCCCAGGTTGCTGGATTTTGAGTCTCCCCGTGACGCCCGTCTGTGGGTACAGCTGACATTTCACCAGCGTGTAGGCTACACGACACCCTCACACCATCTGCCCGGCTGCTTAAATGCAACCATAAGGTTTCACTTCAAAGGGGAATGCCGGTTTCTTAGGCGCGTGATTAATCTGTTCCCCAGGTTCCCCAGCTCGCGCCCCAGCCCGCTTTGTTCAGAGAATTTACAGCAAACCCTGACCACAGCAGCCCGGGCCTTATCTCAGAGGCAAGGGAGCTTTTTTTTTTTTTTTAATTTTTTTAATTTTTATTTATTTATGATAGTCACAGAGAGAGAGAGAGAGGCAGAGACACAGGCAGAAGGAGAAGCAGGCTCCATACACGGGAAGCCCGACGTGGGATTCGATCCCGGGTCTCCAGGATCGCGCCCCGGGCCAAAGGCAGGCGCCAAACCGCTGCGCCACCCAGGGTTCCCGCAAGGGAGCTTTTTAAACAAAGTGTGACTCTTCTAAATTCAGGCTTTCGAGTCCCAGAAGGAAGCTGCAGGCCGGCAGGACCCAGGCCAGCTCTCTGCTCCGGGGCCGCTGCCCTGCCCGGGCACCCCCATCCCCGGCCGGGCTGACAGATGCTCGGGACCCCGGCAGCTCCGGGGGTGCAGGGGTGGGGGGCCTGCAGCCCTGCCGGGCCCTCCCATTTTCAGTTTCACTTGCAACTTTGACTGGGGGGATGTGAAAGCCAGCGGGACCACGGGAGCCACCGCAGGGCAGTGGCTGCCGACACAGAGGGACAAGAGCCCCGGTGCTCCAAACTGTGACACTGCGAGGTGGTTCTTGCCAGCTGGACTCTGTCTGTGGCTCCGGCGCATCTTTTGTTTATTGGCACGTCCAACGGGCTCTGGGTTGGCAAATACGGGTGTCTGGGCCCCCCCCGCCCACCATGGGCTGGGTGAGCTATGGCCCAGATAGGATGGAGGAGGAGGAAGACGTGACTCATCCTTTATTCTGCTCTGTTCCCTCTACACACAGTCTGTTCCTACTCCAGCCCCCAAGACGGGGCTTTGGGAGGGACTAGAGTCCCCCACCCGCCAGGAGCCCATCTGAGAGGCTAGAGGTACAGGGACGGGCTGGGGGGCACGCAGCATCCCCTGTACCCCAGCTGATGGGGAAGAAAACAAAACCACTCTTGCCCTCCCAGGAGCTCCAGAGTCACACAAGGGGTCTCGAAGGAGTGGCCGGCCTGGCACCCACCCGGCCCCAAAGTAGCAAGTGGCTGTGCCACCTGCAGACACCTCAGCCCTGGGGCTGCCAGGACACCTGGCCAGGCCACACAGGCCAGAGGACAGGCTGTGCCCGCAGTGTCCCGACCTCCTCGCCGCGTCTCCCCAGCAGACACCCGGCTCCGAGAGCTCAGAGGCTGGAGGCAGCTCGCCACCGCTGCAGTGTGGGGACGAGGGCTGAGTCACCGGCCTCCCCCCAGCTCCACGTCAGCAGGCACAACAGGATCTGAGCAGGATCCAAGCAGAGAAGAAAGGGCAACAGGCCCTCTGTGGCCAAACTTATTTTTAAAGTCGCCGCAGTGACCGAGGGGACGTTGTCCTCAGGGAGCTGTCTGTCCGCCTGCCCCCTTGGACTCGGGCCACGTGTCCAACAGCCAGCAGGCAGGTGGGAGGAGAGGGGGCCGCGGCTCAGGGTGGCAGCCGTCCACGCAGGGAGGGCAGGGAAGGGGGAGCCTCCCCACCACCCCACCCTGCACACTCTCACAAGGGTCCTCAGGATTCGGGGCACACACAGCCCTTGCCTGGAGTCCGGGGCCCCTGCTGCTCCATTCTGGGATGGGGACTGAGACGCTGGCCCCCCGGGAGTGCTGCAGGAGCAGCCCCTCAGGGGACACCAGCTCCCATGCGGCCATCTGTCGGTGGCCAAGGTGGAAACCTGACTGTGGAAGCTTGCAAGGGAAAGACCAGGGTTGGCTCTGGGGCCTGGAAGGGAACTGGTTTTCCATCAGGTGGCCGCTGTGGGGAAGCGTCCCCAGAAGCCAGCCCGTGAGCCCAGGGCTGCAGAGCTGGCGCCCATCCCTAGAAGCAGGAGACAGAGGAGGCGCACATGTCTAGGCACACCCAGGCTCTGGACACCCCCCCGCCCCCATCAGCCAGTGACCTCGGGGCCCCTGGGTGCTCCAGAAGTCCACCCAGGGGGCAGGCCCAGGGTCGGGCTGTGGGGGCAGAGCGAAGGCGAAGGCTGGGTGCATCATTGGCCCCTGTCCGGCCCAGGCCTCTCTGGGCTCAGCCGGAAGAAGCCACACATATTTTGAGACGGAATCTTGAGCCAGGGGACGCCTGGGTGGCTCAGTGGTGAGTGCCCCCTTCCACCCAAGGAATGATCCTGGGGTCCTGGGATCAAGTCCCGCATCAGGCTTCTTGCTTCTCCCTCTGCTTGTGTCTGCCTCTCTCTGCATTTCTCATGAATAAATAAATAAAATCTTAAAAAAAAAAATCTTGAGCAGGCAGGTCCTCAGCCCCAGCCTCTCCCCCTCCTCTTCTTTCTCCTCCTCCTCACTATCCCCAAGCATCTCGGACCATGCATTGCCCTCTCTACACCTCCACGGAAGGATGGAGAAGAAAGAAGAGGGGCCAGCCCCCTCACTCAGCAGATGCTGCTGAGCACCGCGTCTGGGGACAAGGGGCCCGATGTCAGTAACCAAAGTGTGGGGCTCCCCGGGGGCTGGACTCTGCTTGCCGCTCCCGCCCACCACGAGCTGACACGAGGTTTCATACCACCAGATGCGCCCCTTGGCCCGCCAGGATCCCCAGGGGAGGGTGGCCACGGGGCCACACTGTACCTGCGCGGCCGCCTCTCGGTCTTGGCCCGGAGCCTTGGGAACAGAGTGCCCTGCGTGGGAGGGAGGCTGGCCGGGTCCCCTCCCGACAATCTGGTACCACTTTCCTGGATAATGCAACCTCCCCACTGCCAGGGCCACCGGGGCCAGCCGGCAGTGGAGCAACCTCAATGAACCATTTGTCCCTCATGTGAAGTGACCTCAGGGACGGGGACGTAATGGGTTTGCTATTACCCCCCCAACGCCCCCCTGGTGCTCTGCTCCCCCCCGCCCCCAGCGTGAGTCACTCCCTGGGATGACAAGACTGGGCTGAGGGCCCCTCCCAGGGGGGTGACGGACCAGCCCCAAGGGCAAAAGCTGCCTGGTGCAGAGGCTTCCCTAGACTGTCTATGTCGGGGCCCCTGGCACAAACGGGAGTCTCCCCTGTGTCTCTTTGGTTCCCTGGGTGCCTGCCCATCTCGAGACTGACAGGGTTCCGGGAGACTCCTGCAGATGGGGAGCGGAGGGGGCGAACCGGCCAGAGAGAACCAGCAAGAGACAGCCCCAAGGCCTCTGCGGGCCACCCGGGCACCCCTGCGACGGCAGCAGGTCGGAGACAGGTTCGGGGTGTCTTCTGTTACCGCCGAACGCTCAGCCCTCTCACACGCTTGGCCACAGCTCTAGGGAGGAAACGTGCAGGCCGCAAGCTGACGTCCCTGCCCAGGGTGCCCTCTACTCCCAGCCTCACTTGGAGCTGCTGGTGGGACACCCCTCCTGGAATGCACCTGCGACCCGTCACCGGCTCCCTATTCTGAGCAAGAGCCCAGCGGGGCCCACCCGGCTGTGCCGGGCGCTCCGACTCCGCCAGCCACTCCTGCCTCCTCTCGCTGTGCTTCTCCACAGCCTCTGCTCCCACCCAGCTGCTCCTGGTTCCCGACACCCAGCGTCACACCTCTGTACCTGTCCCTTGCTGTTCCCTCTGCCTGTAGGCCCTCCCACCCTCCTCGGCTGGCTCATTCTTTTTTTTTTTTTTTTTTTTTTAATTTTTTTTTAAGTAGTCTCCATGCCCTGCTTAAACTCATGACCCCGGGATCCCTGGGTGGCGCAGCGGTTTGGCGTCTGCCTTTGGCCCAGGGCGCGATCCTGGAGACCCGGGATCGAATCCCATGTCGGGCTCCCAGTGCATGGAGCCTGCTTCTCCCTCTGCCTATGTCTCTGCCTCTCTCTCTCTCTCTCTCTCTCTCTCTCTCTGTAACTATCATAAAATAAAAAATAAATAAAAATAAAAATTAAAAAAAAAAGTCTTAAAAAAAAATAAATAAATAAACTCATGACCCCGAGACCAGGACCTGAGATCAAGAGTCGGACGCTTCACTGCCTAAGCCACCCAGGCGTCCCTTGGCCAGCTCATTCTCATACCTTCGTGTTCTCAGCTCAGATGCCACTTCTAAGAAGCCTCCCTGGAACCCCCTGGGTGGAGGGACTCTCTCCTGGGCCCTCCCGTGGGTTTTCCCAACCACCGGGGCAGCCCCTGACCTGAACCATTCACTCGCAGGAGGGGGAAGCCAGGCAGTGGGCATCGGGAGGCGGGGTTTGTGGAGCAGAGGACCAGCCTGGGGGAGTGACAGTTCTCTCCTGCCACAGGGAAGACACAGCCGGCGGAAGAAGGAAGCGATGGGCATCCCCTGCCTGTGCCCCCGCCGTCCTGCCGGCCAGATGGGCTACCTTGTCTTGACAGCTGTTCTCCAGCAGAGAGAAATCTCTCCCCTCGGGGATGGGGGCGGGGATATTCCAGAGGCGGCCACGTCTACATGGGTCCCAGAGACCGTGGAGTCTGGATCCTGAGGCTTGTTCCATCCACATGGCCACAGGCCCGGCCCAAGCCCGCCCTCCTGCCCAAGCACGAGCACACATCTGGAGCTGCTGGGCCCCGAGGGCAGGGCGGGGCAGGGGAATCCGAAGCCGCAGCACCCTCGGCAGAGAGCAGACCCGCACACAAATCCCCGGGGCCTTTGGTACCAGGGGCATCGTCTCCAAGGAGGTAAACGTGGACATTCCAGGCCCGCGAATCACCAGGCGTCAGCACATCTCGACAGGCCCCTGGCCCACCCCACGGCCGGAGAGAAGGCAACTGGCGGAGCCCACGTGGCGCATGCGGTCCTCTGGGCCAGCAGGGTGTGCAAGCCCGGGGCCTGAGAGGTTCCCGCTCGATTGCAAGTGATCTAGGTCACCCCCATCCAGAAGGAGGCCAGCGTTGTCCCGTTGGGGACCTGTGACCTCAGGTGAACACGCAGAGCGCCCATCCCATCTGGCCAAGTTGCCGTTGTCCGTGGCCCCCAGCACAGCACCACGGCTGTGGATCCTGCGTCCTCCCCCATCTCCCCACTCGGTTCTGAGCAGGAGGGCCTGACGTGCGGAGCGGTGACCCCCGAGGCAAAGCAAGATCGTCGAAAGGAGGGAAGTACTGGGCAATAGGAACCCCCTATTAAAACAGAGACCAGGACTCAAACCCTTCAGGAAGACCTTGGTGAAGGAAGGATGAAAGACAGGGCTGACGCAGGGCATGCTGGGAGACGCTGAATGACCTGCCCCAGCATCGGCGGCGGGGAAACGCCTGATTTATAACATTTGCCCGTTGCTGTGATGGACGCGGCCCCAGCCATGGCTGAGGTCAAGCAACCGACGCGACGTAACTAGACGCAGAGTGGGCAAGGGGCACGCGCACCGCCAGCTGACACAATCAGACAGCCGCAGTGGGCTCATTTTGGGGGCAAGTGAGTTGACCCACGGTGCCCCCTCGCCTCCCCAAACAGCTAGGGCCGATGCGGGGCCCTCCTGCCCCTTCCCCCAGTTAGAGTGCAGATGTGATGGCAGGAGCCGCAGCAGCCGTCTTCTCTCATGAAACGGATGCTGCATGGGGAGGATGCCCGAGCAGCAACGGAGCACACTGTGTGTCCCCCCTTGCTGGGCCATCACGATTGCTTATACATGGACAGGGAAGCAGAAGAGAAATTAATCTCTCTGTTGCGTAAGCCTCTGCTGTTTCAGCCTTTGTTACGCAGCCAGCCAGCTCCCTGACTGGTAGCGTGTGTGCCCCTCATCCTGCCAGTCTGGGGCAAGGCAGTCGGTCTAAGCTTTATGCACTACGCCTCTGGCAGAGTCTGATACAATAAATGTAGTCACAGCAGAATGAACAGTGCAGTTCACCCAAGGTGTGTCCCGTTTGCTTGTCTGGGTATCGGGAATCGGAAAACAAAGATCTGAGCTTAACAGAGGACAAATGCTCGCATAAGGCAGAGGGGATGCCTAAATAATACATGCCCAGAGTAGGCCCGGAGTGCTCTGGAAAGTTCTGCGTCGAGATGGACCTTGAGAGGTCACCAACGCGAACAGCTTGTGCCGCACAGAACAGACGTGGCCACGTCAGAGACAAAGCATGTGCCTCAGAACATCTGTAGGAGCTGAGGCCCGGGCTCCGGGTGCGACAGCTGCGTGCAGACGCGGGCTGGCCGTTCACCCGGCAGCAGGATCGCGGGTGCGTTACTTCACCCCTCTGAGCTGTCCCCGATTCCCCCATGTACGAGGGACAGCAATCCCCTAGAGTGAAGGGATCGGTGGCAGTGAGTGTCTGGCATAAAAATAAGAACTTGGGGAACACCCGGGTGGCTCAGTGGTTGAGCGTCTGCTTTGGGATCGGGTCATGATCCCGGGGTCCTGGGATCAAGTCTCGCATTGGGCTCCCCACAGGGAGCCTGCTTCTCCCTCTGCCTGTGTCTCTGCCTCTCTATATCTCTGTGTCTCTCATGAATAAATAAATAAAATCTTAAAGAAATGCACCAGCAGTAACACCAAGGGGGACCTACGGAGGGATGGAAGGAGGGACAGGTGGACAGAGGGGCGGGCATAACTGGGTGCCGGTGGTGGAATCTGAGGGATGGGCATGCGGGTGTGCACCGTAGAATGCTTCCAGCGCTGCTGCATGTCTGGCCATTTTCACAATCCACGGAGGGAGGAGAGAGGTACGGGGAGCCACACCAGCGGTCGGGGCAGGCCAGACCCCCACGCGTCGGAATGCAGCCCTGCAAGTGCAGATGCGCCTTCTCCCTCCTCCTGAAGACTGTCAGATGGAGGCTTACCGAGCGTGTGCCTTAAAGGTTCAAGGCCCTGGCTTCTCAGTCCTGACTATGCCCTCCCCACTTGCACCTGGAAGGTTCTGCAGGGGGGGCGTGGGCCGGCCCCGATGCCAGCGCTCCCTCCCGCGCACAGTGCCTGGCGAGTGACAGATGCCAAGCGCACGTCAGCCCCTGCCCCGTGCCTTGTCTGCCTGCCCAGGGAGCCCCCCCACCCAGCAGCCCAGTCCAGCCACCCAGCGGACACTTCTGGACGTGGGGCCAACGACTTCTTCACTATGCTCCGCTCACCCCGCAAACATCCGAAGTCATAAATAAAGCACTAGCGAGTGTCTCGATAGCTTCCCCTCCAGTGGCGCCTGCCCTCTCCCCACAGGGCTCTGTCCTGCCGGATGGCCCTTGGTCCAAGAGCCCCCTTCCGGGCCTGTGTCCCGAGGCTGCCCCCTAGCCCCCAGCAGGCCCCAGGCAGACTGAGAAGCAGGCTGAGGGCTACGGCCAGTCGGAACCCCCTGGCTGGGGCAGCCCACTTAGAGCCCCCACTTAGAGACCCAGAGAGAAGGCAGGACTGGGCCACTGCGGCCCACTGGGGCCAGGGAACTGTAGTGCTAGTGCTAGTGCATGGGGGAGGGCATAAGGGGGAGGGGGAACAGATGGAGGAAAGCAGGAGGAGGAGCCCCACTTCCTTCCCGAGGGCGAGGGCGGGCGTTGCCTGCAGCCCATTGCATTTATTACATTTAAGATTACTATTACATTGTTTCCTGCACTATCACCTCCTTGAATCCTTGAGAAGCCACGGTGAGGCAAGCCTCTCCATCCCCGAATCTCCCCATGGGGGGCACAGGTGCAAGGAAGGAAAGAGCCTGCCAAGGCCCCAGGGATCCATCCGTGGAGTTGCTGGGACAACCTCACGTCCATCTGTGTAGCCCTACGCAGAATCATGGGCAGCAGGGGCTGTGGCTTTGAGTCCTCGCAGAAGGCTCCAGAGGCCCAGGAGACTGGACTGGAGGCCAGGCCAGGTGCGCGGGACGTGGGCGTGCAGGCGAAGCTGAGGGGCACGCGGCGTGCATTCAGGGGACGGGCCGGGATGCTGCACGCGTCTGCCGAGTGAACCTTCGCGGGAGTCTAAGCCCCAGGTCCCTGGTTGGCCTGGCGTCCTCTCTGGAACGCCTTCACCCACAAGGAGACAGCACCCACCCTGCACCACTCAGAGATCTGGACGTTGGTTTTCTCCTAAGGATGGATACTCAGAACCCTGGCACGGAGGAGGAGTCCGTGCGGGCCCCACGGGAGCCCTTCACCGCGCAAGGGCCTTCCGATGCCGCAGCCACTGTGTGTGAGATTGGAGGCGGGTGTCTCCCCACCCACCCCCCGTGATGCCCCAATGGGAAGGGGCGTGGGATGCACGCATGACCCACAATCCACGCTCAGGCTCCTGTGCACAGCCCCGTGACATGAATGAACAACCACAACAGCCAGGACACAAGGCAAGACCCCCCGGTGGCCAACGTTCCAGAGCAGACTCTTGGCAGCCACCCAGGGGGCTGGTGCAGGAGGGCGGGGGACGGGGTGGCGGGGAGGATGCGTTTGCACCAAGCCTACTTGTGCACACACATGTGGCTGACAATCACCCACACAGCCGTGCCAGGAATCTGGCGCACGGCCTGCCAGCCACAGGGCGCTGGTAATCCCCAGCTGCTCTCCTGACGCCACTCAAGAGACGCTGTCCTGTCCCAGGCAGGACGGAGGGGGTCACTGTTTTCAAGGTCACATACCCCAAGGGGAGACGCTGGGCCAGGGAACGGAGACAAGCGTTTGGGCCCAAGCCATCAGCCCTGGGTCCTGCCGGCCAACGGGGGAGCACCCACCCATTCATTCAGCGTTTTATTGAGCAACTACAATGAGCCGAGCGGCCAAGTGCCACAGACCATGGAATAATCAGCTCGTGGAAAACCATCCTGATCCTCTCCTGGGCCTGAGGCAATAGGAAGAATGTGGACTTGGGGGTCGCACGGCCCTCAGAAGTCCTGCCTCTGCTAAGTTATTGGCTGGTGGAGACGGGACAGGTTTCTCGACATCTCTGGGCCTCAGTCTCCCCGTGAAATAGCGGGTCTTGGCGCAACGAGGAGCCGGTGTCTGCAGGCGGCGCCGGCCTGGGCTGGTGTGTGCCCAGCACACAGGACATGAGGGCAGCTCCTCGCTGGCCCCGTGTGACCAGCAGGCACCAAGCTGGGAACGCTCAAGTGCTGATTTATCCGTGCCCGTCCTCAGGGGCAGGGAGGTGGCAGCAGGAGGTGGCACAGCCCCGCAGCTGCTTCTCCCAAAGCTTCCCGGAGGCTCAAGTGTCACTTCCTTCCCTGACAGCTGCTGGGTGCCCGGGTCCGCCGGCAGCAGAGCGGTGGCGGGAGGGGCTGGCAGGGCACCCACCGTCCGGGCCAGGCAAGGGGCTCTGGGGGAAATCCAGGTCCCGGGAGATGGGCCTGGCCACAGGCTGAGGCTACGGGAATGCCCCTCGGTGTCCGCAACAAGATGCTGACCCCAACCAGGGCCCCGGCTGCTCAGAGACCCACTTCATGTCCGGGGACAACAGCCGCTGTCGAGCACACGTGTGAGAGTGAGTCCGAATGGCTGTGTGTATGTGTGCGTGTGCGCTGGGAGGCGTGGGGGGCAGGTCTGGGGCAAGTCCCTGTACCCCATATGCCTCACTCTCTTCATCTATAAAATGGGGGATAGGGATCCCTGGGTGGCGCAGCGGTTTGGCGCCTGCCTTTGGCCCAGGGCGCGATCCTGGAGACCCGGGATCGAGTCCCACATCGGGCTCCCGATGCATGGAGCCTGCTTCTCCCTCCGCCTGTGTCTCTGCCTCTCTCTCTCTCTCTCTCTCTCTCTCTCTCTCTCTCTGTGTGTGTGACTATCATAAATAAATAAATAAATAAATAAATAAATAAATAAATAAATAAATAAATAAATAGAAAAATAAATAAATAAATAAAATGGGGGATAAACGTTGCCTACTTCAAAGAGTTATGGTGGATCGAAAACGAGTTACCCTTTGTAAAGCACTTAGAACAGTGCCTGGCACGGAGCGAGTGTGACAGGTTTGCTAAGCAAGTAAAGAAAACACATCAGACCCGTGTCATTAGGTGCTTAAGGCAGAGCTTGGCACGTGGCAGGCATCAATAGCTGGCGTTCTCGAAGCTGCCTGAGACCCAGGAGAGCAGATCGGGGCGGCGGGGGGGCGGCGGCCCTGTGCCAGGCGGCCTCGGCGGGGGCAGGTGCCCACATGTGCCACACACAGCCAGGTGTTCATCCACGCGTGTCACTGTCTGCACACGTTTCCCCAGACCCGTCTGACACTTGATTACGACGTCAGGGCCTGGGCAGGTGGGCCACGGGGCTGAGGCTTCCCTAGGAACCAGAGGCGCAGCCAGAGGCAAAGGGCCCGGGAGACAGCGCTGCAGGATCAAGCCCAGCCTGACCCCCAGTCGAAAAGACAAAGCAGAATGCGTAGGGCCTGAGCAGAAGGCTCCCACCCCCGTCCCTCTTAGGCATGTTCCCCACATCGTTACACTTTGAGATTTAAGTTCTCTTAAAATAACAGACACCCGGTCCCGGCAGGCACCTCAGAGGTCCCTTCTACAGCTCTCCTGAACAATCTCCATACAGTCCGCGTTTGAATACTTGCAGGCATGGGGAACTCACTACTTTGTGAACCAGCCTATTCCATTGTCAGAAAATCTAACCTGTGGGCAAAATGCCTCTTTTTTTTTTTTTAAGATTGTATTTATTCATGAGAGACACACACAGAGAGAGAGAGGCAGAGACACAGGCAGAGGGAGAAGCAGGCTCCATGCAAGCAGCCCGACGTGGGACTCTGGGATCACGACCTGAGCCAAAGGCAGACACTCAACCACTGAGCCCCCCAGGTGCCCCCAAAATGTCTATTTATGTAATGAGTCAAGCTGCACTTCCTGGGACCTGGCACTGGCTGTGCATTTTGGAGCAACTCAAACAAAGTCCCTTTCTCCTTCCATGTGACGACCGTCCAGCTATTCAGACACAGGTCCCCTCCCAACCCCTGCCGATTCTCTCCGAGCGCCCCCTCCCCATGGCATCTGAGTCCCCCCGACCCAAGGCCCTCTCTTTTCCACCCACATCCTCCTTCACGCCTGAGTCCTGGAGAGGCCTCTCGGCAGATGGAGCCTGCTGCAGGTCGAGCTGTGTCCCCCACAAAGGCGTGTTGAAGCCCTAACGCCCAGACCTGTGCACGCGACCTTATTTGTAAATTGGGACTTTGCAGATGTGATGGAGTTAAGATGAGGGCATCCGGGTGAGGGTGAGGGTGGGCCCCAAACCCAGTGATTTGTGTCTCTGTAAGAGAAGGGAATGCGTGTGAATGCAGAGACTCCCAGAGGCAGCCCCGTAGTGAGGTTTCTAGAAGCTGCGGAAGGCCGGCAGCCACTGGACACGAGGTAGAAGCACGGAGACGACTCTCCCTGGATCCTCAGAGGGAACCAGCCCTGACCGTGGACTCCTGGCCCTGGAACCATGAGAGAACCGGGGTCTGCCCTCACCTGTTATGACAGGAGACCTGTCCAGGGACTGAGCGAGGGTGGCCCCGTGGCCACGTCCCCCCTCCTGCAGCCTAGGTCTGCATCCACTATTTTATGTCATCGGCGGGGCCCAGCGGCGGCTCACCCCGGCTTCAGTCAGCAAGCACCCGCAGGCCTTCCCACCGCGCCCCCGGAGCACCTGCCCAGGGCCCCTTCTCGCTCCCACCGCCATCTCGTTGGATGCTGGGGCCTGGGGGGTCAGCCTGGGGGGGTCGACCTGGACCTGGTGTTTTCACAGGCTGCCCACCTGCCCTGAGCTGATATGGGGAGCCACTGGGCGGGGTTCCGGCTGAGGGTGCTTCCAGGGGCGACCCCAGGATCCCGGCCCAGAACTGCAGGAGCCCCAGCCTGGAGCGGGCCCACTCCCGGCCTGCGAGTCTCCTTGGGCTCAGATGGAGATCCCGAGCTCCCCCACCTCTGCCCCCGAGCTTGGGACATGAAACTCCCGAACCGGCCCCCAACTGCACAGGATACTGGTGAGAAGTGCTCTTCTGCACATAAACCGTCCCTGCCCCACCCCCGCTTTCTGTTCCCTTGAATGCACAGCAACAAAAAGCACAGTTTTGTGCCAAAGGTGGGGCCTGAAGTTTCCCAGAGTCCGGTTTCCTGCCAGGCCTAGGTACAATCTGCAGGACTGCTCGCCCCTGACTGTGTGCGTATGTGTGTGTGTGTGCGTGTGTGTGCGCCCACTCACCCTGCATGCCCGTGTGCACACGTCCCACCACGCGCAACACCAGGCAGGGGGAGAGGTTCGCAGAAGTTCTTCGTGGTGGTCAGGAGGATGGTAAAATGTGAAAGGAGAGCTGTGCCCACATGCACGCACGCACACACGCACACACGCGTGCGCACGCACACGCCCTGCAGGGGAAGTCCTGTTCCTTCCTTTCCTTTCGCCTTGAAGGATCCCGGGCCTCATGACAGAAGACTGAACTTCAGAAATGAGACTGAAGCCCCATCCTGGGCGTTGCGGAAATCTCCACCGGGCCTTCTAGGTGTGCAGGGTGCCTCTCCCATATCTGTCACATCTCCTGCCCCCTCCCCCCCCCGTTTCCTCCAGGGGCTCCTGCTCTGACCCCCACCTTTGCACTTGGGTGTGAATCATTTCCTCTGCACGCACACAGACACACACACGGCGCGGGAGGAGAGACAGGGAGAGGCTCCCTCGGGCACCGCAGAGGAAGGGGCTTCTCTTCCTGGGCAGCCTGGGGCCCGCCCTTCCCTGGGTGTCTCCGGCACCAGCTCTAACCCCCCAGCCCCCACCCCCCCAACACTTCCCCTGGACCAGCGCCAACCTGCCCACGCCCTCTCTGTCACCCCGTAAGCTGCTCCTACAGACCAGCCCCACCAATACCCTCTGGGAAGAACGTTTTGCCACCGGGAGACCACGGGTTTCCGTGGCAGCCACACACTCTCTCCAGCAAGGCCTGGGGCCCCGACCCAGGGAGGCAGGGCTGCCGGGGCTCCGAGTCCTTCGCTTCCTCCCGTGCTCTGTCCCCGCAGCCCCGCAGGTACCTCTGCTCCTTGCGTGTGTGTCGTGAAACATCCACAACACAAGAATTCACCGTCTGACAATACTGAGGCCTACATTTCCGTGGCATCACGGACAGCCACGTGGTTGTGCAACTATCAACATTACCCATCTCTAGAACTCTTCATCTTATCAGACTGAAACTCTGTGCCCCTCAGACACTAACTTCCCATTCCCCTCACGCCAGCCCCGCCGGCCACGGCCTCCTGTGAACATGCACGCACACCTGCGAGAGCCCCTGCTTTCAGGTCTTCGGGGAATACAACGAGAAGTGGACCTGCTGGATCGCGTGAGGATCCTAGGTTTAAGTTTTTGAGGACCTTCCATACTGCTTCCCCCAGTGGCTGCACCACCTTACGGTCCCAACAACAGAGCACGAGGGCTCCAATTTCTCCACATCCTGACCCCCACGTGGTATCCTCTGTTTTTTGGATAATAGCCATCCTCGCGAGTATAAAGTGCTATCTCATTGCCGCTTTGATTTGTGTTGCTCTAATGATCGGGGACACCGAGCATCTTTTCCTGGACTTGTTGGGATCTGTGTGTCCTCTTTGGAGAAAGGGCTATTTGAGTTCCTTTGCCAGTTTTTTAATGGTTTTTTTTGTTGTTGTTGTTGTTGTTGGGTTGTAGGAGTTCTTTATATATTCTAAATATTAATCCCTTATAGATATATGGTTTGCAAATATTTCCTCCACTCCCCCACCACCACCATTCTGTGGACTGCCTTTGCCCTCTGTTCAGGGTGCCTCTGAGGCACAAAAGTTTTAAATTTTGATGAAATGTAACTTATCTGGTTGTTGTTTTATTTTTTTCTCTTGTTGCCTGTGCTTTTAATGTCCTGGCCAAGAAACTGTTGCCAAATCTAAAGTGACAAAGCTTCCCCTGTGTTTCCTTCTGAAGTAGCTGCTTCTTTACTCAGTGCCTTATGTTCCTCAGTCTTGTTTTACCCTTTTCATAGCAAACTAGCTTTTACCTGTTAATGATTATTTGTATTACAGTTTGCTCTTCAAACTACTGTGTGGTGTGGTTTCTGTTTCCTGCCTAGGACCTGACTGATACATCAAAGTAAGCAGAAGGAAGGAAGTCATGAAGATAAGGATAGAAATAAAGGAAACAAAAAAAAAATAATTAAGCCAAGAGTTCGTTCTTTAAAAAGATCTACAGATCAATAATCTCATAGCTAGAGTGATGAGAAAGAGAAAGAAAAGAGAGATGGAGAACATAAATCACCAGTGTTAGGAATGAAGGGTTATCCCCAAGCTTCTATAGATGTTAAAATGATAATAAAGGAAAATTATGAACAACCACTTTTTTTAAAAAAAAAAGATTGTATTTGACAGAGAGAGAGCAAGAGAGCACAAGCAGGGGGAGCAGCAGAGGGAGAGGGAGAGGCAGGCCCCCTGCTGAGCAGGGAGCCTGGTGATGCAACGTGGGGCTCAATCCCAGGACCCCAGGATCATGACCCGAAGCTGAAGGCAGACACTCAACTGACTGAGCCACCCAGGCGTCCCTATGAACAACTTTACATGAATAAATTCAACAACTTGCATGAAATGGACAGATTTCTTCAAAACACAACTTATGCAAGTTGACACAAGAGGAAGTAAAAACCTTGACTAACTCTCTAGATGTATCAAATACATTTAATGTATTCAATTAAATACTAAACTCATTTAACATATTTGATACAAGAACTTATTAAAAAAAAACAGCTTTCCGGAAAGAAAATTCTAGAGACAGATGGCATCCTTATTGACTTCTACCAAACACTTAAGAAAGAAAGAACACCAATTTTATGCAAACTTTTACAAAAAATGGAGAGGAGGGGATCTCTGGGTGGCTCAGTGGTTTAGCGCCTGCCTTTGGCCCAGGGTGAGATCCTGGAGTCCCGGGATCGAGTCCCACGTCGGGCTCCCGGCATGGAGCCTGCTTCTCCCTCCTCCTGTGTCTCTGCCTCTCTCTCTCTCTCTCTCTCTCTCTCTCTCTCAATGTCTATCATAAATCAATCAATCAATTAATCAATCTTTAAAAAAAAAAATGGAGACGAGGGAACACTTCTGAGCTCATTTAATGAGGCCAAAAGACCACTCGCAAAGGCCTTACCAAAACAAACTAACCAAGAAACACCACAACGATAATATCCCTCATGGACCTACATAAAAAATCCATTACAAAAAAACTAGGCGAATCAAATCTGGCAATATGTAAAAAGAATTTCATATCATCACCATATGGGAGTTACTCCAGGAATCCAAGCTTGGTTTAATACTCAAAAATCAATCATTATAACTCACCCTATTAGTAGAACAAAGGAGAAAATAATGATCATTTCAATAGATACAGAAAAAGCATTTGTCAAAGTCAATAACCATTCATGTTAAAAACTCCAGCAGATTAGGGAGAGAAAGGAATCTCCTCAATTTGACGAAGAGCATATTTAGAAAATCTATAGTTAACATCCTACGTTCCAGCACAAGACAAGGATGTCTACTGACTTCTATTCAATATTGTACTGGCAGTTCCAGCTCATGTAATAAGGCAAGAAAAAATAATTAAAAGAATCAAGATCAGGGATCCCTGGGTGGCGCAGCGGTTTAGCGCCTGTCTTTGGCCCAGGGCGCAATCCTGGAGACCCGGGATCGAATCCCACGTCGGGCTCCTGGTGCATGGAGCCTGCTTCTCCCTCTGCCTGTGTCTCTGCCTCTCTCTCTCTCACTGTGTGCCTATCATAAATAAATAAAATTTAAAAAAAAAAAAAAAAGAATCAAGATCAGAAATAAATAAATAAAACAAGTACTAGGATAAAAAAATGACTCTGACAAGTTCACAGGATATAAGGTTTATATATAAAAACCAATTGCATTAAAAAAAAAGCCAATTGCATTTTATATACCAGCAACAAACAATTGGAAATGAAATTTTTAAAATATATACTCAAATTACAACGGCACCAAAAAATAAAATGGTTGACTCTCTACTTCTAAAATTTATAAGTTAATTTAAAAGGCCAAGAGTGTCTAGGGGCATCTTGTGGACTCAGTTGGTTGAGCACGCGACCCTTGATCTTTGGGTTGTGAGTTCAAGCCCCACATTGGGTGTAGAGATCACTCAAAAATAAAATCTTGGGATCCCTGGGTGGCGCAGCGGTTTGGCACCTGCCTTTGGCCCAGGGCACGATCCTGGAGACCCGGGATCGAATCCCACGTCGGGCTCCTGGTGCATGGAGCCTGCTTCTCCCTCTGCCTATGTCTCTGCCTCTCTCTCTCTCTCTCTCTCTCTCTCTATCATAAATAAGTAAAAATAAAAAAATAAAAAAATAAAATCTTATATACTATATATTGGCAAATCGAACTCCAATAAAAAATAAACAAAAATTAAAAAATATATTAAAAAAATAAAATGAAATCTTAAAAAATAAATAAATAAAAAGAACATGTAAAGCAATGTTTTAGATATATTGGGAGAGCTTATGTCAAAACTTATTATGAAGCCACATTAATCAAAACAGTGTGGTACTGGCCAGAGAATAGACAAAATATCAGTACAATGTGATAGACTCCGAAAATAGAACCACATATACAAATTCAATGGATTTCCAACAAAGGTGCCAAGGTTCTGCGATGTCTTTTCAACAAATGGTGCTAGAACGACTGGGTATCCATACTGAAAAAACAAAGCAGCAAGCAAAACCCAACATACTGAACCTTAACCCCCTACCTCATTACACAAAAGATGATTTGTAAAACCTAACATAAAAGCTATAATCATAAAGCTTCTAGAAAAAAACCACTGAGACACTCTGTGCCACGTGGGAGCAGGCAAAGGTTCTTATAAAGCACGCAGAAAGCGGTAACCACAAAGGAAAAGCAGTCTGTTAAATCAGATTTCATCAAAATTAAAATGACAAACTTTTGCTCATCCAAAGATAATCACACTAAGAAATGAGTATGTGAGCCACAGGGCAGGGAAAGAATATTTCCAACATACGCATCTGACAAAAGACCAGCATCCAGAAAGAATAAAAGTCAAGCAGCCTACTTTGAAAATGGGCAACGAGGGATCCCTGGGTGGCGCAGCGGTTTGGCGCTTGCCTTTGGCCCAGGGCGCGATCCTGGAGACCCGGGATCGAATCCCACGTCGGGCTCCCGGTGCGTGGAGCCTGCTTCTCCCTCTGCCTGTGTCTCTGCCTCTCTCTCTCTCACTGTGTGACTATCATAAATAAATAAAAATTTAAAAAAAAAAAAAAAGAAAGAAAATGGGCAACGGATCTGAAAAGACCCTTCACAAAGGAAAAGTAGACGAGTCCCCAGTAAGCAAATGAAAATGTGCTCGCCAGCATTAGTCATCAGGAAAATGCAAATGGAAGCCCGAAATGAGATACCGCTACACACCCACCAGAAGGAGGGAATCATAAAGAGAGACAGCACCAAATGCCGGCGAGGACATGGTACGTGTAAGATGGTATGGCCACTTTAGGAAAAGATCTGGCCGTTTCTTGTCAAAGTAAACCCATACCCACCTACCCTCTGGTCCAATAATTCTACTTGGTATTTACACAAGACAGATGGCAGCGTATGTCCATACATGCACCACTGTGTAAGAATGCTCATTGCAGGGGGTCCCCGGGTGGCGCAGCGGTTTAGCGCCTGCCTTTGGCCCAGGGCGCGACCCTGGAGTCCCGGGATCGGGTCCCACATTGGGCTCCTGGCATGGAGCCTGCTTCTCTCTCCTCCTGTGTCTCTGCACCTCTCTCTCTCTCTTTCTATCATAAATAAATAAATCTTAAAAAAAAAAAAAAAAAGAATGCTCATAGCAGGGATGCCAGGCTGGCTCAGTTGGCGGAGCGTGCGACTCTTGATCTCAGGGTCGTGCATTCGAGCCCCACGTTGGGTATGGAGATTACTTAAAATTAAAAATATATATATATCCTTTGGGGTGCCTGTGCTTGAGCAGCTGCCTTTGGCTCAGGGCGTGATCCTGGGGTCCTGGGATCGAGTCCTGCATCGGGCTCCCCACAGGGAGCCTGCTTCTCCCTCTGCTGTGTCTCTGCCTCTCTCTCTGTGTGTCTCTCGTGAATAAATAAAATCTTTTTAAAAAAATCTTTCAAGGGATCCCTGGGTGGCGCAGCGGTTTGGCGCCTGCCTTTGGCCCAGGGCGCGATCCTGGAGACTCGGGATCGAATCCCACGTCGGGCTCCCGGTGCACGGAGCCTGCTTCTCCCTCTGCCTGTGTCTCTGCCTCTCTCTCTGTGTGTCTCTCGTGAATAAATAAAATCTTTTTAAAAAAATCTTTCAAGGGATCCCTGGGTGGCGCAGCGGTTTGGCGCCTGCCTTTGGCCCAGGGCGCGATCCTGGAGACTCGGGATCGAATCCCACGTCGGGCTCCCGGTGCGTGGAGCCTGCTTCTCCCTCTGCCTGTGTCTCTGCCTCTCTCTCTCATTCTGTGTGACTATCATAAATAAATAAAAAAAAATTTAAAAAAAATCTTTCAAGAAAAGAATACTCACAGCAGCATCTTATTCATAAGAGCCTCCACTGGAAACATGAAATGAAGACCACTCAGCAATCATGGGACAAACTACTGGTGCTGGCGGAAACACAGATACATCTAAAAAAAAAAAAAAAAAAAAAACCCACGCAAACTGGCAAAATTAATTTATAGAGGGAAAAACCCAAGTTTTGGCTGCCCCTAGGAAGGTGCAGGCAGAAACCACCTGGCAAGGAGCAGGGTTGGGGATGATGCTCTGTACCCCGATAGGGGTTGGGAGGCACAGTGTAAGTCTGTGTCCAGACTCAGAGGGGCAATGCTCAAGATCTGGGGAGTTTCGTGGCACGTACACGTTTTACCTCAAAGAAAAAGAACCATAAACAAATACTGGACTCTAGCTAGTGAGATGCAAGCAGAAGTGTTTGCACGATAATCCACACAGATAGCAGCAGCTTATTCTGAAAAGGGGTCCCCCAAATCACACAGGCTGTGGGCAGATGGAGGGACGGACGTGAGTTGGAGCCAAGAGAGCGAAAGGTGCATCACATGGGGTGATGGACGTATGGGGGGGTTAGCACTAGAATTCTCTCCTCTTTGCTGTGTCTTGGAGATTTTTCACAGTAACAAGCTGGGAAAATTTAAGAGACTGAGACACGTCCACCAAAAATAGGGAAGGAGAAGGATGTAGCAGGAGAGACCCCTCCGCTGAAGCCCCCAAAGCTCAGAGGCCACAGCCAGTGTAGGAGGGAGTCCTCGCTCCCGCGCTGGGGCCTCCGGGGGCCTCGAGGTGACTCCCACTCTGCCACCCGCCACCCGCCACCGGGTGGCCGGGCCTGCAGGAGCCACAAGGGGAAGGGGAAGTAACACCCCGCAGCCTCTTCCCCAAGATACCGGGAGGATGGAACACGGCAGGGCCCGGCTCTCGGCGGCCTGTGCTGCCACCTTCTGGGCGAAAAGCTTCCTGCAGCCCAGTCCCTCTCCCCCCTCCTGCTGTGCGGCCCCCTCCCTCCCCAGGCCCCACCCCGCCCCTCACTGAGCCATGAGGGCACCCATGCACCCACCAGGCAGGTCTCCAGAACCCAGGCCCCTCTGTGTCCCCTCCTCCCCAGAGAGCTGCAAGCTGGGGCGGGGGCAGGAGGGGGGCCGCAGGGCGTTCCTGGAGTACCGCCCCCCGCCACCCTTAAACACACAGCACAGAGGGGCGGCCCAAGCCCCCAGCCCACCGCCCCCTCCAGCCCCCACATCTTTGCTTGTTATCAGGTAACAGCATCCTCTGTTGTCTCACACAGCACCATGGCCGAGAGCCCTGCATCCTTGAAAGGAAACGCCACCTGGCCAGGGCACCGGGACCCTGGTCGGTTGGCTGGTGCATGGTCAGGGGGGGCCAGAGAGGGGCGCAGGCCTGAAGCGAGGCCACGGGATGGTGAGGTCTCCGGCCTGGGTGAGCCTTCTACACCCCACGATCATGCCTGTGCGCCCCCACCAGGTGTCCCATAGGTGCTCAGGGAGCACAATCAGTAGCAAGCAAGGCCTGGCCCAAAACGTCCCCTGCGTGGGCCGGGGGCACAAGGGCACCTGCCATCCGCCATACTACGAAAGAGGCCCTTGACTCTTCATGTCCCTTGCCAGCCCTTGCGAGGTGAGTGGACGCATGGGAGCTCGGTCCACACCAGCAGGAGGGGGTGTCAATCCCTTAATGGGCACGTGGGGTCACATCAGTGTTCAAAGCGACTCTGCCGGAGACTCAGGACCTTGTGGGACATGAAGGCGTGAGCTGTGTCCCCCACACCGCATTTGCTCCGGAGGCTCCCCGCTCGGGGTCCCCTTCCCAGGCCTCAGGCGGCCTCAGCCTCCCCTCCCCGCTGGTTGGCCAAGCAGACACCCAGCTGGCAGCCTCCCAGTTCAGATGGGACAGGCCTCCCTAAAGTCAGCGGCCGCCAGGGCAGGGCTGGCTCCAGGGCAGCGCACCTGCGGCCTCGCCGACCCCCCGGGTCCACCCACAACCAGAGACCCTCCCTCTCCCGCTGCAAAAAAGTGACTATGGCATCCTCCTCCCCTCCGGGCCTCCCTGCTTCCCCTCCGGGCCTCCCACAGGTGACTCAGCAGCCATTGGGCACTCCAGGCCTGAGGCCCCCTCCATGGGGCACCCAGCCTCCCCAGTGGACCAGACCCAGCCCCAGTCCCACCCCCACCCGTTGCCTTGATGATCTGACCTCAGGACCTTTGCATATTGTTTTCTTTGCCTGGAAGCTCTTCCTTTGGACATTGGCCTGGTTGGGTCGGGTCCTTCTGGTCATGCAAGTTGTAGCTCAGTGTCGCCTCCTCGGGAAGGGCATCCACTAATTCCCTAACACACACCCACGGACATGCGCACGTGGCAATGATCACATCACCTGTTCTAGGCCGCGTCTAGAATCATCTACCCATGTGCTTATCGGCTAGCTGCTTGACGTCTAGTTCAGACAGAGTCCCGAGGAAGCAAGGGCTGCATCCTCCTCGCTCCTCCAGGCCGAGAACCGGGGTGAGCGCCTGCACCTTGCGGGACCTCAATAAATACTCGAAATGCGCACGGGACCGACCTGAGTGGAATGGTCCCGCCATCAGCAGCCCCGCTATGGCCTGGCAGGAGGTGAACTCAAAGCAGAACAGACTGCTGCCGGTCTGGTGGGAGGCGGCGGGAAGGCAGGAGAGGAGCACGGGGCGTGCGGGGTCCTGCCCACCGAGCCCTGCGGCCCTGACACACCCACGGGCTCCCGCAGATCCACTGAGCCGCAAAGCAGGCCGTTTTTTTCTTTAAAGATTATTTATTTATTTATTTATTTATTTATTTATTTATTTATTTATGATAGGCAGAGAGAGAGAGGCAGAGACACAGGCAGAGGGAGAAGCAGGCTCCATGCCGGGAGCCTGACGCGGGACTCGATCCCGGGACTCCAGGATCGCGCCCTGGGCCAAAGGCAGGCGCCAAACCGCTGCGCCACCCAGGGATCCCCAGCAGGCCGTTTTTATAGCAAAATTTTAGAGCTGGTGCCGCTTCGCTCATTTCCCAGGGGCGTGTTGCTTTGTTTACTCAGCTTTGCTCGTCAGAGTTTCCTCATTTGTTTGAAAAAAAAAAAAAAGAAAAAAGAAGAAAAGGAAGGAGGACCTAAAGGTCTAAAGGCAGAATTGTTCACCAGGAGCTGAAATCCGCACTCTCTGCCCGGACTTCAGGCTGTGGCCGAGATGGCCGTCCCAGTGCAGGCCACTTGCTGGGACAAAATCTCCCCAGTTGCTCTTTCAGGCCCTACACTGCCCTTTGCCCAGTCACATGCCCAGCCCAAAAGGGGTTGTGAGTCCACAACCGACCCTGTCAGCGGAATCCGCGACAGAAGTTTCCGTCAGAGTGGAAGGGAAGACGAGAGGGATGACCAACTCTGAGCAGGGGGCAGAAGCCGAGCAGGAGAGTATGGGTGGAGGAGGCTTCCTGGGAAGAGCACAGGGACAGGCACCTGGGTGGCTCAGTGGTTGAGCATCTGCCTTCAGCTCAGGGCATGACCTTGGGGTCCTGGGATCGAGTCCTGCGTCGGGGTTCCTGGGGGGAGCCTGCTTCTCCCTCTGCCTGTGTCTCTGCCTCTCTCTCCATGTGTCTCTCATGAATAAATAAAAATTAAAAAAAAAAAAAAAAAGAAGAGCATGGGGACAGACCACTGGATGCGGAGCCCCACACTCTGACACACAGACAGCCAGGGTGACATCCCAGGCCGGCCTCCACTGTCAGCCCAGAAGGGCCCAGTCTGGGCTTTCCCGGGCACAGCACATGTCCAGCTATGTTCCAGGCCAGAGCTGAGGGATTCAAGGCCTGGGCCAGCTCAGGGTTTCCCCACTCCCTGCCACCCAGAGGAGCCAGCCTGGGCGTGAGAGCAGAAGACTGAATCGGGATCCCTACCTCACACCATATACAGAAATTAACTCAAAATGGATCCAAGGCCTAAATGCCAGAGTGAAAACTCTACGACACTTAAGAAAAAAATCTCAGGGGACAAGCTCTGTGACAAGGGGTATGACACCAAAAGCAGAGGCAACAAAAGAAAAAATAGTAAAATGGGAGAAGATGCTTGCCAGTCACGTATCAGATAAGGGACTGATATGCGGGGTATGTAAAGAACTCCTACCACCAACGACGAAACACAAACGACCCAATTGAAAACTTGGCAGAGAAAAAAAATAAAAAATAAAAATAAAACAAAAACTTGGCAGAGGGGTTGAAGAAACGTTTCCCCCAAAGACACACAGATGCCAACAAGCCCAGGAAAAGGCGTTCACCATCTCTAGCCGTTTAGAGAAGTGCGCGGCAAAACCACAACGTGACCCCACTTTGCCCTCGCTGGGATGGCTGGTATCCATGAAAACGAAATAAGCAAATAAAACAGCAAGTGTCGGTGAGGGTGCGGGAGACCGGAACCCTCGTGCCCTGCTGACGGGAATGGGAAATGCTGCAGCCACTGGGCAGGCGGCACGGAGCTTCCCACCAAAACTAAAACTGCACCTGATCCAGTAACGCCGCTTCTGGGCATGTAGCCGGCACGTCTGGGAGCAGGGTCCCGGGCAGATACCCGCACACCCGTGTTCATAGCAGGAGTTGTCACAGAAGCCAAAAGGCAGAAGAACCACCCAAATGTCTCTCCAGAGACAAAAGAAGAAACACAATGTGGTCTATCCAGATGATGGACTATCCTTCTGCCTCAAAGTAGGAGGGAAACTCTGACACCTGGGGCCCCTGGGTGGCTCAGCGGTTGAGCACCTGCCTTCAGCTCAGGGCGTGATCCCGGGGTCCTGGGATCGAGTCCCGCATCAGGCTCCCTGCAAGGAGCCTGCTTCTCCCTCTGCCTGTGTCTCTGCCTCTTTCTCTGGGTCTCTTATGAATAAATATATAAAATCTTTGAAAAAAAAAAAAGAAAAGAAAAGAAACCCTGACACCTGCTATGACACGGATGAACCAATAAGCCAGGAAGGACAAATAGCGCAGGGCTGCACTTCTGTGAGGTACCTGGAACAGTCCAACCCCAGAGACACGGAAAGTAGGATGCCGGCGGCCAAGGGCAGAGGAGAGGGAGAACAGAAAGTTGATGTTTCATGGGGACAGAGTTTCACTCTGGAAGGTGAAGAAGTTCCGCAGATACACGGCTGGCGGCACAACTATGTGAGTGTTTTCTGTTTTTTAATATTTTACTTATTTATTTGAGAGAGAGAGGGAGAGAGCACAAGCAGAAGGAAAAGCAGACCCCCACTGAGCAGGGAGCCCGACGTGGGACTCGATCCCAGGACTGCAGGATCATGACCTGAGACGAAGGCAGCTGCTTAACTGACTGAGCCCCCCAGGGGCCCCCATGAGTGTAGTTATTCATGCCACTGAACCGTATACCCCAAAATTGTTAAAACGGCAATTTTTTATGGTGTGCCTATTTTACCACAGTTTTTAAAAAGAGTTCAGGATCTCGGGGATCCCAGGCCCCTGCAGCACGGATCAGCTGTGGCAAACAGCCCGGTACAGCTGCACGCGTGACAGGGGAGCTCCAGGGAGGAAGCCGCGTGGAAGGGAAGCAGGGCAGTCTCCCGGCCGGCTCTTGGATTCCGCACGAGGCTGAGCTCCCCACATGCCACCAGGCACACAAGACCCAGGGAAAAAGGCTAGTGGCCCCCACACCCCAAGGTCCAGAGTAGGACAAGGAGGAACCTGGGGCATAGAATCATCCTGTGCATGTAGGACACATTGGGCCTGGACCAGGAGGGGGGAAGGATTTGAATGGTGCTTCCCCCACCCCAACCCCCCAAAAAACACCTGCTCACCTAGAACCCTTGATCATGGTCCTATTTGGAAATAGGGTCTTGCAGGCATGATTCAGTTAAGGGTCTTGAGAGGCAGTCATCCTGGATTCTCCAGGGGGCCCCAAGTCCAGTGATGAGTGTCCACATAAGAGAGAAGCAGCAGAGATTGGGGACACGGAAGGTTCCATGACAGCAGGCGGAGACTGGGTGACGCTCCTACAGGCCGCGGATCACTGGGGATGGCGGGCAGCCCCCAGAAGCCGGGAGAGAGAGGTACAGGGCAACAACGCCCCCCTCAGGCCTCCAGGAACCAGCCCTGCCGACCCCTGGAATTTGTACTTCCAGCCTCCAGAACTTTAAGAGTCAAGCACTGTTGCTAAGCCGCCCAGTCTCAGCAGCCCTAAGAAACTACTCCAGGGACCAGGTCAGAGCCCTAAGAAACTAAGCCAGGAAGGCTCCTGGCCACTCCTCTCGTCTTGGCGACGAGGGAAGTAAAGTGAGAGAGGACAAGGCAGGTCCAGGCAGCTTGTGACCTGCCCGTCCAGGACCGGGGTGAGACGTGCCCGGGGGACTCAGAGACAAGCAGGGACAGGTGAGGGGTGTCCAGCTCCCTGCCCTCCCCACGACCGTGGACACCCCGAGAAGAGCAGACGAGCGCTCCGTGCCTCACTGGGTCGGGCAGACGCCGGCCAGCCAGGGGCAGCGGCCCTCCTCGGACCCCACAGCAACGTCCCCGGCGCAGCAGAGAAGAGAGCTGCCGCATTCCCTGCCTGCAAGTCACCCGAGAGAGGCCCGTTCCCACCCCCACCCCCCTCCCCCGAGGCCCAGCTGAGCTAAGTAACAGCTCCCCAGTCGAAAGTTCCCTTCTTGGAGATTCTCTCCCTGCTGAAATACAAGCACTTGGAACAAGATAAAACTGCTTAATTTGTAAAAGCCACAAAGCCAGTCCAGAACAAGGGAAAAAACCCGACCCTTGGCTGGAAGGCGCGGCCTTCTGTGTCTCCGCGGCCAGTCCCTGCTCCATGACTCATCCCTGCCCTGCTGACAAGCCCTCCGGCATCTTCCCCGGGCCATGGGGGCAGGGGGGTGCCTCTGAGAGGGCCGGGGCCACCCCACTGCCGAAGGGGACCCCAGGCCCCGGACCCACGGACGGGGCAGGAGCCCAGTGCTGCCAAGAGAAGGAGCGAGCAGATGGAAGGGTCCTGTGGCTGCCTGCACCTGCCCCAAACCCCCGTCCGCTCCCCAGCAACTGCTCCAGGACAGGACCGGACAGACACACCGCAGACGCCAGCCCAGCGGGGGCACGGGCAGCGGCAGCCCCGTCTGGCAGGTCGGGCGGGGCACCCTGGCCCCCAGCCCCAGCTCTGCGCCAGCACGGGCGGGGCCCGAGGCAGCGGTCACAGCCGCCTTAGGGCGACACAAGGGGACGTGCCTGGGAGAAGGAAGGAGCCTCCGGGGACACCCCCCCCCCAGGACAGGCTCAGAAGCCCACCGGCTTGGGCCACACCGGTCCAACTCCTTCACGCTCCAGGCTAGGACACCGAGTCCCGGGGCCACAGGGTGGGCGGACGGAACTCGCTTCCCTGGGGAGCGGGGGTGCTGATTAGGAGCGCAGCTATAATTAAGGACCAAGGTCAAGATCTGAGCAGGGCTGGGGAGCGTGTCGGGAAAGGGCCCGAGGATTCCCACTGCCCTTCCCATCTGTAACCACTTTCTAACTGAGCTTTGAAAGAAATAAGTAATTTTTAGTGACAACGCATCCTTATGGGAATTTCATCTCAGGCACATCCTGAGAGAAAGTCCCCTTTCTGTCCCTCGCGGGCAGTCCCAGCCCAGGGCGGGGGCGCCTGGCATGACCGGAAAGGTGCCCAGCTGACCGTCTCCAAAGGCAGTTTAGTTCAGTTCATGGAAAGCTCCTGGGGCCTGGCTGGCCCAGAAGGTTCCGAAGGGGCTGTCACTTCCCAAGGGTCTCCTCCTCGGCTCTCTCCTCCCCTGGGGTCACCCACCCGGGCCGTGGCGCGGTCATCTGTAAAACGAAGGCTGGACCCACGGCCCCGTGGGGCCCTGCAAGCCAGGCTGGTGAAGTGACCTGTCAGGCCCTGTCCCTGCCCCGGCCCCACAGCCCCTGCCGGCCCCGGTCCCTGAGCCGCCACCGGTCTCCACGGCTGCCCCTCCTCCTGTGGCCGTCCAGCAGCACACGCGTGCACACACGCACACTCATGCACACACACGTGTGCGCATGGCCGGCCAGCAGCTCTCCTCCCAGCAGCTGCCCCATTGGCCCTGATAGCACATCACGATCTGATCGGCCCCTGGAACAGCAGACAAGGAGGAGCTCCGGGACGGGCCACCCGTTCCTGGGGAGCCCCCGACACGCACAGTGGAGGCAACACACACGGGGCTTTTGCCCTTGTGGGGTGACATTGTGAGCCTCACCGGGGCGCAGGGGTCAGGTCAGAGCAGCCGAAGCCCTGGGGTGCCCCAGGCCTGCCTGGCATACCTGGTCCCCCTGGGGGCACACCGTGAGCAGGAGGCACTGTGACGATGGGGACTTGAGATGTCAGACACGACGCGGCCACGACCAGCGGAGAGACAGAGGGCCTCTGACCTGGATGACTCAAGGCAGAGCTGCCTCCTTGGGTTGGCTCTCGCGCCACCCCGATGGCTCTGTGCCCGCTCCATGGGGGCTGCCGGTGACAGCGGCCCATCTACGAAGGGCTGGACCCCCAGGGGGAGCAGGGATCCCTGGTTCAGACCCTGAGGGCCCAAGGACAGGCCATCTGCCCTCACTCCGTGGCCTGACGTGACACTGAGACGTTTTAAACCGCGATTCTGCTCCAGGTTCTGAGCGGAGTCCACGTCTGCTCATCTTTCCGGCCCATGGGGTCCCTCGGTGACCCTAGAAGATCGTCACTCCCCCTCCCCACTGTCGGGTTCCCAGGTGAGCAAGGACCCCAGTGACACGGCCGGCCCCAAGGGGCATTCGCCTTGGTTAATGCCCCCAATGGGCCAAACTCTGAATGCCATGCATGGGCACACGCACACACACACAACACACGTGCGCGCGCACACGTTTGCACGTCTCCTCTGAGCACCGGGAGAGCTCCACCCCTGCAATCAACTCCTGGGAAGGCACCAAAATGCTATTTCAGGGAGGAGACCGAGGCAGCCTTGAAGACTGGACTTTGGCTGGCAGCAGAAACACTAACCACACGGTGGACAAACAAACCAAGTAGCGCCCAAATGCCGCCACCCCAGACGAGGGCGCCAGCCGCGGGTCCCCCCCACCCCACCCCTTCCTGGAGCCCGGGCGCCAACGGTCGCAGCCTACAGATGCAGAAGTGGCCGGCTGGGGAAGGAGAGAGGGGAGCCCCGGAGGGAGAGCAGCGTTTCAATAAAAGCCAGACTTGGTGAAGCTCAGCTCTGGGAACGCGGCGTCCCACGACCTCAGCACAGTCGCGAGGGAAAGAAATATGTGCACAGGAATGAATAAGAGTGACCCCCGGGCGCTGATTTCCCGAAGCGGGGCCGGGACTCTGGGTTAGGGGAGGGGGCAGCGAGTGGCCTACCTGTGATCCGGTCTCTCTCCATTACTACGGATATATTTAGCAGCAGGCGGTCCCGGCGTCCCCCTTTCCAGAGGCGTCCTCCCCTTCTCACCCCCGACGCCCTCCCTCTTTCTGCCTCCTCCTCCTCCTCCTCCTCCTCCAAAAACACTCTTTGTCTGGTCTAATTTCTTCAATCTGTTGCAATCACGAATGCATCCAAATTACCACATTTCCATGTGCTGATCATATGTTTGTGCCCCAAACTGAAGTAGCATTGTCTCTTGGAACCCGGAGGGAGAAGGGACCCGAGGCAGAGCCGAGAGGCGCGGAGGCGGGGCGGGGGCCGGACGTGGGACGTGGGCCGCGAGCCTCCCGCAGCAGCTCCTCCCGCGGCCCGGTCCCGGCCGGACCGCCGTCTGGGCTTTGTGCGCGGGGCTCCAGAGGTGCGGCGTGCGGCTTCGGCTTCCGGAGGCCTTCTCTCCACCCCCTCCAGCCCCGCCGCCAGGCCTGCTGCTCCTTTTTAATATCCACTTGGAGAAGCTTAACTTAGCCTCTTGGAAACCAGCTCACAGTCAAATTCCTGGCGACTTCCAAAGTCTTTCATTTTCCCCCGTCCCGAGATGCTACGTTTCCTCTGGTGGAAGCCTTAGAAAAGCCTAGTTTCCTCCTGCGTGCCCGCCTCGCCTTCCCTGCGCTTGGGGGGCGGGGGGGTGCACCCCACTCTGACCCCGGACTTGGCCCCAAGGAGGCAGGCGGCCAGGGAGGGCTCCGGAGCACCTGCCCCGACGACAATGACGACAATGACTACGAGGAGCCCGGCAAAGGTGCCCCTGTGGCCGTCCTGTTGGAGGCGGTGACATAGGCCACTGGCCGTCCCACCCAGGGGGGGGGGGGCTGCGGCGGGCGCGAGGGAGACTTCCTGGAAGGTCCCACTGACTCATGAGTCAGTGCGTCCCCAGCTGTCCCCGGGGAGGGAGCCTGGCTGCTCAGCACAGTTCCCCACACTCAGCACTTCTCTGGGAGGGGCCCCCCCAAGGCCTGGCGGTGGGGGGGGGCCTCAGCGGCTTCCTGCACTTCCCTGGGGTCCTCTGGGGCCCCGTGGGGCTCCTCCCCGGGCAACCTCGGGACCCCACCAGCACCTGACCAGAGTCCGTCAGAGCTGGGGGGCCAGGGGGAGCACCCCCTCTGCTCTTCAGGCTTCTTTCCTTCCGGAGCTCAAAACTGGCGGCCCTTGGCCCGAGACACAGAAGCAGGTTTTGTCTGCCAGACCCCATTAAAAGAAAACGCACATTGGTGCCCACGTGTCAAGGGAAGCTCAGGCGATTTTGCTGGGAACTCCAGATGTCCCAGTTCTCCTGCAAAAGGGGGCATGTGGCCACAGGGGCTGGTTTGAAGAGCAACCCTCGGATGGGGCCCCTCCTTGGATGAAACCGCATTGGCCGGTTTGCTCTGATTTATCCTGAGTTTGCATCCCAGTCCCATAGGGTCCCACATGGCCACATAAGCATGTGTTACGGGGGACGGGGCGGGGGGGGGGGTGGCGCGGGGCAGGGGGGGCTCCGTGCACACCTGCTGGATGGTGCCGGCAAAATTCCCATCCCCTCCTGCCTGGGACAGGACCCCAAATGTGGTCTCCCTTGTAGCCAGGGTGTCTCCTTGGGGGTGGGGGACACCAAGTAGCAACCATCTCCCCACCCCCACCCCCAAGCCGAGCCTGGGGCTGGAAGCCCCAGAAGTGGCCTGTATGCTGAGGGAAGGTGGGGGGCGGTTTCTCAGCCAAGGGAGGTCCCAGACAGGCTGAATGACAAGATATCACATCCTAATCCCTGTAAATGGGACCTTTTATTTAGAGTCTTTGCAGACTGGATTACATGAAGGATCTTGAGACGGGGAGATTAGCCGGGATTATCAGGCTGGGCCCTAAATGCCATCCCCTGCCTCCTGCCTCCTATAGGAGGGAAGGGTCGATGTACAGACACGGGAAGGGATGCGAAGGGAGAGCGGAGACAAACTTAAAGGCCCCTGCTTTGAAGGCTGGATGCAGCCACAAACCGAGGACCCCACAGTCCCCCAGAAGCAGGAAGAGGCCAGGAAAAGATCCTCTCCGGGAGCCTTCGGAGGAGCCGCGCGCAGCCCTGCCCACACCTTGATCTCAGACCTCCAGCTCCAGAACCTCGAGAGGATGCACTTGTGTGGTGGCAAGCCACCATGTCCCTGGCCATCCGTTCCAGCCCCCCCGGGGACCCACCCAGACACCACGGGCCAAAGGCCAACGTCCCCGTAACACGTCTTCTGGTCATTCTATTTCGTTCTGTTTGTTTGTGTCTTAAATATTTCATTATTCATTCATGAGAGACACAGAGAGAGAGAGAGGCAGAGACACAGGCAGAGGGAGAAGCAGGCTCCCTGCGGGGAGCTTGATGTGGGGCTCGATCCCCAGGCCTCAGGATCACAACCTGAGCCAAAGGCAGACGCTCAACTGCTGAGCCACCCAGGTGCCCCCATTCTATTCCCTTCTAAAAACGTCCTGTTCAACCAACCACTAACAATCCTTGCATTAAAACAATGGGAATCATGGAGATTTTTGTTGTTGTTGTTTACTCATTAAATCTCTTTCCTGACTTTGAAAAAGTACTCTTTACTGGTTTTTCTGATTGTAAACATAATATCTGTTCATTGTATTGAATTTAGAAACGACAGAAAACACATAAAGAAGCAGCCCTATGGGGCAGCCGGGTGGCTCAGCGGTTTAGCGCCACCTCCGGGGCGTGATCCTGGGGTCCTGGGATCAAGTCCCGGGTCGGGCTCCCTGCGTGGAGCCTGCTTCTCCCTCTGCCTGTGTCTCTGCCTCTCTGTCTCTGTGTCTCTGATAAATAAATAAGTAAAATCTTAAAAAAAAAAAAAAAAGCAGCAGCCCCTTTGATACCACGTGGGACTCTCTCCGGCACCAATCCCCACCGGGCAAGCAGGTCCCAGAAGGCCCCACAGACAGGCCCGCCGGTGGAAATTCTGGGGAGGCCGGGCCCTGGCTGGTGGTGGGCCCTCCCGCAGGCGCCGAGCGCGCAGGCTGTGATTTCCCTGCTGTAGCTGGTACAGCTGCCGAGCACAGCTTTGACCCTGGGTTCTCCCCCGGCATAGTTTGGCTCAACGTCCATTCCCCCAGCCATGCCTAAAAATCCAAGCATTCTGGCCCAAGCAGGGGATAATTTGAAACCAGAAACCTGGCAGCGCCGATTGGCTCCAGTGAGGCCGGGGTTAGTCATGAGCCAGCTCAGAGCCCAGGCGCAGAGGTGGGGTGAGGCCAGGCCGTGGGAGAAGGGGGCAGCCAACCCCCCTGCCGCAAACCGAGGGCCAGTCTAGGCACCAGCACTCTCCACTCAGGGGGAGGAGGGGGCGACTGGCCAGGCCAGGCCAGGCCGGACCTGCATCCCCAAAGTGGGTTCCCCACGTGGCAGCATCCTCCACTGACAGGGCTCTGCGGTTACATAAAACTAGATGCCTGCCTTAGATTCCTCCGGCACATTAGCATAGCAAATGTGGTGAGTTGTCCCTGTGAGGGGGCTGGGGCTTCCTTCAACCCAGCACTTCCCAAATTGGACCGACACCTGCCATCTGGGGGAGGCAGGACACCCCCCCACCAACCGGCAGGACCCGGCTCCCAGCCACCGGCCCACGTCCCCGGGGTGGGCACCGTCCGTGAAGCACACCTGCACGTCCCCCACACCCAGGAGGGAGGGGACACCCAGGTAAGGGGTGTCCCCAGGGTGCCCTGAACTCCCGCCACCAGGCCAGGAGGATGCTTCTGCGGATGTGGGCAGCGTGGGCCCCAGGAAGGGGTCGGCAGGACCAACCCGTGGACTTGTCTCCAGTGCGCATTCTGAGGAGGGGCCCTGAGGAGGTGGGCGAAGGGGAGCCCGGCCGAAAGGAGACTTCCTGAGGCTCTGGGCTTAGCCTCCCGGCCCCCTCTCACCCCCCAGCGCCGAGTCCTCCATAATCAGCTCCAAGCTACGGGGAACTCGCTCTAAAAAAGAAAAAAAAATGACTTTTCCATTCATTTCCTGCTCATCCCCAGACTCAACGGCTGACGTCTGCTTCCCGGAGTTAAAAATAAAAGAGCTGCACCCCGACCCCCACAGGCCAACCCCTGGCGCCGACCCTCCGCAGCCGCTGCTACGGTACCCACCAGCGGGGCGGCCGCACCCTGGGCCGGCGGATCCTGGGCCGGTGGATCCTGGGCCGGGCCGCCTGCGCTCCTCTCACGAAGCTTCTCTCTGCTTCTTACTGTGCAGCAAGTTTCGGCTGCTCCTAAATCAACACAACGCAGCTACCGTCTGCCCTGGGGACGGCGGCGGGGGTGCCGGTGCCGCCTGGGCCAACCTGCGCCAGAGAAGGGGCCCAGACGGGCCGGGTCCCGCCTGCACGGCCCCCGCGCTCAGCCACCCATCCCGGGCCGCAGCCAGGCCGCAGCTGGCACCGTGCGGAGCAAGGGGACCCACGGGGTACGCGGGTCAGAGTCCCCGGGAGAGCCTGCCCCGGGGCCCCCAGGTTGGAACCCCCCCCCCAGGAGCAGGTGTCTCTCACTCGCCGGGGGCCCAACGTCCTGCCTGCACACGAGGCGCCCTACAAACGCTTGCTGGGTGAACAGCGGACTTGAGGACCTGAGGACCGCGCCATGGACCGTCCAGGCCAGCACTCTCCAGCGGAACTTTCTGCGACACCAACGTTCTCCATCTCCCACCTCCAACAGGGCAGCCACGTGTGCCCACTGCGGAACGGGTGTGCCGCCCCCCCTGCTCCCTGGGGCCACCGCATGCTCCACGAGTTTCTTCACCAGAAGACAAACAAGGAGAAAAGCTACTTTTCAGCCAAGGCAAAAAAAAAAAAAGGCAGATACTTCTATTTTAAGCTTGTCCTCTGGCCGGTGGTCCCCAGCTTGTCCTACACCAAGCTCAGTCCAACAACATTTACAGCCTGCCAGCTGGCTGTCGGAAGAACATCCAGCCCTATGGGGGGGGGGGGGGCAAGGCCAACCTGCTAACGGAGATGGGACAGGTGGGGTCAAAGTCACCCCAGAGAGACGATGCCTTCGGCGGTGACAAGGTGCAGGGCCGATCCTGGAGCTGTGGCCGTGGGAAGGAGGGAGGAGGCGGGAGCGAGAGCCCAGGAGAGAGGACAGGAAGTGCGGTTTATCCTGCAGGGACAAGGGGACCGAGGGTTCTCTAAGTAAGAGGCCCAAGACGGGTCTGTTTGGAACCATCACGTGGATGGAGCCTACGGCCCAGTCCTGGGCACACAGGCGGGTCTCAGTAAATGCCACTGCACGCTGATGGGAGCAGAGCAGCCTCCCTGAGGAGAAGGGGTGCGGGTGAGGAGGGACACTGAGGCTTGACCAGGCCCAGGCCACGAGGCCACCCATCCAAGGGTCATGTGGGGGGACGAAGAGGAGTTGATAAGATCTCGGTGACCTGCTGACCTGAGGGTGCCGGGCGTGGGACAGAGGTCAAGGACGACACTGAGGTTTCTTGCTTGAGGACCGGGGTGGAGAACCGGGCTGACACACGAGACATGAGAGAAACAACGGAGGAGCAGGTGTCAGTGGGTGGGCACAGCGGCACCAGCGAGGGGTGCCTGTGGGGGCCCAGGGCGAGCCCCAGGGGCAGCCGGGCCCCGGCAGTGTCTTCCTCGACCACCCCCGTCACAGAAGCACACTCTCCCCCTTTAGCCCACGCGGCCGAGACGATGGCAGCTGGGCCCTGCAGACAGCAGGGTGTCCTGGCGGGAGGTTGAGGTTCACGGGGCCTGGAGCAAGGATGGAGGTGGGGGGACCCAGGGAGCAGCAGGAGCATCCGCTAGGGGATCCCGTAGGGCCCCTGCTCGTGAGCGGAAAGGGAAGAGACGCAGCCCAGACAGCAGCGTTTCGGGGAGATCCTTCGGTGGGTAGAGGGTCGTCCACCCGCAGCAGCCCGCGGGGCGGAGCAGGCGCTTCCTGGGGCTGCCCCGACAAACCACCACCAACCGAGAGGCTTTAAAACAACAGAAACTGATCTCTTCCCAGCTCTGGAGGCAGAAGTCCAAACTGAAGGTATCGGCAGGGCCACGCTTCCTCCGGCGGCTGCGGGGAAAACCCCTCCTGTGTCCTCCAGCTCCAGGCCCCGGCGTCCCCGGGCTCGTGGCCACCTCACTCCATCTCTGCCTGCTCCCCTGCGTGCCTGTATCTGTCCCCTTCTTGTAAGGACCCCAGCCATCGGGTTCAGGGGCCACCCTAATTCCAGCAGCATCTCACCTCAAGATCCTTAACTAACTAACTTGAGTTAACTAACTAACTCAAGACCTATTTCCAAGTCAGGCCACTTTCTGAGGTTCTGGGTGAACATGAATTCTGCGGGGGACGTTATTCGGGACCCTACAGAAGGGATGAGATGGGATGCCCGGGGGGCCCAGTGGTTGAGCATCTATCTGCCTTTGGCTCAGGGCATGATCCCGGGGTCCTGGGATCGAGTCCTGTGGGAGCCTGCTTCTCCCTCTGCCTGTGTCTCTGCCTCACTCTCTGTGTCTGATGAATAAATAAATAAAATCTTAAAAAAAAAAAGAAGAAGAAGAAGAAGGGATGAGGCCACCAACCCCAGAGCACACCGGATGTCAGGGCAGAAGGAGAAGGCTCTGAGGGATCCCAGCGGGGACGGTGGGGCAGGCTGGCTGGGCCAGGCCGCGGGAGGTGAGGACGCTGACCGAGGCAAGTGCTGTGGGAACCAGGACAAAGGTTGGCCGGGGACCGTGGCCTGGAGGCAGCTGCCCAGAAAGGCTGTGGGAGGCCCAGAAAGTCGGTGAGCGTGGGAGACCAGACTGGAAGGCCACTCCGGCGGCCTGAGTGTGGGCATCATCTGCCTGCGGACACACACGTATGCACGGGGCACGTGAGAACGTTTCCGGCAGCATCTGTCACAGAGGAAAGCTTCCGTGGGCCTCCAGCAACCGTGGGTACATAGCTCTGCCTGCCTTCGCCTGTGGTCAAAATAGATGAACTAAAGCTACATGGGCCCCGCGTGGGTAAGCCTCAAAGTCAACCTGTCGCGTGAAAAAGCAGAGTAACCAGCAGCCGACTCCCCTTGGACACTCGATGTGATGCTGCCGGTCTGCAGGACGAGACGCGTGCCGTCCACAGGCAGCAGCACAGACATGCCCGGCCGTGCCCAGTTCTGAATGCAAACAGGTGGTCACGGGGCGCCTGGGTGGCTCAGTGGGTGAGCATCTGCCTTCGGCTCAGGTTGTGATCCCGGGTCCTGGGATCAAGTCCCGCATCGGGCTCCCTGCTCCGCGGGGAGCCTGCTTCTCCCTCTGCCCCTGCTCGTGTGCTCTCTCTCACCGTCTGCCTGTCTCTCAAATAAATGAATGAAATCTTAAAATCTGTTTTGTTTTGTTTTTCTAAAACAAGCAGGTGGTCATCTTGGTGGGAAGAGGCATGGGGAGGGTGACTCGGGGGCTCAGACCGCACTCGCAACCCCTTATTTCTCAAGGGGAATATGGTGGGTGCATGGCTGGTTGGTTATTTTATTCTTTATAGTGTTTTTTATATGTCTACCAATTCCATTAAAAAAAAAAAGAAAAAGGACAGAAAATGAGTGAGTTCGTCGAAGGCTTGACCATGGATGTGGCTTGAGCTGATGGGCTGCGGCTTGTGCCAGAATCGGCCATCTGCGGCCTGGGCCCAAACACAGCCTCGCAAAGACCCTGAGCTCACAGGGGCGGCGGGGGGGACGCTGTCATACGGCCCTTTGCCCTCTGGGAGGACCGGGGGTCTGGGGTCCTGGACGCAGGAGACCAGTCAGAGCGTGGGCGAGAGGTCAGGCTGCGGGGCAGGAGCGGGACGGCGGCAGCTCTGATGGGGGATCCTGCAAGGGCCAGAGGGACTGCGGGGAGCTGAGAAGCTGGGGGTCCAGGGAAGAACCCCACCTGGCCCCCGGTCGTAGCCCCCGGATGGCAGGGATCAGAGAAGGAGCCAGGAGGACAAGGAAAGGGTGTCCCGGGCCAGACGCTGCACAGCCCCCCCAGAGAGGATTTCGTGTGTCAGCAGGCGGTCCCAAGCGAAACCCAGATCACCGGCTTGCAGCTCTGGGCTTTGGCAAATTATGCCTTAGGCTTCCAAGCGGAGCCATGGAAGCGGCTGCCAAGTGCTGACGGCACAGAACCGGCCGGGCTGAGCACAGGGCAGCGATGGCCAGAGGAGACGGTGTCCACGCAGCCCGGGGCGCCAGTCTCCAGAGACCTCAACCCCAAACTCAGGAGCCTGCTCGCGGCCCATCACGGGGCAAGGCCCCGGGTCCCAGCCCGGCTGCTGGAAGGGAGGGAGGCAGGGAAGCACTCCGGCTGCAGGGGCAAGGAGCCCCAGACAAAAGCTGCCCCAGAAAGACGACGGGACCGGGCAGTCCAGTGGTTGGTGTCCCGCCGCGAACCCGGGGGGGTCGGGAGGGGGGAGCTCTTGCTTAACCACGGATGTGAATCATGCAGCCGCCCCGGAGACCTCCAGCCGGGCGTCACCCTTCCCTCCCCACACCCGGCCCCATCCCACACCACAAGGGGCCTCCGACACAGCCCTGTGGACATCCCGGCCTGTACACCCACACGCCCCGACACCACCACCCCCGTCCTGGGCGAGGAGCTGCCCCTTGGCCGCCCCGCCAGCCGGGGGTGCCCAGCCCACAGGCAGGTGCCACCTCCGATGGCTAGCCCTGGGGGCAGTTTGCAACGGCCCCGGAAATGGGCTCAAGACCATTGGGTAAGGAATTCTGGGGCAGCCAGAATGATCCAGAGCCGTCGAACTTCACAGCTGCCGGCTACATGTGGATATTAAGTGGAAATTCAGTTAATTGACTGAATGAGTAAAAAACTCAGTGCGGCGCGTGGCCACTGTACTGGACAGTGTGGATGTGGAACCGCCACGGGAAGCTCTGCTGGGCAGGGCTGGTCTGGGAGGTAGGATGTGGGCTCTAGGGGAGGCGGGGCCCTTCACCTCTGGGCCTCAGTGTCCTCTTCCACAAGAGGCCACCAGCACGACACACACACCGAAGCAGCAGGGAGAAGAGCTCGGCCAGCACCGCCGGGAGCCCGTTTACATGACACGGGTCAAGGCTGCGTGTCCGCTCTGTCGCGGGAGCACCCTCCCTTCTGCAGGGTCACAGGGAACAGGCGCCGTGGTCCATGGACCCACTGGCCCAGAGCCACTCAGAGTCAGAGCCACCCTCCCTCGGGCCGCCTGTCCCTGGACACCTCGGCGAGCGCGCCCTACGGCATCCACGTCCACCTCTCCCCTCTGCCCTTTGTCCTGCACCTTCGGGCTTCTGCTGTGGTCAACGGGCCTGAAAGCCACCTGCAGCAGAGCCACCAAAGACCAGTGCCTCCCTGGGCAGCAGGGAAGGGGCCCCACTCACCCGGGAAGGCAGGCGGGACGGAGCGCTGGGGATCACGGCTGAACACGCCACTTACCTGGGCCAGTGGGGTCGCCAAGCTTCCGGAGACGGTTGCTGGAGGTCCGCGTGACTCCTAAAGACAGGGGCAGAGGGCAAAGGTCACACAAGTGGGGGGTGGGGTGGTTACCACTGGGCATCTCCTCACCTGTCCTCCTGCCATGGGCTCCCTCGTCCTCCCAGGTGACACCCAGACCCGGTGGCCACCCGCAAGGACAGCCACTGCCGTCTGGATGCCGGCCGCTGGTGGGCACCAGGCCAAACCCTTTGCACACACCTTACAGCTGAATGTCAGTGGGGTTGAGGCCACACGGCTACTAGGAGTTGAGCCCAGAATGAACCCAATGTCCATCAAACTCCAAAATCGGGGCTTGGCCAAGGGTGCCGCACCACCCTGCCTGTCTGCATGCTGGCGAGTGGTGCTGGCACCCAGTCAGGCACCAGCCACCCCCTGGGACCATGCACGTCTACCCGTATCGTGAACTGAGATTTCCCTGCGCCAGGGTCCCGGACGCAGCCCCCTCTGCTCTGGGGCCGGGCAGAGCCAGGCTGGATGTGGGAGGGTGGAGGAGGAGCTGCTCTCTCCCACACCCCCAGGAGCAAGAACAGAGCCCAGATTAACACAGCCTCGTGCTGCACGTGCTCCGTCCCTGCACACACCCCTGGCGGCAGCGCGTGCTCCCCGCAGAGGCTTAGGGCAGGCAAGTCCCAACTCGAGGAGGTTTGCTGAGGTGCTAAGCCGAGCAAGCCTGAGGCTGCCAGGAAGGGTATCCATGGGAGCTGCGCCCCGGAAAGGGCCTGCCTGGGCCACCAGGCCGCGCTTTGGAGCTGCAGGGACACCCCAAGTTGGCCAACGGAGGCCCTCCCCACAGACAGCAGGAGGAGTGCAGAAGGGGCCCAGGGCTAAGCCAGAAACCTGCCCGCAGCCTCCACCATCTGATCCCCACCCGGAACGCTGGGGTCCCGGGTGCCTCCACAGAGGCTCTTGTGACATTCATTCATTCCCTCATTTGTCCCATAAACCCACTGCTGAACTATGGGCAACGGCGAGTGGACGCAGCCAGCACTGTTCCTGAAGGTTCCAGAGCCCCAGGCAGGGCGGCCTGCAGACCTGGCTTCATGTCCAGCTCCCCGGGGGACACGCACACTCTCCACATCGACAGAACGGGGTGCAGTCCGTCCTTCGGGGTCTGGTAGTGAGATACCTATCACTAAGCTTGGGCCGCTTTCCAGGGCTGGGGAGGACCCCAAGATATGCGATATTGGGGTCCTCCAATATTTGGGGTCCTCCAATATTTGGGGTTCAGATATTGAACACACCCTGAAACAACACCAAGAGGTGCATGTGGCACGGGACTCAAGGGCCCAAAGTAACCAGCAAGGCTTCCAGGAGGCGGGGAGGCCCAAGCTGTCCCTTGCAGGAGGCCGGGGGGATGCTGAGCCACGTCCACTCGCCGAGGCTCTATGACAGTCACCAGCTTGTGTCCTCTCCCCACTCAGCCCCCCAGGCAGGTGCCACCACTGCCATTTCAGGGAAGAGAGGCTGGGAAGTCCCCAGATGCCAAGTTCCCCTGCAGAGCCCCTGCCCTGCCCCAGCCACATCGTGTCAACTTGACTGCATGCCCAGGCGCCCAGATATTTGGCCACACAGTATTTCTGGGAGCGTGAGGGTGCCTGGGTGTTTCTGGACGAGGTTGGCGTGTGAATCGGCGGACTGAGTGCAGCAGGCCGTGCCCCCGGTGCTGTGGGCTTGAGCAAAGGAGGGAGGATGCTCGCGGCCTGGCGGGGACACTGGGCTTCTCCTGCCCGTGGACGGGGACGGCCACCCTCGGGTCCCCTGGTTCTCGGGCCTTCGGACTCGGGCTGCACGACAGCACCGGTATCCCGGGTGTTTGGCTTACAGACGGCAGCCTGCAGCGTCCTACGGCGTCCTGCGGCCTCCGCCACCACAGGAGCCCGTCCCCCGCGGGTCTGCTCCTCCAGCAAACCCTGACATACGGTGACCTCACCCGGCAGACACGCAAGCATCCGTCCAGGTGCCACCTGCCCTGACCGACATTGGCTCCCGACTGAGCCATGGAAACCGTCCGTCCTCGGGCGTCCAACCAGAACGCGGGGTTCCAGGCCGGCCTGCTGGACGCAAGCGGGGACCACGGCCTCGGGCTGCGCCAGTGGGTCCTGCATCGGGCTTCCGTAAGACAGGAGAGGGTGGCCCGAAGTGGCTCCGGTGGGGGCCCGGGGCCTGGGGGGCGTGGAGGGCGTGGGCCCCGCTCCCAGGGCTGCCCAGGCGTGAACGCGGCATCCCCAGCCTCCGCAGGCCTCCCCCCACAACAGCTGTGACCTGAGTGGGAGCGACACTGCGTGTAACCGGCCCTGAGCATCACCCTCAGCCCCAACTCGCACACGCGGGCGACGAGCCACGCAGAGGTCCCGCTGTGGCCCCCGTGGGCCACGGCTGTGCCTCTGAAGCCAGTCAGTCCCCAGTATGGAAACCGTCGGGGGTGAGACACAGGGAAGGAATGGGCCCAGCATTCCTGTGGATTGACTCACTTCCGGCTGCGACATCCCCTGGGCCGGCTGGACGCCCACCCGTGCCCCTGTCCCTGCTTCCGGCGAAGGGAAAAGGGGAGAGGCCCCATTCAGGTCCCCGAGCCCCCACCCCACACCAGGGGCATCTGGTCCCCCAGCCCCTCCTGGGCTCGCTGCCCCCCAAGCCCCGGGGTGGGGCTGCAGCAGCCGCTGCAACCAAAACAGCATCTGTCTCAGATTTCTTGGGTGGAGCTTTTGTTTTATTGATGCTGTTTATTTTTCCGATTTCCCAAAACACGCGGCTGGTGCCAGGCAGCCCCTGGCACGGAGGAGGCGCCGGGCACGCGGGAGGTGGCGGCCGCGGCCCCCGCCCCCGCACAGGCTCCCTCCCGCCCGCTGCCCGGCCTCCCGGGGCCACACCCCGGCCAAGAGCTACTGAAATCCGGCTCCTTGGACGGCGCTCCCGGCCGCGGCGGAGCCCAGCGGAGAGGGAGCCGGAAAGGCCTCCGAGCCATCCAAGGGCTCAGTTGTTCCAGTTGAGAATTGAGTTATTTTTATGTGATTTTAAAATAAAACATATTCCGGGGGAGAGGAGGCGATCTGGAATCTGGCTGGCTGGAGTCATCCCCGACCGAGCCACGTGAGTTCCCCGGGGCCGGCGGGCAGAGGAGCAAGGGTTCAAACCCAGGCTTCGCCAGGTGCTAGCGTGCGCCTCCCCCCACCCCGGGGTGGGGAATGACCTCCCGATCCGGTGTCGGGTACCCCCCCCCCACCGCGTGCAGCACAAGGCCAGAGCGTGGCGGCCGCACCCGTGTGACCGAGATTAGACGAGGTCCCACGCTCCGGGCACTCGGCAGGGCGCCTCGCACGAGGTAAGCGCTCAATGGATTACATAATTATTATCATTAGTAGCATATTAATCATAATCATCATCATTTTCAAATTATTATTATGCTCGTTATTCACCAGCCCCACATCCAGCCTGAACCCAGGGATCTATAAGCAGGAATTAACAAAGCTCGGCTGCCCCTGTGCTCATGCACGGGAACCGAGTGTGAGTTAGCGTGAGATCCAGAGGAAAACGGTCACTCTTGGGGCAGGGAGGGCTCAGCATCTGGACGCTCTCCCCTCCCAGACCCCGGCTACCCCAGAAACTCCGAGGCCAGGGCAAAGGCCATTTCATACAAGGTCACAAACTCCAGAGCAGTGACAAACGCCAGGAAGGCGTGACGTGTCGGGCTCCGAACCCCCGAGACTGAAACACCCTTCAGAGGAGACAAGGAATCTAACTAGACTCTCGAGTTCACGCATTATCGCTAGTTACGGTTTTGATGAGCGCACGGCCACGCACAGCCTCGGAGCCACCGTCTCCGCCCAGGGTCGCGCACAGCCTGGACATCCTGACCTGGGCGGAGGGTGACACCCCCTGAAACACACACACGTGCACCCCGTTCTGCTCCGAGCCAACAATGAATGAGGTCTGGACAGGACCTTCCCTCAATCAAGAAGTCACCGTTTTGGGATCCCTGGGTGGCTCAGCAGTTTGGCGCCTGCCTTTGGCCCAGGGCGTGATCCTGGAGACCCGGGATCGAGTCCCACATCGGGCTCCCTGCATGGAGCCTGCTTCTCCCTCTGCCTGTGTTTCTGCCTCTCTCTCTCTGTGTGTCTATCATGAATAAATAAATAAATTTTAAAAAAAAGTCACCGTTTTGCAGGAGGAGGCACTGTGAAAAGTCGCACCAATGTTTATTTTTAATAAAGAAAAGAAAAGCATCTGGGGCACCCGGGTGGGCTCGGATCATGATCCTGGAATCCCAGGATCAAGTCTTTCGTCGAGCTCCCCGCAGGGAGCCTGCTTCTCCCTCCGTCTGTGTCTCGGCTTCTCTCTGTGTCTCTCATGAATAAATTAATAAAATCTTAAAAAAAAAAAAAGAATCCATTTCAATTTTTTTTCTTCCAACTCCTGAGTTCGAGTCTCTCAGGAAAGAACGGGGAGGTCACAGCGACCTTGGCCCGCAGCCGCCTGCCCCTCGGCCTCTGAGCCCGGGGTGGGGGCCCCGGGACGCACCGTCTTCACCCCTTTCCCCAGGGCCCACAGAAGCTGGGAGAGGCTCCAGCAAAGTCAAAGGTCGCAGGTGGGAGTGAAAAGTCAGATTCTAGGCTTATCCTGAGAGGAACCTGAGATCAGGCGATAAGCGCTCCTCCCTCTCCTCCCAGCCTCCGCCCTTGGTGTGCTGGACAGGCGCGAGGGAGGAGGGGGTGTCCTCCCGGGGACGCCCCAAGCTCTGACTGCATCTTCGGGGGGGTGTTCCATCTCTCTGAGCCTGTGTGGGCACATCTCCGAGATGAAAACATTCATGAGCATTGACTGCACCGGGCGCTGTTCAAGGAGCGGGGAACAAGGGACCAGGAGTGGCCTGGCCTCTGGTGGCAGCGCTCGCAGCCTGGGCGCACAGGCCGGGAAGGTGCCAGCGGCTTCTGCACGCGGGGGCTCTGACCACCCTCACCAGGCAGCAAGGTCACCGAGAGCCAAGTCTGCCCCACGACATCAGTGCTGAGCAAGGTCCCGCAGAGCCCTTGCCCCCAGGGCCTACCAGCTGGCCATCTCTGGGTCCCACCCACATAAACGACATTTGTCATATAAAATACACACTCAGTGAAGTCTGAATTTCTGGCAAACGACAGATCATCTTTAAGCGTAAGCGGATCCCTCGGCTCCTCACCGCCCCTCCAGGCGCTTGTCTGAGCGGCAGGAGGGCTGTGGGCCACAGACGACAGGGTCCCCAGGTCTGCCGACCAGTGTGGGGCTGGGGGGTAGGGGGGACTTGGGAGAAGCCTAGAAGGTGGGAGCACGGGAGACGCGGGGTAGATCCTACCCCCTCAATCCATCCTGGAAGTTTCTCCGGCAACAGGTCTCGTCTCTGCTGAAAGCTGCAGCTCAGGCCTGGCAAGCTCACCTTTATCCCCACTACCTGCAGGTGCCCCTGGACTGGAGACACGACCTCCTCCCTCTGACCCTCTGACCCTCTGACCTGGGGGCGGGGAGCTTCCTGCTGCTTACCTGTAGCTTGTCTCCACAAAGCCAAGGAACCATAAGCTCCAGGGCCCTCGACTAGCACGAGAAGGACCCTAACAACATACCCACATTTTTGCAGAATTTGCACAACAGAAAATATCTTCAATCCGATCAGTTAAAATCACGGTCTACGTGGACTCTGAGGCCCTGCCCATCACACGGCTCCTGTGTAAGGTACCAGGGGAGGCGCCCCTGGCATCTGGGGGCTCCCACCACGGAGAGGCTGGACGGGGAGATGTGTAGTTTGGACTCGGCTGGGTTATATTTACATAGTTTATAGTTATTTCTGCGTTTACTTAGGTGCCGGCTCGCCATCCCGAGGTGCAAGTCCAGCAACACTCCTTCCAATCACTGCTCCAATCTGTCTGCTGTGCAGGATCACCAGGGATAAGACACCAACACGACCCGAGTGCCTGCCGGAAACATGTGGGCAGCGGGGGTGGGGGTGGGGTGGAACATATGGAAGCAGAAGCCAGCCCACGGAAAATCACTCCGACCCCCAGACACAAGTCGGGAGCAGAGAACTTGATTCCCTTCCACGTTGAGTCAAAGCAAAAAGTATCCCCAGCCGGAAATATACAATTCTAGATGCCCCATACTTTCCTTTTATTTATTTATTCATGAGAGACAGAGAGAGAGAGAGAGGCAGAGACACAGGCAGAGGGAGAAGCAGGCTCCATGCAGGGAGCCCGATGCGGGACTCGATCCCAGGACTCCAGGATCACGCCCTGGGCCAAAGGTGGCGCTAAACCACTGAGCCACCCAGGCTGCCCTCTTTCCTATTTCTTTCTTAAAAATCGAAATTGCCTTAATAGAATTTATCAGAATTCTTGCGTTCGTAGGGCAAAAATTGTGGCAGTACTACAAACTCTGGGCGAAGTCACTTTTTTTTTTTAAAGGGCAGCAAGTATTCTTTTATTTTTTTTATTTTTATTTTTTTGCAAGTATTCTTTTAAAGTTTTTTTTTTCCTTTTTTATCTTAGAGAGTGCACATGCACACAAGCTGGGGTTTTGGGGGAGGGCGTGGGGAGAGAGGGACAAGCTCCGAATAGCTTGATCCCACTACCCCAAGATTAAGACCTGAGCTGAAACCAAGAGTCTGATGCTCAACTGACTGAGCCGCCCAGGCGCCCCTAAAGTCACACTTTTTAGTGAATCTCAATTAACCAAAAGTAAAAAAAGAAAAAAAAAAAAACATTGATTAACCATAAGATGAAAGAACTTTCTAGTCTCTCATGAGAAAATGATGTTACCAAGTCATCATGAAAAGAAGCAATCAGAGTACGTGGCCAAGCCATTGCTTTTGGGGAAAAGACAAGTAGTTGATTGATAAGAGTATTGTTATTTTTCTGGGGCTTATGGTACTTGCTAGCTGATTAAAATTTATAATTTGGGGGCACCTGGCTGGCTCAGTCGGTGGAGCGTGTGACTCTTGATCTCAAGATTATGAGTTCGTGCCCCACGTTGGAGGTAGAGATTGCTTCAAAAATAAAATCTTGAAAATAAATAAATAAATAAATAAATAAATAAATAAATATAAAATCTTGGGGCACTTGGGTGGCTCAGTGGTTGAGCGTCTGCCTTTGGCTCAGAGCATGATCCAGGGGTCCTGGGATCAAATCCCACATCGGGCTCCCCACAGGAAGTCTGCTTCTCCCTCTGCCTGTGTCTCTGCCTCTCTCTGTCTCTCATGAGTAAATAAATAAAATCGTTTAAAAAAATACGATAAAATTTACAATTTGGTGTTCTTTCTTCCCTCATTCTAAACAGGGAATCATGTCATAGAGACCTCATGCAAGCTGGATCTGCCCCCAGCTGCTTCTTTCCATCATCCCCTGAACAAAATGCCTACATTGAAGCCCTTCTGTTCCAAGTCCTCGAGTGATTTCTGTGTCCTGGTCTGACACCCAAATACAAGCCATGAACAAACTGTACCCGTAAGAAAGATGAGCAGATGAACAAAGGACCCAGGGACCCTAGGGGAAATTGAGGATAAGCCATCAGAAACTGCTGACTGCAGCCAAAAAGAGCTGTAGGAAGGCGTCCCCAGATTATGGGAAGGTGCATCGGTCTTCTTGGGGTCCCACTTTACTATCCCCCCGAGTCACCAAAGAGGTAGACGTGCTTCGCTCGAGCTTGGGATGCTGGGGAGAGCATGACAGGAGGGCATGCCCCAGAGAAAGGTGAGGTCAGGGGTGCAAGGGCCTTGGGAAGCCTGGCTAGGCAGGCGGCTGTGCAGGCAGCGCTGTCGACTGGTCTGTGGGGCCAGGCGTCCAGTAGAAGTCGCTGCACAGGTAACGAGGCAGCATAAGGAATGGTCGCCAGGAGAGGCGATCGGTCACCGGGGGTGGCCAGGGCATTTAGGCTGGCTCAAAGAAGCCAAAGGACACCTCCTAGGGTACAGGTGCATCCATCCGTAGGGGCCAAAGAAGGGAAGCAGGGCCCCAGGGTGGCCGCCCTGGCATCGCACATCAGCCAGAGACAGGAATCAAGCCCTGGAGGCAAGTGGACTAATCTTTTATTGATTTCTAATTTAAAAAAATTTTTTTATCCTCACATGGCAGGTAGGGGGAGCACTGCAGTCTCCTCCTCTTTTAGGGACACCAACCCCACCATGAGGGCCGCACCCTCAAGACTGTCTCAACGGAAATCGCCTCCCAAAGGCCCGGCTTCCAAATGCCATCCCACGGGGGCCTGGGGCTGACCTTCTAGACAAGTCAATCCTCGACGTGGGTTGATAAGCAGAGCGAACGGCATTTGCTGTTCATCGGGCCTCCTTACAAAACGCTGCAGTCAGAACACTTGTCTGGCTTTGGATGCAATCCCAGGAATGATGGAAAAAAGGAGTCATCGTGCGCAATGTTTTATTAAGCTAATTACCTGGAGAAATGTTCAGTATCCAACCAGCCCGTGTCCCCCAGCTAGGAGCGCGGCTACTGTGACAAGGTCGGCTTGGCACAGAAGCCTCAATTCGCGCCTCGGGGCCCCCACCATCCCAGGGGAGGGGCAGGGTCAGCGGCTAGTAAGAGGAGGGGTCAGCAAACCAGGGACGTCCGCTCTGGGGAGCCATCAAGTCAGAATCCTGCAATCCATGCATGAGATCCCATCTCAGGTGGAAAGGACAGAATTAGAGTGGTTTCCCTAGGGAACACGTACCTCTGGGAAAATATGTTTTACACCTTTGAGAATCAAATCAAACGCTACGCCTGTGCCTGTGGCGGAGGGGGCTCAACCAGCAGTGTTACCACCGACGGGACGGGACGATTTGTTCTTTCAATTTCCTATTCTCGTTGGTGATGAGTAATGAGCAAAGTGAACAACCGAGAGGGGGATAAATTTTAAAAAGACCAAAGAGAAAGACGAGATGCACAGTGTGTATTTTACAAAAAGCTTTTCTTTAAGAAAACAAACCCCCCAAAATGTATGCAAAGGTCTGGCTGCTGAAGCGCCAGCCCCCCCGGGCTGCCAGGAAGGCGCTGCCATCCAGAATGACTCGCCCGTGCGGCGGAGGGTCCACCTCGGCCAGACGCCCGCCCCCTCCCCCTCTCCGGCCTCACAGCGCCCCCGCTGTGAGCACCACCGCCTGTGTCCCCTGCAGCGTCTACACTGGCTCACCTCTGTACAACAGTCCAACACCTGCCCCTCGACACCCACAGGTTTGAACCTGTGGCTACAGAACCCAAGTCACGGTTCTATTATGGCGTTTTGCAAACTAACCCCCAAATCCCTCCGGGTTGATTAGCCAGGTCCTTAACAGGTTAGAAGACAACAGGGGTTGGATTTAACCCACTTCCAAGTGGCTTGGGTTACAGGAGCATTATTCTCCCACCGGGATCTGATCCTGGGTGGAAACAGGAGGCCCGGTCCATGGGAATTCTGTGAAAGCCCCAGGATGCGGGTCAGGTAGGGGTGCAGGCCAAGCCCCAGGCAGCCTGCCAGCCTGCCCCTGCCCGGCCCCTCCCGGTAACCACACTCCCCAGGAGCCGTCTCCAGCCCAGGCACACAGCTGCTGCCCTGACACGCCTGGCGCAGCCGGGACGAGGGGCCCTGGCACAGCTTGCGGGGACTTCCATGGGACCAGCACCCCGTTCCCAGGCCCAGCCACAGCCTCGGTGGCACTGCCCGCCCCTTAAGCCACCCATGGGGATGACCACAGCCTGTCCGGCAGCCAGAGAGAGGACAGTGGACAAGCCCCCGCCCCATCCTCCTATCTCGGCCCCACTCTGAAGCCCCAGGCCAGCAGAAGACACGACTCTCCAGGGGCGTCCGCCAGCAGGACAGAGGCCCTCCTCTCCCCACCCGGCACTTTGAGGGGCCCACACATGGGGGCTGGGGCCTGCAGCCCGCATCGCTTGGAGGAGGACCAGAGGACCGGCGACGTGCGCTCCTGCCGCATCAGACAGGGAGCTGGGGCTCGAGGGCCACCCTGCGACCCGGATCGTCTTCCTCTCCCTGCCGCTGCCCCTTTTCCTGTCCTGGAGGCTCGCAGGCTGCCAGCAGTCACGCTTCAGAGAACCAGGTCAGATTAGGCCGGGAACAAAGCGCAGTTGTCGCAGAGCTTCCAAAAGGCCACTGACAGCAAGACACCCGGGAGCCGCCACCCCCTCCGCCGGCCGCAGCTCAATGCCCCCCTTCACGCAGCCTGCAATGGACCTGGGCCCGGGCGGGGACACGGAGATAAGGCAGAGAGAAACCGGGCCACGCGGAGTGCCACACTCAACCTTGGAGACCCAAGGGCAGGCCACCTTTCCGCGGAGCCACCAGCATGCAGGAAGGACGCTCAGAGCCTGGCATCAGCAGTGCCCGCAGACGCTCTGGGGATGAGCGGCTGAACCCACAGGGACAGTCAAAACTGGCCAGGAATCTGGGGAGACAGGCACCCCGCTGCTCAGCCCACGTCCCTCTGGGAGACCCGGGCCCTCAGCACAGTGGGCGCTGCGGCCCATGGGCTCTGTGCAGGTCCCCAGGGGGCCCCACTGCCGCCCGCACCCCCGGATCCCCCCAAGTCCCCAGGCCACGATAATAGCCCCAACAGAGAGAGCCAGGAGCCCAGCAGCCACTTCCCTCCCCACACAGAGGCTCGGGCCCTGGGGCCTGAGGCCTCCCTCCCCCAAGGCCACCAGCTGGATCCGCCCAGGAACTCGCCCCTGGCTGGGCCCTGCCCCGCCGCCGTGTGCTGAACCTTCCTTATCCAGCACATCTTAGGCAAACTGCACGGCCCACGCAACGCTGCGCAGGGACAAACAGAGTGCAGAAATGAGGTCCCACCCCCACGTCCCAGCCGCGTGGGGCGGCCTGGGATGGGCAGGAGAGTCTCAGGGCTGCCCAAGGCGTTGAGGGGTGGGGCATGGGGAGCCCCTTCTCCCTGCTAGTGGGGCCGCAGGGTCCTCAGGTGAGATGCCCTCTGCTGACACCCTTCTGGGAGCTCTGAGCACACAGCCCGCCCTCACGTCCACCTAGGTCATGGGCTCTAGGCCTCTGCTCTGGAGGGGCAATCTCATGCCCCCTCTGCACCTGTCCTGCCTCCAACTGGTTACTTGGAGGGGCAGCAGATTTCTGGGAAAAAGGTGGGCGGCCTCAAACTCAGGTGTGTCTTGCAGGACTCTCAGAAACCCTCGGGGCTGGCTGGGGAGATGCCGCCAGCAGGTGACTCTGAGCAGCCACACAGTCACATAGAAGCACGAGCAGGCCCAGGCCTGAGCCTGCCTCCCCACTCCTGCAACAGGCCAGCCAGGGGGATGGCCCCGGGTCTCAGGCTCAGCCTGCCTGCTGGTGACTAGGGGGCTTTGGGGGTCCATGAGTCCCAGGGTCCTGGGCACAAGTCCACAGGGCTAGACTCGGTGCACGAGGTAGCTCTGTCTCTCTGCCCAAGTCCTGAGCTGAGCCAGAGCACATTGGCTTGGACGGGGGACGGGGTGGGGGGGGGGTGTACAGAGAAGAAGAAGAGCCCTGCCTCAGCCCCCTGGCCATGCTTACCCTGCAAGTGGGGAACCCGGGGTTAGCACACTGGGGAAGTGTTCTTGGAGGTTCCTCTCTCTTCCCATAAGTCAGCTCCCAGGGCACTGGGTGAGAGGAAGGCCACACTTTCCCGGGGTCAGCCATGGACATAATCTCTGTGAGGCCACTCCTCTGGGGTCCAGCCTCCGACCCAGGCCTCTAGAGAGGTCACCTGGGTGCAGAGCTTTTTAACCCCTGGTAGGCCAGGGGCACCCTTTGCCAATGTCCTGATAGCCACAGAGAATCTCAGAATAGCTCCCAAGTGCACACACAGACCAATCCCCACCCCCCTTGCTCCCGATTTCTGTGGTTTGGGGGCCTCAGGTAAGGCCCCACGGGAGGATTCCCAGTGAGGATTGCCAGGGGAGCCAGGTCCATGTGACCTCATTCCAAACTCAGAAAACCAGAAAACCAGAGGGGGTTCAGATCTCAGCCGGCTCCGGCGCCGAGGGGCAGAGGGAGAAGCGTGGGCCTCGCTCCGGGCCTCCAAAGCAGCAGAGCTGCAGGGAGGACCAGGAAGCCTCCAGGCTTCTCGGGAAAGTCAGGGACATTCGGCCTTCCTACTGCCCATAAGAATGATGAAGATGGTAGCAGCCACCGGCCTTTCTAGGCCTTTTTGTGCACGAGATCATGCAATCATCACAACAAATCAGCATCAACCCTGTTTAACAAATGAAGCGAGATCGAGTCGCGGAGGCGCCAGACTTGGGTTTAATTCCAGGAGCCCGGCACTTAGCCCCTGGGCCTCCCTGCTGCCCCGGAGCCGGAGCGGAGCCGGAGCCGGAGCCGGAGCCAGAGCCAGAGCCGGAGCCGGAGCCGGAGCCGGAGCCGGAGCCGGAGCCGGAGCCGGAGCCGGAGCCGGAGCCGGAGCCGGAGCCGGAGCCGCCGGTGAGGTGCATCGGGGAAAGCCAAGAGCCACACTGGAGCTGCCGCCCTGCAGCCCCCATCTGGGCCTTTGCTTTGCTCCCCACTCAGAAAGCCTTTTTTTTCATCCTCCACCCACCCCCCACCTCTCATTTCCCAAGGCCCAGTTCAATTTTGCCTCCTACTCATCTCGCCTGGGGTCCCTCCTTCCAGAGCATTCGGTAGCATTTGCAGCCTATGGTTCAGGTCGGGAGGGTGTCATCAAGCTAGTGTCTCGTCTGCTTCTTGCCTCCCCAGGGAGAATGCAGCAGCGAGGACCCCCCATCTTTTAATCATCTTTGTACCCACGAGGCCCCGGTAGTACGTGCCCAACGCAGTGTGCGCTCAGCAAACGCAAACGGACTTAAGACACTTGGGATCTGCCCCAAAGCATAGCTTAAAAATCTCCCCCTTTTCAGAGACTCATGAGTGCTCCAAACCAGCTCTGCAGAGGACACCATTACCATCATTCGATTTATTTCCAAACCCATAAATAGGTTCAGAAGCAATGATCCCACTCAATCTAGGCAGAGAATAAAAGCCCTCCAAGGATTTTCAACCCTGGGGGATTTTTCACACAAATTTTCCTTAATTTCGTGGCATTGACGCTACGCAGGGGTCAGTCTGACTTCCACAAAGCATCCCTACAGAATTGGGGGTAGGGGGTGAGGCGAACTGCAGCATGCCCAGTGGAGGCCGGGGGCCAGCCGCCCCTGGGCCAGGCCCCTCCAGCCCGATCCCACACAACTCTAAGAGTGACCCAACCCGCCCTGGACCACTGCCAGCCAGGGAACAAACTGGAAGTGGTCCAAGCTTCTCCCGCTCCCATCCTCCAGGGCCCCACCCCGTTAGGTAAACACAGGAGCCACGGAGGCTGCCTTTACAAGAGCTGGTTCCTACTCACCCCATAAACTCTACTTCCACTTATTACACAAAGCCTCATCCTTCTTTTTTAAATTTACCTGGGGCGGGGAGAGGGAGAGAAGGCGTGGAAGAGAGGAGACCCTCTGGCACCCATGTGGGATGGTCTCAAAGTCTCCCAGGAAGAGGCCAAGGACCTATGACCTAGCAGGACCCGTATCATCCCTACTGTCCAGACCCACCAGCAGGATGTGACGTGCAAGGAGCCTAGGGCAAGAGCGGGGCTAGTGATCCCGGGGAGGGAGCCGCACACGGCAATGCCCACAATCATCTCAAGTATTTGGAGCATGCTGGGGAGGAAGGGAGGCCACGTGCCAAACCCCAGCATGTGCCACCTGGAAGCCCCCTCCTCCTCCACCATCACATCAACGCGCCCACGCTTCCAAGATAGAGCGGAGAGCGCTCGGGGGGTGTCTGAAGGGCCGCGCTGTCTGCAACAAGGGGGTAAGAGCTGGCATTCTAAGCTCCTGACCCAGGAGGGCATTTTGAAGGAAATTCTGAGTAACCCTCTTTGAGACAAGTTATTCTTTATTACTCATTTCAGTTCCTGAATGTGGAAAGCGGGAGGCTGAGAAATGGCCCAAAGACAGGGGGGGTGGCGGGAATGGCCTCTTCAGCTCCGACTAAGTCCCATGATGTTGTCCTCTTATCAGCAAAAATCAGTTCATGAGTCCTTGGCAGAAAACTTCATGTCCAAATAGATTAAGGGAAAGAGCACAGTTTGCAAGGTGAGCAAAAGAGGAGAAGCCAGTTATTATTTGAGAACTGAGGAGGACCCTGGATCCTGCCTGGAGCCTTGGGGGGTGGGGGTGGGGGTAAGAAAAAGAAAAGGAAAAAGAAAAAAAAAAAAAAGAAAGAAAGGACAGAGGTCTGGATGACCCTTGCTTGCCCTTCCATGCGTGTGGCTTGTTTGCCCATCTGCGAAGTGGGACCTCAGAGCAACCCGAACCAGGGAGGCCTCCCCCACCTGCGTGAGGGCACACCTGCCGCGGAGTCAGGATGCCAGCACACGGGGCGGGGGCTCTGAGACCCGCGGGGTGAACCCGTGGTACCAAGCCCGGGCCTCGCTGGAAGGTCCCATTTGCTCCACGGGGTAGAGGGTAACTAACAGTTCATCCGGAGAGGATGCTGCGCCCCGACCACCAGCCCGAGGCTGACCCCAGGGCGCCCCCCGCCCCCGCCAACACGGACGCGCGCGCACCGCGGACGGCGGCACCTGGCGAGGCACCTGGCGAGGCACCTGGCGAGGCACCTGGCGAGTCGGCGCGGGCGCCCGGGTGAGGAGGGCGCGCAGGAAGGGCGGCCCCCCGAGCCCCCCGCGGCCCCTGCAGACACCTGAGCGCCCCTGCCCGGGGCCGGCAGCGGGGCCAGCCGGGCCGGAGCCAGCGGCCTTGGGCGCCAGGACGGCCCCGACCCCGACCCCGACCCCGACCCCGCACGCTGGTCCCCGGCGGGCGCGCGGGCCCCGCGGCCTCGGAGCGAAGGGCAGCGCCATCCGTCGAGGGGCTCACGGCCTGGAGGACCCTGGATCCCGGGGCGGGGCGGGGGCTGCGCACACGGGCCGGGGGACGCACCCGCACGAGCCCGCCCGCCCGCCAGCGCCTCTGCCCAGGGAGGGGGGCTCGTCCCGGGGCCCCGACCCCGGCCCCGGCCCCGGCCCCTCCCCCTCCCCGCTCCGGCCGTGGCGCCCACCTGAGGACGACTTTTTCATGGTGCCGCCGCGGCCGCCGCTCCCAGGAAAGTGTGGCGGCGACGCCGCGGGGCGCGGGCTCCTGGGTCGCTAATCCCGGGCTCCGAGTGCGCGGGGTGGGGCGGGAGGAGGGGCGGCCCCGGCCCCGCCCCGCCCGCGGAGGTGCGCGCCGGCCACGCCCCCGGCCACGCCACGCCCGCGGAGGTGAGCGTCCGGCCCGCCCCGGCACCGCCCCGCCAGTGGAGGTGCGCGTCCGGCCACGCCCCAGGCCACGCCCCCGCCAGTGGAGGTGCACGTCCGGCTGCGCCTATGGCCACGGCCCCCAACCACGCCCCCGCCCGCGGAGGTGCACGTCCGGCCCCGCCCAGGCCCCGCCCCTGCCCCGCCCCCGGTCCCGCCCCCGCCAGTGGAGGTGCGCGTCCGGCCACGCCCCAGGCCACGCCCCCGCCAGTGGAGGAGCACGTCCGGCTGCGCCTATGGCCACGCCCCCCAACCACGCCCCCGCTCGCGGAGGTGCACGTCCGGCCCGCCAGGCCCGCCCCGGTCCCGCCCCCGCCAGTGGAGGTGCGCGTCCGGCCACGCCCCGGTCCGCCCCGCCAGTGGAGGTGCGCGTCCGGCCACGCCCCGGTCCCGCCCCCGCCAGTGGAGGTGCGCGTCCGGCTACGCCCATGGCCACGCCCCCGACCACGCCCCCGCCAGTGGAGGTGCCCGTCCGGCCACGCCCATGGCCACGCCCCCGCCCGCGGAGGTGCGCGCCCGGCCCCAGACCCGCTCCGCGCTGCACCTGCGGGACCCCGCGGCCCCCGCTCTGCATCCCCGCGCGGTGTGTCCTTGGGGAGGGGGCGCCCTCGTAGCCCGCGGCAGCCCCCGCCAGCGTAAAGGGCTGGTCCCGGGTCCAGGAGCGGGGACTGGGGACCCAGGTGACCGCTGGCGGGGGGAGGAGGAGGAGGTGGAAGCGCGTGGAGCGGGCGCGCGCGCTGGTCAGGGGGGTGGGGGGGGGAGGCGGTGGCACAGGGACCAACCCCGGGGGAGGGAGCGCGACGCTGGCTTAGTCGCCCAGGGCAGGGGGGGCCGGGTACCTGTCTCTCTACCTGTCTGGTAGTCAAAGGAGTAGGCTGCATCGACTCCTCTGATGAGCTGGGGGCCTCGGTTTCCGCATCTGTAAAATGGGCGCATTGTAGCGGCTCATTTCTGTTCCAGCTGAGATCCATTTATCCGCTATGTGCCAGGTGCCGTGCGTGGCTCTGAAGAGCAGGCGCAGGGACGGGCGTCTTGCCGGCCCGTGGAACACAGGCGGTGACGACAGCGTGCATCCCCTGGCAAAAGCTGAACAGAGGAATTCTGCTTTTGTATCCTCAAGGAAATTTTCCGAAATAAAACTTTTTTTTTTAATGTACAGAGGAGAAAGTGATGCATTTTGTCCGGAGGGTGATGCCAGAGTTTTATGAAGGTGGTGCCAAAGCAAGGGTTTTTTTTGTTTTGTTTTGTTTTGTTTTGTTTTGTTTTGTTTTCCAAAACAAGGTTTTAAAGAATGAGTAGGAATCTGCCAGGTGGCCAGGGTTTGGGGAGGCGGGCAGTTCCAGGCAGGGGGAAGGGCGCGACGGAGCCGGAGGCGCGTGGAGACACACCGGGCCAGCCCTTCCAGATTTGCCAGCCCAGGCCCCCGGGTGTAGACAGTTGAGGGGGAGGAGATCCAGGCAAATTCTTGGTAAGGGCGCAACCCTGCCTGCTCCTGCCCGCGCCCCAGAACCGCACACAGGAGGAAGTATGCTCAGCTTCACCAGAACACTGTCCCCCTCTCCTTTACTCCCCACCACGCCCAGGAAGCATTTTTATTTCCTGCCAGAGAGCGGGAAGCTCCTACATATCAGGGAGAACTGAAGTACTACATGTGGCTCGGTGGGTGGGTCCTTCCCACCTGCTCCCCTTTTAAAGAAATCTGTGCAGTCAGGTGACCTTCCCCACGGCCAGGTCCCAGGCAAGGGGACCAGAGTGGACACTGGAGTCTGTCTGGGCCCACCTCCGGCTCCTTATCCAGGGAGTGGAGGCTGAGGCCGGGCGGGGGGGGGGGGGGGGAGGGGTGGTGAAGATGGGAGGGGAGCAGCCTCAGGCCTGGGGAGTATAGACGAATTACCGTCCCTAGATTCTGGGATGGCCGCACAGCCCGCACACCCCCGCAGTCGCCACTTGCACTAGCACAACACCCCTCATTGCCACCTGTGCAAATTCCACTCTGGTCAAGCTTTGTTCTGATTCTGGCTCATACGCATGACAGTCCCCCGACACTGAGGCCTGAGGTTCCCAGAGCCCAGATGCCTCTCGGGAGGCTAATCGTTGGCTTTGTTCATTTTATTTAGCTCAAGTCAGAGATGCCCCCGTGCCTGGAGTCAGGGAGGACGGTTGGGTATTCTCTGGTTGGTGGCCCCGCCCTCGGCACCCACCGTTCGTTTCTGCCTGTGGGTCATAATTCACACGTACCTGGGCACCCAGGAACCAGGAATACCTGTGTTGTAGTCATATGGGACAGGGAACATTCCCAGAACTCAGAAGGAAGGAGGAGGGAGGGAGTGAGGGAGGAGGAGGGAGGAGGGTGGGAGGGAGGGAGGAAGGCAGGGCAGCGAGTGTTCCATTCCACTGTATGGCTAAGTGCGTGACTTCCAAGATGCATGAGGGTTAATTGCTCAAGCACAAAAATTGTATTTTCATTCTCTTTATGGATGACTCTCTAAAACATATAACCACCCGCCTTAATAGGATGTACCAACCTTTCTCTTGGCTCAAGATCATCTTAAATGACACCTTTAACGGTGACCGACTCATACACCGCTATGTTGCTTCTTCGTGAAACATCCCCAGGCCACATGCTAGCCAACTTTTAAAGATTCTTCTTCAACACTCGGCTCCCTTGTCACAAGCCACACGACTTCTCTGAGTCTCGGTTTCTGCTCCTATAAATGTGGATCACAGTGTCTTACTTGGCTTGTGAGGCGGATGTACTGATTAGAAAAGCAATGTTACAGGAGCGCCTGGGTGGTGGCCAAGTTGATTAAGGGGCTGACTCTTGATTTCTGCTCACTTTTTTTTTAAGATTTCATTTATTTATCCATGAGAGACACACAGAGAGAGGAGAGAGAGAGGTAGACACAGGCAGAGGGAGAAGCAGGCTCCATGCAGGGAGCCCGACGTGGGACTCGATCCCGGGTCTCCAGGATCAGGCCCTGGGCTGAAGGTGGCGCTAAACCACTGAGCCACCCGATTTCTGCTCACTCTTGAGATCAAGCCCTGTGTTGGGCTCTGCACTGAGCGTGGGAGCTGCTTAAGATTCTCTCTCTCCCTCTCTCTCTGCCCCTCCCCCCATAAAAAAAAGATAAGTATATTAAGTGCCTAACTGTGCTCCTGTCACTAAATCCTAAAAGGTGTGGGACTGGCGGGGAGTGAGCAGAAGAAGCCTGAGTGCCTTGCAGAAGGTCGAGGAGACCCTGAGGGGAGTAGAGAAAGGGCCGTTGACCCCTCGGGGACTGGAAGCCGTCACCAAGTGGTGGCAGAAAGCTTGGCAAAGCTGGTGCCTGCAGTGGCGTGGGAAACAGACTGCAAGCGTGCTCGCGAGCGTGACGACACAGCTAAGGTGTTTTCGAGGCCGAGGGGGATGGCCCTGCTTATAATAAAATGGAAAAAGGAGTGACAGGAGCCAAGAGCAGACTCTCTGAGTTTCAAGTGGAATTGGGAGGAAATGGGAAAAGCCGGAACAGTCTGCAGCCAGCCAAGCTTTCTCCAAGTGACAAAGGGCCTGGAAGGAAGCAGCCCAGGTGCGACTGCAGGATCTCGGGGAAGACCCCAGGGGAAAATCGCAAGGTGCCTCCTCACCCCACAGACCAAGGCACTGTCACAGCCTCTGTCACAGCGCCGGCCTCGGGGCTTCTCCCGCCTCCCGTGGGCACCGGGAGGGCTCATCTCACGGAGCCCGTGCTGCTCGGTGAAGGCGGCCTCTGCCAAGGCCACACGCCAGGATCCAGGCGAGCCGTCCCGGAGGCAGAGCCACGTCCCCGTGAGGCAGAGCCATGGGGACCGTAAGCCGCAGCTGCCAGGGGGAGACAGGACGGAGGGAGGAACAGGGGGGCACGGGGTTCTTGGGGCAGCGAAACCATCGTGTTGGATGCTGTCGGGCCGATCCGATCCGTGTCACTACGCGTTTGTCCAAACCCAGGGAGTGTGCAACAGTAAGAGTGAACCCAGGTGCGAACTACAGACTTGGGTTAATGATCATGTATCGATATCGGCTCATCAGCGGGCGCCTGGGTGGCTCAGTCGGTGAGGCGTCTGCCTGCAGCTCCGGTCATGGTCCCAGGACCCTGAGATCAAGCCCCACGCCCTGCTCAGCGGTGGGGAGTCTGTTTCTCCGACTCCCTCGGCTGCCCCCCTCCGCTTTTGCTCGTTCTCTCTCCCTCTCTCTCAAATAAATAAAAATCTTAAGAAAAAAAAATTGGCTCCTGGGTTGTAACAAATGTACCACTCTAATGCAAGATGTTAGGAAGAGGGGATACTGGGGGGGGGGGGGGGCGGTGCACAGCTCTGTACCTTCTGCTCCACTTTTCTGTAATCCTAAAACTACTCTTTAAACACAAAGCCTATTAGTTTTCTTTTAAGATTTTATTTTTTTGACAGAGAAGAGAGACAGAACAGGAGCGGGGGAGGGGTGGAGGGAAAGGGAGAGGAAGTCTGTCTGCTGAGTGGGGAGCCTCATATGGGGCTCGACCCCCCTGGGACCCCTGGGATCGTGACTGGAGCTGAAGGCAGACACTTAACCGACCGAGTCACCCAGGCACCCCAGTCTATTCATGTTTTCTAAAAGTTTTGTGGGTGGGGTTTTTTTTGCAAGGAGTGGATTTTAAATTAATACATAGGCAGCCCCTGAGCTTTTAAAGGAATTAGGTTTGGACTAACTGGGATCAAGAGGAGGCAAAATGAAAAAGAGGCTTTTGGACTCTCAGCCTTTTAGAGGAAGAGGTGGGCTGAGAAAGCTATTCAGTTGCAAACTGTTTTCTTATGAAAGAGGAAGCATGACTCAGAGAACAGCCGCAGGCAGGACAGAGGACGTGAGGAGCACCCCCCTCCCCCAGACCCATCTGCAGCAGGTGGCCTCAAGGACTAGAGGAGATCCTGCACCTGGAGTCTGGGCCCAAAGCATGCGGACCAGACACGTTCAGGGGCTTGGGGGCGGGTGAGTGTGTTTTGCACGCCGGAGGCCTGTGAGTTGCTTCGGCCCAAGGACAGGCTGTGTCAGAGCGTATTTTCCAAAAAACGACCGCGGCGCCCTGTGCATCCCCTTCCACAGGGTGACCTTGGTGTTCCTCCCTGTGTCCTCCTCCCACTTTGAATGTGGGAGGGCTTGCGGTTTAACTGTAACCCTTAAACTTGAGTCGCTCCAGAGTTCTGCGCTGTGAGGACGCCGAGGCACACGGGAGCGTATCGGCTACCTGTCTACTGCCGCATAACAAATGGTCACAAACTTAGTGGCTTGAAATGATACGTGTACAACATCTCGCAGCTTCTGTGGGTCAGGAACACATGCGTGGCTTGGCCTGGGCTCTGGGCCGCAGAGGGGCTCACAGATGGCGCTCGAGGGACTGGCTGGGGCAGGTCTCATCTGAAGGCTCAACGAGGGAAGGGTCCACATCCAGGTCCGAGTGGCTGTGGGCTGAACCAGCTCCTGGGAGCCTCTTAGACTGAAGGCCTTATTTTTGCGCTGGCCAGAACCGAGCTCCTTGATGGGGGGCGGGGGGGACTCCCGACACAGCAACTCGCCTGCCACAGGAGGACAGTCTGCTGGGAAGCTGGCATCCGTGATCGCGTGATCTGATCGGACGTGGCCACCCTGAGTTCTGGGAGGGAGACGTCTTTGGGACCATCTTAGAAGCATCCTGCCCACAGGAGGCCGCAGGCGGAGATCTGGCTGGCAGTCCTGGGCTCTGGGTCTTCCCAGCCTTCACATGGTCCCCGTGCTGCGCCCCCACGTCGTCTGCAGACCTGAGACCTCCCGCTCCAGCCACCGCGCGTGCCAGCTGCCTCCATTTCCCAGCTCTGCTGCTCTGCCCACCGTGTCTTCTCTGTCTTCTGTCAACGTCTTGCTGGTCCCCCCCCCCGGTCGTCCCACCCCGGTTTCCAGGCCTGAGTGGTCAGCCTTGGCTCTGACAAGTCATCCAGGATGATGGATCGCTCCTGCCCTCCGTCCTGGGAGGGGCACAGTCACGCCAGCCATGTGGCTAACTTCGCTTCTTCGGCTCGGCTCAGCACATCTGCTGCTGACTGTTCTCCGACTCACGCTGTCCCTGAGCTCCAACTTGTCAGATGACTGAGGCCTGGCTGCGTGTGCAGAATTTACGGTAAAGGTGTGGCCACTCTGACACCTGCATGTGCAATGTGGGAGTGTACGCTGCTCCCACCTGTCCAGAAAGCACTTTGGCAAAATGTGTCAAAGGCTTAAAACGCTCGTGTGCTTTGTCCTCTTTAATTATGTTGTTTTTTTTCACTGGCTGATTCAACATATATTTCTTGGTTACTCATTATGGCCCCCTTCCCTCTAATGCTTATAGTCGGGTGAGGAAAACAGACATTAACCAAGCCAACATAGAAGAAGGTACGATGAGAGCGTACACTACAAGCGTCACCTCTGGTCTGGGGTCAGGGAGGGCTTCTTGTCGGAGGGGAGACGGGACTGAGGTCAGGAAGATGAGCAAGGAGTAACCAGGAGAAATGAGGGGAAGGAGACCACAGGCAGAGAAGAGCTTTGTGCAAAGGCCCTGTGGTGGAAGGCCTTGTGGTCCCTGCAAGGAACTGGAGGAGGACGCAGGAGGCTTAAACCCAGAGAAGCTGGAGAGATGGTGGAGGAGGCAGGCCTTACAGGCACATTGAAGACTTGGACTTTTGTCCTAAGAATGGGAGGTCATGGAAAGGTTCCAGGAGGGAGGAGTGGGCTGGCATGAGCAGACTGGACTGAAATGGCAGCTCTGGGTGGACTGCAAGTGGCAAGAGGGGGCCAGAGTCCAGCAGGAGCCTAAGTCAGTGCTCTGGGTGGGGATGAGGATGGGTGGCCGGCGGGGGGACAGAGAGACACAGAGAGAGAAATTGCAGAGCCCCGGAGGTAAAGTCACTGGGCCTGGGGATGGGCTGCCTCAGGGATGGCTGGGAGAGAGGACAGAGGACAGAGGACATGCTGGGCTTGGGGCACGTGGTGTGGGGGGCTTCCAAGCATCCAAGGGGAGCCATCAGCTGGGCCGTGGCCTCCATGCTTGAGCGTCAGAGGCGGGCCTTGGCTGTCCATCCCTCCCTCTGGGCAGACAGACCCACCGACAACGGGTGCAGGGCACTAAAGCAAGTGCCCAATGACAACTTTAGAGTTCAAGAAGTACCAGCCCCCTTGTTTGGTGGAAGAGTTCGCATAGCTCTGGCAAGTGCCAAAGGAAGACTCCAGAAAAGTTTCGGAATGAGACACGGTGCACGCCGTGAATGTGCTACATGCCACTGACGTGCTCGCCATAAATGGTTATTTTTATTTTATGTGATTTTCACCTCGAGAGGTTATTTTTAAAGAATGAAGGTGGCAGGCTGGCTCTGTCGGCGAAGCGTGCGACTCTGGATCTCAGGGTCGTGCGTTCGAGCCCCGCGTTGGGTGTAGAATTTACTTAAAAACAGGAGAAGTCTGCAAGGTCCGTATGTGCACGGAGATCTTGTCTAGAAAACAGACACATGATGCGTGTAGTAAAAGAAACACGTTAAAATACGGGCAGGTGGCACCAGAGGCCACAGGCTGTGCCCGCCCGTCGTGGGATTGTGCGTGACTTTCTTCTTTGTACTTTTCTGTGTTTTCTATGGTCAACGCGTATCGCTCTCATGATCTGAAAAAAACAGCGATCCATGCTGCGTATACACATACGGACTCATATCAGTGGATTATTTGTGTGCATAGACACTTTTTTGAGGTCGACGTTGGTATACTTTGACCTTCAGATCGTTTACAATCAAACTCCTTGTTATTAGGACCTAAAGCGAGGTTTTTCCCCCACCTTGGGGCAGCGTGGCCTGCCGACTTTCAAAGGGTGGTTAAGCATCATTTCAGTGGGTGGCTTTCCCGTGAGACCATTATCCAGAATATGGGCCACGGGGCCCGAGGTCGCAGGGGCTCACCTGCTAGGATTCTCCTCCGCACCCCGACAAGCAGGGCTGGGCCCCCAGGTCCTGAGAATCTGCATCTTAAAATTTGCATTTAATTGATTTTATTGGATTTCTTCCAGGTCAGGCCTCAAACGGCAGCGGGGGCCTCCGTTGGGGGGAGATCCGTCCTGGACTCATGCTGAGTGCTTCCTCCCAGACAGCGCTTCCCTCCCTCCGCAGCAGCCTGAGGAAGTGGTGGCCCTTCTGGAAGATTCTCCTGGACACCACGGATCCAAGCGATCCACATCCCCCACCTCCTTAGGGAACCGTTCTCAGGGCACCCAGGAGCAGTCACTGCCTGTCTCCGGGACACATTCCCAGATGATCATAGGTTTCCTCGTCATACAGAGAAGGGCTCTGAGGTCACAAAGTGTCCCCACTTACATCAAACCATACTAACTGGGCAGCATCTTGCTGTAGGGCTTCTCAGAGCCTTTAACGTGCTTGTGGATGCTGTGAGTCTCCAACAAGAGTTAGAGTACACAGCCTTCCCCAAACCCACGACACCAGAACTCTTCCGTTACAGGTCCCTGCGGTTCCATGGGACACTCTCTGGGAAAGGGCGCTTGTAGGAGGCGGGAGGTCGTGGGGGCGGGAAGTGGGCTCGGCTCCAACATCAGCTGCAAATGAAGGCTCCTCCGACCCTGGGCCGGCTCTCCTTTGCCCTTGCCTCTTCCCAGCCGGCCTTGCCCACTCTTCCTCTCCCCTCCGCTGCCCTCCTGCAGGAGGAGCCAGGACGAGCTTTCTGATGGGAAAACCCGGGGCTGGCATCCTCACTGACGCTGCACCCGTGCTTTTCGCTCAGGGGTAGCTGGGAATCCCCAGCCACACAGATCGAAAAGCCCAAGGCAAGGTCCCGACTGCAGCTCAGCCCTGACTCCCCAGGAGTCCATCCCACCTCCCCGCCTCTGCTCAGACCACCCTGTGCTCCCAGCAGACCCTCCAGCCTGGGAACCATGGGAGCTCCCCCCCTCCTCCTCCCCTTCCTCCCCTCCCCTTCCTCCCTCCTCCTCCTCTGGGGCTTCTCTTCCCACAGGGGAGCTTCCTCTGACTTTCTTTGTGGGGAGAAGCCAGATTCATCTCTGTCCACTGGCACCTCCAAAGGAGCCTTCAGAGCTCCCCCACCGCCCGGCACCCCCAGGCACACCCACCCCCCCCCCGCCAGTCCCATTCCATCAGGAGGTCTGGCTGTGGAGGTTTCCAGAGCACTCCCTGGGCCTGAACCGTTGGTCTGGTGGAGGGAGACCCGAGGTCTGGGTTAACACCCCAGAGCCGTTAGGTATCGGCCCAATGGAGCTTCTGCATGATCCTAAATATCTGTGCCTCAGTTTCCTCAGCTGCCCTGGGCTGTTGTGCGGTTGGGGGACTGTATGCAGTGCTCCCACATCCCCAGGCAGAGGGTGAGTGAGAGTGGAGGCGGCCCCCCCACCCCACCACAGTGCCTGGTGCAGAGGCGCTCCATACACTTCCGCCACTGGAGTGCAAGGCGGCCTGTGGGGACGGCCTGCTGGAACCGGAGCCCCACGCCGGACGCGCCAAGCTGAGAAAAGCCAGGTGTCTCCACTTCCCCTAAGGGCCATCATGTTACAGTTCTCCAGAGAAAGTGAATCTTAAAATTAGCTTTCATTAAAAGCATAAATAAATACGGGGTCTGCCAGGGGCTGGGGCTGCAGGTCCCATGGGTCACGGGGTGGGGGGGCACCCTCTCGCTCTCTGGGCACACTCCGCTCAGCCCTCGGCGAAGTTGCAGGACCAAACACAGAATGCCCAGTTAGACTTGAACTTCAGGTAAGCAGCAAATAATTTTTGCAGTATGAGATGTCCCACATAGTATTTAAGACATAAACATATACTTTAAAAAATTATTGTTTATCTGAAATTAGCATGTAACTGGGCATTCTGTATTTTTACTTGCTAAATCTGGAAACTCTGGCCTCGGTCCCCGGACCCAGGCTGGTAGTCCTGGAGAGGAGCTGTGACTGTCCCCCAGTTGGGGTTCCCAGACACCAGACTGGGGCCTGGGGCTGGCCCATGACAAGTCCACCAGTTAGAAGCAAAATGAGACAAGTGAGAACAATGCAAAGAGGTGAGTTTCTTGGGTTGTTTGTGTTTGCTTTTCTTCTTTTATAAGAGCCTAAGATGTTCAAAGACTGGTCTTTCTTCCGAAATTTTCCTTTCCTGTGTAAATGCCACCACCCACCCACCGTCCTCTCCCCGCCGGCCACCAGTAACGGCATGGGCCTCTCAGAGCTGTTCCCTGGACGTGGGACCGTGAGGCCTGGCTGAGTCGTCCCCGTCATGTCTCTTCCTAGCTGGGAACCTTGGAAAAAGCACTTAACCTCTCTGCTCTTTCACTTCCTTACCCATGGAATGGGGATCATGACCTCCCCAAGGCCACAGGCTTGCTCAGGACTGGATGGAGGCCACCCTGGTACGTCCATGTGCAGAAGCTCGTCACGTGGCCCACTGAGGATGTGTGCCCTTTGCCGTGTCATACTGTAATTCAATAAAATAGTTTATAAAAAAAGTTAAGTTCAATGAGCAAAGAGGCTTCTAATAGAAACTTACACCATTTATCTTTCAAGGAGATATTATTACCTCCAATTTTTAAATGGGATCGCTAATTTATTACCCATTGCCTGCATGCAGCTGGCAGAGGCTTGCCACTATGGAGGAGAAAAAAAAAAGTGTAGCTGAGCTCACATTTGGGTCAGCTTGATGAGGTTTCATTTTTAAAAGTTAACCTTCAAACCTATTACATTCCAGGAAACTGAAAATTTATACTGGTTTTCTATTTTTAATGGATTTATAATAAAAGGAAATATTTCAAGCTTAAAAAAATAGATGGCACTTTAAGTTCATTTTCCAAGTCGTCTCATATAGCAAAGGCAGATAAACTATAAAAAGAGAAACTTAAAAGACATAATCTGGAAGAAAAATTCAGATCCCTGTCTCCATGTAACAGGCACCGAAAGGAGGCACGGGCTGGAGTCACGCTGTGCGAGGGCCAGGGCAGGGCTCCCAGCCACGTGCCTGGAGAAGGGGAAGAGACCAGCCATAGTTTCTGAGCCATGGGACCCAGGGGCTCAGCAGCTGGGTGCCCAACATCCCCCCAGGAGATGGACACTCCGAGCCAGCAACAAATGGCTTCGTTGTTCCACATTGGGTCCCCCAGGAGGCCAGGTGGAGGCAGCTGGACAATCAGGGTAGACGGACAGGGGGAGAGATTGGGGAGACAGAAACATCGACTCAAGACGAAGCTACAAACCTGATCCCCAAAACCTGGGCAAAGCTAATGCCGATAAAGACAAGATCAACCATGGAGATGCGAAATAGCTCCTGGTGACGTGGAAATAATAGAGAAATCTGAAAATGATTTTCACACATTTTATTGATTGGTTGATTGAGAAGGTGAGGGCATGTGAATGAGGGGGGGAGCACAGGGAGAGGGAGAGAATCACATGCAGACTCCACGCTCAGCAAGGAGCCCAGTGACCCTGAGATCATGACCTGAGCGGAAATCAAATCAGATGCTTAACCGACTGAGCCACCCAGGCACCCCTGAAAATTATTTTCAAATAAAAGTGTTTAGGAACATCATAGAAAATTTTAAAATGATGAAAGCAAAACCAGCTTGAATGAAACAAAACTGAATGGTCATGATAAAGAATCAACTGGCAAAAAAATAAAAATAAAAAAAAAATAAAATAAATTAAAAGAAAAAGAATCAACTGGCAAAACTGAAAGTGAGAAGCATGATTGTTGAACGTTAATGCTCGACAGATAGAATAGGTGTTGTTGGACGCACTGAGGAATGAGGGAGTTGGCAGGTATCACTGAGGATGTGGCCCAGAAATAAACAAATGAAGCAGATAAGGACAAGAAGTTACAGGTAAGAAATGCAGAGAGTGGATCAAGAAGTTCCAGAATATGTCTCACAGTGGCTTCAGAAGAAAATAGAAGGAATGATCCAAAAAATAATGTTCTAACACAAAATTGCTGAAAGCTTTCAAAAACTAAAAAGGAAATGTGCGGTGCCAGAGAAATAAACACCAGTTCATAATTAGAGACTTCATAGCAAACCTGCAGCACATCTGAGGACACAGAGAAAAGTCTGAAATGCGATCAGAGACCAAAAGATTATCTACAGAGAGGGGCACCCAGGTGGCTCAGGGGTCCCGGGATCGAGTCCCACGTCGGGCTCCCCGCATGGGGCCTACTTCTCCCTCTGCCGGCGTCTCTGCCTCTCTCTCTCTCTGTGTCTCTCATGAATAAATAAATAAAATCTAAAAAAAGATTATCTACAGAGAAATGAGAATTCAGCGGGTTTCTTGTCATCTGGAGCAATCCGCCCAAGGGCTGAAGGAACCCAGCTGCCATCCTAGGACTCTAGAGCCAGCTAAGCTATTACTCAACAGTGAGAACAAAGCACATTTCCAACATGCAAAGTCTAAGAAAGAGTTCTCTTCCCACAAACCATCCCTGAAAATTTACCAAAGGGTGAATTTGAGCAAGAAGGAAAGTCAAGCCGGGAGGGAAGAGAAGGCTGCAAGAAACAAGGGTGAACACAGAACTATGTGGTTAATTTAGTTATTATTGATAATGAACGTAAAGTAACTGATGCCACGTGTTGCAAAGAGTGACACTGAGATTCTGGAAGAACAAAGCCTGGGGGGGGGAGGGGTGCGGATTATGTTCAGTGGGAAGTTCAAGCTCCCAAAGGAGGAGAGACATACAGAGTAACTTTCAACTGTTATAAAAATATATAGCTAAATACTTATATTTAAATATATAAATATCTCAATTTAAAATATTTAAATTTAAGTGTTAAATATCCAAAGGGTGCCTCCTGCAGCTTCTCAACCAACAGAGAAAGATAAACAGAATGGTGATGGGGCGCTTGGATGGGTCAGTCCGAGGAGCCTGAGATTCTTTTTTTTTTTTAATTTATTTTTATTTATTTATGATAGACATAGAGAGAGAGAGAGAGAGAGAGAGAGAGAGAGAGGCAGAGACACAGGCAGAGGAGAGGGAGAAGCAGGAGCCTGAGACTCTTGATCTCAGTCAGGGTTGTGAGTTCGAGCCTTATGTTGGGTGTAGAGTTGATTTAAAAATAAAATCCCAGGGCCGCCTGGGTGGCTCAGTGGTGGAGCATCTCCCTTGGGCTCAGGTCATGATCTCTGGGTCCTGGGACTGAGCCCCAAATTGAGCTCCCTGCTCAGCGGGGAGTCTGCTTCTCCCTCTCCCTCTGCTGCTCCCCCTGCTTGTGCTCTCTCTCTCTAAGAATAAATAAAATCTTTTTTAAAAAATAAAAATTAATTAAAAAATAAAATATTAAAAAAAAAAGAATTTGAAAACCCTTCAGAAAAAAGGAAGGGGAGACAGGGAGACATGGTAAATAAAACCATAAAATTGAATGACAGAGGAAAGTCCAACTAAGCCAGTTATGTAGAATGATGTGAACAGGAAGGTCAGCACACGCAACTGTAGGTACTGCTTACAGATATTTATACAGGTAAGAAAAGCATAAAATGCAAAGACGTTAGAAATCAGGTTTGGAGAAGGAGGAAGAATGGGGTCCCATGGGGGTACAAAGTGACCTTCAATTTTATGTGTGACATTGTGTTGTTAACATTTATTGGGAGGGCATTTTTTTTTAATTTTTTTAAAATTTATTTATGATAGTCACAGAGAGAGAGAGAGAGAGAGAGAGAGGCAGAGACATAGGCAGAGGGAGAAGCAGGCTCCATGCACCGGGAGCCCGATGTGGGATTCGATCCCGGGTCTCCAGGATCACGCCCTGGGCCAAAGGCAGGCGCCAAACCGCTGCGCCACCCAGGGATCCCTGGGAGGGCATTTATATGTGATTCAGGAATCATAAATCACATATGGCGGGACGCTCACCTTTGCTAGCACCAGGCAATATCAACAGGTGTTTGTTGTATGGGTTCTCCATTTTTCTGATGCTTGAGACACTTTTTTTATTTTTTTTTTATGATAGTCACACACAGAGAGAGAGAGAGGCAGAGACACAGGCAGAGGGAGAAGCAGGATCCATGCACTGGGAGCCTGACGTGGGACTCTATCCCGGGTCTCCAGGATCACACCCTGCGCCAAAGGCAGGCGCTAAACCAGGGATCCCCGAGACACTTTTTTTTTTAAAGAGTTATTTATTTAAAGAGAGAGAGTGAGTAGGAGGGGCAGAGTGAGAGGGAGAGAAATCCTTAAGCCGACTCCTCGCTGAGCAGGGAGCCCCATGCAGGGCTCCATCCCATGACCCCGGGATCATGACCTGAGCTGAAATCAAGAGTCGGATGCTTAATCGACTGAGCCACCCAGGTGCCCTGAAATATTTCATCATTTCAGCATGCATTCAGGGGTCCCAAAATACACCCTTTTCCCGGAGTCCTACCTGTGCAGTTCAGTGACCCCGACCCGACAGGCTCCAGGCTGGGGCCCGAGGGCCAGCGTCCTTCCTGTCCTCCCATCAGGTGAGCAAGAGCCGGGAAGATGGACTTGGGAACATACACAGGAAGCCCACCTTTAAAAGGACCACAGAGACAGACCCCGCAGGACACCCCTTCTCTGAGGTCCCTAGAGCAGCGGGATTCCTTGATGGGGCAGGGGCTGGCGAGTTAGTGGTTCAGGGGCTCAGCGATTCAGTTCTGCAAGATGGAAGAGCTCTGGAGACGGATGGTGGTGAGGGCTGCACAACAGTGACAGTGGACCTAAGGCCCCTAACAGCACGCTGGAAAGCGGCTAAGGTGGCAAACTTGGTGTGTATTTTACCACAATTAAAAAAAAAAAAAAGGACAATTCATTGCCCACCCCTCTGAGCACTGGGAGCTGCCAAGCACCGTCCTCATCCTCACACCTGCGGCCCCCAGGACGCCCTGCAAACTCGCCTTCTGGACAGAAAGGTGGTCGTGGCAGCTGTCCTCGGGTCGCTTTCGTAAACGCAACGTTACGTGAGCTGAGATCAGCTCTCCGGGCCCCTGGCTTTCCGTGCGCTCCCCAGGTTACTCCATGCGGCCCCTTCCAGCACCCGGACAAACATGGGACCCCCATGAGGGACCGACCCAGGCAGTCCTGTCACTGCTACATCGCCTTATGATCCCCCACGGCGGACCGGTCCCTAGCTCACGGGAACGCCCACAGCCCCAGGGACCAGCGGGCTGCCCAGGGCCCCTGCGTGGGGAGGATTTTCCAAGACTTTAATTTACACACGTTCTCCCTCTAGTTCCCCAAACCCCGATCCTAAGGTGTCAGGATTTCGGGGCAGGGTGTGAAGCAGACGTTGATGGAAAACAGTGTTCCCTCCTGCCTTTCAGGAAGAGTTCTGCTGGCTGCGTGGGGGTGCGGGGTGCAGGAGGGAGGGGTGCCTTGAGAGAGAGCGAGAGGGGTTCTCTGTGTGCAGACAAGAGGACAGAGGTCGGTGGGAGGTTAGCAGGGGCTGGCCCCACACACTGGAGGGAACAGCTCTAGGGCACCCTGGGGAGGTGGCCTGGGGTGCATGGGGATCCCCGTGCTCCGGTGAGGGCATCTCAGGGGGACCCAGGCAGAGCAGTGACCAGGGGCCTACGAGGGAGGCCTGGAGCCTCGGCCCAACCCACGGTGGCCATGACCGTAAGGGGAGGGTGTGGGAAGAGCAGGAATCCCAAATCACAGTCTCCTGTCGAAGCTGGGGGCTTGGGGGCAGCTCTGCGGGCACTGAGGCCGTGGGCTTGCTCTGGGCCTCCTGCCTTTGCGGACTGAGGTTCAGCTCGCTCCCCCACCCCCAGAGGCAATGTCCACATGAGCTAAATACTCCCCCAAACCCAGGATGCCCACCTTCTTGCTGTGGCCTGGCCGCCGGCCTGGGGGAGCTGATCACTGGGCTGGGGTTGCTCCGGGGCAGAGCTGAGTGTGGCAAGTGAAGGAGAGCACCCCCCCCCAGGCCCCTGCAAGGTGCCCAGGCAGCCCGGGGGCTCCTGGGAAGGCAGCTCCTCGCTGACCCCTGAGCTCAGAGGGGCTGCCGAACCTCTGCATCTCAGTTCTTCATCTGTCGGGTGGGATGACAATACCTGCCTGGCAAGGTGGTGCCGAGGACTGAGAAAGGACCCAGCACCAGGCCTGCTGCTTTCTGGGGACACCTTCCCACCTGGCAGCACAACTGCACACCACCCGCCTCGGGTCAGGAGCCCCCAGCGGGGCAGAGAGGAGTCGAGGGCCCCTTTCCTGGGGTGTCGGGTGTGGCAGGGGCAGGCCCCGGACTTTTCCAAGTAGGAGATGGTTTGGACGGGTGCCTTTCAGGAAGGACCACGCCAAGGTCAGGAAACAGCTGGGGGTGGGCAAAGGGGGCTGTTCCAGGAAATGAAACTGGGAAGAAGTGGTAATGGGATGCAGAGGTAGAGATAGAGGAGGGGATGGAGATGGAGGGGATGGGGACAGGAGTGAGGGAGGTGATGCCAAGGGAGGCAATGGGGACAGTGGGGAGAAGGGTAGAGGTGGTGGGGATGGGGGAGGTGATGAGGATGGAGGGGATGAGGATGGAGGGGATGGGGAGGGGAGGGGGACAGAGAGGAGATAGGGATGGGAGGGGTGGGGATGGGAGATAGGAGAGGTAGGGTACTGGAGGGAAGGCAGCTGGGCGGCCTCTTCCACAGGCTGGAGTTCAGGGTGAGCCGTGAGCGTGACCAGCCTCCTGCAGGGCCCAGCTCAGCGGGTCATTTCTCGATTTCTCTGCGGCTCAGGCGCCCCCACCGCCCTGGAACACCCCGGGCAGGCCCCCAACGCCACGTGTCCTCAGCACTAAGAACCACCTCACCTTTGCTCGGCTCCACTCACCGTCACAGATTAAAAGAGCCAGACTGGGGGGATCCCTGGGTGGCGCAGCGGTTTGGCACCTGCCTTTGGCCCAGGGTGTGATCCTGGAGACCCGGGATCGAATCCCACGTCGGGCTCCCGGTGCATGGAGCCTGCTTCTCCCTCTGCCTGTGTCTCTGCCTCTCTCTCTCTCTCTCTGTGACTATCATAAATTAAAAAAAAAAAAAAAAAAAAAGAGCCAGACTGGTCTAAACCTACACGTCATGTCACGCCCATTCCAGGCTGCGGGGCCCTCACTCCTGTCCACGCCGCGTCCCCCCACCTCACCTCCAGATTCTAGCTCCGTCTCCAGCCTGCCCTGTGTGCTTTCCATGCACTGATTCATTGCAGCCCCATCACGGTCCCGTTCACAGAGACGTGAAGTCGCTGGTCGAGGGTCCCACGGCGGCGCGGAGGTCCAGCCTGCATGGGCCCCAGGCAGCACACCTCGGGCTCTCCCACAGTGCTCTGCGGGGCTGCTCGGCCACTTTGTGGCAAGTCCTGCATGGGTACGTCCAGTCCAGCGCCCTCTCTGAAATGTGGAGGCTTCACCCCAAAGCCCAGAGCATCAGGAGAGCCCGTTGCACAGGCTGGGACCTAGTGAGGGGAGCCCGGCGGCTCCTGACGCGGGGGGTGGGGGTGAGGGAACTCAGGCGTGGGAGCCCACCCGGGGGCCCCGTGCGGGCAGCGTGCTGACCGGTCTAGCCAGCCAGCGGTGACTCAGCCTCGGAAATGACAGGCTTCTGGGGAATGGGGGGTGCCTGTCGGGGGAGGCGGCCCACGCTCAGGGAAGCAGAGCAGGGCAGAGCTGGCCACAGGGCCGGAGGCCTGGGGAGCCATATGTGGGCCCAGCGGGGGAGACTCGGAGGGGGTGGGGGTGCCTGCCCTCGGGGCACCACAGTGGACCAGCCCTCCCGGCCCAGCTGGGCGCCGACTGACAGTGAGACGGGCCGTGTCCAAACCCCCCAGGTCCATGACCTGCCGTCGCCCGGGGTCCGGGCCCGCAGACTCACCTGCACCCCCCATCCTACTCCCGCCTTCCTCGCGGCACAGAGCTGGGCACAGAGAGGCACTTTCTAGGGAAAGAAATGGAATAGAAAGGAAGAGAATTGGCCTCTTGCAGACGGTCTCCCCCTCTCCTTGCTCCCATCCCGGGAACGTCGCCCTGGGAGCCGCACGGGGGCCCCATCCAGGCGCTTACACGCGGGTCGGGGGTGGGGCGAGGAGCGGGGGCCTGCTGGGTTCTGGAAGACAGCAGCCATCTCCTCCGGAACCGGGACCAGAGCTCCGAATGCCCGGGCCTCGAGCTTACGGCCCAGGGGACACCGGCCCAGGACGCCCAGAGCCCTCCGGGGGTGCGCGGCCCCCAGGTCACCAGGATGGGCCCCGGGGCAGCAGGGAGCGGCCGTCTGGGCGGGAGGAAGGAGCTTCCATCCAGGGGGGCCACTCGAGAGGCGGGCACACCCACCCCTACACACCCCTCCATCCCATGGCGACCGTCAGCTGGGGGCGGCCGTGGCCCCGCCGTGGGGCCTGTTTTCCAGGCGCCTCTCCCGGTCCGTCTAGGCCCCGAAGCTGGGCAGCGGGTGGCGGTCTGTCCCCAGGCCAGCAGCTCTCAGCGGAGGGCAGATGCGCAGCGCTCCCTCGGACGCTGTGGCGGGGCCGGTGTAGCCGCTCCTGGCAGCCGGGCTGGGGGCTGTGACAGAGGCTGGCCCTGCCGTCCAGCCCGGAGCTCAGGGCTCCAGCACCAGGCGCTTACTCTGCTTTTCACAGAGCAAGGTCTTCCCTGGCCCAGGGTCCTGCGTCCACCACCTTCCTTCAAACAGACACTCCGTCACATACGGGGAGACTTCCAGTCTGGACAAGACGGTGTAGACTCGTCTCCTCCCGCCCCTCTCCGCTAAGTATGGCTACACACCCCGGAATGATGCAAGAGACAACCCAAAGGGGATTCTGAAGAGCAGAGGGAGGAGGCGAACCGGTTGGGACCCCAAGAGTCAGGAACAATTCACCGCAAAGTACTGTAGGCCCCCCTGCACCCCCCATGCCCCAGACCAGGGCACGCACTTCCCAAGCCCCGACCCGGCACAGAAGGCAGCCAAGTTGGCTCCTTCTCTCCTGGACCGAGCGAGAGGCTCCCAGAACACCAGGCCTGCCAGGCAGAACCAGCAAGGGGATGGACTGGGGGCCCCGACAGTGAGTGGCCAGGCAAGTGCTCCCCTTACTCACCCACAGACACTGCCGGGCAAGGGACAGCCCACTGCAAGAGGCACAGGTCAGGGAGGGCTCTCGGCCCCAGCCAGCCAGCTGGGGTCCCCTCCCACCTAAGGGTCTGGGCGCCCCACCCTCTGCACCACCCTCCCGGCCACCCCCCGACTGGGCTCCGGGTGCCCTGCCCTCTGCACCCCTCCCCGGCTGCCCCAGACTGGACCACGGGTGCCCTGCCCTCTGCATCCCCCCTGGCCACCCCCCGACTGGGCCCTGGGCACCCTGCCCTCTGCACCCCCCACCAACCGCCCCCCAACTGGGCCCTGGGTGCCCTGCCCTCTGCCCCCTGGCCGCCCCATGACTGGGCCCCAAGTGCCCTGCCCTGTGCACCCCACACTGGCCGCCCCCTGAATGGGCCCCGGGCGCCCTGCGCTCTGCCCCCCTTCACCCCCTGACCAGGCCCGGGGGCCCCAGGCGGTGGGGCATCGGAGGCTCACAATCAAGCCAGGCTGGGCCGCGGCCCACAAAGGCGCTGAGGGAATCAGCCGTCCGCTGCAGGCCTCGCACTCCCAGAAATCTCCTCCAGGGACGAAGAGAAATAAAGACGTCCTCTGACGGAGGGAAACGAGAGGCACTCGTGCCAGCAGACCTATCCTTCTAGAATGGCCACAGGAAGTCTTCAAGCAGAAGGGAAATGATCAAAGAAGCACCTGGAGCATCGGGAGGAGTGGGGGTGACGGGAGCACGACCGTGCTGCCCACAGCAGACCTTCCTCCGCGTGGGTGTCCTGAATCCTCCGCGGCGAGGCCAAGGTGACAGCCGTCTGATCCTGCCGACACTTAACGGGGGGACCACAGGGGCCCGTGGGTGAAGGTGTGCGAGCTCCCCACGTCCGCCGGAACTGCGACGCTCAGGCCAGCATGTCGTGATGCGCGGCGTGTGGCAGTAGCCAGGTGTGTGTGCGGAAGTTCTCAGAAACCCCAGAGAGAAATCAAGACGGGGCCCTAGAATACTGCGACGGTGGGCAAGGGGAGAAGCAGGGCAAGGAGAAGCCGGCACGAAGGTCCCTCGCTCGCTAGGAGGGCGGCCTTAAGCCTTCGGTGTCCACGCGGTCCCGATAGGCTCACGGAAGGCGACACGGCCCCGGTAGGAGGACGCAGGCCCCAGCCGGAGGCTGCTCACAAACCTCACTTCATCTTTTAAAAAATTGTATTTCACTTCAGTGAACTAACATAGAGCGTCGTACTGGTTTCAGAGGTAGAGGTCGGGGTGCCCAGTCACATCGAACACCCAGCGCCCCTTTCGTCACGGGGCCTCCTTGACGCCCGTCGCCCAGCGACCCCGTCCCCACCCCCAGCGACCCTCCACAAAACTCACTTCAAACCCAGCCACACCGGTGAACTGGAAACAGGATGAATGGAAAAAAGACACGCCACGCCGACGATTTTCCTTTTTAAAGCACGAGTGGCCACACGACTACGAAATTAAGTGGGCTTCAGAGCAGAGGAAACGATTAGGGACAAAGGGGGACGTTTACATGATGATAAAGAGATAGATTTGCAAATTTGCCAGAGACATGGAAATCCCAAATCCGAGTGTGCACACCGAGCATCAGAGCCTCAAAGTGCACGAAGCAGCGGAGCTGAAGGGACAAATGGACCCACAGATACATCTGGGCTCCCGGCACAGCTGGAGAGGGGGACGGACAAGCCCCGGGGATATGAGGTTCTGATACCCGATCCACCCCCAGGATCCCCCTCGGGATCCACCCCTGGGACCCCCCTTGATCTCACCCCCGAGGTCCCCCCCGGGGTCCCCCCCCGGGATCCCTCCCCCCGGGGATCCCACCTCGGGATCCCATCCCCAGGATTTCCCCCAGGAACCCCCTCCCGGGGATCTCACCCCCAGATACAGAAGACCCCACCCGCCGGGAGAAGACTCATGTTTATCAGGTGCCCAGGGAACACCGACCAAGAGCCGCCGGGCCTGAGGCTCCAGATAAACCTCCGCACGCCCCTGACGCCTGACACCCGCAGAACCCGTCCTCTGACCTCCTCTGACCGTAACAGGGTCAAACGACAAACCAACCACAGAGAGACAACGGGAAAGTCTCTAAACACCTGGAAACTAAACAACCCACTTCTAAGTGACCCCCAAGTCAAAGAGGAAGACTCGAAGGAAATGTAAATGCTGAGCCGAGTGAAAATAAATATACAACGTGCGGGAGTACGTGGGGCGCGGCTGGAGCAGCGTCCAGCGGGAACCGGGCGGCACCCCGGGCGGCACCCCACGCACACATGAAGGAGGCGTCATGTCAGGTAGAGACGCAGGCGGATGTGGCACGGGGTGCAGAGGTGACAGCGGTGACGGCCTCGCTGCCCCGGGGACTTACAGCCCAGGCGGACAGAGGCAGGGACGGAGAGACCACACGTGCGGTGCAGTCAGGGGCTTCCGTCGGGGGGTAACGGGGTGCCAGGAGAGCAGAGGCAGCACTGAATCCAGGCTGGGGGAACCAAGGAAGGCTTCTCGGAGGAGGTGATACTGAGCTGAGTCCTGGCAGCCGAGGTAAGAGCCTCACCTGCGCTCAGGGAGGGCCACCCGGTGTGCTGAGGGGGAGAATGGGGCCCAGGAGGGCACGGTCGGCAGGGCCAGGGCCAGAGGGGTCTTCTGAGACCCGGGGAGGTGTTTGGACTCGATCCTAAGGTGACTGTGTTTGCAAATATTTCCTCCCTTTCACTTTGCAGTGGAGGCCCAGGTGGGAACAGGATTGGGGCTTAGGTGTGGCCCCCCGGAGAATCTCCCTATTTTAAGGTGAGCTGCCTGGGGACCCCGAGGACATCCGTGACCCTGTCAGAGCAGTGTCTAGACTGGCATTTGGGTGAACAACTGGGAGCAGGTGACAGCACACGGGCTGGGCGTCGGGATGCGATTCTGGCCACGCACTGCGTTGAGGAGGCCGATGTCACGTAGCCAAGGGCTAAGACGACAGCAGCAAGGAGGCTGTTTCTCAGGACTGGCCCGGGACGGGCCAGTCCCAAAGCCCTGGAGGGGGCGCTGGAGACTGAGTCAGATGGGGACCCCTGGGCTCTGGGGGCGGGAGGGGAGCGTGAGGCCTGGAAGCCACCTGGGAGCCCGGCGCCTGGGCGTGGGGTCCTGCCCCCACGCTGCTCAGAGCCCAGCTCAGCATCTTCCTGGGAGGAGCACTTCTGGGGGAGTCCAAGCAAACGCAGTAAGAGATGGGCTTCTGGGACACCCTCTGACCTTGCTCCTTCATCGCTCTCTGACCCTCATAATTAAATTTAAAATATGCGGTTAAAGGTTTGGGGCACTACAGAGGGCAGGTGAACAAGACGCAAGCGACTCCTTGGGGAGTTCACAGTGGGTGGGGGAGGTAAACCCCGGCCAGGTAAGCAACCTGGTGAGAACTAAAATGGGGAATACAGGCTGCCAGCTGAGCACAGAGCGGGAGCAGCCACCCTAATGTGGAGGGGTCACGGAAGGCTTCCTGGGGGAGGGGGCATCTAAGGCAGCCATCGGTGACCGGAGCCAACCAGCTTGGGCCTGAATCCCAGGCCCTCCACCGACTGGCTCCACCTCTCCGGGCCTCAGTTCCCATCTTTGAGCTGGAGAAGGAACAGCCCTTCCTTGGGGGGTTCCCAGGATGTCCCAGGCCCAGGGGGGAGGGCGAGGGGTTGCCCGCCCCCCTCAGGCCAGGTCTGGGCCGGCCCGTGGCCTGCGTCCCAGCAGGTGGCGCTGTGGCCCACGGGACCGCGGCCGGGCAGCTCCTGGAGGGTGGAGCTGGAGCCCTCAGAGGAGGCGGGGACAGGGGACAGGGGTGGGGACACACATGCACACACTGCATGCACATGCCCGCACACGTACAAACACACACCACACCCCTGACCGAAGGCTGCCGGTGGCAGCAGGGAAGCTGGGGGGCGGGAAGCGAGGTGACCGCGTGGGCAGGTGCACTGCGGCTGGTCCCACACCGGGCACACAGGGAGGCAAGGACAGCACAGCAGGGGCGGGATACGGGAGCCTGGGACAGTCAGCGCCCTGGAGGTCCCTTCCATCCCCGATCTGCTTGGGGGCTGCAACCTTGGCCTCTGCTGACAGGGAGCACTAGGCGCGTCCCCCAGGCCACCCTGGGGTCCTGCCCGGGCCCTGGGCCATCCGTGGCGCCCTTCGGGCCAGAGCCTCACTCGCGGTGCGGTCTCCGGGCTCCCGGGGCCATGGGCGCCCTCACCGCCGCCCCCCCTTCCCGCCCCGACCACGACGTCTAAGTGCCTGCAGGATCTCCCTGGACCCCGAAGGCATCTTGCACCAGCCGCGCCCAGATGCAGTAGGTGCCCAGCGTGTGTGGAGTGGGGTGAGGACCTGCACCCGGGGCCCCCAGGCCGCCTCACACCGGAGCTCCACCCGCACCGGCCGCCGCAGCCCACAGCTCATGGCTCGCGTGGGCACGGAGAAGCTGCCCCTGGGGCTCCCGGCCGTCCCCCCCGGCACACCGTCCCATGCACCCTGAGAACAGCCCTCAGGGACGGGGCGCGGGTCTCACCCCCCAGACGCTGGCCTGGGAGGAAAGCGGCTTTTCTGGGCCACCCGACCCGCTGCTTCTGTGCTTTTCATCTCTACGTCCTGCCGCGACCAGTCCTGCGGCTCTCCTGTCACCCTCCCGACGGGCGCTCCCCACCTCGAGTGTCCTCCGCTGGCGGAGACTGCGCTTTGCTTCAGCTTGCTGACAACTGGCGGCAGGAGCGCGGCCTGGGGGTCCCCGGGCCTCCTCTTCTCTTTGTGGCCCGCGTGGCCCTCGGTCAGGGGTCCCAGGGGAGCTGACGCGTCAACACCACGTGAAACGCGCTGGATCTGTGGCGATCCCGGGGCGGCGGCAGGCAGGGCGAGGACACAGGGGCCACCACGCCTCGCCCTCTGCGTGTGCACCTGCGGGCCGAAGGGCCTTCCGGGGTTTCACCTGCAGGTCCTCATGGGCAGGTGAGAGGCTCACTTGGGGCCCACGGGGGGACTCCGATCCCCAGCCCCTGCCGGTGCTCAGGACCACACGGTCTGCAGCCCCAAGACCTCTGCAGGGCCTGAAGACCCAGGCCCCCGCCCCCACAGCCTTTGCACACACCTAAGGACCTGGACCATCCACCTTCAGCCACTGCCCCACCAGCCGCTCCCACCCGTCAGACGTTCTTCTGGACTCTGGAGCCATAGCACTGAACACAGCATTCGAGGCTCCTGCCCTCGGGGGCCGGGAGTCTGTTGCGGAAAGACACTTGGGTCACAGGAGGACAGTGCCAGAGCGCCTGGATGGACGGTGCCATTTAGATCAGGCAGTCAGAGAAGGGACGATCTGGGAGAGAATACCACAGATGGGGAGGTGGCGGGTGCAAAGCCCTGGGGCAGGGGCCAGCCCGACTTGCTCTGGGAGGGTGGGGAGGCAGGAGAGAGGCTCTCCAAGGACAGGGCTGGTGTGTTAGCTGCTCACAAAGCACATTTATACCAGAGACCGGGCACTGGCCCGGGTGACCTTCCACCCCATACTGGGCAGTGGGCGCTGTTCGCTCCATTTTGCAGATAAGGGGCATGAGCTTCTGAGAACTTCAGCTCCCTGAGGCCTCACCGCTAGACAACCATGGCCTGGGACGGGCGGACTGGAAAACCTTGCTCTCCCCATGCGCTGTCTCAGCCCCCACCTCTCCACTTGCCCTGAACTTCGCGGAGCTTAGCTGCCCGTCCCTCCCTTGCACGGATCCCTCCGGCCTCCACATTCCCTCCCGAGCGCTGCCTCCCCCTCGCCCCCAGCACTCTGCCCTGGGTCTCGGCACTCTGCCCCCAGCCCTGGCTGGGTCCCCTGCCCCACGCCGCCACCGTCCCTTCTCACTGCTCTGATTCAGTCGAACCCCCAGCAGCTCAGAGGCCCGAGGTGGACTCTCAAGGGGCCAAGTTGATAGAACATCATAAACAGGTTGGTCTGAGGTCTGGAATCGAGGCTGCAGACACTCTGAGAGCCCAGGGACCAGCCTGGGGTCCCCAGGTGTGGAGGCACCAGTGGCAGCGCGCGACGTGTCCGCCGTAAGACATTCCCGCCAGAGGTCTTCCACTCACACCTCGTTCCGATCTAACGTCCTGTTCATGGCAACATGCAGCGACAAAGCAACGGACGGCGAGCGGAAACGATCAAACCCCCAAGGGGGACACTCCGCCAGTCACCCAGCCCAGTCTCTTCCAAGGTCGAGGTTATAAAAACCAAAGTGGGCTGGTCTTGCTCCAGATGACAAGTGACACGAGACGCTGGTCGGCGCACGGCACTGTCCTCCATCGGGTCCTGGTGCGAACAGCCAGCGGTGAGTATGCACCGGCCGTTAAACGGCATCAGGGCATTATGGTCCATGTTGTTGGTTGTCACTTTATGAAGATATGTGTCCTCGAATACTTTAGGTGGAAATGTCACAAAGACAGTCATTTACTTTAAAATGATTTAGATTTTTCCAGAATGAACCGAGTACGTCAGAGTGTCTGCAACTGTTAAATATAGGTGATGGATATGGAGGCCTTCGTGATGTGGCTCTACTCTTCCATGTGTTTGAAATTTTGCATGATAGTTTTCAAACATAATATAAATCAAGTACAGATCTCATGGAGGATGTGGGATCCAGAATAAAGGTACAGTGGCAACAGTAAAGAGCAATTTATGGCTCTTACCAAGGCTCTTACCCATGTTGGAAACCCCACATGGGTGCTCGTCAGAGGACAGAGCCCCTGGGGCCCCCGGGGGGCACCTTCTCAGATACACGCGACCCACCGCAGAAGCCACTCGGGGTGACCTGGGACAGCCCAGGTGGTGCCCAGGCCTTGGACCGGCCCAGAGGATTCTGGAACTGCGAGGAGGCCTCTGTCCTTGGTGATCAGCTCCCCACCCCGAGACCTCAGCTCTCTTCATCGGTTTACTGCCCCTGCCGCAAGGCCGGGCCGCCGTGCACCTGCCGAGGCTCCCAGCCGAGTTCAGGGGGCTCCTGGACTCACGTGCCTCTGCAGACCAGGCCTGCGCCCTGACTCACCTCCAGTCTCCTGGGGACGATGGGCTCTGTTTCTGGAAAGAAGCTGTCATTTGAGGCTGGTGGAACCTTCTGGGGCACAGGGCCACACACCCTGGGCTCCCCCGAGCCATTTCTGTTTAACAGCCTCTCAGTGGGTTCCCAAGGGTCTGGGGGTGGTGGGAGCCTTGCCAGGAAGTGTTGACGAGCTGCAGCCTCTGACAGAAGTCACTGGATTGGGAGTTTCCTGGTGACGGTGGCAGACGCAGCAGCCTGGCTGGTCCGTGGGTCCTCCCAGGCCACGGCACTGCAGCTGCTTGGCTGTCCTTGTCCACAAAAGGATGCACAGTGAGCTGTCCCCACGACCACCATCCCAGAAACCAGGCGTGAGGACAGAAGTCTCATGGGTGCCAGGGGCTCAACACGGGGGCTGTGCATCTACCCTGAAGGCCCAGAAGTGCTGGATGGTGAACAAGCCTGGAGCTGGCCCTTTGGGAACTCCAGGGTGTGAAGCGAAACCCCCCATCAAGGGTAGCGTCTCCAGCAGGGAGTGCCAGTCTGTGGGGCCAGGTTCGCTGATTTTTAATGATCTAATGCAATTCAGCAATAGGCCTTGGAGGGTGCCAACCTCTATATCGTCGTCGTGCTCAGTAGCTCGCAAGTCTCAGGTGACGCTGGAGGTAGCCTGAGCGCCTTGCCGGGGGAGCCCCCCTGTGCTGGGCTGTGAGGGGCCAGGTGGCCACATGCAGCGGGCTTTGGGCCGCCTTCCCATCCTGTGGCCCCGTCCAGGACCGCAGCGGCAGGACCAGCTGCCAGCGCTCGCTGGGTGCACGCGCAGGCTGAGTTTTACTCCCTCACCCCTCTCTCTTCCCTCGGACACCATCAGCTGTGAAAGACCCCCAGAGGACAGCAAGGCCCAGCAGAGAGCCTGTGACTGCCCCCAGCGGGGCTGGGGCTGCGCGACGGGAGTGGCTCCAGGGTCCCAGCTGCAGCCCAGAGCCCTGGGAGTTTCGGGTCAGATGTGATCACCTCCAAGCGTGCGCCACGGCAAGGGCCTGGCGTCAGCCTGGCATCATTGTCATTATCTGCCTCCCCACGGCGGCTAATAGTTCTAGAACTCTTCCTGCGTGTGTGCCAGGCCCGATGCATGTGAGCTCACTGCATCCAGAGAATAACCCTCCTGAGATTTAGGGGTCCAAGAGCTTCCCCAGTGTCATATCGTCAATGGCAGAGCTGAGGACTGGAGCCCCCACCACATTCGCTGGCTCCTGGCAAGAAAATCAGCCACGCCGGGGCTGCCTGCCTCTTGGCCGGCAGACGTCCAGCCGGGCTTGCAGGAACGCTGCCGTCAAGAGGCAGGACGTGCAGTACGGACCCCAGGGCCCTTGGAGGTGCTGGGACAGAGGTAAGAAGCCCCCACATGGCGCTGTCAGATGGCATCCCCAGGGAGGCAGGAAACCGGGCTGAAAATAGAACCAATGTTTGCTCATTTGATTGTAATATCCCTCTGACTCGCATATCGGGTGCCAGAGCCGCTAACTCTGGGATTGCAAAATCAACCACGTGACTGAATCTATGTATCCTGTTCCAGTATAGACAAACTCAGCCCTTAGGGTACGTCTGACCCCCCCACTCCCCACACCACACACACACACACACACACACCCCACACACACCTTCTAGCCCCACCTCCACATAAATGTGTTGGTGCTTTAAGAAAACCCAATACGATGCTGAATTTCATTTATTGAACCAAAGATCAGGAAGTAATCACAAGGGAAATCTGGCATCATGAAAGGCTTCCTACTGGGGGTTCCTTTCAACGGCCTTTCCCAGAACACATTTCAACACATGATCTGATATCCCGGGAAGGTGTTTATTGAGCGGACTGCAGGCCACTTGTTTCACAAGAGCAACAACACGTCATGCACTTGGAGTTTGCAGTATTTATCGATGATGATGATGAAGAAGTCACCATCGTGAAGCTTAAGCAAAAGAAAATCCTTGAGGACGAACGCTGGCACCACTGGGAGGGGAGCTCTTCAGTATTTTGTCCAAATGTCCAGGTTCCCCAACTGGGCGGCTGTGTTCTCTGTGCAGGGTCGGGTGGGAGAGGGTCCGCGTTGGGGCCTGGAAGTCAAACGCTCTTGGCTCTCCGCACAGCTGACGAGGTCAGCCTTCTGCCCCGCCCGAGCGCTCCCGACCTCAGTGATTTCTAGGGGAGAATGGGACCCTGGATGAATTCCAGTTACACCTTTTGTTAAAACCAGGCTCGTCACAACTGCCGCTTTGTTTGCAGTGGACCGAGCACCCATCTGGGAGCCCAGGGCAAGAGGCCAAGTCCCAGCTGCACCACTATGGACTCGCTGTGTTACTTTGAGCACACGTCTTAGCCCCTGTGGGCCTCAGTTTCTTCCTCCCAGTCATAAGAGAGTTGGATTAGAACAGTGATTCTCACCAGGGATGGTTTTACCCTCGCAGAGGATAGTGAGCCATGTCTGGAGACACAGTTGGTTGTCACCACCAGGGGATGCCATTGGCATCTTGAGGGTAGAGGTAGGGATACCCCTGGACATCCTATGATGCACCAGAGAGCTCCCACAGCAAGAGACTATGCCACCAGGAATGTCAACAGTGCCGAGGTCGAGAGACTCCGGAGAAGACAAGTCAAGACCAGGCTATTGGGACGACAGGACGGGATGTAAGCTGGGGAAGTCATCGAGGCTCACTGCCTGTTCTCACCGTCCTTGAGGCCTTCCAGAGAGTCTGGTGACACCTCCCAGGAGCCTCCTCCCGCTCTGGGAACAGCAGAGAATAGGTAAGGGCTGATGGTTAAGAGCGCAGAATGTCCCATTCAGGGATCCTGCGAGTGTCGGCGACCAAGGCCCTGTCCATCCTGCCTTGGTTTGTCGCCCCCAGGTAGGTGCCCCGGCAGGCGAACACCACGACGCCCCCTGAACCTGATCCATGTGCACGCCCTGTTTCCAGAGGCAGAGAGACCCATACTCTTTATTTCCTTTTCACAACAACCCATGTGCTGTTTCAGACCTTCACTGGGGAGTCAGAGCCCACGCAGGATGGTCCGCCAAGTCCAGCGGCCCCGACAGCCGTCCCCCCACCCTTCCCGCAGAGCAGGCTGGCGTCCCGGGCAAGTGCAGAGAAGTGCTCCCCACTTCAGTTTGCGTCTTCTCTTGTGACTTTCCAAACCAAACAGCTTCTTGGGAGGCACGCTGAAGTGTTTAAAAATGAGGCAATAAAATAAATCACTTGTTCTCGGAAGACAGCCTGTTGGTTATTAGGCTGCATGTTTCTGATGAATAAATGCTGACCTGGGAATGCTGACGGGAGGGCCTGTGAGCTGCACAACCTGCGCAGGCAGCAGCAGGCCCGAGGACACGGTCCCACGGGGAAGAGCCCTCTTCGGGGCGAGGCCCCTCTTGGCTGCAGTGGGCCACCATGGAAGGTGTCCAGGGGGACTCTGGGCCTGCCTGGCATTAGTGCTGCAATTTATTCCTGCGCTATTTCAACACTTATGACCGTCTCACTGTCCACAGGCAGCTGCCCGGCTGGTTCCGGGCCTCCCCGCTGCCGGCGGCCGTCCAGCTCTGCCTTCCTGCCCCGACCAGCCACAGTCCCTAAGCATTTCTCAAGAGGCTTCTTTAAGGATTTTATCTTGAAGTCATCTCCACACTCAGTGTGGCTCTCGAACTCATGACCCCCAAGATCAAGAGTCACACGCTCCACCAACGGAGCCGACCGGGCATCCCCAAGAGGCTTCTAAAGAGCTGGAAGTGAGTTTTGTCCTAGAGCCACCAAATCTGGAGACCCATTCAGGATTAATGAAGTCATCGTGTCACAGAAACCAACATCAGATGCGCCAGAGATTTAAATGCAAAGAATAAAACCACAAAAGAAGCCGAAGAAAATGTAGGAGAATTTCACCTGGGGACGTCCTTTCTGAATAAGATGTAAAAGCCAGAGGCAATTAAGGAAAGGAAAATATGTTTCATGTCATAAAAAATTTTCTGCTCAAAGACAAACTAAAAGTCTAAGCCACGTGACAGACAGAAGACAGCTGCTCCCATCTCGTGCAGAGTCGAAGTTGCAAGCTGGTGGCCCCGAAGGACCCCTGGTGCCTTTTGGGGCCTGGCCGCCCTGCCCCCACTTCTGGCCTCACTTCTCCATTTGTCAGGATGAGCTCCCTTCTGCAGGGGTGACAGACAAACCCCGACGTCATGGCACAACGCAGCACAGATTCACTTCCCACTCACAGGAGCCCCCGAAGCTCGGGCGGCTCTCCAGGGCAGTGGCCACACCACGGGGTGACACCGACCCAAGCCGTCCGGGGTGAGTGCCTCCCCACCCCCAGAGGTGGCATCATCACTCCGTGGCAGATGGCCGGAGCAGAGCACGTGGGCCACGGGCCACAGGGGGCTGGGTGGCACAGGCAGTCACAGTGCCCGGCGAGCCGAGGTCTCTCTGCCACAGCCCTCCAGCTCCTCCGTTCTCGGGCACTCACCCAGTGGCACTGACTTGATGCTGTGTCTTGAACACTGAACCTACGCCTGTCCCGTGGCCTCTGCATTAGCACTTCCCTTTTTCTAGAATGTTCTCCTGGAAATCCTTCGAGTGAGGCCTTGCCTGCTCACCCTGTTGAAGACTGCGACCCCTCATGCGCGCCCCCTCCTCCTGCACCATTTGGGACAACAGTCAGGAAGAAGGAGATCATCTCAGCTGTTTCAAACAAAAGGATCTAATATAGGAAACGGGCTATTTGGCATTCGAAGTGGAAAGGACACAATGGGGCTCCCACCTGTAGGCCGGAGCTACTCACCCAGAGGCGGAGGGGCTTCTGGAAGCTGGGGCTGCAGGGTGGGCTGGCTCAGGGCATCAAGGGTCACTTGAGAGGTCGTGGGGCCCAAGGAGGGGACGCGGTCTCGGGGGACTCAGATCTCTGGGTGGCACACTTGGCCAGGCATCGTCAGGTCCCCAAGCTAAGACGCGCGCCCGTCACAACGTGCGGCTCCACCCACCCTCCTAGAACAGCCAGGGCCCACGGGGAGCATCAGCAGGTGTGACTTGAACAAAGGAATAGAGGGTAATGGGAAAAACATCTGCGGCCCAGGGAGATGGAAGGACATGGTCCTGCAGACAGAAGGGTGCTCTTCAGTGGGAGAGAAAAGGGTTCAGAGCAGAATCAAGAAATGCAGCAAGGAAGTGGGCGGGCAGTGGAGACGGCAGGCAGGGCGGGCAGCGTGGCTGTCTGGTGGCCCGGCTAGAGCCTGAGACACGAGGGACGGAGTGAAGCAGCGTGTGGTCTGCACACTCAGAGAAACACACGTCATTACACACGAAAGGTCCGGAGGGATCACCCAGCAGGTCAGAGTAGCTGTCTCCGGGGAGCCGGGGGCGCTGGGAGGGAGGGGTGCAGGGTCTGGGAGACGCCAGACTCCCCTCTCTTCTGTTTGGATTTTCACCACGACAATGATGAAGTATTTTCTTATGATAAAAACCATGAACCTTATGATAAAAAACACGTACTGAGGGGCGCCTGGGTGACTCAGTGGGTGAAGCACCTGCCTTCGGCTCAGGTCATGATCCCAGGGTCCTGGGATGGAGCCCCGTGTCGGGCTCCCCGCTTAGCAGCGAGTCCCTTCTCCCTCTCCCTCTAACCCTCACCCTGCGCGTTCGCTCTCTCTCTCAAATGAATAAATAAAATCTAAAAAAAAAAAAAAAAAAAAACAACCAACCACACACATACTGAAAAAAGGACAGTGACTCAGGTTAAGGGAGATACACCAGAGAGGGGACGGCCCCTCAAACACAGCCTGTGTTCACACGTCAGGCCGGCGGCCACACCGTGACTTGTCAGGGACCCCGGACAGCACAGGGGCTCCCTCGAAACCAAAAGGGCCTCTGGAGACCGGCCACTGCCATGGTCTGAGAGCACCCACCCGCAGTTTTAGAAGAAAAGGGGGTGATGTGAAGGTGCCGACGTCTTCACGGCCCTTCGGGTGATTCACAGCGGCCTACAGTTCTGTGTCCAAAGCAGACACGCTGCAGACCCCACGTCCCACAAGGACTAGCACCTACAGAACAAGGGACTCGCGGCTCAACAGTGAGGCGCCCCAAGACTCCAGTTAGAAATCACGAAGGGACGTTTCACCACGAAGGCCGCACAGGGGGCAGGCAGGCCGTGCAAAGGCGCGCATCCCTCGGGGAGGCCAACACAGACGGGAGCCCAGACCCGCTGCCCGGGACGCGGACGGGCCCCCTCGCCGGGGCTGGCGGGGACGCACGCGGAAGGCAGTCTGGCCGCTGCTTGGGAAAGCAAACGTGCGCCGAACCGACCCGGCAACTGCACTCCCGGGCTCTCAGCCCCAAGACACGGAGTTTCTGTTCACATAAAACCCGTATGTGCACAAGCGAGCTGTACTCACCGCAGGCAGAACCAGACACGGGCGCCACGTGGCACTCGCTGCCTGCCACAGGCCATGCACCGCGGGTCCGCAGCACACATCTCCGAAAGGTCACAGACTGAGGGATTCGGTTCCGGGAGCATTCTCGAAATGACAAAGCTCTCGAAATGACAAAACTCTCGAAATGACAAAACTCCCAAAGTGGAGAAGAGTGCCGAGGGGTGGGGACAGCAGGAGGGGAGTGTAGCCTCAAAGGCAACGAGGAGGGGCCGGAGGTGGAAACGCTGTGCTTTGGCCGTGGGGGTGGATGCGTGACCCTGCGTGGGGGGAACCACACGGAGAAAAATACCCGGCCACAGGAATGAGTGCAAGGAAACAGGGGCGGGGATCAGATGGGTGGGCTGGTGCTCACTGATCCAGGGCCTTATGGTTTGGCAGGTGTTACGGCAGGGGGTGGGGGGACAGGCAGACCGGGGAAAGGGTGCAAGGGATTTCTTAGCGTTGTTTCTGACAACTGCATGTGACTGCATCACAATTCTTTCTGTCTTTTTTTTTTTTAAGATTTTAATTATTTATTCATGAAAGATACAGAGAGAGAGAGAGGCAGAGGCATAGGCAGAGGGAGAAGCAGGCTCCATGCAGGGAGCCTGATGTGGGACTCGATCCCAGGACTCCAGGATCACGACCTGAGCTGAAGACAGATGCTTAACCAGTGAGCCACCCTAGCGTCCCCACAATTATTTCAATACAAAAACACGGACACAGGCTTCTCCTGCTTTACTGTAAAACCTAATTCAAAAGGTTCCTATGGATTTGCAATTAAAAAAAAAAAAAGAAAAAGTAACATTATTAGCAAAAAATAATAATAATAATTGCCCTCTTAAAGAATCCATGTTGAGTGGAAAAGCTGACTTCTGTGCAGACCCGAGTCCCTGTTTAATTTGCATCTAGGCCTTGGTGGCAGGAGAAGCCACTCAATGGCACTGCCACTTGGGCACATCTACCGGCCACCCGTAAGCTTATCGATCGGCTGAGGGGTGGGGCCCCATCCCTCACTAGCTCATTCCTGCGGTCACAGATCAGCTCACTCAGGAAGGGAGAAAGGATCAAGGGGCACCTGCCACAGAATGACAACAGACTGTCCTGGCTCAGGTTCCCATGCACAACCCAGACCTGCTCTCTCTGGCTTCCAAACACGAGTGTTTCCCACTTGTCTGTCTGTGGGGATCGGCAGAGAGCAGTGGTTCTGAAAGCAGGTGCATCTCCCCCCACGCCCGAGACTGTCTTGGAAATGTCCCAAGCAGGAAGTCCCCCACTTCCCTGACTAAGGCCTGAGCGTGTCACAGCTGGCCCCAGGGGTGGAGCGGGGGCAGGGGGCTCCCTCCCCGCTGTGGGAGCCCAGGCCAGCACCGGACACAGGGACACACCAACGGCAGCCCCTTGGCAGGTGTCCAGCCTGGACAGAGGCTCCCAGGGGCAGGGCACAAGGCGGGGCTGGCGCAGGACAGGAAGCAGGACACCAGCTTGTCTCAAGGCCAGACACAGCAGGGAGGATGCTCTCTGTACAGAGACGACACCTGTCCTCCTGTTCATGCTCACATGCTGTGCCCTTCCTCTGCCCTTGGTGAAATGGCAGTAATTAATAGTCCATGCCAGGGCTCCGTGTGTGCAGTCGGTGTGCACGTGTGTGCATGTGCACATGGGTGGGTGTGCACACACACTCCCATATGTCACTATTCACTATTTCTTTGGAAATGCTCTGGTCCGTAACATCCGTAGCCTGAGGACCTGGACAAGCAGCAGCCTGACTCCACTCCCAAGTCGCAGGGGTCCCGCCCACTGCTTGGCAGGACCTGCCTTCTCACTGAGGGGCCTCCCTCCACAACACACCAGCACCTTCACTGTGCCGGATCCTTGCCACACCACCAAGCCACCCCCCGGCCTGACCCCATGAAGAAGCTTCTGGGCTAGAATGGGCCAACAAGTCAGTTCCACAGAGGTCTTGGGGTTGCACAGAGTCCATGCAGGGTTCATAGGAACACGAAGGGCTTTGTGGGGTCTCCTTCCCGGGGTCAAGGTTCCAGATGCAGGAGCAACAGAGGCAAGGGCCTGGAGGCTGGGCAGGTGTGGGGCCAATTCTACTGCCAGCCTAGGCTCAACTCATGAGAGCTTCTAGGAAAAGGGATTCGCACAGATTCCATTAGGGAGCTTTAGACATGACTCTGAGTCAACAAAGAATAATTTATCCAGGGATCCCTGGGTGGCGCAGCAGTTTGGTGCCTGCCTTTGGCCCAGGGCGCGATCCTGGAGACCCGGGATCGAATCCCACGTCGGGCTCCCTCTGCCTGCCTCTCTCTCTCTCACTGTGTGCCTATCATAAATAAATAAAAATTAAAAAAAATAATTTATCCATCCACTCCTTTGGAGAATACTCAGACACCCGGGCCCAGTCGGAGGCCGTGAGTAAAGGGAGCAAGTGGGGGTCTGGCCCGTAGGTCTGCCCTCAGCACCAGGCTGGGAGAGGCACCTACCACCCTCAGGAGGCTGCTCTCCCTGGGCCAGCCCCTAGGCGCTCCCTCCGAGCCCTCCTCAGGCTGGGGTCCATGGGGAGGGGTGAAGCCAGAGACTCTGTGGCATATGCTGAGTGTTACTGAGGCCGAAAAGGAAAGATAAGGGGAGATGCACTGGAGGTAGTGGGTAGGGAGGACCCCCAGAGGGCAATGGGGCAGCTCAGAAACAGTGTGGCCTGAGCACAATCACTGGGCACCTCCCTAGCACCAGCACAGGGACCCCTTTGCCAGATGCTTCTCCAGGGCAGAGGGTGTGGGCCATCCAAGCAGGGGCTGTCACAGTGCCCGACACCCCCCAGCTCCTCGACTCTGCAAGCTAAGCCAAGACAGCATGTCGAAGGGTTGGGAACAGACTCTGACTCCCTGAAGACCTCCAGAGGCCTCTTGCCACATAGCCATGGAGCATTCTAGAAGCAGAGAGTAGGGGGATCCCTGGGTGGCTCAGCAGTTTAGCATCTGTCTTCGGCCCAGGGTGTGATCCTGGAGACCTGGGATCGAGTCCTACGTCAGGCTCCCTGCATGGAGCCTGCTTCTCCCTCTGCCTGTGTCTCTGTCTCTTTCTCTGTGTCTCTCATAAATAAAAATCTTAAAAAAAAAAAAAAAAGAAGCAGGGAATAGTGTGCTCCTCCGAAGCTCAGGCTGATGTGAGGGCTGGTACCTCCTACCTGAGAGCAATCAGTGAGTGTGGCCTGATGGGCAAGCGCCCCACAGACTGGCCAGAGTCGCCAGGCCCAAGGAAGCAGCAGCTCCCAGGACCTGAGCACACCGACAGGACCTCCCGCACACTTCCGCAGGGTGCTGAGTTCTGTACCTGTCCCGGTGTGCAGAGGGTCAGCACAGACCCAGCACACCCCTCACACCAATGCCAACAAGTGGGGCCCAAGAGGGCAGCGACATCCCTGCAGGAAGAGCTTGCAGCGACAGCTCCCAGCGCAGCCCCAGTGGGGACCATGGATTAGCAGTGGGGAGGGTCCTTTCCCTTCCCCCTTCTGGAGTGGGGCAGGGCGGGTCCGCAGAGCCTTTCCAGGAGCAGGGCCCACGGCCCATGATTCATTCTTTCTTCCTTTCCTTCTCTTTTTCCTTTTTTCCTTCTTTCCTTTCTTTCAAAGATTTTATCCATTTATTCATGAGAGATACAGAGAGAGAGACAGAGACACAGGCAGAGGGAGAAGCAGGCTCCATGCAGGGAGCCTGACATGGGACTCGATCCCGGGTCTCCAGGATCACGCCCTGGGCTGAAGGTGGCGCTAAACCGCTGAGCCACGGGGGAGTCCCCCATGATTCTTTCAGAGGGTCCACCACAACGTTTTAATCTTAATTGCTTTTTAAAATAAGAAGGAAAAAATGAATTCCTTAATGCTGAGTATATGACGAATCCAGGCGGGATCACATCCATCTCTATACCAACCCCGCGCTGAAGTTAACTCATTAACATTTTTGTGAAGTGAGGCAAAGTGCAAGGCCCCATGGGGTCAGAGTACAGCGTCTGCAGGACCAGAACCTATGAGGCCTCGTCCCACATTTACTCCAGATGCTCTGGAGGCATATGCCCTGGCCAGGCACTGTCCTAGGCCCTGACGGAGCAAACACCCCACCTCATGACCCCGCAGAGCTGTGCCCCCTGCCTTCCGGCTGGTCGAGCCCTTCACAGAGGGTGATGTGCAGAGAAGAGAGAAGGTGCTAGAAGGGCTGGGTACAGCCCTCCAGGGCTGGCTGTCCCCCACAGCCCCTGGCTCCAACAGGTGTTCAATCCAACAAGCTGTCTGTCCTTCCATTCCATGGGCGCCAGGGCGGAGGGGCAATTGGGGGACGTTAGCCTCAGGACCCGCTGCCACCCCGTGGCCATCTCATTCCCTCTCGGGAAGAGGGAGGTGAGTGTGCCGTCAAGCTGTTCTGGCCTGTCCTTTAGTGGCATGTCCTCCATCAGATGCCTAGTGTGATCTCTTCCCAGAGGACCCCAGAGACACGTCATGCTCTGGTGTGTCCTCGGCCCCTGGCACAGTACTCTGCTCCCGTGCCCTAGGCACAACCAGAACTGTACGGAACTCGTCACGTTTGTAGAGTACCTGGAAGTGAACAGCCCGGTCTAATCGTCATTTGCGTGTTGTCTTGACAATGGCCCTGGTAAGGTGACCTGCCTCCTCACATTTCATGGTCATGACAGCGACAAGATGGAAGGGACTTTGGAGGTCTCTGGACGTGGCCTTCACAGTGCGAAGTGGGGCCCAGGGAGGCTAAGTGGCTTGCCCAACATCTGCCCACCTCCCCTGGGGCTGCTGGACTCACAGTCACCTGCTTAGGTACAGCCCCCTCCCTTCTCCAGGCTTTGCCATCCTCAAGCTGTAAGAGCTGGAACTAGACCATCCTAGACTTTCCCAACTCAGCTTTAACGGTCCATAATTTTATTCTACATTCAGAAAAATAAGCCTATTGATGGAAAAACTGAAACCGAAACACACACCCACACAAACCAGAGAAAGATGATTGCAGATTAACCAGGTTCTTTGTAAAAGTCAAAGGCTTTGCAATTCCAGGGTTTGGGAGCACACTTCCCATATGAGGATCCCCCAGAGAGTCGGAATCAAGAGAAAGCATATATAGAAGGAAATCTGATATAGGCAATAGGCTCACATGATTACGGAGGCTAACAAATCCCAAGATCTGCAGTCAGCAAGCTGGAGACTCTGGAGGGCTTGATGGTATTATTCTAGTCCAGCAGGTTTGAGACCCAGGAAGAGACTTTTTAGTCTGAAGGCAAGAGAAAGTGGATATCCCAGTTTGAAGACTATCAGGCAGGAGGAATCCTCTTTTCCTTTGGGGAGGGCAGCCTTTTGTTCCATTCAGGCCTTCGACTGATTGGATAAGGCCCACCTGCATCAGGGAGAGCGATCTGCTTCACTCAGTCTACCCATCTAACTGCTAATTTCATCCAAAAAACACCTCCACAGAAACCCGGGATGTTTCACCAAACATCTGGGTACCGTGTGGCCCAGCCAAACTGACACATTAACTGTCGCACCTCCCCTGAGATATTTTAGGAGACACAAGGGCTGGAGAATCTCCACCCATGGCTCTGACTTGCAGGGTAGAGCTGGAGAAAGGATGTCATCGTCATCACCGCCCCAGTGGGGGACGGGGGATGCGTGTCTGCAATGTGGCCACAAGGTGGCATCGGGGGAGGACATTCCCTGGCCAGGGCGGTGACCACTGTCAGCAGCAGGGGGCCGGACAGAGGCTCCCCTGGGGGCTGAGCTTGGGTTTCACTGGGGCTGGAGCACCAGGGCTGACAGATCAGGGGTGCAGACTGGGTCAAGCCCACGGAGACCTACGCTGCTCTACAGACGGAGCTGGGAGCGTCCTCCTATCTGCCGCCGGGCCTGTCGCCCCTCGCTGGTTCGCAGGAATAGCCCAGAGACAGCAGGCAGCACCCTGGTCTCTCCTTGGTGTCACATGCACCCGAGCCGTTGGGATTTGAATATCCGAGGGCTCAGGGTTGTTTCTCAGAGGGTGTCAGCACGGGTCCTGGGGACCCATTCTCACCCCAAAGACAAGGTCAGAGCGGATCCGGTCCCGGGGCAGGATGGGTGGCGGGCAGCACATGCAGGGGCACAGCCCCCGGGACCGGCCTCGGAGTTCCTTGCTGTGCCCGCCGCTGGCGCGCTCTCCGGCTTTGCTGTCCCGCTCGCGGCCACAAGCAGCACGGGGCGGACAGGAGCTACAGGTTGCAGCAGCTGCAACCCCTGAATTGGTGATGAGGACGAAGGACAGGAAGCCTGGGTCCCAGGGAGAGAGCCGGTGTTCCTCTCCGAGGCAAATTACCTGCCTAAGCCCTAGCTGAAAACACCTCTGCCCGCAAACCTCTGGATTCTAAAATAAAACACAGATCCAGGAAAGCGCACGAGTCCCCCGAGGACTCAGAGCCCTAGAGCTGCCGACGCCCCGCGCCTCTCCTGACCGAACGGCATGTCCTGGCCACGGGGGGCGGGGGGGGTCACTGTTTCCAGGCAGACACACAGACACATCCGCATCACGACGGAGACTCTCAGATTAACCACGCTGATACCACCACTAACGTGATTACTAAAAACAGAACCTTTTGCGTGTGCTGTTCCTGTTTCCTGCCCCAAAGTTGTCCGTCACAGACACAGGGCGGCAGCCAGGACGCACGCAGCGCGCTCTCCCCGTCTGCGGCCCGCCGGCCAAGGCCCACAGGCCACACAGCCCTAAGCCCCCCGCCCGCCTCCGTGTCCCCCTCCACCCTGGGGCCCCGAGCTCGGCGGGAGAGCGAGCAGCCACCCGACGCCAACTTGCTGCGCAGACACCTGCACACCGTGTTGCTGGGTATAAATTCCTTTCTTTCCTTAAAAATCTCAATTATTCCCTTTCTTTCCACACAAAGCTCAGCCTTTGGAAAGCCTGACAGTCCCACACACCACCCCCGCGGCCCCCCAGACACCGGAGGCTCCCCAAAGTACCTCTCGGCGCTGGGCTTGCCCGTCCCACGCTTGTGTGTCACCCTCACGCTTCGGCTGCTTCGCTCACCTTCGAGACATGTCCCCTTCTAGGTCTCTTTACCTTTGTCCTTTCTGATTTGTACGATTTTCCCTTTATGCTTTTCTCTTAGAGCCTTATCAGTTGTATTTTCCACTTTGTGTCCTTCTAATTCTGTCTTAATTTTTTTAAAGATTTTATTTGAGAGCGAGAGAGACATAGCAAGAGAGCACGAGAAGGGCAGGAGGGGCAGGCTCCCCGCTGAGCAGGGGGCCTGACGTGGGGCTCGATCCCAGGATCCCAGGGTCATGACCTGAGCCGAAGGCAGACGCTTCACCGACTGGGCCACGCCGGCGCCCCCGTAGTCTTAATTTCGGAAGTGATTTCATTCATTTCTAATTCTTGTCACTGTTTCTGGACTTTTCTAATGCATTCTTTCCTGTCAGGTCTATCCTCCTAATGTCTTTTTGTTCATTAAAAAACAATAACCACCTAAACCCAGGCTCTTACACACAGGACACAAAGTGGCGGCTGCCAGAGGGACGAGGGTGACAGGGCACCAACCTCCAGTCCCGACGTCCGTCACAGAGACGACAGGCCCAGCACAGGGAACAGCCGCAGATACCGTGATGACGCGGTACCGGGACAGGCGGTGGCCACACCGGTGAGCACGGAGCCACGTACAGAACCAAGGAATCCGTGCGCCGCGCTCCCGGAACTAAAACAACACTGTGTGTTAACTGTTCTTCAACTAAAAAGCGAAGCCGCGAGCGTTTGCCTGTTTTGTAGGCGCATCGTTCTGGCTCCCTTCCCTTGTCTGTAGGATGCTCTCCTCTCACAGCTTTGTACGGGCTTGACTTTGATGCTTTTCTGATCCTTATTTTCATGTGACAGTATGTCCTAAACTTAGAATTTCTAATTCTACAGGGCTTGCTCCCTCTTCTGCTGTCTGTGGGAAGTTTAAAACCTGCGTCCCTCGGCTTCCAGAGCTTTCCTGGCTCCTGTCCTGCTTCAGCCTCCTCTTTCCCTCCTGAGGCCCCGTCCTGCTCCGTTCTCATCCCCTCCTGGGTGTGGGAGCCTTCCTAGCAGACAGCCCGTCAGGTGTGTGCTGGCAGGTGGACGCAGAGTCCTCCCCGGCCTGCTGAGGCTCCTGGTTTGTGCCTCTATTCAGGGTTTGTGCAGATATCTTGTTTTCCTGTGAACGATCTCCATAGGGGTTTTTTCATTGTGGTAGAAAACAGCAAGTGTTGCCATTTTAACCTTATTTAATAAGCACACAATTCAGATGTCCACAGGTCCCAGGTTTTTTGGTCTAGCTGCTGCTTTTACACGGGATGCCCACTACCCTGCTCCCAGAACCCCTGCTTTCCAAAGCCCTGACTTTCCAATGAAAAGGTTTCATTGGTTTGTCATGACATTTTACTGAGGACACCTCTGCCATGACCGGAGAACTGAGAGGCGCCAGTATTACATGCAGTGACGTGTTTCAGGAGAAATGCATATTGGAGGCTTGGCGGCCCAACAGATCAGGACGTCCCACTTTGTCACCACGCTCTGAGACAGCCCAGAGACAGCAGCAGGTACGGGTGCTCACCTGTTTCTCATGCCGTCACCATGAGAATCCGATGCTAAACCAAAGGCTCGGTAAAAGCAGGCCTGACTTGAGGGCAGGGAGAGAGCTCGGGGCACGGAAGGAACTGCTGGAAGCCCTGCCCTCCCGCAGCGGCTGACTGAGGCATCAGTGAGGCACTCGGGGGCCGCCGAGCAGGGAAAGGAGCACATTACCTCTCTCGACTGCTGACAAACTAGAAACCCAGACTGAGCTACGGGCTTGCGGACATTCATGCCCCTGCTCCCCACCCCACATCCGGTCAGTACCCCCTGCCAGCTCCCCCAGACCCTGCCTAGAAAAGCAAATGACCCACAGGTACCAACTAAGGCAGCAAGCAGGCGAGGCGGTGAGTGTTCTGGCCTGCTCGGGCCCTAGCACCCCGGCGCACCAAATGGCAAACAGCCGGGGACAAGGCGGCCCAAGTTCCTGAGGTCTACACCTGCCCTCTTCTTTTTTCTGAAGCCACAGGATTCAAGGATCTGTTTTGTTACTGAAGAAACAGTGCCTCAGGCACCAATGCCACAAGCCGTGTCTGACCTCAGAGTCCAAGGCACGTGAGCAGGTCTTCTTGTGACTGCGAGGGAACCTGTGGGCACCGGGTCTCCGCTGCATGTCAGCCGCTTGCAGCTGCGATGCGTCTGCAGGACAGCCCGTTCCTGCACAGTGGTTCCCAAACTTCTAGAATCCCAGCGCTCGGGCTCCAGATGTGTCTAGCTCCAACTTCTAAAATCTCCTAAGGATGTCAAACTCTCCAAGGGAGGCTGCTGCTCCACATTTCACAGGAAGAAAGAGACGTTCTCTTTTTTAAACAGTTCACATTTATTATTGGTAACAGTAAAAAAATCTTTTAAAGACTATCAGTATTGTATTACCAAGAGTGAGGTAATATGTTTACAAAACATTTACAGAATTTGATATGCAAATAATGAATTTAGGAAGAAAAGTGAGTTAAGACACTAGTAATAGAGGGGAGACCAAAAGAACCCTTAGTGCAGAAGAAAGGCGGAGTGTGAGAAGTCAGGGCATGGACAGGAGGGGCAGAGTCCAGGTCCGCGTGCCCGCGGCCCCTCAAGGAGAACCAGAGAACCAGGCGCCGTGTCACTCAGGAGGAACCCTGCCGGCGTCTGCGCAGTGATGTGCTTTGAACTCAGAGACACGTTCGACTCTCTGGGAACAAGACAGTGCCACTTCTGAGGCAACTGAAAACGAACACGTCTTCAGACTGGGGGAGGGGGGAGTGGCTGCAACTCAAAGAGTTCTACAAACACCCTGGGCTGAGGTGGACTGTGGAGGGAAGCGTTTTCTTGGCAGCTGTCAGCAAAATCGCCATCTGAGACACAGAGAAAGAGAGAAGAAAGAGAAGAAAGGGACCATCTTCAGGTCCTTATAATTTAGAAGCAGGAAGCACTGATCGGAAGCAGCCCAGATGCACTAACCAACCCTACTGAGCTTTCTGGAAACAAGGCTTTAGGGGCCAGTGGTGAGTGTTTCTTTTCAAAGGAGACACGGGGCTGTGCCCCAGGAAGGCGGCAAGCACGGAGCGGCCCCGTCTCCGGTGTGCAGGCAGCCTGGGGGCCTCACGGACCGGGCGGGCGTTCCTCCCGAGCCCTCCAGGGCTCGCCTGCGCACATTGTCCACACATTGTCCTCCACACATTGTCCACTCGGCGGCCACCCACCTCCGGCCTGGAGAGCAGATGGGAAGCCACGCAGCCCCGGGCTTCCGTGCCTCTCTCACATGCCAGTAACAGCCACGTGGGTTTTGGCACATATTTGTAAAAACACAGCCTCTTCCAACACACGACACCACACATCACACCCTTATCACAAACGCGAACCCAATGCAACATCCAGACAGATCTGCAAATAACTTGCTTTTCCCATAAAAAGCAGAAAAAACACGAGCCAATCCAACCAAGAATGCCATGCTTTGTAATTGGGAATCAAAAACAAAAGACAAAAGGCAAACCAAGCTCATATTCTGATTTGCTTCTAAGAAGAATCTCTGACAACTTCATCTCACTTTCTATTTGCCCTGTTTCTCACCAACACCCCACAACCCCCGCAGTGCCTCACTCACCTGCATGTGCCCCCACTGCCACTCACGTGTGTGCCCTATGTACTGCCACACACACACACACACACACACTCCCATTTGCCCCCACTGCCACACTCACACACTGCCACACTCACACACTGCGACATACACATGCACTCACATCCACCGCCACAGCCACCCCACATGCCTGCACAGGCAAACACACCCCGACAATCTGCAATTTCCTTCTATGAAGGAACGGGACTCCCGTAAGCCTCATGCTCTCCTGGAGTGACCACACGGCAAGAACACTGGTCAGCTCAAATGAACACTGGACAATTTCAAAATGGCAAGTGTGACTGAGTCTTCAAAAGAACCTTCTAGTGACCTCAAGGACCACGTGGGTTCTGATGCTATCAAGCTATGAGGAGGCACCGGGAATATAAGTCTACATTGAGTTTAGAGCTAGCATGTGCAGGTAAGAACATACTAGAAGAAAAAGGGAAAGAATCCTTTCCGCGCGAGTTCACATACAGAAAAATCCTGCTCTGGAAGTATCAAAAAGATATGGAAAGGAGGAAAGAGAAGCTGTTTAATGGTGGCGGTACTCTCCTGGCGCTGTGGGGGATCCTCGAGAGCCCCCGGGCCCACCCACACCCACTGCAGAACACCCGGTACACCTGCCAGCAGGGCCCGAGCCGGGTGCCGCAGGCTGCCTACGAGTCCTCCCCACAGAAGCAGCGCTGCTCAGAGGACACATGCCTAGCAGGCAGCCCCTCAATCCATGGGCTGTGCCGGCTACCAGCAGAGGGTGACACTGTGACGTGGTGTGGGGACGAGCTGGCAGTTCCTGCTCCGTGTAGGAAGGCTGGGTCACCTCTGAAGGATGATGTAGGAATTCATCCGCTAATGGACAGGGTGTGGAGGTTGCTGGAAACATTTTTTGCATCAACATTTGAGACAAAGTCAACCTCTTGATTGTATATAAACTACTTTTCTTTCAAGAGAGCCCTTGTGCTCTGGTTTGATTTTGTGCACACTGTATACAAAATCTATGGCTATGGAGTTGGAGTTAAAACTACCTGCTGAGATAGTCTGGGATCAAGGACTACGTCTGCCGTCTAGAGAGCTATCTGCTACCTAGAAGGTGAGGAGTCTGCACAGTGTGGCCGCCGAGCGGGTGGTGGAGCGCGGCGGGCTGTCCGAGGAGGCGCGCCGTCCCCTCCACGGCCCAGGCACGGGCGCCGCAGCACTACCTGGAGATCATAGAGCTGGCCTGAGACTGGCTGGAGGAGGTGGTGGCGGCGCTCAGCTGGGAGAACCCGCTGTGGCTGGACTCCAGGCTGGTCATAGAGCCTCTGCGGACAGCACAGGGAGCGAGGAGGTGAGGTGTGGGGACCCCACTGCGGGCCACCCCCCAGCCCACATCACCCGCCAGAATTCCTGGCAGCCCCTGCTCCCTGTTGCCCACTCGGCCCACCTGGCACTCACAGAGCAGGCTCTCCCAGAACTGCGGTCCACTACGGCCCTGGCCCATGATGACAGCTGGCAGCAACGAACGGCCCAGAGGCCACCCCCACCCATACCCAAGCCCACAGCAGTGGTGCTGTGATGGCCCCAGTGGGAGGGGAGCCGTACCGGAAATCCTCGGAGCCGATCACTTCAGTGTAGTACATCACTTTGCACTTGTGAGACGACACTTGCAGGGAGGCCAGCACATCGTCCACCCGGGGCAGGTTGGTGGCGGCGCACGCGGGCATGCTGTGGAATCTCCACTGCAGGATGTAGAAGCCCGGCCATCTCGTCACATGTGAGCCCTAGAATGAGTCAGGCAGTGCCAGCTGAGAACTGACTTCCAAGTCCCTACCCTCCACTGGCCCAGGAGGATGCACCGGCAACCTTCCCCGAGCCCATTCGGATTGGGTGGTGACAGCCAACCGACCATTCCAGTGCGTGGAGGACCTACTACTCGCTACCAGAGCCAGTCCCACGCGGGCTCTGCCTGCCTGCCGGCCCTGGAGCAAGGCCTCACCCAGGGGCTGGGCAGGCCTTGGGGAGGGGCTCTCCCCCTCTGCCCGTCCCTAGGACTTGCAGCCTCAGGAGGAGGCCACAAGAGAAGCAGGTGCCTGGTGGGGTGGGAAGAGCTTGGGGGCCCTTCATTCAGCCTTAGGGGGTCAAAACAGATCCTCTGACCAGGTGGCACTCTCTTGGACACGCTCCCAATAATCTTACTAGAGTACTCTGGTTAAAAGCCTGACAATCTAAAGGAGAATGTCAACCTATGAAAATTACTTTCTCCATTAATTCTGGAGCTTACACTATCCGTTATTTATAAAATTGAATTAAATACTCTCTTTTATTCTGTTTCTCGGATCACCGAACACTGACAGGCTTATCCCTGAAAACTGTAAAGGCAGCAAAACCATACATCTATGATGCCAGCCAGAAGCACCTAAGAACTTCTGTTCTGGGAACAAGCACTCAAAGTAGCTGGCCAGATTTTTAAAAACTGAACCAACAGAGCATTTGTAAATGAATGAGAACACTCTGTGATGAGAGTCAACGGTTTCCTCAGCACACTTGCTCATCTCCCTGCTATTGAGGGTGACTGTCATCTCCGTGGAAGTCTGGATCCCAGCTGGTCACGCACACAGAATGCCTTCCCCTTCCTTCCACGTCGCTTTTGTGAAGCTAACTTCTGATGAAAACTCATGCACTTAGATAAAAGTCATGGATTCAGTCCAAAACCACTGCTCAGGTCTGAGTTCCTTGCCTTCGGAGTCTCACTCGGCTCCCCGGGTCCTTCTGACAGTAACTAAAACTGCACACACCCGCCGACTCTCCTGCAGACAGACAGTGCCAGCCACACAGGACAGCAATGAAGCAAAGGACCCTTCCTTTTGAAGACAAAATACCCAAGCTGTAGAGGATCAGAGATGGCTCTACCTGCACGCTTTCTCCTTCTTTGCAGATCAGAGGTGACTCCACCATGCTATAGTCACGGCCCAGCTGCCACACTCTGTCTATAAGCTGCACGTTGTTCCCTCCCGGGGAAGTAATGCTGTGTGCCCCCAATGAGTCCTTTTTGGGAGGCTGGGGCGACCTCTTGGAGTGGTAGATGTTGAAGACGATGTCCCCTTTGCACACGTCAAAATCCCAAGTGATCACTGAAGAGGCATCCACAATCTGAATGAGGATCTGGAAAAAGAGATTACACTAAGCAATCATGGTAAGCATGAGTACCCCATCCCTGTGCCAACACTGTGGCAGCTTCGTCCCTGGAAGAGCTTCTGGGCCCAGTCATGTGTGTTTTGGAGGGAGGGAGACATGTCACGTCAGCCGTCTCTTGACCTGCATCCACTGTTCAGCCGCCCAGCTTTTCCTGTCTTCCCTCCTCCCAACCAATGGCTCCTGCTCTGTGTCACGTGCCAAGCTCCGTGCTCTCCCTTAGCTATACCTACAGCCGAGATTCCCCACCGCACCATCCTCAGCATTCTGGCACACTGGGTACTGGCTGTAAAAATGCGTTAACAACACAGAACAGAAGTGACTCAAGGTATAGAAGTGGTTCTGTGGATCACTCTAGGCTGGCAAGCACAAGGAAGGTCCCAGAGAAGGTGTGAGCTAAATAAAGAGCATATGGAGGAATGGAAGGAAGCGTTCCAGGCAAGGGAGGGGACATAGACTCACAAGAACGGTGGCAGCCAACACAGGGTGGGGAGAAAAGAACCAGGGGCTGGGCAGGGCAGGGGCCCCGGGGACTGAGTGCCAACCTCAAACCCAAACTTCCTAACGGCGCCCATATAAAGTTTCCCAGCAGGGAATGATCAAAGTCATATAGTTTAAAACATTACTGTGGGAGGGATGTGAGAATTGAAACCAGCTGTGAAAGGCTGTGTATTCGCTCAGAAATTTCAGCCGAAGCCAGGGCCGGTGCCCCCCTCTTCTCGTAAGACCCATCTGTTTGCTCTTCAGCACTCTGCTTGTCGTCAGGCAGACTCGTTTCAATTCTACCACTGCTGCTTCTCACCACAGAAATACCACTCTGGAATTTCCCTAAAGAGCAGATTCCACGGAGCACAAGAGTCCTGTCTGGGAACAGCAACTATCCCGCAGCAAAATGGCTCCCCAGGGGCTGAGCTGTCCCCAGATGCAGCCCCCTGTGCTGCGTGACAGGCACCCTGCTTCCTGCACTCACAACAGGGACGCCGACTTCAGCCTTCGTTTCAGGGGCATCATGTCCTTGATTTGTGTTTTACTTAGCCCCCAAAGCAAGTTTTAGTGTTCTGACGTAGAAAACTTTCATAAACACCCTGTGACTCACGAAAAACGTCATACACCATGCGGTTCTCTACCAGACAAGAGCGAGTTACCTGAGAGAAATAAGAACTGCATCTCCTCAAGCCTGGTCTCCAAGAAAGGAATTCATACAAATAATCCCCAAGACACAGTCATGAAAATCTGAGCTTTCCCCTACAGAATCTATGAATGAGGCAAAGCAAATCCATCTCTACTTGTTCAAACCCAGCAACAGTACCCACCTGCCCCACAAGCGACGGACTGGCCATGGGGGGACACACACCAGTAAGGACAAAGGCGATGGCAGTAAGGGGTGGGCTCCAGCCACCACCATCGGCCTGAGCCCCCAGCCCCTAGTGCATTGAACACTGGCTCAGAGCCCAGTGCCACCACCACCCTCGGCGACAGCCCGAGGCACAAACAAGCTGCCCAGAGCTCAGGAAGGGAGACATGGCTGTGAGCCCTCACAGCTCAGACCACTCATGATGTCACAGGACACACAGCGTTTGCGAAACACAGGAATACTCTAGCCTCCACACCAATTGTGACAGAAAGAAGGGAAAACAGAGATGTGCTTTTTCCTCACTCCATTTGACTTACAAAAATGGGCAAATTCCTTAAAAATATAATCAAAGCCCAGTCATGAAAAAAACCAGAAAATGAACCCAGCCCTATATGATCATTAAATAAACTAAATTTAAAGTCAACACTCGGGCAGCCCCAGTGGCTCAGCGGTTTAGCGCTGCCTTCAGTCCGGAGCAGGATCCTGGAGATCCAGGATCGAGTCCCACGTCGGGCTCCCTGCATGGAGCCTGCTTCTCCCTCTGCCTGTGTCTCTGTCTCTCTCTCTATGTCTCTCATGAATAAATGAATAAAAATCTTAAAAAAAAAAATTAAAAAAAAAATAAAGTCAACACTCTTCCACAGGAAAGACCTTCCACATGCCACTCATCCCTGTGCTCAGGGCTCTCTGGTAAAGCCCAGGGCAGGAGGCCTTATCTCCTTCAATGCAGAATTTTACCTCAACTAAAGATTAAAAAAAAAAAAAAAAAAAAAAATCAACAAAAATCTAAATACAGAGACCAGAAAAAGCATTTGATTCTTCTAACGTAAATCCTACTGGGGAGCCCCGCTGAAGAACGACCGTGGGGAGGAGGGCCCCCACCCCCCACCCCGCCGGGCCCTGAGTGCAGATGGCACAGGCGCACCTCGTGCGGGGCTCCTTTGAAGACGCTGGCCGACTGGTAGATGGTCTCGGTCCAGAGCCTGAGGTCTTCGTTCTCCAGCTCCTCCGCAGTCCTGTACAGAGACTTGGGCACCAGCCCGCCCTCGGGCACTTCACACTGGGAACACAAACACGGCAGTGAAAGCCATGCACACAAGAGGGGCCCTCTGGAAACCAACACCCCGCAGGCACCGCGCCCCCGGCCACTCGGGGAATGGCACCCACTGGCAATGTCGTCACAGCTTCTGCACGACTTGGCAATGTACAGTTTTAAAACTTCTGAAATATCCATGTCTTTCTTTAACTAAATGACAAAGCTGATTTCCCACAGATTTTACACTACTACGTATGAGGTATGAGGTACTGGACTCCCTCACTACTGCTGCTTCGTGGAAAAACCACAAGCAGTTACACTGTGCTGTAGAGAGAAAACATGTTAGGAAAAGTCGGATTCTCAGGCGACTACAGGCACGCGTTTATTGTAAGCAATTACAGTTAATCTATATATAACCAACAAAGAAAGCTTCGTGTCTACGCCGAGTCAGAAGGTCAGTCCACTACACCAGACAAAAAATAACAACGGAGAGCCTCTTCTGAATCATGAAATGGGCTAGGTCGAATTAGAATCTGTACACTTCATAAATTTCTGAATTGACCCTGACCTAGTGACTCAATCCTGAAGTCCATAGAATCCCAGCACCCTGTGCACCGTGGGCTCTGGGAGACGGTGGACAGAGCACACATGCACTACCACAGTCTCCAGCTAGCAGTGCAGCACGACGTCCCACTAGAAGACCCCACACTCACACGGTGCATGAACACAGGAGCAAGGAGGGCGGGGAGGAGCCTCAGCACCGGAGCCTGGACCCGTGTGGACAAGTGAGGAGGACTCTCACCACGGGGAGCACATAATGGGGGTCAGTGCCTGATAAACGCGGTCTGGTTTGCCACAACTCAGGTCTCCCTCTGCTCCAGCTCACTACTGGGAGGACCAACCACTTGGGACCATTTGTAACATGAGTTTGTGAGTCGCTGCACAGCTGACTTCACAGTTTAACCTCGTGGCCTTCGGTAAGGGAGGGTCCCATGACCCTCGCTCTGCGTCATGATGACGCCTGCAACAGCAGGATCAAGGCTCTGGAAGCTGAATCCAAATGCCATTCAAAGTCCTCTAACCAACCCAAGAGACCCGAAAGCCCAGTCCGTTAGCTAAATACATACATTGAATCCAGTGTGGACACATCTCAAAGGACTTTATTACGAGGATGACAGAAGTCCTCTAAGGAGAACCAGACTCCTCTCTCTGCATTCAGCTGTCACTACAGGAAGCCAGCTGGGCCGCTAGCAGTGTCTGTCTCCTTCACCCTCATGTCAGCCCATCACGTCCCGGGGCCCGTAAGGTCCTCAAGGACCCTTCATCACAGCTCAGGGCCCTGACGTGGAGGTGGCTGCCTAATAACCTAGCAACGCCATGGATACAAACCCCAGATTATAGAAGGGAAGTAATTCCCTTAATGCGTCCCTTTCAAGATGTTATCCTTATTTATTGTCAAGGGGGAGATCTTGCAGAATCATTTTGAGTCTTTTAAGTGTTTTCATAAAATGCACAGCTCCTCCAGTTACAAGAACGTGATCCGCACAACACTGAGTGAATAAAGCAAGCTGCAATCCTATCAGGTTCTAAAACAAATTCTCATTAGTATTTGACATCGAAGAAATATGCACATTGTCAACAATTTACCTAACTGGCTCTTTGTAGCTTAACTCTGGGTCAGAGAAATGTCAGCCAAATAAAGAAAAACAAAAATCCAAACTAAAAGTTCTGAAAATCATTTGTACCAACCATCACCCTCCTCTCCGACCCTATAAAGCAGCCAAATGTATAGCTGCTTGCCTAAATACATACCATGCACTCCCCACTCAGGAAATCTGGAATGATCTCTTTATCAATGTAGTCCAGCAGGCCTCCAGGGCCCTGGTAGTCATTTCCTGCATAAATCAGGAATTTCCTTCTGGTGTTGTCATCAATGAATGGACTAACCTGTAAGTAATGAGAAAAGACCACAGAGTCATTTTGCTTTGCTGTCTGATTTCCAAAGATTAAAATTACAATGTGATGGTAAGAGTGGGTGGGGGCAGGGGCAGGGAGTCTGATTCCCTTTTTCCGTGAAGTCTATTTGTGTGACAAAAGGAATCTTGGGAATTCTTTCTGCCCTTGAAGGACCTGAAAAAGTGTGTATCGTTCCAGGGTTGTTACTTCCTGACTAGTTAAGACGAACAGTCACAGACTCGTCATAGACTCGTGGATATGAATGCATGTGTACCTGCCTTCTAAATGGCTAATTGTTTCTACAAAACAGCATCCAACCTACCAGCGTCCAGAGCACAGGGAACACCCGGGGAGCACGAAGAATAAGGAGGCGGCCGAGCGTCTCTGGGTAGTTGGCCTCCACCACCTCTATGATGCGCAGCAGGGCCTTGACGCCAGGTCTCCACAGGTGGCGCATGTTCAGCCCCTCCAGGTCCACCAGGCAGGTCCATGAACTGCAGGGGATGCACACGTGTGAGCTACTCACTAGACAGCACACTTGCAAACCATGTCCTAAGCTATTTTCTCCCTGATATTATGAAACAGTCATTTATATCCATTTCCAAAAATATACTAGTTTCTAAAAATTAAAGTGTTATGAATTATATTTCTATCTACTTATGTGAAGCACACGGGATCAGTGTGGTAGGACCAATCCCTGAGACATCAAAGCCTCAATGGCTGACAATTAATAACAACCTCATTCAGACAGGCTCATGACCCAGCAAACAAGGTGACATGCTGTGCCTGACATGCTGAGCCACCTCTACTGACACAACAGGACAAGAATCTGGCTTTTTAATGCACAGTGTGACTGAACTGCAAGCAGCTTTTCTTCAACAAATACCTACTGAACCCAGCAGTGTCTCAGGAGCTGAGAAACAGCAGGAAACGGAAAACCCTCGAAACTCTCTCCTGTCGCAGTGGAACTTCTGCTCTAGTTAACCTGCTATGTGTCAACCTCTGAACCACTGCACATTTTCCAAGTAGTTTACCATAACTCCAAGTGTGGTTTAGAAATATAAGATAATTTTCTTGTGCCCCTGCAACTAAAACAAACCAAAATCAACCTGCAGCCCTGTGCTCCCCCGGACGGTACAGACTAACCACACAGGCCGACCCCCTCAGAGTGAGGTGACAGCAATGACTCGCTCAGGATTAGAAATACCCAAATCCAGCACCTCTCCCTACCAACTGACATGGTTATCTATCTTCTACCTTCTGGAACACTACAGAAAATGGGAAGCTAAAAATCTAAAAGCCTAAAAATCAAACCAGATTTTGATCCTGAAAGTCGATGGGAAATATTTACCTCATGTTCTCAAGAAACTGGAAGGAAAAACAAAATCAACATCTACCTGATAGGTCGACCGAAGACTTTTGTATTTTCTTCACATCGTCTCAGCCCTTCTTCGTTTATGGAGAGAACCTATGTGCAAAAGAGCCATAAAAAGCCCAGGATTAGTCTAAGTAACACCACTGTGTCAAGTTACGCAATAAAGTGACAATCATACAACCCATTTTAGGCAAGCGTCTGAACCAGAGGAATCATCTGTTTAGATTTTCTGACACATTCATACACACAAAACATATCCCAAAGACTCTTTCTCTCCAGAGAGTGAGCTCTGTCCTTAGGACAAAGGTGACAGCTACGTCATGAGAGATCAGAGCTAGGCCCCACCAGATGGGCAGAGAGGGCGTGACCTGCTGACCTATCTTCAGAAGAAGTACATTTGGAACAGCTGGAGGTCACTGGCTGCGATGGGGGAACATTCTAATACTACACGTACTATCCACGAGAAAAGGCAGTTTAAGAGCTGACTTGAAGTACGGCTAAGGGGAACCCTTTGATTTGGATTAACAAGTGCTTCCCCCTGGAGACACGGTCCATCCACATCTTTATGTGCTTACAGGTGTACATGGGGTTCTGCGTGTGTAAGCACTCACATGATGGCAGGGGCCAAGAGAATATATAGATGCCAATGGCAGATATTTGAAGATAATGGGATTATAGGAGTTTCTTTTAAAGTTTTTATGGGATCCCTGGGTGGCGCAGCGGTTTAGCGCCTGCCTTTGGCCCAGGGCGCGATCCTGGAGACCCGGGATTGAATCCCACGTCAGGCTCCCGGTGCATGGAGCCTGCTTCTCCCTCTGCCTATGTCTCTGCCTCTCTCTCTCTCTCTGTGTGTGACTATCATAAATAAATCAAAATTAAAATAAATAAAATAAAATAAAATAAAATAAAATAAAATAAAATAAAATAAATAAGTTTTTATTTGGGGGACGCCTGGGTGGCACAGTAGTTGAGAACCTGCCTTTGGCTCAGGTCGTGATCCCACATCCGGGGATTGAGTCCCTCATCAGGCTCCCTGTGAAAAACCTGCTTCTCCCTCTGCCTAGGTCTTTGCCTCTGTCTCTCTTATGAATAAATAAAATCTTAAAAATTAAAAAAAAATTTTTTAAATAAAGTTTTTGTTTGGTTTTTAATTTAAGAACATTCTTCTCTTCATAACTAGCCTGTGGAGGCTGAAGTGGGAGGGAAACCTAGAGTTCAGCAGGCAGGCAGGAAGTATTTATAATTGCCCAGATAAGAGATGTTAGAACCCTCACGTAAGGAAATACTGGGCAAAGAATACTATGAATAGGTCTGATCTGAGCTCAAAAGGAGAGGAGAGGGAAGGGGCCAATCCAATGGAACAAGGGGACTCAAAATCAGACCCACGAAGTCACCTTGAGTGGCTACACAGATTTTTGTTGATGCTTCCCTGTGAAAACATTTTTATAACTTCCACGCCCTCTTTTGGAATTTTAAAAATATATTAGTAGATCTTCCTTCCTAATTACAAAAGCACTCCATGCTTGCTGTAACGTAAGACCGCAATCCTGCTGGTAGAGGAAGGGGTGGCGACCTCCCCAAGAAGGCACTTACATATCGCAGCAGAGCCTCCTCCCCGAGGGCTCTCACCAAGCCCTTGGTATCCATCTGCCCCAGCCTGAGCACGTACAGTGGCCGCCCGTCTGCAGGAGGGGAAGGAAAGGTATGATCACCATTCCTGACGAGAAGCTGACAGTACAACTCTAGGAACCTTCCCAGTCAGAACAGCAGTTGGCTGTGTGTGCGCACAGGAGATTCCCCCGACTGCCGTCCCCCTGCCCAGGATGAGCAGCATGAAGCGGAACCCAGCCTCTCATCTGGGCCTAACCACCAGGAGTGACCGGGGCCGTCACTAGGCTCAGCCTCCTCACTGAGACAATCAGGGCCTTGGGCAAAGCCGGCTCTCAACAGCAGGGAGACCTCAGAAGACCTACAGACTTTTTTTTGTGAATGTGGAGTATTTTAAAATTTTATTTTTTAGGGAAAACAAAAAATTTCCCCCATTTCATGGGTTATCAAAAAGTTAATGTCTAGATTTTTTTTTTAAAGGCAGCTTCCCGTGATTCCCACCGGAGCGATCGGGCTACATGAGGGCTTTCAGGAAATGTTTTAATCCGTACCAGCCAGCACATGTTGGCTCTACATGTTTATAGCCTGGAGGTCCAATGGATGGAAACTGAGAGAAACCTCACTCACTACACAAATAATGCACTGTCATCACAAGCCAGCTACATAGAGGGGAAGATGATCTTGGGGGCCACGGTGTCCCCTGCAGTCAGCAGATCCTCTAGAATCTGGATTCCTAATATTCGGTGCCACAGGAGCAGCAGGAAGGACAGCAAGTAAGACTTGTCTCCTGTTGTTAATGGAGGGCTCGTTCTGTATATCTTGAGATATACAGAGGCTGAGATATAAAGAGGCTGAAAGTTCCCTTGTATTCATCACCGGTGACCTTCACCTCCTAGGGGAATCTGGGTCTATATCTTGTCTTTGCACTCCCAAATCTTGTTGAAAGGAGTATTAATTGATTGATTTTTTGAAAGGAAGATTTATAAAAAGCATCTCCCAACATTTACAAAATACATTTGTTAATGTTTTACTACTTCTGAAGGGCGGGAAAGTAGAATAAGTAGATGTTTATAGTAAGAACTGACAGAGCTACAATTAATCTGGAAGAGTACGAGAGATGCAGTCCAGAACACAGACAAGTCAGAGCTGTTCCGTTCTGGAAGAGTCTGCCTGGAAGGGGCAGGGGTCCCAGGGTCCTCCCTGTGCCCTCTGCAATTCTGCTCTGTCCACCGTCCGGCACTGAATCGGGAAACAGAGCGTGCCTCTGGCAACGCCACCATTCCCACCCAGCGTGGTAGGTAAAGTGACCCAAGCGGACTGTGCTCCCCGACACCGCCCTTCGTCTGAGGACCATCGCTTCCTTGGCTTCTGTGTTGCTTCCTGTCCAAAATGGAACGGAAATTCTTCACTGTTGTGAGGGAGAAAACCTGGCTACATATTTTTACAGATCTTGTAGGGGTTTAAGTTATAAAAGTTCTTTTACTAACACTGTGTTCCTGAAAACACTGCCCTCAAAGTTGCAGGCTTTTTAAATCAATCAAAACAAAGTCCTCGGACTAAGAAAGGAGGTGAAGAAACCTGGCAGCCAAGGGACCATGCACGGAGGGAAAGAGCACACAGCCCGTGCTGCTCCATAGGGGACACCGGGGACTCCTGAGTGTTGGAGGGCCGGGTGGGGTTGGCCATGATGAATGGGAGCCACTTTGTTCAGGTGGGGGTGGGGTGTGTGCCCGATGCCTTCACGGGCCCCTTAGACTCCATGCAACAAGGCCTGGAAGCACGTCCGCAATGCCCAGCTCACCTTTATCATGATGGTGCCAGCCTCCTGCATAGTAGTCCTGGAGGACCTGGGGAGGGCTCCAGGTGTCAAGAATGTAGTCCACCTGGTGTTGCTTTCGCCAAGTCAAGGACTGACACATGATCTCTCTGGCTTTGTCTATATTGAAGTCCCGGGCACGTAAAAACCGAAGAATATGCTCATCTTTTGGGATCTAGTAAGAGAAAAAAAGGTTTCTAAGCAATGTTAAGAGTTGCTAAGGGAAAAAAACCAAGTTACTAAGGGAATAAAACTCCTAAAACTGTCACTGCTCATCCAGAGTGAGCTGCATTATTGCACTATTTAAAATTAGCGATTACTAAAAAAAACCCTTCCTCAATGCTTTAGCAAATTGGTATCATTAATCTGAATAATCTTTATAGTACCCCATTTTAGTTTCAGCCAAGTAGAGCGAAGGCATAAATCTGTTAAACATCAGACACTTCAATTCACTGAACTGATTTACGATTATGATCTGTGTGCACTTTTTTTTTTTTTAAGATTTTATTTATTTATTCTTGAGAGACACAGAGAGAGAGGCAGAGACACAGGCAGAGGGAGAAGCAGGCTCCATGGAGCCTGAAGTGGAACTTGATCTCGGGACTCCAGGATCACGCCCTGGGCCAAAAGCAGGTGCTAAACTGCTGAGCCACCCAGGGATCCCCGTGTGCACTTTTCCACACTTAACAGTACACTAGTGCAAAACTTAGAATACAGAGATGTTGTTGATTTTGGCAGCGGTGGTGGCATTCCTAACACACACCTTCTCTAAAGTCTGTTACTGGATAAGCTGACTTCTCTGAGTGAAAAACATGCCCAAAACTGCGTCCGTGTGTCATCCGGCCTGGCCATCTTCCTCTGCAGCCACAAGATCACTGACGCACGCAGCTGGTCCACAGGGGACAGGAAGGTGGTACGAGGGTAGCCTGCCAACTAACCCCTCACTGAGAGAGCAACTCATGGCACAGAGATGGGGTCGAAAGGACCACCATCAAACGTGAAGAATGTGGTTCTGGAACCAAAGGGCCTGGCTTGCTGGAAGGCCTCGGGCAAGTTACTTGTGCTCTGTGCCTGTTTCCTCACAGGATAAAAATATCACCACCTCAGAGAGCTGCTGGGAGGACTTCTCTTTTTTTTAAAGATTTTATTTATTTATTCATGATAGACACACAGAGAGAGTCAGAGACACAGGCAGAGGGAGAAGCAGACTCCATGCAGGGAGCCTGATGTGGGACTCGATCCCGGGACTCCAGAATCACGCCCTGGGCCAAAGATAGGCACAGTACTGCTGAGCCACCCTGACGTCCCTGGGAGGACTTCTTAAAGATTGCAAGTGTCTAGGACACAGTGAGTGCCCAACAAATGACCACCATCATTACCATGGTTGTGCTCCGACAAGCAACACTTAACAGTCCTCAGGATGTGGCTCCAGTGACCCAGGTGGACAGAACAGAGAGTGGGCCGACTCCATACAATCCCAGCTTTCCTTTACTAAATGATGCCAGTACCAAGTGGACGTGCCAGTCTGCCTGCACTACTAGCCCCCATTAGCATGAGGATTATTAGAAAAACCTGATTCCTCAACGAGGCTAAAGTTCTACCAAAAACCTCAAAATGAAAGTTCAAACATTTCTGGTCTTGCAATAACCTATGAACTCCTTCCAAAGCTTCTGAAAATTAAAATGTCTGAATACTTGGGGTCGCCCAGGTGGCTTGGTCGGTTGAGCATCTGACTCTGGGTTTTGGCTCAGGTCATGACCTTGGACACATGAGATGGAGCCACACATCCATCTCCAAACTCAGCGGGGAGCATGCTGGATATTCTCTTTTTTTCTCTCTCTACCCCTCCCCCTGCTCTTTCTAAATAAACAAATCTCTGAAAAAAAGTCTGAATACTTGGAATATAATATTGCTTTGTAATTTGGCATGTAACTGTTTTTAAGTGAGACCCTCCTCTGGTAAACCTAGAACAACACAGCTAATTGTATGTGGAAGGGCATCCCAACTTGCCATGAGGGACTCAGATGCTACACACACAAATACAGATGCAGTGACTCTGGGACTGGGAGGGACGTCCCCAGCTATGACAACTGGGGACATTTACTCTGAGTAACTACGAACGGGACCAGGCTCCAGAGTTCCACAGACAACACCACTGCACACGGGGTGCCGGTCCTCACTTTGCCCTTGTGGGTTTCCTGGAGCCACTGGCGAAGCCGGATCAAGCAGCTCTCCTGTAGTGGGGTCAAGTCGCCCAGGTACCTCTTGATGTAGTCCGCATCTAGTTTGTCTGGAATACAAGTTACACGACGACATTTACAACAAAGAACACTAGAACATGAGGGCTTCCAAAGTCATCCCGCTCAGTAAAGTGAAGTATGGTCCCTGAGTTGCAGAACTCAACAATACCACAGGGATGGCAGAGCTAAGCCAGCCCCCTCGAGACCCTCCCTCAGTGATAGTTTGTGAGATCATATCACTGAGCAAACCCCAGGTCAAGCTACTGATTCAAGTATATTTGCTGACCACCCTGTGGTCAACTCTATTTGCAAAATCTCAACACTATTCATGTAGAAAAAAATCTGTAACAGCTATTTTAGTGGCTATTTTAATTCAATCTTATATAAAGAGGACCTACGTGACATAAAACTAGGAAATAAAACAAGCATGTGGACTTAAACCTACTCTGAAGAGAGCTACCGTGCTCCAGAACACAAGAAGTCTTCATGATAGGTACCATAAATACAGCAACATCCATAAGGTGGAAAAATAAAATGTGTCCCCAAACCAATTAAAATATCTGCCACCTGCTATCTACTGGATGGCTAACAAATGGCACAGTTTAGCTACAGAGAGGAAAGCATGGAAGAAGTAGCAATACTTTAACAAAACTTATGGGTGACAGAATTTTCTTGTGTGGTTTACAACAGGCATCGCTCAGAGAAATAAGAGGTGTGTGTGTGTGTGTGTTTAACACACATGAAAGGCAGCACAGCACAAGCTAAAAGCAGACCCTGGAGCCAATTGCCTCAGCTCAATCCCAGCACCACGACTTGCCAGCTGTGAGACTCTGCAAGTTAACTCAGTTCCTCTGGGCCCCAGTTAACTCACATATAGAATGAGAGTGATAAGCACTTCGTACCTAAAAGGAACCACTGTTAAGTGAATAAATATTCATAAAGTGCTTACAACAGGGCCTAGCACATACTGAGGATAAAGTAATGGGGATTCAATTGTGTTAAGAGGGTTAGTTGCCACCTTTCATTCACTAAAGATGTCTCAATTAAAATAAATGAAACACATTTCCTGGTTTCAAGAATAGAATAACTTGATGTAACCCTTGCTGCCCATTAAAATAATTAAACGTTTCTTCATTTTAAGAAAAAAATAAAAAAAATAAAATATGTTCTATAAGGCAGAGGAAAAGAGACCGTAACAAAATGATCTCTATATGTCCTCAGGAAACAAGAATGGGCAGAGGAGGCAGGGGAGAAAGGACTCCATGTAATGCCCCAGCCTGGCTCACAGGACAGACGAGTCACTTTCCGACCCACCATCAGGGGTCCCTGCCACAGGCTCGGGCGGCCCGGTGGGGGTGCCAAGGGCCTCACTGGCCAGCCCCTCTGCCTGGGCAGTGTCTGGAACCACAACAGCCAAGGACGCGGCTTGTTTCTTGCATGACGAGGAGGTCTCTGAGGAGGGAGCAATGGAAGGTGGAGTCCAGCGGGGCACGAATGTTATGCCTTCTTCTTCCAACTGACGAAGGTAGTATTCAATTATTTCTTTTCCCTTTAAAACAAAACCAATTTTAAAGTTAGTATATATTCAACATTCAAATTATTCATCACTCACAGGTTTTAAAACACTAATAAAAACTTAATTGCTATAGCATAAATCTACAAAAAGAAAACTGAATTGCCTTTGTCTTTTTGTTTTTCATATCTTACTTCCTCTTCTCCAAACATTTAGCAAATATCTAAAAAGACAGAAATTTTTATGACTAATTAAAAGCACCAATTTATCACACTTGTACTTAATATGTGTTTTGTGTCTCAATCCAAATTCTTTCCAACATCCTGAAAATAAAACAAGCCTTCAAAAAGCACTCAAAAATCCCACATGGATACATTTCACAACCAAATTCCACACCAACACTGAGCAGCAGTATAAAAACGAGAAGGAAAGTGGGGTGGGTGCTTGGGTAGTTCTGTCATTTGAGCAGCTCATTCTTGATTTCAGCTCAGGTCATGATCTCAGGGTCATGAGATCGAGTCCCTCATCAGGCCCCACACTCAACAGAGAGTCTGCTTGAGATTTTCTCTCCTTCTCCTTCTGCACGTCCCCCACACACTCACACATGCTCTCTCTCTCCCTTCTCCTCTCCCCACCTCCCAAATAAATAATAAATCGTTTTTTAAAAAATGAGAAGGAAAGTTTTTCCATGGAAGGTGAATTTAATAATCCAAGGCCTGGGGAACCCCAAAGAGATCCCCAGCAATTGCCTCCTCATGAAGTACCTCCTGCCCACAGACCCTGAGGTGGCAGCAGGGGGTGCTATAAACTGGCTGTTCCCACCTAAGCCACCCCACCCCAATCTCCCAGCAAAGAGTACCAAGGCCAGTGGCTCCATGCTCCTCCTTACCTCCACTGGCCACCAGCATCATCTGAACACCCATCCACCCCTACAACTCCCTGGAACATGAGGCTTGGGGAAAAACCAAAGCATTTCCTTGTCTTGAAATGGCTGGTATCCCTGACTAGTCCATTTCCAGCTTTCTGAGAACAGTGCCAGCTCGGAGCATCTCAGAGGCTACTGCCTCCCCTTCTCCATAAAATCCCAAGCTGGGGGGATCCCTGGGTGGCACAGCGGTTTGGCGCCTGCCTTTGGCCCGGGGCCCGATCCTGGAGACCCGGGATCGAATCCCACGTCGGGCTCCTGGTGCATGGAGCCTGCTTCTCCCTCTGCCTGTGTCTCTGCCTCTCTCTCTCTCTCTGTGTGACTATCATAAATAAATAAAAATTAAAAAAAAAAATTTAAAAAAATCCCAAGCTGGACTCACTTTTTTAATGTTGCTGGTATATTGTTTCATTGCAATTTTTTCCACTGTACTTTCAAAACCAAAGAAAGATTTAATATCTAAACTTGCAGACTGTTCAAAACAGGTCCAATCTTCATTTTCAGGGTGAACCTGCAGATAAATCAGAAATCATTCCCATTAACTATGCTGACAACTGATAAGGTCATTTGTTTGCTCCTCAATCAACTTGTAACCGAAGAAAACATGTTATTTTACTAACAATGTTATTATCGTGAAAGCACCAGATGGAAAAATTATACAGAGAGGTATTATCATAAAAAGACCTAAATAATAGTTCTAAGATACTCTAAAAAAAATTCTAAAAATGACTGTTAAAAGGAGAGCTTCTTTTTCATTCTTGATTCGTTTGTTTACCGCATTTATTGAGCAGTGTTCTCTATCATAAACGCAACGAAGATCCCTGCCCTATGAAGCTTACAGTCTGCAGGGGGAGAATGGCAGTTAGCCATCAACATAAGCGGTATAAATTCTGCCATTGTTGAAAGACAAGCGCCACGGGAAAAGGAAAGATAGAGCAGCTTCAAAGGACTGGGATGGGGGTGGGGGGCAGCGGAATTAAATAGGGTGTTCAGGCTGGCTTCATCCAGAAGGGCAGATGTGAGCACAGACTGGAGGAGGGGAGGGCGGGAGTCAAGCAGAGATCCGGAGGCACAGCGTTCCCGGCAGAGGACACACTTGGAAGGAAGGTCCTTCGGGGAAGCGCGCCTCCGCACCCAGTCAGGAAAAGCAAGATGGTGTGCAGGCTTGTGCACGAGGAAGCCAGGACAGCAGATGTGTGATTAAGAGAAAACACAGAGCCTTGTAAACCACTGGAAGGCCTCTGGGCTCCTCCTCTGAGTGAAATGCAGTAGTGCTGTAGAAAGTAGGACATGATCTGATACCTTTAAGAGGACCACTTTGGATTCAGTGCTGAGGACAGGTCGTAGGAAGCTAAAGGAGAAGCAGAGAGACCCTACTAGATTCTTCTAATAATCTGGTAACAGAAGTTATTGAAGATGGTGTGGCACATAAGCAGCCTGATCTTAGAGGTACACATTACAGGCATTACCCCTTCCCAAAGTCTGCATTCCACAACTTTGCTTTTACAAAAGATCTATATTTGTACCTGGCTTTGCTAGCCAAAAGAAATCCAAAGAGGATTTCTGCTTTTAGGAAAAAGGGCAAAAGGGAAAACAGCATTCACTATTTGCTTGCAAAAGCCGTTACAGAGGCAGCTCGTAAGCTCCCCAAGCCTTGAGAGTAGCACCAGCGCCCTCTGGCAGAGCCACACTCAGCATCTCAACATCAGGACTTCGGAGTTTAGAACTGTGTCTGTGCATCTGAGCTTTATCTCATTTTGTGCATCTGTTAGCAAGATGTGTCCTAAGGTCTCAGAAAAGCCTAAAGAGATTATTTTTTTGAGGCTACAAATGATTTAAAAAAATTCCACATAAATTCATGGTAATTGGCTGCTTTGCTTTGTCCCATTTCGGTGTATGCCAAGGGTTCAGAGGAATGCTCTACTTTCAGATGGTGGAGGAAAACGGTATCTTGGGTCCTTCCATAAATACTTCTCAAGTGTTAGAGTGGCACCAGAGAGGAAGGGACATATTAAGGTAACATTTAACGACAAATCAAAGCATCACTAGGCTCCCTTAACTGCTATGACAACGTAATCCATTCTGCAGTAAACCACACCTGCCACACTGCTAATCCCACCAACAAGAAATGAGTGACAATATATGATGGAGAGTTGCCATATGAGACAAGGCAGTGCACTGCGTAAAGTGGTGGCCGCGCAACTCCCTGGAGCACACACTGGCCCACGCCTGCATCTCTCCCGCAAATGCCAGTTACTCACAGTGTAGCAGCAGTGCTCATTGATGATGACGCGATTAGAAAAGGTCTCATTATGGGCCTCAATGTGCAAGGTACGTTCCCGAGAATTCAATGAGTTCTTCTGGACAAAATAAACATAATCAACTCCTGCAATCTTTAAAAAACGAAATAAAGAGGAAAAAAGGGCTTGTTATTAACAAGTACAAGAGAGGCTATGAACGTAAGTTTGTCTAGTTTGGGGATGGTTCTAAGATGTCCCTGCAGGTACCTTTTTCAGCAGCCGTGGTGCATCTATGTCCAGCTTACAGCGCCTTTCTATAACGTGAATAGCCCCATCTTCACTCTTGAACTCATTCACAGTGTCACTGTCCACAAACATTGGAATCAAAGGACATGTAGGAAACCTCCTTTCATAGGCCTACGAAAAAAAAATTTTATAAAGAAATTGAACAAAGATGCAATCTGACAGTTTGCATTTGATATTCTCCCTGGAATGAAAGCATCTCTTAATATATGTCAACATGTTACATCAGAGCCATCTCTGTCTTTACGTTGCAAGCTTTCAAAAGAAAGAAAAAAGACATTCTATGCTCATGGATTGGAAGACTCGATGCAGTAAAGATGTCAACTCTCTCCATATGGATATAGAGGTTTAACATAATTCCTGCAAAATCCCAGCAATGCTTATTTTTTTTTTAAGCTACACAAAAGATTACTTTAAAATTGGTATGGAAAAGTGGAAGAACTAAAATAGCTACAACAATTTTGAAAAAGAGACACCTGGGTGGCTCAGTGGTTGAGTGTCTGCCTTTGGCTCAGGGCATGACCCCGGTCCAGGGATCGAGTCCCACATCGGGCACCCTGCAGGGAGCGTGCTTCTCCCTCTGAGTCTCTGCCTCTCTCTCTGGGTCTCTCATGAATAAATAAATACAATCTTCAAAAAAAAATCTTTTTGAAAAAGACTAAATTGGGAAGAATTACTCTATGTGGTATGGTGGTGATTCAGGCTACTGGTACTGGCAGAGAGAGATACACAGAGATCAATAGGACAGAGTAGAGAGCCATAAATGGACTCTAACAAATATGCCCAACTAATTTTTGACAGAAAGTGCAAAAGTAATTCAATGGAAGATGTACAGCCATTTTTTCCAACAAATATTACTGGAGAAATTGCACAATGACAGGGGAAAAAAATGGACCTCAACCTGAGCCACACACCTTATACACAAATTAACTTAAAATGGACCAAGGACTTAACCATTTTTGTAACATTCTTGAAATGACACCACTACAGGGGCACCTGGGTGGCTGTTGGTTGAGCATCCAGCTCTTGGTTTCCATTCAGGTCATCTCAGGGTCATGGAATTGAGCCCTCTGTTGGGCTCCAAGCTCAGCACTGAGTCTGCTTGAGATTCATTCTCATTTTCTTTCTTTCTCTCTCTCTCTCTCATTCCCCCCCCCACTGCCCCTCCGCTCAAATAAATGAATAAAATCTTTTTTAAAAAAATATTTTATTTATTTATTCATGAGAGAGACAGAGAGAGAGGCAGAGACACAGGCAGAGGGAGAAGCAGGCTCCATGCAGGGAGCCCGACGTGGGACTTGATCCCGGGTCTCCAGGATCACGCCCTGGGCTGAAGGTGGCACTAAACTGCTGAGTCACCCAGGCTGCCCTAAATGAATAAAATCTTAAAAAAAAAAAAAAAAAAAAAAGACACTACTATAGAAATGCAGAATAGGTCAGTGGCTGCTGGGGGGAAAGACAAGGCAGGGATGTAAGTGTAAAGAAAGATACTTGGGAAATGTTCTGTATCTTCACTGTATCAACATCAGTATCCTGGTTCCAAATATGTACTACAGTTTCCCAAAATGCTACCACTGGGGGAAAATGGTTAAAGAGCACATGGCATCTCTCCATATGATTCCTTGTGAATAATGTATTATTAATACATTGTCAATCTTCAATTATCTCAAAATAAAAAAAAACAATTAAAAAAAGAAAGTTTCACTTGCTATATAATTCATCCAAACTTTTAGAAAATGCACTCAGGCACTTGACTGAGTCACTGTATAGTGTGTGGTGATCTGTGAAGACAACTTCGCTAAAGACCCTGTTAAATTCACACTAAAACCTAAGCCACCCAGCAGCTCACAGGAATGTGTGAGCAGGAAACCATGGAACCCAGAATGACAAGTCCTGCGCTATAAGAAAGAGCATAAAAAAGAAGCTTGTGGCTGGGCTCAGCAGTTCATGGAGCTGATGCTCCTATTAAAGTGACAGACATCACTCCTCCATCAAATCCTAAAAATGGGGGGAAGGGGCTGACTTTCCATCTTAATCACAACTAAGCACAGATTTAAGAAGAAATGTATGCTGTTAAAAAGATTAATGAAAATCTGAAAGCAACACAGATTGCTCTGATTTTACCTCTAACAAGGAGCCAGGAGTTCTGGGGCACCACCATACTAAAAAATACTGCCTATTATGGAGAAGTTTCCTGATGTTCCCTGTGAACAGGCTTGAAGTCTCAACAGAATACTCAGATCACAAGGGCTGCACTGAAGATCCCATTAAAGCACCAGAGCAACCTATTAATCCCTCCACCTGGTTTTCACTAATCCCACTCCAAGTGATCGTAGATTCTCTGGTCCATAGCTCATCTCCCCTCCATAGCATTGCAGGGTTATACCACTCTGAAAACTGTGGGCTGTGCTCTGGCTATCTACACATCTATACAAGATATCACACTAGGTAACACGGCAGGGAGGGGGAAATGAAGCAGACAGTTCAGGAAAGGGAGTCAGGGGAATGCAAAAGCACACCCTAAGAATAAGCAAGTGCATAAAGGCTTGAGGAGAAAGAGAACACCCTCAGCTTTGAAGAGTTGGTTTGGGAAGACTTCATGGAAGAGGAAGCATTTACACCGGGCCTCAAAGCATGGGAAGGTCTGTTTATAGTCAGCAAGGAGGGGAGGGATTTCCAGGAAAGAGAAACAGAGCGCACGGCCTCACAGGAATGTCGGGGTGTGAACAGGGACCCAAAGCTGGTGGAAGAGAGAATGGTGGCCTGCAGTGGCACTGTGACATGGCATGTCCCTACTGAGCAGTGACCACATGGCCATGCGCTGAGGGTACAGTGCTGGCAGTCCTGGAGCCGACCTCCTCCACAGGGGATGGAGAAGGAGGAAACTCTACCATGGGACTAGGGTCGCCTTTTCAGGAAATTAACGACAGTCACACATAGGGCAGGCTGGAAGGGAGGCAAAATTTACGTGGTCACCAGGTGTATTTGATTTTTTTAATGTTTTTACTTTGGGAATTGAAAATATATTCTTCGTATGTATCTACTCCCCTCTTCCCCTCAAATGTATTCTGAATCCCATTACTGCTATAATCTTGATAAATCACACAGTATCTGTCTCTCAATGCATTTTAAATAAACAACATTTAAGAAGTTTATCAAACCACTCAGATGTATAATACCACAGATAAGTCTCAAGGAGGACCTGAAATTTGTATTAAGCACTGTGCACATGAACAGTTCTAGAAAAAAAATTTGCTATAATTTGTTCTACAGACACTGAAAACCATCTAAACTGATTTTTAAATTGTAATACATTAAAAAAATAAAGATAAAAAATTGTAACACATTAAAAAACAAACAAACCTGGCTTTATACATTCCAGCACTATGACATACCAAAAAACTGAGAACACTGTGGCTTCAAACAAAACAATTCTTTTTAGGTTACGTAAAGGGTAAAGCAAGCACTCACCAAGAAACAACCTAAGCTAGGGTCTCTCCTATTGAAGGACCTATTGAAACGGGGAAGCTGTTTCTCCCTCTGCCTGTGTCTCTGCCTCTTTCTGTCTCTCATGAATAAATAAAATAAATAAATTAATTAATTAATTAATTAATTAATTAATTAAAAAAACCTTTAAAAAAATAAAAATAAACCAACGAATCCAGCTTTTTTGTTTCTGTGCTCACTTCCCTGGGCCAATCTTTCAGAGATACATAAAGTCAATGAATTCTGCATACTGTTGGCATAGAAAACTCTTACTTTCCAGGGGTTTGGGGAAAAGGAAGACTGCAGAAAGCTGACATAATTTTAGTCTCTGAAACTGCTTACAGATACCAGACCCCAGGTTTTCAACACAAACTACAACCAATACAGTATTGCTACAGCCTCTGAAAAATAGAGACATTCCAATTGTATTAAAAACATTAATATATGTTCTAGTTTTATCCTTAGGAAAGGCCTAGAAGCAATGACCTCTCACAAGAAACCTGACATCTAGACCCTGGTTTCCTTTTAAGATTTTATTTATTTATTTGATAGGGAGCTCACAAGCAGGGGGAACAGCAGGCAGAGGGAGAAGCAGGCTCTTCCCTCAGCCAGGAGCCCCACGCAGAACTCAGTCCCAGGACCTTGAGATCATGACCTGAGCTGATGGCAGACACTTGACCGACTGAACCACCCAGGCGCCATGACCCTGGTTTCTAAATACCACTCCCTATCACAAACGAACATATGCATTGTGAAGAAGTGGCTGATTACAGGTCTAAAGGAAGAAGAGGTCGAGATAAATCTGAAGTACTTCTCAAAAATTGAGGATGTGCTCAGTGACTGATGGGGACATGTCAAAAGGACACAGAAACCTGTCCAGAGAGGTTCCCTCCCCAACCCTGGGGTCATTTGAGAAAAAAAAAGAGAAAGAGAAAAGATAGTAAAGCTTTCTAAACCACAGAGTGATACTCAAAAATGGGCAGGGGAGGAAATCTTACAGGCAAATGTCACTTAACCACAAGAGCAAATGACACAATTAGGAGAATCACAACTGTGCTAGCACCAATCCAGTCACCGGTTCAGACAAGGACCACCAAAGGGCACTGCAGGGCGTGGCTGTTGGAGGAGGTTATCACAGTCTCACATATCATCCTGCAGGTTACTAGTTACAAAGGGACAAAAGTGCCTTTACAATGGAAAGATCTAGTAGACATCACCTTGATCAAACAATTCAACTCAGGATGAACAATGGGACAGCCTGACAAGCTGATGTGACACAGTGGAAGCACACACAACCTATGCAGTCCTCACAACAAAATGGTGAACCCGAAGCTCACGAGGAAGCAATCTGTCTAATCCAAGTTACAGAACATTATACAAAACCACCAGCCTGGCCCCTAAAAAATAATTGAAAAATGCTGGTGCTTTGAAAGATGAACAGAAAAAAAGAACTATCTAGAATAAAGGCAATTAAAGAGACAGAGCCATCAACTACTGCAATGGCGCTCTGATTGGAATAAAAATAGCTATACAGAATATTTAAGGAAATGTGACCTTATTAATGTGACTCATTAAATAATATCATTCTGTCAGTGTTAAGTTTCTCGGGTGTGATAATGATGACCGTTAAGGAGAATTTCTCTTAGACAATACACACATTATACTTAGGGCAAAAGTGTTATGATAGACACAGCTTATTTTCAAATGGTTCTGCAAAATATATGTCGCATATGTGTATGTTTAGAAATAAAGCAAATGTGCTAATCTATCTAAGTGGAAACGTATACAGGTATTTACTATACTTCCTTGATTTTTTTAAAAATGGGAATTTCTCAAAAAAGAAGTTGGGGAAAGTATTTTTTTGGGGGGGGAATATTAATAGGAAATGGTAACTTTAGGGGGAAGGGCCATATGGAAGCTAGCAGTGCTTTTGCATGTAACTGATTGAATATGACACTATCACATTTTATATATGAAAAGGTAGAAACCTGAGGTTTCCCCAGGCCCCAGCCCAAGGTGGAAGGCCGGATGTGGAGTCTACCAGAAACCTGGGCCTCTGCGCCTCTGCAGGTACAGGGGCCCCCTGCCCAGGCCTGACGCCGCAGCTCTGAGGACATGTAGGCCCAGAGAGCGCTAGTTCCTGGCTGTTTAACAGAAGACAGCAATCTGGATTTCTATGTGAAGCTTCCCTATTTTTAAAACCTTGTTTGGGCCAATGAGCCCACATAAGCAGAACTTTGAGCCTTCCCTCTAAGAAGTCTCTCCAAGAGAAGTGAGCAAGAATCCAGGCTTCAGCTCACATCAGGTTCAAATGACCGCCTCAGGAGAACCGCAGGAATTTCTAAATGTCTTCTTTTTCGTGAACTATTGGCAATATTATCAAATCACTTCCTAATCACGTTCAGCATTTATCAAACACAAAAATCAAGAAAAGCTGAACAAAATTAACTGTTCCAGAAGGAAATCTCCAGAGAGGGAGAAGCATTCTTCTAGGTCTCTTCTTAAAAGTTTTATTTTAAGCAAGAGAAAATAACTTTATAATCATTTGCTCACTCTTTTTGTTTAACATAGCAATTGTTTCAATAATAAAAACAAAACCAGGCCCTTATCCATTTGCCCCTGGGAGGAAAGCTGCCTTTTGAGTAACTTAGCTTCCTCCTACCTTCCTACACCCACTCTTCCTCTTTCAAAAAGGAGTTCTGAGCCTGTAATTTGGGAGCCTGGCAACAGTACTTTCAGTTTTTAACCAACCTTTAAGATGTCAGAAGCCTGTACTGTGCTAAAGAAAAACCATATTTTAGTGAAGACATTTCAACTTGAGAATTAATGAGCTTAACATTCTGCCAGGAAAACCCATTTAAAAGAAATTCCATTTAAAGAATCTACCTTTAAATTGAACTATGTTCATACACAATTTAGCCAACAAACCAAGCCAGCAGCTTTCCATACAACCACCTGGGTATCCTGTGGCACTGGACGTGACCATCAGACTCACTTAGAAACAGATCTGGTTTCACCCCAGAGAGAATCCATAAGTGAAAAAACTAAACATGACTTAAGTGTGTCTCAGAAGTTGCCAGTGCTCAAGGAAGTAAGTATAAAACCGATCAAGACCATATGGCAAACTGACCGACGTCCCTCAGAGTCAGGATTCCGTAATTCGGGGACTGCACAGTGACAGGTACATACAGAGGGCCTGCCACATACGGCATTCCATTAAGATCCCAGAGAATGCAACAGTGCAAGGCACAGGGATGTGGCTTCAGAGGCAAGACATAAAAACATGTACTGTATTCAACAACAGAGGAGAGGACAGGGAGGAGGTGACAAGTGTCAAGGAACTGTACTGACCCTAAAACTGCCTGAGAGAGTCGGGGGGAAAGGGCTTCAGGATGGACGGTGAACGGCTTTACCCAGAAGTGCATCTGCCGAAGGGAACGTTCCTGGCGGGAGGAACAGCAGCGAGGCGGAGAGGGAGCACAGCACGGACACACTGCAGGCCTGTTTACACCAGGCAGTGCTCTCAGAAGCTGGCCCAACGCAGGCGGGGGCTGCAGGCGGGGGCTCCATGCGGAGCTTCGGGCACCTGGTCTGTGGCTGAAACTCAACAGCATGTGAACAGCTCAGGTGACCGTAGAGGTTAACAGTGTCACCCACCAGGGAACCCGAGGGCCCGGACACTGCACGTACTCACTAGTCGGCCCTTCGTGGGCTTCTGGAGTCTACCTCCACTACTACTTCCGTCTAGTCCACTAGCAAAGCGAGGTTCCAAATTACACACTGCTTGTGAATGCAAGTGTTCAGACTTCACAAGGTATTTATAAAAACGTCCATTTTTTTTTTAAAAATGTGAGCCCTTCTAAAGAAAAGTTATAATTCAGTTATTTCATTCATCCAAACACTTAATGACAACCCGACCAGATGAGCAATTTTCAAACGAGCACGAGACCAGGAGCAAATGAGCGAGGGTAGCAGAGTGCACACGACTGTGGGAGGAAGTGGTGCCTTGTCCTCAACCACCATCCTCAGTGAGACCCACGAGTCAAGCCACAGCAGACTGGAACACTCGCTGGGAAGATCAAACAGGAACAAACAATGGCTCTACTAAAGCGGAAAAGAAATCTGTAAAAATCTGATGGATCCCAAACCATCTCCCTCTGAGATCAAACACACTTGAAGTTTAAATTATGAATTTCATCTTAGAAAACCTCAAATCCCATGGTTCTGATCACACATTCTTTCCAGGTGCTACTTAGTGTGGAGAAGGCAGTTCAGCCCATGGTGCCCTGAGCTCCAAGGACAAGGAGGGCATCGTGATCAATGCCACAGTGATCTGGAGAAAGAGCCTGGATTCTCTCCTAGGACCTCCTCGTTCGAGTAGGAGTGCACTGCGCTGCTGAAGGCACAGCTACAGCGGAAGAACAGATGGCAGACACGCTGCTCACACCACGCACCGACACGTTCCCATCTGCAAACATTGGAGACAGTTCTCACCAGGATTACCTTCTTTTTGCCATCCATCTCTCCAGCACCCGCCCTCACAGCCACCCCACCATGACGGAAACCAGCCGCATTTATTGTGATAAGGCAGGCGCCACTTGGCGCTCCAGAGAGGGAGCGGACAAATACTGGGAGGGAGTGCGTATTGGTGTCATCGCTGCCCTCGCTCTCATGTCCCTGGCCCCAGCTCACACTGGACTCCAACTGCCTGCCCTTTCACTGGCCGTCAGACAACTGGTAGCTGGCAACAGTGGCACAGTTCTACACGGCCTGGTAAAAATTACCCATGATATTAAAAAACTTCACACATAAGAAGTTTTCATCCCAGAGAGGTTGTTAATCTTGTTTACCCATACTATGATCATTTTAAATAGTGTCCCCAAAACACATAATAATAGGGTTTTTTCTGACCTCTTAAAATAATTCAGGTCAGTGAGACCCAAACTGTGCTTAGCTCTACTCCAAAAGACAGGACAAGAAGGCCCTTAACCCAAGTGCCTGGCAAAGGTCTCTCCTGAAGAGGAACACAAATTAGCACTAAATGAAGTTCTATCCATTTTAAGATTTTCTACCACAAATTTTCCTAACCCTTCAGGTCCTAGAAATAAATGCTAGTCCATGACCCCTCCCCAAATAGTGAGCAAAGGAGCAAGGAGCAGAAGCAAGGAGCAGCAGACAAATCCCAGCAAAAGAGCAGGGCACCCCTACCAAGTCCCCCTGCCCTGCACCTCCCTCTCCCACAAAAGCCAGTGAGCCTGAGGCTCGATTTTATCCTGCGCATATGGCAGCATGGGGCCAGCTAACAAACTGTTCCTGGTTCACAGCAGAGAAATGACTGGAAGTCACTATTACACAACACGCAGCAGAGTCCCAGGACTCTCAGCATTTGAACCATTACTATAAATAAGAACAAAACAAGCAGGAAAACAAAGAACTGTCCTCAGAAGATAAATAATCATCTAATTTTTTTTTTTTGGTAAGATTTTATTCATTCACTTGACAGAGCGAACGAGCACAAGCAGGGGGAGCAGCAGGCAGAGGGAGAAGAAGAAGCAGGACTCCCCGCAGAGTAGGGAGCCCGATGCGGGGCTTGATCCCAGGATTCTGGGATCATGACCAGAGCCAAAGGCAGACACTTTACTGACAGAGCCACTCAGGTGCCCTAATAATCATCTAAATCTATTAAAAATTTTACTGAGCATGTTTGGGACATCTGGCTGGCTCAGAAGGTATAGCGGATGACTCTTGATCTCAAGGTTGGGAGTTCAAGCTCTACATTCAATGTAGAACTTAATTAAAAATAAAATAATAAAAATAAATAAATAAAATAAAATAATAAATCAGGCAGGCACTGGCTTGCTCAGTTGGTTAAACGTCTGCCTTCAGCTCAGGTCATGATCCCGTGGTCCTGGGATGGAGCCCCACAGGCTCCCTGCTCGGTGAGGAGTCGGCTTCTCCCTCTCTCTCTGCTGTTCCCGCTAGTGCTCTCTCACACATGCGCACTCTCTCACTCTCTCAAATAAATAAATAAAATCTTAAAATAAAAAATAGCATGTTTACATTTGGCTAAAGCAAAGCTACCAACTCATAGCAGCGTAGTTTCAGTTGTTAAAGACAAACATCAAACAAACCATTCCTTCTCTCTTGGCAGTGTGCAACCAACTGTATAGCTAAAGCCTTGATTTAGAAAGGTCTTCTAGAAGACTCTTACAGTACTTGTAATGTATTCCTTTCCAAGAATTTCCGGGCAAGACTACCTGGAAACTTCTGTTAATACAATTTAATCGATTGACACAGAGCTCTTGAGCTTTCAAATAAAATTCCAAGTACGATCTAGCATGCCTGATTAAAGGCATCTTCTCCTTTTTAGCCTAGATTAGAAAGCTGGGGCCTGCACTGCTTCAATTGTGTCCCATTTCTGAAAAGAGCTCAAAACTGACATCTCACACAACAGCCTGAGGGTGGTTTCACAGTGTGTTTACTGTCTTAAAGATAATCACTGATGACATTTCTGACTATTCGTCCTTAGGCACAGTCACGTGGAGCTCTACATCAAAGGTTTTTCCAAATTTCCCTTCAAAATACCCTTGATATCTCAGTAACTTTTCTATGGTGCCCCAAAGCCAAAAGAAATGCCATTTGTTATTAGGTCTAAACAACTTAAAAAGTGTTAGTAACCATCTAAAACAATAACACATTTAAGTTGAGGGAAAACATGTTTTCGTTTCCTTCCTAAACACCCAGTATTACTTGTGAGCGTGTATATGTGGGTACACGTGTGGGGGCTTGGAATCACACTGGACACTCCTACTCTGGTTTCCTGTTGCTCACTGATTCTCATGCGGCACTCGCTTTTTAGCATAGCAACCAGTGAAAACCCAGCTCCACAAAGATGTGACACCATTAAAAGAAACGCAAGTGTGATCTAATCTTAAAATGTGAGCTACCGTGGGCTGGGAGTTTGCACAGTGTCCAAGAAATGTTGACTATCACTGTGTTTCCTTGAAAATTAAAAATACCCTACAGCACTGTGGTGCCTCAGAACAGTGAGGGAACTGTGGCTCCAGGTGCTTTAAATCGTATTCATTTGTTCACAAATTCTGCCTATATAAAGAGGCAGTATTCAAAATCTAAACAAAGGACGCCTGGGTGGCTCAGCATTTGGGCGTCTGCCTTTGGCTCAGGGTGTGATCTCAGGGTCCCAGGATCAAGTCCCACATCGGGCTCCCTGCAGGGAGCCTGCTTCTCCCTCTGCCTACGTCTCTGCCTGTCTCTGTGTGTCTCTCATGAATAAATAAAATCTTAAAAAAAAATTTTAAACAAATGAGTTTCGATACAATCAATCATCCTCTACCATCAAACTTTGTATCAAAAACAAAGAGTCCAGTGTTCTAGTAAGTTTCCAAAGTCTACATAGAGACCTTTAAAAATGGAAGAGCTGGGCGAGCAAATTCCTCCTGTAAGTAAAGGGCCAGATATCAAATGCTTTCAGCTTTACGGGCCAGACATCCTCTGTCCCAAATAGTCAGCGCTGCCACCGACAGCAGGTGAACAAACGAGTACAGCTGTGCTCCGATAAAACTATTTACAGACACCGAGAAATGAATTTCATACACTTTTCACGTCATGAAATATTATTCCTTGGGATTTTTCCTAACCATTAAAAAATTTAAAACTGTTTCTAGCTTGCATATGAAAACAGGCTGCAGAACATCGTTTGCCCACTCCTGATCTAAGAGATTAACTGTGACAGGTTCCATTTAATTACTTTCTCACAAAAAGTCAAGAGTTATTTAAAATGCCAACCAGTCAAAACTGTGATGGACAAAAAACTTGAAATAAAATAGAAAGAACTGCAAAGCCAATGGATTGTCACTTCCTGTATCTGTATTTACATTCACCTAAACTGTTTGCCATTAGGATGGCAGAGTTCCAACAAATACACATCTAACTTACGCACGCAAATTTCACTACATACATTTTACCCAAAAAAGGAGTGGAGAGCAGGGGAGAAGAGGGAATGAATTTGAATAGTGAGGAAAACACCCACCATTCCACTCACTGAACAGATGACTCCGGAATGGTTCCATAAACCAGCAGCCACCGACCACACGTGGCGATTCACAAAATCAAGTAACATTAAAATTCAGTTCCTCACTCTCACAAGCCACATTTCAAGTTCTAGAAGTTGCTCTGATATTCCTGACTGACTTAACAATGAATAACTAAATCTTGTAACAAACGTATTGACCTGACAACTCCACACCTTTGTCCTAGTTAAAGTCCCTAATTAGAACGCTGGAAATCCTAAATCCTCTGATAAATTTCTTCTCCCCATGAAACCCAGAGAGTCATTCATACTTATTGATAAGCTAATTATGTTAGTCTGAGCTTCAAATCTGTTTTATTAATTAGGCTTTGTTATTTAAAGTCTTTTGTCCAGGAGCAGAAGACTATATTCTCCATCTAAAAACTTCTGGCATCAGAGGGAATTTTTTTTTTTTAGAAAACTGGTGACCTCTGAACTCACACACCAATCACTAAGCTAACTTAAGGGTAAACATCAATTCATTCCTTCAAGGACAGCTTACTGAAGCAGCTCAAAGCTCTCTTCAGCTCCTCTGGAGGCTGCACCTCCCCACCCCCACCCGTGGACCCCCTTCCTGCCTCACCCTCCCCCAACCTGATCCCTGCTATTCCTTCCCTGTCTCTCCTTGCCAAGAATCTTAGATCAAGTTTTGTTTTCTGCCTAGAATATAACTTTAGTAACTGCTTTTCTTCTTTTTGCTGACAGCCTGAAAAGCATCTCTTTTCTAGTTTACAAACATTAACCAAGCATTTTTTTTATTTTTTTTTAAGATTTATTTATTTATTTATTCAGAGAGAGCGAGAGAGAGGCAGAGACACAGGCAGAGGGAGAAGCAGGCTCCATGCAGGAAGCCCGATGCGGGACTCGATCCCAGGACTCCAGGATCACACCCCGGGCTTCAGGCGGCACTAAACCGCTGCACCACCGGGGCTGCCCTTAACCCACCATTTTAAAATAAATTATAGGAAAAATAAAAAATAAAATAATATAAATAATAAAATAAGTAGGGGCACCTGAGTGGCTCAGTCTGCCTTCAGCTCAGGTCATGATCTCAGGGTCATGAAGTCAAGCCCAGCATTGGGGTTCCAGGCTCAGTGGGGAGTCGGCCTGCAATTCTCTCTCTCTCTCTCTCTCTCTCTCTCTCTCTCTCTCTCTCTCTCTCTCATTCTCACTCTCACTCCCACTCTCACTCTCTCTCCCTCCCTCCCTCCCCAGCTCCCGTGAGGGTGGGCACTCGCCCTTTCTCTCAAATAAATAAATGGAGAAATTATAAAGGGGTATTTAGAAACTCTCTGTACTATCTGCTTAATTTTCTATAAACCTCAATCTATTCTAAAAAAAAAAAAAATATATATATATATATATCCATTAAATACGAAAAAAAGGGGCAAAAACCTAACCTATTAACTATGCTATAAGAAAGCAAAAAGACAAACTTCTTTTCCAAAGAACTTAGAAAATTCAGAGCATCACGTACTCCATAATCACTCCCTCCCTTCTCCCATGACAGGCACTGCAGGGCAGGTGTGGAGGGGCACCAACAGAAGGCAAGGAGCATGTGCGAAGACGGGAGGAAGCAGGCCCCAGAACAGACTCCCAAACCACCGCCTACTTACTGAATCCTACGTGTGTAGCCTCATGGCTTTCACAGAGATTAATGCAATTACCATGCAAGTTCTTCCTATGAAATGAGTTTTTCTATGAAACGAATTTCTCTCTACTTTGAAATGAGGAAATGGAGGCTGAGGGAGCAAATGTCCCAGATGTGACCCCAGGTCTGCCCCACTCCTGATGCAGATGGCCTTGGATCTCAGAGCCGAGCCTGGGAGAAAGAGACAGGCTTCAGATCCCAGCTCTGCCCTCAGCCAGAAGACAGCTTGGCAGGGTTACTGAATTTCCTCATCTTTTTTTACTGTACAGAATTGTAGAAGATTACAGAAGAAAACGTTTAGCAGATCCTGACTCAGAATAAATAGTCAAAACACGTGACTACCGTTCCCCACTTGTATGTGAACTTCCCAAAGAGGAAGGGACTGACGAACCCTGGGTAAGGCCGCAGCCACCCAACAGTCCCAAGGAGCCAACTAGACCACGCAAAAAGAGGAAGGATGCCTTTCTAATGCAAACAGCTTTAAAAACTAAACATTTTTTTGACATTTATCTTCTCTACTATACTTCAAAAATGCACCCCTCAAAAACATCTATGTGTTCACTAGACTAAAATGATAATTATATCCCCAATGGCCCAAGAAACACAAAGATGCAAATCTCATGAGGCTCTAGTGGAAACCAACTGTTAAGTTTATAAAATAGCCAGTGGTGGAAAAAAAAATTTGGTATAAATAACATCATACAACTTTTTTCTATAAGAAAAAAGAAAAGCCAAACAAGATAAAAACAGACATCATCTGTATTTCAATTTAGGCATTGTGGATAAAATATTCCCTCTGTAATGTAAAATAAATACAAGAAATAGATGGCTTTAGCAGGTTAAATAACTGATTAATTAGCTGAATATACTATACCCAGTTACTGGAAGGAGAAAATATGGCCCTGAAGATACGCATAACTGGAGCTGGGAAGAGAACTTTCATAAAATACAGGAGGGCAGCTGGGAGGGTGCCAGCTCCCAAGATGTTCTCTGAAAAGGTTTCAGTTACAGGCAGCCCTGAATCAGGCCTGATGTTAATGGTATTAACATTTTCCACAGAATGAGGAAATACAATATACCTGGAAGGGAAAGAACTCACGTCAGGAGTCAGGAAACTAATCGCTCAGCTCCCCTGTGGCCTGAATAAATGTAAACATTAGCCTGCTGTTCCCACAGTCTCAGGAGAGCCATCCGCTGTTCTGCAGACAGAGCCCTGCCCGGGTCACCTCGTTCAACTCTTGACCAAAGACATGATGCTGCACCAGAACTTACAGCCTCACATGGATTCTTTATTTAGTTTTTCAGATGGACTATTTTTTTTTAAATATTGTATTTATTTATTTGAGAGAACTAACGATAAAGAGAGCACAGGCAGGGGGAGGGCAGAGGGAGAGGGAGAAGCAGACTCCCCAATGAGCAGGGAGCCTGAAGCGACTGGAGCTCCATCCCAGGACCCCAGGATCAGGACCTGAGCCGAAGGCTGATGCTTAACTGACTGAGCGCCCCAGGTGCCCCCAAATGGACTAGTTTAAACTCAGAGCACCAGCAGCGTTCCTTCCACCCCACAGCCCCACCTCACCAAGTATCAGGAATCTGACTCGGCGGCGCAGCAGTGTCCCTTCCCTCCACTCCTGTGGCACTGTCACCTTAGGAACAAGACACAAACCAGAGAGGCACAGCAGAGCTTTAGTTCTGGAGTCAATAAGCCCTGATCAGAAAGCCAGCAGCACCCACCTATGAGCAAGAGCCTGCTGTTAAAGAGAAAAGACTGAGAGACCGGGCACTAGAGAAGTCTGACTGCCCAGCAGGGAACCAGGTCAGAGACACAGACAGATGGGAGGCAGAACCAGGAGAAAGGGAGAGGAATTTTAAAGCAAAGACCACAAAGCGGCCCTGGGCAGAATCAGGAGAGGCAAGGGTGGAGTGTTACCTGCTGGCTGGTAAGATCTGGGTCTGTCTGGAGGTGAGCCAGCTGCAGGAGGCCACCCTCACCTGCTGGCTGGCTGGCTCAGGACTACGGTCTGTGCCATGGTCACTGGGTGAGATGGCCAGGTCAGAACTGCCATGGGGTGAGCAATTTCAACCTCAGTTTTCTCACCTGCATAGTGGAGTAAGAAAACACCTACTCCCCAAAGTACATACTTTCAGTTATAAGTCAGTAAGCCCAGGGGCACCTGACTGGCTCTGTCAGTGGAGCATGCAACTCCTGACCTCGGGTCCTGAGTTAAAGTCCCACATTGGACTATAAAAAAGGTAAGGGAGGGCATCTGGGTGGCTCAGTCAGTCGGTGAAGTGTCCAGCTCTTGATTTCGGCTCAGGTCATGATCTCAGGGTCATGAGATCAAGCCCCAAGTTGGGCTCTGCACTCAGTGGGAAGTCTCCTGGGGGATTCTCTCTCTCTCTTCCCACCTGCTCACAGGTGCACACACAAACACACTCTCTAAAGCAAACCTTAAAAAAAAAAAAGTCCTGGGGATGTAATCACAGCAGAGTGATTATAATTAATAATACAGTACTGCATATTTGAAAGCTACTAAAAGAGTATATCTTGGAGGTGCCTGAGTTGCTCAGTAGGTTAAGCGTCTGCCCAGGTCACGATCTGCTTCTCCCTCTCCCCCTGTGTTCGTGCTCTCACTCTCTCAAATAAATAAAATCTTTTTTTAAAAAAAGAGGGGCACCTGGGTGACTCAGTGGTTGAGTGTCTGCCTTTAGCTCAGGTCATGATCCCAGGGTCCTGGGATTGAGTCCTGCATCGGGGCTCCCAGCAGGAAGCCTACTCCCTCTGCCTATGCCTATGCCTCTGTGTCCCTAAATGAATAAAATAAAAATAAAATATTTAGGGACGCCTGATGGCTCAGTGGTTAAGCATCTGCCTTTGCCTCAGGGCATGATCCCGATTTAGGGATCAAGTCCCACATATCAGGCTCCCCGTGGGGAGCTTCTCCCTCTGCCTATGTCTCTGCCTGTCTCTCTGCGTCTCTCCTAATAAAATCTTAAAAAAATAAACAAAATAAAATCTTGAAAAATATAAAGAGTACATCTTAAAAATTATCACAAGAAAAAAATGTGTAACTAGGTGAGGTGATGAACGTTCAATAAACTTATTGTGATGATCATATCACAAATATGTACCTATATCAAAGCACTGTTATGCACCTTAAACTAATACAATGTTAAATGTCAATGACACCCAAATAAAGCTGGTAAGGACCTTACCCACAAAGGAAGTGTAAGCAATAGAAGAGATACTAGCAATATCCTTAACTTCTGGGTCTAACTTAGGTCAGTGGAAATGAACACAGTGTACACATTTTTTAAGATTTTATTTTTAAGTAATCTCTACTCCTACCGTGCGGCTTGAATTTACAACCCTGGGACCAAGAGTCACGTGCTCTTCCAACCAAGCTGATCAGATGCCCCAAAAGTTTTAAACTTTCAGAGACAGGATATAGTTGTAATTGAGGACCATTTACAAGAGACTCTAAAATTCCTTTCATGAAAAAGAAACATGACTTTAAGAATCATAAACATAAAAGGACCCCCACACACACCTTTCCACTTTAAGGTGACAGAATCAAAATGTGGATGTATCGTGTGATTTTCCACAGCTCTAAGTCAGACCAAGAAGCAGAGGACATTACCACCGGTCTTCACCATTCTTGATTTCACCAATGCTCAAAGGACAATCAAACAAACAACCTACTACTATGTTTTCATTGTATAGGAGGGTCCCCCATTGTTAGTTAGACCAGTTGGGCCAGGACACCTGGGTGACTCGGCAGTTGAGCTTCTGCCTTCTACTCAGGGCTTGATCCCAGGATCTGGGATCGAATCCCACATCGGGCTCCCTGTGAGGAGCCTGCTTCTCCCTCTGCCTGTGTCTCTGCCTCTGTGTGTGTGTCTCTCATGAATAAATAAATAAATCTTTAAAAATAAATAAATAAAAATAAATAAAACAGTTGGGCCAACAAGCCATCAAGTGAAGCATCCTATCCCCACACCCTCCGGTTGTTTTCAACCTCAGGTTGAGTTGCAAACAAACGTGGTTCATAGGGATTTATGCAAGTACAGCAAAATCTAATGCCAAGTAACTGGGTACCAAGCTTGAATAATGTACAAACCTCTTTTAAAAGAGAAAAGTTTCTTTGGACCTTTGACGTTGATCAATTATTTTTATTATTATGTTACTTAAATACGTACAAGGTACATAAAAACTCATAGAATTAAAAAACCCATGACATACATTTACTAGGAAGGGTGACAACTTGTTGGAGCCGATTTCTCCTTCAGCACAGGCACGAACCGGTGGCCAGGGCACCGGTTTCAGACCTGAAGGCCTGTGGGGAGACACTGCGGGTGACCCGCCATCCCCACTGCTGTCTTTAGTTAGGCCTATATTTTAAGTTCCCTGTCTGTGAGGTACCTTAGCCTATACTTGGCTCAAACACATCATCCATGTATTAATTTCACCTCAATTTTTTTTGTATTTGCTTTCAATCATTAAAATAGTATACTGGCACCCCCAAATAAACCTAACAGCAAACTGCGTACCATCTGATAACACTTAGCTATAAATATGTCCGGCATCCAGATGACCTCAATGTGTTCACACATATTTTTGGACTGTCAAAATAAAAAGCATATTAACCAATCCCTACTAGAGAATTAAAGGACACTACAGTTGACCCTTGAACATGAGTTTGAACTGTACAGGTCCATATGTATGCAGATTTTTTTTTATAAATACAGTATGGTAAATGTATTTTTCTTATGATCTTAACATTTTTCTTTACCTTATTTGATTATAGGAATAGAGTATATGATACATATACAAAATATGTGTTAACTGCTTATGTGATCAATAAGGCTTTGATCAACAGTGGGCTACTTACTAGTAGTTAAGTTTTTGGACAAAAGTTATACATAGATTTTTTTTTTTTTAAGATTTCATTATTTATTCATGAGAGACATTCAGAGACAGGCAGAGACATAGGCAGAGGGAGAAGCAGGCTCCCTGGGATCAAACCCTGAGCCAAAGGCAGAAGCTCAACCAGAGCCCGGAGGCGTCCCTATATGCAGATTTTTAACGGCATGCGAGGGAGGAGCATCTGTGCCCCTAAACCCTGTGTTAGAGGGTCAACTGTGGTTAGAAAAAAAGAGATATATAAATCTTTCAAGTAGGTCTTTATACTATATTTCTGTCAATAAATCTTGAAGGTCAAATATTTCACAAGCCACAAATACTTAAGCCCCAGGCAAACAAGAGTGTCTGGAGTGCTACGAAAGGTTTCTCTTCTCTCTGGTTTTCATGTGCAATCATATGACTGACCCATGCATGATCTAATGGCATCCAAAACACACCATAATTTGCCAAAACCATTCCTAATCCATAAATTGTTTTGTCTAATAAATAGCAAACAGAGTATAGGTGGCAACAAAAATAGCAGTTTTGCATATTCCTGTTCAAATCAAGTTAGATTTGGCAGAGTACTGTTTTACTTTCCAGAGTGTAAAAAATAAATCCATGGACTTCAGAAAAGCATCTGGTGTTCCAGGGAATCGCAGCTGTCAGCTTTGAAAGATGCCATGTGTTTGCCCACATAAAAGAATGTAATGAGCTATGGAAATATTATCCGGTTTCACAAACCAGAATAAAAACTTCATCATCAGTAGGCTGAAAGCAGGAGCTGTTTCAATCCATCAGGAACATATCTGTTGTGCACTATTTATTACCTCCCTAGACCTTCCAGCACCTGCTCCCCTATATTCTCTGCCACTTCTCTTCCCCTAAGCAGGACCCCACTGCTGTATTTCCGTGGCACTACACCTGCTGTAGATGCTGCTCCTTCTTCAGAAACCAACAATAGCAACCATGAGATGTAAATTACAGATATACTTTGAATAGACAGAACCAAATTCAGTGATGGAATTCTTCAAGGAACCTGTCTTTTGGATCTAGAATCTATTAACATAAAGGACACACACAAAAATAAACCGAGAGAGATATGCAATTTTGGGGGCTGATGCTATAGTAAAAAACTAGATCTTAAAAACATAGAGTAAACACAATAGCTGAAAAGTGGAAGCAACCCAACTGTCCACTGATGGATGAATGGACAAACAAAATGTGGTATAAATTATTATTCAGCCTTAAAAAGGAAAGAAATTCTTTTTTTTTTAAGATTTTATTTACTTATTCATGAGAGACAGACAGAGAGAGAGAGAGAGAGAGAGAGAGGCAGAGACACAGGTAGAGGGAGAAGCAGGCTCCACGCAGGGAGCCTGATACAGGATCTGATCCCGGGACTCCAGGATCATGCCCTGTGCTGAAGGCAGACGCTCAACTGCTGAGCCACCCAGGCATCCCAAAAGGAAAGAAACTCTGACACTTGCTACAACATGGATGACCCATGAAGACATGATGCTGAGTAAAATACTCAAATCATGAAAGGACAAATGTTTTATGATTCCATTTATGTCAAGGAACCGTCAGTTCTATTCAGAAACAGAAAGTGAAAAGGGGGCAGGGTGTTTGCCAGTGGAGTTGGTGCTTAATGGGTACAAAGTTTCTGTTTGGAAAGGTGAACAATTCTGAGGATGAAAGCCAGTGGCTGCCCAACAACATGAATACCCATGAAGCCCACCGAATTATACACTTAGAAATAGTTAAAATGGTAGATCTTGTATTACTGTATATTTACCACAATAATACAGTACAAATCTACTCTACCTGAAAATTAGCAAACAAAGCCATATAAATAATTAAATTAAGGCAAGTTCAGAGAAACATACACTTGTAACTTTGGTATTATTAAATAACAAGAACAACCTTCTGGAGGAGCATATAAAGCAGACAAATAGTCTCCCTCTTGGCATGTTAAATCCTTCAAAAGAAAATATAATGTAAGAAGAGTCTCTGACATAGCCTATTAAAGAACCTATTCCTTTAAAAAAATTTAAAAGTTACAATTAAAATCAACTTCTCTTTCTCCAATCTCATCTACTGTAAATTCTAATGAAGGAGATCTACCCCAGTGGTTCTCAAACCTGGGGAGGTGTCAGAATCACCTGCAGAGCTGTGAAGTCACACTGCTGAGCCCACTCTCAAAAATTCTGATTCCATAAAGAATCAGAACTTAGAATTGCTAGAATTTGCATTCCAAACCAACTTTGTGTTAAACATAAAATGAAGATAAGAGGTATTTGGGGAAGAGTTCTGAGTATTAACAGCATAAATCCTGCAATAAATCAATGATCTCTTAAATGAATTTACTTCTTAAAATCTGTACCTTGCAGCTTTTAGGTCTGGACTTGGTTTTTAAGACATACACAAAGATAAAACTAGGAAAAAGAAGAGAAAACACACACATTTATGACTAGGACTACCTGATGGTACAGAATAACTTATTCACTAAGGAAAAAAAGAGTCATATAATAACCAATCTTTCAGATTTAAACCTAAAGGTATCTCAAAAAAAGGGGAGGGGGGACACCTGGGTGGCTCAGTGGTTGAGGGTCTACCTTTGGCTCAGGTTGTGATCCCGGGGTCCTGACATCAAGTCCCGCATTGGGCTCCCCACAGGGAGCCTGCTTCTTCCTCTGCCAGTGTCTCGGCCCCTCTCTTTGTGTCATAAATAAATAAATAAATAAATAAATAAATAAATAAATAAATAACTTAAGAAAAAAAAGAATACCATACTATTGGTCAACAATTTTTAAATGAACTTAATGTTCTATAGGGGAACTACAGAAATGAAATTCTTTTATATTCCATATTCATCACTATGGGAGAAAAGCCACTCAAAACACCAAATGATACATAAAACCAGGACACATTTAGTCAACTATAGTGATTATAAGCTTCAGTTTACTGAATATAGACTTTATTTTACTCACGAAACATGATTTGAGTCAGTTCCTTCAAAACATGATTTAAGTAGTAAATACATCCAACCAAAAGAATATGATCTGATGTAACCTTTCGTCAAAATTTTCATTACCAGAAGCAGAAGTATCACAGGAACACAAACATATATTCCAAGATTCACTTATTCTTTAGACAAATCTATTTCTGAGAGCTTACTATATGCTCAGGTTACAAGCCCGAAGGCAGAGAGCACAGAGAGGGAATTTCACCTAGGAGAAGTGAGTCTGACCAGTTAAGAGTCAGCCAGGTGAGAAAGAGGGAGGAAGGTATTTGAGGCAGCCTGCAGAAAGGCAGAGGCGATGGGAAATAACAGCATACTGAGGAAACTCCAACTAGTCCAATATAACTGGATGCGCAGCAAACATGGGGGCTCATGCGGGGAGATGAGGCTGGAGGTGCAGGAGCAGATGGGGAAGGGCTCCAGGTACCACGCTGGGTACCAATTTGAGCCTCACTCTGAGGTGCGGGGAAGACACTTAAGAACTCTAAACTAACACAGAGCATGTTCAGCTTTACCATCAAGAGCTCCTGGGAGCAGCCCTGAGCAAGAGCAGGTTGGGGGAGGTGGGGTCAGAAGTCCGAGTCCAGAGGCCCCGAACAGGACACCAGGAACTCTCATCAGAGAGAAGCCAACATGATCAGAGACTGGCAGATTCAGAAGCGGTCTGGGTGGGGCGCCTGGCTGGCTCGGTCAAAAGACCACATACGTGACTCTTGATCCCACATCAGGTCTAGAGGTGACTTAAACAAAAGTTTAAAAAAAGAAACAAACAAGCGGTTCAGGAGACATCCTGGACATCCAAGAGGGTCTGGTCATCCCTGAGCCTGGGGGGTGAACAGGGAAGGCAGCCAGGGATGCCGAGGCGCCTGGTCTGAGGGTAGGGCACACGGTGGTGGCACTCGTCGAAGCAGGAGTTCACAGGAAAAGGCAGAGCTTCCGAGTGGCATTTTATTGAGGGCTTTTCTGGTTTGTTTTTTGTGTATTTGTTTTCCGTTAGGCTATGTTCTTTGTGCAGGCAGGAGGAGGGAGTAGATTCTGTTTCAGACACACTAAATTTGTATATAGTCAAATGGAGATGTTCTAGCAGGCAGCTGGCTAGGACTCTGGAAGCTGAGTGGGAGTCTAAGCAAAAGATAAACTTTGAGATCTTCTGTTTATAAAGTTAACAGTTGAAGCCATGGGTTTAAATGAGGCTGCTCAGGAAGAGATGTCAAGTGAGAGGGAACCAGATAGTTCTCAAATACCATTAACTACCAATTAAAACACCATGATGTTTATGAGGGCCAGAAAAAACAAAATATACAACTGGGCCCCCAAAATAGCAAAACAAGTATCATCAGAGGAGGAGCCCATCTGTCCCCGGAAAGGCATGGAAGTGGAGAGAGGCGAGATCAGTCAAAAGGGCAAGCCAGAGAGTTCCACGTGCAGCCTCTAATCAAATATGCAAGACACTTACACACTGGATGCTTATCAATAACTCAAAGTGCGCTCTGAATACTCTAGTGCGAAAACACGCAGGAGAGCCATGGAACAGATGGCAAGATTTCTGAATGGAAAAGCACTCAGCCCATATCAAGATGCATAAAGCAGCTACCTTATATAGAGTGATAATGGTATATACATACATTTTTCATTTAAAAAAAAAAAAAGGCTAGTTCTCCTAACATCAAATTGTATCTTGCAAAAGAATTTGAATGCAGTTATGTGCTCTCCGTTTCAACACGTAAAATCATTCCCCTAGAAATACACAAAACTGTTTCCCGCTTGTACAGGTTAAAATCAAGAAAGAAGAATCAGTTATGACACCAGGCAATCCAAGTCCTCTCTTGAGTTGAAAGTCTCTGTGTTTGCTTCTCCAACCAGCCTGATATCCCTGCCCAGGGCTGAAATGGAAGAAGCACCCATAGCCAGACCCTCAGACCACTGCCCCCGACCTCACTGGCCCCCAGCCAGACCTCCATCAGCACCCGCTGCTCGTGCTACTCACAAACCCTCTCAATCAGACTCGCCAACAGATTAACTCCTTTCAATCGCTTTCTATGTGACACATTAGGACCAACGAAGTGGGTTAAAAAGTAACCATAAATAGAAAGGCCCAGTTTAATTTGGGAAAGAATATTTTGCATCTTGTTTGTAATTCAACATTCCTGAGGAGGGTCTCAGGGACCAAAGGGGGAGACAGGGTTTTCACCACTGGCTCCAATCTCTACCATCAAGCGTTTCAAGAGAGCTGCTACGAGTCACTGAACCGATTTGAGGCTGCATCTGCTCCTATCTGCTACCATGAACAATTAAGTCAGCCAAAGGTTAGGGGGACGGGACTGGACGATGACCCAGTTTCTCTAACAAAGGGAGGGAATGAAAGGAAACAAAGGAAAGGGAGAATGTGGGAGAAGCACAGAGACTGAAGATACAAAAACCGAGAACAACGGCTGATCTGGAGCAGGAACCAAACAACTTCTAAAAAGATGTTCTTCCTGATAGTCGAGAAAAGTCTAAACATGGGCTCAATGTTTTTGTTAAATGGGATAATGACATGGCGACCGTGTTTCAAAAGGAAAAGGTAAAAAAAAAAAAAAAAAAAAAAAAGGAAAAGGTCCTCACTGGTTAGAGATGCATCCTGAAGGAGTTATGGATGAATCCACAAGATGCTGAAATCTGCTCTAAATACACCAGGAAGGAACGCCTGGGTGGCTCAGTGGTTGGGCATCTGACTTTGGCTCAGGGCGTGATCCCGGAGTCCGGGGATCAAGTCCCGCATCGGGTTCCTCACAGGGAGCCTGCTTCTCCCTCTGCCTGTGTCTCTGCCTTTCTCTCTGTGTCTCTCATGAATAAATAAAATCTTTAAAATAAACAAATACACCAGGAAAAGAAAAGGGGGGGTGGCAGATGACACAATAGTTAGTGGCACAGCGCTGCTCCTAACTAAGGGGGGGTGCCCGGGTGATGGGCCTGTGCATTTACTTCGTTCTCTCTACTCGGATATGGTTGAAAATGTCCCTAATACAAGGTCGGGGGTCTTCTCTTGTATTTTGTGTTTTCACAAAAACAGGTAAGTCAAAAAAGCAAGGGGCTGAGTCAGATCCTGCTTTATTTCGCCTTCAGATAGTTCCTACTGAACCACAACTGTCCTCACCCTAGCACATTAAAAATAATTCAGGATGCAAAACATGTTGGCGAGTGGGTGTAAGAGAAGGGAAAATGCCTGGTTCCATCCCAAGCAGCGTGTAATCAAAGTGTACTATAATTGTCCATTTCCAAAACTAAGTAAGTCTGACTAATCACACCCCACTTGTATTAAATGCAGTAGGACTCACACTATGGCACTCAAACACCCTATAAACGAGAAGACTACAACGTCCCCCTACTGAAAATTGACCAGCATCTTATTAATATACCATCAGAGAAACTGGATCATTTCCCTCCACTCCTACACTTAAACAAGTTGTTTAAAGTCAGCTACCCGAAACACATGAACACTGCCTATTTACTTCTGAGTAAAATCAAATCCTACTGCCTGTCAGGCTACCTGAAGACCGAATGCCACCTCAATCAACCAGAAAGATGTATTTCCATTCACCATGAGGAGCTGGGAAGCCAAAGTCAGGGATGCCAAAGGCCCTGGGATGAGATCTAGGATGAGAGGAAGATGTGCTTCGAGAAGAGCAACGAGAGACACTAGCTAGCCCCCAGCAATGACAACACTTCAAACTAAAATGCTGCTCAATGGGACGCCTGGGCAGCTCAGGGGTTGAGCGTCTGCCTTTGGCTCAGGGCATGATCCAGGAGTCCCGGGATCGGGATCGAGTCCGCACCAGGCTCCCTGCAGGGAGCCTGCTTCTCCCTCTGCCTCTGCCTATGTCTCTGCCTCTCTGTGTCTCTCATGAATAAGTAAATAAAATCTTTTTAAAAATAAATAAATAAAATGCTGCTCAAAACCCATCATACACGTGACTCAGGCCAGAGGGGAAAAAAAGCAAAAGTGGGACAGGTGGCTCAATATTTTTTCAGGAGAATGAACAGGGCTTCAGGAGGCAGCTGGCTGCCAGACAGAGTGAGCAAGGGCAAAGCAAGAACGTGTTCCAGCAGGACTTGTGCCCCTCTACCCCCAATCAACCCAAGGAACAATCTGGAAGCAGGGTGACTTGTGTGCCAGGCCACCTCGTGAAGAAGCACTCTACTTCTCAGATTTCTACACACCTCGCTCTCACCCCAAAAAGACCAGACTCGGTTTAACTCAACGTGGAGCTCTTCTCACACTACAGTTACACATACAAATTTACCTGGGGTCCCTACAGGTGTCCCCAGTTGTTTTGATACAGGAAATTTGAATGGCTGGAATAAAGCCTAATAAATGTAAGTACAAATGCCTGTTTAATCTAAAAGAAATCTTAAAAATAAAAAAAATACACACATTCAGAGAAGTCATTTACTTACTGATTCATTTTACCTCATATTTGGAGGTACGCAAAGGGCTGGATGAAAGAAAGAGGGGAGGGCGTAGGTATCGCCAGGCCCTGTCCACCCCGCCCTCCTATCTGCAGGCTAATTCCAGCACCTCTCACCACAGCCTTCCACTAGGTACTGGCCTAGTCACTGGGTCACCCAGCTGGTTTGTGGCAGGGACCAGATGTGTACCCAGGTCACAGCAAATCTCTCCCTCTTGCCTTCATCATCTGGTCTTAGCGGGAACCAAGAGACCCCGAGGAAAGGAAAAGGGGGCTAAAAACAGAGAACAAAATAAGCAAAAACAAAACAGAGAAGGAGCAAAAGAAATTTGGTGGCGGTGGGCCATTTAATCAACAGTGTACACTGGCAAATAGCTTTTCTGTTCATTCAACCTATAAAAGCCATCACTTAAACAATTAGTAAGGTGCTTGTCAACACAGCTTTATATAATTTATGACGATGTTAAAAAAAAAAAAAAAGCCAAATTCATCACAAAGGGCTCTGGTCCTAAAGGAGGTATCGGTTAACTGAAGGATATAGTGCGTTACTTCTTTTCCATAGAGAAAACTGTCTGAAAACAGACCACAACTACATTTTAGATCTGAGCTTACATCAAACCCACTTCCAAGTCCTCACACTCCAAGTTCCTGTGCACAGACAACAGCTGACCAAGTGCAATCCAAGAGCCTACTACGTGCTCAGTGCCAACACTTGAGAGAACAAGGGAAATAATACGCCAAGTCACTGCCCCTGAGGAACATACAAAACAGCTGTACAGAACCCTGAGAATAAAAGAACCTCAATTAGCAGGGGAAGCAGCTAACACCAACCACCCTGATAAAAAGGAATCAGAGGAAAGGGAGAGACACAGGCGATCCCCCAGAGGCCCGGGGGAGTGGGCCAGGTCGGCAGGAGTGAGATTCAAAGAAACCGATGGGAAAGCAAGCAGCTAAGGCAAGGAAGGAAGTGTCAAAAGGGTGTAAGGGCCGGAAAAACACTGTGTGGCAACCCAGGACAGCACAGAATAGATTTAAAAGTTCATGTTTGTGAAGTAAGGGTAAACAGAGGGGGGAGGACAGGAAGGGCCTCGAGGGAGGGCACAGGAGTCTGGAGTGGGAGAGACAGATAGGCAGAGGTCACTCACACGGGACGGCCAAGTGGGCACAGTGCCTGGCAGCAGAACATGGGGTGACCTGAAGGCATAAAAGATGGGACGAAAAAACAACTAACTCGGGTGGTGCCAGGAGAGAAAGGGACAAAAACGTGAGACCAGAGGGCACAATCAGGCTGTCTGCTGGGACACAGATGGTCAGGGGCTCTGGAAGAAGGCCGGTGCTCCCGAGCAAGGGAAAGCAGCCAGAGCAGAGCCCCGGGCCCAGCGTGTGGGTGGTGGGCGGCAGGGCAGGGGCGGGCACGGTGGTGGCCTGCATGCAGCACGGCACACACCACGCGCGCCAACGGCTCAGGGGGCTGCTGTCCTGGGGCCAGGGGGACACAGGCCAGTCCTCGCTCCCCGTGCCTACAGAGGACAGCTGGCCTGCAGGCCTCTTGCACCCGCTCCTTAGTTCCACCATCCCTCGTCACCCCTCCTTGGGTCGGTGGTAAGGGGCCCATGATGTTTCTTTCTAAAATTGTGTTTTCCCCCAGAAATGTCAACATGAAACACTGCCCCACAAGCACATCAAAGTCCTCCCGCCCATACCAAGCTCCTGCTTTGTGGGATCCCCTCACTCTGCCCAGGCAAGACCCCAAACCTTTTAAATGTCCTTCAGGGATTCAATCTGCCTCCCCGCAGCCCGGCGGAGGAGCCCCAGGAAACATGCTTAGATGACACTGGACAGGTCAGAGGCATCCTGTGGACCAAGAACACTGGGAAGCCCCTGCAGGTGCCCACGGGGCAGGAGGCCGCGCGAGACGCAGAGAACAGTCAGGAAGCAGATTTCTGCCACTAAGTGTCCCTCGGGCTCCTCACCCTCCAAGGTGAGGTAGGTGCTCTCAGGCCATTTCTCAGCCCACTGAGGCTCTAACCTGCTGTTCCTGGGCAAACATCTCAAAAGCAGGCCCTCAATGCCACAGGGGCCTGCTGGAAGACTCCACCACCATCCTGCTCGTTTGCCATTTAATTCAAATGAGTCAATGAGAGCACTAACATGATTTCTTCATGCTACGGGTATACTGATCCAACACAAATGATAAATTCTCATTAAATCAATCAAATGCAATTAACGTGTTTGATGCCCACCGTGTCGCTACTTACACTAGGCAATTTCCACCTGAGCCATTTTCTGGCACTACTAAGCTCAGTCACACCTATGGTTGGCAGACAAGGACATGTGTTCACTGCGTGGCATTTCCCCCCAACGGTCTCCTCCCAGCAGGGACCCCTCTCAAAGTAGGACTTGGAGCCCCGCTTTGATTCCCCAGGCCCACCACCTGCCCAGTGCTCCCACCACTACTAGGCACTTGCTGTGGTGCTCTCTCAAAACCCTTTCCCTTGAGGAGTGCCTGGCTGGCTCAGAAGGTAGAGCGTAGGACTCTTGGTTTCCAGGTTGTGGGTTCAAGCCCCACACTGCATGTGGAGCATACTAAAAAATAAAATCTTTAAAAATAAAAAAAGGCAGGGGGGAACTCCTGGGTGGCTCAGCCGTTGAGCATCTGCCTTCGGCTCAGGGCGTGATCCCAGAGTCCCAGGATCGAGTCCTGCATCGAGCTCCCTGCATGGAGCCTGCTTCTCCCTCTGCTTATGGCTCTGCCTCTCTCTCTCTCTCATGAATAAATAAATAAAATCTTTAAAAAAAAATTCTTTTTTCTCTTGAAGCTACAGTTCTGTTCTTGCTTTAATTCCTTGCTCTAAAGAACTGCAAAGAATAGTTCCAGACTAAGTCTATTATACTAATGTTTCTCCTCAGTGAAAAATAATAATAATAAAGAAGATAATAATGAGGATTTTATGACGTACCAAATTTCAGTCTGCAAAGTGGCCAATGGCACCGCACAAAAGTCACTAACGACTTAAAACATTCTAGTTTCTATCTAATTCTGGAAGGAGAGCATATTTCATTTTTTCATTTTCAGATTAAAAAATATTTTCTACAACTCAAAAGAAAAGACACCTTGCCTCAAAACAAACCAATTTAAAAATGAGTTAATTTTGGGATGCCTGGGTGGCTGAATGGTGGAGCGTCTGCCTTCAGCTCAGGGCGTGATCCTGGGGTCCTCGGATCGAGTCCCGCATCGGGTTCCTTGCAGGGATCCTGCTTCTCCCTCTGCCTGTGTCTCTGCCTCTCTCTCTCTCTCTCTGTGTCCCTCGTGAATAAATAAAAAATCTTAAAAAAAAAAAAAAGAGTTAATTTTAAAAGCCTAGGGGAGATGGTTGAGAACTTGAATTTCAAATTCTCCTGTAAATCCACACATAAAATGGGCAGAACAAACTTCACCATTTTGAAAATTGTCAAGTAAGGAAAATAAAGTTGACCATTAGATGTCAAAACTCCTCTTTATTAATCTAGTGTCTGCAGAACACATCAAAAACCTTTGCCTCACACGATCAGTTTTGCACTGCGCTTTTAAAACCGTACTTAACGTTTTAAAAAACAGAACACACCACTCCTGGCTCCCATGCCCCCCGCACCTACCTGGCCTGACCCAGCCCCTGGAGCAGTTCTCGGTTTCAAACGGGGCCACTGAGCTCCACGGCTCCCCACACCTCTCCCCCAACCCCACCAGCCTCTGCCAACTGGAAAGGGTTGGACAAATAAGCTGGAGGCTGGCCAATAACCTACATACTTGCTCCAGGAGAGAGATGACCAGGTCGAGTCTCTCTAGAATCTGAACTGGAAAACATGACAAGACTGGGTCACTTAGAAACTGAAAGAATGCAACAAGAAATGCCACAAAGCTGAACTGGGGCCTGACAGGCTTTGAATAGCTAAAACAGCCAGAGAGCTGAAGCCACAAGGGAGGGAGGACCAGGAGTGAGCAAAGCAGCCGGCCAGCAGGAGAAGGGGAAGAGAGGCTCCCCCATATGGAGCAAGGCAGAGTCCCACAGGGTGAAGTTCCAGGGACAACTGCAGCCGAGGTTCCCCGGAGCTGCCGGGAACCACCTTCCAATGCCAGGTTCTTGGAACTCAGCCCAGCCAGCTCTCATTCCTGCACTCACATCACCACATCACGCCACATGTGTTCCCATGAACAATACCCCTTCTCCAGCTCTCTGGAGTGGGTCTTTGCTGCAAACAACCAAAAGCCAAAGCAGCACGCATAACATGCAAACAGGAAACAAGCCTTTCTGATAAACCATCAACATAAAATACTGAACAGTCCTCGTACTTAAGGGAAACACCGGGGCGCCTGGCTGGCTCCGCCGATCAAGCACGGAACTCTTGATCTCGGGGTTGTGGTTCAAGCCCCACACTAGGCGTAAAGATTACTTAAAAATAAAATCTTCAAAAAAGAAAAAAAGGAAATACAGAACTAAAACCACCACCCCGTGCCAAAAGAAAAACCCCCAAAACCTCACATTGACCAAGAAGAGGCACAAGGGAACTTTCTGCGGTAATAGATGGAAAGGCTGAAATCCTGACAGCACTCTTGATAGAGGTGTGGGTCCCTCTTTCATCAAAACTGATCAAACTATACACCTAACGTGGCCATTTCACTGTACATAAATTACATCTCAATTTTTAAAAACTCCCTATATCTAAATTTTTTCCTTGAGAGGACTTGTGTTTGGGGGGTTATTTTTCAAAACTCTACTGCTCTGAATAAATTTCACAAACAAGGTTGAGCAGAAGCAGCCAGATGCGAAAACACCTGAGCTTCTAGTTAAATATAGAACAGAAACAGCCAACACTCATCAATCGTGTTGAAAGTCAGAGCATTGGCTAACTTTGAGGTGGGAGGGAGGGGGCAGGTGGGACTTCTTGCTGGGCTGGTGTGTTCTGGGTCTTGCTCTTGGTCCAGTTTTGCATTTTCACCAGGTTATTTTTTTTTAAAGATTTTTTATTTATTTATTCATAGAGACACAGAGAGAGAATGAGAGGCAGAGACACAGGCAGAGGGAGAAGCAGGCTCCATGCAGAGAGCCTGACGTGGGACTTGATCCAGGGTCTCCAGGGTCTCCAGGATCACGCCCTGAGCTGCAGGCGGCGCTAAACCGCTGCGCCACCGGGGCTGCCCCTTCACCAGGTTATGTTCATGACAAAAGCATTTCCGGGACGTATGTTATATACACCTTATATACACCTTAACAGTAACACAAACGAGAAAGGAGATGGAATACCCAAGAATATTCTATAAGTGATTAGGAAAGATTTGTTTCCTTTTGCATCTAGTAAAATGCTTAATTTCAGGCAAACTCTTCAGATAAATAACAAAGAAAATTAAGACTTTAGTCACCCCATTTGTGAAATTCTACTATGCCTCATGAATTTGATGTTGGGGAGAAACTCATTCAGCAGTCGTTAGAATAATCTAAACTCCATCCCATAGTGCTCAGTGCTACATAAGTGCATTCACTGACAACCAGAGCATGCTTCCGAACAAGCAGCAGAAGGGAAAAAACCACTCTCCATATTCCTTTTCCACTTTAAACCAAAGCAGCAAATTCCAGATGTATTTTGTCAGAATTCCACTTCTGTGTTTTCAAAGAGAGAATTAACTCAAATTCACCTATTAGCCGGAGTTGTATTTTTATTTTTTTTTTAATTTTTTTTAATTTATTTATGATAGTCATACAGTGAGAGAGAGAGAGGCAGAGACACAGGCAGAGGGAGAAGCAGGCTCCATGCACCGGGAGCCCGACGTGGGACTCGATCCCGGGTCTCCAGGATCGCGCCCTGGGCCAAAGGCAGGCGCCAAACCGCTGCGCCACCCAGGGATCCCCTGAGTTGTATTTTTAAAAGACAAATATGCAGGTTTTGATTTTCAGAGATTTACTGTTTAAAAACATTTCACGAACTCTAGATCTGGATCATAAGCATAGAAACAGAGTAAGTAAAGGTGAAGCAATGGAGACAAATTATGAAATAAATATCCATTTACAAGTCATCAAATCTGAATACTTAAAAAAAAAAAAAGCCAAACACTAAATTAAAATGTAAAGTACTTACAGCCATAATTAATTCAAAGGGGTGTTTATACACCCTCACCGGTGACTGGTATTTCTGCACCATGATTGTAACACAATAGCAATCCTCTCACACCTGCAAAACACAAATATAGGATTTTTTTTTTTTTAACATGATTAAGTCTGGAAAAAATTAAGTCTGCATTTACTCATCACACCACAGTCTAAGTGTAGAAAGGGACCTCAGTAGGTCACATACTTCTCTACGCACAAAAACCCAAAGATGACACTTGGACTACATAAGGAGAAGGAAAAGGTAAGAAGGCAGCAAGAAAAGGTAAAGAAAGTCCCAGCGTCATGAGGGAAGTAGCTCTGGTCTGCCTCCCAGGGCCTGTGCTGGGGTCTTTCCAGCAATGAAATGTTATGATCTGATTATCCTCGAATCATTTTCTCTTCTACAGCTTCTACAAGAAGCCAAATGAAAAGGATGCCACTTCAAGGTATTAAGTCTGGAGACACACAAAAATAAAAACGGAAAAAAATGCCATTGTATCTCAAATTGTGGTACACTCCTCAAAAGCTGGCTCCAAAGTAAACTTGTCAATCCGTGTTTTCTAACTGCGTAGACTATGTCAGAGGCCTGTCTTCAAATGACAGCAACACCAAGCACTCTGGCTACAGGGAACCTCCAGCCTCAAACAGCTGTGATACTTGTCAACAATCCATTAAATGCTGGAGCCTACTTCCTAGAAGGAATCTTCCTGTAAGGTACATATTCCCACTCCAGCACCAGCCTACATGCATTTTTCTGGAAAACACACTTTATCTGGAGTCCTCTGAGTGACTTAACTTCCCTATTTAAAAGCGAGGAAGAGGGATCCCTGGGTGGCTCAGTGGTTGAGCGTCTGCCTTCGGCCCAGGGCGTGATCCTGGAGACCGGGGATCCAGTCCCACATCGGGCTCCCTGCATGGAGCCTGCTTCTCTCTTTGCCTGCGTCTCTGCCTCTCTGCCTCTCGTGAATAAATAAATAGAATCTTTTTTCTTTTTAAGATTTTATTTATTTATTCACAAGAGACACAGAGAAAGAGAGGAAGACGGAGACAGGCAGAAGGAGAAGCAGGCTCCATGCAGGGAGCCCCACGTGGGACTCAATCCTGGGTCTCCAGGATCAGGCCCCAGGCTGAAGGCGACGCTAAACCGCTAAGCCACCTGGGCTGCCCCAATAAATAAAATCTTAAAAAAAAAAAAAGGGGGGGGGGGAATCCCTGGGTGGCTCAGCGGTTTGGCGCCTGCCTTTGGCTCAGGCCGTGATCCTGGAGACCGGAATCGAGTCCCACATTGGGCTCCCTGCATGGAGCCTGCTTCTCCCTCTGCCTCTCTCTCTGTGTCTTTCATATGAATAAATAAATAAAATCTTTAAAAAAAAAAAAAGTGAGGAAGAGGGGCACCTGGGTGGCTCAATCAATTAAGCGTCTGCCTTGGGCCTAGGTCATGGTCTCGGGGTCCTGGGGCTGAGCCCGATGTAGGGCTCCCTGCTCAGCCGGGAGTCTGCCTCTCCTTGCAACCCCCCCAACACCACCCCCACCTCCCTGCTTGTGCTCTCACACTCACAAAAGATTAAATAAAAATCCTAAAAAAAAAAAGAGGAAGAGAAATAAACCCAAAGAGCCTACCTGTCCTGCTGAGAATAATCATTAAAAATGTTACTTCATGCTGAATATGGTCAGAGGATATTCAAAAGCACAACATGGAATATCCTCAAGGAGCCCAAAGGCTAGCTGTAACCAAAAAAAAAAAAAAAAAAAAAGATTAGGGAGATATATTTTATTTCAGAAGATTCTTATCTACGTTATTACACTTCAGTCTAGGACTCTCTCTGGTATGTTTGTTTAGCTTGACTCTCCCAAGGAACAGGTTCTGTCGGACACCAGCAGCAGCAGCAGCCTGAACCCTGCTACAGAACTACTCCCCTGTGACCTCGACCCAGTCCTTTGGCTTCCCTCGGACTCAGTTTCCCCTCTGCAAAAAAGAAAAATTAGAGGGGTTTTTTGGGGGGGGAGGGGGGACGGAGGTGGAGGGGTGAGAGATCATCTTTTAGGGCTTCCAGCTCTCAAGTCCTGCCACTCGGAGCCCAACTCCGCGGGAGGGACCGCGCGAGCCTCCATCCCGGGGCCCGGCAGGTCGCGATGCGCCGGCACCACGTTGGTCTCTTGCGAACCTGACGACGCCGGTGCGCGATTTGAAAACTGGGGAAATGAACTTCGGAGTTAATCTCCCAGCGGAGGGGAGAGGGCTGGTTACAGGGTCTTTAAAAAAATAAAAAATAAATAAAAAAAAGGGATGCGGGGGTTGGAGGTGGGGGTGGGGGTGGGGGTGGGGGTGGAGGGGAGACTTAAAAGAGCAGCAGGAGGCTCGGCGAAGCTCCTCCAGCACCCAGCCGGGATTCCGCCGCCCGCGCTGCCCCCAGGGACCGGGCTGGGGACCTGCCGGCTCCCGAGCTTCGGATGCTCCGGTCCAGGAGGCGTCCTCCGTGGGCACCGGGGCCACACCGGCCGGGGGGCAGCCTGGACCCGGGCGGCCTCTATTGCATGACAATTGGGAGCTTAGAAATCAGCCACAGGCCAGACCCCGGGAGGCCGCGCGCGCCGCGGAGGGGCGGCCGGGCCCGCGGGCCCAAGCGCTGCCTCCCGGAGGGAGCGCTCCCGGGGTCGCGGGGGTCGCGGGGGTCGCGGCGGGGACGCGGAGGAAGCCGCGGGGCCGGGCCGGGGGGCGCCTACCTCTTGTCAGAAAGGCCGGGCCCGGGACGCGGGGCGGCGCGGGGCGCTCATGCCGGCGGCTCCGTGGGGCCGCCGCCGTTCCACTGCCGCCGGCCGCAGGTCCGCCGCCGGTTCCGGGGAGGGGACCGGGGGGGCGGGCGCGGGAGGGGCGCGGCGCGGCTCGAGTGGTTGTTACGGGTGACGGGGGGGCGGGGCCGGGCGGCCGGAAGCAGCGCGCGTGCGCGAGCGCGGCCGAAGGACGGAGGCGGGCGCGACGACGGTTGCTAGGCGAGGGGGAGGGGCCCAAGCCGGCCGGAGCGGCTCTGCGCAGGCGCCACCTCGGGGCGGCGGGCGTGGGCGGAGCTCGGAGCTGGCGCCGGCCCTGACGTCCGGGCGGGTCTCACTAGAGGCCGCTGGCCCCGCCCTGCTTGCGTCACGGGCGGGGCGATGGCGGGGCGATGGGCGGGGCGATGGGCGGGGCGATGGGCGGTGCTCTAGGAGCTGCACGGCCAGCGGGGAGTTCCGCTGAGCTGGAGCAGGCGGGTCCCCGCGCGCCTTCGGGTGTCGCGGCTGCCTGGGGCTGGAGCAGGCCGCTGCCCCGGGAGGTCCGGTGCCTCCTCATTTTTTGTGCACTGCTCCGGAGCAGCAGCCGGAGCAGCCGGAGCAGCAGGCCTCCCCTGCAGCGCCCTGACCACACCCTCGCCGAGTAGTGCAGCCGAGGCGAGCGCCAGGGCCCGCGAGGGACTGGGTGGAACCGAGCATCGAGCATCGAGCGTCGTCCTGTCGACACGTCCGGGCCCCGCGATGGAGCTGACGCGGGGCCGGGCCAGCCCCCGGGGGCCGGGAGCGCCGCGTTGCAGCGGGACCGCGCAGCTCCAGCGCCAGCCCTGAAGCACGAGTGTGATGCGCGCTGAGACGTGGGGCCTTCAAGGCCCGGAGGGGGCCACCCACACGGCGTCACGACCCACGCGCGCGATTTCTCTGGCGGTGTCCCAGCCGTGCCCTGTGCATTAGTCACCCCGGGTGGCTGCACTCTGGATGCTGCCACCGCACAGCGCATTTCCGGAGCTGCTGTGGAATTTCCTTGAGGACCAGTTTAGCAGCCACACGACAGCATCATTTATAGCTTGATCACACTTTGTTTTTCTCAAACCATCATTTTCGCACTTGAGCACCCACGTTGCTCACTAGGCTCGGCTCCGACAGGCTTTGGCCTGTTTGTAAAAAAGCACCTCGACCTCCAAAAGATGCTTTCAAGAAGAGACATCCCAGGAATGATGAGCCTCCCACTAGGAGTAAACAAGCAACACCTATGAAATGGTCTTGGCAAAAGCTGACCTGATCTGATAAGCCTGTAGGTGTAACCACCAATTTACAGGAAACGGAGAACAGAGGAACATGCCAAATGATACCATGGGGAAACAATTGCCCAAGCATCAACTATGGGAAACCCTGCATGACAGTTTTTATCAGATAAATTCCAAAGGGAAAAAGGGGGAAGGGGCTAAAAGAGATTGGGTGATCACTGAGTCGTAACAGGTAAGATTCAGGCACTTCAATTAAAACTTTTCAAGAGAAGAAGACCTGAGACATCGACCAATTGCAGCATATGTACTTGATTTCCATCTTCATTTTCACAAATTGTTATGAAACCAGGGAGCTTAAACTCTTCGAACATGCAATGATACTAAAAAAATGACTGATTTTTTAGGCAGGATAATAGCATCACAGCTAACATTTTTCAAAGAAGCCCTGTCTTTTGGATTAAGGGGAAGGTCATTGCAGGAGAGACACTGGGAGGCAAGTGACAGCTTTAGCTCAAACTTCATTAAGGGCTTAGATGAAATAAGATTGGTCCTAAGTTGATAATTGTTCATTGTACGATTGTGTCCACTTTTGTATAGGTTTGAAATTGCCAATAATAAAATGTTTTTCATTAAAAAAAAAAAAAAAGATGGTCTATGACCACTGAGGCTGGCAAATCAAGACATAATTACAAAAGAGGTATTTGAGGGATCCCTGGGTGGCTCAGCGGTTTAGTGCCTGCCTTCAGCCCAGGGTGTGATCCTGGCAAGACCCGGGATCAAGTCCCACATCAGGCTCCATGCATGGAGGCTGCTTCTCCCTCTGCCTATGTCTCTGCCTCTCTCTCTGTGTGTGTGTCTCTCATGAATAAATAAATAAAATCTTCAAAAAAAAAGGGGGGGGTATTTGAAAATGTCTCAAGCAATAGTAGTATCATTGAAATACAAGAAGAGACTCACAAGGAATCTAATTTGGAGGAAACAACACTTGTTTAAATGTATAAATTATGGTATGTTTGATTGGTTTTTTTTTTAAAGTTTGAATTTTTTTTAATTTTTTTATTTAGTTATGATAGTCACAGAGAGAGAGAGAGAGAGAGAGGCGCAGAGACATAGGCAGAGGGAGAAGCAGGCTCCATGCACCGGGAGCCCGATGTGGGATTCGATCCTGGGTCTCCAGGATCGCGCCCTGGGCCAAAGGCAGGCGCCAAACCGCTGCACCACCCAGGGATCCATTGATTGGGTTTTTAAAAGATTTTATTTATTTATTCATGAGAGACACACAGAGACATAGGCAGAAGCAGGCTCCTCCGAGGAGCCCAATGTGGGACTCGACCCTAGAACCCCAGGATCACGATCTGAGCCAAAGGCAGACACTCAACCACTGAGCCACCCAGGTGCCCCTTGAAGATTCTAGTCTTGATGAGTAAACAGTTGTCTGATAAATAAGCTGTTTGCCCAGGTGAGCAATCTGTCCTCCTGAGAGGGGGTTGTTTGCCAAGATGAGCCAGCTTTTGTGAGAAGACATTATTTTTCATGAGTTTCCTGAAGCAAACAGTAAAGCTATTTATTGGTTTACAGTCTTATCTTCCGGGGGGAAGAATTCTCTAGATAAACAGTAAGCCATATTGACACAGGAGTCCTGACAGTTAAATGATTTGGATACGGGTGGTCTTGTTTTTCATCGGGGCCATGGGTTCGTTCTGTCTTGCTGCCTTGCCCTTATCTCAATGTCACCTCGACCCCTAACCAGCAATGAGAGGAGAGAGCAAAGAGGATCAAACACTCTTCCTTGAATGACACGTCGGGGATGCAACGTGTATGTGCACACAGTAGTGTGTGCATAACAGGCAGAGCAAAGGGCAGGGCTGGTGAGACAGCTGAGCACTAGTGGAGATGACATGGAGTGGCCTCCCTCGTCTGCAACAGCATCCCTGCTCTCTTCCTCAGACTCTTGAGAGTACTCCAAGACATCCTGAGCGAGGTCCCAGCTCGATGAACGTTTTTTTTTCGATGAACATTTTTATTAGTAAGCTCCTCACTTGTCTGTGGTCACCTCTCATTTGGTGGATGGAAGGCTTGATGGGTGCCCTAGGATGGTGATGAAGATTCCCAAGTTCTGGCATCCATAGAGAGATCCTCTGGCTCCTTTGGATTGCTCAGCTGAGTTACCACTAGGAGCCGGAATCTGAAGCTGCTGTTTCCATGTGGCCACCTCTGGCTGACTTGGTCAGGATATGGGATCAGTGGCCTGCTCACACCTGCCTGGGCCCGGATGCTGTGGCTGTTCCATCTTCCCCAACAGGATTAACCTGAGCTGGGGACACTGTCCCTGGTCCCTATAGCCACATCTTCTCCATTGTTCTTAGTACACTATCAGGACTCATCCCCAAGAAAGCATCGGGAAGTTGGTGACACCACGAGGATTGGGGGTATGGATTAAAGGGAGGGCCGTGGCTGGAGAGACACTGGGAGGCAAGTGACAGCCTTAGCTCAAATTTCAGCCTGCAGTGCCCAACGTCTTCCCCACAACAGCCAAAGAAACAGGAAGTAAGGTCTGAATGATCCCTTTGAATGTAACTAAGGGAGTCAAGTAAGTGTTTAGGCTGTGTGGGAAGCCCAGTGGCATTTATTCGTAGTCTCCGGTGGCCCAACCCACCCTGGCATCTGCCCCTTACACATTTGGTCACAGGGACATGTCCACTCTCTTCCACGTCTGGAAGAGATTACTTTCTCATTTGATGGTAAAAGACAGCCTCGCAAAACATGGCAGATTCTCCTGACTTGGGCCATCTGGCAAAGTTTCCAGCCTAGAAAAGTATGGAAAATGTAGCTTACCCCACAGGCACAATTTCCTAATTGAGCTCTGGCGGCTGTCCAGTGGCCTTGAGCTAATACCATTGCATCATTTCCAACCTGGGAAAACTCGAGGCCAAGAAGCCAGATCTGCAAAAGTTATCATCTGACCTTACACATTTCTAAAATACCTCATTTCCATCTGGAGAGGCAAAGCTCCCCTTTCCCTAATTGGTTCCGCTGCCAAAAAGTCTGCCCTCTTCCAGGGCCCTCTTCTTAATGCTGTTGGCAGAACTCGCTTGCAAAAACACAAACGCAAACTCACACCTTGGCTCTGAGTCTACATCGACGACAGAAATAAATGTAAGCATCAAGGCCTGCCATCTGAGATCTTCTATAAATCTTGTCCCCAGCTTTCCTTTGTCCAGAATGATTCTCTTTCCACCTCCACTCTGTCTGTTCATTTATTCATCCCTTTGTTAACTCGGCAAACATTTATTCAGCTCCTTAATTTATTCAGACACCATATTAAGCACAGCAGTGTGGGAAGATACATGATATAAAAGCAGATTTTCCTCCCAGGTGCTCAGCCTACCGCATAGGGCTGACATGCAAACAGTGAAGATGTAGCTTCTAAGTTCTGCAGCCCCCCCGAAAGCCTTCCCTGTCTCCTGTTCTTTCTTGAGATGCCTATGAACGGGGCACTTCCACGTAAGGCATGCCGCCTTCAATGGGATTGTAAAAGAATCAGGTCTAGGAAAAAAAAAAAAGAATTGGGTCTGTATCTCATCAAATTGCAAGTTGCTTGGGTCTTAGGACTGTATCCACTCATTGTCTTCTACCTGTCGTGGCACCTGCCATTTTCCAGAACCCTATTAAATAATGGATGGGTTGAAGTCGTGACCCTTACCCTAGGCCTTTATTCTGAGTGCATTGAACACATCTCTCCATCCCATGGACCAAGTGGGAGCATCCTTGGGGGTGGTGCTCTCCCACCCTGTCCTGTCCTCTGTGTCACCGAGTAGGACAGCAGGCCTGGCATAAGAGAATTGCTTCCCTGTGCCCTGGGAAACACAGCCCTCATCTGATGAGATTTAGGACAACAAAGGATGACCTGAGGCCTTTCAGCTTCCGGCTCAGAGGAATAAAAATAGCCAACCCAATCATACTTCTTTTTGGTTTGTTTGTTTCACAAAATATAGTCCTCGCTTCTCCGACCCTGATGCAGCTGTGTGGCACTTCTCTCCGAGGCTACATCGGGACTTCGCAAGTCAGCAATTGCTCCCAGGCTGCTCCTCTGTGGGTCACACCAGCCGGAGGTGGGGTTGGCCTGGCAGGAGCAATGAGGTGCCAAGAAGGCACAGACCAAAGGTCACACAACAGGGGGACACCGAGTGAGGGATAAGAAGCAGAGCATCCTAAATAGGATCAATGAAGCATTTTCCCCAAACCTAAGGAAGGAAGAGAAAGGCCTGCTCCACTTTCAGTCCTGTGGGCAGAGAGGGGGAGAGACAGAGAGGGCCCAGACCTCCCCCTCTCTCTGACATAGATAAAAGACAGGGCCACCTCAGACCCCGAAATCTCCTGTCCCCCCAAAGGCTTTTGACCACGGCAGTTGGGGAGGGTGTTTCTGCTCAATTCCACAGCCAGGCATCTTGCTGCTGTGCCTCCAGAATGTTCTGTTACCTCCCGCTGAGACCCACACATCTGCTCATTTCACACCTCGCTGAAAATCCCATCTCTCAGCCCTTCCCACCTTGGCAGTGCCTGATTGAACCATCTCCATAGCCCAGAGCAGCTTTTAAGATCTTTCTCTTTCAAAGGATAAAAAAAAATTTTTTTTAATTGGATGTTGATGGGATTTGCTGTCCGAAAACGTATCTCCTAGGGTTGTAAAAGCTTAGATAAGAAAATGTTTGTAAAAACTTTGTAAATGGTTAGGCTCTATGTAGATGCTTCCCTAGCCAGGCATCTCACAGCTCTGCCTCCGGAATGTTCTGGAACCATAGATTATTATTACCCTGCTCACTCCTTTGGTTGTTACTAGGATCATCCTGTTTATTTAGAGGATGGATGAACTTCCCCGTCTGGAATTTCCCCTGCTGAGCCTCCCAGGCGTCCCCAAAAGACCAGTCCTCGCGTGAACAGCTGCTAGCACAGACCTTATCTCTTTTCTTGGTAAACCAAGAAACCAAAATCTTAAATAATAATAATAATAATAAAATAAAATAAAATAAACCGCTACTGTGTGAACTCACAATCATCCCTCTAAGGGACCCTGCCTCCCAGCCCTGCCTTGCATGATGGCCTCTGTCAGCTACTGTGCTCTTGCAGAGGCAGGCCTGTCGCTGCCTCCAGGACACTGGGGGGTGTCTAGCACTCCCCAGAAACCATGCAGGTGACACAAGTCCAAAAGCCCCTGTACCTTCCTCCAGAGCCCGAGAGACGCAGGGTAGACCTTTGACCTTTACACAGCAGGGACAGGGGACTTACCACCAGGCTCAGGAAGCCCCTGCAGCCTGAGGACAAAGACATCAGTGTCCTTGGTGACCGAGGCTGGCCTCTGGGTCTCGGCTGGCATCTTCCGAAGGTTAGGCATGTGCACCTTGATCACAGGCAGGCACACAAAGGATCCTCTGGGGACCAGCCTCTTGGCAGCTCGGGAGAGTCTTCCAGGAGTCGCTGTGATGCCAGCAACCTGAGTTTATTCCACACTCAGGGAAGCCAAGGCACAAGGAGGCCAGGTTGTTTGATCCCTACAGAGAATTCGGGAGCCAGCTGACCGTGCCTCTCCCCCCATATGACATCTTTTTTTTTTTTTTTCAAAGATTTTATTTATTTATTCATGAAACCCAGAGAGAGAGAGAGAGGCAGAGACACAGGCAGAGGGAGAAGCAGGCTCCATGCGGGGAGCCCGATTCGGAACTTGATCCCAGGACCCCGGTATCACACCCTGAGCCGAAGGCAGACGCTCAGCCACCGAGCCAGCCAGGTGCCCCCTGCATCTTCTTCCTTCTTCTGGTCTACCAGTTTCGAGATTGGTAAGCCCAGGTGTCATGATGAAAAGCGGATCAGCCGTAAGCACAGAGGCGTGGGGTCCACCTGGAGGTGCGTGAGCCCCTGATAGATGTAGGGGCCTGTACATCCTCAGACATCCTGCTGAGCAAGCTTAACCAAAGAACATCTCTGGCCTTCAAGTATTTCCATTCGGGCTGCAGGTAGCACTTCGAATTGTCTTGACCTAGAAATTCTTTAAATAACAAGTGGCGAGATCCCGTATGACTTTTTAATGTTCCATTTATCCTTCCATCTGTTGTTCTGAGATTTACAATCAGGGAGCTCCTGAGTGCCTAGCCCACGACACGGAGGAAAGAAAACTTCACTGCTTTGCACACAAGGGATTATGTTCACGCCTAGAAGGCTCTGTGAAGTTAAAGGTACCCTTGACTTGGTAAAAATAATAAGTTTCTTTCTTTCCTTTTTTCTTTTTAGTGATCTCTACCCCAGGAATAAGTAGATTTAAAGAAAAGGAAAAGTGGGGTGCCTGGCTGGCTTAGTCAGAAGAGCATGCGATTCTTGATCTCGGGGTTGTGAGTTTAAGCCCCATATTGGGTGTAGAGATTACTTTTAAAAAAAAAAACTTTTTTTTAACTTAAATAGAAAAATTTTTAAAATAAATCCACTTATTCTTATGTCCTGGCAGCAATTTGAATCTGAATACAAAGTAATGCTTATTCTCTGTTGGAAGACTTTGAACTTATTCTCTTAACTTCTGCATCTCTGGCTTTAAACATTGGGCAACTATGCAAGTTGAAAGGAAACAATGATTCTCCTGCAGCTGTTTCAGACTCAGTTGGTAAAAAAAAAAAAAAAAAGAGGCCCTGAGGAAGTCTGTGGACTCCAGAAAACCCAAAGGGCCTCCAAGTGGTTTCTCCTACCCCCGCCCTCAGATCTGCAGCACTGGGATCCAGGGAACTTTCAAGACCACTTCATTCATCTTGGCCCAGCATATAACATTTAAGAAGGCCGCGTCAAATAATGTCTGCAGAAAGCTTAGCACACTTCACGGCTAACGACAAAACTTGATTTTGAGCCTTGACAGCCTGAGTAAGGGACCTTCCTAGCCGAGATGGGATCCCTGGTCAGTGGTCTGGGTCACGTGACCCAAGTGATGGACACACCAACAGAACTTTGGGCCTCATGACGTCCAGGTGGGTCCTGCTCAGTTCCTGATGTCCCCAGAGATGAAACAATATCGTGCAGCAGAAACAGCACAGGGTTTTTGTTCCTGCTTAGGCCATGATTATCATCCATTAGGAGCAGCAAGGTTTCATGCACAGAGTAGACACAGCAACACGGTTCCCACCAAAGCCCTCAGCAGTGGGGCCAGCCACATGAGGGTAGTTTTAAATTTTTAAACATGTATGTAGGGGGGCCTGGGTGGCTCAGGGGTTGAGCATCTGCCTTCGGCTCAGGGCATGATCCCGGATTCCTGGGATTGAGTCCCACATCAGGCTCCCCGCAGGGAGCCTGCTGCTCCCTCTGCCTGTGTCTCTGCCTCTCTCTGTGTGTCTCTCATGAATAAATAAAATAAACAAAGATAAAAAAATAAAAAGTTATGTAATTTTTAAAAATATTTATTTATTTGAGAGAGAGAGAGAAAGAGAGAGAGCACACAAGCAGAGGGAGCAGCAGGCAGCAGGAGAGGGAGAAGCAGGTTCTCTGCTGAGCAGGGAGCCGAATGCGGGGCTTTAACCCAGGACCCTGGGATCATGCTAAAAGCAGACACTTAAGCAATTGAGCCACCCAGGGACGCTGTAATTTTTTATTTTTATTTTTTATTTTTTTAAAGACTGTATTTATTCATGAGAGACAGAGAGAGAGAGGCAGAGGGAGAAGCAGGCTCTACACAGGGAACCCGATGTGGGACTTGATCCCAGGACTCCAGGATCATGTCCTGGGCCAAAGGCAGGCACTAAACCGCTGAGCCACCCAGGCTTCCCTGTAATTTTTTAAATTATAAAATAAAATCTGCCATAGTAGACTGTCTACATGGCATCCATGTTCCCATGTCTTCACTCCTAAAGCCTTTTTCAGGCATTTGTCCTTGTCCACATTACGGGGTCCCAGGGAAAGCTGAGTGCTGCCCCAGGCCCAGCAGGTAGATCAGGTGAGGCTAAGGCATCCCTCCCCTCAGGGACTGATTTAGAAGTGAGCGTGTCACCCAGTTCTGACCAATGAGACCTGCAGGGGAGTCAGCCAGGGGGTCCTGGAGAGGTCCCTGCACTCTGAAAAAGGAGACACCTAAACAGAAGTCCCCTATTTCTGTGTGTGGACACTGTCGTGCCTGGTCTCATTCCTGGGACGGCTGCAGCTGTTGCTGGGTCCACGAAGGGAGCAAGCGTTTGCTGGGGAAGATGCTGAGGCCCCAGAGAGGAGAGGAGGAGGAAGCAGAGGGAGGCTTTCGTGACTTGCCCTTGCCGTGTGCAGGGCCCTCCTGCTGGACACCCAGTCCTGAGAATCCATCCGCCTCCTCATGGGGCAATCCAGTTTGATGAAAGGTTTTCTGTTCCCTGTGGCTAAAAGCAACCTGAGCACATGCTCATTTTAGAAACAGGTTTAAATGCAGAAACACATAATGAAGAAAATAAAAATCACCTATCATCCCACCATGCCAATAATAAGCACAATCCATGTCTTGGTGCCTTCCCACCACTCTTTGGCGGTGCTCATTTTTCTGTATAATTACATAAGCAATTCACTTGCTTCCTGTAGAAAATTCAAACAGTGTAATTGCCTTATGGGGAAAGGAAAAAGCTGCTAGAAGCCCTTCCCTCCCCACTGGCCCCAGTGGTCAGCCCTCGGCAGTGTTTTCTGACGCATGCTCTGCTCCCAACTGATCAACACTGGCCCAGCCCGTGAAGCCCATGCACACGTAAACTGTAGTGAGCCTCCGACGGAGAAGGGGAAGCCAAGAGGAGGAAACAGAATGGGACGGGAGCTTCCACTCCCTTCTGCAAGCAGGCCTGGCCTGGGCACAGTAGCAGAGGGAAGAGATCCTGGGCTTTGAGCAAAAGGATCTGGGTTCAAGTTCCCAAGTCGCAGTCAAAGGTGGTGTGGCCTTGGGCAGGCCCCCCCCCCTTTTTTTGTATAATGAATATTTATTTATTTATTTATTTATTTATTTATTTATGATAGTCACACACACAGAGAGAGAGAGAGGCAGAGACACAGGCAGAGGGAGAAGCAGGCTCCATGCACCCGGAGCCTGACGTGGGATTCGATCCCGGGTCTCCAGGATCGCGCCCTGGGCCCAAGGCAGGCACTAAACCGCTGTGCCACCCAGGGATCCCCTTTGGGCAGGCCCCTTAACCATCCTGAGACTATGTGCTCCTCTGTCGAACAGGAATAATAATGCCAACAGATCTGTTGCAAGGGTTGGAGATAATGCGCATGGTATGGCCATTATTCAAAATATTTGTCAATTTCCTATATCTCTTTCTCGACTCTTCTATCATATGCTGAACATCCTCTTCCCTGCCCTCTGCTGTCCTTGCCCCGTCTGTGGCAGCTGGGGCTTCTTGGGTGCAGACAGCAGAATCCGCTGCAGCTGGTTCAAGCCGAAGGGGTTCCCCAAGGGGCAGGGAGCTCACAGAACTGTTGAGACGGTGGGGGATGCAGGCACTGGGCAGACTTCCAGAAATAACCGACTCCCCTGAGAAGAACCAAAGGACCAGCTCACCCGGCGGCACCTCCCCAGGAGGAGGAAGCTGCCAAGTCAGGATGTTGCTGCCTCGGCCTCCGTCTCCAGAACCGGGCTCGCCCTGCCAACAATCCGCGCCAGCAAGGCGATGCTCTGTCCCCCGCCTCCACGTCAGTCAGTCTGGATCAGTCTCCCGCAGGAGCACGCAATTAGGTGAATCTAAATCACCCAGCTCAGCCCCGGCGGTGTTACCTTTCTCCGTTGGAAAGGGGATACCTACAATCTGGAAATCCGAGTACAATCAGAGTGTGGAGAGAAGGTTCAAAACCTTTGGGGCAGCCTCAGATTACGGTGGGGAGTAGATCAAGGGTACACGCTTGGAAGTCATGCACCTGTGTCCCCGTCCATCGGAGACGGCACTATGCCACGCTCCAGTTAGGCCCTAGCTGGGCTCAGATGCGAGAGGCAAGGCAAGGAGATCCATCAGGCACGTGTTTGATGGGTCCTTCACACTTCATGCTTTTAAGAACATGTTTGGGACGGGGTTCAGGACCTACTACCCCCAAATATGGCACCTTGGCACATTAAATGTTGCAGACTGGAGGAATTTGAGAAAATAGCGGGAGCAGGAAGTCCACTCCGACGTTCCCCCTGACACAGGTCATAAAATCCTGCCATGAGAGGTGCCCTCCACCCGGAGCAAAGGAGCATCCTTATCTCCGATGACAGGGGGGATGCTGAGAAGAATCCCAACCAACAGGCCTCGCTGAGCTTACCCCAGTTTACCACCGCTTACCTCAGATTCCTTGACCTATTGCATTCGACCATGACTGTCCATTCAGCATCAAACTCTGCACAAAAATGCTCAGGTCTGGGGGCCCCCGGCTGGTTGGGTCAGTGGAGCCTGTGACTCTCAATCTTGGGGTGGTGGGGTTTGGGGGCTAGAGATTACTTAAAAATAAAATCTTAAGAAATGGCAGATCTGTTTCTTCAAGTCTTCGTTTCCTTATGACAGCTCTCACGAAACAGAAGACTTCTATTAAATAGGGACACCTGGGTGGCTCAGTAGTTGAGCATCTGTCTGCCTTTGGCTCAGGGCATGATCCCGGGGTCCTGGGATCGAGTCCTGCATCAAACTCCCTGCAGGGAGCCTGCTTCTCCCTCTGCCTGTGTCTCTGCCCCCCTCTCTCTCTGTCTCTCATGAATAAATAAATAAAATCTTTTTTTAAAAAAAATAAGAGACTTCCATTAAATCATCATGTATGTTTTTCTCCTTTCATGTCTTTGCAGTTTAATTTTCAGACCTCGCCAGGAACCCTAAGGGAGGCTGGGAAAACTTCCTCCTCCCTCGGCTTGTCCACCCTAATCTCCAGTCGATGAACTCCCGGGCAGTGTAACAAATGGGCCAAAATTGCTTGCAGTGAGATAAAAGGAAATGCTGTCAGTAAGGGGCAAACGTAGCCTGAGGGTTACCGAGGCCTGGGACAGGTCCCCACAGTCACATTCCTAAAACTGTTCCGGTTTTCCTAAGCTGTTGTCTCTTCTCCGGCACTGGATCAGAACGCGTCTGTACAGGCTCGAATGTGTCTGATAACCCAGCCCTCGCATGGGAGCGAGGTGGCCCCGCAGGTGTGACCTTAGGCTGGCTTATGTCACCCAGGGGTCACACACAACAGCAGTATGAACTGTTACTGCGGAAGGACCCTTCAGGACAAGCCACACTGGCCCTCTTCTTCTTATGGATGAAGATGTTATTAATCACCTACACTCGTAGATGGTATTTTGCACTCACTCAGGATGAATGATTTCATCAAATACTCCTTCATTCTCCAGGTGGATAAAAGAAAGGTTGCTTCTCGTCCTGCCAGAGGGCTGGCATCCCTGGTAACAACCCAGTCCGCCCTCCCACAGGGTGTACAGGCTGTGCCGTGAGCTTTTCCTCCAGCTGATGCAATGATGTGAGCCTCATCGTTTCGACCCTTGAAAGAAGCAGCTGTTCGGGGCACCTGTGTGGCTCAGTCGGTTGAGCATCCGACTCTTGATTTTGGCTCAAGTCATGATCCCGGGGTTCTGGGATCAAGCCCCGCATCAGGCTCCCTACCCGGCAGGGAGTCTACTTCTCCCTCTGCCCTTCCCCCAGTCTTACACACACACACACACACACACACACACACACACACTGTCTCTCTCTCTCTCTCTCTCTCAAAATAAATAAATAAATAATCTAAAAAAAAAAAAAAAGGAAGAAGCTGTTTGTTCCAGGGTAGAACAGAAGCCTGCAATTCACCCGTGACCCCTAAGGAGAAGTGACCAAGTGATCTTCTAGACTCTACTCTCCTTCCCCTATGGCTGCAGGCAGAGGCTCATTTTCCTGGGTGTTAATCCAGCTGGTGGGACTCTGTTTAGGAAGACAGCACAGCCAGCGCTGCCTTCAGCTCTCGTTGAAGGGGGTGGGATGGTTACTGGAAGGTACTAGTTATTTCTTTCCTGTCCTCAACCCCCTGGGATTACCTTGCCAGTCAAAGCCTGTGCTCCCTGTGTGCTGTGACAGAGGCAATGCTGATGGCAGGAAGCGGGGACCGCGGCTTCTAGGCCCACTGCCTGCACGCATGCCTGCACACACATCAGAACAATCGGGTGAAAGGGCTTCCGGCGCTGCGCAATTAATTATAACCTTGACTCGGGATAGATGACCTTCTCTGGCTGGGGCCAGGTTTCTCCTAAGGTTAAATGCCATTCCTGGAATAGCAGCTGGAAATGCCCTGTCCTCTGTTACCTTTGGACTTAGTGGCGCCTGGGACTGTCTTACATAACAGAAAAATGACCATTGTCACTTGGAATGTGCAGGGCTTAAAGGACAGCCTGACATGGGTGGAGATGAATGAGCCTCATTCACAGTCCTTCCCTTCTTTATCCCTTCTAATTAGGGTGACGGACGTCCCAGTTGGCGTGAGACGGTCTCAGTGTGTGCCTGTTGACTCAAGGTGATTATTCACAACACCCCCCATTACTGAGAAGTGACCTGGTTGGACAGCAAATTTTAAGATCATCGATTTGTAATTGTTGAGGAAAAAGAGGGAGACAAGGCCTCCTGGTAGGGATGGACGCCCTTGAGAGCCTGCCTGGGTAAGAGGTGTTAGGTTGAAGAAAGAAGCAGCTTTTCCAAACCTTTCATGGCTCTGAGCAGCCAAATACCCCCAGCTCCTGAGATCTTGGGGAGACCTACCCAAGCCAGGTGGACCCGTTGGCCTTCTCAGTATGCCCAGATTGGAAAAAAAAAATCACATTATTCCCGCCATCCAGTTGACCTTGTGTCTGACCAAGACGAAATGCTGGTCTTGCTCCCTGGCCTCCAAGCCTCGGGCCTTCTGATCGTAGATTCTAGAGGACATCAGTGCCAAGCTGAGGCAGCAGCTGCTCCTCTGACCATGCTGGTCCTGCCGAGGCCCATTCCACCATTCTATGCAGACTGTCACCTAGAGAGATGGGAATAAGAGGGAGGGCCCGGGCAGGGGTCTTCCAGGAGTCTCAAAGATCTCACACCTCCAACCTTAAGCTTTTGCCTCCAGCTCCATGATAATGAAGGCCTGTCTGACCCCTCAGCCCTAGGATGTTTCTTCCAGCAGGAGATGGCCAGGGCCGACAGGGGGATGGGTTTTCCTGAACAGTCACTGGGGACAGGCCAACTCTGTGGAGAAAATTCTCATCCAGGGCTTGATCTGTGAAGTTACTCTGTAATTCAGCAGCTCCGTCTAAAAGCTGTAGAACACATCCATCACCATTAGGCTGTCAAAACATTCATTCAGCCGATGAGAATAGCTTATTAGCACTTTTAAAAATACCAATCTTTTGCAAAGATGGTTGGGTTTCTGCATGCACCCAAAAAGAGTCTTGGTGTACAGATTAGTTCACTAGCATTTACTGCAAAGAAGAGAGAGGGAGGCTGGGAACAGTGGGGGAGGTGGCGCTCAACAGACCCAGAGATCGCCAGTTATGGCATGAAGAGGATGCTTACCGTTTAATTTCGTAAAGATGGGGTGTTGGCCCGAAATCACAGTCCCAAAACTCCCCCTTCCCGCCGCCTGGCCCCAACCCACACCCACACCGGCCATGAAGAAGGGTGAATTCTACAGCCGAGGACCAGGTATCCTGCCCGGTAGTCCCTTGGAGGACTGGGAGGAGCTTGTGGAAAAGTCCATGGAGTTCCACGGTCATTTGAACATGCTGGCACTGATGAAAATGTCTCCTTGAGAAAAAAAAAAAAATTAAAATTAAAAAAAAATAGAAAATGTCTCCTTGAATTTCAAACAAAACCCTTTAACATAGCAAATTGATGCTTGTGTCAGTTCTCAGACTTGTAAAGCACAACACAAAAAACAGCGACAGAGGGCATCAGGGTGGCTCAGTGGCTGAGCATCTCTCTTCGGCTCAGGTTGTGATCCTGGGGCCCTGGGATCGAGTCCCGCATCGGGCTCCCTGCATGGAGCCTGCTTCTCCCTCTGCCTGTGTCTCTGCCTCTGTGTGTGTGTGTGTGTGTGTGTGTCTCTCATGAATAAATAAGTAAAATCTTAAAAAAAAAAAAACAGCTATAGAAATGCCTGATTTCGGTGTCACTGTGCCCCACGAGCCGTGTCCATCATGCCGCTGCTGGGGCACACGCACACCTTTCTCCCTGTCACCCGCTCTGGAACTTTGAGCCTTTCCGGCCTGGAAGGGCTGTGGTCCGGGCATCTGCTCTGCGAAATCCCACCCCATCCCTCACGCTTCGGTTCCCCCACAAAACACCCAGATGCAAAGGTCAGAATCAATTCCTCCTTCCTCTGGATTCTGGGTTGGGGTTTCGCTCCTACTGTTAGTCAAGCTCGCAGCCCCAAACGGGCTCTTTGGCATCTTTACAGCCAACGTGCATTTCTGTACGATTTATAAAGACCTAAGAGTCAAACTCTTTGCTTTCTTTCTTTTAGTTTTCCCTGCTGCACAAACTGACTTCAAAGCAGGCCTTGGTGGAGAGGAGTTTTACATAGAAGCGTTCCTGCTCTACTCTGCCAAGGACTCTCAGATACTTGGAAAGCATCTCCCACGACCTCTCCCAGTGCTAATTTTGTTCCTTTTCATTTAGGAAACAGTGACTTGTTTTCTGGGTTCTGAAAAGCTAGGAGAACACGTTGCTTTGGTTGCAACAATTTGCAGCGTGGTCAGAGCTCACAGCTCCTTCCCGGGGAGGTGGGCAGCATCACCGAGGGGCTGGGGCCACCGCGTGAAGTCCCGGGGGCCATTCCCACCCATACACCGTGCACAGAGCCAGGGACAAGGGCCTGGTTCCCAGAAGGGTCTGCAGCAGGCGGGATCCTTGGTGAAAACCCCCTAGCCCAAACTCACCTGCCAGGCAGACCCAGAGGACTCGGGGCTTTAGGCAGATGCTACAACCACCGAAACGCTCTGCCTGACGTTCCCCAGGCGAAAAACCCACACTTGCGTTTAGCAGTTTATTGGTCACTGGTGGACCTCAGGCCCAGGAAGGAGGTGGAAGGGGACAGTTTTCTGGAGAGGATGATTCAAGACAAAACAGGACAGCTCTGAAGTCAGTAACTGAGAAGAGCTTTGATCCCGCGGTTTGTGGCTGTGGGCCTCCAGAAAGTGGGAGCCCCCTGGGACTTAGTGGTTGAAGCTTGTGCCTGACTCCCGAGATAGGAGGGGTGGCTGGAGGGGACGCAGTGGCTCCCGGGACCTCTACGATAAGGTCTTCTCACAGATATCCAGGTGGGTCACACAGTATTGTAAAAAAATTGTCCTAAATAAATAAAAATCTTTTAAAGGGTTGGGGGGGGCAGCCCGGGTGGCTCAGTGGTTTAGCTGCGCCTTCAGCCCAGGGAGTGATCCTAGAGTCCTGGGATCGAGTCCCACGTCGGGTTCCCTGCATGGGGCCTGCTTCTTCCTCTGCCTGTGTCTCTGCCTCTCTCTCCCTCTCTGTGTGTGTCTCTCATGAATAAATAAACAAAATCTTAAAGAAAAAAAAAAAGTCCCAATTGGGGTGCCTGAGGGCTTCGTCGGTGAGGCATCTGACTTCAGTTCAGGTCATGATCTTGGGGTCCTGGGATCGAACCCCGAGTCAGCTCCCTGCTTAGCGGGGAGCCTGCTTCTCCCTCTCCCTCTGCCCTAAACCCTGCTTGGGCACTCTCTCTCTCTCTCTCAAATAAACAAAATCTTTTTTAAAAAATGGACATCAGCCTGGACTATCCAGGTGAATCAAGGTATTCATGAGGGTACTGTCTACAAGGTCCTTGACTTCAGCTCAGTGAGACCCAAGTCACACTTCTGACTTTAGGAGCTGTGAGAAAATACATTTGTGTTGTTTCAGGCCACGGAGCTTGTGATAAGTTGTGACAGCAGCCACAGGAAATGAATACAAGGCCCTTCCAGGTCTTCTTTGCACATATTTATTTTTATTTTTTTAAGATTTTATTTGTTTATTCATGAGACACACAGAGAGAAAGGCAGAGACACAGGCAGAGGGAAAAGCAGGCTCCATGCAGGGAGCCCGATGTGGGACTTGATCCCAGGACTTTAGGATCATGCCCTGGGCCGAAGGCAGATACTCAACTGCTGAGTCACCCAGGCGTCTAAATTTTTATTTTTTTAAAGACAGAGAGAGAGAGTGTGTGAGCCAGGGAGGGGCAGAAGGAGAGGGAGAGAGAGAATCTCAAGCAGGCTCCATGCTCAGCGCAGGGCCCAACGTGGGGATCAATCTCATAATCCTGAGATCATGACCTGAGTTGAAACCAAGAGTGAGATACTTAATCGGCCCCACCCAGGGGCCCCTGCACATATATTTTCAACTGAGAAAACAGGACCATACTATACATAAAATATTTTTTAAGATTTTATCTATTTATTCATGAGAGACACAGAGAGAGAGAGAGGCAGAGACACAGGTAGAGGGAGAAGCAGGCTCCATGCAGGGAGCCCGATGTGGGACTCAATCCCAGGACCCCCAGGAACATGCCTTGTGCCAAAGGCAGATGCTCAACCACTGAGCCACCCAGGCGTCCCGTACATAATATTTTTAAATAAACTTTTATTGAAGCATACCGTTCAAACAAAGTCACAGATCCTCAGCCAACAGGTGCGTATCACGAAGAGATGCACCCACATGGCCACAGCCCCAGGGGAAAGCTCCTCCATGACCGCCCCCTGGAAGCCCCTCACCCTCTTCCCGGTCACCCGGGTCCCCGTGGGAACCTCTTCTACACCACCGCCTCGTGTTCCTGTCTGTGACCTTCACAGATGAAATCACACCACCGGTACACAGTATGCTTTCTTCTTTTATGGAGCTATAATTCACACCTAGCAAAGAACACAAATTCTAGGCGTGTTTTCACATTTGCACACACTGATTAACTGCCCTGAGAAGGGAAGGATAAGGACCAGGTCCCTCAAACTCCCTCCCTCCCCAGAATAACCGGTTTTCTGACCTCGGGCAGCGCAGAATGACTTTTGCTGGATTTGGGACTCTTTGTAGGCGGAATCACACTGTACACTGAAACCTTTTTCCTCACTCATCAAAACACCAGGAGCCCGGGCAGCCCGGGTGGCCCAGCAGTTTAGCGCCGCCTTCAGCCCAGGGCATGATCCTGGAGTCCTGGGATCGAGTCCTGCGTCGAGCTCCCTGCATGGAGCCTGCCTCTCCCTCTGCCTGTGTCTGCCTCTCTCTGTCTCTGTCTCTCTCTCTGTATCTCTCATGAATAAATAAATAAAATCTTAAAAAAAAATTTAAAAACCTTTAAAAAAAAATACCAGGAGCCCCTTTCCACGGTACAGCCCTGCCACAATTGGTGTTCTCGACTGCCCCTTTCTGTCTCTGGTTGCTTCCAATATCTGGTTAATTTGAAGAATGAAGTATCTGCGACGCATCAGGCTTCTGTGACTCGGCCTGCCAGGGGTCAAAATCTAGCCATGCACAAGGCCAGGTCCTCACACTTGGTTATCACACACACCCACCCACCCCCACGCCCCGCCCAGGCAAGCCGCTGTTGCAGCCACTTCCAGAACTGTTGGAAAGGAGACTGTCCCCTCAGCTGAAGCAATTGTTTTCTTAGTCCCACAACACAGGCCACTGCCTCTCCCTGCAGCCCGGCAACCGAGGAGGCATTTCCCCTCTGAGCTCAGGCAGCCAGTCCCATGACTCGAGGGGGAAGTCACTGTCCAGGGCTTCGTGTTCTAAGACAGGAACTTTTCTCATGTGTCCCTTGGAAGACAAAGACTGTTCCTGAATGCAAACCAAGTAAACAAGACTGCACCTCTATTCTGGGCCCTGGGACAACGGTGAGAACCTAAGCAGTTCGCCTGCGGTGGGTTCCAACTATTGTGTTTGCACGGAAAGTATGGAATCGGGAAGCGCAGGGGAGCCCGGCAGCGTCCAAGGAAAATGTTTGCACGCCGGCACATCGTGCTGAAGTATGACGCCACTTTCAACAAATGTGCCTCTTAGGAGATGAGCATGTTATGCCTTCAGTGACTGTAGCAGACGATCGTCCGCGACACCGTAGTGAAACCGAGGGCTGGAAGCGAGTAGATGCTGAGCACGTGCGGGTTTTATTCCCCGTAGAACAGGTGCAGCAGTAGACGCTTCCAGCACCAGACTCTGAGCGCCGCAGAGAGGAAATGGAGAGAAAGTACAGAACAACCAGTCTCGGCTCACTGTCCTCACTTTGAGGAAGCCGTCAAAAATTGGTCAAACAGCCTTTGCTACCGTGTCACACAATTTTTTTCTTGGGATGACCACAATTCTAACGGAACTGAGATGAAAATTCATTTGGGATAGGAGATGCCACGCACGCACACGAAAATCTCCAACACTGGGGGCCCCGCTTCACGTCCCGAGGGGAAGAGCGAGGGCCACCTGGCTACCGGGCCACCTTCCCCGCGTCTGTCCCTGAGACACACAGGGGACCCAGCTGCGGGCCTCAGGGTCGTGCTGACACCTCAGCTGGGCAGCTGGGGACTCAGGCCGAGGGTGCTGAGCAGCTGGGCTGTGCAGGGCTGCATCACCACCAGGTCCCTCCACCCGCTTCCCCGCCAGCCTGGAGGACTGCAGAAGTAGGAGCACATGTGGAAGGGCGTGGGGGGGGGCTGAAAACAATGACATAAGTCCCAACCCCAAATTGTCCCCGTCAGAGGCTGCGGGATGGAAGCCATCAGCATAGGCCCTCTGCCACAGGGCGATCCGGGTTGCTGGCAGAGCTCCCGCACTCCGATAGGGCAAAGCTCCAAAACCACCGGACCATTCGATCCTGTAGAACCCTTAGAACTTCTAGAACCTCGGGGCGCCTGGAGGGCTCACTTGGTTCAGCTTCTGATGCTTGGCTGTCCCTCAGGTCATGATCTCAGGGTCATGGGCCAGAGCCCTGTGTTGGGCTCTGCACTCAGTGGGGAGCCTGCTTGGGATTCTCTCTCTCTCCCTCTGCCCCTCCCCACTTTCTCACTCTCTCTGAAATAAACGAATCTTAAAAAAAAAAAAAAGAAAAGAAAAAAAAAACTTCTAGAACCTCAGTAAAATAAGTCCGTGTGGTGGTGTTGCCAGAAGGTGAATTAGAGCCCCTCTCAGGGCCCTTGGTGTTGCGGGGCCCCCGAGCCGTGGAGCCCACTGTGGAGAGCTCCTGGTCTGCTCCACAGGGTCCCCAGGTTCTCGCCCCGTTTCTGTGCTCCGACTGCCGGTGTCACCCTCTCTCTCCTCCCACGTCTTCGTTAACAGAGAACAGGACACGTAACAGGTATGTTGTATTTATAATACTCGTAACGACTTCTATCTTGTTAGCGTAGGAGTGGATGAATGAGCCTCTTGACCGCACGTCGCCATGGGGGCCAGGCTGGGCCCGTGTCCACACCCCGGCCCGCGCCAGCTGTGGGGCTCCGGCAGGGACGGCCCCTCTGCCCCCGTCGCCCCATCTCTAAGGTGGAAACAAGAATCACTCGGCCTCAGGAACCTGTTGGGAGGTGTAGTGAATGAGATGAAGGTGAAGCACCAGGCCCGGGACCCGGGTGGTAAGTGGTCCTGGGGTGGAGGCTACTTTGGGCCCGACCTGTCCCCCAGAGTCTACGGCGGGGTTGGCTGCGCAAATACGACTCATCCTCACCGCCCCAGAACCTGAAGGTGCGAGAGCCCCACCGGGAGCGCTGGTTTTCCCCTATACAGCAGGGACTCCTGGGAAATCACAGCCCACGGGGCATAGGTGAGCGCTTGTGGGTGATGCCCCAGCTCCTGCAGCGCCGTGGACCGCGTAGACGCGAGCCGGCACTCACAGGAAGCTAGCTGCGGGGTGAGGCGAGGGCACGACAGGGGGAAGCTGGTGATTGGGGGCCGGACGGCTTCTTGCCTGACTCTGGAGCGGACAGAACTAATTTCAACTTCCCCTGACTTGGGAGGAGGAAGTGGAGGATATCCTTGACTCCTCGCAAACTTAGATAAGAAAGCCAGGGACTGGGTCCAGAATAAGAAGGGGGGGGGGTGTTTGTCTGAACTTCCTTTATCTGCCTAAACGCAGAGCCTCCCGAGAGAATTCAAGTGTCATAAATGCCTGAGAAGCCCGACTCCTGCCCGCAGAGAACAGTCCAGACCCAGGCGAGAAGTCAGCCTTGTCACAGAACTATCACACCTGCCACCTATTCTAAAGGCTCACTCACCTTTTCTAAGTCTTGCCTTCCTGCAAGTGTCCTCCCCGCCCCTCCCCTCCCCTCCCCTCCTTGACATAGTAGATGAGCCCTCAATTGTAAGCTTCCTCGAGGCACCGGTTTCTGTGAACTACGCACCACCGCAGGAATACACATCTGCCTTTCTCGTACTAGTTTGTCGGTTTAATTTGCAGGCCTCCCTCAAAGCACCTAAGAGGGTAGAGGAGTTCACATCTCTTTCTACTGGTAAAGAAAAACACGTGGGACTCCTGGGTGGCTCAGTGGTTGAGCATCTGCCTTTGGCTCGGGCCATGATCCCGGGGTCCTGGGATGGGGTCCCACGTCCAGCTCCCCGCAGGGAGCCTGCTTCTCCCTCTGCCTGTGTCTCCACCTCTCTCTCTCTGTCTCTCATGAATAAAATCTTTAAAAAAAAAAAGAAAAGAAAAAGCGTGCAGGGACACTGGCAAGGATGGCAAGGCAGGCTCCATCCAGGACCATCACGATGGGCTGAGAGGCTGAGAGGCATAGGGACCATGCGATGGGATTTACAGGGTCAGGCAGAGAGACTGAGCTGGACTCTGAGGGCAGCGGGGACAGGTGGGGATTTGTAGCCCCGGGGTGGGGGGTGGGGGGAGGAGATGGAAAATCACTAAGAGGAAATGTCAGGGGTAGGGGGGCTTCTGGCTAAATTGACCTAGCAGGACCCTGGCTGAAGGCAGGCCAGGGTGTCAGGCATCACCCTGGGGCAGGGGGAGGATGAGGAACCTGATCAGATATCAGAAGCGGGGAGGGTGTGTTCTGATGAAGCTGACTTAGCAGGGTTCTTGTTAAAACTGGATTTTACAAGGAAGTGCACAGATGGGCCTAGGAGACGGTCCAGGAGCCTGACGTTTGCTCAACCGTCCTGGACAACAAAGCTCTCCACGAAGGGAGGACACAATGTTATTGAATAAGCATTCAACCACAAGGTGAGGAGCACCCCAGGCAACCCACTAGAAAACCGCCATCTGTGACAGCGCCAGGCGGCCGCAGCAAGGCAATGGGTCCTCGGCTAGGTTTGCAACTGGTCAGGTGACAGCGGAGGAGCTGGGCTGTCCCCTCCCAGGACACCGAGAGCATCGTCCTCCTCATATTTCAAAGAGGGAGGCTCTCTGGTCCTAGGGAAGACATTCCCGGAGTTGTGAGATGCTCCAGAGCCTAATTTAGCCTCGAAGCAGAGAAGGGTCTAGAAAGGCTGAGAGCAAAGGGAGAGAGGGCGGGGGAGGCTCTTCCCTTGTTTCTGTACTTTTAAACAATGGCTTATTTTCACAAGGTTTCAGATCCTTTTTTTCCCCCATTGAGATATCATTGGCATATAACATTATATGAATGTCAGGTGTCCATGATTCAGTATTTGTATATATTACAAAATGATCACCACACCCGTCACTCCTCCCTGGTTTTCAACAGGGAGGAAAAAACCTCCAACTTTTCATTTGTGTTTTGCCCTTTCACGCAGTACAGGATTCCTGAAGCTGGACTCCGGAACACCAGGAATGTCCTGGAATTCTTTTTTTCCAGCTGCTTTTAATCACCCGTGTTCTCTGAGACCAGGGAACAAGGACCACCGACACTCACTGGGTGTGCGGCCGCCCCTGTTGGCCTGAGATTCCCAGACCTCGCTGGCGTGCCCGGCCTGCTGGAGGTGACAGAGCGACCAGGGAAGGAGAGTCTTTCTACCTCCCGTGGAAAGGAGAGTTCCCAAATGGGACACTTCTGGCGTCGGCTCTGGGTTAGACATACCTAATCATATCCCGGCAGGAAGGAGGATGACTCACTGACGATGCACCTAGTTCCTTAGCCTGGAAGAGTAGGGGGCCTTTGAGGCATCACGGCCTGTTTGATCACTGCCGGGGGGAGGTTGTGGACAAGGCCCATCTATATGTCAAATTTTTTTTTTAATTTTTTAAATTTATTTATTTATGATAGTCACAGAGAGAGAGAGAGAGGCAGAGACACAGGCAGAGGGAAAAGCAGGCTCCATGCACCGGGAGCCCGATATGGGATTCGATCCCGGGTCTCCAGGATCGCGCCCTGGGCCAAAGGCAGGTGCCAAACCGCTGCGCCACTCAGGGATCCCTACATGTCAAAGTTTTTGCAAATTGTGATAGGCTCTGCCAGCTTTTTTTTTTTTTTTTAAGATTTTAATATTTATTTCAGAGAGAGAGAGAGCGCGGGCACACACACATGTGCAGGGTGAGGGGCAGAGGATAAGCAGACTCCCCACTGAGCAGAGAGCTCGACATGAGGGCTCGATCCCAGGGCCCTGAGATCATGACCCGAGCCAAAGGCAAACGCTTAACCGACTGAGTCACCCAGGTGCTCAAACTCTGCAAACTTACAAAGGTCAAATCTTGGTATTTGCTCCAGAACCAGGTGGAAGACCTTGAACAAGTGGCTGAATCTGAGCATCCGAGGGCCTTTGCGTCTGCCTCCTGCCGATACCAAGAGCTAAGTGATGCTCACCAAAAGGCGTGGGGTGCTCGTGAAAGCACTTGGCTGTGTTCACTCCCTGAGCGGCAACTTGAAGCGCTTCCACTGGGAGGAAACGTCAACCCACAGGCCTCTGTCTGCTTTCTGTGTCCTGTGGGTCCAGCCTCTGCTCAGAGGATGTATTGACACGAGTCAAACAGCTATGAAGGGGAGCAAAATGGACCCCCAAATATGACTCTGTGGCATATTATTTTAAACAGGTTATTTTTAAGAAACTGCCGTCATAGGAGGCGGTCTTACCCTTTAGTAGACATTTCGTTCTGAGGAAATCTCCATGTGTGCAGGCGTCTCCAGAGAGCTCTAGAAACTCATCAGGGGAGAAGGTGTGGACTTAACCCTCAGGACACCCTCACCTCGTTCGTGATGCTTCTCTTGATCACATCTCACCCCAACATCTCCTATGTCTTTAACTGGAGGTGGTATTTAAAAGGTGATGGCTGGGGGATCCCTGGGTGGTGCAGCGGTTTGGCGCCTGCCTTTGGCCCAGGGCGCGATCCTGGAGACCCGGGATCGAATCCCACGTCGGGCTCACGGTGCATGGAGCCTGCTTCTCCCTCTGCCTGTGTCTCTACCTCTCTCTCTTTCTCTCTCTGTGACTATCATAAATAAATAAAAAAATTAAAAAAAAATTAAAAGGTGATGGCTTTGGCCATTTGAGGGGAGAAACTCTGTTTTTCTGGCCCCGTATAGAGGAGGTATGCACGTTATTAAGCTTCTGTTTTTCTCCCATTAATCTGTCTTGTGTCAATTTAATTATCAGCCCAGCTAAAGTAGCTCAAAGGGCAGAAGGAAACCTCTTCCACCACTGCAGCCTCACAGGGTGACCTCAGCTAACACCTTCTCTGGCCTACTCGCTCATGGAGCCACCCCTCCGCCTTCACCCCCACGCCACACCTCCCATGAAGGAGTTTTCCTTTTTGCCAAACTCTTCTGGGGCAGATCCCTCGTCAGAGTATCCTCCCTGGTGGGGTGCTCCCATCCCTACAATCATCCTTCACAAGACGGTCTGTTTCCTAAATCTCTAGATTTATTTTTTATTTGACACCGGGCAGCAAAATGGCAGAGGCCTCAGTGGGGAGACCACTGACTTCGGAGTCAGGCAGCACCAGGTTCAGGTCCCTGGCCCACTGCTAGTTGGCGTCCTGCCGTGTGGCCTTTGCACCTGCTGCTCCTGCCACCTGGAATGCCCTTCCCTCTTCATTCCTGGCCTGCTGCTTCTTGTGATTCGGCTTTCAGTGCAGACACCACCAGTGAGCCTTCCCTCTCCTCCAAGCCACAGTAGGGGCCCCGACAGCACTCCGAGCAGGAACCTCACCCCAAGGCCTCTTCTGTGTGTGTTCTATGTGATGGTTCATTTCGGTTTTTGTGGGACGGGTCTTTCCTCAACTAGAAAGCCCGCTCCAGGGCTGTGGTGGTGGTCTGGTTTCTCCTGTACCCCAGTGCCTCACACGGTGCCCAAGTGTGTGACCCACACTTTTGAACGAGAAAGTGGACACTAGCCTGTGACCCCGGGCAGTCACCGGCCCTCAATGAACCATGAACCCATGCCCCCCACATAAAATGAGAGGTTCAAGGAGGTAACATTTGCAAATTACTTGGCACCTACTGGATGGGTCATAAATTTTGCTTACTATTCTCTCAATTATATATTTCCTTTTCTCTCACATTTTAGCGAATGTTCAAGTTAACTTCCAAAGGACCAACGAAGGTAAGGTTAGGACAAAGATTCTTTGTCGGACTCCTGGCCCATCTCCTAGGCCCGTCTGTGCACTTCCTTGTAAAACCCAGTTTTAGCAAGAACCCTGCTAAGTCAGTTTCATCAGAACTTCTCTCCCCCGCCACCCTCCCCACTCTGATGTCTGATCCGGTTCCTCATCCTCCCCCTGCCCCAGGGTGATGCCTGACACCCTGGCCTGCCTTCAGCCAGGATCCTGCTAGGTCAGTTTAGCCAGAAACCCCCCTACCCTGACATTTCCTCTTACTGACTTTCCATCTGCTGCCCTGCTCCTCTTCCCTGTTCCTGCTCCATTTAGAACTAAACCCCATTCTATACCGAGGTCTCTTTTCCTTTATTACAATTGTTCTGAATAAAATCTTTTTTTTTAAGATGTATTTATTTGAGACAGCATGAGCGGGGAGAGGGCAGAGGGAGAGGGAGAAGCAGACTCTCCACTCCCAGTGAGCAGTGAGCCCGATGTGGGGCTCAAGCCCAGAACCCTGAGATCATGACACGAGCTGAGGGCAGATGCTTAACTGAGCCACCCGGGCGCCGCTACAATCTGTTTTTACCACTGTAATCCGCCTCTGGTTTTTGACAGCTGGGAGGTTTTTAAATGATCTTTCGTGTGACTTTAGTTTCATTAGGCAAACTGTAAGGAGATGGTTATCATGGCCTCTTGCTGTACCTATCTAGGGAATAGGCCTGACTGAATCCACTTTATATACTAGAGCGGCCTCAGTGCAAAGACTGTAAGAAATCCTCACCACTACGTGCTGTGCTGGGAAATTCTTCTGAAAGAGGGGAAACTGGCTCATGAACATGTATGGACACTGCGAGTAATCATAATTGGGCATGTGTCAGATAAATTAAACCTACACCCAGATCTACCATCAACGGGAGACGTGCCAAGCAACCCAAACTGCCCTCCTTCACTCCTCAAAGTGTTGTCCCTGGACCAGCAGCACGAGGGAACTGGTGAGAAATGCAGAGTCGCAGGCCCTGCTGCACCGGAATCTGCATTTGATGCCCCCCCCCAACCAGGGATTTGGGCACAGGTTGTTTGGGAAAGGTTGAACCAGGCAACACTTCCGTTTATGTTCTTAGAACCAAAATGCAACAAGATGCATTTTTTGAGCAAGTCACATATGATGTCTAGGCCAAAGATAGGGTTTAAAATACTGGTCTAGGGGATCCCTGGGTGGCGCAGCGGTTTGGCGCCTGCCTTTGGCCCAGGGCGCGATCCTGGAGACCCGGGATCGAGTCCCACATTGGGCTCCCGGTGCATGGAGCCTGCTTCTCCCTCTGCCTATGTCTCTGCCTCTCTCTCTCTCTGTGTGTAACTATCATAAATAAATAAAAATTAAAAAAAATAAAATAAAAAATAAAATACTGGTCTAAGGGTGCCTGGCTGGCTCAGTTGGTAGAGTGTGTGACTCTTGATCTTGGGGTGTGTGAGCCCTATGCTGGCTGTAGAGATGACCTAAAATAAAATCTAAAAAGAAAAATCAGTCTAAACCCGTCTTGGGAAAGAGCCTTGTTTTGCCTAATTTAAATTCATAGCCTCCTTCTGGGAAGATTGGCATCCCTGACATAATTTCAAAAGAATTTCCTAGGAAACCAGTTACCTACCCACCCAGCTGTCAGACCGTTAGCCAGCATTCTTTTAGCATTTGCCCTGACAATAGTCCAACCTTCATATTTTCCTGTAAAATATAAAATTCCTAACTAGAAATGAACTTCTGAATCAGCCTTCTGGGGCCTCTCCCCTTGCACATGTGATTGTAACAAAACTATCACATTCTCCTGAATTGTCTGAAAAGTCTTCTCACACACACCTAAGAAACAAACGGAATGGATATGTCATGTGGTTGACCTTGTGTAAAGTTAGGCCAGGAAGCTGTGCGGCAGGTGGGAACAAGTTAGAGACCGTAGAAAGTTCAGCCAAAGAAACAAGACAGGAACGCCTGGGTGGTTCAGGTCATGATCCCGGGTCTCCGGATCAAGTTCCACATCAGGCTCCCTGCGAGGAGCCTGCTTCTCCCTCTAAGTCTTTGCTTCTCTGTGTCTCTCACAAATAAATAAAATAAATAAATACAATCTTTAAAAAAAAAAAAAAACAGTAAGACAACTAGGAGAGAACAAGAAGGAAACAAAGAGGGTCTTGCAAGACTAGGTCAGGAGGCGGGGAAGCTGTTATCTGCAGGACGACACCAAATGCTGATCTGAACAGAACTCACACAGGATGATTGTACTGGATGATGGGAAGGGGAAGCGGATGGGGTCCGTGGGTGCTCAGCTCGAATCCACCAGAAAGAAGTTGACAGGCAAGGCCTAAGATGAGGAGTCAGAAGGAGTAGCACATATATGTTACTCGCAAATGGGGAGACGCGACGTGAAATGCTTGCTGAGGGCAGGCCCCTGGCAGGTGGGGTTCACTGCCAGCCTTTTAATCTTCTGAGCTTTAGAACTTGTGCATGGCTGGGGCGCCTGGGTGGTGCAGTTGGTTAAGCACCTGGCCCTTGATTTCAGCTCAGGTCAGGTCACGATCTCAGGGTCGTGAGGTCGAGCCCCATGTTGGGCTCTGCACTGGGCATGGAGTCTGCTTATCTGCTTAGGATTCTCTCTCTTTCCTTCTCCTTCTGCCCCGCCCCCACCTCTCGAAAAACAAAAAAACTTGTGCACTGTCATTCAGGAAAAAACTAAAAATGAAAACAAACCCCAAGCAGTGCTTACAACACATCTGCAATGACCAGATGAAGTAACACTTTTATTTCACTTAGACTTCTCAAGATTTCCTATCTCCTCCATTAACTTTCAAAGGGGTGCAGCAATTTGGAACAAAGACGGCACAGGGGTGAAGGGGATTTACGGGAGCTGTGCCCAGAACTCACAGTGATGGATGACAACCAGCTAAAAGTTTCAAACGGGGGCAGCCCTGGTGGCTCAGCGGTTTAGCGCCGCCTTCAGCCCGGGATGTGATCCTGGAGACCCGGGATCGAGTCCCACATCGGGCTCCCTGCATGGAGCCTGCTTCTCCCTCTGCCTGTGTCTCTGCCTCTCTCTCTCTCTCTCTGCCTCTCTCTCTCTCTGTGTGTGTGTCTCTCATGAATAAATAAATAAAATATTTAGAAATAAAAAAAATAAAAATAAAATAAAAAATAAAAAAAGTTTCAAACGGGCACAAAAGTTGGGAGTTTGACTTTAAGAACTGTGTTCCGGGGGTGGGGGTGAATGGGTGACGGGCACAGAGGGGGACACTTGACGGGATGAGCACTGGGTGTTATTCTGTATGTTGGTAAATTGAACACCAATAAAAATTAATTTATTAAAAAAAAAAAAAAAAAAGAACTGTGTTCCACGGGGACAGCCGCAGAGACGGGAGGGATATGGCTTATGGAGCCTCTAGTGGAAGTCAGGATTAACAACCCAAGTCTGGTTTTAACAAAGAACTTGCTGTTCAAAGAGAGTCTAAGTCTTATTTTAATCCCATGCAATAATCTGAAGGTTTTGCTGATGGTGGCCACGGGTCTAAGGCAGGGTTGCGTAACCATGACACAACTGCACAGCTGCCAGGCCCAAGCCACGTGACTTTCCTGTGACTCACTCAGCTCCATGTTTAATTACGTTTGCAAGAAAAGAACTAGTTTTCTGCTGTAGCTGCATAATTGATCTGGAAAAAATATCGCAACGAATAATCATTTTAAACACATTATGTGTAACCACGGAACATCAAAACAGGCCTTTACCCCCTAAAGGTTATAGGAGAATGTACTTTTTGCAGTTTTCTTGGCGGTAATTTAAATGACACAGATCGACCCTTTGTTGAAAAAGACAAGTACACGGTTCCTACGAGGTGGCGACAGTCTAGGAAACGATGGGTGAATTCCACGATGGAGCCCTGTACGCGTGCCCAGGGCCTTGCCACGCTGAGACAGGACGTTCGGGGCGTCTCTGGCTTCATCTACAAGGTGAACGGCATGAGGGTATCCCAGGAACTTATATCCAAATCTCTCTTCCCAAGTCGGTCCCCCAGGGAACACCACGGTTACGGTTCAACAGAGCCCCGAGAGGGTCTGCAGCGGCCAAGGAAGGAACTACATTCCCTCCTCTGCACACATCAGGGATCCTCTCAACCGGCAAATTCGTTAGCACAAGAATAGGAAATATTTCTAATGCCAACTACTCTTTTTTTTGGGGGGGGGGGTGTTCCCTAAGAGAGAAAAATGTGAGCTACTTAACCCTACTTGGTAGGAAAAGTCAGACTTTCCTACAAGGCCCTGCAAGACCCAAGGCCCAGACCCCTCCAACCGTCTTTGGAAAGCCGCCTTGTCCACTCACCACAGGTGCTCCCTCTGCCTTGGATGGGCTTCCAGACTGTTGCGTGACTTCCTCTTACCTAGGATGAGGATCCTCTCCCTGACTACCCTATCTCAAACTGCAACTCCACCCCCCACTCCATCCTGGTCCTTTGCTCCAGAGCACACACCACACTTCACTTTTCTCCCAACTTCTGGTCCCTGGTACACCAGAAGGGAAGCTCTCCGAGGGCGGTGACTGGCTCCTCATCCTGGCCTAACACAGGCTGCCCGCAGTAAGCGCTCAATTCAGCATGTTTAATCCACCAGAGAGCAGCCAACCAGGTTCACAAACCAGAGAACATTTAGTGTTAAAGGGATACTTCAAGATTGTAACTCTTTTTTTTTTTTCAATTCAATAGTGCTTTTCGAATGGACTACGATGGATCAGCAATCTAAACCACACGGGCTCTGAACAGATCTTGTTCAGTGTTGGGAGTGTACCTCTCAACTGCAAGTATGAGCAACATACTCTGGAGAGACGCTTCTAAACCCTTAACACACCATCTGGGACCTCAAGTACTGCCGTGTGTTGCACAGGAGTCCTTACCAAAGAAAATCTTTCATGCTGACCAGAACAACCTGTCACCCCTGGGAATCATCCTGGATGGGAAGTTCCATTAGAACATGCACTTCTGGGCAGCCCCAGTGGCTCACCAGTTTAGCACCGCCTTCAGCCCAGGGCCTGATCCTGGAGACCCAGGATGGAGTCCCACATCGGGCTCCCTGCATGGAGCCTGCTTCTCCCTCTGCCTGTGTCTCTGCCTCTCTCTCTCTCTGTCTCATGAGTAAATAAATAAAATATTTAAAAAAAGAAAGAAAGAAAGAAAGAAAGAAAGAAAGAAAGAAAGAAAGAAAGAAAGAAAGAAAGAAAGAAAGAGAAACATGCACTTCTCCCCAAGTGCCATGTCCTACGCCTGGGTCTGGTTCAGCTCATCCATCATGAACCCTTCCCAGGAACCGCAGGCAACAGGGACCTCCTGCCTGAGTCCTAATGAAGAGCCCAACCCTGCAGATTAGCCTTCTGCATAACTTTCTGGTGGAATAAAGGCTAGGCTAAATTTTAAAAAAAACTAAAACTGGGCCTGGGTGGCTCAGTCGGTTAAGTGGTTGCTCTCAGCTCAGGTCATGATCCTGGGGTCTAGGGATGGAGCCCCACATCGGGCTCCCTGCTCAGCAGGGAGTCTGCTTCTCCCTCTGCCTCTCTCCTCGCTCGTGCTCTCTAATAAGTAAATAAATAAAATCTTCAAAACAAAACAAAACCGTACTGAGTTATAAAAGAGAACGGGGTGGCTCAGGACTGCGTCCTCTAGTGGACAAAGAGAGAAGTTCAAAACCGTGACGTGCTGTTCCTTGTAGTTCAATTTTCATTCCGTTTTCTGCTACAGGCCTTTTGTTCCACAGCAATTTTTAACATTAAAAAAATTACTTCTTACAGACTGTGCATTCCATTATCCACTGCTATTATTAACAGGCCCAGCTCTTTGAAAAGACTGGACTCCTGCCTACCTCAACCCTCTCTTACATAATCCAATCCAGAAATGCTGAAGCCCATCCATGTCACGCTGCAGCCTCTCATAAATATGTGTTCTTTGGGGAAAACAAGTACACCACTGCCACGCCTCGGCCAGCTGGAATGACACCACGAAGGAAATGGGACTGAATGACAGCTGGGGAATATTCTCAAGCCAAACGAAACATCCTCCCGAGTCTCCTCGTGGGTTCCAGGCTTCCCTTCTATCACCGACAGAGCCCAGGGCACTGCATCAGCGTGCAGGATGGATGGAGGCTGTTGTCTTGGGGTGCAGCCACAGAGAAAAGGGGCACCCACATTGTGGTAGCACTTCAGCGGACTGAAAGGACAGCAGGCATCTGGAGAGGTGCAGGGCTGCCAGGGAAGACGGTGGGGTCTCAGCCCACACCACTCTGCATCAGAGCATCTCTCTTCTCATCCGTTTGTCCCCCGTTCTCGGCAGGCTCAGGCCAAGCCATGTGGACCCACGGGGGACAGCTAAGCACCCTCCTCTGTCGACACCAACACCAAACGAGAAAGAGGCACCAGCACATCACAAATGACTGTCAACATGAAGCACATTCGTTTTGTCATTTTCCATGCTAGAAACACGGTGTTCCTGCTCAGAGGGGCCCAGGATCTAATGCTTGTGATGCATCCACCAAACCAAAGGCTGAAGCAAACTCACTGAGCCGCAGAGCTGCTCCAGCAGACACACACCGAGGCCAGACAAGGCCTGGCCACCGCCACCGTGTGCAAGTGCACATTTACACTCAAGGAAAGCACCACAAAGAACAAAGCGGGGAGTAATGGTTTATTTCAGAAACACCAACACGTCCAGTCTCCCCCAGTATACGTATCCTAACACAAGATGTTAATATGGGCAATTACTACCCTTTCTCTAAAGACAAGCACGGAAAGCAGGGCAGGTGCCCACTCCGAGAGTTATGTGCTCTTGCGAGCAGCCCCCTGGGTCACCGGGAGACAACGGTCACCTCCCTCCACGGGCCCCCATTTTGAGACGGCTCATGCTCTAGGATGAGCAGGGCCCTGGGTGCTTCTGCATCATAAAGAGAACCGGGAGCGGCTCTCTACGTCACTCAGTGGGACCGGTGCTGCCAACTACGTAGCTCAGAGGCAGAAGCGACATGTCACACACAGTCATGAAAACCATAAAGTGCAGGGAAAGTCTCCTTGGGGACTGAACCCTTTTATTTACATCCACACAAAACAGGGTCTTGAGCAGATCAGGCTTCAGAAGTTACAGGTTGAGTAAATGAAAGCAAAGAAACCTAGGAAGTTCTAAACCCCCAACAACGACACTCCAGGTTCCCGGGACCAGGCAGCAAAGACACCAGCACGCGTTCAGCCTGCACACAGATCTCCCAGCGAACTCACCTGCAAAGAAAGTACACTGGTCAGTTCTCATCGCACCTCAGCAAATCAGTTAGCGCCACAAACTGCCCTCCCAGATCCAGTAACTCCACCCAGGAGCGCACCTGGAAGGTGCCCTGCAGGGGCCCGGCCCCCACCAGCTCCCCCGCCTTCCAGGTCTGCGGACTCCAGTGAGGCCTTGGCCACCCAGCCACCTCTAATCTACACGCAGCCTGGAGCCTCAGATACCTGCCAGCTTGGAAAGCCACAATGAACCCAGACCCTGACAAAGTCCCTAAACCCCGCACCAGCCTGTGCATTCCCGTATTTCCTCCCCTGCTTCCAGCCGTACAGTTCCCCAGTTTGGCCCCAACTGACGAGCTGCCCACATCCTAAGGCATTTCCACCCCCTACTGCCCTTTGCTGTATTCCACCTGCTGGGAACAGCCTTTATGTCCTTACGGGACCACATTCCTTTAGGTCCTACAGATGGGGATGATGTCCCCTCCCGCCCCCCGTGGCTGCGCAGCACTCACGATGCCCACGTCTCTAGATTCTAAGCCCCTTCCTGGCGACTGCTTTTCCTCCCCGCCTGGCCCCAGCACAGATGTTAACAGTAATGCTCTGACCGCTGCAGGCACTTCTCCATCTGTGTTCTGACTACCAACCAGGCAAGGGGATGGAGCTACTTCACAAGGGGCAGGCTGACCTCCAGCCAACAGCATAAAGGTGCTGCTACGTGTGAGCTCCTCAAAGATTGGGGGGTTCTCCAAAAGTAGAATCTTGGGATTCCTGGGTGGCTCAGTGGTTGAGGTCTGCCTTCAGCTCAGGGCGTGATCCGAGGGTCCTGGGATCGGATCCTGCATGAGGCTCGCCACAGGGAGCCTGCTTCTCTCTGCCTATGTCTCTGCCTCTATGTCTCTCATGAATAAATAAATAAAATCTTAAAAAAAAAAAAAAAAGCCAAACAGGGCAGCCCAGGTGGCTCAGTGGTTTAGCGCCCCCTTCAGCCTAGGGCGTGATCCTGGAGACCCGGCATCCAGTCCCACGTTGGGCTCCCTGCACGGAGCCTGCTTCTCCCTCCGCCTGTGTCTCTGCCTCTCTCTCTCTCATGAACAAATAAATAAAATCTTTAAAAAATTAAATTAAATTAAAAATAAAAACAAAGAGACAAAGCAGAATCTCTGAGCACCTGGGTGGCCCAGGCAGTTAAGCCTGTGCCTTCGGCTCAGGTCATGACCCCAGGGTCCTGGGAGAGAGCCCTGCACCAGGCTCCTTGCTCAGCGAGCCTGCTTCTCCCTCTCCCTCTGCCACTCCCTCTGCTTGTGCTCTCTGTCAAATAAATAAATAGCATCCTTTAAAAAAATATTTATTTACTTGTGAGATGCACAGAGAGAGGCAGAGACACAGGCAGAGGGAGAAGCAGGCTCCCTGCAGGGACCCTGATGCAGGACTTGATCCCAGGACCCCAGGATCCTGGGGCAGATACTCAACCACTGAGCCACCCAAGTGTCCGTCCCATAAATAAATAACTTTAAAAAAATTTTAAAAAAAGGCAGACTCGTCTCAGCCTCTACCTCGGGGGGAATGAGGTGCAGAAGACGTATGATGAGAGTGTCTGTGTGGTGTGATTCCAATAAAGCCACCCCTGTGCCTGCAGCACACGCTAGACCTGTGCTGTCTAACATGGTGGCCACTGGCCTCGGAGGAGCACTTACGATTATATTATAATGAAACATCTAGGTCCCCAGTAGCACCGGCCACACTGCCCCGCGTGGCCTGTGGCCACTCTACGGGACAGTGCAGATAGATAGAGGCCATTTCCAACACTGCAGGAGGTTCCACCGGACAGCACCGTCCTGTACATGGTGTTCTCTGGGAATTACACATTTTAGCACATCGGCCTCATGTTTCGTTTTGTTTGTTTTTTTTTAAGATTTTATTTATTGGGCAGCCCAGGTGGCTCAGCGGTTTAGCGCCGCCTTGGGCCCAGGGTGTGATCCTGGAGACCTGGGATCGAGTCCGACGTCCGGCTTCCTGCATGGAGCCTGCTTCTCCCTCTGCCTGTGTCTGTCTCTCTCTGTTGCTCATGAATGAATAAATAAATAAAATATTTTTTTTAAAAAAGATTTTATTTATTTATTCAGGAGAGACACAGGCAGAGGGAGAAGCAGGCTCCATGCAGGGAGCCGGATGCAGGACTCAATCCCAGGTCTCCAGGATCACACCCGGGGCCAAAGGCAGGTGCTAAACCGCTGAGCCACCCAAGTACCCCCCCCCCGCCCCCATTCTTAGGAAAGATCAAAATGCTCAGGTGAGCCACAGGCCCCGCGGGGTCTGGCCCTTCCCACCTCTTCGGCTCGGCCCCACAACATTCCCCCAGCTTTGCGGGTTACAATGGTTTTCTCCAGGTTCCTCCGCTGCTAGCGCACCTGCTGGGCCCCCGGGCCTTTGCACATGCCGCCGGGAGACCTCCCAAAGAACCCCCCCCCCCCACACACACACACACACGCATCCTTGCAGGGTCCAGCCCGAGGACCCCACCCTGACCCTCCTCCTGATGTAACTGCTAACAGGGCTGTGCCTCCCTCCACGCCTCTGACCTCCGCTTGAACGACGCCCTCTTTAGGGCAACCGTTCACCTCCTCTCCGGGCCGGGGCCGTAAGTAGCTCCCGGGGGCACCAGGCCCCGCGCTGCTCTGCTCACCCCCGCGACCCGCTGCCGCGCAGCACGGTGCCCCGTGCAAGTGCCAAGTACCGACGGGCGTCTACGGAGCCAGCTCTGCTCCCAGACTGCGGGAGCCAGACCTCCGCGCGGGTCCTGTTTGCAGTATCATACATGATCATCAAACTGCTGCTAGAATGCTCACACCTGTTACTGCAAATCCAAACCCCGGGGGGGACTGGGCCCCCCCCGGGGGATTTTACTCTAGGTCAGGCTCGGGCTGCCTGGTACAAGGCTGCACCGCACCCGGGCAGGTGCGGCCACACAGGAGCCCTTCCGCAGACCATCGGCCTCAGGCCCTTCGTCCCGGCGCCGGACCTACCTGGACGGAAGGGCCGCCGCGGCCCGCCTGCGCCCCATCGCCGGGGACCGGAGCTAACCCTGGGGACAGAGGCGCCTCCCCCGCCGCGGCCCCTGCGGCCCAGGCTGGAGCCAGTCACCCCGCGCCCGACACGCGGAGCCCCGCGCCGCCGCCCGCTCCCCGCTCCCCGCCCCCCCACGGCGCGGAAGCCGCTCCGCACACGCACTTCCGGCCGGAAGTGACGACGCACCACCGAGGCGGCGGCCAGAGAGTCGCCGGAGGCTCTGAAACCCGGTCCTCCAAGGCCCTCTTAAAGGGGCCGAGGCCTGCGGGGGCCGGTTCGGGAGGATGGGCGCCCTGGCAGGCGGGGAGGGTCCTAGCGCCAGGGATGCAGAAGGGACGCCTGTTTGCGGGGCTCCTCCCAGCTGTGGCGTATGCCAGAGCCCCATTTCTGCTGGTGACTAACATGCCACCCTAACAGACGGGGCTTTCAAGGTCGTGTGCAAACCACGAGGACTGTGGGAATCCCATACAGCCGACTTGGGGGCAGTGGGGACTTGCTCCAGTTGACATAAAGACCGAAACTGCCTGCCTCTTCAGCACAGATGGCCCGAGCAGCCAGAGCAGGGACTGCATGTGTCCTGAGCTCCCGGGCCCCCCTGTCCTCATTGCCCAGGGGGGGTCCCTGTAAGGCCGAGCTACTGCTGACCGCCCCCCCCAAGGTGCTGGGGGCTCCCCTGGAACCATCCCAGGCCAGGGTGAAGCTGCAGCCTCTGGCGTCTGGCCTCCTCTTTCGGGACCCTCAGTACCATCCTGAAAGAGCGTGGGGTCTTGCAGGTACAGGTGGCAGAAACCCAACCTGATGCACACTAAAAAGTGGCCTCACTCGTTCGTGTAGGTGATGTTGTCCAGGGGTGGAGCAGCTGCACGGGCTCAAGGGCCCGGTCGCGGGATGCAGACACCACAAGCCTCTCTGGGTGGCTCCCCTCCGTCCTCCCCTCTCCAGCCCCAGGAGGGAGAGCCGGGGTGAGGAGGGGTGCGCAGTGCACAGGTCCCCGCAGAAGCCACCTGCCTGTGTGAGGCCAGAGGGACAGGGCAACCGTGGGTCTGACTCCCAAGGCTGTCCGTGCCCTAATCCCTGGACCTCACAGTGCAGAGGGCACTTTGCAGATGTGATGAAGTTAGGGACCCTGGGGTGGGGAGATTGCCCTGGACTGTCCAGGTGGGCCCCATGGCATCGCGAGGGGCCTTGTGAGACAGAAGCAGGACAGTGAGAGACCCAGCGGAGATGTGACACTGGAAGCTGCTGAACTTGAAGGTGGGGAAGGGGGGCCCACGAGCCAAGGAACACGGTGGCCTCTAGAAGCTGGAAAGAGCAAGGCAAGTCTTCTCCGCTGGAGCCTCCCTGCAGACACCCCGGATTGTCACGTTTGACTACGAGGGAGTTTGCAAAGTAAAATCTTTTAACTGACTGCTCCTGTTGCGGGAGGGACAGGGGTTATGGGGAGGTGACTGTGGTCTCTGCCTCCGGAGCTGTGCAGGCTGTTTGGAGGCTCGAGGATGAGAGGGCCAGGTGACAGCTGGTGCTCAGGAAGCGATGTTTGCTGAAATGGCAGATGTGCTTCTCCGTGTCTTCCTTTTCAAAACGTCCCCTCCGATCGCCGAGCACATTTCCACCTGGAGCAGGAGCTCTGCAGGTTGGCAGTGATGAACTGATTTGATGTAACAGTCGCGTTGGTGTGACAACCTCTTCCCGGAGGGGGAGGGGCGCAGCTCGCAAGAGTCCCCATGGAGAGGAAGAAACAGTCTCCAGGCTTGGGGTGCTGCCTGGTGATCAGCCGAGTGATTCCGGCTCATCGGAATGAGGACTCTTTATCCCTTTCCAGTCTAGTGGCTCAGAGAGGCCCGGAGGAGCTGGCCAAGCCCTGTCACCACTCTCAGTGGCTCATGGTGTCCTGACTCAGAGGCCGAGGGACTGGAGCAAGCCTGGGGTTCAGCAGACGACAGTTATCTTCTGTACCCACCTTGAGAGACTTCCTTTTGGGGCCCAGGGAGTCCCGGGTATTGTTCGCCTTTGGACCTGACACCCCCAGCACACACACACCCCCCATGCCCACCCCGTTCTGAGGAGGTGCCCGTCCTGCCCTGGCTTTGGAGCTCTCCCCAGGCTGCAAACATGTTCTGGAGGCTGCGAGCAGATCTGCTCCATTCTGCCTTCTGTGCCAGTGGGAGCTGGGGCCCCCCATGTGCCCAGATTTATGCCCTTGCCTGCTGAGCACAACCAGGCAGCCCCACAGCCCACCCATCTTGGGGTTACATGCTTTCCTGCAGCAGCTGCTGCATTCGTTTTAAACTATTTATTTAGCCGGGCACTCAAAGGGCTTCTGATGACTGTCACTCTGCGGGGCTGCAGGAGCCAATTTCCTGAGGGTGATAGATTTCTTCTCATTTGCTGCTCTCAAGCTGTGGGGTCCTTCTGGGTGTTGGAGGAAAACATTTTCAAAAGATGCCATCTTCGGAGACTGTTCCCCAGGGTGCAGTGGGAACGGGGTTGTCCTGGGCTGCCCCCACTTGATGCTTTCTGCACAAAAGTAGGGAAGTTTCAGGGCCCTGAGAGAGGCACAGTGGAAGCCAGGCTGAGCCTGGGAGGGGAGGGGAGGGGAGGGGAGGGGAGGGGAGGGGAGGGGGGGAGGGGAGGGGAGGGGAGGGGAGGGAGCCTAGGGGTTAGGTGGAGGGGAGGGGAGTGGAGCTAGCCTCCAGCTCCTGTTTGGATGTCCTCAGAGCTCTGGTTCTCAACTTGGCAGCCCATCAGAATCACCTAAGAGCTTAGAGCCTGACATTAGGGACGCCCCTACCCCGCCTCCCAAATACTGATTTTATGGGTCTGGGGTGTGGCCTGGGAATCAGGATGTTGTGGGATCCAGCCAGGGGTCTCCCTCTTCTCCCTCTCCCTCTGCTCTTCCCTCTCACCCTCATGCTCTCTCTCCATCTCTGGCTCTCTCAAATAAATAGAATATTTTTAAAAAATAAAAATAAAAAATAAAAGCTCCCAGGTCATTCTACTGCGCTAGATTGAGGTGCTCTAAGATGGTCTTGCGGGTGTGAGCAGACCTACATAGTCCCCTGCCGAGAGAGGCTGTCCGCTTGCAAATGGGCTAAAGGATATGAGCACACTTTGAATGGGGTGCAAGCGCAGCCCCCTCCCCAGGGCTCACCTGGCTTGGAGACCTGGCTTGGAGGAGCCAAGCTCTGATGATTGCAGCTCTGATGATTGGCGGGGGGGGGGGGGGGGGGGGGGGGGGCTGTTAGAATGTAGAAAAGTGAAATAATTTTTGTCCATAACAATACAGATGGATTTTGTCCCGCAGAGATACAACTGGGGTCTGGGTCCTCAGATGACCTCAAACATTCTATGTGACTGCCCCCCCCCCCGGACCCTGACCAGTGGGGCATCGATTAGCAAACCCATTCTAGCAATCCTGATTGCCTATATACATGGCTGATTTTCACATTGTCTTTTCTAGTGGTCTTAATATCTTACTGGTTTCCTCACTAATTAACAAGTTGGAAAAAATTACTTCTACATACTTGTTTTATATGTGATACTCATGTTTATAACAATTGGGGAAAGTATAATTTACCCCCACCCAGGGAGAGTGGGGTGCCCCTCCCTCCTCTCCCTCTGCACCTTACATGCCACCCCACTGTGGCTCCATCCTGCTGCGTGGTCTGCTCCACCTGCTTGTCTCCCCGACTGCATCAGGACCACGAGGGCCTGTGTTTTACCTGCTAGTTAGAACCTATGATGTTGGGATCCCTGGATGGCTCAAGCGGTTTAGCGTTGCCCTCAGCCCAAGGAGTGATCCTGGAGTCCCGGGATCGAGTCCCACATCGGGCTCCCTGCATGGAGCCTGCTTCCCTCTCTGCCTCTGTCTCTGCCTCTTTCTGTGTCTCTCATAAAAAAATAAATTTTTAAAAATCTTTTTTTAAAAAAGTGATCTCTGCACCCAATGTGAGCCTCAAACTCACAAACCCAAGATTAAGAGTGCACGCTCTACTGACAAGCCAGCCAGGCGCTGCTTACCTGGGGCTTTATTGCAACTCTTCCTGAAACGTCACTATTAAGTCTATTAGTAGTGGGCTTTTGATGAATCCTGTTAATCCGGTAGGAAGGGAAAAAAAATCCAGTAGGAAGGTTATTTTTTTTTTTTAAGATTTTATTTATTTGAGAGAGAGAGCATGAGCAGGGGGAGGGAGAAGCAAGCTCCCCACTGAGCAGGGAGCCAGCCATGAACTGGATCCTAGGACCTTGAGATCATGACCTGATCCCAAGTCAGACCCTCAACTGACTGAGCCTCCCAGGTGCCCTGGGAAGTTACTTTTTAATTCTAGTTTGTTAGAGTGTTTTAAAATCAAGAGTGACTATGATTTGTATTGGGTATGTTTTCTAGAACCGTTGGGACAGTCACATAGCTGTTCTCCTTTAACCTGGAGGGCATTAAGAACGTTTGTGATCTTATTATTTTTACATGCCTGGAATAAAGCACAATTTTGTTTGATGTTGGCAAAGCTAAACTTGCTGTTATTTAATTTCCATATCTTGCACGTATCTTCAGAAGTGAGCTGGGTCTTTACTTTTCCTTCTCCCACAGGCCTTTGTCAGGTTTTGGCTTTAGATTGGGTGCTGCTGATCCCATTCCCAACCCCTTTTCCTTCTGAAACAAGTATTTAGGAAATACTTGTTCATTTTTTTTTTTTAAAGTAAGCTCTATCCCCAACGAGGGTATTGAACCCTCAAAATCAAGAGTCGCATGCTCCACCGATGGAGCCAGCCAGGTGCCCCTGAAACAAATATTTTCCTTGGTGTTTGAAGAGTGGGGAGCAGAGAAACATGAATACTGATTCAATTTCTTTAATGTTAATTGTTTTATTCAAGTTTTCCTCCTTAAGTCAATTTTGGCAATTTACATTTCTTTCGAAAATTCTCCATTTCATCTAAATTTTTAAATGTGTTGACATAAAGTTGTTCATAGCATTCACATATAATTTAAAAAATCCCTAACATTAGTATATAATTTTAAAAATCTCTACTATGGGATCCCTGGGTGGCGCAGCGGTTTGGCGCCTGCCTTTGGCCCAGGGCGCGATCCTGGAGACCCGGGATCGAATCCCACGTCGGGCTCCTGGTGCATGGAGCCTGCTTCTCCCTCTGCCTGTGTCTCTGCCTCTCTCTCTCTCTCTTTCTCTGTGACTATCATAAAAATAAATAAATAAATAAAAATCTCTGCTATGTCTGGAGTTAAGTCCCCCTTTCTATTCCTGATACTGTTTGTCTTTTTCTTGCTTTAGTTGGCTATAGTTTTGGGGTGTTTGTTTGTTTGTTTAATTTATTTATTCATGAGAGACACAGAAAGAGAGGCAGAGACATAGGCAAAGGGAGATGCAGGTTCCCTGCGGGGAGCCCGATGTGGAACTCGATCCCAGGACCCAGGATCACCTCCTGAGTGGGAGGCAGATGCTCAACTGCTGAACCACCCAGCTGCCCCCATCTTTTTGTGTTTTTTTAAAGATTTTATTTATTTGTCTGAGAGAGAAAGTGAGCACACGAGCGGGGAGAGGGGAAGGACAGAGGGAGAGGGAGAAGCAGACTCCCCGATGAACAGGACTTGATCCTAGGACCCTGGCATCATGCCCTGGGCCAAAGGCAGCCGCTCAACCCACTGAGCCACACAGGCATCCCTATGGCTTTCTTTTTAATTAGTTTTTCCAATAAAAACTTGTTTCCCTGAGGCTCTCTATTATTTGTTTTCCACTTCATGACTTTTCTCTTTTACTTTTATTTAGCTTATTCCGCTTTTTTGTTGTTGTTGTTTAGCTTTACTCTGCTTTCTTCCCCCAGCATCTTGAATTGCACGATTGACTCATGTTTTCGGCCTTTCTTATTTGTAATACACGCAGTTAGGCGTTTTCAGGGACTCTAAGTGCCAGGTTAGCTGTATGGCACGTGTTTGGGGATCATACTGGACGCCGCTTCCATGCTTGCACAGAGCTTCACTGGACCCCGGTTCTTCTCCTGCCACAGCCAGCTGCTCGGCCATCAGCACTCCCGGGAGAAGAGGGAGCATCCACCTGGAGAATGCAGAGGCTGCAGACTTCTTCAGCCGCAGCCTTGGAGATCACAGCATCACTTCCACAGCCCTCCGTGTCGAAACACGTCAGGCTCAGGAAGAAGGGGAACAGAGTCTGCCTTTTATGGGAGGAGGACAAAGAGCTCTCAGCCACCTCTCATCCACCATGAAAATACTGCGCATTTATTCTGTTTACATCAGGTGCAGAAACAGACCCAAGGCACCTACAGAATAAATACCTGGGTAGTGGTTGCATCTGGGTATGGGGATAAACTGAATATAGCACCAGGGAATCTTCTAGGCTGCTGGTGAGACTCCATGGGCTGTTTGAGCCTGTTGGTTACATCGATGTATATGCATTTGTCAAAACTCATCAAACTGAGACGCCTGGGTGGCTCAGTGGTTGAGTGTCTGCCTTTGGCTCAGGACATGATCCTGGGGTCCTGGGATCGAGTACCGCATTGGGCTCCCTGGATGGAGCCTGCTTCTCCCTCTGCCTGTGTCTGCCTCTCTCTTTGTCTCTCATGAATAAATAAGTAAATAAAATCTTAAAACAAAACCCCATCAAACTGTACACTTAAGAGCTGTGCACTTTACTGTATGTAATTGTACCTCAATAAGTAAATAACCACCAACAATACAACATGCCTGCTCAGCCTTAGGACCCCTCCCCCGCCACAGGCATGGGTGCGTGCGCTCACATGTGCACACGCACGGCGCACACACACACACACACACACACACACACACTAGCCAGAGCCAGACTAAGGCTCGTTTGTTTGGGAAGTAACCCTAGTGAACAGGAGTGAGGGGCTAGAGGAGGAGACAGGGGAGGAGAATGCGTCATCAATTTTGTCACTGCCATTGGCCGCTGCTGGGTGATTTCACCAGGACCTTCTCAGGAGCCATGTGAAATGCGTCTCAGAATTGTCTGCCTGGAAGGGCAGAGGAGGAAGTGTTTTTCCATTCACTCCTGTCCCTTGTGGGTTCAAGCTGACTTCTTAGTCGTGAACCTGCTGGTGCTTCTGAGTTGTGGGTGGGGGTGCTGGCCAGCCCCAAGGTGGCCCCAAGGACTCTTGGTCCTGGTATTCACAGCCCTGTGTAGCACCAGTGTGTTCCAGCTCTTGTGGATGTAGCACCGCACGTTGGCCATCAATCTAGAGAATCTACAGCTGCCTAGAGGGTATAGCCCAGCTACACCACAGGATGTCACCCCGATCAGGTGGTTGTGATGAGCCTTTAGTGAGCCATACTACTATTCTTTCAGCTCAAACGTTTCCAGGTGATGGAGTATTTATTTTTTAAAACATTTTTAATTAATATATGTTAGTGATCTCTACACCCAGTGTGGGGCTTGAAGTTATGACCCCGAGATCAAGAGTCACATGGTCCTCCTACTGAGCCAGCCAGGCACCTGGGTGGAATATTTACATGGTAAGACCAATGGCTCTCATGGACATGTGCACGTTATCACATCGCCTCTGCTTCTGGGAGTTGGGAGTGGAAACTGATTGGGACAAGAGGGCACTTTCTGGGCTGGCTGATGGTAGTGCTCTGTTCCGTGATAGAGGTTTGGGACACACGGTGTACGGAATCTGTCAAAACTCAATGAATATGCACTTAAGATATGGGCATTGCATTGTGTGTTCATTTTGCCTCAAAAGAAAAAATGTAAAATATACAGCTCAAGTGAATGATAGGCATGCCGAATTATTCAGGGGAAATGTGCCAGTGACAGCAATTTACTTCTTTTTTGTTTTAATTTTTATTTTTTTAAAAGTTATCTCTAGGGCAGCCCAGGTGGCTCAGCGGTTTAGCACCGCCTTCAGCCCAGGGCCTGATCCTGGAGACCTGGGATCGAGTCCCACATCAGGCTCCCTGCATGGAGCCTGCTTCTCCCTCTGCCTGTGTCTCTCCCTCTCTCTCTGTGTGTCTCTCATGAATAAATAAATAAAATCTTAAAAAAAATAAATAAGCTCTACACTCAACATGGGGCTCAAACCCACCACCAGGAGATCAAGAGTCTCACACTCCACAGACTGAGCCAGCTCTGAAATGCAAAAATGGGGGTGCCTGGGTGGCTCAGTCAGTTAAGCATCTACCTTAAGGTTCAAATCATGATCCCAGGGTCCTGGGATGGAGCTGCATCAAGCTCTCTGCTCAACGGGGAGCCCGCTTCTCTCACTCCCTCTCCTACTCCCTGTGCCGCTCCCGTGCTTGTGCTCACTCTCTGTGTCTGTCAAATAAATAAAATCTTAAAAAAAAAGGAAAGAAATGCAAAGATGCACTGATAGTTGGATGGAAGCGTTACAGAATTCAAACTTGTCCTTATACTTGACCAGCAGTGATCCAATGTCTGAGATACTGGTTTTAAAGCAAAGAAAGTTTTGTTATTGGAGGGGCAGCCCGGTGAGAAGGCAGGGGAGCTGCCTTCCCCAAGCTGCGTTGCCCTGCTGAGTCTAGGGGCAGCTTATATACTGAGAGGCGGGGAAGGGGGTTCTTGAACCCTTGAGGGAGGGGGCTCCTGAAACAATGTGGAGGTAAGCATTCTTCTGGACAAGGAGGCACTATCTGGGGCCTGGTGTGATCAAATACACCAAGACAATGTCACCTTCAGGTCCCCATTGGGTTTCTACAATCAGTAGGTAAACAGGGAGTGGGGATAAAAAAGCAAAGCTAATCCATGATCGTGCATGAGGTTAAGAGGTGCAAAAAACATAATTGAGTAAAGGGCAACGCAGAACGTGCGGCTAAGGTAGCAATGCAACGAATACAACTATTGTTCTGTTTATGTTTTCAAAACAGGAGCCAAGCATCTGGCCTCATAGGGAGGAGAGAGGCCCGGACAAAGCAGGAGCAGTTGAGCGTTAAAGGTAGAATCTAGACGGCAGAGCCCTGCGTGTTCGCTGTCAACGTTCTCCGCTTTGCTGTCTACCTGAAACGGTTGGGAACAGAAGGCGGGGGCAAGGGGTGGGAGACAGCTGGGGGGAGAGCCCCCTGCGCGTGGGTCCCAAGGCCTCACTCTCACCCAGTGAGGCTCCGGGTCATCAAAAAACGAGCAGGACAAGCTGAGGCCTTGACTTGGCTGCCTCGGATCTTGACGGTTTGACCCGTAGGGGAGGCAGGGCTGCAGGGAGCTCATAATTGGTGAGCACAGGCTTTTTTTTTTTTTTTTTTTTTTTTTTAGCACAGGCTTTTAATCTTGCAAAAAACAATTTTGCAGCAACCCACATTGTCCAAATCGTGTCCACTCGGAGGTGAAATGTTTTCACCTACCGTTTTGGGAGGCCGTGTCATAAATGAAAAACACGGGTCCGGACTCGGATCCGATTTTCAACATGGGCTGTGTTACCCATGAGCTGGGCTGCCTCAGGCAAGTCGCTGAACGTTTCTGTGTCAGTCTGTCCCCTCGTGTGTAGTATGGGCAGAGTCACGCCTCGCTCCCACGCTGGGCTGCCCCGTCTGTAAAGCCTGCTGTGCGGGCACAGAGACGTTCTCAGGAAGTGGCGGGTCCCCACCCCCCCACACCTATGTAAGTCCCCTTGCCCCGGAGTGTTTGATTTGATCCGGGCCACGCTTCGGAGGGACAGTCTAGGCAGGGATGTGGGCCCGGAAGACCTCTCATCCAGCACCGCGTTTCTGACCTGGGCTCCTGCGTGGGTCCTCTCCGTCCACAGCTGCTCAGCGTCCTGATGCCCGTGGAGCTTGACAAGAAAATCGGCTCCTTCTCCCGGGTGTTCCGCAACATGTCAGCGGCTCTATTATTTGCTACATTTCTTTTCTCCCCGTATCTTTCTTTCAAACACAGCAGCTGCAGGAGTGAGCAGCGTGTGCACGTTTTATTTTTTTATTTATTTTTATTTTTTTATTTTTTTGCGTGTGCACGTTTTACAAATTCTTCCTCCCTCCGTGGATTGCTTGGCGAGCGTCCGACTGGGTCACGGCCCGGGGGATCCCGCGCGGGCCGCGGGGGTGCTTGCAGGTGCGGCAGGGAGGCCTGGGCGCCCCCTCATTGGCCTCCCTGCGGCTCCTCCAGGTCCGGCTAAACCTTTCACAACCAGAGCCTCCAGGGTGGGTCCGCTCCTTCCTGCTTCAGTGAAACACTGGTGGTGGGGAGCAAGGGGGGGTCGATCGCTCCTTCTTCCTTCTTTTCCCCCCTCTCATCTGTAAGGGCTTCCAGACACACATGACCTATTTATACTCTGACTCGGAAAGGAGCTGGCTCCGGAGGATGCCTGCCGGGTAACTGAAGTGAATGGCCAGCCGGCTCTTCAGTCCCGACAAGGGCATTCCTGGAGAGTCCAGTGCTCCTGCCAGCTCTGCCCGACGCTTTCCGGAGGCCCCAGAAGCCATTCTGTTTGGTCCCAGGCTACTTGAGATGGTGGCGAGCTGGATGGTCCCCTCGGGTGCTCAGGAACAGCATTTGTGGGCAGGGAATGATGAGGAAACCATCCTGCCTTGTCCCCCAAAAGGTTTTCCACTCTCTTCTTTGTTGCACCCGTGACACTTTGCCCAGGATCGAAGTCAGTGAGGCAGGAGGAGCAAACACAGACTCTCAAGTCAGACGGTCCTGAGTTCAAATCCTAGGTCCCCGCCTGTGGTCGATGGATGAGATCTTGGCTTCTGACTCTCCACTCACGCCTCATAATGGAATTAGACCCTGCGGCCCTTTAGTGTGTGAGCCCGGTGTCCCTCCTGCTGGAATGGGCCTGGCAGGTGGCTGGGAAAGAGGGGAGGGGGGCGACGGGGACGACAACTGTGTGGCCCCAGGCAGGGCCTTTAGCCGATCATCTGTTTCTGACATGGGAGACAAAGGTAGAAGGAAATGTAGAGAAAAATTAAATCTCTTTATAATCTGCAACCCATCAACAAGTACTAGAAGGGCATAACATTCCTCCAGGAAGCTCCCAACTGTTTTAATATTAATGCCTCGCTGGAGGGGAAAACAATCTTAGCTTGACAATAGCCAGGCCTCCAGGATCCTGTGAGTCTTTAGCATATGAAAGTCCCTTTGGACTTTATCTTACTGGTCCCCAATCCCACAGTATATAATCAGCAGCACCTGACAATGTGGGGGCAGCACACAGCAGCAGCTCCTTCTCCTCCTGGCTCCGCTTTGGCTCCTTTCATAAAATCACTTTTTTTTTTTCCTTTGCACCAAAGACATCTCAAGAATTCTTCCTTGGCCCTTGACTCTGGACCTCGCCAATATTCCAAAACTACATCATTTCTGCTATTCTTTCTCCACCCACCACAAGAAGGACGTGCCCTGGGTCCTGCTGGCCCCAGACAGGCACAGATGGAGGCCTCCCCGAACCCAGCCTGCAGCCCGGAAATAGTCCTAGGAGACCCAGAGAACTGTGAGGGAGAAAAATCAGTGTTGGCAGGGTTTGCCTAACTTTATCTTTAAAGGATCAGCTACTAATTATTTTAGGCTGTGAAGGCCAGATGGTCTCTGTTGCAACTCCCTAACTCCGACGGTGTAGGGCAAAGCAGCCACAGACAATTCGTACACAAATGAGGGTGGCTGTGTCTAATAAAATTTTATTTGTAGACATCAGCATTTGAAGGATACATGAATCTCTCATGTCCCAAAATCATCCTCTTTGAGTTTCTTTTGACCATTTCAAAAAAAGTAAAAAACGATTCTTAGCTTGTGGGCTTAGAGGAATAGGTGTTGGGCTGGATCTGGCTCACTGGCCATGGTTTGCCGACCCACCCCCTGGGCCCCCAGCAAATCGTTGAGCTTTGTAAGATTTCTTTGTTCTACAGAGACGGATTAATAACACCGTTCTGATCATGCAATCTTGAACAAAACACCTCCCTAAATGTCCATTTTTCACCATAAGATGGAGGCAAAAGTAGAATATTTCTCTCAGAGTAGATGGAATAATGTATAGGAATTACTTCATTATAAATGTTTAACCTATTGGGATTTTATTCTATGTTCCAGTGCGGAGGGGCACACAGTGGGGCTCCAGGGGATGACTGTTGGCATTGGCAGGGTCTGTGAGGAGAGGCCATGGGGGGCAGGCTCCTAGCTGGGTTCTTGCCGGGCTCCTGTCTACCCTGTTCTGCTCTCAGGACAGACGGGGGTGTGGAGAAGGCGTCCCCGGGAGAGCCAGGCCCGGGTCTTCCAGAGTATGGTGTGCATGCAAATGTAGGAACTCCCATCCACTTCCAACCCGGAGCATTCCCAGGGCAGCACTGACCCTGGAACATGGGCAAGTAGGGACTGGGATGCAGTAGCCCGAAAGAAAGGACAGGGGGTCCCCCAACCTGTGGCTCCTTGTGAATGACCATGATGCCGAGGACAGGCAGCGATCGTGAACCGCCTGGGTGTGCTCCACAAAGGGCTAGGGGCCCAGAGCATTGGCCGGCCTGGGGTGATGAAGTTTTGTAATATAGGTGAGGTCCTGAGCGGATAACCAACAAAGAATTTTTGAGACATCTTTGGTGCAAAATGGTGGTTTTATGAAAGCCTGGGGACAGGCTGCCCCAGGCCTGTGAGGGGTGGCTGATTATATCCCTGGGAGTCAGGAGGTGGTTAGGGAGAGCGAAAGTCTCTAAGGAATCTTGGAAGCAAGGTTCCCAGGACCGTGTGTGTGTGTGGGGGGGGGGGCTGGCTAATGTTGGGAAAAGGTCACTCATTACCGTCTAATAAAACCTGAGTCATGAGACCTTCAGATGTACATCAGTGGATCATGTGCTTGGGGGGTGATCGCCAACACGTACCTTGGAGGTTTAGAGATAAAGGAAATTTCTGAAGGAAATTTATATGTTAAAGTAGATTCACAGGATCCTGGGAGTTGGGCTAGGATTGCCTTTCACCCTCAGCAAAGTATGAACATCGAGGCAGTTGAGTCCCTAGAGGAAGGTCCCTCTGCCTGTTTCACGGACTTGTCGATGTGCTGCCCTAGGCTTGTGCTTTGTCCTCAGCCAGCCCTGTTCCCCCATCATGCGGGACACGGGGTCCTTCAGCAGGGCGTTCTCAGCCACCAACACGTCCAGCGTGAGTCTGAACATCACCCTAGGGCAGTGGGAGGGGAATGGGCCTGACATCTCCACGGAAACCACCTTGCAGTCAGGCCAGAACCAGACCAAGGCAGAGAGAGCCAGGCAGCCAGCACACCTGCCTCAGGGCACAGCTGGGCCGGGGCAGGCCATGGGACCTGAAGGCACAGAATCAGACTGAGGTCGTGGTTTGAGGCCAGGAGGGAATTTCTAATAACTGAGAGAGACCAGAAGGCAGTGGGACCTGCCTGAGATGTCAGCAGGCGATGGAAAGCGCAATTTGACAGAGTATGGCTTATGGCATTGATTAGGGAACATGTAAAACCATTTTATGTGGTTATGTTTATGCCTTGGAGCCTGAGACCGCTCGGTAAACCACTTACACATTTGATTACGATCCTCAGGGTGTCCCTCCACCCCGTCTCCCCACTCCCTGCCAGCGAGAAATGTTGCAGCTGGTTTCAGCCTCTTGCTGGAGGAGGGAAGGAGAAGGAGGGGAGGGAGGGAGAAGCAGAGGGGTGGCTTTTTGCAAGGACACACCTGGGCCCAGCTCCAGGCTACCATCTCCCCTGAGCTGGTGAGTGTGGTCCCCTGACTGCCAGTGGGATTTTACTCCACATTGTGACCTATGCGGGTTATGAAAATATGCAAACACTGGGGCACCTGTGTGGCTCAGTGGTCAAGCGTCTGCCTTCGGCTTGGGACATGATCCTGGGGTCTCAGGATCGAGTCCCGTGTTCAGGCTCTGGGCATGGAGCCTGCTTCTCTCTCTGCCTCTCTCTTTCTGTCTCTGTGTCTTTCAAGAGTAAATAAAATCTTAAAAAAAAAAAAAAAAAAAGAAAACATCCAAAAACAGCTAAAAAGACAGTTTACACTTCTGAGCCCAAATGAACCAAATGTTAGCTTTCTTTCTGGGTCGCGTCCCTGCTTTCTCCCTTAAAAATTCCCATGCACAATCTGAGACCCAGTTTTAACTACGACTTCCCCATGAAACTGCTTCAGACTTAGGAATTGGAGGTGCAGGCCCTAACTAATGGACGTGAGGCCTCCCCAACCTGCCTGAAATGCAAATTAATTACAAAACATAAAAGCGTGTTATTGTATTCCTAAATTTGTTGACCTGGATTTATGCCCCACGTGCTTGGAAAGCTTTGGCAACTTCCAAAACCTACAAACACCCATGCAGGTATTCTTCTAGTACTTCAATAGTTTTCTTTTTTTTTTTTCCTCACTGACACCTATGATGCAGGTGGAATTAATCTGGGTGTAAGGATGAAGGCAAGAAGTAAGATTTTGAGACAAATCTGTGTCCCCCAGAATCACCTAATGTGGCAGTTCTCGTGTCGCACCTGACAGGTACTGTTTGCAGGGCTGACCTGCCCCTGGGAGCCTGTGCAGGTCTAAGCAGACGCAGGACACCCAGGACAGAGGCCAGGACACAGAGACAACAGCGTAAGTAGGAGGGTGACTGAAGGGTGACATTCTCCAAGGCACATGGCAGAAAGAGAAGAGCAGGTGTATAGACCCGAACCCAGGGGAGATGCAAACCGGAAGGAGAGTCCTCAAGATGACAGATGGCGGGAGAGCTAAAGGAAGGTTCAAGTTTCATGGACAGAGTGGCCACATATTGGGGACAGCCTGATTGTTGGAGCTGTTTATGCAGCTGCAGCCAGGAGCAGCATTTTGGGGGCAGCACGTTGCAGAAGCAAGAATGTGGGCTTTGAGGTCTGACATCCTGCCTTGGTCTGGGTCTAGCTGAGTGACCTTGACATGGTTAATTGCCCTCCTGTGAAAGCCTTCATTTCCTCTTTTATGAACTAGAAACAATTCCTGTCCCCGGGGTTGTTTTAAGGATTAGGTGAGATTTCTGTGAGCTCCAGGAGGACACCCTGTGCCAGGGAGAGGCCGATAGGCTAGTTCATTTTTCTTGCCTCCCTTTTCCTTTGTGTGTGTGTGTTTTAAGACTTTATTTATTTATTTGATAAAGAGAGGCCCAAGTAGAGGGGGAGCAGCAGGCAGAGGACGAGGGAGAAGCAGGCTCCCCGATCCCAGAACCCCAGGATCATGACCTGAGCTGGAGGCAGATGCTTTACCCACTGAGCCACCCAGGTGCCCCTACCTTTTCCTTTGAATTCCACAAAGGGAAGCTGGGGCTAGGAACCCAAGGATACATTATTTCTTCAGCTAATAAGGTTAAAAGGCATTGTGGGTGGGTCGCTTTTGGGGTCAGAGATGGTGTGACCAGATTGTCGGGTGTGGGTGTTATCAGGGATTCTCTATCACGCCCACCCTGGAGGGGAACGGAGCACCAATAGCACCTGCACCGCCCTTCCCGGGGTGCCGTGTCTGCAGGCCGCGTATGTCTGTCTGCCTGGAGGAAAGAACGATGGGGTCTGAAGCTCTGCCTCCAGGACCAGAGGGGACTTTAGGAGCCACCCCTGCTGGTTGGAGCAAAATAATTTCCATGTGCATCCGCCTCCTGATTGTAAAATAGACACATCCTGACTGGCTCAGCCCGAGGAGCACATGCCTCTTGATCTTGGGGTCCTGAGTTCGAGCCCCATGTTGGGTACAGAGATTACTAAAACTAAATAACAATTAAAAAATAAAATAAAATAATAAAATAAAATAAAATAAAATAAAATAAAATAAAATAAGGGACACCTGGGTGGTGCCATCAGTTGACCGTCTGACTCTTGGTTTTGGCTCAGGTCACGATCTTGGGGTTGTGAGATCGAGCCCTGCATCCAGCTCCACACTCCGTGTCTGCTTGAGATTCTCTCTCCCTCTGCCCTCTGCCCCTCCTCACCCAAATAAATAAGTAAACCTTTAAAATAACATAAAATAAAACAGCCGCACCCACAAAGTGGATTCGTAAAGGTTTATGAGTGAGCCAGGCTTACTGGGGCACCTCCTCAGCTCTCGGGAGTGTCACTCGCTGTAAAATATGAAGCTACATCACCAAGAGCGATATGAATAGCCTGTAGGTGCCTAAGAGCCAGGTCTTGAAGTCATCTCGGGGCTACAAGGACATTAGTTGCCTCTTGTGTCATGTTGTATGGTTCCAGCTAGAGAGACAGAGACAGAGAGAGAGGTAAAGAGAGACAAAACAGATGGGGGGGGTGAGGGGAGAGAGAGAGTGCATGCCCAAAGGATGGACTCTCAAGATAAATAAAAATAAGGTCCAATTTTTGTCACTCTAGGGTTTTCATTTCTCAAGCTGCCACGGATGTCCGTGGCTGTTTGCACTCAGGCGCAAACACGACAATCCCGCAGGGCCTGGGTCCCACGCCAGCCTGAGTGTGACTGGTCACATGTCACCTCTGAGTGCGGGACCCAGTTCCTGCCAGACAGCATCCTTCAGCCGTGGTTGGAGGGAACAGAGTGTCTACACCCGCACTCCTGGACGCGGATCTCTCTCCTTCCTGCTGATAATGCCCCAGCAGACAGAAGCCAGTGGGGCCAGGGAGACTAGAAGTCAGACACCGTCTCTCTGCATAAGCGCCCTAACCGAGGGTTCCTAGAGCGAGGACGCTAGGTGGTCGTGGGACGTGGGTGCAGGTGGAAGGAGGTTCGACCTGCTGGAGGCAGAGGGAAGAGGCCTCGGAGGGGATCTGTGCTGCCCCGGCTCGGCGGTGGTGGAGGGCGGAGGGCGACACACTTCTCATCCACCAGAGACGCCTTGCTGGAGGGTCACCAGCAAAAATGTTTTGGTCTATTGTCTGTTCAACCCATAGAGCTTGGGTTCCACGAGTGTGGGGAAGATCTATTTTATTTTATTTTTTAAGATTTTTATTTATTCATTCATAAGAGACCTACAGAGAGAGGCAGAGACACAGGCAGAGGGAGAAGCAGTCTCTCCGTGGGGAGCCCGATATAGGACTCGATCCCAGAACCCTGGGGTCACGCCCTGAGCCGAAGGCAGACGCTCAACTGCTGAGCCATCTGGGCACCCCGGAAGATTTATTTTAAATTATGACATCCTCAGGAATGAGAGCAGGGCACAGAGTGGTGCTGAAGATATTTGGGGAATGAATGAAGAAAGGCATCAGCCCTGAAGACAGTGAATACCCTGAACGGCGTCACAAGGCACTGTGACCTCACCACATTTGCTCCACAGGCACCAGAGCTTGAGAATCACATCTCCACGGACTGTGGCCCATGTGGACACCTGTCCTTCATCTGCCCCAACAGCTGGGGTGGTCTCTGAGGTCTCCAGGGCTCAGACTGCCCTGAGGCTGTCTCCCCCCTCCATCACCCCGCAAGTCCTTCTGGAAATCTCCTTTATCCTGTTTGCAGGGCAGAGATGCAAAGGGACAGGGGAAGGTTACCCTCCAGGCCCTCCTCTGATTTGCTTAACGGGTTTGAGGAAATGGTGCTTCTCCAGCAGCGTGCTAAGGGGGGCTTGCAGTCGCATCGGTTACGGGCAAATGAAAACACAAAAGCAGCCCTTGGCATTGAGAACACCCGCAGCCCGTGAGCGGGGAGTGGGGTACACGCAGCGGGGCGCTTGCAGGTGAAGCACACCTGGGGCTCCCCACCACTTCTCCACCTCTCGGCCCCTCGGCTTCTGGAGCAGGAGGCGTGGGCACAGGGTGGCAATCCCCTTGCCCCGTGGCTCTGCCTCCCACCGGCCTCCTGCCCACTGCGTGGACCCCCGGCCCTGGGTCTGCGCGTCCACGAGCCACCCGCTGGCGGGGGGGGGGGGGGTGATCAGCGCAAAACACTCCAGCTGCTGGCGTGTTTTATGGGATTCCCAAACCGTAGCAAGTGGAGGAATGTTTTTCCCCTGCGCCTCCCTCAGGGAAGAGAGAGAGAGAGAGAGAGAGAGAGAGAATGAGAGAGAAAGAAAATGAGGTTGGGAGAGATGAAAGGCTTTTTTTTTCTTCCAAAAATTGGAACCTCACTTCAGATGAAAATAATGCATCTTGAAGGTGGTGATAAGATAGAGGTGAAAATTGCCCTGCCCTAAGACGTGCCTCCCGCTTATCTCCTTGTGCCCCTGTCCGTGTTTTCTGCTGATTGAGAAAACACCGAGGAAGGAACAAAAGCTGTCTTTAAAACATGGTCTCTGAGAACATTAGCCTATTTTTTTTTTAAGTGTTTCATTTCAAGGCTTCAACATGTTCTTTTTCTATTTCTTTCTTTTTCTTTTTTTCTTTCTTCTTCTTTTTTTTTTTTTTTTTACAATTCCACGAGGCGATTGCGGGGAGCAAAACAAAATGTGGCTGCTGCCAATTAGTGCTGTGTCTTACTTGTCGAACTGCTCCATCTTTTGTTAAGCCATAAATGCGTTTTTTTTTTTTCCAAGCCACTTGGCTTCTCGGATGCTGGATATTTAATTTGCTCGGAACATTCCCGCAGATCAGGCGATTTTAAACCAGCATTTCATTAGAGCCTCGTGCGATTGCGCGTGGAGCCGGCCCACGGGGCGGGCGACCGCGTGGGGGTGAGGGCAGTCTGCTGTCTGGCTCTGCAGGCCCGGCACCAGCTCCCCCGGGCGGTCTAGGGGGGGCCCCAAGGTCTCAAACGTCCTCCCGTGGCCCTCACCGCCGGCCTTCGGTCTTCCCCAAGGCTCTTGGGCAAAATCTGTCGTCAGCATACAAAATTGCTTGACAGGGGAGCCTGAGTGGCTCAGATGGTTAAGCATCTGCCTTCAGCTCAGCTCATGATCCCAGGATCCTGGGATCGAGACTCCCTCCCCCCCCCCATTCTGCTCAGCGGGGGCCCCTCCCTCTCCCTCTGCCCTCCCTCCCGCTTGTGCCCGCTCTCTCTCTCTCCTTCTGTCTCAAATAAATAAATAAATAAATAAATAAATAAAATTTTCAAAGATCAAAAGTGACTGACGACTTGACCCAGAAAAGCCTGACTTTCTAGAACATTCCTTGTTACACTCAGCACAGTTGTCCCTCAGAGGCCCGCCTGGACAAATCAGGCAGTGCAGACATCTTCAGAGCCCTGCTGACCATGAGGAGTTTCTGCTCAGCTGAGGGGCTTGAGCTCGGTGGTGTTGACCCTAAAACACACTTGCCGCCCATGTGATGGCAGCTGATGCTGGCCTACCTACCTGCAGGTGCCTGGGGGGGGGGGGGGCGGGGCGAGAGAGGGTCGGGCCGGGGGCTGGTCTGGGGACATGTCACAGGGTAGGAGCATCTCTGTAGCCTTTTAAAGATGGGGATGCCTGGGGGTGCTCCGTGGTTGAGTGTCTGCCTTTGGCTCAGGTTCTGATCCTGGAAACCCGGGATCAAGTCCCATGCCTGCTTCTCCCTCTGCCTGTGTCTCTGTCTCTCTCTCTGTGTCTCTCATGAATAAATAAATAAAATCTTAAAAAAAATAAAATAAAGATGGGGGAATGATGGAGCTGAATGTGGGAGGTGAACAAGCCAGCTGTGAGGGACATTTTGAGGTGGGAACAGACAAGCCCATTGTGGAGGGTCAAGACCGGGGCGTCCGTCACAAGGGGAGCTTGTTGTTGACCCCAAGGTAAGATGGTATCCCAGTAATGCACCATCCATCTGAGGGCTGCTGTGGGCTGAATGGTGTCCCCCCAAAAGACACATTCAAGTCCTCCCCGCCCGGAAATGTGACCTCACTTGGAAATAGGGTCATGGTCAATGTGATCAAATCAAGATGAAGATGTTCTTGCGTGGCGTGGACTAGAGCTCTAAGCCACCACGACTTGTGGCCTTGTAAGAAGAGGAGACACGCGCACATGTGTGCACAGGGGCAAGGCCACCTGGATTGTCGCCGTCTTCCAGAAGCCGGGAGAGACGAGGCAGGGAACAGTCTCTCAGGGCGTCCAGAAGAAGCCAAGCCTGCTGACTCCTTGGGTTTGGACATGGGGCCTCCAGAACCGGGCGAGGACAACCGGGGTGCTTTAGGCCACCCCAGTGCGGTCGTTTGTTAGGGCAGCTGCAGGAAGTGGATACGCCAGGGCTTCTAGATTCTAGCAACAGCAGGGAGGTGGGTGGTGGCTCCTTTTCCAAGACTCCCCGAGTGAGCAGCAGGGTCAGGATGGGAACCCTGGCCACCCGACTCCTCAGAGGGCCAGCCCGGGGCAGGATGGCCCTGTGCCCCTTGCCTCCTCTGCCAGGACACAAGTCACTCCAACACCTCCAAACCCGCGACACCTTCCTCCCCTGGGCCCCCGGGGCCCACCTCTGCCTTCCACATCCCTCTTGGGCTCTGGCCACACTGCCCTCCACACCCTCTGGCCTCTCTGGTGAGCAGAGGGGTGGAGCCCTCCATCCGAGGTGGGGGAGCCTCCCTGGGATGCCAGGTGCCCACGGTTCGGGGCCTCAGCAGAACGAGCCTCGGCAGCCGCTTGCTCCTCACGCGGGCCCCCCCAGGGCCACGCCAAGACTGTTGCCTTCCAGAAGGCTGGCCCTGGGTTTGCCAGGTGGAGACTCTGAGCCCCATCAAGCTAAACTACAGCATCATTTTAAAGGTGCCTAGACTTCGGCTCCCTGTTCTGGAACACTCCTCCCTGCGGTGAACCTGGGGGCCACTAGATGGCAGTAAAGACCGAGCCTGGACTAGTCTCACCAGAAAGGGACGATTTGGGGGGAGACCCAGAAAACCCACTGCAGCAGAAGGGAGGGCACCTGAGCCACCGGTGTTCATGAAGGGATGGAGGGCCAGGAAGGGGAACCAAAGGACCAATGCGTGGCGGGGATGAGCTGGGAGCCTGGGGATTTGGAAGGAGGTCCTTTGAGGAGTCCACCTGGTTCTTCCATCTTGAAGCAGGTGTCTCTCCAGAGCCCCAGGCGTCCTTCGCAGAGAGTACGGAGCCGGGACTGCTTGCTAGATGGTGCACACCTGTGTGTCAGGCCAAGGAGACCCAGGGAGATTGGGGGTGACGCCGCAACAGGGCAGAGCAGAGGCTGCTGGGGCCCACGGGCCCGGGGAAGAAGCCTGGCACCACTCCCCACCGGTAGTGATCCATAAAGGTAACTTACCCTTTCTTCACCTGGCATTACTCACAACCCCAGAGATCAAGAGTCACACGCTCGTCGGGACTGAGCAGTGAGACGCCCTCATGTTCATTGTTCTTAATGGCTTAGGGTTCTCTTAGAAGATGAGTCAGGTGTAAAAAAAAAAAAAAAGCAAAGCAAACCAAACCTGACTCATTTGCTGCATGGTGTGCACACAGGAAGTCCAGCTTTGAACTGCAGCGTGGTCAGCCCGGCCCCTTCCTAGATCTCTTCCCAGGATGGCTCCTTCCCGTGGATGGCTCAGCATCGCCTGCAGATGTACTCACACTCCCTCCCTGAATGTCAAGGAGGATCCTAGGGCACCAGGAAGGGGCCTCCACCTGCTTTAAACTGTGATGGCTGAAAGTGATATTGGAGTTGTGTCTGAAGGGGCCCCGAGGTCAAAGCCAAGAGGACCAGTCATCCAAACCAGACATTGACCTAAGGGCCAGGCTGAGGGTGGGAGTCATGTGTGGAGCCACATGGGAAAAGAATGAGGCCGAGCAGAGGTCTGGGAGGCCACGGGGCTTGGAGATCAGAGGGCCGACAGGCTGGGGAGAAACCCTGAAAACGTGGGGAGTGGCAGCCTTTTAGGTCATCCTTTGGCTGGTTTGTATGGCTGGTTGATGAGGCCAAGCAGTGCCATGCAGGCTCAAGGAGGGTATATTGTTGGGTTCTCTAGAGGGATGTGGTTGGGGGGCTCGGGGGTTAGGTCAGAGGCCCATGTGTCCCTTCTAGGAGCAGCTCCAACACAGAGTGTTCTCTCTCTTTCTTTTTTATTTTATTTATTTACTTGAGAGAGAGAGAGCAGAAGGAGAGGGAGAAGCAGACTCCCCACTGGGCAGGGAGCCCGACACGGGGCTCCATCCCAGGACCCTGAGATCATGACCTGAGCCGAAAGCAGATGCTTCACCGGCTGAGCCACCCAGGCACCCCCAGAGTGTTCTCTTTCGATAAATGTCTAAGAGAGAAAAGTGACCAGCAAGTAAAAGCGTGACCCTCCTGGTCCCTTTGAACATGGTGCCCTCAGTCACTTCACACACATTAGACAGGGTCCTTCCAGTTAGTTAGCTCATCAGATCTTTGGGAACCTCGAGAGGAGAATCACTTACCGGTTGCCAACATGCCAGGCCATTTTCGATTTCCTGGGCCGAAATCATGACCGCCTTACTAGATATTTCACGGGCTCTTTGGACCTGGTGTTGACAGTGACGAAGAAGCAAGAGGTAAGGTTAGTGAAGACACTTTAGTTCCTAAAAATAAATCCAACAATAATAGCTACCATCAGTCAGATGTATAGGATGAACCAAGCATTTTGTGTATGTTAGCTAATTTAATTTGCAAAGACCTGCTCAGAGAGGAAGCAAAACAATAACTCATCCTGCAGATGGAGAAACTGAGGTCCAGAGGGTTGGTGGTGAGGCTTCAGGTTGCAAAGATTATTTAAGGCACAGTTCCACTTTCCCCAAATACCTCTGGTAGAACCTTAGAGATCACACGAGGACGGCTCCATGGATAAGGCAACGCTGGGTTAAGTGAGGTGCAGCGGGGGTCTTTGTGGCAGGATTTCCCCGGGCTTCCGCTGAAGCCCAAGTGGGTCACCGAGAAAGGAGGGTATGGAGGGACAACAGTTTCAGACGCTGTTTGACCACACAACCTTCCTGGGAAATACTGGTAGGATTTGGGTTCCAAAGCACACACTTTGGGAAATGCTACTCCCTTGGACTCTGGAAGAGTGACCCTCACTGGGGTTAGCAGAGGAGTGGCTCCCCGGAGATGTCCTCCCTATCCTGGAACCTGTGGAAATGCTAGTTTTGTGGTGTGCAGGAAGAGATTGGCCTTGGCCAAGGAGAGATCTGCCCTTTGCCCTCAGCTTCTGGGAAGTTACCTTGGGGCCCTTGAAAGGTCCTGTCTGATAAGAGAGCCTTTGTTTCCCTGGGGATCTTGGGCCAGCCAGATAGTCTTTGAAAACAATAAGTTTTAGGGTTGGAGCCTTGGGCCACACATCCGAGCTTGACCTCTGGAGGGGCTGCAGACAGAGGTCAGCCCTTTGGCCAGGCATTTCTATTTACATGGTGAAACCCAGTGAAAACTCCGGACCCTAAGGCTCAGGTCGGTGTCCCTGGCTGGCAGTACTCCACCTGTGTTGTCACACATTGTTGCTGGGAGAATGAAGGGCTGTCCACATGGCCCTCCTGGAAGGACACCTGGAAGCTCACACCTGGCCTCTCCTGGGCCCGGCCCCACCAGCCTCTTACCGCTGCTGACTTTAATCTGTGTCCTCTCACTGCAAAACAAAACAAAACAAAACACCCCACATAATCATGAGTATAACAGATTTATTTTCTAAGTTCTATGAGTCTTTCTAGTGAATTATCAACCAGAAGTTGGTCTTGGGGATTCCTGAACTTTGCACATGGCAAAAGGGACTTTGCAGGAATAATCAAAGTTAGAAATCTTAACGCAGGGAGATTAGGTTGGATTATTGGTAGGGGGCCTGGGGATCTAATCACATGAGCCCTTTGTAGTAGAGAACTTTTTTCCAGCTGACATCAGAAGAGGAAGCAGAGAGATTTCATGGATGACAGGGACTCAACCTGCCATGGTGGGGCGCGGGGGGCAGGGGGGTCATGAGAGAAGGAGTGTCAGTCAGCGTCCTCTAGGAGCCAAGACTGGCCCCAGCTGACAGCCAGCCTGGAAGGGGGATCCTTAGTTCTACAACTTCACAGAATTGAACTTGGCAATTACCTGAATGACCTTGGCCGTCACCCGAATGACCTTGGAAATGGTTCTTCCCAGAACTCCCTGATCAGAGGCCACCCTGGCTGACGCCTTGGTTTTGCCCTTGTAAGACCTGGAGCAGAGAGAAACCGGTAGAGCCTGGACATCTGACCTGTGACCTGATAAATTTCTGTTGTTTTAAGCTGCTAAATTTGGGGCAATTTGCTACAGTAGAAAGAGGAAATTAATACACTCACCCAACATGGACTCTTCCCGTTCCGTTTGTTTTCTGGACCAAATTGCAGGACCTCTGGCCCTCCTGCAGTAGTCTTCCATCTGTAGTGTCTCCAGGGTCTGTCTCGTTCTGCCCTGGGAACCAGGGCGAGGCCTGGAGCCAAAGCTCAGAGGTCCTTTTGAAGTTGTCTGGATAAAATAGGGTCTTTGAAGCCTGGAGGGAGAGGGAGGGAGGCAGGGAAGATGTGCTTGGCCCAACAAAAGCTATTTTAGATTCCAACACAAAGATTCCAAATCTAGAAACCTTCTCCAGCACACAGACTGCATGGAAAATTAAAATTGCTTAAATATAATTATCTGGCTTTATGCTGAGTTAAAGAAGCCTGACACAAAAGAGTTCATTCTGTGTGATTTCATTTCTGTGAGGTTCTAGAAGAGGCACAACTGATCTTTGGTGGTAGAAATCAGAACAGTGGTGGCCTTGGGGGTGGCGGTGGTTGGAGGAGGGGTGGGGATTGATTGGCACAGGGCACGAGGGAACTTTCTGGAAGAGAGAGATGTTCGGTATTTTGGTAAGACTGTGGGATATGTATTTGTTAAAAGTGATCCAGTTGTATACTTAAGATACATACATCTCAATGTATGTAAATTCTCCTTGGATTAGAAATTAGGAAAAAAAAATTAAAAGGATCGCTTAAGAAAAAAATTGAGTCTTGTGAACGAGCTTACGTCATTTAGAGGAGAGGTGTTGACGGCCTCACAGATAAAGGAAACACATCTCTCTGCAGCATCCAAATAACACACTTCAACCGGCAGGACTGGCTCTGGGGTCCAAGGGCGATTGACAGATGGTCTGTTCCTGCGGCTCCGTCCCGGTGGGTCCTGACTGGATGGGAAGTTCATCAATGTGTCATGGGCAGAGAGAGGATGGGAAATTCTGCTGTGTGGTTTAGGGCTGCCCAAAGCAGGGGCTGGAGCACAGGAGGTTCTGAAGTGCCTGTGGGGGGGCGGTTGGGGAGCCACCCCCACCCCATCCCAGCTGCCATTGGTGTGCAGGAGAGACTGGGAGGGTGTTTGGTGTTCAGAGGAGTCTGCTGGTGTTAAGGAAGCACTTCCTCCAGCACTGGGGTTTTTATAGTGGTAGGTGATCCCTGCTGACCTTTAAGGTTGGGTTTGAGCTGGCTGTGCCTGCTTACCTGCAGGGGGGTAGGAGTAGTGTCCTTGGGAGGGGCGGGTGGGGGTTGAGAGCTCAGGTGGCCCTGCCTGCAGCTCCTTGGAGCACCAGTTCTAACTGCATGAAGGGGAAGGGGTATACCCGACCTCCTTGCCAGGCCCTGGGAGGGTCTTGACAGGGTTGGTGTGTGGATGCCAGGATGATCTGGGTCAAGGCAGGCAGCGGGGTGTGTGCCTAAGGGAAGCCCAGCTCCCAGGGCAGACCTGGGCAAACAGGACCATTCCTGTCATCAGTCCTAAGGTGGGGATGGAAGGATGTAACACAGGATGGGGATGCAAAGTGGAGGGGTGCGGAAAACAGGCCAGAAGGAGGTGGGGAGGCGGAGTCTGGACCTGAGGCCACAGAGCCTTTCAGAGGGGCCAGCAGCAACTGCAGGTGCGTGGGGCCTGGGAAGGGGGCTTGAAGCTTTCCAAATGCATCTCCCACTGAGAGCAACTGGTTTCACCATAGACTCGAGGAAACCCAGGGCTGGCATTCCGCTTTCCTTTTTTAACCTCGAGATCGAGGGGTGCATTGGTAAGTTTTAATTACTGACTCTCTGGACTAAAGTAAAAAAAAAAAGAAAAAAGCCATGATTTATAGTATTTACCAATTTCTGTGCTGTAACTACCTCCACTGCGATGGATTTCAGCCTATCAGCATGAATAATCAGAGTTACCACCCTACGGATACAATAGTATCCTCAGGAGCGCAGAGAGCCCTAAAATGTAGTAATTAAGGTGATGAGCTTGAGTTTTCCTGACCTTTTTATAGAATCCACGTCACTGTAAGTTTGCACAATTTATTTATTTTAAAAATAATGGTTGTGTTCAACAATTGCTTTGCCAAAGTCCTGAAAATTTCACAAGCTCGTGAGCAAGTATGAGTTGGCTCTGGAACCGCACCGTTAGACCAAATCCGAGAAAAAAGCCAGAGCAGCTCCAAGCTGGGAGCCTGGGCAGTAGCCAAGCCATTGAGAAGTTTGATCTGAAAAACGGGTTTTTTTGTTCTTTGTTTTTTTGTTTTTTTTTTTGTAGCAACGCTCTCTGCTGAGATCACACAGGCCCTGGGAGTGGCAGGAATGGGATAGGCCCTGAGCAGGCATCGGTCCAGGAAAGGGGCACTTACCCCCACCCCCACCCCCCATGGTGCCCTGCCACTCATTCTTTTTTTTTTTTTTTAATTTTTTTATTTATTTATGATAGTCACACAGAGAGAGAGAGAGAGAGGCAGAGACACAGGCAGAGGGAGAAGCAGGCTCCATGCACCGGGACCCCACATGGGATTCGATCCCGGGTCTCCAGGATCACGCCCTGGGCCAAAGGCAGGTGCCAAACCGCTGTGCCACCCAGGGATCCCCCTGCCACTCATTCTTTGTGGATGATTTAACACCTCATGTCTTTGTGCCCTGACTTAGAGTTTCAGTTCAGCTCCACGCCCTCTAGGTGGGTCTCAGCGTCCAAACGTTAGCTGGAGGTTTTAAGCTCCTGGGATGTCCGGATAGCGAGTCTCGGCCTCAGCTGGACATTGAGATCACCTGGGGGGCTTCTAAAAAAATTCTGGGGATCCCTGGGTGGCTCAGCGGTTTGACACCTGCCTTCGGCTCAGGGCGTGATCCTGGGGTCCCTGGATTGAGTCCCACATCGGACTCCCTGCATGGAGCCTGCTTCTCCCTCTGCCTGTGTCTCTGCCTCTCTCTCTGTGTGTCTCTCATGAATAAATAAAATCTTAAAAAAAAATTCTGAGGCCTGGGTTATACACCACTCCTGCATTCAAAATTATTGGCTCTCAGGTGCATCCAACAGTGGGTGATTTTTTAAAAACTCACTGGGTGGTTCTTTTTTTTTTCCCCACTGGGTGGTTCTAATGTGCAGCAGAGCTTGAGATGTGATTTACGTTAGTCAATTCACTCAAACGTTCATTCATCCAACGCTGATCTCCTGTATGCCAAGTCCCCGATATGACCTAGGCCATTGGGGAAATAGATGAAGAAGCCATCGTCCCAGCCCTGAGGAATTCATAGGAAAAGTCCTGTGGGGAAAACAGGTCACCGAGTAGAACAGTCCTGGTGTCTGCTCCCCAACACTCATGTGTCTGTAGTAGATTTGCAAAAATTGGCCACAAAGTTCCTTCCATGCATGCATGAGTGTCCCTTTGCAATGTGACCTTGCCGACCCTTTCATCCAGAGATGAGTCTACTGTATATCGCCTTCAGTCGATCTAGCCTTGTGATTTGCTTTGACCAACAGAATGTTCCAGAAGCAGCATGTGATGGAGTTTAAGCAAACCACATAGTTCGCGGGAGCTGTCTTCCACATGACTGCCCTCAATTCGGACCCCAGCCACAAGTTCAGGGGGTGGCTATGACTTTGGGGGTCCCCACAAGCAAACTCCAGTTGGACACCTCACTTAGAATGACTCACAGAGCTCAAGCAGATGTTATGCCTGGGGTTATAGTTTTATAATAGCAAAAGGTTACAAAGTAGAACCAGCCAAGGGACAAAGTGAATGGCAGGTAGGAGTCCAAACCTGCAGCTTCTGGTCAACCTCCCCATGGAGTTCTGGATGGTGTAGGCTCCTCCTGGCTACAGCACACAAGAGTATTGCCAACGAGGGAAGCTTGCTGAGCCTTGGTGTCCAGAGTCCCACTGGAGCTTGACCTCACCCCATCACATGCTGACCTACAGTTACCGGCTCCTCTGGGGCTTGCAAGGGATACGGCATGTCCCAAAGCCCATCATGAATCACATTGTTGGGATTCCCAGGGGTCAAAGCCCTATCAGGCAAGATACTGCAGAGGCCTAGAGATCACCTCCCAGGAGCCGAGGGCAGAGGCCAGACCTCCCTCCAGGTGAGGTTATTCTGAGCCTAGACCTCAAGAGGCTTTGTAATTTCCACATGTGCCCTCTTGGAATGTTCCTGCCACCAGGCTGGGCTCCCTGAGGGGGAGAGGCCACATGGAGGGAGATGCCACCTGACAGCCAGCACCAGCTGCCAGACCGGAGGAACGAGGCCATCAGACTGCCCGGGCTCTGTAGAGCCACCAGATGACCGCAGCCACGAAAGTGATCCTAAGCTAGGTTGCCAAAGAAAGTATAGGATGCCTGGGTCAATTTTAATTTTATGTTAACAATGAATAATTTTTGAGCATAAATAATTGCCCAAGACATACTTATACGGACAAAAATTATCTGTTGTTTCTTGGCAATTAAAATTTAACACGCCATCATGCATTTTTATTTGCTAAATCTGGCCATCCTATCAGAGGTGAGACCGTAGAGGACCCAGCCAGTGCAGCCCAGCCTGAACTCTTAACCTATGGAGTCACGAGCAAATAAAATGGTTATTGTTTAGGATGCTAACTTTTGGGGGTGGTTTGTTCTACAGAAATAGATAATGATGCACCAACCCAAATGGTTGGCCTCAACCAAGGATTCTCAAACTTTACCATGACATTAGAATCTCCTGGGAAGCCTATTAAAATGCCATTTGAAAAAACTGATAGCATTTCAGGTCTCACCTAGATAAAAAAATAATAATAATAAGATTTTATTTGTTTATCTGACAAGGAGAGAGCGAGCGAGCACAAAAGGGCGAGCAGCAGGCAGAGGCGGAGGCAGAGGGAGAAACAGACTCCTGATGGATCAGGGAGCCGGATGCGGGGCTCGATCCGAGGACCCTGGGATCACGGCCTGAGCTGAAGGCAGATGCTTAACCAACTGAGCCACCCAGGCGCTCTAAAATGTCTTTTTTTTACATTTTTATATATTTATGATAGTTACACAGAGAGAGAGAGAGGCAGAGACACAGGCAGAGGGAGAAGCAGGCTCCATGCACCGGGAGCCCGACGTGGGATTCGATCCCGGGTCTCCAGGATCCCGCCCTGGGCCAAAGGCAGGCGCTAAACCGCTGCGCCACCCAGGGATCCCTAAAACGTCTTTTTTTATATAGAATCATATGCTCCTCATTTTATACAATCTTAGGAATTCGTGTTGAGGGAATTTTTATTTCCCTAGGAAATTAGAAGTTCATCTCGTGTTGAACAGTGGTTTAAACCACGGTAATTATACTAATTACAGCTAATAAAATTTAGCTTAAAACATGCAGGCTGCTGAGGCTCACCCCCACAGCTTCTGATTCAGGGGTTCCAGGATGGGGTCCAAGAATCTGCGTTTCTAACCAGTGCTCCCTCAGCACTGAGGCTGATGGTCCGGGTACCACACTGGGACCACCGACCGCTGGTCAGTTTGATGCAGGATCACACTGGCTCAGGGACGAGCATGTGAGCATGTGACTCCACCCTGACCAGTGAGCACCGAGCAAGTCTGCGGAAGCGCTTCTAAGAAGGGTTTTCATGACTCTTTTCTTCCTTTGGATGCTGTTGTCTGGATTTGATGCCCGGAGCGACCTCAGCCACCCAGTAGCCCTGGGGGGAGCCAGCCTGGCTCCAGGGCTAGCACCCTGGGGGGCGGGGGGGGGGCAGAGCCCAGAGAGGAGGCCGAGACCTTGTGACACTGGTTGATCAGCTGACACCAGCCTGCTCCCTGCCCTTCCCCCACTGCTCTCCTCTGGAGATAGCAAGGTCCCTCATTAATAAAGCCAACCGGATTCAGGGCCTCTGTTCCTGCAGCTAAAAGCACCCAGGCCGACCCGCCTGTGAGCAGTTGCCCAGCGTGGAGAAGGACGATCCCCCTACCCAGTGCCTAGCACAGCTCGCTTGGGCACTTGGTCAGGATGTCACCACCCCCCCACCCCCCCACCCCCCCACCCCCCGCACAGAGCTGGAGATGATGTGGGATTGGATGTTGGCATGTGGGGGGCGGGGGAAGAATGCTAATCTTTCTCCTTGTGCCCAAGTTTCAAGGTCAGAAGGGGCAAGGGCCCATTTGACAGCCCGTGTTAGGAGTGCTGGGTGCACCTGCAGTGTGCAGCAATCGGAGCAACCAAAGGTTTAATTCTGTTCAATAATGGATGCCCCGGGCCTGGCAAGACATTTGAGGAGAGGGGTGGATGCCCAGGGCGGGGGTGGGGAGCCCTCCACGCTCTTCTAAGCTCCCACGGAGTAGGTTGGGGGAAGTGGGGCTGCCTCCTAACGAATTTCATGTGGGGAGACTGCTTTACAGTCTTGGAGGAAAATTAAAAAGGATTTGCACTCCCGGGTCTGGCTTAAGGAGACAAACAAACCCTGGGTTATTGGATTAGCATCGCTGGGGCCGCGGCCCATCCAACTTCGCTTTGGGCGCTCGCGAGCAGGACAGTAGAGTCTCAAAAGCGCCTGGCCACTGTCCAAACCCTGCCTCGGGGCTGCTGGGCTTTTTGTTTCCTTTGGACATGCTCTAAAAATAAAAAGCAAGGTCCAAAGTCCTCTGCAAAGGCCATTCAGATGCCACATCCTTGCTGAAGTCCTTTCTCTGACAAATGCAGGTCTGGGAACAAAGGGAACAAAGCGGGGGGGGGGGAGGGGGGGCAAGGGAGGGGATAGGATGAGGGAGCTGGTTGCCGGGCTGGTGCAAGGTCACAGCCTCTGCTGCGGGGCTCTGGGAAAGAGGTGACGAAACAGGAAGAAGTAATTTGACCAGAAAGGGGTAATTTGTGTGAAAGCCAAGCTTGAAGTCATTACTCATTAGTCAATCAGGAGTCATGACTGTGGCTCTGTTTTTTGGTTTAAAAATTGAAATGGGGGCACCTGGGTGGCTCAGCGGTTGAGCGTCTGCCTTCGGCTCAGGGCGTGATCCCGGGGTCCTGGGATCGAGTCCTGCATCGGGCTCCCCGCAGGGAGTCTGCTTCTCCCTCTGCCTATGTCTCTCTCTCTGTCTGTGTGTCTCATGAATAAATAAATAAAATCTTAAAAAAATAAATAAAAATTGAGATAAAACTCGCACGATATCAAATAACCAACTTAGAAGTGAACAGTTCAGTGGCATCTAGTACATCCACAGTTTTGTGTGATCACCACCTCTAACTGGCCCCAAGACATTGCAGTCACCCCAAAAGAATGCTCCAGACCCATTAAGCAGTCACCCCCTCCCACCTTCCTCATTCCCACAACCCACCAGTCTTCTGTGTGTGTGGATTTACCTATTCTGGATATTTCATATAAAGGGGATCGTACACTGTGTGACCTTTAGCATCTGGCTGCTTTCACTTGGAATCATGCTTCCAAGGTTCATCTGTATGTTATGTATCAGTAGCTCCCTCCTTTTTACACCTGAATGCTATTCCATTGTATGGATATACCACATTTTGGATTTTTTGTTTGTTTGTTTTGGATATACCACATTTGGATGATCCATTCACCTGTTGATGGACATTTAGGTTGTTTCCACCTTTTGGCTCTTATGAATAATGCTGCTTGAATATTCACATACATGCATTTGTTTGAAAACCTATTTTCAATTCTTTGGGACATGATTCATTTATTTTAGGACTCATTCCTAGGAACTTCTCATAGAGTACGTCTAAGCGTACGGGCACACACGCACACACACGTGCCTGCACATGCATGTCAAACCCTCCCCCCGCCCCCCATCTGAGATACCAGAGTCTTACTGCTCCTTCAGCCCCAAGCTGGTATACAGGCAGTTTAGGGACCAGAATGAAATGAACCTGATGCATCGGTATCATGTAGGCTCCACACTTAGTAAAAACAGAATTTCCTCCCTGAGAATGGCCAAATAAGTGATAGTACATCCAGAATATGGAATACAATGCAGCCATTAAGACAATTTTCCAAGACTGATGCCGCTGGGTCATGAGATTATATTCAGTAGAACAGGCACCAAGCCAGAGTCTAATATGCCATGTGATCATTATTTGGTTCAAAAAAATCCCCGTGCACAGATGAAGAGCTGCAAGAAAAACCATGATGGGACTGTGGGCTTTATTTCCCTTCCTTGTAATTTTGTATTTTACAAATTTTCTGCCTTGAAGACGTTAGGAGGATTAAATGAGTTAATGCATCTAAAAGATTTAGAATAAGGCTTGCTGCAGAGTAACTGCAATAGAACTCTTTGCTCTCGTTATAATGATTTCTGCTTAGAAACAGACCATTTTTAAAGGAAAAATACCTCTCTCTGCCCTTCCCGAGGACTGGAATGTGCACTTTGGAGAGGGCAGGGAGGGGCTGGGGGACTCCGGGGGGCGGGCAGGGGCTGGACCCATGGATGTGGGAAGAAAGTCAGCGCTTCCTGTCCCTGGTAATTGTCCCAGGGGGAAGTGAGGACCTCCCCTCCCTCCACGTCACCTCTAAGATCCCCTATCCATTCTAGAAGTTCTGCACAGATGGCTTCAGAGTGCTCTCAGCAGAGTGCTGCTATGAAAGGTCTATTGTTGCATGGCGGGCTGGAGTCCAAGGTGACACCTGAGGGTGGCTCTCGTCCCAGGGGAGGTATCCTTTCCAGGTGTCCATGTGGCTCTGCCCCCTGAGAAGCGCCCACGTACAGGTTTCATTCTCTAAAACCTAGGACTCTGGGAGGTGGAGGGGGGCCAGCAGGGGACAGGAGGGGGGGTGCTGTACCCCTTACCTCCCCACCCGCGATGGGGGGTTAGGAAGGTGCTGGGACCCCCCCCCCCCCCCGGGGCCCAGCCTCTGTGCCTACACGGCTTTGCCACCAGGGGGCGCCCCGGCGCCGGGCTGGGCCTCCCGCTCGCGGAGCCGGAGAATCCGGGGGAGGCGAGGGGGCTGCTTGGGGCGCAGCAGGTGGGTCCTAACCCGGGGGTGCGCGCGGGGCGGGGCGGGCTGAGGGAGGGGCCGAGGACTGGGTGCGCAGTAGTGGGTCTGCCCCGAGAGGCTGGGAGGCCAGGGGTCCCCTGCCCCGCGGGGTTCGGAGCCGGCCCCCCGCACCCGTGGGCTGCAGCCGGGGGCTCCCCGAGGGCGGCCGCGTCGGGGCGGAACGGAGGGGCCTGGACGTCGGTCAGTTAGACCTGGCGGCTGGACACAGCAGCAGCAGCCCAGGGGCGCGGGAACGTGCAAGAGAGGGTGCGCGAGTGCAGCCGCGTGCATGTGGCTTGCGCATCGCGTGTCCTGACCACCTGCCGGGCAGCTGGCTGGTGCCGCTCGATGGACGGGGCCGCCCCCGCCTGGGAAGCGACCGATCTCCTCCCTGCCGTTAGCGACCTGGGGGCCGCCCGAGCCGTTCAACACACGCGCACACACGCACACACGGGCACACACAGCACACGGGGACATGGTCACGTGCACACTCACAGATGCACACACATGCACACACATGCATGCACAGCACGCAGGGACATGGGTACGTGCACACCCACAGTACACACACAGATGCACACACATGCATGCACAGACAGGCAGGGACATGGGTACGCACACATCCACAGTACACACACAGACATACACACAGACATGTGCACACATGGGCACACACAGACACGCGGGGACATGGGTACACGCATGCCCACAGGACACACCAGACACACACACACAGGTGCGCAGGTCCACACACACATATCTGCCAGTCGCAGGTCATGTGACAAGACATTCCAGAATGAACAAAAAGGCCCAGAGGCTGCAGGCTCCAGGTTACTTGTAATCAGCCCCATGGAGTCGAGTCGTGACTGAAGCGGAAACCCAGAGATTTGCCCGCTGACACGCTCCAGAAGGGCCCCCAAGTCACCTGCTCCAGTGGCTGTGCTTTTCTGGCCTCTCTCCAAGTTGGGGAGCCAGGTCCCGGGGCTGACTGTGCTGGGGATTCAGGCATCGCTGGGTGGAACCCAGGCCACCCCCGAGCCCAGGGCAAGTCAAGGGGGCGGGGTGCTGTCCCCTCCGGCTGGCCTGCAGAGCTGGAACTCCCGCCTGGCTCTGCTCCGTGACCCGTGAGCCCTGAAAACACAGCTGGGGGTTGTCTGTTTCCACCCTGGGTGCCTGAGCACCCCGGTCCCCCCAGGCCCCGAGGTGACACACGCCCCTTCCTCTGTCCTCGGGTTCTGCTGCCCAGCCCCTGCACACAGCCTGTACGACCCTCTCTCAGCTCCCCCCCAGGCCTGCCCCCTCTTCTCTGATCCTCGCAAGGCCTGCCCCTCCTTGCACACTTTTTTTTAATGAGCCTTTTTCCTCATGAAATTTGCCCCCTCTTCTCTCTTTCCACCCACCTCATCCTGGGAGGAGCCTTTTGGTAAGAAGGAGCAAGGAGAGCCTCCTTCACGCAGTTCCAGCCGGAGTCCGTCGGGAGGACGCGGAGCATCCAGCCTGCAGAGGTGTGTGTAGGAATGAGGTGTCCTGCGGGCTCTGACCCCAGGGCCGAGCTAGGATCTTGGGGTGCAGAAGGGGCTGGAAAGAGGCAGGGGGTCCTGGGGCAGAAAGGATGGAGGCCAGAGGCCAGGGAGAGAAGGGCCTTCCGGTCAGATGCCACTCGAGGTGGACAGCAGGCGACCCACAGGAATATTTGTGCTGTGCTGCTTCTGGACACCGAGGGCGCACGTGAGACTTGCTCTCCTGAGAGTGACCTCACACCGCACGGTCCCCTGCAGGTGACACGCAGGCAGTAGAGATGCTGCTGAGCCCAGCCAGGGACTCTGAGGCCTCAGCCCCAGACCACCGTCCCGATTCCCCAGGGTGAGGGGAGAGGGGGCAGATGGCAGCACCTTGTCAGAGCCAGGGCCCAGAGCGGGGAGAAAGGCAGAAATGACGGATGAGGCCACCGAGGAGGGAGGGGGCGTGGGGAGGGCAGGACAGCCCAGCGTCCAGGTATATCTGCTCCAGGCAGCACCCTGGAGGGTCAGAAGAGGCCCCGGCCTTAGCAGGAGGCCCGGACCCGGCGGCAGACAGCGCCAGCCCCCTCACCCGCACTCAGGATGAGGTCTGAGCTTCTGGAAGTCATGGTTGGGCCTGAGACTGTCCTCCCCGGTGATGGGTGATGCGGCCGCTGAGCAGGCCACATGCTCAGTCCTGCGGCCCAGCTTCACAACACCAGGAAGAGCAGAGGCGGGATTTGAACGCAGGCCTCTCTGACTCCCAAGCACCGTGGTCGTGACCGTGTCGGTGGCGGCGGCCTGAGGGCTAGGGGTGCCTGCCCCGGGCCAGGCCCTGCTCCAAATGCTCCCTCCGCCTTGCTCCTCTCGCCCTCACACAACCAGTGAGCCGGGTGCTGTTTGAACCACTGTTTTAGGGACAGGGAAATGGGGTTACGGTTCTAGGTGAGGCCTGGACAGTGAGTACTTCGGGGAGAGGGAAGAACAGTGAGAAACCATGAAGGTGTTCCCTTGGGAGACGTTTAACGAGCAGCAGGGTGCAGGAGCGCTGCCAGGTGCAGGTCTATGAAGACAGAAGACACAGGGGTCCTTCACCCCAAGGAATCCTGACGCCGAAGTGGCACCGTGAAGCTGGTGCGCTAAGAGAGTGGTGGGGGCAGGAGCTGCCAGTGGGGAGGACTCACATCGTGCTGAGGAGTTTAGACATTGGCCATAAGCCCCGGGACCCCCTGCAACAGGGGAGGGACGATCAGCAGGTTGACTCCCTCTCCTGTGCCCCTCCCGCCCCAGCATGTGGGGGATGGGATGGCATGTTCCTTCTGTGATGGGAAGAAAAAAATTGATATTTAAAAAACTGATATATAAATAAAATCTTTTTTTTTTAAAAAAAGATTTTATTTATTCGTGAGAGACACATACAGAGAGAGAGAGAGAGAGAGAGAGAGAGAGGCAGAGACACAGACAGAGGGAAAAGCGGGCTCCATGCAGGGAGCCTGATGTGGGACTCAATCCTGGGACTCCAGGCACCAAAAGCAGGACCAAACCACTGAGCCACCCAGGGATCCCCTAAAATAAAATCTTAAAAAAAAAAAGACAACACTAAATGAAACCCAAGTGCACCCATTTCTGGCCATCCCTGGGGCGGGGTGGGTGGGTTCTGGTATAAGGCCTAAGATTAAAGCCCAGTATTACCTGCTGCTGTGACTTCTGGTGACGTCTCCTGCAGGTAAGTCCCGTAGCCAAACCACCTGTTCTCGTCAAGGTGACCAAGCACAATTCCTGCTTATCCCTGAGTAGTGGGCTTTAGCTTTCTACCAGCACATGGAATTATTCAAACACACCAATCACATCCTACCGGGGAAACCGAGGTCACCCCACCCTTTGGATCCCAGAGTCTGTCTCCCAGAGCCCACAGCCATGTTCGCTGTATTCCTGAGAGCAACCCCGTGTGGCCCTGCAAGGTGTGCAGCGTCCTACCCCCCAGGCTGTGAGTACACATGACTAATAGACTGTGCATATTCTCATCTGTCCAGGGCTGGGTGCTGTGTACTTAGTCCTCCCTCACTGACAGGGCCAGGAGGAGGTACTTAAGCACGTGTGTTTGGTTTTGCAAGGAAGACGGCGGACGGGGCTCTGAACGAGGTGGGGCCGTACAGCCGGAGGGGAGAGAATGTCCCTGGGAATGTGGCCTGAGGAAGGGGCAGAGAGTCTTGGCGAAGCAGGGCAGTGGGTGAAGGGTCCTGATGGGAGAGCCCCTGAGTACCGCTGGGGGTGGGGCCAGAGGAGGGGGGTAGAAATTTCCCTTGTCTGGGATCCCTGGGTGGCGCAGCGGTTTGGCGCCTGCCTTTGGCCCGGGGCGCGATCCTGGAGACCCGGGATCGAGTCCCACGTCGGGCTCCCGGTGCATGGAGCCTGCTTCTCCCTCTGCCTGTGTCTCTGTCTCTCTCTCTCTCTGTGTGTGTGACTACCATAAATAAATAAAAAAAATTAAAAAAAAAAAAAAAAAAAGAAATTTCCCTTGTCTGGGTTCTCTAAGGAATTCAAGAAGAATGAAGGATATTCACTAACAATAATAATCAGAGCTTTTTTAGTGCACAGCTTGTGTCAGGTGTTGTGGTTTTTTTTTGTTTTTTTGTTTTTTTTTTTTTGTAGGAAGAACTGTGTCTCATTTTCAACTTTGCCCTCGGACTCAAGTATTTTCCCCATTTGTGGGTGAGGAAAACAGAGGCTGGAGAGGCCAGTCCTTCACCTGCAGAAACAAAACTAGCGGGTGGTGGAGTTTGGCTTTAAATCCATGTCTGTCTGGCTGCCAAGGCTCCACATATCACCACGCGCCATGCTGCTTCCAGCAAATGATGGGAAGACAGTGCTGCGTGGCCTAGGCCCACCCAGGGTCTCAGCTGGCTACTCCCAGGATGTCCTCATGGTTCTGTGTTCTTAGATTTCATAGACTGGGGGTAACCATGGGGAGAAGTTCCTCATCAGGAACCTGGAAGTGGAGCCCCCTGGAGAGGAGGCCCTGCCTTGAGCAGCTGGATTCCAGCTGCAGTTTGGGATGGGCGTCCTGCTTGGGTCCCTGGACCCCTGGACTGCCTGCCTGGTTCCTTTTCAGGGACAGCAGGTAGTATTCAAAGTGACAGTTTAAACCAACAGACCCGGCAGGGGAGGGAGGCAGCCTGCAGCTCTGCCTGCAAGGCTGCAACTTCCGTTCCACTGACAGGGTATGTGGAGAGGTGGAGGAGGCTGGAATTTAGCTTCTGTCCCTGCCTTTTGGATAAGCTTGGCCTTGATGTGGCTGACATTAGAGCACGACTGAGGGAGTTTTCTATTTGCACAGTTTTCAATTTATCTTTTGCTTTTTTTTTTCTAATGCTTTGAAGAGGTTTTAAGTGCCCATCAATAATACTTTCCAAATGTTCACAGATGTTGGGTAATTGATTGGGGCTGGCATCAGAGCGTGAATGAGGGAGGAAGGAGAATGCCTGTGAGGCATCCTTAGCATAGTCAAGCATGCTCTAACTCCTTCTCCATCTCACTAATGTGTTAATGGGGTTAACCAGCGCCAGAGTTGGGGTCCCTGGTGGAGTAGACTAAGCACCTACTTGTCTGCTCTTGGCTGCCTTTTAGAAAATATTCTCTTTCCCGTTTTATTTTTAAGTGGAATCCAATGTTAATGTTAATATGCCTATAGTTGAAAAGATAAAATAATAACAAAAAATTGCAGCTCCACCCCTACCCTGGCCCAACCCTCAGTTCTGGGACAGCCAAGTATAGTCTTTCATCTTTTACTTCTGCGTTTTGTCTCCATGATTCTAAATGCTACGCTTACACTGTTATTGTCTTGATTTATTAAGTTTAGATATTGTCTATTTATTTCCTATTCTGGTAGTTGAAGATTTAGCTCTCTTATACTCTAATTTGCACCCACTATTCTTCCCCACAACTCTTTCAGTATGGTTATATTACTTTTGCGGGGGGGGGGGTTAAATAATCAGTGTTTGTATTGTTATGGCTAGGTAAATATTGCCATTTTCTTTCTTCTACAGCTTTTTGTTTTTCCTGGTGTTAATCATTGCCTCAGTCTTTATCTGTATAGCTTTCAGTTTAGTTTTGCTAATGTTTTCCCACATGCCTTGAAAGGTTTCAGATGCCTATCAATAATATTTTCCAAATGTTCACAGGCATTAGATAATACATCTGTTCCATTCTTTTCTTGGAGACCTTTCTTTTTGCTCTGATCTGGAGCCATCCTTTCCATCACTTTCCCCTTCTCCATCACTCTGAGACTTCCTCTCACTATTTTCCTGTGATGAGTCTCCTGTTACTTGGATTCTATACACTTGTCTAGCTTGATTTATGTCCTCATTTTGCTGGAGCATATCCTCTGAAGCTTTCAGAGAAGGAGTAAGTGAGGATAAGTGTCCTGGTGACTCTGAAATCCTACTATGTAGAGGGTCCTACTCTACTTTGTCCTCCCACCAACTCCTTCCATAATCCAAAGAGACAGAGTCATTTAGAACCAAATCTCAGGCCAGAATCAGGTGAATTCCAGGTGTCATAAGAGGAAGACGAGTTATGGGTCTTCAGTCTCCAAAGGAGTTTGCCTCCTGCATCTGCCCAGGATTCATCCCAGGTGGTCTGGCCTTGGAGATAAATCCCTGTCCTCCCAACCAGCCTACTCAAGTGCTAACCTGATCTCATGATTTATATCCTCTGTGAGACCAGATGGAATGAGCTCCTGACTTGGATACCACCTGGGGGTCCAGCCTTGGTGAGCCTTACATACTCAGTGGCCAGTGGTTTTTCCCCATACCCTGATAGTCTTTGTATTCAGAAAAGAACATCCTCTCCTGCCCCTATACAGCCTACTTCCCTTCCCAGGCATGTCTTTACTGTGGGTCATAATGCAGTTCAGGTGGAAAGGCCCTGAGCTGAGTTAGAGGCCTGAATTTGAACCCTAAACCCAGCTATCATGATTGAGTCACTCAATTGTACAGGTAGGGGGGAAATAGAAGTTCAAAGGTAGGGGGGAAATAGAAGTTGTACAGGTAGGGGGGAAATAGAAGTTCAAAGATTCATACCTTCCCATGGTCAAATGAGAACATATACAAAGCGGTCTATACGGTGTTTAAACATTGGGATTATTATTACTTTTGAAAGAAATGAAGTCATTCCTGGGGGTCCAGTCTATCGGTTGATTTGCCAAGTTACTGAGGTTTTCAAGGTCAATTTTACCTGTGGGTGGATGCTATGTGGAATTGAGGTAGTTTCTTCAAGCCAGAGGGACCCAGAGTTTCTAGGAGCTCACTTGAAAGCACAAGGATAAAAGTGTTTAGACCAGTAGCACAACCTCAGCTGAGCATTAAGCTTACCTGGGGAGCTTAAAAAATGCTGCTGCCCAGGCAGTGCTCCGGATCCATTAAATTAGAGTCTCTGAAACAGGGTTCTGGCAACAGTTTTGTGAAAAGCTCCCAGAGAGTTCCAGGGCACCCGGGTGGCTCAGTCGGTTAAGCATCTGACTTTTGTTTTTTGTTTTGTTTTGTTTCTTTATTTTTTTTATTTTTTAATTTTTTTAGCATCTGACTTTTGATCTCAGCTCAGGTCTTGACCTCAGGGTTGAGTTCAAGTCCCACACTGGGCTCTACACTGGGTGTGGAGCCTATTTAACAAAGAAAAAGAAAAAGAAAAACTCTCAGAAAGTTCCAAATGCAGTCAGAGTTAAGAAACTCTTGCATCAAAGTTTTCTTATGGGAGTGATTCTCAACTCTAGCTGGACATTCAAATCCCCCTCTTGCAGGATGTTAGAAATGCTGATGTCAGAACCCCAGAGGGTGATTGACTTACTTTGGGGCAAAAGCAGCCCAGGTGATTCAAATGGGCAGGCAGGTAGAGGAACTTTGCTCTAAGGTGGTTATCACCCTTCCCTTCTCTGAGACCCCCAGGAATTAGACAGCAGAGGCTGAGTGTGGGTGTCTTGTAATCTATGGAGTTTTAGGATGTGAATTGATTTGCCTGGAGAAGCCGTGGAGAGCTGATGTTGCCTGTCTACTGCTTGTTCTGCCTCCGCAGCTGCCACTGGGGTTTCTTTCCAAACCATTTCCTCCACTGTAGTCCCTGCCAGTGCACCAGACCTTGTAGACCCAGGGGTGATAGCGTAGGGCCTTCCAGCTCAGCTGGAAAATGCTCTGCTGGCAATGTGGGAGGGGCAAAGGCTGGAGGGTGCACTTCCCAAATGTGTGCCTGCAAAAGAATCTTTGGCTGGTTCCTTGGCTCCTTGGCCCACTGTAGTGGGGAGGTCAGCCTGGAATCTGAGGACAGTTGGAGATTGCCCTCAGAACATCTCACTCCTATGAGCATAGTGTGATGGGGGTGCTGGTGGTTTTTGAGTGGAAGACACTGTTTCTCCCTAGAAAGAGATGAAAGAATCTGGCTTTGTCTTTCTGGAGAGCACTTTCTCATCGTCTGAGCCATGGCTTGCTTATTGCCTCCAGGTATACCGAACACCCTTGCAAAGGGTGTCCATTCATCTCCTGGTCCAAAGAGGACTGAAACTTGCTGCAAAACAGCAGGATTTGGGTTCCACTTCCCAGTCATCAAGATCCCAATATCCTGGGGTGGTCCTTGTGAACTGTTGGATTCACCTTCGTGCCAGGCACTGTCGAGCTGCCAGATTCCTGGATGAAGAGGACAGTCCTTGTCTTTAGGACCCTCCCCTGGTGCCTTGGTGACCAGAGCCTAGACCCAGCTCAGTACAGAGGCAGGTAGGTCCCGTGTTGGCATTTTCACTCACTTGCTGTTGACCTCAGACTTTGGACAGCAGTTTTTCTCCCCTGTCAGATGGGGTAATAACTGTTTTACTTAACAGGATTTTGTGAGGCTGAAACGTGATAGTGTGAGCGAATTGGCTTTGAAAGGCATTTCCAAGGCATACAAACACAAGGGATTATAGGGCGAGTCCCTCTGGCTCAGTGGTGCTATGAAGCTGTGTGCACAGCCCATGATCCCCCACGGAATTGGAGACTGTAGAATTCATTGCCTTCGGAGGTTCACTTTGTTGTGTGCACCCAGAGAAGAGGAACAGAGGTGGAGGGGGCTGGCCTCTGCCTTTTATGGTGGTCTGGGAATTTGAAACCCTCAAATCCATCATTCTTAAAAAGCTTTTTATAGTCCTTCAGAAGCTTACGTCTCTGCAGATCCGCACATCACAGGTACACAGCTAGACAGAGCTCGTTAAATCATGAGCTAATGCAGGGGCTAATTAAATGCTTGTGACACTTGTTACCATCTGCCGAGCTGGAGTGAAGTCTGAAAGTTCTGTGTGTTTTATTAAAGCCTCAAGTCACCACCACCCCGTGGGGCTGAGCTCTCGTGGTTTGAGCCCCAGAACTAGGGAAACAATATCAGAAGACGAATTCGATCCTTAACTGATTTCCATTTTAAGACACAAGCTGTGGGGATTATTACAAAATTACTTCAGTTAATTAAAAAAGAGAAAAGCTTTGAAGTAATTTACTAGTGTTTATGTAATTTTGTCCCAGAGTGGTCTCTGCGGATATACTAAATTCCGGGACTGTGTGGCTTTCCTTATCACTGACTGCAACAGGAGAATCTGCGAGATTAATTATTGATATTGATTTTCTTGATCTTTCAGTAACACGGAAGAACTCTGGTTAGTCTGGCTTGGAAAATTGATTGACTAGTTTCTGCAAAGTAGCCCCTCTACTCCTCCTCCAGTAAACGTGAGAAATATTCATTTCCCTGGTTGAAGGGAGGTGGTCGGTTGTCCTTACGTTCCACCAGCCCCTGTGATCTCTCTCCCCAAGCCTCTTTTGTTCATTGGTTTTCAGGTTTATTTTATTTTATTTTATTTTATTTTATTTTATTATTTATTTATTTATTCATAGAGATACACAGAGAGGGGCAGAGACCCAGGCAGAGGGAGAAGCAGGCTCCATGCAGAGAGCCCGACGTGGGACTCCATCCAGGGTCTCCAGGATCACGCCCTGGGCTGCAGGCGGCGCCAAACTGCTGCGCCACTGGGGCTGCCCGGTTTTCAGGTTTATATTCAGTTCTAGGAGAAAGGAGTAAGAAGCCTTTAATTAAAAAAGAGTGGGGTGTCTACCTTTCCCTTAATGATCTATAAGAGTTCCTGATATATTCCAGACATGCCTCCTTTGCCAAATATATGTGTTGCACATCTCTCCCTCCACTCTGCAGGTTGGCAGTCCTTAATAAGCCATCAGTGTCTGCCAACCTCACGATAAAGAGAAAACCATGCATTATCGGGTGCGGATAAAGGGTACTTATAAAGTAGTCCTACAAATAGCTCAAACCTGAGTTTGACCCGGCTGCCTGATCTAACTACTAGTCCACAGGAAACACGGTGGGTGTGGGTAGCTGGCAAACCACGCCATGGACAGGGTGTAAGATTCGGCTCCTAGGAATCTCTACAGTATGGATGATCCTCCTTTTCAATAAATAAACTGCAAGAAAAATGAGTGGATTACAAGAACCTGAAGAACCGGGATCCCTGGGTGGCGCAGCGGTTTGGCGCCTGCCTTTGGCCCAGGGTGCGATCCTAGAGACCCAGGATCGAATCCCACATCGGGCTCCCGGTGCATGGAGCCTGCTTCTCCCTCTGCCTATGTCTCTGCGCCTCTCTCTCTCCCTCTGTGACTATCATAAATAAATAAATAAAAAAAATTAAAAAAAAAAAAAAAGAACCTGAAGAACCATACCAACAAGTCACAATGTTTGGAACTTATGTGGATCCTGATTACAATAAAACTGTAAAAAAAAAATTAAGACACCTGGAGACATTTGAACGCTTGGTATTTGACATTGTGAAGAAATGAAGGTTATTTCTTGGAAGTATTATATTGAGGCAGTGGTTTTTATTTTTATTCTTATGAGTCCTTCCCTTTCATGCCTCCTGAAGTAATTATGGGTGAGGGTGAAGATTTGCTTAAATAGAATCTGATGGGGGATAGGATCCAAGTGAATTCACCAAGGGTTGACCACTATTGAGGCTGGGGAGCCGGTCCATGGATATTCACTGTACTGTCTCTGTGTGTGAATATTTGAAATCTTCTACAATAAAAAGGATTTGTAAGCAAGTGGTTCGCTATGGACCATCTATCGTTATGGATGTCACGTGAAACATCACTAAAGTCTCAAGAGTAGCGAGTCCCTCCTTGCTGCTGTGTGAATCTGTGGCTTCACATGTTACTGATCCTTAAAAGCCAACCCCATGCGCTGCCCCACTTTTGGCAGCTCCCTTCATTGCATGAGGGTGGTGTGAAGGCTTCCAGTTGCCTAGCAATAGCTGGCAGCAAATCGATCCCCTGCTCTGCAGCACAGCAGTCGAATATTGATTATCTGGGTGATTTGGAGATTTGACTCTCTGGATGAACACATTTTTTTTTTTTCCGGGTAATTGATCAGAGCCATGACAGGTGGTGAGCAAGAGACACTGAAGAGAAAGGCTGCAGCCAGGTGGAGAGACTGGCAAGAGAAAAGAGAGTGTTTGGGGCAGAAGGTGAAGAGCAGCTGACTGGTGTCAGCGAAGCAAATGATGTCCCTGAGGACTCAACCCTTGAACTCTGCTTGCCAAGACCTTCCAGAAGGGCCCGCCCTGGATTCAGCCCTTCTGCTGCTGGACAGAGCCTCGGGAGGCCATGTTTCTGAAGGTCAGCCTCCACGCTGCAAGATCCCTGGATCCCTGAGCGCAGGGATGGGACCTGTTATAGCCAGCTAGCTCAGCTGGTTTGCACAGGATGTTACGGAGGCCAAGGCCCCAGCCTGGAGCCTGGCATTGACCAATTGGCTAGAGCCATTGAGCTAGCTTTGCTCTGCTTACAGCCATATTGATAGGCATTAGGGGGGCAGCTGTTTGCTGGGAAGCCTGCTAAGATAATGGGCCTGACACCATGTAATGGGACCCTCGTTCCTGGCAAAGCTACTGCAAGTTTATGCTCTTCTTTGGGGATGATCAGCAACGCCAATTGCTGCCAATTTCATATTCAAAAGAACAGCTGGGGAGAATGTGGAAGGAAAGGAAGCCTGCCCCGTGAATTAGCCGACTATTCTTGTCTAACAAACAATTGCAAAACTCAACAGCATACAACAATAAGCATTTATTTCCCCTCATTTGTCTGTAGGTCAGTGGGGATTTGGCTGATCTCGTTCAGGCTCAGCTGGACTTGGCTCCAAGATCTGAATGGGGTCTAGACCTGCTCTGTGCACTCCTGTCCTCATTGGACCTGGAGTCGCTGAGGGCACATCCTAGTCAATGGAGAAGGCAGGTGAGCAAGGGGGCAAGCCCATACTCACGAGTTTACTTCTACCCTTTGCTCATATCATGTCTGCTAATGTTTCACCGGTCAGAGCCAGTCCCAAGGTCAAGCTCAGTATCAGTGGGGCAGGGAAGTATGCTCTGCTCACAAGGTACACAGTGCATACATGCTGCACAGTAATTTAACTTATCTGAAAGAAGGTCTGTATTTTAGCTGGAACAGTTCTAAGAGAGACAGTGATGGGACGAGGAAATCAACAGTGTACATCCCAGTTAGGAATGGCATAGGCAGGTCTGTCTCTGGCCCTCCTGCCCTCCATGGGTCCCCGAAGGCGGTAGAAGCAGGTAACTAATATAGGAACCCAGCAGCTGCTGGCTGCCTTCATGAGGGCTCAGGGAACCATGGAGGCTAGGATAATGTCTGCAGGCTTTTTGAGCTGAGTAGTCTTGCAGCATTAAAAGTTCTCTCCTGTGTGTGTGTGTGTGTGTGTGTGTGTGTGTGTGTGTGTGCATCTCTCTCTCTCTCTCTCTCTATTTATAGGCTCCTGAGGGGGGCAGGGATAAGTAAGGCCTCCATCAACACCGGGCAAAGAAGGCAAAGGGATTGTCAAGTCTGCCAAAGATGTATCAAAGACGCAGTGGTGTTTGCACAGAAATCTCTGGCGTGTAATAAAGCCTGGGAAGAGCAAGGAGATTGAAATTAAAACACAGGCTGGCTAGTTACTAAACACAGTGTTTCCTGGGAGGTGTTAGCAGCTGTTTAAGTTCCAGAGCATGGAATAGCATGTAATTCTGTCTTATGCACCTAGCAACTACAAAGCACTCTGGGCACTGACACGGAGTAACTGGGCAGAAAAACCCATCGGCATCTGACAGATTCCTAGGTTGATGCAAATAGCAGGTGGGCCCAGAGAGACGCTGGCTACTTCCCATGGCCGAACCTCAGAGAGTGGGAGATGTTCTCTTTGCTCCTTCCTGGAAAAAAGTGAGTAAAAGTGGCATCAATCCTGGCACACAGAGGAGCCGCAGACGCCTTCCCTGCCTCCTACTGGCCACCATGCCTTTTCTGCAAACATAGGACCAGAGACAACATGGTGTCACCTCTGAAAATGACAGAGGAGGCTCCCTGTAGAATGTCACAATGAGCTAAGTTTTGAAATATATTTAGGCCAGGAAGAGTGTACAAGGGCATCCCAGGCTAAGGACAAAGCAAGAAGGGGCAAGGAGCCCAAGTCAGTGATGTCAAGGTATGACAGTTTAGTGTCTCAGTCCGTTAGCCATTGCCATGGTAATGCTTTGTAACAAATATCCTGCAATGTAGCAGCTGAGAAAATAATCATGTATTCTTGCTCAGGCCTACAGGAGGGCTGGGGTGGAGGCTCTGTATTCCATGCACACTCATTTGGGGCCCCAGGCACAGCAGCTACCCCCAGGAAGCTCTTCTTCTGGAGATGGAAGAAGTGCAAGAGGCAAGCTCAAGGGCATGGCACTTGGCATCCTGGCCGGCCTCATGCCTGCTCACTTCTCATTGCCCAAACAAGTCACATGGCCAAGCCTCACGTCCAGGGGCAGGGAAGTGCATTTTACCTTTGGTGGGAAGAACTACAAACACACATCATAAAAGGGATGGATTCCAAGACAGATGATGAGCTGGGGCCAATCCTTGCTTCTACCCCAGTACTTCTACCACAGTATCTGAGGGACATCTGCAAGCAATTAAACAACTTGCCAGAGTGCTGCATGCACAATGGGGGAGGGAAGGAGAAAGCATTGCGGAGACAGGGAAAAATGCCACAACTGAACGTCGGGTGCTGAGCAAGGAGCCTGGTCTTTCCCTGTGGGCAGTCGGGGGCCTGCTTTAGCGCAGGCTGGGGCAGCTACGTACTGTAGCCTGGGGGTTCAACAATAGACACTTATTTCCTACCATTCTGGAAGCTGGGAAGTCTAAGATAAATGGATTCAGTTCCTGGTAAGAGCTCTCTCTCTGGCTCACAGACGGCTGCCTTCTCACTGTGTCAGAGAGAGAGAGAGAGCAAGCGAGAGATCTCGGGTGTCACTTCTTTTAGGGGCCCTAATCCCGTCATGAGAGCTCCACCCTAGTGACCTCATCTGAACCCAATCCCCTCCCAGATGCTTCATCCACAAATTTCACCACATTGGAGATTAGGGCTTCAATATACAAATTTGGAGGGGAGGGGACACAATTGAAACCACAGCAGAACCTGTGAAGGGTTTCAAGCTTCGCTGTGACATGACCAGCTCTGTGTTTCTATTTTTTATTTTATTTTATTTTTATTTATTTATTTTTTCAGGTCTGTGTTTTTAAAAGTCATCCCAGTGACCAGGCAGTAGAGATTTGAAGTGGAAAGACTAGTTGTGATACCTCTGTGTGTGTGCACCTGTGTGTGTGTACACCGATGTGTGTGCCCCTGTGTGTGTGCACCTGTGTGTGTACCTGTGTGTGTGTGTACACGTGCACACGTGTATTCCTCTCTCTATTTGAACAGGGATGAACCATCCTGTGGTCATAAGAAAAAACAGGAAGGCAGCAGACACAGTTTTGAGAAGTCCACTAGCGGTGAGAGCAGGACTTGGCGACTTGTGGGGTGTCTTAGATCAAGTGATGTGAGCCGTTAGGGCAGGCCTCGCGGCTTTCAACTTGGGGACTGTGGGCACCAAACCCCTCCTGAGACTTCAGGAGACGCTGATGTTAGGAGGAGGATCAAGAATGCCCGGGCATCACAAACATCCTGGTGAGCCCAACCGTTGGAAGGGGAGGGCACGGGGCAGGGCCCTCGGTGCCCCAAACATGCTCGGTCCCCCACAGGCACTCAGGAAATGCATGGTTGATTGAGATCAGCCTGGGCATTTTTTTTCCTTCTTCTTCTTTTTTTTTTTTTTTAAGATTTTATTTATTTATTCATGAGAGAGAGAGAGAGAGAGAGAGAGGCAGAGACATAGGAGGAGGGAGAAGCAGGCTCCTTGCAAGGAGCCCAACGTGGGACTTGATCCCAGGACTCCAGGATCACGCCCCCAGCTGAAGGCAGGTGCTAAACCGCTGAGCCACCCAGGGGTCCCCCAGCCTGGGCTTTTGAGTCTGGAGTCCAGGGAGAGTTCTGGCCTGGAGAGGCAGTTTGGGGGGCCAGGAGTCATTCATTCAGATCCAGGTGGACATGACACTTGGGGACCAACTTCTCTGTGCTATTCTTTCACGGCCTGGTTTTTCATAATGGCCATTATGCTGGTTGTTGTTTTCTCTTTTTCTTTTTTAAAAGATCATTTATTTATTTGTTTGAGAGAGAGAGAGAGGCAGAGAGAGCACAAGCAGGGGGAGCGGCAGAGGGAGAGGGAGAAGCAGGATTTCGCTGAGCGGGGAGCCCGACGTGAGGCTTGATCCCAGGATGCTCACCCTCCTGTCACTATGAAGCCGGCCGCCCGCAGCCCCTGGTTCTTCGCTGCTCCTGAGTGCAGCCCGTGAGGCCCCGCAGAGCGGGCGCTGTCCTCCCCGACCCCGAGCTGTGAGGCTCTATTGCTAATAAACTGCTGGCAATGACATCTGTCCAGGGTCAGCCACCCCGCGCTTGGCCGTCCTGCACTGTCTAGCGTGGGGTTCCCTCCCTCCCGATGGGGTGGCTAGGAAGTGGTCGGATATCTCCCTTCCTGCCCCTGTCAGGCGGGTTGGGTGCACTTGGCCCTTATCACTCTTTCTTTCCCTCAAGGTCAGGGACAGCGTGGCTCCATCTCGGTGGCCCCAGCACCTCGCGTGGCCCGTGGAATGGGCTCCCGACATCTGCGCGGACCAGACGGCTCCTTCACTGCCCCGCTCCACCCCCAGCTCTCCTCATCCCTCCGAGACTCACGGGGCCAAATCAACGCTCTTTATTTGGGCCTATGCCCCGCTTTCTCCGTCTTCCTCGTCCACACCTGGGCCGAGTTTGGGAATTCTGGACAACCACTTACAGACCACCTGGAGCCCTTGCAAAGACTTCCTCCGGAATCATAATACCCCGAGGCCTTTTAAACGTCGCCTGAAACCAAGCCAGTGCCCTGCTCCTGTCCCTCGCTCACCTCCCGACGATGTTTAATTTTTCTCTAAATGAACTTGCACAGTGTCACACCGCAGTCCTGCACCTTGGAACATCCCTATCCCGATCTGTGAGCAGCTGACATGCGGCGCGATGGCACCGCTTCCTCTGAGGACATTTTCCCGTAATGTAGCTGATTAAAATACCGCTGACTGCGGGAGAGGCCGCGGCGCTCCAGCCAGCCGGGGTGAGCCAGCGAAACGCAGAGATAATGAATAATGGTTTGTGGCAAAACTGATAATGCACCCGCTATTATATCGACCGGGGCTGCGGCTTCAGTTAATCGCGCTAAATTGCTGGGCTGGAGCTGTGTTCTGCTGGAGGCCTGGCTGCTGCCCTTTCTCCTTTGAAAATGTCCATTTGTCTGGAGTTGGGTTCTTATTCCTTCCTCCTGTCACTCCATTCAAATGAGCTGGCTATTTTTGCCGGTGGCCGCCGTGGGAGTGCGAGTTTGGAACGCGGCGGAGCTGTGCGTGCCATCTGCTGGCGCGTGTGCCCACCTCCCGTGGGGGTGCGCGCCACGTGCGCTGGGTGCCCCGCAGATGAACCAGGAGCTTGTGGTCCAGGGGAGGAGTCGGACCCCCACCCAGAGCACTGGTGCCGCCTGCTGAGGGCTTCGGCTCTGTGGCCGGTCTAGGGGTGGGTTCGAATCCCGGCTCCTCCACTTTGTAGCCGTGAGGACTTGGACCCCAGCCCCTTGACTATAAGGTGGCGATGCTCCTGTAACCACGTTCGAGTGTCGTGGCATTAAATGGGCCATGAAAGGGGACTGCATAGCACTGTGCTTGGTACGAAGTGAGCTCCGGCTACGTGGGCCTCATGGCAGGGAGGCCTGTGCAAGGATCACAGGGTGCAGAGGGAGCAATGACTACTGCCTCGAAGGTCCCGGTGCCTTCATGGAGGAGGTGATCAGGAGCTAAGTTTTGTAGGGGAGAGTAGGACTATGGGGGCCATGTCCTCGGGCACTGCTGGGGGCTACCCTGACCCGTCTCCTCCATCAGCTTACGCTCAGAGCAGCCCTGAAATGCGGAGGGGTCGACGCCCCCAGAGACAACTTGCGGCACCTGACGAGTCGCAGCTCCTGCCCTATGGTGGGTGAGGCTGGGACCCAGTCCACGCGGCTCCGGGGCTCCAGCAGGCTTGAGTCTGTGTCCCTGACACATCCTTCGCTGGTTGGTCTTGTGCTCCTGCCTCGCAGGGTCTCCCCGGACAAACAGCATGCACCTACGTCCTGCACTCAGGTTCTGCTTTGAGAGAACCCCACTGAGGGAGAGGAACACATCCTCACCATCCCACCCCCCCAGTCTGCCCTGCCCTGGCCAAGTCTTGAGAAGAGCAAGTTGGACCTGGGGCCTCTCTGTGACACGCACAGTGGGCAGCCCGGTGTGCAGGAAGCAGAGCCTCTAAGGGGCGAGCCCAGCCTACCCTTCAACTCCCACCCCAAAGAGAAGCCTGGGGCTCAGAGCTCCCTGGAGGGGAAACTGGGGTTCTCTGCAGCCACTGCCATCCGCTCTCTGCCTCACCACAGACATTAGCAGCTGGAGATGAGAAGGCTGACCGCTGGTCCTCGGGCCAGCAGCCCTCCGTGACCGTCTTCGTGGAACAGCAACTTTTGCTCCCAAGGAGTGTGCACTTGGCAGGATGCTTCTGCGGCTGGGGGCTGGGCTGACCCCAGCTGGCCTCGTGTGCACCTGCTGTCAGTTGGCAGGTGGCTGGGGGCTGACTGGTCCGGGACAGCCACAGCTGGCCTCCACATCGCTGCCATCCTGCCCCAGGCTGGCCTGGGCTTGTGCTCAGGATGCTGGCAGGGTCCCAGGAGAGAGTGGGGGCCGAGGCTTGGAGCCCCATCCTTGCGGCCGAAGCAAGTCAGGCAGCCGGCCCAGATTCGGGGCAGAGGGAAGGCATAGACTCTGCATTGTCATAAAAGGTGTGTGTGTGTGGGGGGGGTGGAGGTAATCAGTGGACCCACCAAAGCATGAGGCAGCCTCTCGTGGGGACAAGCAGGTTCAGTCCCTGCTCTGCTCCTCAGCTGCGTGTCCCTGGGCTGGGTGCCGAACTTCATCTGCAAAAGAGGAGGCCACCATGAGTCTTGTTATGTACCAGGGACAATTCATTCATGGAGCCAGTATTTCCTGAGTTAAGTACTGTGCGCTAAGCATTCTCTAGGTGCAGGGATGGAGCCGTGAATGCCTGTAGCCTCCACTGCAGCAGCAGGAGACAAGTAAGCTAAACGGAACATTACAAGGTGCGAAGTGCTGTGGCAAAGTAGGGCGGAGAGATGTTGGGTCTGGGGGGGCGCCTGGGGAGTGTGGGAAGGACACACCCTGGAACAGGGTGTTCAGAGCAGTCACTGAGAAGGTGACACTTGATCCCAGGCGAGGAGGACGAGAGCCATGTGGTTACCTGGGGCAAGAGCATTCCAAGGCAGGACGAGCCAGTGCAAAGGCCCTGAGGTGGGAGTGCGGCTAGTGGGTTTGAAGAACACTAAGGAGACCAGTGTGCCTGGAGCAGAGTGAGTGAGGAGATGAGAGAGCACAGAGGTGACGGGCAGGATGGTGAGGAGCTCGGAAGCCTCCGTAAGGACATTCACGTGGTGAAATGGAAGCCCAGGGAGAGTTTGGCTGCCACATGTGACAAAGTTCCTGTCCTCTGTGCCAAGAACGCACCATGAGGGCTGTCAGGAGGTGGCATCCGGGACCCGTGATGGTAGTGGCCGGGTGGGGCAGTGGTGCGAGTGGGGGTCGTGGGGCTGGGGAGTCCTGGTCCCCCTCCAGGTGTATGTTGAAGGGGGAGCCACGGATTTCCTGTGGGTTGGCTGAAGCACAGGTGGGGAAAGGGATCCAGGAAGAGTGCCCTCACCTGAGCACCTAGAGTGGGCCAGGCCAGACCCACAGGAAGTAGAAGACGCGCGGCAGGTAGAGCACGGCAGGGGGAGGTGCCTGCGCAGGGGGCCTGGGTCCCCTGAGTGGGGTTTCAGTCCCCTCGCCACCACCTACTAGCTGTGCAGACTCGGTCAAGTCACTGCCTTCTCTGTGCCTCTTTGTTCCTCACTGGGCACCATAAGGACCCCAGGGCTAGTGTCTGCAGCACCGAGTGGAGGACTGACCGGGCACCTGGCAGATGGGATGCCCCCTTGATGTGTGGCACTGGGGCCCCGGGGTGCCGATGGGCCAATCCCCCCAGCCTGGCAGGGGCCCAGGGAGTGGGAGGTGCCCTGAGCTGAGGGTGGGCTCCCTGCCAGTCTCCCCCAGGTTCCCCAGGGGTGGGAGGAAGGTCCTAGTTTGGGCCGAAGGACCACTGAGGAGGCACAGAGACTATGAGCCTCTCCCAACTATTCATCACCCCCAGGCCCGGACTGAGCTGCTCTGCGTGCCCTGCAGCCTGGGACCCCAGCCCCGGCATCGCCTTTCTCAGAAGACATCCCCCTCACCCTCTACACCCCCCTCGTCCCCCACCCAGGCCAGGCAGCGTCCCCCAGTGGTGGAGGCTCAATCCTGCTCCTGAAAGGTGACTCATTAAATGGACAATCAAATGCAAATTGGCATGCCCGCTTTTTCATAAGGCTTTTTATATAAGTAAATGGCTAAATCAGGAAAACATCTCTGGGCAGACCATCTGTCTCAACTGGAGCTTTGAAAAATATGGTCACCTAGCAATGCTCCCGAGTCAGACGCTAAAAACGAAATACCGGGCCCACAAGGGAACATCACTCCTGCTCTGAAAGTGGGTTGCCTGCCCCAGCTCCGTGGGCCACCGAAGACCTCCCTCAGGCCGCAGCCTCGAAGTCTGGGGCTGCCCGGGCTGGGGAGCAGCTCAGGAGGTGGGGGGGCACCAGCTCACCTGCACTGGGCCCCAGCAGGCCCTGCGGAGACGGGCAGACACGGGTTTAGCGGCGTCCGGCCCTCTCCTACTTTCCATGTCTCTGCGGCTCCCACTGGGGCCACACGGGGCTGTCTTTGGGGTCCCTACCTCCCCGCCCCACCTGGCCCTTGTGAGGCAGGAATCAGGTGTGGCCGCTAGAATGGCCTCTAGGGAAGATGCAGGCACCTGGTGGGGCCCAGGAGGCAAGGCCATGAGCGCCCAGAGTGGGGGAACCGAAGCACCCACAGGCAGCCCCGTCCCGAGGGTGCCAGAGCCGGGGTTCAAGGCCCCAGCTTGGACTGCACCAAATACTCTTAACTGTTTCACTTCTGTGACCTTTTTTTAAAAAAAGATTTTATTTATTCATGAGAGACAGAGACACAGGCAGAGAAAGAAGCAGGGAGCGCGACGTGAGACTCGATCCCGGGTCTCCAGGATCACACCCCCAGCTGAAGGCGGCATGAAGCCACGAAGCCACTGGGGCTGCCCTTCTGTGACCTCTTTCTTCCACTCGTTATATTGTGTGAGTACCGATGAGGGCCCGGCAGGCACGTGGAGAACACACAGGTGTGCAAATTGCAGGCCATGCCAGGAAAGGTGGTCACGACGTGCGTCCTTTCCACACCCGCCTGCAGAGAAGCAGGCCTTGGACCCGACGAGGCCTCACAGGGAGACGGAGCCCTCAGGGCCTGTGCGGGCACCTGTCTCTCTGGGAAAGTGTCTCCCTGTCCTGGGCTCCATTGCGTGTCATTCTGCTTGTGCGGCCGCCCTGCTGTGTCTGCTCCTGGTTGGGGGGCGTCGGGTCCCTCACAGGACAGGGCTGTGTGCAGACGTGCGCCTCGGGCTGCCCGCGGGCCGGACCCGTGGTCCCGGGACCCGGGGCTCGCTCCGGAGGCTGGGCCCGGCGCCGTCGGTGCTCTGCGTGAGTCCGCCGTGCTGCACCCTGCGTGTGTGAGAGCCTGTCGGCCTGGCGAGCCCAACACCTGCGAGCGGTGCTGACACCCTGGGGCTGCTGCTCCTGGTGGCGGGTCCTCCAGCTGTGGGCTCTCCCCAGGGGGACGTGGAACAGGTGTCCTGGGTGTTAATAGTGGCAGGGAAGGGAAAAGAGTTGAGGACCCAGGGGGGGCCGTAGGGGACCTAGAAGGAGCGGCTCCCACCCTAGGGGCTGGAGGAACCGACAGACGCGGAGCTACCAGGACCTGGGGACCAGGTCACTGGTGGGCCACGTGGAGAAGCAGAGCGGTTTCTGCTGGATGCAGACGCCCTCCCATTTGCCACCAGCACCTCCCGTGGCCTGAAACCAGTCGGAAGCCCACCGATACCATGGAAGCCCCAGAAAAAGCCAGTAGGGCCCAGACCCCCAGAGCTCAGCCCCCAGAAGGTGAGCAATGGATCTGGGGGTGCACCAGGCCAGTACTGACCTGGTCAGACCCATAGATTCCTGACAAAACTCAAAGCTGCTGGGGTGGTTTCCTAAGGCTGCCAGGAAAATTTACACAAGCCTGGTGCTTTATTTTTTTTTTTAATTTTTATTTATTTATGATAGTCACAGAGAGAGAGAGAGACAGAGAGAGAGAGAGACAGAGAGAGAGAGAGAGAGAGAGGCAGAGGGAGAAGCAGGCTCCATGCACTGGGAGCCCGATGTGGGATTCGATCCTGAGTCTCCAGGATCGCGCCCTGGGCCAAAGGCAGGCGCCAAACCGCTGCAGCACCCAGAGATCCCAAGCCTGGTGCTTTAAAGCAATGCACACTTGATCTCTTGTTCTGGAGCTCAGGAACCCAAAACCAGTTCCACTGAGCTGCAGTCAAGGAGTTGGCAGGGCCTAGCTTCCCTCGGGAGGCTCAGAGGGAATCTGTCTCCTTGCTATTCGGGCCTCTAGAGCTGCCTTCCTTGTGACCCTTCTCCTGTCTTCAAAGGAGCGGGTGGCGTCTTCACACCCCTGCCTCTCCTGAGGTTCTCCACACCTTGTCTTTCCCTTAGGGTCAAATCTCCCTCTGCCTCCCTCTCATGAGGACACTTGTGATTACGGATAAGTCCCATCCAGAAAATCCAGGATAATCTCCGCATCTCAAGATCATTGACTTCGGGGACGCCTGAGTGGCTCAGAGGTTGAGCATCTGCCTTCAGCTCAGGTTGTGATCCCTAGGTCCCGCGTCGAGTCCCACATCGGGCTCCCCCCAGGGAGCCTGCTTCTCCCTCTGCCTGTGTCTCTGCCTCTCTCTGTGTGTCTCTCGTGAATAAATAAATAAAATCTTTTTTTTAAAGCTTTTTATTTTTTATATATGATAGTCACACACAGAGAGAGAGAGAGAGAGAGAGAGAGAGAGAGGGCAGAGACACAGGCAGAGGGAGAAGCAGGCTCCATGCACCCGGAGCCCGACGTGGGACTCGATCCCGGGTCTCCAGGATCGTGCCCCGGGCCAAAGGCAGGCGCCAAACCGCTGCGCCACCCAGGATCCCAATAAATAAAATCTTAAAAAAGAAAGAAGGAAAGAAAGAAAGAAAGAAAGAAAGAAAGAAAGAAAGAAAGAAAGAAAAAGAAAGAATCATTGACTTCATCACATTGGCCAAAAACCCTTTTTGGCCAAATAAGGTTCTGTTCACCAGATCCAGGGATTAGGAGCTGGATGTTTTGGGGAACCATGATTCAGCCTTTCGTAAGCACAACAGTGTACAGCCCCTGTAATAGTTACCTACTGCTGTATAACAAATTATCCCCAAATTCAGTGGCTTGAAACGGCAAACATTTACCATCTCACACAATTTTTGTGGGTCCGGTATTTTGGAGTCGCTTAGCTGGGTGGTTCTGGGCTGGGGTCTCTTGGGTGGCCAGGCTGTCGGCCAGGGCGGTGGTTCATGTCCAGGCTTGACAAAGCCACTCTGAGGTAGGCTCGGTCAGGACGCGTTGGCAGGAGGCCTCGGGTCCTCACCATGGGGGCTTCTCTGGAAGGGCGCTTGAGTGTCCTCACACCATGGCGGTGGACTGGCTTCCCCCACACCGGGTGTTGGGAGGCAGGGAGAGCAGGCTGGAAGCCACAGGGCCTCTTCGGAGCTAGCCTGCCTTTATCTGCTGCTACTGCTGCTGTGACAAAGCACCAAGACAGAAATATTCCTTTGTCACTGTTCTGGAGGTGAGAAATCTGAGATCAGGGTGTCGGCAGGGCTGGTGCCCCCTGCGACTCCGTCCTTGGTTTGCAGATGGCCACCTTCGCCCTGTGTCTTCACACGGTCTTCCTTCTGTGTGCTTCTCCTGGGTGCACATTTCTTTTTTTTTTTTTAAGATTTTATTTATTTATTCATGAGAGACACACACAGAGAGAGAGACACAGGCAGAGGGAGAAGCAGGCCCCATGCAGGGACCCCAACGTGGGACTCGATCCCAGGTCTCCAGGATCACGCCCCCGGCTAAAGGCAGGCACTAAACTGCTGAGCCACCCGGGCTGCCCATTTTTTTTTTATTTTTTAAAGATTTTATTTATTTATTCATGAGAGACAGAGAGAGAGAGGGAGGTAGAGATACAGGCAGAGGGAGAAGCAGGCTCCCCGCCGAGCAGGGAGCCCGATGCAGGACTCGATCCCAGGACCCTGACACACGCTTAACCGACTGAGCCCCCTTATTTTAAAGGCCTCCCTCCAAATACAGTCACATTCCCAGGAGCTGGGGGTTAGGACTTCAACACGTGAGGTTCGGAGGGGACCCCATTAGGCCCATGACATAGCCTCAGAAGTTCTGTTCCCAGAATAGGAAAGTCTTCTCTGGGGTGCACAGACCAATCCTGCTGCAGTGAGGTTGTGGGCAAAGTGGAACCGGACAAGGGGGTGAATACCAGAAGGTGGGGCGCACGGGGGACATCTCGGACGCTTCTCCCCCCGCCCCCAAGGGGATCTCTTACTAGTTCTCGTGTGTGTTTCTGGGGCTACTGTAGACGTGTGTGTGGGTGTGTGTGCAGCTGCGTGTGTGCACGTCTTTCGCACACACGCACATGTGTATACACCGTCCTTCTGCACCTCACGCTCCCCACCCAGCTGGTCTGCGAAGAGCTGCTCACTCCTGTCCTACTCGTCCGCTCTCTGCGTGACTGGCTGCTGTTTATTTAACCGGCCCTCGGGCTGTGTGCGTTGCTTCCCATATTTTCCCATCGCACGTAACGCTACGACAAATATTCATGCACTGTGTCGTCCTCGCATGTGCGGGCGGATTTATAGGGTGATACCTGCTGCATGCGCGCTGGGCCAGGAGCTCTGAGCCCGAGACTGATGCTGTCTGGTCACGTACTTGTTCTTCGAGACCTTCTCTGTCTCATTTGTACTCCTGCAAAGCCTGTGCTGGAGGGCCTCTTGCCCGCAGCCTTGCTGATGGACACCGGCTGCCACAGCCATCAACCCAGTTACCCCGGCCAGCCCGATTGGTAGAAAAAAAAATGGTATCTTGGTGTCATTGGTGAAAAAAATGGTATCTTGGTGTCGTTTTTTGCAAGTGAAGTAAAAATCGCAGAACGGTAATGTTAACCATTTTTTAAAAAAATATTTTATTTATTTATTAGAGAGAAAGAGAGAGGGAGCACAAGCAGGGGGAGCGGGAAGAGAGGGAGGAGAAGGAGAAGCAGGCCTCCTGCTGAGCGGGACCCTGGGATCGTGACCCGAGCCCGAGGTAGATGCTCAACTGACTGAGCCACCCAGATGCCCCTAAAGTCACCATTTTTTAATCAAAGATTTTATTTTTCAGAGCAGTTTTAGGTTCAGAGCAAACTTGAGCAGAAGGTGCAGAGATTTCCCCTGGCCTGCCCCTGCCGCGTGCCCAGCTGGCCCCCCCCATCAGAGGGCATGCTTGTTACTCGGCATGAACCTGCACGAACACGTCACCCCTGGAGTCCACAGGGTACGTGAGGGCTCCTCCCGGAGTTGGGCATGCTGGGAGTTTGGACAAATATGACCTGGTGTCATCACAGTGCCATGCAGGAATTTCACTGCCCAAAACATTCTCTGTGCCCCCCTGTTCATCCCTCCCTCCCTGCCCTACCCCCGAACGACGGATCTTTTCATGGTCTCCATAATTTTGCCCAAATTAGCCCTTTTAAAGTGAACAACTCCGTGGCATTTCATACATTCGCAGTGTTGTGCAACCACCACCTCCAACTAGTTCCAAAACGTTGTCATCACCCCAAAATAAACCTCCATACCCATCAGCACTCACTCCCCATCCCCCTCCCCCACCCCGGCCCCTGGCAACCACCAATCTGCTTCCTGCCGCTATAGATTTGCCTTTTCTGGGCATTTCATATAAATGGAATCATATAATATGTGGCCCTTTTTAAATAATTTCCTCCTCTTAAGAATGAAGTTTCCAAGGTTCATCCGTGTTGTAGTGTGTACGACACTCCCTGTGGCTGAGGACCGGTCAGTGATACGGCCAGGCCACATTTTGTGGATCTCTCCTTCCGCTGGTGGACTTTTGGGATGTTTCCATTTCAGTGTAGTTTTAACCTCCCTTTCCCTGGACATGGGCGAGGCTGAGCTGCTTCTCATACTTTAGATGCTCTTCAGGGTGACCTCCGAACCCGAGGGTGGTGACCGGGGGACAGGATGAAGGGGCTGAGCTGGGGCTGCGCTGGTGTCTCTGGTTCCCATGCTGGTGTCCTCTTGGGGACCAGGGCCTTCTGGGTGTCAGAGGAGAGTGGGCTTCTCTTGGGGATGTCATGCCTGGGTGTCGGGCCTGGTGGTGGGGGGCGCCCAGTGAGTTCACCGCAAAGAGCCACTGTTTATTGAGTGGGTGCTGTGCATCTGGAACTCTCTTCATGTATCATCTCCTTCAACCCTTGCAGCAGCTAGAGGTTGGTTTGTGACTCTCCTTCGACGCCCAGGGGACTGACATGGGAGGCGTTGTGCAACTTGTGGCAACTGGGTGGCCAGCAGGTGCCAGGTCTGTCAGCAGGCCTGTTGGACATACACACTGAGTGTGTGCCACGCACCCTGGGAGGTCTCACCCTCAGGAGGGCTGCCTCGGGGAAACTCATTCTTGGCCTCCCTTCCCCAGCACCTCAGCTCCAGCCTTCTAGAGAGGAACAGGATTTCTCTTTCTCATACATCCTGTATTCATCAGCTACTACGGCTTAACAAAATACTGCAAAGCGTAGCAGCTTAAAACAACAGACATTCACTATCTCACAGCGTCAGAGGGTCAGGATCTGGAGGAGGCTTAGCTGGCCTGGGTTCTAGCTCAGGTTCCCTGATGAGGCTCTGGTCAAACCATCAGCCAAGGCTGCGGTCATCTGAAGGTTTGACTGGGGCTGGAGGACCCGATTCCAAGGGGGCCCCTCACATAGTTAATACATCGGAGGCCTCGATTCCTTTCTGGTTGTTGGCAGGATGCCCCAGTCCCCTGGCATGTGGAGCTCTGTGAGGAGCTGAATGGGTGCCCCGACAATGTGGTCCTGACTTCCACAGAGCAAGTGATCCAGGGGAGAGAACCAGGAGGAAGCCACAGTGCCTTTTGTGACTCATCTTGACGATGACACCTCAACCCTTTTACCTCATTCTGTCCATTAGAAGTGAGTCCCCACGTCTAGCCCAGACTCAAAGGGAAGAGAACAAAGCTCCACTTCTGGGAGGGGGAGGAGGGGATCAAAGGATTTGTGGGCACATTTGAAACTTCCACACCCCTCTGTCCCTCGGTTTTGCTCTGGGTCTTGAGTCTGCGCCCAGGTGGTAACCATGCATGCGTGAGTGTGGTGGGCGCAGACCTCAGAATGTGGGCACAGGATGGGGTAAGACAGTTATCCCTCAGTTATCTGGATTTGGGGGTGGTTGGCAAAACTTCTATAGTGGTTGACTACCACAAAATGACTGTGGTGATTAAGCCATCCGCTGGGTAGTGCTATTTAATGCGCTAGTAAAAAAAAAAATACACACAGCTTTTCTGCTGGTTTGTAAATATTTTGATAACTGTATTTCAATATAATTGGAAGTTATCTGCTTGGAGGGGGTCCTAGTAAATAGTTCATTCTTACCATCCTTCAGTAGGGGTCCAGGTGTCCATTTACCTACCACCTCCCACCCCGTCTGTGGGCGTGATGTCCGAGCAACTCAACTCACCTCCTAACCCCTGCCCCCTGACCAGCCCGTTCCACTCTCTCTTTCCCAGCCATGACCTTTTCCCCTTGCCTTCCAGGAAGCTCCTGGCCATCCTTCAAAACCCAGCCCACCTATGACTAATGGTGCCTCCAGAGAGTATTGGCCGCTCCCACGACTCGCTCCTCTGTGGGCACGTCGTGCTGATTGTTTCACAGCCACACCAACTCCCTCAGGAGTTGAGAGCTTCCCGGGTGCCTCAGTCTACTCGTGTTTGAAATTCCAATCCTTGGCACACCATCTGATGCCTACAGAATACATGTTATGAAGGAAGGGAGTTGGCTGAACAATAAATGAACACATCCCAGCCTGCATGAAGCAAGCTCTTCCCCTTCCCCAAATAAGTGTACCCGCTGATTCACACATCACTCATCTGGAATTTGGGGGAAGTAAGAGAAGGCCAGACAGGCCCTTACGTTAGCACTGTCCATAAAAAATGACCTAACCTTTCGAATCTCCACCGGTAAAACCAGAGGTGTTCTAGAGATTAGAAGGGATCATGTGCAGAGTGCCTGGTACACAGTAAGTGCTCAGGAGAGACGAGTTAGTGTGAATCCTACAAGACAGCCACAAGTCACTGGCAGAAAGGTGATGTGAGTGAGCCCCGTGAGTTCGGAGGAGGGAGAAATCGCACCTGATGAGGCGCGGGAAGATGTGAGAGCAGGAGCTGGATCCCGGTCCTAGAAGGTGCCTGGTGGAAATGGCAAGGCCGTTTCCATTTCTGAGGAAGGACGGAGCTCTCGGTGGGGCTTGGGTGCCAGGGAGACGAATGAGCGTTCGCTTCTCCATCATCCCCAAGCATCTCATTCGTACGTGATGGAGATGCTGATCGCAAATTGTCTCTTTCCATTCATTCCAGAAGTCAGCAAGAAATGTGAGTAGGCAAATTCTATTTTGTTAGCTGTGTTGCTGTGTGGGTTTAAAAAGTTCTTTGAAAGATTGTCCGACAGTGTGTAATTCAGCCTTTTCCCTTAGTAAGACAGCTCGGCCCCAGCACGTCTACATCAGGGCTGGTTTTGGAAGATGCGAGCCGACCTGCTGCCCCGGTCCCCTCCTCGGAGATGATCTTGCAGCGCTTGGGGTGACCTCGATCCACGTTCCCTCCCCTTGCTCCCTGGGAGCAGGAGGCTGCAGCCACCCTAAGGCTTGCTGGGCAGTGGGACCTGGTGGGAAGAGTGCCCATCAGCCTGCTTCCATCCTGGCCTCTGCCCACTCTTGACTGTGGGGCCTTGAACAGGTCCCTTCTGTGCCTCAGTTTCCACACCATAAAATGACCATAATAACGGTGCCAGCTTTGCAAGGTGGTTGTAAACATTTGATGAAGGAATGATTGTAAAGTTCGTAGACTAATGTCTGGCCCAGAGAACGCTCTGCCTAAATGTTTGTGAAATTATAATTGGTCATTCACTCAGTATTTATTTATCGTGGCCCCATTCTTTCATTATTATGATTTTTTCTCTTATTACTCATTCAGTTATGAGGCTTCATTTATCCCATGGGCGCTGAGTGCCTGCTGGAGCCCAGGCCCTGACTTCTGTAATAGAGACACAAGGATGAACAGGTGGATGCAGCTCCTGCCCTGGGGAGCTTGACCAAGGGCCACATCACACACACACACACACACCTTGCAGGAAGCATCACTGCACGTTTTCACACTTGAGAACAGTAGGCCTTGTCATTCTTAAGTGCCAGGCCCAGATTTCACAGCTGGCAGGTGGCAGAGAAGGGTCTGATCCTTGGGGCAGCTTATCTTGTTAGCCCTCCCGGACTCTTGGAGCCCCCTCCCCCCAACACCAGCCAGCTGTTGGCAGGAGGCATCTGAATGAATCTGACATGTTCCTATCAAATGCAAGCGGGGACAGATGGTTCTCAGCCTGGCTCCTGCCCTCCCCGCCACGCACCTGTGGAGCTGCCTGGGACACACAGAAACCCTGGGAAGGAGAGTGGTTACAGGGAGGCTAGGCAGGCCTAGCTTCTGGTTCCAGAAAGGCAGCTGGGAAAGCCATCCGTGGGCACATTTTCGGAGCAGCCCTGCTGAGCATTAATGGTAGAAACACTTGAGGTGTCAGGAAGATTAGCCCTCCTCCCCTTCGTATTCAGCACTGCAGTTGCTTTGCAGAATCTTCCCTTTGGTGCAGAGCAGGGGAGCCAACAACCCCCGGAATCCTCCAAATCTGCAATAAGTGGGCAGTCCCTATGGCAGATCCCTTGCCCCCGAATCCCTCCCTCACCAAGCTGGCCAGAGTCCCCGATTTCCCAAAGTCTCTTGTCCTGGGGGATGCAGTTGCCACTGGGATGCAAAGATTCTTAAACTCTGAGTTGTGTGTGAGTGCGGAGTGTTCTCAGGTCCCGCCTAGGAGGCAGGTGTGAGAGTAGGAGGGTGTGGGGGGAGAGCCCACAGGCTTGGGGCTCTGCATGAAGGGTCAAGGTTGCAGACTCTGGACCCAGGAGCCTGGTTCCCCGGCCTGCTGGCTCTGGACTGTCCCTAGCTGGGGGGGCTCTGAGTCTGGGCTGCCCTCGAGCCTCCGAAAGGACCGAATCTGCTGACACCTTGATTTCCAGAAGGGCGAGGGGGGAGATCTGTGCTGTCTTAGGCTCCAGGTCTGTGGTGCTCTGTTAAGCAGCCCCCAGGAGCCCGGCTGCAGGGTCCCTCTGGCATCTCCCAGCAGGAAGCTCTGCCGGTGAGGTCAGCGCTGATGGCCAGAGAGGGACCTGTGTGGCCTGTGGACACTCTGCCGTGAAGAATGAGCTTACCCAGGGCAGACCAGACTTGCAGCCCCGAGCATCGGCCCTTGTGGGCTGGGGTGGGGGCAGGAGGCAACCCTCTGGGTGCTGCCAGAGAATCTGGCTGGTTCTCTCTGGCCCTGGCCAGAGCCTGTGCCCTCGGGACGTCATGCGCCTCCGCTCAGGTACCAGTTCTGGGGGCCATTGGAGACAAGGTGGTTGATTCTGGGAGGGTTCAGGGCTGAAGTCACCGACCTACAGGTAGACTATGGAATCTGTCCACCCCACGTCCTGGGGAAAGGATTTCTGTTTTGAGATCCAGCAAAGATGAGCGAGGTCTCATACCTGTTTTGGCCAAACTCCCTCCTGCCTCTGGGCACATTTCTGTGAATTTGGTTCCTACTTTCACTAATCCCTGAACAAATAAAAGAACTTAATCAGCATGGATTCCTACATGATTTAAATGACTCCCAAATTCTTACAATTTTGATTGATGTGCATTTATACACTTTGGAAATAAGCGAGATTAGCAGATGCGCCTTGCTGGCTCACGGATAAAAGCAGAGTCTGTATTATTTCCCCTAAATATTCCTGCGTGCACGTTTTGACGTTTGATCTCTGTGCCTCCTTCCACCGCGCTAAAATACCAGGATTTACTAGCCGTGGCCCACGTTTGGGTGAATGCTTTTTGCAAAGACCTTTCTGAGGTCATGGCCTAGAGCATTAATTCTGGAAGAATATGCACAATGACAGCAGGACACGCATCATTGCAGCCTGAGACTGGCCCAGAACTGCCTTAACCAGTTCATGCCCAGAAAACGGTTCCACAATCACAAAGCACCCTGTGAATTAATTAGCACACTCTTTCCAGGTACTCCCGCACAGTCCGGCATGTCTGTTTCTCTCGACCTGGCCCACCCGGCTGCTCACCTGGTACCTGGGCACTTGAAGATCACAGTCAGTGGTGGGCACTAGGGCTGACAGGGGACTGAACAACTGGCCTGGGGTCTCTGCCATCAGAGCACCAGATGGTACCCTATCCCCCTTCAAGGCCACTAGCTAGATGGGGGACAGACTTTGGTAAAGTGCTCACATGCTGCTGTTGATGGGGTAGGTTCGAGTGGTCTCTGGGAGGGAGCCTGGGGTGAGGCGGGGAGCCAAGTGAAAGTCAGGAAAGGTTTGGGGGCTTCTCTGCAACTTGTAACCCAGCTGCTAGAGAAGACCCAGGCCTGGTGAATCCGATGACATGAACCTCTTGGTATAAACATCCATCAGGATTGGCCCAGCCATTTAAATATGCAGATTCCTAGGCCCCTCCTGGACCTGCATCTCTTGGGGAATCTGCACTCAGTGCTCATTTTCCAGGGTGAGGCCAACACTCACTAGTGTTAATGGTCATGCTTGAAAGATGGTGCCCCTCTGGGCAGGGCCAGGGCTCCATTCTCACTCTCATATGCCCTTTGACCTTGGGCCTTCTCACCCCCATCACCCCCAGCTCCTGGTCTCTATGCTCTGGGCTCCAAACCAGTGGAGCTACTTCTTTATTAGACAGCATGCTTTGAATGTTCCTGTCCGTTTTTCCTTTACTGTGGCTGCTGTGACAGGTGGCTCAGTGGCTTAAACAACACAAATGTGTCACCTGACAGTTCTGTAGGTTGTAAGTCAGATGCAGGTCTCACCGGGCTCAAATCAAGGTGGGTTCTGTTCTGGAGGCTCTGAGGAGAACCCATGTCCTTGTTCATTCTTATGCTAGAATTCGGTCCCTTGTGGTTGTAGGACTGAGGTCCCTTGTTTCTTGCTGGCTGTCAACTGAGGCTTGCTCTCATCTGTCAGAGGCCACCACATTCCCTGGCTCCTGGCCCCTTCCTCCATCTTCTAAGGTAGCGATGTCATGTCACTATAAGCCTTCTTTCCCATGATAGCAGGGAAAGTGTCTCCACTTGTGCGGGTCTCAGGGGAGGAGAAGCTTCCCTCTGTCCTCATGTCCTCTGTCCATGACCAGGGCCCGGGAGCTGGGCTGACAAGGGCATTTCATGGAAGAAAGGGCACACAAATGTTATTTGATGTGAATATTTTCATTGTTCTGGGTGCAAATGTCATCAGAGTAAGAAGTCAAAGGCCCGAAGAGGCAGTGAGACTCAGGGCCTTTTTTAACAGAAGACCATAAACAGATCGCAGAGAAGAGACAAGACAAAGGAAAGCTCTTTGAGCTTCTAGGGGCAGAAGGTAAACATGTGGGGGAAACTAATGGAAGATAGGGTTGCTTGGTGAGGTTTTGTTCGTGTGGACTCATCTTGGCCATCCTCATCTCCAGTGACAAAGGTTGCTCCTCCCTTCCAGGTACAAGACGCCTGGCTTCCTGGGGGGCCCCTGGTGTTTAATGCCCCACTGTGCCCACCTGAAACCCTTAATAATATTTGAACAAGGGACCCCACGTTTTCATTCGGGGGTGCTGAGAATTATGTAGCCGGTCCTGCTCCTTGCATATTCTGATATGCACCCAGTCTGGGAATTTTTGGCTTTCTTGGCTGTGTCTCCTTCTGCAGGCACATGACCCTCAAGTCCCTGTTTTATCTACACCCAGTTCCCAGGAAGCACCTAGTCTCTTATGGGAACTGGTGAGTGTGATGCCGAATGGATGAGCTCTCCAAGCAGCAGAGACCGGTCCGGTCTCAGACAGATTCAAAGCCAGCACCCTCCCACCTCCAACAGATCTGAGGGGAACCCCTTCTTGTGGCTCCAGGTCAGTGGCCCCCCACTGCCTGCCGGTGGGGCCAGGGGTGGAGGGTCTGGAACGCTCCATTTTGTGGGCAGCTAGAGTGAGCATCTGGTTTGAACTCGGCTCCTGGGGGAGAATTTGGCAGCTGGGTTCACAGTGAAATATCCTAAAATCGATACTATGAGATTAATCTAGGGTAGATTTTCACTCATGCAAATGAAGCATCACTTTGCTCATGTAGTGAGCTTGGCAGAAAAACATTTGGGGAGCAAAGCGGGCTGGGTGCGTGAGGCGTGTGGGCGAGAGAGCGAGCTGATCCAAACAGAGGGGCTGGGCCCAGAAGGGGCAGCCATGTGTCCTGCCGTCGGCAGATGGGGACAGGCCCGGCCTTCCCAGCAGGCAAAGCAGGTGAAGGTAAGAAGCCGGGGCTTTGGCATGTCTGCCAGGCTCTGTGTGCCAGGCGCCAAAAATAAGGCACAAACGAATAAATTTGTGGTTTTGACACTCTAATTTCATCCTTTTCTCCTGAAGCTCCAGACTGAGCAGCTGTGTACCAGGAAAGGACATTCAGAGCAAGGTAATAAAAAAGTTCCCAAGATGGGAAGCAGTAAGCGGAGTGTGACCATACCCGCTGCATTTCCAGCTTCTGGAAGACTCCGGGCCCGGAACGTCTGCCCTGCGTGCATATGCCAGACCCACCTCCTCCTGGACCCTCCTGCTCCCTCGCCAGCTTCTGCCCTCCTTCTTTTTTTTTTTTTTTTTTAAGATTTTATTTATTGGGCAGCCCAGGTGGCTCAGTGGTTTAGTGCCACCTTCAGTCCAGGTGGTGATCCTGGAGACCTGGAATCGAGTCCCACCTCGGACTCCCTGCATGGATTTTATTTATTTGTTCATGAGCGACACAGAGAGAGAGAGAGCAGAGGAGCAGGGAGCCCGAGGTGGGACTCGATCCCGGGTCTCCAGGATCAGGCCCTGGGCCGAAGGTGGCCCTAAGCCACTGCACCACTGGGGCTGCCCTGCCCTCCTTCTTCTACCTCGTCCCCTGGTCAGAGGGGAGTCCTCCTCCTCAGGGACATATCAATCCATCCAGAGACACCCCACCTCCCGCCAAGTTCCTTCCCTATCAGGCTCATGCTCCAGGTCACCAGGTCACCGTACACCTGCCCTAATCCCTCCAGCGCCAGGTGTCAGACGCCTCCAGACTGGCTCCGACCCCCTGGGGCCTGCTGAGATTATTCAGAACAGCCCATCCCAAACCTGCTCACCCTGCGTCGCCCGTTCCTTTCGGCGGTAACCACCATAGAGGCAGAGGTCCCCCCTCTCCTTGTACCTCCTCACCGGGCCTGGTGCTCCCCGTGTGGCTCCCCTGGCGCGGCGTGTCCCTCCTCTCCTGGGGCCTGTGAGTAATGAGCTAGCGTCCCGACGGTGGTCATCTGAACTGTTTCCTTCCCATAGCTCAAACTCTCTATTCATACACTCTATTTTAAAAACAGTAACACTCAAAAAAAAAAAACAACCCCAAAAAAACCCAGTACCACTCAGGCTCCTTGCCCACCGCGCGGAGAGGCAGGAGAAGTAAACAGATGCCTCTTCCAACGGTCCATCCGTGTACGTACTCGTCCAATATTTATTGAGCAATATGGTGCTTGTAAAACATCTCCCAGAGTGAAGCTTGTCCTTTTACTTTGTCACACTGTCCTTAAATTTCAGCAACGTCAAAGATATTTCTCTGATTCTGTATAATTTACGCTCTGGGGCTCGGAAGGCCTTCTCTATCTCGGTGTCATAAAGATGTTGTGTATCTTCTCCAAAAAAGATTTAGAGTTTGGCTTTTTTTCACATTTAGGTCTTTAATTCACCCGACTCTTATTTTCGTGCGTCGTATAACGTAAATACCCATTTTATGTTTGCCTTGGTGGATGGACAGGTGTCCCAACAGCCCTTATGGTAGGATGGCTCACTCTCCCCCTCCCCCCAACTGATCGTACTTCCACTTGCTCAGTTTCCACAAACTGATCATCTGCTTCTCGGGTCCCCATTCCACCCTGTTGGTCTATTTTTCTTAGATCTAAACCGCACTGTCTTATCACCACGTAGCCCTCCGTAATGAGTATGTACGTCTGGGAGGGCAAATGTCTCATCATCTCTCTCAAAATAGTGTTGGCAGTTCTTGGACTTTCATCTGCAGACACGGTGGCAGGCATGTGGACCACGGGAGGAGGACGGCGCTCCACGGATGGTGACACATCAAGATAAACGGGGTCTGGGTCTCTGGACAACCTCACGGATCACCAGTGTTGGCCCTGGAGCACCTCCAGAAGCTCACGTGAGCAAGAAATATCCATTTTGTTGAGGTCACATTCAATTTGCCTTGATACCAATTCAATGCGGCCACGTATTTACCCCAAGTCATTTTTTTTTCTTATATATTAGTATCCTGGTAAAATACTGAATCAAAATAACAGAACAGGAATCCTCATGTTCTTCCTGGCTTTAAGGAAAATACTTGTAATGGTTTATCATGAAGTGTGATGCTTTTAGGTAGGTGTGTCTTATCAGTTTAAGAAAATTTCTCTCTATTCTCAGTTGGCTGAGAATTTTCTTTAAAAAAAATCACAAGTGGATACTGCATTTTATCAAATGGCTTCTCTGCATCGAATAAGATGATTATATATATGGACTTTCTCCTTTAATCTTTTTAATGTGATGAATTACTTTAGCAGAAATTTCAGTGTTAAACTGTCTTATATTCCTGAGTTAGAGACTGTGCGCTCACGATAAAGTATTTATATATAGACTACTGGATTTGGTTTGCTAATTTTGATATAGGATTTGTGCATCTGTGTTCCTATTTTCCCTGTAGGTACTGTTTCTGCCTGTTTCGGGCATCGAAACTCAGCTACCCTTATAAAAGGAGCTGGGGAGTCCCTCCTCCTGCCCTTGTCCTTTATTTCCCCAAAGGAAATTTCTATGGAACAATTTGTATTGAATAGGGGTTATGTATTCCTTGAAGGCTTGGTAAAACTTGCTTGTAATACTGTCTGATCTGATGCTTTTTTTGCAAGTAGATTTATGACTGCTGATTTAATGTCCTAAATGCTTCCAGGTTTTCTATTACTTTTTGAGATCATTTTGATCATTTTTTATTTTTTTTCTATGCATTCGTCTATTTCATCTCTTACAACTCTTAAATCTTTTTGACATAAAGTTGTTCATAGTGCTTATTTTGCTAAAGAATTCTACTGTGTGTTTACGTCTTCCTTTGCGATCCTGATAAAATTCATTTGATTTCTTTTCTTTTTTTCAACCTTTATTTCCAATAGTCTTTTCACTTTGCCTTCTTGGAGAATTAACTGTGCATTTGTCAATTCTTTCTTTTGTATATTTCCTGTTTTGTTACTTTCTGTACTTATCTTTAGTATTTCCTTCCTCCTATTAAACATTTCTTTCCGGTATTTTTTCCCCCAATTTCTTGTCTTAAATACTTCCTTTTAATTTTCACTATTACTTCCTAATGACGGTTTGCTCTTATTACTGTCTTTTTTTGGAAATCTTATCCTTTCACTGTCTTAATTGTAAATACCTGAGACTTTTTATATTATGCTTTATTTTCTGAATTACTTAGAAGTATGCTTTTTAGCTTGCAAACATTTGGGATTTCTCATTTTATTATTTAGTGTTAGGAGGTGATCTGTATGATGTCAGTTGAAACCTCCTTTGCAACCTAATATCGAATTCAGTATTGTTAAATGTCAGATTCGAGTTTGAAAGGAATATTTAGCGCCTATGTACGTCTAGCTCAAGCTTGTTAATTATGAGGTTCAAATTAAGCTATGATTTTCTGACAGACACATGCTAAAATTTTCCCCTGTGGATGTGAGTTGTTGGTTTCTTTTGCAGTTTTATTTTGTATATTTGAGACCAAATGGTTAAAGGCATGGAGTTTCATCATTGGCATGTTTTCTTAAAGAATTAGTTTTTTTATTAGTGAGTAAACACTTTCTGTCTTTTTTTAAAAAAAGACTTTATTTATTTATTTGAAGGAGAGAGAGTGAGTGAGAGAGAGAGCACAAGCCGGTGGGGAGAGGCAGAGGGAGAGAAGTAGACTCCCTGCTGAGCAGGGAGCCCAACACAGGGTTGGATCCCTGGACCTAGAGATCATGACCCAAGCCGAGGTCAGATGCTTAGTAGACTGAACCCCCCAAGTGCCCCACACATTTTGTCTTAATGACCCCTTTGTTAGTAATATTGCTTTTACTTTCTTTTGTATATATTTTAGGTATACATATCAGCATTTTTATATGCATTTTTTCAACCTTTATTTTCAACCTCTCTGTGGTTTCTACTGTATCTACAGATCTTTTGTATAGATAGATTTTTTCATCCAGTTAGTCTCTGTAATTAATAGGTAAGTTTAATACATTTACTATTATCATAGTTACTAACATATTTGGACTTAACTGATACATTTGGACTTACATTTATTACCTTACTTATGTCTTTTCTCCAATTTCCCCTCCCATCTTGCGTATCTTTGTCCACTAGCATTTTCGTTTCACTTTGTTTTTAACCCCCTTGATTCAGACTGATTATAATTATTATTACTATTAATTACAGTCAATTTTTTATTAGGTTGACTATCATTTAAACCCTTCTGGATTTAAAAACCACAACAACTGAAATTCTTTCAGTGAGGATCCGTGAATAGTAGACTCTTTATTTTCTTTTTTTATTTGAAGATCTAATTGGCTTTATCATGTGATTCATGAGTCAGGCGGCATCCCACCTAGTAGGTGGAGGGGAGCCTCAGTAGGCTCTCTTTTATTTCTATCTGAAAATCTAGGACAGCCCTCACTTTTGGAGGACAGCTTAGCTGGACATATAATTTGTTTCTTTTTTTTTTTAAGATTTATTTATTTATTCAGAGAGAGCGAGAGAGAGGCAGAGACACAGGCAGAGGGAGAAGCAGGCTCCATGCAGGAAGCCTGATGTGGGACTCGATCCTGGATCTCCAGGATCACAGTGCGGGTTGCAGGCGGTGCTAAACTGCTGCGCCACTGGGGCTGCCCTGGACATATAATTTGGGATAACAGATACACCCCCTCAGTCCTTCACCAACAGGCTAGCATTGTCTTCTGGCATCTATTGGTGATGCTGAGCATTCCATCAATCCAGTTGTCATTTCTTTCCAGGTAGATAATCTTATCTTTCTGGTTGCTTTTAAGATCTCTGTGTCTTTGATGTTTTCTGGTTTCTCCACCATGTATCTCAATGCATGTTTACCTTTACTTATCCTGTTGGGATAATGTGACACTTCACTCTAATGACTCGGTCTTTTGATTATGGAAAAATCTCATTATGTTTTCATTTTGTATTTGCCCCCACCCCCGTCTTTATCTTCTTCTTCTAGACCATCTATAAGATAGATATTCCACCTACTGATTCTATTGTCCACATTTCTTGATTGTGTTTTTTTTTCATCTCTTCATATCTTTGTGCTGCATTTTGGATGATTTCCTTCTAATTTTCTTCTATTTCTTTTTTTTTTTTAAAGATTTTATTTATTTATTCATGAGAGACACACACAGAGAGAGAGAGAGGCAGAGACATAGGCAGAGGGAGAAGCAGGCTTCATGCAGGGAGCCCGACGTGGGACTCAATCATGGATCCAGGATCACACCCTGAGTGGAAGAGAGAAGCTCAACCACTGAGCCACCCAGGCGTCCCTTTTCTTCTATTTCTTGAATTCTCTCTTTGGTGTTGTTACTTCTATTTATCTCATACATTTAGTTTATAATTTCAATGAAGATATTTTTATTTCTATGACTACTTCATTATTTTTTATGTCCACTTATTCTTTTCAAAATGTCCGATTCTCTCCAATTCCTCCTTTTACTTCCCATATCATTTTAAATCCACTTTAATTATATTTCAGGTATCCAGACTGTGAAAATTAATAAGAGGAAACCTTTGAGCACCTGGTGGCTCAGTGGTTGAGTGTCTGCCTTTGGCTCAGGCCCTGATCCTGGGGCCTGGGATCGAGTCCTGGATCTAGCTCCCCGTAGGGAGCCTGCTTCTCCTTCTGTCTATGTCTCTGCCTCTCTCTGTGTGTCTCTCATGATTAAATAAATAAAATCTTTAAAAAAAAAAAGAAAAAGGAAACCTCCTTTAGAATGGAGCCTAGAGACCACAGGGAAAGCTCTCACTTTCTACCACTCTTGTCCACTGTCAGCCCAGCAGGAAAAGACTGGGGGCACAAGTACTTACTACCTTAGCCACTACTTTGCTATCCCAGCAGGAGACAGGAGGTTTTTCTCCTTCCCTAGCAACAGCCCAGGCGGTGAGAGACAGTCACAGCCCAGCCAATGAGAGACCATCACAGCCCAGCCAATGAGAAGCCCTGATACTTCCAATTTTCAGTGTCCTCCAATGGACTTTCTGTTTACAACAGCCCTCCGAGCATCCTCTCTCCTCTATAAAAGAACCAACTCTGCTTGCTCTTGGCACCTGCCTGTGGATGTGTCCTGGCTTCTGTTTCCTGAAATGTGTCTCTGCTATTTCAGAATAAACCCATTTCTGCTGGTTAAGACCCATTTCTGCTGGTTAAGCGACTGGCAGTTTTATTTTTTAAGGGTAACAAGATTTTCTATGAACTCCAGCTACCACGGAGGTAATTCTTGTCCTGTTACTTCTAATGTCTCCTGTTTATGGTGGTTTATGTACGGGTTTTGTAAATTCTCCATTGTGGGTTCATATGAGAGTGCCCCAGCCCTATGGGAATCTGGTGTGCTTTAGGTCACAGAATTGTCCCCGTGGAGCGATTTCATATCTGCTTCTGTCAGGGCTCAGGTGCTTAAATGGCTTGAGAATGGTTTTTATGTTGCTCTGTGACTTGGGCTTTTTCCACCTCTCAGTGTGACATCACACCTTGCTCCTCTTTCTGGGACAGGCCCATGGTTTAGATTCCTGATGGGCAAGTTTATTTTCTTTCCAAATCCCTAAATCCTTGGCTCAGAAAGTGGAGTTTTGCTGGCCCCCTTTGTGCCATCTTCAGAGCAGCAACCAGCAGCTCTGAAGACTCCAAGCTTTGAGCTGGGGTTCTGTTCAGGCTGCTTCACCTTGCATGAGCTCCAGATGTCACCTCAGGTCCCCGTGCTGGAACCTCAGCTCTCCATCTCCAGATCTAAGCAGTGTCGGCATGTTGACCTCTGCTTTCCAGCTCTAACCTTTAACTCTCAATCTCCCATCCTGAGGACTTTCCTCTCTTTCTTTTGAGTGTGAATATTTATTAGGAAAACCATTTGGTGGTGGCGGCATATTTTGTTCTACTCATGTCTGCGCTTGGTCTGCCATGTGGCTGGAAGCCTGTCTCTCTTCCACTCACCTGTCCTCCACCTGGTTTTAACACAGACACACATGTTTCAAAGACCCTTTAGATGGAAGAAGTCAGAGGCAGGGATTGGGACCAGCCAGGGAGAAGAAGAGTAGGTAATGAGGGAGGGACTCATGGGCTGAGTGGCCACAGCGGCAATCTCTGTAGGGTGGATTTGGGGAGGCCCAGTTTGGGGCCAGAGAAGGGCTTACTTACAAAGGCAACTCAGGCAGGGCGATCTGAGGGGCCCCTTCCAAACTGTAGATGCCCTGTGTCAAACTGGTACCTCTTCAACTGTAGCACAACCTCGTGGGAGTCAGAACGGTGGTTACCTTAGGTCGGCACCACGTGTGGCCAGGGGGAGCCACCTCCCTCCCCCAGAGACCCAGCTTGCAGAGCATCCTGGCCCTCAGCGGGCACACAGAGACCCACAGCTCTAGATTTGGGGCTGGAAAGAGGACACCAGAGGGAGAGTTTCACAGAGAGCCAGAAAAGTGCTAGGGAGAAGGCATCAATCTCTCATAAAATGGAAAGCTGCCCACTTCCGATCTCCAATCAAGCAAAGGAGACAGAAGTGGCGGCTGTCGCCAAGCTGCCACATCTCCAGAATCACTGTTGAGTAATTGCTGGGTACTTCAAGTCCGGGATGGGGGCTCCTTAAGCAATATTTCATGGGAGAGATATTGAGCCCTCATCAGGACAAGAAATATGGTCGTTAAACAGGCAGCTAATGGTATACCAGTCATCCGGTGGCAAATCTGTGAGGTTCATTAAGCTGACCAGCCCAGCTCCTGAAGAGGGATGCAAAATTAGCCAGAGGAGGGAAGAGGTAGGAAGACACTGGAAGGAGGTGGAGTGAAGAAGCTTGTCTTCCAGGTGGTGATTCTGGAACGTGGAAGGGAAGGGATGGGAAGCTCGTCTTCTTCCCTGCTCCTCACAAAGAACGTTTTGACTCGGCGGAGCAGATTACTAGAAGGAATCCCTAGTCAATGCATCTGACCAGTACGCCCTGAAGATCACCAACTTCCATTGTTAAATTCTCACCCGGTGCCACTTTCCCAAACCCAGAAAGCTGCTCTGCAAAAAACCTGCCCAATCAACCCAACCTCTGCGTAATCAGAAAATCAAGAACAAACTTGCCTCATCAGGAAAGAGCCGGGCACCTACCTGCCCTGGGAAATCTATATGTAAATTCAGGCCCATCTGCAGTCTTCCTGTGGCAGGGGTCTTGGTCTCCTGCCAGGTCCCAAGCTCAGATAAGACAAAGCTGGCCCAGAGTGTGGTTCAGAGCAGGAACTGGCAGGGCGACGGTTTGCTGTTCAGGTAGGACAGGAAGAGTGAGGTCAAGGTTTCTTCCCAAAGCCCTGTCAAATGGCCTCTGCTTTGTCCCAGAGAGCCCCAGCTTATAGCTCACTTTCAGTTCTTGTAATTGACACTTGAAAAAAAAAAACACGGGTGGAAGAAAATAAAATTGTTTCAGATATTGCAAAGCAAAGCCTTTTCACAGCCCGGCACTCCTCAGCGGTGTGCTGTGTCCCCTTGTCACCATTCGAGTCACCAGGTCACTGGCCACACCCAGGGCCTATGTGCTTGGAGACGTGCAGGCTGTATCTCCAGGGTGTCACTTCACATTTACTGTCACTCAGCAAGGCTGTGCTGTGTTATGGTGCAAACTACCCCCCGACTCTCCGTGGATTGTCAGTGGCTCACGGGGAGCAAGGTTTGTGTTTAGCTCACACTGAACATCCATCACAGTCAGCTCCAGTGGTGCCCCAGGAGGTGATGGAGGCAGAGACTAGAGTCGGGGGACCCTAAGAGCTGGAAGGGGTCTTCCCTAGAACCTTCAGAGCTGACACAGTCCTGTGACACCCTGATTTCTGACTTCTGGCCTCCAGAAGTGTGAGAATATAAATTCTGCTATCTTAAGTTTGTGGTACTTTGTTACCTCAAGCACAGAAAACTAATACAGATTTTATCTTTGCTCCAGGACTCAAGCTGATGGAGCAGCCTCTACCCAGACCACTGTGAGTTTTCATCAAAGGGAAAGAAGACAAGGCACAGCGCAGGGGCTGGGTCTCAAGGCTTCCACACAAAGCTGACCCAATCATTCTGCTCACGTTTCACAGGCTGCAACAGGTCTCCTGGAGACCTAAGCATTCAAGAAATAGGGAAATGGGGCAGCCGGGGTGGCCCAGCGGTTTAGTGCCGCCTTCAGCCCAGGACCTGATCCTGGAGACCCAGGATCGAGTCCCACATCGGGCTCCCTTCATGGAGCCTGCTTCTCCCTCTCCTGTGCCTCTGCCTCTCTCTCTGTGTCTCTCATGAATAAATAAATAAAATCTTAAAAAAAAAAAGAAAAAAAGAAAAGAAATAGGGAAATGTAATCCCCTGCCTCAGAATTTGGCAAACTTCTGTGTAAGGCCACATGGTAAGTATTTTATACTGTGGGCTGCATGGTCACTGTTATAGCCACTCAATTCTACCATTTTCATGAGAAAGCAGGGATAGGGATAGATGAATATAAATAAATGCATCTGTGCACCAATAAAACTTTATTTATAAAACCAGGCAGCGGGCCATATTCTGCTGAAGGAAGGGGCAGTGGACATTGCTGAGTAACGGGACAATCTAGCACACATTCCTTTGTGTTTTTTACTTCCTCTTCTGGTTAACTCTTGCTGTGTAGCAAATCACCCCAAGACTCAGTGGCTCAGAACAACATCCACACTTAGCATCGTCTCTCACAGTCCTGGGGGCTGACTGGGCCCAGGGAGGGGGCTCTTACTGGGGTCTGTCGTATGGTGGCTGTCAGGCAGTGGCTGGAGCTGCAAGCATCGGAAAGCTCACTCATGTTCGCAGCTCTAGACTAGCCGCTGGCTCCCTGGCTTCCTTATGTTTTTGTGTTTCTCCACGTGCTTTCTACAGCATGGCACCTCTTACTGGGCAGCTCAGGGCTCCACAGGTCAATGGAGAGAGAGCGAGCAAGAGAGCAACATATGCAGTATTTTGATGAAATTCAATTAAAATTAGATAAAATTTAAAGTTCAGCTGCTGAGGCATCCCAGCCACATTTCAGGTTTTCTTGGGGGCTACCGTGACTGCGAGACAGTGCACCAAGCCAAGTGGGAGCCAGGTAGCCTTTACTGATCTAGTCTCAGAAGTCACACAGCATCATTTTGGACTCATTCTGCTGCCAGGCTCGCCCAGGTCCAAAGGGAGGGAGACTTAGATCTCACCTCCTGATGCAGGGTGGCCAGGTTCTGGAAGAGCACAGGGGACCCAAAATGTTGCTATGGCCATTTTTAAAAAGAAATAGGCCCACGAGGCAGGACATTGTAAGAGCCTAGAGATCACCTCCAGGCAGCCTTGAGGGCAGAGGCCAGACCCCTCGCTGGGTGAGGTGAATGCTTCTCTACATAGTACCTAATTCCCGGGTGGTGAGGATGCAGGGAGCTAATCCCGTAGTGTGGTGCCTGACACAGAGTGAGCGCTCAGTAAGTGTAGCTGCCATTGTGTCCCAATTTTATTTTATTTTATTTTATTTTATTTTATTTTATTTTATTTATTTTTCATTTGTATTTTTAAGATTTTATTTATTTATTTATTTATTTATTTATTTATTTATTTATTCATGAGAGACACACAGAGAGAGGCAGAGACACAGGGAGAAGCAGGCTCCCTGCGGGGACCCCCATACAGGAATCAATTCCAGGACCCCAGGATCATGCCCTGAGCCAAAGGCAGAGACTCAACCACTGAACCACCCAGGTGCCTCCGTGTCCCAATTTTAGACACAGAGCGAAAGCCACGTTGGAACTGGGGTAGAGAATGCCTGTGTCTCTCCAAAACTCCTCTGTTGCAAGCCCAATCCCAAGGAGATGGTGTTTGAAGGTGAGGCCTTTAGGAACCCAGTAGGTCATGAGGGTGGAGCCCCCGTGAATGGGATGTGTGTCCTTCTAGAAGAGACCCCAGAAAGGTCCCTTGAACTGTCCACTGCATGGGCTGCCCACACCCCCACTTCTCACCCCGCACCCTAGTCTGCCTCTGGCCTGGAACAGTCTGAGCTGAGAGAAGGGAAAGACAACCAAGTTCATTTCATTTTATAAAAAGATTAATAAAAAATATTGAAAAAATTATTTTTTCATCTTACATTTGTAAAGATAATACAATTCAGAAGTTTCTTAGAAAACAGACCAGAAACTGCCATCCAGTTTCATCTTTTTATAAAATGAAAAGAAACTCCTATGCTCGATTAAGGAAGGTGGTTATGGCTGGGTGGTTTGTGGGGGTTTGTTTTTTCTTTCCCCCCCTTTTTTTTTATTAACCATAGCTTTAAGTTGAAACATTCTTGGATGTTAGGGGGGGAAACATCCTCTTAAAATGGGTCCTTTTGCTTGCCTTCTGGGGAGGCGGTCCTGAGCAGGTGAATCATATGGCATTTATGCATATGTTATATGCGGACTGCACCCACCTCTGCCGCCCCCCCCCCCAACCTTTGCCTCTTGGGTTGTTGTGCTTCTTTCCCCTTACTTTGCTGCATTTCTATAGTTAAGTTGGTTTTACTTGAATGATTAATGTTTAAGGGGAAAAAAAATGAAAACACCTTTAAAATTTGTTTCAACTCCTCCTGCAAATAAAAAAATAAATGAAGAAAAAAAAAAGACAACCAAGTTCAGTTGGGGGATGTGACTAATATTATGGGCTGTGTCCATGACCTGAAGTGGCCATGGGGCTACCATCTTACCATCTGAAAAAGGCCATGGCATTTGCCAGCCTTTTTCTCTGAGGGATGGGGGACAATGGCTAAGGGGCAGAGGGAGACACAAATGAGGAAGTGCTGCCTTGACAAGAGTCAGCAGGCACATTACATCTAGGAGGACTGGGGTTATCCCCCCAAGCACGAGCGGTGGTTATTTGGGCCAGGGTACGTCTGATAATTGGCTTTGCTTTATTCCTTCTGTTTTTCTCTATTTTGTGATTTTTTTCTACTGGGGAATCTGCATTACTTACATAATTGGGAAAAAAATACTTTTTCTTTTTTTAATTGTGCAAAAAGTATGTCTGCAGAATAGGGAGGTTTTTCTGTGTGGCCGAATCCTAGAGTGTCGCCACCAAAGGGGCAAAGCGTGGTTGCCATCCTGCCTGCTGGGGGGGCCTCCTCGACCCCCAGGGCAGCTCCCCTTGTGGGGCACCAGGATTCTCTCTTTTTGAGCTGCATTTGCTCTGCACCTGGATCCCTCCCCAGGACAGGAGCCCAGTAAGGCGATCTGAAGTGGGCCCAAGATCGTGGGAGCGGAGGAGGAAAATAAAACCTCATTGTCTGGGAGATTTCTGGAGGGCTCCGGGTTAACTGGGGTGCCAGGAACCGTGTGTGGGATCTACAAAGCCCACTCCTCCGCCGTGGCCCTGGCAACTTCTGGAACACTCTTTAATTAATATCTGTCCTTTTCTGCAGTGGTTTCTGGGTCCCTGATCAGACAATTGAAATGTTCTCCTGGAAACAAAGACTCGTTCGGAGGTGCTGGGCTTCCAGTAATTTCTTTCCAGGATCTATTTGTCTGGAGAAGAGTTCACTGAACGGCACATCCATAAATGGAATCACAAAAACACTGGGGGAGGAGGTGTGGTTGCTACGGTGACAGGGATGGGGTCGCACTATTAATTTATAGGGAAGGATGGTGGAGGTCGCTGACCCGCAGGAAGTCCCAGGTTGAAATGACCAAGGTCTCTCCCATTCCCCTCCCGCCCAGTCCCGGTGATGGGGCCATGGGGGGCCCAGTCTGTGCCAGCGCGAGGTAAGAAAATTGCCCCGACCTCTGGGGACCTGTGGATTCCCTGCTCCTAGTTCTCTCCAAATGTGTTTGCATGATGCATCCCGTTTGCAGCTCTCCCGGGAGCCGCCGCACATGTGGGGGCTGTGCGTTCATTTTTTAAATTTTTTTATTTTTTAGAGGCTGTGCGTTTAAACAAACAAACATCCACCAACTCTGAAGAACAAACTGGGGGTGGATGGGGTGGGGAGACGGACTTGCTCCCTAAGGCTGGGAGGAGGGGGGCTGGGCGGCCTCGGAGGGATTTTCTGGCATCCTGGAGCCTTCACAGTTCTGCAAAACTGATGGTGATTTTCCTTTGATCTGAGCAAGATGCAGAGCAGGAAGGAGAAGCACAGCGGCAAAGGGGAGCCCAGATGAAGCCCCAAGCCCACTTCTGTGGGGCCTGAGGCCCGACCGTGCTCACAGAACCCAAAGGGCCTCCCACTTCGAGGCCTCCAGCACCCCCATCCCGGGACCTGGCGCCTGACGGGGTGCGTGGTCTGCGCCCTCCATCCCCAGAACCCATAAAACTTGAATCACACCCAGTCCTGATTCCAGAAAAGCCCAAGGCCAGTCGTGGGCTGTCATCGGCAATGACCCCGAAAGATGTCCACACCAACTTCTAACAGCTTCTCCCCTCTGCTCCCCATTGATGGACAAAGAGGAGGACAAAGCACACTGACAAGTCCTTGAGACAGGCAGAGGGACCTTCCTCTAGGGACCAACTGCCTCGATGTTCATACTTTGCTGAGGGTGAAAGGCAATCCTAGCCCAACTCCCAGGATTCTGTGAATCTACTTTAACATATAAATTTCCTTCAGAAATTTCCTTTATCTCTAAACCCCCAAGGTACATGTTGGCGATCACCCCCCAGGCACATGACCCACTGATGTACATCTGAAGGTCTCATGACTCAGGTTTTATTAGGCGGTAATGAGTGACCTTTTCCCAACATTAGCCAGCCCCTCCTTCCCCCACAGTCCTGGGAACCTTGCTTCCAAGATTCCTTAGAGGCTTGCGCTCTCCCTAACCCCCTCCCTCCCAGGGATATAATCAGCCACCTCTCACAGGCCTGGGGCAGCCTTCCCCACGGGGCCTGTCCCCGGGCTTTCATAAAACCACCGTTTTGCACCAAAGATGTCTCAAGAATTCTTTCTTGGTCGTCGGCTCTGGACCTCGCCCCCCCAAACCTCACCTGTACTCCCAAAACTTCATCACCATGAAGCCAAGGGCCCGGAGCACCTCCAGACAGCACCCCGTAGGGCAGGGGACACACAGGTGAAGGAGGCGACTCCTGTTCCCAGGTATCACTGGTCTGGGAGCTGGTGGGACAGGAGCCGCGAAAGGGAGGCCAGAGCCTGGGGCGGGGCGGGGGGCGGGGGGGCAGCTGCCTCTGTGTGTGGCCCGCGGGTGGCCGGAGGCTTCTTAGGGCCCGATGTGAGCAAACCTGGGAGCTTTGGTATCTCAGCACTTTGGGGAAGCTGTCAGACAGCGGGTGAGGCCGGAGCTAGGGTGGGAGCCGGGGGTGGGGGCGGCAGGGGTGGCAGACGAAGGGCCGGGAAAGAACAGCTGGAGCTTGGTGCCTCCCCCAGGGCTTGGACACAATCCCGGGGCAAAGGGAACCACTAAAAGGTTTGCCAGGCCCAGCCCTAACGTTTGGGGCACCCCAGGACCAGAGAATTAGAGGGAGATGCACGTACCACATGTCAGGTCTGAGCACTTACAAACTCTAAGTCAAGCTAACAAACCTTTCTTTTTCTTTCTTTCTTTCCTTTTTTTTTTTTTTTTAAGATTTAATTTATTTATTCATGAGAGACACAGAGAGGCAGACACACAGGCAGAAGGAGAAGCAGGCTCCCCGGGGGGACCCTGATGTGGGACTTGATCCGGGACCCCGGCGTCACGCCCTGAGCCGAAGGCACACGCTCAACCGCTGAGCCCCCCACGTGTCCCAAGCTAACAAACCTTTCAATGAAGTATGTTCTGGTCTATTTTCCTACCTTGATGATGGGCCTTTATAAGACCACAAAGGGCAGATTGAAGGTCAGAATTTTCGGACTGCCGGGCTGGAACGTGGTGGCACTGGGAGAGGCAGCTGGGCCTTCCCCCCTTTGCCTTCCCACATCCCAGCCCCACATCCCAGCTTGGTGCATGCCCCCTGCAACCAGTGCTGACTACGCCCTGGTGCCGACCTTCTGCAGAAGGCCAGGCCTGGGGGTGACAGAGACTCTGGGGCCCCAAGTTCCGGAGCACGGTCTAGATGGGGGGCAGCAGGCATGTCCTCTTGGTCCCATGGACTGTGTGTAAGAAAGAATCCTCTGGCCTTTGTCCTGGGTTCTTGGGAGGTCACCTATAAGACCTTGGAATATTCCAAGTGGTGGAAGTGCCTCTGTGATTTGTGGGGTGGTCCCTCCAACCACATCTGAGAGTCTTTGCCAATAGGATGCCTCAGGATGGAGGCTGGTCGTGTCACCAAGATTAGGGCCCGGCTTCTGGGAAGGGGAGGGCCCGAGATGGAGCTCTACCTCCGAAATGAGATTTCAATAAAAACTTTGGACCCTGAAGCTCAAGTGAGCATCCCTGGCTGGCAATGCTCCGCATAACGTCCGTCACGTATCCGGGGGGCAGGGGGGTAACACATTCTGGAGGGTAACAGAAGCTTCACATCTGGGACCTCAGAGACTTCACCCTAACTGTCTCTCCCTGTGGTTGGTTCCGATTTGCATCCTTTTGCTATAATTAGACTATAAACAGAAGTTCAGCGCTTTCCTGAGTTCTGCAAGCCTTTCTAATGAATTATTAAAAATTAAGGGTATTGGAGCCCTGGAGTTGTCAGCCAGCTAACTGAAGGTGGCATGGGATGGCTCAGTCGGTTGAGTGTCTGACTCTTGGCTTTTGGCTCAGGTCGTGAGATCGAGCCCTGTGCCTGGTTCTGCCCTCAGCGCAGTCTGCTTGAGACTCTCTCTCCCTTTCCTTCTGCCCCTGCCTTTCACACTCTCACATGCTCTCTTTCTCTCTTAAATAAATCTTTAAAAAAAAAAAAAAGAAGAAGTGAAGGTGGCCTGGTGACCCCCCAGATCTGCAGCTGGTGTCTGAAGTGAGGGCAGTCTTGAAGAGGACAGGCCCTTAACCCGTAAAATTTGGTACAGCTCTGGGTAGACTCCTCGTCCCAGGGGAGTTTCCCCAGAGAAGGATCAGAGTGGCACCTTCTAAAACTGGGGCCCAGGGAAGGGGGCCCTCTTGCCTGGGTCTAAGGGTGGTGCTGAGTTGCAAAGGATGGCTTATCTGGGGCAGCACACGGATGGGACTGGGAGGCAGCGAGCTGGTCCCGGATGGCTAGTAGGACTCTGGACAAGGACAGTCAGTGTAGACAGGAGGATGCTAAGGGAAGCACCGTGGCTCTGCTGCCCTCAGAGTAACCTGGGGTCACAGGGCAAAGGCCATTTTCTGGGGGTAGCCTCGGTTCCTGTGACCCGAGGGCTTCGGGACGGCAAAGCCCTGCAGCATCTTCCCCCCAGAAGTGCAGATAGGGAGCTGCCTGTTGCCCTGGAGTGTTCAGCTGGATTGTGACCCACCTAAGCCCCTGCTTTCTCTCATTGACACTCTTCGCAGCTCTAAATACAGAGAAAAGCAAAAATCAGATTTAAAAAAAGAAAGAAAGATAGATAGAATGGAGAAGGCTTATTTGCATTATAATAATTTCTTCCTGCCATGCCTAAATTTTCCTGTTAATAGTGAGCACTCCCCGGGGCATCGGAAATTGAATTCAATTCACAAAATCCTGACTCACTCCCGGGTTTCAGGGGACACCGCCCCCCCCCCCGCCCCACCCCTGTTCTGCACTGGTGGAGTCAACCTGGACTCAAAATGATTTTGGGGGGGCATGGGGGGTGGAGGCGGAAGCCGCTTGCGTCTGACCCATCAGACTCGGGGCCCTGAGGCAGGGTCCCCAAGATGACATTGTTCTTCCCAGGTTTTGTGAAACTGCTGCAATTTCAACTATTATATTAACGAATATATATATATTTTGCAGCATTTTCTATTTCTGCTCATGAGCTTTTATTCTTTTCAATAAAGGAGAGTTGTTAAATGCATAACAGAATGTGACTTAACGTTTATAGCTGTCTTGGCGGAGCTCCAGAGATGCGCTGTGGCTGCGGCACGTTGGCCAGGAGGGGGGAAGGGGGGGAGGGTTAGGAGAAGGACCCAGGAATAGTGGAACCCCCAGGCTGGGGAGAGCTGGCGGGGGGCAGGCCATGGGATCCGGGGCCCCTTCCATCTTTTTCATTTAAATGCATCCTCAAATTGAAGGAGGGAATCCAGGGCCATAATTTTTGGTTCAAAAAGCATAGAGATTTGGGGGTTTGTTTTTCCTGCCTGTTCTCTGCCTTCCCCGAGATGTCTTGAAGTCTCTTTCCAGCCAGGATCCAATTGGTCCCACACACTTGGAATCTGAGCTGCTATTGCCCTTGAGGGCTGAATGTCCCTTAGTGACCTGCTCACTGCGGCGCCCCGTGTCCCTCTCTGCCCAGCGAGGCGGCCGGTGGGCCTCTTTCCCTGCCTTCTCAGGAAGGCTGTTTGCAAAAGCCTGCCTGGTGCTTCTTTGAACAGGAATTGTTCGTGAAAATACCTTTCCTGATCACCCGTTTGCGAACACACGTGAAAGGTTAGCCCGTGCAAGGGCCATTCCCTCCCCCACCTGGGCTGAGAAACCCTCTCTAAAGGGCCTTGGATCTCCCAGCCGACCCTCTGAGCATGAGGTGCTGAGGGCAGAGCTGGGGCTGGGGTCTCCCCAGGGTGTGTGGGTGGGGGGTTGCCTGCCACCTGTGCACCCCGCCCACCTGTGTGCAGGAACCAGGTACATACTCTCCCTGTTTACACGGGCCCTGCTGTGAGCACACACACCAGTGTACGCCATGTGACAAATGTTCTGGGGACTGGGACAGACTGTTTGCAGGAAGCCCCACCTGCTGTGTGCTGTCAGACAGCCCCTGGGTGTGCCATCAGCTGGGGTTCTTTGCCAATGATGAAGGCCAGATCCTCCTCCCCAGAGCCTGGTTTCCTTGCACTGTCCTTCATCCTTTGAGGGGCCTTCACCCTGATTCCTCTGGGCCCACCCTGTCCATTGGTCTGTTCCAGCCGCTATCACAAATTTCCATAGACTGGGCAGGTTATCCACAAAACTTATTTTCAAGGCTCTGGGAGGCCAGAAGTCAGAGATCAGGGTGCCAGCTGGGGAGGGTTCTGGGGAGGACCCTCTTGCAGGTTGCAGAAGGCCTCTTTCTTATGTCCTCACAATACAGGAAATGAGCTCTTTGGGCTCCTCTTAAAAGAGTGCTAATCCCACCTTCATGGGAGGCCCCACCTTCATGACCTGATTACTTCCCAAAGGCCTCCCCTCCAAAAACCATCACATCCTGGAGATCTGAAGAGCACCCCAGATTACCCATGCGATACTAATCTCTGATTCAAAGTCAGCCTCCTGGGGACCTCCCGCCCAGTGACGGTGGGCACCAGAAGTGGTCCCCAAACCATCCACATTAGGCTGGATTTTGGAGCTTGGTCATTTACCATCTGGTTGACAACACGGACCCCAACAGTGCTAGTGGGTGGAGCCCAGACAGATCTTGGCACACGTAGCAAAACTTGTTAAGATCTTACCCATGGTGAACAGGCATAGTCAGGGGAGAGAATGTGCCCACTGGGATAATGTATCTGCCATTTGATAAACACGGAGGAGCCATTTATCAGACAGAGACAGGGGTGCTTTGGGAAAAAAAAAAAAAAAAACAGAGAAAAGCTAAATGTACATGGTGGAGGGCCTTCTTGGGGAGACATTAAGAAGCTCTCATCTCTTGGGTTAAGACCTCAGGCACATTTGGATTGATGTTCCCTTCTCCCAAGCTCTGTGAGCCTGCAGATGGGCCCACACACCACTCACCTCCACCCCTGGACTCGAAGGCCATGTAGAGGCCTCCCCTCTGCAAAACTGACACATCCCTTTCAGAAACTGCCCTCCTCCTGGCCACCCACAGGTGGGGTAAAGTTGCAGTCCAGCTCCGCGGGGGGCACAGAGGAAAAGGCTCTCACCCCAGAGGAACCGGGGAGGCCGGCCAGCCTGTCCCTGCAGGAGCCAGAAAGAGGTGCCAGGGACATCTGATCAAGTGGGTGGAACACGTCACTGGGGAGGGAGCACTCTTCCAGGACTTGGGGATCAACCCCACAGCAAGGGGCCCAGGAGGGGCAAACACTACTGGGACAGGGCCAGAAGCAGGGCCACGCCACGTGAGCTAGAGATGCTGGAATTCTCTGCAGACAAGGAAGGAGGGGCCAAAAGCCAGAGACCTGGGCTTGCTTGAAGAGATAACACCGCGTGAAGATAGCCACTAGGTGAGTGGGATCCGCATCAGGGCCCAGAAGACACACGGTTTCACAGAGCGGGAGGAAGGTGCTGGCAAGAGGACAGCAGCGTCCCTGGAAGGTGCAGTGGTGGCTTCTCTGTGAGCCAGGGCTGGTGGTGGGAAGTGCTGCTGCCCCAGTGTCGGAGTTGGCAGCAGTGAGGTGGAAGGGGGCACCCCACCCTCCACTCCCCATCCCCTCCCTCCACTCCCACCCCCTCCCTCCTCAAAAAAGGGACACCTGGGGGGCTCAGCGGTTAAGCATCTGCCTTCAGCTCAGGGCATGATCCCGGGGTCCTGGGATCGAGTCCCACATCAGGCTCCCTGCAGGGAGCCTGCTTCTCCCTCTGTCTTTGTCTCTTCCCCTCTCTCTCTCTGTGGGTCTCTCATGAATAAATTAATAAAATCTTAAAAACACACACACACACACACAAACCAGAAGCCTGGGAGCAGCACCTAACCCTCACCATCTGATGGATGCAATCAGCAGAAGGAGCCCAGAGATGGAGATCGATCAGAGGGGTAGCCTGTCTGGTGCAAGCTCCCTGGGGGCCTCCAGGCCATATCTATGGAAATTATAAACGCATGCACGCATGGACCCAGCAAGTCTACTGGCAGTGTGTCCTATAGCTGTCCTACGTTAAGAAAAAGAATTCAAAACTGGGAAATGTCCTTTCAGTTCCTGCTGGGACACATGCCACACCCACTCGAAGATCATCTAATTATCTAGAACATTTATTTGCACCTTGCTTTGACCTACTTTTTACTACTGATTAGGGTATTTTGCAACTCTGAAGGGCAGATGTCAACTTGTAGAAAACTGTTAGGTATGCAAATGATTCTTGTCTAATAACAATTCAAATGAATTTTGTCTGGGAGATATGCAAATGATTCCTGTCCTGTAGAAAAGCTAATCCCAGAGGTTACAGTTTCATTACCCCGGAGGATGTTAACTAGCTTTGTACCTAACACAGCTGTCTTATTCCAGATTTCTCTCCGTGCCTAAATGTATCCAGGCTCTTGAATTCTCTTTGAACCAACTTTACCAGCCTGCTAGTTCCTTCGTTAATGAGTTCAATAAGCTGTAGATACATAATCACTTTATTTTTTTAAGAGATTTTATTTATTTGAGAGAGAGAGTGAGTGAGAGAGCGACAGAGCACAAGCCCAGGGAGAGGTGGAGGGAGAAGTAGGCCCCCACAGAGCAGAGAGCCTGACGTGGGGCTGGATCCCAGGAGCCTGGGATCATGCCCTCAGCGGAGGGCAGACGCTTCACCGACGGAGCCACCCAGGTGCCCCACATAATCACTTTATATTGGTATAAGAATCATGCCTTTCACTTTTCAAAAATTAAGCTTCGATACCTAGCACACGGATACACAAAGGCATCTGTGGCGTTGTTACTTGTAAGAGAAAAATATTGGAAACCAATGTTGATCAGTAAGGAACTGGGGAAGTTAATTATGGTACATGGACACCATGACATGATATGCAAGTTTTAGGAAGGATGGGGCAACCATGGATGTATTTGTATGGAGAAATCTCTGAGATTTCTTTTTTAAGATTTTATTTATTTATTTGAGAGAGAGAGAGAGAGCGAGCACATGAGCAAGAGGGAGGCGCAGAGAGAGAGGGAGGAGCAGATTCCCTGCTGAGCAGGATGCGGCTCCATCCCAGGACCCTGGGATCGCAACCTGAGCTGAAGGCAGACGCTCAATCAACTGAGCCACCCAGGAGCCCTCTGAGATTTTTTTTTAAGATTTTGTTTATTTATTCATGAGACACACACACACAAAGACACACACACACACACAGGCAGAGAGAGAGGCAGAGGGAGAAGCAGCCTCCATGCAGGGAGCCTGATGTGGGACTCGATCCCAGTACCGCAGGATCAGGACCTGAGCTGAAGGCAGATGTTCAACCACTGAGCCACCCAGGCGTCCCTCTGAGATTTCTTTTTAAAATATTTATTTATTTATTTATTTATTTTAAAGAGAAAAAGTATACAAGTGGGAAGTGTGGCAGAGGGAGGAGAGAATCCATGCAGACTCCCCACTGAGTGCACAGCCTGATGCAGGCTGAATCCTAGGACCCTGAGATCATGATCAGAGCCAAAATCAAGAGTCAGTACTTAACCGAATGAGCCACTCAGGCACCCCAGCAATCTCTGAGATTTAATGTTAAATTTAGAAATAACAAGGTTGATGAGGTGCTTGGGTGGCTCAGTCAATTAAGCATTTGCCTTGGGCTCAGGTCATGTCCCTAGGGTCTTGGGATCAAGTCTTGTGAAGGGCTCCCTGCTCAGTGAGGAGACTGCTTCTCTCTCTGCCTCTGCCCCTCCCCTCTGCCCATGTGCTCATCTCTCTCTCTCTCTCTCTCTCTCTCTCTCTCTCAAATAAATAAATACAATCTTAAAAAAAAAAACAGCAAGGTTGTGGAACAACCTTGACCTCATTTGGGTAAAAGAAAGAGAAAGAAAAAGAAAAGAAAGAAAAGAAAAGAAAGAAAGAAAGGGAAAGGAAAGGAAAGAAGGAAAGGAAAGAAAAAGAAAAGAAAAGAAAAAGAAAGAAGAAAGATCTATTTAGAGATAGACATATCTCTATCATATCTCGATATCTACACACACACACACACACACAACACACACAAACACATTCTCTCTCTTCTAAGTGCGCCTCTGGAAATCTACATAAAATGCTGGTAAAAAAAGAATAACACTGTTATTTCTTAACATCTTTCCAGAGAGGATGGGTTATGGGGAAGAGGGGAGCAGGAAGACGTACTTTTTACTGCACAACCTTTGTACCTGTTGAATTGTATATCATTTGCATGTATTATTTATTCCAACAAATTAATAACCCTTCACATGGACAACTAGGGAAAAAGCTGTCCAGGATGGAGCACAACAGTCAGCATGTATTAGGACAGGACAGAGGGCTGGAGCCCAGAGCCTCCAAGGACTGGATTTCTCTAGATGTGGGATTAAGTCTATTATGGCTTCTTTTCCTAAGACAGATTTGTTGAAGTATAGCTAAATACAGCAAAATTCACATGTTTTTTTTTACATGAGTTTTGACAAGTATATGCAGTAACTACTACCACCACCAAGATATAGAGCATAGTGCTTCAGAGGTTCATCTACATTGTTGTGCAGACGGGCATTCTTGCCTTTTTATGGCTGTATAGGATTCCATTGGGTGAATATACCACCCTTTATTGCTTCGTTCTCCACTTGATGGGCTTTGGCATTGTTTCCATTTGGGAGTGACTACGAACAAAAGCTGCTTGTAAACATTCTCATATGAGTATCTACGCAAACATAGATTTTCATTTTTCTCGAATAGATACCTAGCAGTAGGGATCCCTGGGTGGCGTAGCGGTTTGGTGCCTGCCTTTGGCCCAGGGCGCGATCCTGGAGATCCGGGATCGAATCCCACATCGGGCTCCCGGTGCATGGAGCCTGCTTCTCCCTCTGCCTGTGTCTCTGCCTCTCTCTCTCTGTGACTATCATAAATAAATAAAAATTTAAAAAAAAAAGATACCTAGCAGTAGGGTATCAGTTCTATGCTAAACATGTGCTAAACTCCATAAGAAATGGCCAGATGGTTTCCAGAGCAGTGGTACCTTCTTGCACTCCTGTCAGCTGTGCATGAGAGTTCCCATTGCTCTGTGTCCTCACCAAAACCTGGTTTTGTCATTACTGTTAACTTTAGCCATCCTAATAAGTGTGTAAGGGTACCTCATTGCAGTTTTGACCTGAATTTCTGTGATGACTTATGATTTGAGCGTCTTCATCTGCTTGTTGGCCATCTGCTTCTCTGGTGAAGTGTCTGTTCAAAACGTTTGCCATTTTTTATTGCCTAATTGTTTTCTTATGAGAGTTCTTTATGTTTATCCTGGATACAGGTTCTTTATCAGATATGTGCTTCACAGATATTTTCTCCAAGTCTGTTTCATGACTTCTTTGAAGACTTTGTTGGCTTTCTACAACCAACATGAGGGATTTAACTCATCTCCTTCTCTTTCCCCTCTGCCTCTCAAAGTTTGAAAGCAATTTTCGTTGTTTTATTGCTATCATCATCATTATTGTTTTGGCTCTGTGAGCACCTTCTAACTCTAACACGTGCACCTGTTTTGTGTTGTATCAGGGTCAACAGTATCTCTTGATCCTACGTTGTCACAAGGATATTGCACACTCACCCCACCCCCTCCTCCCCATAATCTTTCCCACTCCTTCTGATAACTACATCTTAATTTTTACGAAGTCCTTAACATCTATACTCTGTCTCTGAACTGCAACCAAATATTGTCTGCTTGATCCATAGCTTGACTTTTTTTTTTCATAGCTTGACTTTAATCATGTCTGTATCATACTATAAATTCTACAGAGTGCCCCTTCCCCCAATCTCAGAATCTTGGTTCCTTGAGCAGCAATCTTGATTGATTGTCTCTAGGCCTAGAGTAACCAACTGTCCTGGTTTTCAAGCATAAAGGACGTAAGCCCTTTTAGTGCTAAAAACAAGAAAGCTTCCTGGAATGAGTTGGTCACTCTAACCTTGAAACTTCCCTTAATTCTTCTTCTAGGTTGGGTCCAGTTTTCTGGAGCTTGTATGTTCCTCTTTATTTATTTCCTGATTTCTCTGAATTATATCATCCAGAAACTTTTGAAGAAAGGGTATGTTGAAGATAAGTTGTGTCCTTCCGTGTCTGAAATGTCTTTATTCTGCTCTAAGGGTTATTGACAGATAGTTTAGCTAGGTATAGAATTCTAGGTTGGGGATAATTTTCCCTTCTGACTTGGAAGGAATGTTTCATTTTCTCCAAGCATCTGGTTTCACTGATAGATAGTAAGGTGTTAGTCTGAGTCTCCTTTCTTTATTGAGCCTGTTTCTCTTTGCTTTTATGTTCTCCACCTATTTCCACTGGCTCTGCATTTTTAGATGATTTATTTTCTAGTGCTTCCATTGGACTTTTAATTTTAGCAAGCATATATATATATTATATATATATATATATATATATATATTAAGTCTCAAGAGGTCTTTAGTTGTTCTCTGGTCTTTTTCTCCCTAACCAAATTGAGTCCTTGTTATATAAATAGAACATCTTCTCTAATCTCTCTGTATATATTCAGCAGAGGTTTTGTGGTGTTTGGGGTTTTTTTTTTAGAAGTTAAGGGTTTTTTAAAAAAGATTTTATTTATTTATTAATGGGATACACAGAGAGAGAGGCAGAGACACAGGCAGAGGAAGAAGCAGGTTCCATGCAGGGAGCCCGATGTGGGACTCGATCCCAGGACCCTGGGATCACACCCTGGGCTGAAGGCAGATGCTTTACTGCTGAGCCACCCAGGTGCCCCTCAGCAGAGGTTTTGAATGCTCTCTGCCTGCCTGTGAATCATCTCTGCTTCCTCCAGCCAGTGTCTTTGTTGTTTTTCTGAGTCTCCCTTCAGGCTAGTGGCCCTCCTCAAATGTGTGATGGCACTCCATGGCTCATCACGTAGAACAGAAAAGGTCTGGGTGGTAAGTTGATGTTTCCTCTGCTACTGGGTCACTGTGCTTCCCTATCAGCTCTGGAGTGAGAACTCTGTACAGCAGGTACCTAGGGTAAGGGTAGCCTTTATTTATTAAAGCCCCACCACTACCTCCCAGTGCTGGATGGGAGGGCTCTACAATACCCTCCTGGGTGCTACCATCCCACTGGTGGCCTTGCAGCTCAGTGGCTTTAGCTTCCCTGATAATTGTTTCAACTTCTTCATCAAGGAGGCTTCTATGATTGGCTTGGGTGAAAGGTACAGGGGATGGGAGGATCAGCTACCACTGGTGTGGTGTCTCTTAAACACACCTTCTGTGACTCCCCTGTCCTCAGCAACCATGTTCTCTTGAGTTTGTCAACCTGAGCCCAGAGTCTCTGGAGGGGCTCTCTCTGTGGTCAGCTGCCTGCCCCCCCGACCCCGCAAAGCTCCATCACAGCATAGTCTGGGCTGCAGTGCCTTCTGCCAGTGTAGCCCAACTAAACTGTCTCTGCCAAGGATTAGTGACACCCATCACCCAAGGCCCTTTGTCCCTGTGGTTGTATTCCTTTTATGCTCATACATATGCATTTCAGTGAGGACTTGGGAGATGCTCACATCACAGTCCTCAGAATGGAAGTCTCACCCCAAGATTGAACAAGGGCTTGGCAGGAAGTAGAGGCTCTCATAACACAAATGAGATTGAACATTTATTGATGCTCACAACACACCAGGCACAGTTATTCATATGCTTTATCTCATTTATTTTTTATTTCTCTTATCCCCACCTTATAGTTTAAAACTGAGACTTGCTCCCATTTGTGTGGCCTGGGAAAGGTAGGATCAGAATTCCAACTTTCTGCCCTTCTAGCTTGAAGGTCCAGATGCTAAGAGCTCTGCAGCACCCTAAGGCCCTGCAAGACCATCATCATTGGGCAACACAGTCCAGCCTTCAGAAACCAGTGAAGCCCCCACCAGGCAGCAGGGGAGATGGAACACCCAGGCTCCATGTCCTCAATCCATACCTATGTTTGTGTTCCAGGAAAATTGTGAACACTGGGCTTACTCCAGGGGTCTCAATGCCCTCTGAGAGGGCCTCCTGGGAAACAATCTGACCAATCCTGGGATAGCTGCAGGGCTGCAACTGGCTCCTTCCTCTCTTCCAGGTCATTAATATGCCTCAGTTAGACCCTCACTCGGTGCTGTAGGAGGAAGGAAATGAGATCTTCTGTAGTGGTGTTCCCCACCATTCCTCACCCCATCAGCAGGAAACACCATCTGATGAGTGTCAGAGTGGTGGCTACTGTGCATTGAAGGCCCATGGTGATCATGTGCATTAACTGCATCATCTACTTTCTCAATAACCTCTTCAGGTAGGGGTGATCATCTCCAACCTTTCTTCTTCTTCTTCTTCTTTTCTTCTTCTTCTTCTTCTTCTTCTTCTTCTTCTTCTTCTTCCTTCTTCTTCTTCTTCTTCTTCTTCTTCTTCTTCTTCTTCTTCCTTCTCCTTCTCCTTCTTTTTTTTTTTTTTAGATTTTATTTATTTATTCACAAAAGACACACACAGAGAGGTCGAGACATAGGCAGAGGGAAAAACTGGCTTCATGCAGGGAGCCCAATGTGAGACCTGTTCCCAGACCCTGGGATCATGCCCTGAGCCAAAGACAGATGTTCAACCACTGAGCCACCTAAGGGTCCCCATCCCCAATCTTCTAATGAGAAAACTGAGTGTCAAGGTTAAGGAAGTTGTTCAAGACCACCAGTTGGTAAGTGGATTTTAACCCAGGTCTGGAAGTTGTGCCCAGCAGGGTGCCCACACCATGATGTGACTTCTCCCTCTGCCATAGCCTGAGATGTCCCTGAGAGGCAGCCAAGCCCCAGAGGCTTAGCTCATGAGACCCCCAGCCTGGGCATTCCCAAGGCCATGGTTGTGACCCTCAGGAATTTTGGAGGGTGAATCCTGCGCACCGCCCGCCTGCCACCCCCCTTGTGCCTAAGACACAAACACATTGTTGTTGGTCAAATTTCTGGATCAGTCCTTCCTCATCTGCCTGGCCCTGCTGACTGCCTAACTCTGTGCTGCTGCCCCAGCCAGGCGTGCAGTCTCCAGCCCTTGCAGTGCCGCCAAGCAGGGCAAGCAGGGCTTAATGCAGCATTTTATCACATTTGCAGAGCAGGGGGTCTAGCAAATGCAGCCTCACAGGAGGTGGAAAAAACCCAAGGAAGAGAGAAAAGAAAAGGACCAGGAAATAATGTCCAACTTTTAAAGGCATATGTCCCTACAAATGGTCAGAGAGATGGCTTTGGACAAGCACCTAGCTCAGTGCCCCCGCCTCTCTCACTTTGCCAGTAGAAGTATGTCCCCAGGGCACAAAGGGGGTTGGTGGTCTGGGACAGAAGTAGCACAAGGAGGATCTGGGGGAAGGGGATGGGGCAGCAGGTTGGGGGTGGGTAGGGGCTTCCACAGAGTCACTGGGTGGGTGGTTGACACCAAAAAAGGAGCTCCTGCTCCAAGCCAGTCACCTCCACACCGCTGCTGAGCTCATTAAATTCCCCCTAAGCTTCAGGATGGAGATCTTGTAGTTCCCACTTTACAGACAAGCAGGGGGAAGCCTTGCTCTAGGAAATTTCCATCCTCACCACCAAGAGGAGGAGGCTTCTCTGGGAAGCCTCATCCTGACCCCTCTGCTTCCTTTCCCCCCTGAGAGAGAGAGAAGAAAGGGGTGGGAGTGGGCCTGGGGCTGATTGGGTCCCCTGGTGCCCCCAGCACAGCTCCTCATGCATAAAACAGGAGGGACCTTTGCCTCAGAGCTAATCAAAACCTCTGAGCCCAAAGATTGCAAATGCTGGGCCCCTGTCAAGTCATTTCCCTTGCAAACGAAGCAGCTTCTCCAGTGTTTTTTTCCTTGCTAATACCTCATAACACAGCAGCCAAGCCAGGGAGCCCAAGACCTTGGCAGTGCCCGACCCCACCCCTGCAGCTATTCGGCTCATTTCAACCATCTTGAGAGTCCCTGGTAGACAGATGAAGCCTGAGAGAGGCACTCAGATCCCTGACCCCCTGACCCTACACCTCCCCTCGCCAAGGCCCAGGAGACTGGGCTCCTGCCCTCTCAAGATAATTCACAGATTTTCAAGTTTGGGGGACAGGTGGGGAGATCAGCCATGGGTGTCAGCCTGTGCCAGGTCTCTAGGCTCTCCTAAGTCTAGGGACTGAGTCATTATGGCCAAATTGGGGAAGCCGGGACCAGATGGTGAGGTACTGGGGAACCCAGGGGCCCACATACCAGATCTGAAGGCAGACTGCAATGGGACCCTGGTGGAGGCAACTCACCCCACAAAGCTCAGCCCCAAATAAACCCAGAGAGGAAGAGAGACCCGATTTATCGGGTCAAAGGAGGCCTTTCTGAGTTCATCCAAGAGGGAGAGACCCTGGAATTCTCCCACAGGAGCCACCCCCTGGGGCAAAAGACTTTCCTTTCCCCACTCCTGGGGCCACCCCCAGCCAGCTGAACCACCCTGCTCTGTGTTGCCATCATACTAGGACTGCAGCCCTTTTGGTGAGATGGGAAAGCCACTCATCTGTCCCTCCCTGAGGCAGGGCTGGGTCTTCATCTCCCAACATCTGGCACAGCACAGATGGAGCACAGTGCCCACCCCCAAATGAATGAGCAAATTCCAACTCTTGGGTTGGGGCAAGAAGGTCCCCGCCCTTGGGAAGCTCATAGCCTGGCTGGATTAGGGACAGGTACTGGGACCCGCGGCCTTTGAGTTCACCCAATTCCCTAGACTCTGCTTTGTGCAACTTGCCTCTGCCCGCCCCAGTCGGTGAGAGGCTCCTTTGAGAATCCTCTCACTTTTTCATTAATTTCTATTGAATAATTAAAACGAGGAAATTAATACTTTCAGCCTAAACCTGAATTTCAGTGTGTGTTTTCATAATTGTAATTCTGCTGGAGCATTAACCATTCTAGTGAGCCTCCCTTCTCCAGAGACAGAGGGGACAAAGCTACGTCTTGAGGGCTTAATACACAGTGCTTGCCTCTGGCTGTGCACTCATTCGTTGTTTTTTTGTTAGTGGAAGGATGGATGGATGGGTGAATGGATGGGTGGATGGATGGGTGGGAGGATGGATGGATCAATGAATAGATGGATGGATGGCTGAATGGATGATGGATGGATGGATGGATGGATGGATGGATCAATGAATGGATGGGTGGATGAATGAATGGATGGGTGGATGGATGGATGGGTGGATGGGATGGATGGATGGGTCAATGAATGGATGGGTGGATGGATGGATGGATGGGAGGGTGGATGGATGGATGGGTGGGTGGATGGATGGATGGGTGGGTGGGTGGATGGATGGATGGACGGTTGGGTGGGTGGATGGGTCAATAAATGGATGAATGGATGGGATGGATGGATGAGATGGGTGGGTGGATGAGATGGATGGATGGATGGATGCATGTATGAATGGATCAGTGAATGAATGGATGGATGGATGGGTCGATGAATGGATGGGTGGATGGATGGATGAGTGGTTGGATCAATGAATGAATGGGTGGGTGGGATGGATGGATGGATGGAGTGGATGGATCAATGAATGGATGGGTGGATGGATGGGTGGGTGGGTGGGTGGATGGATGGATGGGTGGATGGATGGATCAATGAATGGATGGGTGGATGGATGGGTAGGTGGGTGGGTGGATGGATGGATGGATGGATGGAAGGAAGGAAGGATGGATGAATCAACCAATGGATGGATGGATAGTATGATGAATGGAAACAAGGACCCCAAAGGGCAAGCAAGCCGTTTAGAAGCTTCCAAAATTAGAGATGACCCTTAACTACTTTCTGGACTGGAACCAACTTTGTTTCTTTTGTCAAAGGGTAATTGAAATTGCAGGACAGTGAAAGGCAGAGAATCTGGCCAAAAAGGTTTTGCTTTTCTTTTATTTCCTGACACCACAGCACCTTCCAACTATATGTCACCTGTCCTGCTTCCAGCCTTCTCTGGGAGGGGGGAATTCTTAAAACCACAGCCTGTCCTGGGCCCAGTAGGGTGTTTACTGATGAGAGGGAAGCAGAGAGGTTGGGTCTGCAGCCCTCAGCACAGCCCCATCAAGGCACAGCCAAGGGACCATTCTAGCAGGTGTGGACACCCTTTTACTACTTCTCCCACTCCTGGCAGAACTTGCAGGTCCTCAGCGTCACCCAACAAACTTTCATTAGCTTTATTTGGGACTCAGAGGAATAAGCATCTCCTGAATTTAGAGAATCAGAATGAGCAAGGGAGCAGGGCAGCTGCAGATGGCCCACATTCTCACGGCTGATCTCTGGGAGGGGCCCTGGTACCCTCATGTTTCCTGTTAATTCCATCCTTTCCCCCAAGAGAAGGGAAAGGATGCAATCATTATCCGGAGTGACTCATGGCCTCATGTAGTTGATTTTCCCAAGGGGGCCTCGGCAGAAAAGAATAAGGCTGATGCAGCCAGGGAAGCGAGCCGAGGACCCTGTTGGAGAGAGATGGTGAGATGGAGGGAAAGCTGCCTCCCAGACCGACCTTGGGGGCTGATAGAGGGGTGGGTGATGAAGAGGGAAGGGCTCTCCAGGCTCCACCTGTCCTTGTTGAAGCCTGGGATGGCCAGGTTGTTAGGGTGCGTTCCCCCACCAAATCGATTGTCAGAAGTCCTGGCAAGGGTTCTAGTACAGCACTCTCCCTGCCTTTCAAATAATACCTCTGCATCTGGGGATCACCCACTGTATGTCAAGGGTCTCATCTTGAGCCAGCACAGGGCTGGGATTTCAAATGGTCCGTAGAGACAACAGTCTGCTCACTCTTCTCCCTCTCTCTGACTCTCCTGCACCCACACTAGTCTCTTTCCTCCATCTTGCAGCTGCCTCAGGGCCTTTGCATAGGCTGTTCCTTCTTCCTGGGATGCTCTTCCTTTTGGCTCACTTCCTGCCCAAATGTCATCCCACTGTGGGTCTTCTTATCAACCTATAACTGCCTTCCTATCTTCCATCCTCCCTCTCTTTGCTAGAGATTTTCTCTATAATGGGTCTTAAATATCAGTTTGTTGTCCATGTTCTACCCAATGCTCCGGAATAGCAGGCACCTTCTTCTGTGGCAGCCATATTCCCAGAACCATGCTCGACATCTAGTAGGTTCTCAATAAACAGTTGCTCAATGAGTGAATGAATCACTGGCTAGAGAAGGAGCACAGGGATTGGGTCTGAGATGGGAAAACCTCCCTTTGTACTCAGCTGGCCAAGGGGACCCAGTGGTCTGAGCCTAGCACCAGGGGCCTTGTCCTGCCCCTGCGTGGAGGGTGGCCACCTGCTTTTAGGGCATCTGGTTCCATCCCCGCTGGTGACTACAGCTGCCAGCCCTCTCAGACCTGAAGACCCACTCTGAAGACCCACGCTTTTCGGCTGCACCTTTACCCCCACAATGAGGACCCTCGCTGCCACCTTTCCAGGCCCGTCTGCAAAGTTGGGATCAGAGGGAGATATGGGAGCACCCTCACGGCAACAGAGCCAGCTTATTTTTTTTCAAATCAATATTTAAAAGATGCCACTTTTACTTATGTTTGAGTGCAATGTACCCCGAGGCTTTTTGTGGTAAACGGCTCTCAATAAACACAGTTTATTCATTAATTATTATTAATTATTTTCTTGAGTGTGGCTGGGGTGGGGGGGGTCAGTGGGGAAGGCAGGGGGAGGCAGAGTCCCGCTCGGCCTGTAGTGGCATGTTGCCTGTCCACCCCTCAGCTGAGCAGGGCTCTGAGAAGCTGCCCGTGTCAGCCCTGACCAGGCTCGCCTGGGCCTGCGGTGTGAGAGGAAGCAGGCCGAGTGCTGCAGGGGCCCCCAAACGGAGTAGGGGGCGAGGGGAGGAGAGAAGGCGGAGTAGGAGTGGGGATGGCCGGGCTGGCAAAACCACCGACTCCGCCAGGGTGAGACTCCACCTGCAGAGAACTGCTTCCCCGGGGAAAGTGAGGATTCTTGGCCTCGGCCAGAGAGGGAAAGAGAAGAGAGTTACCACCTGCTGAACCGGGGGCTGAAGTGCCTTGCGTGTCTCAGGAAAACAAGATGCAAATAAGACATAAAAGCCCTTGATTTGTAGCATATGCCTATTTCCACAGTATAAATTTTCCCACCATGGCCGGTTTCAAGATACCACCAATTTAGCAACTGGCTGGTAAAAGCCCTGAAAACTCTAACAACCATCTCTGCAGGCCGATGGGAGCAAGCCCCAGCGCCCTGGCACGTGGCGGGATTCAAAACTTCCCTGCGAGGAGGTACGTGGGTTAATTTTATGTGTCAACTTGCCTGGGCCACAGGGTGCCCAGATTTTTGGTCGAGAATCATTCTGGGTGTGCCTGTGAGGGTGCTTGTGGGTGAGGTTGATATTTGAATTGGTAAACTGAGTAAGGCAAATGGCCCTCCGCCAATGCCGATGGGCCTCGTCCAATCAGTTGAGGACCTGAGAAGAACAGAAAGGCTGACCGTTCTGTGAGCAAGGGGGGGACCCCTCCTGACTGACTGCCTTCAGCTGGGATGCTGGCTTTTTTCTGCCTTCAGACTTGAACTGAAACATTACCTCTTCTTGGGTTTTGAGTCTGCTGATTTGGGGGATTTTTTGTTTTATTTTGTTTTGTTTTTTTCAAAGATTTTTATTTATTTATTCATGAGAGCCGCAGAGAGAGGCAGACACATAGGCAGAGGGAGAAGAGGGCTCCATGCAGGGAACCTGATGTGGGAGTCCATCCCAGGACCCCAGGATCATGCTCTGAGTCGAAGGCAGACGTGCTTAACTGCTGAGCCACCCAGGCCTCCTGAGTGTGCTGATTTTGGACCGAAACTTACACTCACCTGGTTCTCAGGCTTTTGGGGCTCTGACAGGTGCTGTACCATTGCCATATATACCATATATACCTATATATATGTGTGTGTGTGTATATATATATATATCTATATATTCTCCAATTTCATTGGTTCTGTTTCTCTAGAGAACCCTAATACAGAGGTATTTGTAGTCACCAGAATAACGACCCCCCAAAGATGTCCAAATCCTAATCCCTGGAACCTGTGAATATGTTGTGTTAGATTGTGGGATGGTTAATTTTGCATGTCAACTTTACTGGGCCACAGTGCCCAGAAACATGGTCAAACATGATTCTGGATGTTTCTATGAGGGTGTTTTTGGATGCAATTAACATTTCGATAGGTAGCCTTTGAGTAAAGCAGATTGACCTGCAGGATGTGGGTGGGCCTCATCCAATCAGTTGAAGGCCTGAGTAGAACAAAAGACCGATGTCCCCTGAGACAAAAAAAATTCTTGGCGGATGCCCTTGAGACTTGAACTGCAACATCAGCTCTTCCCTGGGTCTCCAGCCTGAGAGCCTAGTCTTCAGGTTTCTGTACGAGCCAGTCTCCATAACCATGTAAGCCGATTTCCTAAAATAAATCTCTTTCTCTCTCTGTGTATATATGTAGACATCTATATGTGTCTACACACCTGTTTCTCTGGAGGATCCAGACTAATGCACATGGCAGGGAAGAATTAAGGTTGCAGAATTGAAATTGTTCATCAGCTGACCTGAGAATAGGGAGATTATCCTAGATTATCTGGTGGGTAGGATGGAGTCTACCCATCACGGGTAGACTCTATGCAGCAGGATGAGGCAGGAGGGTCAGCGTCAGAGCGATGAGATGTGGGAGACTCGCTGGCCGTTGTCGGCTTTGAAGATGGAGGAGGGGGTTCCACAAGCCGAAGGACACAGGTGTCTCGGGCAGGTGGAAAAGGGAGGGACACGGATTCTCCCCAAGAGTCTCCAGAAGGAGCGTGGTCCTGCTGACCCCTGTTCTAGCGGTGAGACCCGTTTTGGACTTTGGCTAAAGAGGAATATATAATAAGAAGAAAATCATAAATGAGTGTTGTTTTATGCTACTAAGTTTGTGGCCACTTATTACTGCAGCGATAGGGAATTAATACTAATACGCGGTATCTGCACTTCCCTACACGAGGGGCTGAAGCTCAGGTTGGTCGCTCAGGGTCACTCAGGTCAAAGACAGGGTGTGAACCCAGGGCCGGCCGATTCCAAGGTCCAGGTGTGTGTGTGTAGTGTGTGTGTGCACACACGTGTGTTTTTTCCACGAGAGAAGCCACTTTTTAAATGTAAGCCCCTCTCTGGAAGGCCTGCCAACTTAATCCCATATCAGCCTAGGTAACAGGAAAGTTTTCCTTCCCCCCCCCCTTTTTTTAAAGATTTTATTTGGGGGGCACTGGGTGGCTCAGTAGTTGAGCGTCTTGCCTTGGGCTCAACTTGGGTCGTGAATCCCGGGGTCCTGGGATCGAGTCCCACATTGGGCTCCCCACAGGTAGCCTGCCTCTCCCTCTGCCTGTGCCTCTGCCTCTCTCTCTCTGGGTCTCTCATGAATAAATAAATAAATAAAAATCTTAAAAAAAATAATATAAGATTTTATTTTTAAATGATCTCTACACCCAACGTGGGGTTCGAACTCACAACCCTGAGATCAAGAGTCGCACGTTATACTAACTGAGCCAGCCGGGCACCCCATGGGAAGCTTTTCTTCATAAAACACCAGAAAAGAAAAGAAACATCACAAACAGCAGTGTCCAGGCGAAGGCGGAGCTGGGCTTGCAGGAAGGTACGGTTCCTCCCAGAGGCCGGAAGGAAGCCAGAGATTTGAAAGCCAGATGGTGAGCGTGCGAGTGTGGCCGTGCAGGCCCTGGGACCAGGGGTTTGGATGTTGATCCCTCCTTGGGGACGAGGGGTGTGGCCTTGATTTATGAGAGAAGAAAGTGGAAGACACATTGAGTTCCAGAACAGGGAGGCGAGGAGCCTAGTCCGTTTTGGTGGAAGAGGCGAAACAGGGAGAGGTGGAGGCTGAGGTGTTTCCAGAATTGATGAAAAAGGAAGCATCATCAGATTCAGGAAGCCCAGTGAACGCCAGGCTGGACACTGGTGCCCAAGACACAGGCTCTGGATGGGAGACTCCGCACCGTCTGGGCCAAGCGTCGCAGCAAGCCCTCGGGCTGGGGGAATGTTTGTTGAATGAATGAATGAATGATGGGGAGAAGGAAGAAGGGAAATGAGACGCAGATCCAGCTTTAGACAGGGCTGGGAATTCACAACCTCTAGCCGCCCCTCCACTCCTACCTCCAGGGGACCCCGGAACGGGGTGGGCACAGGTGAGGGGGGCCTAGGGCAAGGGCAGTGAGCATCCAGGGGTGTCCAGTGTGATCCCGAGGAGCCCTCACCGCCTTGCCCCAGCCTGAAACTCCAGAAGCCACATGCCCAAGCCCACGCCGGCCCCGGAGACCCCGGCAAAGCGTCTAGAATGTAGAGGTGGCTGCTGGCCGGGCCTGGGCGGCTGGGAGCTGACCAGGAGGGCGCCCGGTCTCGGTGCTGCTCACTTGACACTCAACACGCGAAGAATCAGCCGCGCTGCTTCCCCAGCATCACGAACGAGTCTCTTGAGCCCAATATTCAAATATGTGCAGAAGTCAGGGCTGGGCTATTTTTAGCAGAGTCAGAGGGAGGTGATCTAAGGCGGAATCGGCGGGAGGGTGACAGTCCTGGGATCCACCTGGGAAGTCAGGCTCCAGGCCCGGCGCCCTCCGCTCCCAGGGCCTAAGCCCCGGGCCCGTGTCCAGGTGTCTGGGGGAGGCTGGGGGGAGGGCGGCGGGCTCCACACTCGGCCTGCAGCCCTGGGGCCTTCTTAGAACTTAGAGAGCGAGCACCGGCACGCTGTTCTGAGAAAAGATGGTCTGGGCCCACGGCCTGGCCAGGGGGACCCTCAGGCCTCTGGGCTGGGGGTTACCTCCCTCTTCGGTGAGTGTCCTTAAAGGCACCAGAAATCTGGCCCCTTCGGTATTGGTTCCCATGGCCCTGGTGACAAATGATCACAAACTCGGTGGCTTAACACAACAGAAACCTACTTTCCCAGTTCTGGAGGCCCGGGTCTGCTCCCCCGGGAGGCTGGAGGGGAGGCTCCTTCCTGGCCTCTCCTGACTCTGGTGTCGCCAGCAACCCGTGGCACCGCCTGCCCTGTAGCTACCTCGCCCCTGCCTCTGTCTCTGTCCCTGTCTGCACACAGCCTTCTCCCCGTGTGTGTCTCGGTCCAAGTGTCCTTCTCACCCATAAGGACCCCTGCGTTGGGCTCAGGGCCCACCCCCATCCAGTAGGACTTGGTCGTCTTAACTGATCCCATCTGCAAAGTCTCCCTTTGCAATTAAGGTCACATTCACAGGTGCTGGAGGTCAGGACTTCCACATATCTTTTGGGGGACACGGTTCGACCCACAACACTTTCCATCCCGCCCTCCCCAAGTACAGCTGCACCCCCTGTCAGCAGCTGTGGCGGGAGAAGGCCCTCCAGGCTCGGGGTCAGGACACCTGGCGTCCTCATGTTTCCCACCTGCCCAGAGGCGGCGAGGAGCTCCTTGAACCTCGAGCAGCTTGTGGGTCCTGAGCCTCACAGCCCAGCCGCCCCGGCCGCTCACACCTGCTTGTCTCCCTCCTTGCACCCGGACCTGGACCTGCACGACCTCAACCCCGCCGCGTCCTAGGATCCTCTCCCTCATCTCACGCAGGAGGCACCGAAGTGCAAAGTCAGGTGGGGTCCTGCGGTTGCAGGTCGGGTTCCTGAGGGGCCTTTGGAGGTCGTCAAAGGGGGGGCCTGGGCACCAGGACACAGGGAAGGCCAATCCACCAGGTTGGGCCGCACTGCCCGCAGCGCCGCCCGGCCCAGCCTCTACTGAGAGCACCCTTGGTGACCAAGAGAAGAAATCAAACTGGCCATGCCTCCCAGGCCCCTGCAGATCCCAGAGGGGACCCTGCCCCCTCTCCGCCCGCCAGCCCCTCGGGGTCTAGGGAAGGGTGCTTGTCAACAGCTTCCAGCGCTCACTCCTGCCCTTGAACTTGGGACTCCGGGTGGGGCCCGTGTGCCTTCTTCGCTGCAGGCTGGCCCCAGCCTCCTCCCTCCTCTTTCCCAGGCTCATTGGCTGCAGCCCCGGGGGCCCTGGGCCCTGGAGATGGGAGGGCGAGGCAGGGCTTCAAATGCCTCCTGCAGGCAGGTCCTCAGCCTGACGGGACCCTCGCAGAGCAGAGCTGGGGAGTCAGGGAGCAGACAGGAGCTGCCCGTCTTGTTGGCAGCCCAGTGGTTCGCGTCGGATGCTCAGCAGAGGCACCCAGAGGGGAGCATTTTAAAACAGTGGAGGCCAGGCCCTGCGCAGAGATGGTTTCATGGGTCTGGGGGCGGCCTGGATGCGGGATGGCCCACCTCCCCGGGTGATTCCCAAGGCTGTGAGGGGCTTCATCACACCAGTTCCACCACCTGTAAGTGGGCAGGATGACGTCACCTTGCAGGGTGGGGGGAGGCAGGCCTGGGCCAGTTATCGCCTCTGATGTTCGGTGGTGGGTGGGGGGCAGCTCGCTGAGTGGGGGCCCGGCGCCGTCCAGCAGGGGAGGGCTGAGAACCCACAGCCTTCCTGGGGTCCGCTTCTTCTCTTCCTACCAGCCGGTGCCCCCACACCCTCTGCCTCCACCCCACCTGAGTTCAAAGCCTGCCAGGATCCAGAAGTAGGCTCCTACACAAAGAACTCTTAAAACCCAACAGTAAGCGACACTGGGTGGCTTCTGCCTTCGGCTCAGGGCATGATCCTGGGGTCCTGGGATCGAGTCCCACATCGGGCTCCTTGCATGGAGCGTGTTCCTCCCTCTGCCTGTGTCTCTGCCTCTCTCTCTCATAAATATATAAATATTTATTTATGGGTGTCTGGGTGTCTCTCATAAATATATAAATAAAATATTTTTAAAAATGGGAATATAATAGTACCTACCTGATGAGACAGCTGAACAACAAAAAATGACAAATTGTGTGGCCAACACTCTGCCCGTGTCTGAAGGACGGCAAAGACCAGTAAGCGTTAGCTAGTATTTCTCATGATCTGCCTCAGGCTCTTATCAAAATACATGTGTGCTCTCTGACCTCCCAGAGGCCAGGCCGAGGTGAACAGAGCCGGGTGCAGAGTCTCAGTGCGGCGCAGCCTGACCCAGAGAGCGCCAGCTCTGGGGCCCCAAGCACCCTGTGTGCAGCAAGTGACAAAGGGCAGCAGGGGCCTGGGGCCCCAACAGAGCCAGCCCCTCGCCCTGGGCATCCCAGGAAAAGACAAGAAACAGCACGCTCCTCCTCTGCACCTCACATCCCAATAAAATATTTATTATTTCAAGAAATAAATCTTTAAAAAAAGAGAGAGAGAGAAAAGAGTGTCTCTATTGCTTGCCCCCAACAGGTCAGGTCCCTGGTGGCCATGGAGCTCCTGTGGCCACAGGGGGGCGGTCTTGGATGGGCTCCTCCCCTTTCCCAGCTCTCAGGGCTCCCAGGCAGGGTGGAGGGGCAGGCCTGGGTGGGGGTAGGAGGTGGGATTATAAAACGGGAGTGGGGTGGCAGTGTCTCTGAAGGCCCCACCGGCTTAACCAGGCAGGGCTCTGGGCAGGGGGAGGAGGGGAAGGGGACATCATGGGGCCGGGCAGGCATGCCACACAGAGATGATGGGTGGGTCCAGAGGTGGTTTGAGGTTGGAGGAAGCTCGAGGCAAAGGACGGGCAGCATCGGAGCGGGGACTACCTGGGGGCCAGCGGGCCTGGGAAGCCAGGAGCTGGGCTGGGCGTGCCACGAGGCTGAAGCTCCATCCCAAGCCTTTGCCTACAAGAGACGCTGGGGGCGGGGGGCAGGTTCCCAAGCCTGCTGGGGTGGGGACAGAGGCTCTGGGGACAAATCCACGGCCTGGAATTGCAGTCATGCCAGGATGAGTTTCAGGAGAAGCCCAAAGTGGAGAGAGCTGGAGCAAGCAGGAGACAGAAAGAGTTCAACCCAGGGGGCTAGGTGGTCCCCACACTCTCACTGTGCTCCCCAATATAGGATGGAGGGGGAGTTTGCAAAGGCGGGGGGATGGGGCTGAGAGGAGGCAGGAACAGGGTATCCCGCCTGGTCTTCCCCCACTCCCTGGTCCTTTTGGTCCACACCCCAAACAACCATAGAGGGATGAGGCTGATCCCTCACACGTCACTGCCCTCTCCCCAGACCCTTGGTGGGGGTGGGGGGCGGGCGAGCACTGCCCCTGCTCCCTCCTCATACATTCTGGAGCCCCATCCTGGGCCTTCGAAGGGCCAGGGCCGTCAGTCTGGTCCAGAACTGGGCTGGCACGGAAGCAAGGGGCCTCCGAGCACCTGCTCCTGCCAGGGCGGCCCTCTGACCGGTCCCACAGCCGCTCGGCCAGGACACTGCCACGAGCCCCGGGAGGAGGTCGAGGAGCCCAGCCGGGTGGGCGCCCGGCACCTGGATGAGTGGCCGGCCCGTAGCCCTGGGCCCGCAGCCCTGTGCGTGTATCTGCTCTGCCCGCTTCCTGGCCAAGGAAGGAAGCTCCAGCGTGGGAGGAGTCGAGGGGAGGGCAGGGCGCTGGAGGTCAGAATCTGCTGGTGCTTTCTCCGCGGCAGGGAGGGCCGGACGGGTGGGTGCCCTCACAGACAGTCCTGGCACAGGGCCACTTGGCCCTTGCGGAAGTCTCGGCAGGGGCAGAGCCGGTGGTACTTGGTGCTGGAGCCCGCGCAGCTGAAGAGCAGGGGCTCCTTCTGCAGGAAGCACTCGCGGCCGGGCTGGGCGAAGGCCGGGTACAGGTGGTTCATCTCCGACTCCGTGCTGTCACAGGGCACCCGCAGCCTGGACGGGCACCGCGGGCAGCGGTCACGGCCCCGGCCCGGCCCCAACCAGGGAAGATGATTCTAGGGGACGGCAGGACAAACCCCGGGCCACATCCCCGCTGGGGGAGAGGGGTACAGGGGGGTGGCTGGGCTGGGAGGAACCCTGGGCCGCTTTCCTGGCCTGGACCTAGAAGATGCCCAGACAGGCTGGACAGAGGCTGAGGGAGGGGTGGGGCGGGGAGGGGGACTGGCAGCGGCTTCTGTGCTGGTGGTTTGGGGCTGAGGCTTCACCACGGCGGGAGGGTGGGGGGGTGGGGGGGCACCCGTGACATGGACACCTGTCCGTGGTCCCTTCTGGGTTCTTCCTGACTCACAGGAGAGCATCAGCCCCCCTCCACCCGTTGGCAGGGCGGTGACAGGGCAGTTACGGGGCGAGGAGCTGCAGGGGAGCGAGGCTGGGTCAGCCCAGGTGGGCGGGCGGGCGGGGGGCTCACTTACTTCTGGAAGGCGTCCTGGCTGTTGAGGAAGGGGAAGAAGGACGGCTCGCAAATCAGCCCATGGTCCAGGCAGGCGTCGGTGCAGGCCCTCCCGGCGGTGGCCAGCCAGGCCCGGAGGGAGTGTGCTGGGGGCCAGGCCCCGGGGGCCACGCTGGCATTCTGGGCCCACTCCAGGTGGGTGGCATTGGGGGCCAGGACGAAGGGGCTCTGTGGGGCTCGGGCCCCTCCTGGGGCAGGGCCGGGGGCTGCACAGAAGTCCTGGCCGGCGGGGAGCGGGGGGTGGGGGGAAGCAGCATTAGACGGGGAAATGGGACCCAGATGCCACCGGCTGACACTTGGGCGCATGGCCTTGCCACCACAGCAGCCACACCACCTGGGAGCTCCCTGAACGCCAGGCAGACTTCCGCACCTTATGTCATTTATGCCTGGAGGCAGCCCCAGCAGAAGTGTCCTAACACGTCCCCCGCTATTTTATGGGGCTCAGAGAGGTCACGGGCCCTGTGCCGACCTCACAGCTGGATGGCAGGGGCCAGCCTGGGTGCCGACCCCCCTGCACCGCCTCACTGCCGGTCACACTTCAGCTGGGCTCAGAGTTTCTGCCCTGAGGCTCATGTGCCCTACCTGCGGTGGGGCGGGGGGGGGGGGGGGCTGGGGCTGACCCGAGGGGCAGGGGCCCTCCTCGCCGGGGTCAGCTCCAGGGACCACCTGCAGGGCCCGACAAATGTTTCCATGAGCCTCATGGTGACATCCCTGTGGGAGGCTGGGGGCTGAGAGTCCCGGGCTCTCAGTATCCCTGTCCGTAAACCTAATGATCTAGAACTTCTCTCCAGCCCAGACACAGGCCACATGTGCTCCGTCTGAATACCAAGTAGTTATAAAGCACCTTACACCCAGTCCCGTGGCCCAGCCAGGCCCTGCCACTCCCGGCCACCGGCCCCAGAAACCCCGAGCCTGGAAGGCCACCTGCCAGCCCTCGGGAGGCTCAGATCCCCTGCTTCTCCAGCAGCCCCGTCCCCTGGGTTCTCACCAGAGTCCTCATCCCTGGGGGTGGGATGGGGGTGGACGCCTTCTGTACCTGCCACTCAATCAGGTACCAAACTTTCAAGCAAGTTCTTTATCAAAATAAAAATAACGGTCTGTGCTTCTGTGTGGTGGTAGGGGGCTGGGCTCTAGAGCTGGTGACCCCAGGGGCCTCCCAGGCCTGGACTTGGAGCAGGAGGAGAGCAGGATGCCCCTGCATCTCCCAACTCCCCCCCCCCCCAGCATCTGCAGGAAAAGGAAACTGAGAGGAGCAGGAGCAGGAGTTTACGGGGCACAGAGCCCTGCGTGGAGAGAGCTTCCCCAGACGATGGAGCTGGCTAGACCCCCTCCTCTGGTCTGATGGGGTTTGGGGCAGTCCCCACCCCCCTATCCCTGGGGCAGAGAGGGGAGGGCCCACCTACTTGGTGCTGGATGTAGGCGTGGATTCGCTCCAGCATCCCCTCACAGGTGTACTCGTAGGGCAGGTAGGGGTCTACCTGTGGGAGAGATGGGCAGACACATGGGGCAGGAGGAGCCCCAGGCCCCACTAGGCCTGGCTGCTGGGGGCCGGCCAGGCTCAGCATTGGGGGGCAGAAATCTGCTGTGCCCAGGGAGCCCACCACCCCATCTACCTGGCCCTCCACTCAGATCTCCGGTGACCCCTCCCGTGGTCCTGGAGGTGGCCCCACTCCCTCTGCCCCTTCCCAGCTGCACAGCTCCCATCCCCATCCCCTCCTGGGCTCTGATGCCTGCTCTTCCCACAGCCAAGCCAGATGGATCCACCCTCCCCTCTTGGGTGACCCCCTCCTCCAGGAAGCGGTCCCTGAGCCCCAGCCCCACCCGTGACAGGACCACTTTCCTTCGTGGCACCTAAGAATTCCTCCAGCACCTGTCATCATTTCTGATTTCTCCCTCGTGTCTCTCAGGTTACAGGTCCCTTGAGAAATGGACTAGGACTCGTCCACCATCGAGTCCACCGCCTGGCATAGTACCTGTATACAGTAGGTGCTCAGGAAACAGCACCTCCAGCTCTGCCCGCATTCTGCCCAGAACATAGAATGTTCACGAAAAGGAACACGGGAGCAGCTCCCGGTCAGATGGAATGAGACGGATCTGTAAGGCTTCCTGCCCGGGCAGGCACCTGGGAACTACGGAGGGCACCTGCCCCCAGGGGAGGCCACAGGCCATCCGTGAAATAGCCAACGGTTACAAAGCACCCGCACGGGGGGTGGCTGGGAGCAGACGGGGTGAGGAGCAAGGGGGATGGGGAGAAGCCTGAAAGGGGGTGCCCACCTCCTGTGGGGGGGTACCGCACCTCCTCTCCACTCTTCTAACCTGACCAAACCCGCTCTGTTTACCCCACCTAGCACACGGCCCCTCAGAGGAAACCGAGGGCTGGGGGGGGGGCGGTGTGGATGACCCATCCCAGACGCACACGGGCCTTCGACCTCCCTTGTCCCGTGTGTGTGCAAGTGTGTGTACATGTGTGTATATGACATATTGTATGTAGGCGTGTCTGTTGTGTGTGCATGTGCGTGCTGTACATATATATCTATGTGTGTACAAGTGTGTGCACCGCATGTACACGAGCACATATGATGTATGTATGCATGCATTTTGTGTGTATGCGTGTGTTGTGTATATGTATGTGCTATGTGTGCTATGCATGTGCAAGTGTGCACACGTGTACAGTGCATATATGATGCATGTATGCGTATCTGTTTTGTATTGTGTATATGTGTGTACATGTATGTGCTGTGTGCATTGTGTATATATGTGTGCAAGTGTGTGCACATGTGTGTATATGATATGTGTGTATTGTGTATACATGTGCATATGTATGTGCTGTGTGCACATCTGTGCAAGTGTGTGTACACGTGCGTATATGATGTATTGTGTGTAGGCATGTGTTTTGTGTGTATTGTGTATATGTGTGCATATGTGTATCTATGTGTGCAGTGTATGCACGTGTGCGTATGTGGCATATTGTGTGTGTATATGTATCTATGTTTTGTGTATACATGTGTATTGTGTAGTGTGTGCACGTGTGTACAAACCTGTGTGTGTGTGCTGTGCGAATCTGCACATATCTGTGTTGTATGTGTGGGGCTGGGCACCCACCTGACCCGGCCGGATCCTGATTCTTGCCCTTTTCCTGCCAGCAGCCCAGGCAGTGTGGGCTGACACCTGTGCCCAAGGGGGAGTGGCCTCTGTCCCCCTCCTCGAGCCCACTGGGTGCGCCGCGCAGTCCTGCTCCCTGCAGACCCCACCTCAAAGGGCTGGAGGCCCATCCTGGGGGCACCCCTGACCGTCAGGCTGAGGAGCGCCCCAGGGGCGCATGGGTTCAGGCCACCAGAAGATTCTTGGGACAAGAGCCTGCCCATCCAGCCCTGCCCCCATTTCCCACTGTGAGCGGCTATTCTTAATCCAGGGGCGGCTCGGGATCCCCGAGAATCCCAGCACCCACCTCTGGCCGCCACCGCACAGCCCAGCCACCGCGCAGCCCTTCCGGGTCTATGCCGTCCATGGCCGGGGTTCCCCGGTTCCCCGGACACCCCTGGGGTACAAGACTTCCAGCTCTGGTTATAGACGCCCCCCCAGGGGACAGAGTTCCCCTCCAGATGTCACTCTTCCTGCTCCGCAGCAGCACCCCTCCCTCCATCACCGCCCCCCCTTGAAGCCCACGTCACCCGCTAATTCGCATCAGCCAGCCACGTCCCACCTGCCATGAATCTCGCCGGAGGAGCCGGCCTGCCTGGAAATTACCCTCATTAGGCCTCGTTACAGGTGCGCGCAGTAATCAGTCTCGACGGGCTGGCAGGTGCTGGTCCCGCGCTGCAATGAGCGTGGGAGGGAGGGAGGGGTGGGCAGGTGCTGGCCCGGCCTCCCCCCCAGTGGAGGTGCCACCGGCAAACCCACCCACCCGGAGTCTCTCCTAGCTCCTCCTTGTTCGTCTTGTCTCCCCCTCCCCGTGAAAGGCCCCAAGACTCACAGAACAAGCTGCGCCCTCAATCAGTTCTCTAAAATAGGATTATGAGAGCGGCCCAGGGTGCTCGTGGAAAATGCAGATGCCAAGGCCACACCCGGTCCTTTAAAATCACCGGACCTGGGGATGGGGGGAGAAGGTTGGGGGGCTCTGGCGGTTAAGTGCCTTCAGCTCAGGTCATGATCCTGGGGTCCTGGGATGGAGCCCCATGTCCAACGGGCTCCCTGCTCGGCCCCCTTTTTCTGGGACATTGGGTAGTGTCGGCCGCGATGTCCCCTCTTCTCGCGGGAGGGCACCTGCTTCTCCTCCCTCTGCCCCCCTCCCCCGCTCATTCTCTCTCTCTCTCTCTCTCTCTCTCAAAAAAAAAATCTTTAAAATCAGAAGACAGGCCCAGGACCTGCATTTTAAACAACACCTCCCAGGTGGTTCTTGGGTCAGGGGGTGAACGGCCCAGGAGGTGGAATGGGACCCCTGAAGGGGCTAAAGGCAGGGTTTGGGGCCCACCTGCCAGTGCCAGCTTGGCAGATTTGCCAAACCTTGGTTCCCGGACCCTTTGGTTACTGTGATCTTTTAATTAACAAAATTAAACAGGTGTTTGTGTAAAAAAAAAAAATCAAAAGGAAAAATGATCAAAAGTAAGTTTCCCTCCCTCGGCAGACATCCAGGCCCTTCACCCGGGGAGCCGCTGTCACCAGCTTCTGGAGGGTCCAGCCACTATCTCGCTCCTTTTGCTCGGCACTAGATCTTGCAGGTTGGGCCTGACCTGAGCTCTGGGGGTGGGCACAAGCCTTGCAGGCCTCCCCTTCCACCCCTGTCCTTGTCCCCTGTGACAGAGGCCCTGGAGGATTGCTTTACCAGGGGGAGGGGAGAAGGAGCAGGAGGAGAATGTGGAGGGGCAGGGGGTTCCCCTCCAGGGTAGCTCTGTGCCTTGTTGGGGGGCCTTCCGATGCAGCGGCCACCTGGGATGTAGAGTGCTGTGCCACCATTTGGGGCTGGGGTCGGTCAGGTTTTGGCAGTGCCTCCTTTCTTCTGGACTGAGGCCACCTGGAGAGCCCCTCACCGAAGGGCCATCTCCAGCTTGCTCAAGGGTCCCCAGGTGCAGCCCTCAGCCCGTGATGGATGGAGCTGGCAGATAACCCCCCCACCCCCCCGTTTACTCCACTCTCAGGTAGGACAATCTGGGATGTGACCTATCCACCTGTCAGAGTCCCCCCCCCCCCGGTGGGCAGTGAGCACCAGGTGCCAGCAGGGGTGACCTACCCCATAACACACCATCTCACTTGGTCACTCCAGGACCTTCCTCCTTCCTGGGATAACTTCCCAAACCAGCAGCTTGTGCCTTGGGGGTCACCTCCTGGAGGAGCCCCATCAGAGACGGCCCGAGACCTGGGGGGGGGGCTCACAGTAGACATTCGCTCATGTTGATGCTTAAGGAGTGGGGGGGCTCCCCACCACTGCTTGGGGCGGGGCCAGGGGCTCAGCCACCCTGCAGGTCAACCCGGCCACGTCCATCCATCCATCTGTCCGCCACAACTAGGCTAAGACACAGCAGTGTTCTTCTGGGCACTTCCCTAGACAAACACTCACTCCCGGACTGAAGAACGGAAGGACGAGGGTGTGGCCAGTGGAGGAATGGAGCCGGCGAGGGAGGTAGGGGTTTTCGGGGGAAGGGGGGCATCTGCAGAGGCGGGCAACAAACGCTGGGGGTCCGAACAAACGCTGGGAGCTGGGAGCGAGTGACAGCGAACGCAGGGGAGTGTTACAGAAAAAAAATGCAAGGACAACCAGGCAGGGCCGTAGGCCCGAAGCTGAGCCCGGGGGTCCCCCTGTGGGGTGGCCATCCCTCTAGGCTCTGCCCTCGAGACTGGCAGTGCCCCCAGCTCCCGGGGTCCAGCTGTGTCCCCTGCGGAAGGAGCCTATCATGTCACTCCTGCCGAGGCCAAGGCTCTGCAGGCCCTCCCAGCCCCCGAAGCCCACCCTGAGCGGTACGCACCCCCGGGAGGGCACCCGGTGAACGTGGTGTTGGGCAAAGAAGGGGACAGCGGCTGGGCTGCTTATTGTTGTTCCGCCTCGCGTCCAGGCTACAGCAAGAAGTGGGGCCCAGGGGTGGGGGGTCACGGTGAGCAGAGCGCCGTCTGCATGGTCTGACCCCCTTTCCAAAGTGAGGGGCCCAGAGGAGCACGGGGCCATCGGAGGCCGCGAGCCGAACTGCGAGGCGACCTGTCAAGCCCCCCGTGGCTCCCTCCCTGCCCGTGCCCGCCAGCGCTCACATACCTGCTGAAGGAAACCCAGAAAGTTCTTCCCCTTGCTACTCAAGGGGTGGCCCTAGGCCTGCCACCACCCCTGACCTTGAGAGAAATGCAGGATTTCAGCCCCAACCCAGACCTGCTGAATCCAAACCTGCGTTTTACCAAGATCCCCAGGCGACCTGTGTACACGTTTAGAGTTTGAGGTACGCTGTCGACAGGCCACGGGCCCACACGCCAGCAGAGTTCAGAGACCCTGCGGGCCCTAATACTGAGAACATTTGCTCAGCCCCAACTCTGGGGGTGCCCACGGGGCTTAGCCTCCGACGGTGCTTAAAACGTGATTCCGGACCGCGCGGCCATGTAAGGTTGTGCAGGTTGCTCACGGCACAAAGGCATTTCCCTGCCCCTCTCCCCACCCTCCCCACCGGGTCAAATTTGCCAACCCAGGCCTGCGAGTCTGAATTCACCAGGAGGGCCACCTCTTCCTAATCACAGCGAACACCCCGCCCCAGCAGCTAGTGGCAGCCCCGAGGGGTCTGAACCTCACCTGCGTTCTCATGATGGCCTTGATGGCTGCCTCGAACTCCTCCGAGTTGTTGTAGTCGACGGTCCACACGTGGGGCTTGCCGATGAAGTTCTCCGCATAGGGATGCTGGGAGAACACCTGGCGGGCGCAGGGAGCAGCAGCTTCTCCCCCTGCCCGCCAGGCCGGCCTGGGCAACAGGGAGGCGCCCCTGCCCCTGGTCCCCCCACGCCCTCGCCCGGTGCCCCTCTTCCAGGACCGGCAGGGCCCCCCCGCCAGGCCCTCCCCGCTCACCTCTCTGGAGGTGGGCTTGCCGCGGAAGAACTCGTGGTTGAGGGAGCTGTGGGGCGGGCTGAAGCGCGACTGCAGGAACACGCAGCCGTTGGCGATGGCCTCCAGGGGCGCGGGGCCCTCGTACGGGAAGCCGAAGCCTATGAAGAGCTGAGGGGCGAGGGGCGCAATGGTCAGGGAGGGCCCCCGCAAGCCGGGGTCGGGACATTGAGGGAGGCAGCCTGGGGGGGGGGCGGTGTCAAGACGGCCCAGACCATCTGGGCCTCAGTTGGAAGACCATGTGCTTCCCCTCTCTGGGCCTCAGTTTCCCCGTTTGTGAAACGAGGAGGTCCGATTAGGTAATATCAGTGGCCTTTCCTGCTCCAGGGGGCTATGGTTCTGGAGGGGAGGAAAGAGAAAACTGAGGGTCTGAAGCTCGGAAGGCTTCACCCACAGCCACAGCTGAACTGGAAGGACCTTTACTCATCCTGGAAACAATCATTTGGCGCCTAACTTGTGCCAGGGGTGCTCATGGGGCTGGGCCCCAGAAGGCAATCGATAAAGGATTCTGAACCCCGGGCTGCTGTGTAAGGTTGTTCAGGTTATTCACGGCACAAAGCCTCTCCTGCTGCCCCAACACACACACACACACACACACACACACGTCCAGGAAGCCTGAGGAAAGAGCTGTGGCTAGATCAGAGAGTCAGGAGAGGACCTGGACGCTGGCTGGAGGCCCCCCAGCCTCCGCTGACCCCTCAGGGCCCAGCAGCAGAGTCTCACCTGCTGCACCAGCTGCTGCTCCAGGAATACAGCACAGGACTTCCAGAAGCAATCAGAACAGGAGCCCCAGGGAACTCCAGCCAGGACGTGCCCTCAGCCTGCCCTGCATCCCTTCAGTGGCTCTCAAAGCTAGGCCTGACCCAGGAGTCCGCTGGGCTGCCCTGGTACTGATGGGGTGAGGAGGGCAGCCCACTTCCTCTCCCCCATTGCTGGGCTCAGCTCCGCTGGCCCTGCCCAGGTCCCTCCTTGGTGAGCACTCCCAGCTCTGTCCCCAGCTCTTTCCAGGCCCCGGGAGACTTGGACAGGAGGCTCAGGCCCAGCATAAGGCCCGGACAGGAGGCTCAGGGTAGGAGGGCATGAGGCCTGGACAGGAGCCTCAGGGGAGCAGAGCATGCTGGGGTACATCGACACATGGAAGAGGCCACAAACAATGGTGGCAGGCACGGTGGGCCCAGAGCAGGGGCACTTGGGGTGTCCCCCTTCGGTGTCTGTGGTCAGGCCAGAGTGAGGATGGTCAGGGCCATGGTGGGGCTCACCTTGGCCTTGCGCAGCAGCTGCTGGAACTCAGGCTGTGGCAAGAGGCCGTGGTTCTTCACAAAGGCCGGGACCTCGGGGGGCCGCTGGCTCTCGTAGTACACGGTGCCATGAATCTCCATATACTTGTTCAAGATGCCCAGGAACTTCTCCTTCCCCTGGAAGAGGAAGAGGTGGAGATGGGAGCCTCGCTCCAACTGTGGAAGGCAGAGCTGTCCGAAGAAACACCCCTGGTCTGGAAGTCAGAAAATGTGGGGCCAGTCTTAGGTCAGCCATCAACCAGCTGCGTGACCCTGGGTGAAGCCCCTCCCCTCTGGTCCTCGTTCTCTTCATCTGTGAGTTGTGGAGGTTGGACTGGACTATTTTTAGCCATGGAACTGTTTTCTTTGCAAAGAAATCCTGTGGGGATGCATATTTAAAGGCATTAAATCCTCCGAACTCCTGGTATCTCTAAGAGCATCTGAGGAGCTGTGGGGCCAAGGTTATCCATTCCCTCCATCCCTCCATCCCTCCGTCTGTCCACTCATCCCCTCCTTCCATCTACCCACTCTCCCCTCTCTTCTCCCTCTCCTCCCTCCAGCCACGGGGCACATTTTTATAGAGCACTTGCTATGTGTTGGAACTGAGCTCGCTGCTGGGAGCATAGCAAGGACATGACGGAACCCACATCCTTGAGGGGACACCTGGGGGCAAACCCCCCCAAACTAGCAAAGGCTCAGCCCCTCCAGACTTGAGTTCCACATCCAGGCTCTGCTTTCTGCCCACCCAGTCCAAGAGGGAAAGAAACAGGCCCAGCTTTGGGGGAAGGGGACAATGGGAGGCAGGGCACAGACAGTAGATAACAGCTCCTCCCCTGGGCACCCATCTGACCCCAGAGCCAGGGCCCTGGGCCAGGAGCTGTGGTCAGTGTAGGACCTCAGTAGGGGTAGGCATGAGGTCTGCCACTGGGCTCTACTTCCTGGGGGCTTTTGACTCACAGAGGAGAAGGGATAGGCTGACAAGAAAGGAGCTTCAAGATCACAGAGAAGGCTGGGGCGGGAGGGGTTTTCTTCAGGGAGGGCTAGACCCCTGCAGGCCCTCAGGTCAGGAACAAAGAAGCCAGGTTCTCGCTGTGCTGCTGGCTAGCCCGACGTGGGACAGCAAGGACCTTCGGCCCGCACTGTAAACCATTCTCTTGAAGAATGTTATCAATGGACATCCAAATAATTAACAATTCACATCTTGAAACTCCAATGGCATACATTTTTCATAAGGAGGCCTTCCTCTTCGGGGGAATGGTGTTCTTGGTGATGCACACCAGCCCTGCCTCCGAGAACAACCAGGACAGGTGGGGAAATAGAAAAACTTCTGTGAAGGTAGTGAAAAGTCTAACAAAGCATGAAGAATTACAAGACCAAGATTTGGGAGAAGGGAAGGAGAGCATTGAGGCTGGGGCTGGGGTCAGCATTCCCCCCTGGGGACACCTGCTGATTCCAGGGTCAGCATCGAGGAGACTAAGCAGAGCTTCCAGTCGCCTTGTAGAGCTGAGGGACAAGTGAGAGCTCAGGGTCGGCCAAGGGGGCGTCCCTGCTGGAAAACCCAGGCTTTGGGTTGGAACTCTGAGGAATTACACGCTGGAAGAAAAGATGGACCAGAGCTAGAAAAGTCTCTATAGGGGCTCGATTGGTATTTGGGGGGAAGAGTGTCTTTATTATTATTATTTTTTAAATTTTATTTATTTTAGAGAGAGAGTGACTGTGAACACAAGCAGGAGGGGCAGAGGGAGACAGAATCCCAAGCAGACTCCCCACTGAGCCCCAACATGGGGCTGGATCCCAGGACCCTGAGATCAGGACCTGAGCTGAACTCTGGAGCCACCCAGGCACCCCAGGGGCTGAATCTGTTTTAAATAGTCTCAATCCCTATCATTGCTTAAGGTGATCCGAGATTGTTGGAGCCCCACCCACAAGCTAAAAATAAAATCCTAAAATAAATAAATAAAATAAATAAATAAATAAATAAATAAATAAATAAATAAATAAATAAAAAATAAAAATAAAATCCTCTCCGGAAGAAGAGGGCATCACCCTCAGATTATTTTTAAAATTTTTATATTAATTTTCCAGAACTCCAAAACAAAACAAAAGAAAACAAACAACAATGAAATCCCAGTCTAAACCCCAGGAGGCTTAGAAGAAGCAAGTTTGAGAAAGAAGAAAGCAGGCCGACTCTGTTCCCTGATTTTAAGACTTAACTGTAAACCTACAGTAATCAAGGTGGTGTGCTATCGGCATCAAGACAGACAGATCAATGGAATAGAACAGAGATTCCAGAAATAGACCCACACACGCATGGCCAATTGATTTTTGACAAAGGTGCAAAGACATTTCAGTGGAGGAAGGATAGTTTTTTCAACCAATGGTCACAGAATATCATGTATCCACATGCAAAAAAGGGAAACGAATTAGAACTTCAATCTGTACTTCGTATCATATATAAAAGTTAATTCAAAATGGACCATAGACTTAAACACAAAATGCAAAATTATAAAACGTGCAGAAGTAAGCACAGGAGAAAAAAATCTCTTGTGACTTGAGGTTAAGCAAAGATTTGTTAGATACGACACCAGAAACATAATCCATAAAACACTGGACTTCATTAAGATAAGGAACTTTGCTCTTTGAACGATGCTATTAAGAGAAAGACAAGCCAAAGACAGAAGATATTTGCCAAGCATATATTTGATAAAGGACTGATATTCAGAATGTGTAAAGAACTCTAACAACTTAGGGCGCCTCGGTGGCTCAGTTGGTTATGTGTCTGCCTTTGGCTCATGATCCTGGTGTCCTGGGATTGAGCCCCGTGTCGGGGTCCCTGCTCCGTGGGGAGCCTGCTTCTCCCTCTCCCTCTGCCTGCTGCTCACCCTGCTTGTGCGCGCTCTCTCTCTAATAAATAAATGAAATCCCTAAAAATACAAAACAAAACAAAAAATCCCTCTAACAACTCAATAATAAGAAAACAAACAGCCCACTTCTTTAAAGGGACAAACTTTTTGAAAGACACTTTACCCCAAAAAAAGATATAGGAAAAACAAATAAGCACACAAAAATATCTTCGCCATCATTAGTCATAGGGAACTACTAGTCGAAATCCTAGATGCCATCATTAGTCATAGGGAACTACTAGTCGAAATCCTAGATACCATCGCACGTCTGTAGAATGGCTCTAATTGAAAAGACGGACCACGCAAGTATTGATGACCTTGTAAGGGAACTGGACTTCTCATATATGGCTGGTAGAATCAGAAAATATTACAACTACTTTTCCTAAAATGTTAAACCTATTTCTACCATATGATCCAGCCATTCCATGCTTAGGTATTTACCCAAGAGAAATGAAAGCATATGTCTGTACAAATGTTTGTACACGAATGTTCATAACAGCTTTGTTCATAATGGCCAAATACTGGAAACAACCCCAAGGTCCACTAACAGGGGAACAGATGCAAACAGTGTGGTGGCATACAATGGAATCCCATGCAATAGAATAAGTATTCAGCCATAAAAAGGAATCAACAATTGATATGTGCAACAACACAGATGAATCTCGAAATAATTATACTCAGAGAAGATCCAGACCAAAAAAAAAAAAGAGTATATACCATATGAGTCCATTTGTATAAAATTATAGAAAATGAAGGCTAATCTGTGGTGACAGAAAGGAGATTATGAGCTGTCTGGCTGGGAGGAGGGGAGCGGTGGGAGGAAGGGAACCTGGGGGCAGTGGATGCACCATCCTGACTGTGGCATTGGTTTCACAGGTATGTATGTAGGTCAGAACTTATAAATTATATATTTGAAATACATGTAGTTTACTGCATGTCAATTAGGTCTCAGAAAAGTCTGTTAAAAATAGATTTATTTTTAAGAAATATTTAAACAACTTGATTTTTTAAAAAGATTATTTATTTATTTGAAGAGAGAGAGAGACAGCAGATTAAGCCGGAGAAAACACAAGGGGAGGGAGAGGGCAGAGGAAGAGGGAGAAGCAGGTTCTCCCACTGAGCAGGGAGCCCAACATGGGGCTCGATTCCAGGACCCTGGGATCATAACCTGAGCTGAAGGAAGATGCTTCACCAACTGAGCCACCCAGGCACCCTAAACACCTTGATTTTTAGAAAAATCAGGTACATGACAATATGATCAAAACCCAAGAGACGAAAGGGTGCCTGAGTGGCTCAGTCAGATAAGGATCTGACTCTTGGTTTCAGCTCAGGTCATGATCTCAGGGTCCTGGATGAAGCCCCACATTGGACTCCAGGCTCAGTAGGGACTCTGCTCATGGATCCTCTCTCTTCTTCTCCCTCTGCCCCTCACCCAGCTTGCATGCACTCTCTCTCTAAAGTAAATAAATAAACTTAAAAAACAAGAAACAAACCCAAGAGACATGGACAATAAAAACAGACCCGTAGGAGATCTAAAAGCTGGAGTTATCAGATACAGACTTCAAGATAAATCTGCTGAATGTAGTCAAGGAAATAGAAGATAAGGTTGGAAACCAAATGGAAATGCTAGGAGTAAGAAATCTAGTGGCTGAAATTAAGAACTGAATGGACAGATTTTCACAGCAGACTGGCTCCTGCTGAAGAGAGAATTCATTAATGAAAAAACGAAAGAAAACATCCAGGATGGAGCACAGGGTGGAAGTCACGGAAAAGAATGTAAGAGATGAGGGTATATATTGGAGTCTAATGTATGCAGAAACAGAGCCCCAGAAGCACAAGAAGGAGACAGAAGCAGAAGTAATACATAGAGAGACACTAGCTGAGGATCTTCTAAGGCTAATGACAGATCAAACCACAAATTCAAAAATACCTACACATGCCATGTAGGATAAATCCAGAGAGAACAACACGGAGGCATGTCATAGGAAGTCTACCGAAAACCAAACACACAGAGGTCTTAAAAGTGAGCAGAGAAAGAAGACAAATTACCTTTAAGGAAAAAACAAGGCTCAAAGCAATGACAAAACCCAGAAGGCAAGAGAGTATTTTCAAAACACTGAAAGAAAGTAACCGCCAAGCTAGAATTCTGTACTCCGTGAGCACATCCACTAAGAATAAGGCGTAAGTAAAGGCATTTTCAGGAAATCAACATGAAACGAGAGCACACAAGTTGGGGGGATGTAATTAAAGCTTTCTAAGGTTCTTTTATTATCCAATAATGGGGAAAGGTATTGATTTAGACTCGACTTTGGTAAGTCAGGGATGCACCTTGTCATCTTTAGAGCAGCCGCGACAAGACTAGGAGAGGGTATATTGAGTCAGCGAAAGGGGGGTGAACTTCAAAACACAGATCAGTGTGAGAGAAGGCACGAGAGGGAAAAGAATGCAGAATGAGCAAGAAAAAGAAACAGAGATCCGCTAGTGAAATGGTAGATTCGAAGCCAAAGATATCAGAAACCACACTAAATGTAAAAGGACTAATGTAAATGTAGCGTGTAGCGCTAAACCAAATAGGCTCACAGAAGAAAAATCAAACCAAGGATGTAAAGTGTGGAGAGAATGGCTCCACGCCCCCATCACGTCAGCTTCCTTACCCCGTCACAGGAGACAGCAGTTGTTCACAGTTTCTCGTGCCTTCTCAGACCTTTCATGCATTCAAAGCATATTTACATCTTCCTTACAACACATGCACAAGTGGGTTCATGTTATATATACTGTTCAGCAACCATTTTCTTTTTTTAAAAATTTATTTTTATGTATTTATTTTTTATTCATGAGAGACACAGAGTGAGAGAGAGGCAGAGACATAGGCAGGGGAGGAGAAGCAGGTTCCCTGCAGGGAGCCCAATGTGGGACTCGATCCCAGGACCCCAGGATCACACCCTGAGCCGAAGGCAGATGCTCAACCGCTGAGCCACCCAGGCGTCCCCAGCAACCGTTTTCTACCCATATGCACGTTTGTCCGTATGCACGCATGTGTGTGTGCGTGTACGTAGGCATGTGTGTATGCACACATGCACATATGTAAACTTCCAGTTTCACAAAACAATATTTACTCTTGGGGCACCTGGCTGGCTCAGCTGGTGGAGCGTGCAACTCTTGATCTCGGGGACTGTGAGTGCAAGCCCCACGTTGGGTTGTAGAGATTCCCTAAGAAAAATAAAATCTTAAAACAGTATTTACCCTTAATACACATAAGGTCTTCTGATATTCCTTCTGATATTCTATTTCAGTTCAAAGGCTAACTGGGACTCTCTGAGTTAGAAAAAGATAAATACGGCACGGTCCCACTTACATGTGGGATCTAAAAGAGTGGAACTCACAGAAACAGTAGAGCGGTGGTCGCCAGGGGCTGGGGGTGCGGAAATGGGAAGAGGCTGGTCAAAGGGACAAACTTTCAGGGGCATGAAGAGCATGCTCAGGGATCTCACGGACAGCACGGTGATCGTGGTTAATCCTACTGTATCGTACACTTGAAATTTGCCGAGAGAACATTATTAGGTCTTCGGTGTTCTCACCACATACGTACACACGCGCACACAGATGACTATGTGAGGCAATGGTGTGTTTGGTAGCTTGATCATGGTGAGAAGAAACGCTCATGTCACGATATATGTATATGGAGCCATCATGTCATACACCTTTTCCCTGCTGACTATACCTCAGGAAAGCCGAGAAGAAAAAGACGCAGAGCTCTGAGCTCATTTCACTATTTATCTGCAGGCTGCAACCTGCCGACTGAAAGGCCCCCCCAAGTCGGCCCTTCCGATATCTGGCCTGTTTCCTCCAGCGGCAAGAGTGGGACTGCACTGTTGGCCTCTCTCCCGTCCTCCATTCTTTCCCCCTGGGCCCCAGGCTCTCCTAAAGTAGCACCCAGGCCTGAACCTCAAGGCCCACTTTCCGGGGACCCAGAGTAAGACAGGCCCCCGTGGCACGAAATTCCCCCAAACGCTCGCCCTGACCCCCGTGGCTGCTCCCGTGAGGACCTCGCACATCCGGCCTCCTCCGCTTCTCTGCCACCTGGTCCCCTGAACTCTGGGCTGCACCAGTCCCGGGATGCTCCCCTCATCCTCTTCATCCGGCCACCTCTGACCCCCTCCAGTCACAAAGACCAGAGCAATGATGTCTTTTTGGGGGAGCAGTTTCTTGGAGGGCTCCCGCAGAGCAGTGGTGCTCCCGCCTACCACCGAGGTGCCTGAGCTCCGGAGGAAGCCTTTCCCTCCCAGATTCATAACCGCCCAGCGTCTTGGGGCAGCTCCTCAGCGGTGTCTTCTGGTAAAAGCAGATGCAGTGTGTGCCACCCCCTCCCCAGCGCCTCAGGCTCCCCGGCAGCCTGCTCCTTGGGCATCACTCGAGAATGACCTCCCATCCCTCCCCGCCTCCCCGCACCCCAAGGGTCAGGGGACCCCCTACTGAGAGCAGAGGGCAGCGGGAGGAGCGTGTGGCAAGCAGGCACCATACCTGGAGCTGCCTCGTTGCCAGGAGGGCACAGAGGAAAGAGAAGAGAGAACAGGTCAGTGAGCAGTGAGCACACAACCTCCCGCATGGGGACCGCTTCTCCCTGAAGAGGGGGTTCCAATCCTTAACCTCTCCTGCCTTCTGCACTGCCCCCCACCCCTCAGAGGCCCCAAGCTAGCCTAAGCCCCCCTTCCCAGGCTTACAGCGCCCATTGCCCATCGATATGTTCCCAGGGAGGGAGGGGGGTTAGGCCACAGTCCTCGATAAAGCACATCTGGGTTTGTTGCAGAGCAGGGGAGCCGAGGGGGGCAGGTGCGCAGCCCCCAGGCTGGGTATTTTCACTGGCAGTTAGGGACCTCTCTTTTCTGACCCATCAGCAGGGGACGTTTCCGCATCCAGAGCTGGGGGTGGTAGACAGAGCCAGATCCTGGAGGTGGGGGTCCCCGGGGGCGCACTCACCTTCCAGATACTCGCCTCCTTGCCATACACCACGGCCATGTTGCTGGCCTTGCCGCCTCTGATGAGCTGCTTCTCTGTCTCGTTGAGCTCCTCGGACACGAAACCCATGAAGGAGTTGTCCGGGGTGTGAGCTGCAGCCAGACCACGGGGTCAGGACGGGGGCCGCCACACAGCCAAGGACACACCCCGGGTCTACCTGGACCTGCCCCATGGGGGGGGGGACATGTGACAGGTATGGGGACAGGGGGCTTGGAAGGCAAAGGGGTCTGGTGGAGGAGGAGGGAGAGCACCCATCAGTGTGTGTCCCCGCCCCGGGCAGCTCCTTCTCTCAGAGATGGTCCCAAAGGCCTGAGCAGCGGGAAAGCCACAAGGTCACCTGGTCGGCCCCCTTGCTCGTTTGCAGGCAGGCACAGTCAGGGCCCTGCGCTGGTCCTCCCGCCTCAGTTTGCTTGGGGCCCAAGCTTGCTGCTCCCCTTTTCTCGCACTGCCGACACCCATCCTCAGAGCCTGGTAACCCAGCGGGACTTCCCACCCGGCCTCCATCACAGCCGCCCTGGCCCGGGTACCATCCTCTCTGTCCTGGGCCACTGTGACCTGCAGCCGCCCCCATTTCTGCCATTCTCGTGGCAGCGCCTTTTCTCCAGAGCAATCCTTCCAAACTAACATCCGACCAGGTCCCTCTGCCCAAAACCCTTCAGTGGCCCCGAAGCCCAAGTCCCTACAACCGTCTACAGGATCTGCCCCAACCCCCGTTTTGGCAGCTTCTCTTACTACTTCCTGTGACCCTGGCAGGTGCACTCCCTCTCTCCGTACAGGCTTTGCTCACAGGGTCCTGCCGAGAGGTCCTCCCCGGCCCTGGTCACTCTCTGTCCCTTACCCTGCACTCTCTGACCAGATGCGATGCTGTGTATTTAATTATCATTTATTGGTGTCAGAATATAAGCCGCACAAGCGCCTCTGATCTGCTCCCTTGCAGGGCCTCAGCACCTGGGCACGCCCGGTGTCCTGGCTCCTGAGCGTGTGAGGACACACCTGCTGTCCCCTCTGCCTGGAGTGCCCTCTGCCCTCTGCTTGGATGAGAAAATACTCCACACAGAGCCAGGGCCCTCCCTTTGTGGCTCCACACGATGGATCTGTCTTGCTTCAGTGTGGCCCCCACTCTGACCTGCTCACATGTCCCCAGAACCCAGGGCACCAGGGGCAGGGAATGCGTTTCAGCTCATCCTCCTGTTCCCTGGCCCTGCTAACGAGCTCTGTCTGCCACGATACACCTGCCGGAGGTTTGCAAGGCACGGGGTCCCTCCCCTCTGTGTGCAGGACCTTGAGCTGAATGTGTGCGGAACCCAGTGAAGCCTGCTCCGCCCTCCCGGGTTGGGAGACAACGACAAGGAGGCTGGCGGAGGCCACATGTCCTTGAATTCCTGGAACAGCCCTGATGCCAAGCACCCTATTTCTTCATTTCAGATGCACGTTTTCACATTTTAGCACTTCTAAAATCCAGGTGCATATGCTTCGATCAAACGTACAGAGTTAACATAGTATTTCTACCCACAAAAGGTCATCAACCCCTGGGGAGCATCGCAGGGGAAGTGAAGGTTTCCTGCCCAAGTGCCCCAGAAAGCTCTTGGGATTCTCGGGTCTGAAAGTCCAACCATAAGGACGGGCCTTTGCTGACTGCAGAACAAAATGATCTTTCTTCCAGAGCATCTGGAACAAAAGGAGGGGCCCGGAGGCCTGGAGTTACTTCTGCGATGGTCAGGGGGTGTGCAGCTCCCCTGTTTCAGGAGGCTCAGGCTGGGGAGAGGCCCTGGAGGGAGGAGACCAGACCCTCCCTCACCCGCCTCTCCAGGCCTCACCCTCCCACTTAGCTCACGGAGCGGGGGAAACACCTGGCTAGACGGGGAAACAGGTCTGCTCGTGAATTCCCTCCTGGACTTGGTATATCATTAAAACCTGCGAGCCTCTCTCTTCCTTTCTTTGCTTTTAAATTTCTTTAATTTATTCAACCAATTAACCTTTACTGAGGACCCTGACAGGCTCCAGGGAGATAAAGATAAATCAATCAGTGGCCCCCTTTTTGAGTGGTTCATAATCTTTCAGGGAGTAATAAATGTAAAAGCAAATAACTCTAATATACTGCAACATACGGTCTTATAGAAGTGGATTTAAAAGGCTCGAGTTGTGATCTTGGGGTCGTGGGCTCGAGCCCCGCGCCAGGCTCAGCATGGAGTCTGCTTGTCCCCCTCTGCTCCTCCCCCTGCCTCTCAAATAAACAGAATCTTTAAACAGACAAACTCTTTTTCTGCATGACATTCCCTACCTCAAGAATCTACAGTGATCCTTCAATCACGATATTTAGCGTAAATTCAGGAAGCGGTGCCGGAAGACCCCACCCTGTGCCCCCAGATCCTCCATGTCCCTTTTACCAGCCTCACATCCCGATGCCTCGCTTCTGACTGAGCTAACTGCCCCAGCTCTGCACCCGCCTCTGCTCCCTGCTATCACACACGCTGCTTCTGCAGCCTGGAGCCTCCCCACCACTACCTGCACCTGCCCTCCCTCTAGAGTCGGATGCCCAGACAGCCAGGTGACCTGGGTCCTCTGGGCCTCCATTCCCTCCTCTGGGCTCCAAGGAACCTGCCCGCTCCCCACCCCTGCTCCCCTACGCTTCTGGGATCCAATCAAGCCATTACTTATGTGTCCAGAAATTGCATCTGCCTCTAGGATGTCCTAGAACCTGCTGAGTAAGATTTAAAAAAAAAAAAAAAAAAAAAAAAAAAGAGCCCTAAGCATCCCAAAGAGGTGCATTAATTTGACAGGCTAAATAAAGACTGGATACTTTACTTCTGAGCAAGTTCCTTGGGACCTTAGTCAGTTTGCTCTTAATTTAGATGCATCCCAACAAAGGTGCTTCGCTGGCTTTCTGACCCAGAGCCTTCAAAGAGCCACAAATTAGATGTGCAAGACGCTGCTGGAGGCAGATACACTGACGACAATTAAATGTGACAGCTGATAGCCTCCCAAACGAGGAGAAAAAGCACCACATCAGTGACAGGAGAAGGGGCCACTTAGCAAGGGCACACGGCTCCGCACACCTCTGCTGTCCCCAAAGGGCAGGCTCGGAGAGAAACGACCCGTCATCGTCGTCGTGAAAAAGGATTAAGTTATTTTCACCACGCTGCACGTAAGGGGCAGGTCAGCGTGTGTATATATTTTAAAGACCCATTAAAAATAGCTGAGGCTCGGCGTTCCTTGCCTGACGTCCACCATCGGAGGGTTTCCACGGGGGCCCCCAGCCTCACTTCCCAGTCTCTCCCATGTTGGAGCCTGCTGGAGCTCTTGTATTTCCAGAACCTTCCAGCGTTTTCCACATCTGTCTCCACTCCATCTGCCCCCGCCCCCCGCTTGGAGGAGCCTGCCCGTCCTGCCCCTTTGTCACCCCCTAAAGCTCTCCAGTGTACTTCAGGCCACTCTCTACAAGGCCACCAAATCTGCTTTGTTCTGGAACATGTGCTCAGCAGCTCTCAGAGAGCGGTGTGTGATTTTGGAGGCAAAGGCCACATCCTCCGTGTTGGAAAGGTCACCGGGTTTCTGGGAAGCCAGGCTGGAAGCCCCCACCCGGGCGGCTCCCTCCACGCTTCCTGCTCCCCAGACACCCCAAGAGACTTCCTCTCCGGCTCACACACTTGCTGAAGGGCGAATGAGGCTTTCCGGGAACAAGCAGATGCCCGGTCGGCCGCACTCCCACACCTGCCGGGGGAGGAGAGCCAGGCAGGAACCAGACCCTGCCTCCTCCCATGCACCCCGAGAACCCCGAGGAGGCCCCACCTGCCCCTGAGCCCCCACCCCCCAGGCCCTGCGGCCGGGACACTCACGAAACATGGTCATGAACTGCTTGGGGTTGAGGTTCCAATAACCCCAGTTGGTCCGGTAGCCGTGCAGCGTGGCGTACTCCTCGTGGTTGTACGCAGGCTCTGTCCCAAAGGTGTCAATGACTCGGATTCGGCACCTGCTCCCCGCCCCGGGGTGAGGGGGTACCAGGAACCAGGGTCAGCAACCCTCCGTGTCTCCCCAGGCTGGGGTCCCCCCAGGGTGGGCGCTGTAACCAGCTGGGTACTGGGATGTGTGGTCGGAGCTTGGGCTCAGCCATCACCGAGCTGTGTGACCACAGGCAGGTGCCTTAACCTCTCTGGGTCAGCTCCACTGCCTGTCAAGTGAGGGTAACAGCCCAGCCGTCTCGGGGTTGTAGGGCTACGCCTGAACTGCAGACCAAGGCTCAGAATCGGTTCGTTATTACGGCTGCCCCAAGGCAGCCAGGAGGGAGCACTGCCTGGAGTGGGGGTCCTTCCGCGCTGCCGCGGGGGTCACCTGTAGGGTCTGCACTTTCCCAAGCAGGCAGCAGCAGTCATTTGAGTTCACAGCCCCCCTGCCCAGGAGCCCGACACCCCCAGGACGCCCCGGGCCTATCTGGGCTGCGATGCAGAGGGGCAGGGCCCTGGGGGACCGACCAGCCTCTGCCACGGGCCCACCCTTGGGAAGGCGGTGCTCTGAAGCCCCCTCGGCAACGGGAGCTTGGCCACTTCACACGCACCTCCCGGCTGGGCAGAGGCGCTGTCGCAGCCGCCAAACCTCCCCCTCGGTCCGTGCATCCCAGCCCCGGGCGTGGGCACCCAAAGGAAACAGCTGAGACTCAGACGCCCCGCTCCCCCCACCCCAAGGAGCTCCTCCTCGCCCCACATCCTTCCCGGTGACCAGGAATTGTCCACAAACTGCTGAGGTCGGCACTATTCCCCCAGAGAAGGGGCACGGGGTGGGAGGCGGAGGCAACGAGTGCATGAAGAACACGCATTAATAATAAAAGCAATAACACCGCCTGTCACTTTTTTTTCCCCTAATAAAATCATGTGGGATAGTCAACGGGACCGGAGCAAATGTAATAAATAGCAGGGCTCTCTGTGCTAAATTAAACCCCGTATCCTGCTGGCTGCAGAGACGGGGAGAGATGGCACTGGCCTTCCTCCAAACCCTGGGGCATGGAGGGGGGGAGGATGGGGGGTGCTGAGCCCCCACAAGCCGAGGTCACGGCCCCAAGCAGTGTCCCATTCCTTCCACTGCTCCCGGCAATTCCCCTGCGCACCTCCCCCTACCCCAGCCCCTTCCAGGTCACCTGTGAGCCCCACCCCGGTCTGCCCTGCAGCCGAGGGGCATTAAAGAGACCCCCACCCTGAGGACAGTAATAGGGGAGGGGAAACAGAGGCAGGGTGAGCCTCCCCCCACCCACTGCAGAACCGGGGACAGGGCGGTGCCCCCATCCTGGGGACCAGCCGGCAGGGCGGGAGGGGAGGCCTTCTACGGGGCACGGGGTGGGGCTGCCATGTGCCGGCACCACCCCCACCTGCCCGCCCGCACCCCCTTACCGGTACTTCTTGAAGGACAGTCCCATGTGCTGCTTCATCTGCTGTAGGCCGTGGTAGTCGGTGTAGATGAGGTCGAAAGGCAGGGGCATGGTGAGCGGGCAGTTCCCCCGGCCTGGCGGCACCCCTAAGTTACTGAGAGAAGAGCCCTTCAGAGTCTGAGCCCCAGGAGGGACCCAGGGACAGCAGAAACCCACCTTCCCAACCAATCCTGCATCTAGGGCCCCTGGAGCCACCCCAGTTCTTACAGCCCAGGATAAACACGAGGGATGGGGCACTGTAAAGGACGGTGAGGTTGGCACATGAGTGCTGGCAGACTTGAAAACGAAGTGAACAGGGTGGCCATGTCCAGTTGCACACGTTTTTCACTGCACAAGAGATTCCAATGAGAGGAAGTAGGACTGATACCCAGCCTGGGCTTGCTTGCCAAGCTGTGCCCCCAGCCTGGGCTACCGGCCAGGTGGAAGAGGCACCTTTTGCTAATTTGCACAAATGCCCTCCCTGCAGGGCTGTGTCCACCCAGAGGGGGCACCTTTATCTAGTGTTAGCAAATTGCCATAAATGCTCGCTAGGGTCCTCAGCGCAGCTTCAGTGTTTGAAGCAGAAAGTCCTGCCTCGGAAGATATAAATCCGCTCTGCTGACCGGCTCGTGGCCCTCAGAGCTGCCAGCCCCGTCCCGCGGGGTCACCCTGCCTGCCAGAGCATTCACACAAAAGTTTTCCTCTGGTGATCCAGGGCCAGGGCCTTTGGGTCATCTCTCTGGAGCCCAGAGGACATGCCCACGGCTGCCAGTGCAAGTTCCTTTGCCTGGGACCCTCCCCGCCCACCACCCGGGAGCCCCGGCTTGGGCTGACCACCCAGTCCTCCTCTACGGGGTGGGGGGAGGCACTTACATCGCTCATTCAGTAAGTCTGACCCGAGCCCCTGAGCCAGGCAGGGAGCAGAAAACCCCCCTTTCTTTGGGGAGCCCACAGCAGCCACCCACCTCCCCTGAATTCCCATCTCCCTAGGATTCGTGGCCCAGATGCCTGCGCTGGGAGGGGTCCGGGAGACCTCCCCGTGGACCCCTTCGGGGACCCGTGTGAAGAGCAGGCTCGGGCAAGGTAGGTGAGGAGCTCTCTCGAGCGAGGTCACTGGCTCAACGGCGGAGAAGGGCGGCGATGGATGAGCTCCCCGGGTCACATCTCCGGCTCCAAGAGCCTGTGCAAGCCAGGTGGAAAAGTACCAGCCACGCTGCCTTCGGAAGCCGGGGAGGGGGACGTGCCTACACTGTCCCGAGCCCACTGCCAGAAGCAGCGCCTTTGCAATGAATTAGGGAAACCAGATGACAGGGCCATGATGGAACGATGTCAGGAGAGGCTGCGTGTGACCTGTGGTGGGGATCGGGGCATCAGGGCTCGGCTGTGCCCTGCAGAGAAGGGTGGCAAGAGGGGAGGGGCTTTCCCTGTGCCTGCTCCCCACCAGCCAGCGCCCCCAGCCTCACCCAGCCGCCCCACGCCAGGTGCTAAGTGCCGAGAGGAGAACACAAAAACCTAACGACCAGCGTCTCCAGGTCTCTAACCTACGTCCAGAACAGGGGCCAAGGGTTCCCTCCCCAACGCGTCCAGCTCCCACGCGGCCCCTCCGTCCCACCGGACCACCCCACGCGATCGATGCTCAAAAACCAGGACTTATAAGGCAGAGAGCAGGCTCTGTAAGCTTTGCGTGTGCATGGAAACACCCAGAAAGCAAAAGGAGGAGCACAGACCCCGGGGGTCTGGAACCATTACGGATCATGGCTCCCGCAGCCTGGACACCTCATGAAATATTTGGTGGTATTTTTAAGTGCAGAGCAGATTTTGCCTTCCCACTCTTTGGGACATGCCTGTTGTTTCCTTTCTTTTTTAAAGATTTTATTTATTTATTCATTCATGGGAGACACACAGAGAGAGAGAGAGGCAGAGACACAGGCAGAGGGAGAAGCAGGCCCCACGCAGGGAGCCCGACGTGGGACTCGATCCCAGGACTCCAGGATCACGCCCTGGGCCAAAGGCAGGCGCTAAACCGCTGAGCCACCCAGGGATCCCTGTTGTTTCCTTTCAAGCACAAGCTTTCTCTCACCCCCTGAACTCCTGCGGCAGGACTAATGACCCACAAAGAAGCTTTCGTTCTGGGCTACAGCAGCTCAGGGCCTAGACAGCCACCGTCACCCCTCCTCACTCCCCTGCGCTCCCCGGAGAGCCGTGGATGGAAGGATAAAGGGATGATTCCTCCATCCCTTCCTCGCAGAAGCCAGGGAAGGGGGTGGATGCTCCTCCCACGTGGAATTGGGGCCTGGGAAAATTAACGAACAATCCTGAAAGTATGAACTGTAGGTGGGTCTGCTCTGCAGGACGCTTTGTCCAAGTTGCATTTCTGGTTGGTTTCCAGGCAACGTGTCCCCCTATGGCCACATGTGATGCCAACAAAGTCACGGGGGGCGGGGGGGATCTTCCTTTTGTTGCCTCAACACTGCTCACGGCCCCGGCCTCTGCCCCAAACCCCAGGACCACTAAGAGGCCAGCGGGGCAGCTCGCAGCTCTCTCCTGGGAGAAAGACTACCTGATGCTCTAAGGCACATGATGTCACCTTCACCTGGGGGGGTCAGGGGGCTACAATCTTGAACACAGGAACCATCCTGCAGGCTTTATGGTTTATTGATTCATTAAATCCTTTCATCCGGGCAACAACCCTGCGAGGTCAGACCCATTCTTATCCTGCTCCCTCTCTTTACAGATTAGGAAACAGAGAGGCTGAGCCGTGGGCCGAGGACTGCACAGCCAGGAAGCTGTGGAGCCGGGGACTGGAACCCAGAGCCCACACTCCCACCCGCTCAGCTCTCCTGCCTCCCCAGGCGGCAGACTGCATGACAGTGGATGGTAGGACCACTGCGACATCCCTGAAATCCGAGCCCCAGCTGCCAGCAGAGAGTGGGCTCCAGGCCCAGTTCCATTGCTAAGCCCGGGAGGAGTCATAAGCCTCCCGGAGTCTCACTTTTCTCCCCAGCAACAGACCAATAAAAATGACTCCCTCACAGGGTTCCCGGTAGGAGCAACTAAGGCAAGGCGAGTGCAAGTCCCACTGATTATCATTTCCTCTTGTCATCACTTCTGGACACAAGACCCCCTCACTTAAGGCCCTGTCGTCTCTCACCTTGAGCGAGTCTTGAGATAATTTCCTCGCTGCTGTGTCCCTTCAATCCTGACTCCTTTCTAGAAAGATCTTTCCACAATGTAAAGCCGGTTCTAACCGCTCCCAGAAGACTTCTCACCTCCTGGTCCTTGCCTCCTCCTCCAGGAAGCCTTCCTGGGACCCCTGGACAGAGAGAGGTGCTGCCTCTGTGCTCCCCCACTGCCTGCTTCAACCCCTGCCCTGCACTGTCCTGAGTCACCTCCATACCCACCCCTGCCCCCTGGGGCTCATGAGGCATGAGGACAGGGACAGGGCCTCTTTGGAAGCCCAGAGCTGGGACAGGATCTGGCCAACAAGCTCCTGCTGTTCAGGGACAAGTAAACAAACCCATGAATCAGGTGAACCGTCTTAGGAAGAATTGGCTTCAAGACTGAAAATGAGGCCAAGGAAAGCATCTCCGGGGAGAGAGAGAGACAGTCCCAAGGCTGACGGGCGTCTTGGCTCTCGGCTCTCCGGAGGGGAGGGGAGCAGGCTCCCGGGACACCTCGGGCCAGGGACAGCACTGGCCCCGCGTGCCCTGCCAGTGCCAGAGCCATCCCACAGGAAGGAGAGGAGAGAAACCCGCCCGAGCCTGCGGGTCCCCCTCCCAGGAGGAGCTAATGAGGGGCCGCCGGGGCTCCCCAGCCCTAGAACACAAGGCTTTTCCATTCCAAGCGACTTTACTGGAGAGAAGCATCTGCAGCTGCTCATGACTCTGGTCACAGGGCCTCGGGGCCGCCGGGAGGACAGCGGAGAGGGTCAGCGCGGGGAGGGGCCTGTGCTTTCATGGCTTGTAATGTCAGCTCGCTTTTATGGGCAATTTTACGCTAAGTGGTTGGTCGGAGCGGTGACATGAGCTGAAGAATGCTGGCTCCCGACACCCTTCGGCCGAAGGTGCCCTCGGAGGCTCGGCGGCACAATCCCACCTTCCGGGCTGACTCCTCTAAAGGCCCCTGTCCAGATGGCTGCTTATTTCCAACGCCAAGTCCCTCGTTCCTCTTTGGATTCTTGGCCCAGGGCTGTGTCAGGGGCAGAGGAGACATCGTGGAGCCTCCGGCGGGGCCACAGGGGTGTGGGGTGGGGTGCCAGTCTATAGGGAGAGACAGCAGCTTCCCACGCAGGGACTTCACACACGGCCACTCGGCACCGCCCGCTACCATACAAGTGCGTGGGAAGGATGGGGAGTCTACATGGAATCGTCAAATTTGGTGGCTGGAGTATATTTCTAAGTGTCCCCAGGCCATCTGAATGGGAGTCTGAATTCAGGATGAAAGGGGTGGGGGAAGGGGGTGACCTAGGGAAACAGTGCTTTTCTACAGCTCACCTGGCTAATTGGGGCCCCCACACCCAACCCAAATTCATCCACCCATAAAAGCCACCCTGGTGGGAGGGCAATGGAGAGTTAGTGTTTAACGGGGACAGAGTTTCAGCCTGGGATGATGAAAAAGTCCTGGAGACAGATGGCAGTGATGGTTGCATAACCCAGTGGATGCACATAATACCACTGAACCGCACACTTAAAAATGGTTAGGACAGTAAATTTTGCTATGGGTATTTTACTATAAATTTTTTAAAAAGCCAAACTGTTCACACTCAGTGAACCGTGCCCAGCCCCACAGGGATATGCCCAGTACTCTGCCTCCTCGGCGTGCCCGCATCCCCACCTTCTCTAGCACCCCCTGGACTCCCAGCTGGCCACCATGTAGGGACAGCAAATATCCAGAGAAGGGGAGGAGACTCGGTTTACTCTCAGCTAAAGGATCAAAAGGTAGGATGGGTAGATGGGATAAGGAGACAATGAAAACAATGATCTATGGTCAATTAGGGGGGAAAAAAATCCTCAGGGTGCCTAGATGGTGCAGCCAGTTGTACATGGACTCTTGATTTTGGCTCAGGTCTTGATCTTAGGGTCGTGGGATCGAGCCCTGCAAGGGGCTCTGTGCTCTGCGGGAAGTCAGCTGGAGGTCCCTCTCCCTCTGTCCCTCCCCCGCTCTCTCTCTTTTTCTAAGATAAATGAAAGAAAGAAAAAGAAAGAAAGAAAGAAAGAAAGAAAGAAAGAAAGAAAAAAGAAAGAAAGAAAGAAAGAAAAGAAAGAAAGAATCCCTCTGGGAATCCTAATGCTGAGTTCTGGCACAATGAAAAGCACTCCTGGGCATGAGCTCCGTGGCGAACTTGCTGGGTGGCCTTGCACAGACATCAGATTGTTCTGCTGTCCGCCTCCACTCCCCTGATATGAAGCTCGGACAGATCTCCACCATCCCTTCCAGGCTAAAAATTCTCTGGTTTGATTTCTCCCTGTGCCTTTGGTCTGTGGCTGGAAATAATCTCTCCAGGTAGGGCTCAAATTCCGGAACAAAGTATCCTCTCTCCCTCCCTCTCCTCGCTGTGTGGGAAGGACCTAATTAAAAAGAATTCTCACAAAGTGCTCAGAGATCTTTGGCTCCAGGTGCTCAGTGCACACAGGGAACTTTTACTTTTTTTCTAGACTCGTCTCATCGCAGGGAGCACACTGGCTGGGGCAGCGCAGGGCCTTTCTGCCTCCCCAGGGGCCTGGTATCCCTCTGACCCCAGCCAGCACCTGTCTCCCGAGCACTAGGGCATTGCCCGCCCCGTCTCTCTCCCATGGCCTGTTTCTGGAGCAGGCCACCACCTCTTCCCAAGAGCAAAGGGAAGGCAGAAAGAAAGGACCCCAGAGAGTTAACCGGGCGTCTAAGGAACTGCTTGGGAAGGGAAGGGATTCTATTGTCCTGCAGCATTTTCTTCTCTCGCCCAGAATGTGTTTTTGCTTTCTGGAGCGGCCACACCACCAGAATACGCTCCTTAGTCAAAAGCCAAAAAAAAGCAGGGGCCGGAGGTTTCTAAAAGGGAAGTATAGGGAGCAGCCTCCCCCACACACGCTGGGCAGCCTGCATTGGGACCAGGGACCAGGGTCCAAGGCGACACTTCCCCCCAGCATTCCTTCCGACTATGCAAACTCAGGCTAAGAATAGGGCCGTGGCTCCCAGGAGAGCTACATGAAACCACAGACTCCCTCCAGCTCCGTGCGAGGCGAGGAAGTGGTCAGAGGAGGCGGAACACATCCCTTTGCTGTTCTGTCTCCTTCCTTGCAGACAGGCCCCAGTTTACATAATGGATGTCCCTGAACGCTGAGCACAAAGCCAGCTTTTCTCATCTAAGCTGCGCTTTCAAGGTGGCAGGACGGTGGCTCCGGGCCCGGTGCACGTCACAGTCACCGAGACCCCTGACAGCTCCTGATGCCCAGGTCCTGCCTCGTCACTCAGGGCTGCGGCCTGGGCGTCAGGATGCGGGTGTCCAGGCCCTCAGGTGACTCTCATGCCCCTGGGGCTCTCACAATTCTTTTTTTTTTTTTTAATAAAGACCTTATTTATTTATTTATTCATGAGAGCCACAGAGAGAGAGGCAGAGACACAGGCAGAGAGAGAAGCAGGCTCCCTGTGGGGAGCCTGACTTGGGACTCGATCCTGGGGCCCCAGGATCACGCCCTGAGCCGAAGGCAGATGCTCAACCACTGAGCCTCCCAGGAGCCCTGGCTCTCACGATTTTATCCAGTTCCACAAGCCTTTGAGAACCAACCAGCCAGCCCCGGGGGGCACCTGTACCACCCTAGGTTTCTGCCAGCTTCACTGGACTAAATAAGCTCCAAGCCAGTCCCGGCCTGGTTCTGAGGCCGGGGCAGCGGGGTGTTGCCCATTCTGTGGGGGCCGTGCGCTCCAGGAAGCCCATCCCCCTGTCCACCTACCTGTTCTCCAGCCACCATGTGACAAGATCTCCCTTTTCTCCGTACTTGGTGGGGAGAGAACAGTGGACCCGTCCTCCCCTTGCAAGAACCCGTGGCCCCCAGGACTTGAGGACACGCTCATGCTTCCTCCCAGGACCAAATCCTGCCTCGTTACCCTTCCTTCCAGAGCTTCAGAAGGCAGCCTGCGCCTCGTTTCTGACCTCACTCCCCGAGGTCCTCCACCCCACCTGGGCCTCCTTTAAACCGTCTCCTCCGCAGCCTTCTGGGCCCGGTGTGGACCAGGCCGGAGCCGGGGGAGGTGCCCCGGCCACCGCGTCGGTGCCGTCCTGTTTGTCGGCCAATGTCCAGGCTCGGTGACACTTGCAAGAAACAGATCCCCACCCCGGGGGCTCAGAGTGTCATGGAGCGGGAGGCGAGGGGTGGCCTGGGAGGAGACGTCTCTCCTGGACTCTGAGGGGGGCTGAAGGCAGGGGCCGGCGCGGCTCGGGGGGGCCCCCAGCAGGGTCCCCGACCTTGCCCGGCGATCAGCGGTGCAGACCCTGATCCCACGGCACAGGAGATTCAAACACCTCCTTGGAAACAAAACAAAACAAAACAAAAGAAAAACACCTCCTTGGAATCCAAGGAAGGAGAAGGAAAAAAGGAGAGAGGAGAGGAGACGGACCTTTTTTTTTTTTTTTAAAGCATAAATTAATCATTTGCCTCTCATCTTGGGATGTGTGGCTGGAACGTGTGGCAGGGAGAAACGACCACTGCTCACAAGAGTCCGCTAAGTGCCACCCCTGCTAGGTGGGCTCGTCCTCCCTCTTTCTAATCCATGTGCTTCATGTGTTATACCGCGTCTCAAGGATCCAGAAAATTATAGAAAATAACGTAATGACATAATGAATACCCTGTGTTCCTCCTTCCCAGCCTTGTTAAGTCTTAACATTTTGCCATATTTGGTTCAAATTTTTTCTTTCCTCCCCCCAAGGGATAGCACATCACAAATCCGGGCGGAGCCGGGGGTGTGTCTGTCTTGTCCACTGTCCCCACAGTCGCCGCCCTAGGCGGCCCCAGCCCTCCGGCCTGCGCTCTTCCCTTCCTGGGGTCATCCTCTGGGGTCATCCTCTGGGGTCATCCTCTGGGGTCGTCCTCTGGGGTCGTCCTCTGGGGTCGTCCTCTAGGGTCGTCCTCGGGTCATCCCTGGGGTCGTCCTCTGGGGTCGTCCTCTGGGGTCATCCTCTGGGGTCATCCTGGGGTCGTCCTCTGGGGTCATCCTCTGGGGTCGTCCTCTGGGGTCATCCTTGGGGTCGTCCTCTGGGGTCGTCCTCTGGGGTCTTCCTCTGGGCCACCAGCACCACACTACCCCCTCCTGTACCTTCAGCTGCTCCCTTTTCCGGCTCCTTTGGGAGAGCATTTAAACAGGCCTACGCTCTCCCGCCTTGGAAGGTGAACAAGCACGCCTGCTATGGGGTGAGCTGTGTTCCCCCGAAACGTGGAAGTCCGAACCCCAGGACCCGGGAATGTGACCTTATTGGAAATAAGTCTTTGCAGAGGAGGAGGTTAAGATGAGGTCGTTATGTTGGGCCCGCACCCAGGAGGGGGTGTCTCTGTCAGAGCGGCTGGCGCCCAGACACACGGGGGAAGGCGGCCTGAAGGCACAGGAGAGGGAGGCCACCGAGGAGCTGAGGCCCACCGCGGCACCAAGGCCAGGAGAGCGAGCGCGGCTCGGGCAGGTTCTCCTCACGGCCTCCCCTCCGGAGCGGCCAGCCCAGCGGCGGAGCGAGGCAGGAGGCGGACGTCTGGCCTCCACAACCCTGACACAATAACCGACTTTGTGGTACTTGGTTCCGGCAGCCCCGAAACTCACACACCTCCCTGTGTTTCTGCTGTTGCCTGCCCCTGCTCCCCTCACAGCGGGCTCCCCTCATGGCCTCTGCTCCCCTCACAGCCTCGGTTTCCCTCACAGCCTCTGCTCCCCTCACCACCTCTGCTCTCCTCACAGCTCCCCTCACAGTGGGGTCCCCTCACAGCCTCTGCTCCCCTCACAGCCTCTGCTCCCCTCACAGCCACACTCCCCGCAGGGGCCAAGGCTTCTCCTCACACTTGCTGCTACCTCAGCAACCTCCCCCTCAGCCTACAGCCCACCTATCTGTGTCGTGTGTCCCCACAGCTCTACCAAACTGAGTCTTTCTAGGGTCAACAACGATTTTCACGTGGCCAACCTTGTTGGCCAATTTTCAGTCTCCTTCTGGTGAGCATCTGACATCACTGGCCACACCTTCCTTCTAGAGGCATCTTCTCCATGGGCGCCCATGGCTCCAAGCCCTCCTGGCCACTCCCGTCTCCTCTGCCAGAACCTCTTTCCCCAAGAGGCCTTTCGCTGTTGCCGTTCAGTAAGGCTTTGCTCCCAGGCCTCCCGTAGCTTGGCAGCTCAATCGCACTTGCGTTCAGTGACGCCACCGGCCAGTGCACCGTCGCCCTGCCGAGCCGCGGCCCCTCACACAGGTGCCTCCACACGGGCGCCTCTGCTTCGGTGGGTCTGAACCCAAATTCCAGGCCTTCCCTGTGTGTTCTCTTCTTCTCCCCTCAGAGAATGTGGCCGGTCACGGGGGGCTGTCCTGGGCCGGCTAGTTCGGCCCGGTTCAGGCCAGTCAGAGCCAGTCAGAGCCAGTCAGAGCCGTGCACCTGAGGCCTGGCCCACCTGGCTCCCAGAGGGCTGGGCTGCTCGCAGGGATGGGGCTGCGGGGACGTGGGCCCTGCCTCCCTCATTCTCGGGGGACCCTCCCCAGCATTTCCCTCAGACAACAACAATGCTGATCAAACAAAAAAGCCAGAAGATTGATTTCCACCACGTCCCCGTGCTTGACGGCCAAGCGTTGCCCCTCTTCATCCTCCTATTTAAACATTCTCCTCTCAAGCTTTCATCATTTGCCAGTTAAGTCAACTAATTTTCGACTAAACCCAATTTCACTCATGGATGGAGGAAGAGCTCGGTAATTTTTCCTCATGCCATGTACTATTAATGATGCTTGAAATTATGCAAATAAAATTAATGAGCACTGCCGATTCTGGCCAGGGAGGAAGGGAAAGGCTTAATTCAAAATGTCCCTGCTTGGGGCACTGGGGTGGCTCAGTCGGTGAAGCTCTGCCTTCGGCTCAGGTCATGGTCCCAGGGTCCTGGGATCGAGCCCCGCATCCGGCTCCCTGCTCAGGGGGGAGTCTGCTTTGCCTTCTGCCCCTGCCCGCCACTCCCCCTGCTTGTGCTCTCTCCTTCTGTCAAATCAATCAATCAATCTTTTAAAATAAATAAATAAATAAATAAATAAATAAATAAATAAATACCCAAGGAGGATTGGGCATTCAGGAGGACAGAGGCGGGTGCAGGTGCAGCCCATGGAGGCTCTAGTCCTGCTTCCCCTCCCCAGGAGCGCAATGGTGCGATGGGGCTGTGAGGCCCCCTCCAGGCTCTTGCCCAGCATCCCTCACCCCGGGAAACTTCCTGCAGCCACAAAACTAGATGTGGGCTCTACGCATTACCCCAAATATCACTCCAGTGAGCTGGTTAATTAAAACACCAAAACACGAGGAGCAGAGAAAAGCGGCTCATCCGTCCAGCCTTGTTGCTTAGTCAGTGGTGAAGACATCTGCCGTGAACATCTGTGACAAACCACATCCAAGTGGCAGCATCTCTGTCCTGTTCCCTTCCCCACGCGGGTCATTTAACCAGACCAGGAAGGCGCTCTGTCACAGAAGCCAATTGGGGCTCTGGACTCCCAATTGGGATCGCCTTCACATCTCATTGACCTACTTTCCAGGTAACCAGGTGCTGCCCACAAGGAATGGCTCCCTAAGGCTGGGAGGTGAGGTGACCCGGATGATTCTCCTACTCCCTGCAGAGCCCACAACTATGCCACGAGTGTGTCCAATGGGATTTCTGCCCGTGACTCCTTTCCAGGCTCAGTCGGTCACCATCTTGTTATGGGTTGCATCACGTCCCCCCTAGAATTCATGTTGGAGTCCTAAGCCCTAGTATCTCAGAATGTGGCTTTATCTGGAGATGGGGCCGTTAAAGAGGTCATCAAATTGAAATAAGGCCATTAGGATGTGTCCTAATCCACTGTGACTGGCGCTCTTAGAAGACAGGGGAACGCTGGACACAGACACATACACAGAGAGAAGGCCACGTGAAGGCGAGGACAGGGAGTGGGATGATGCTTCACAAGCCAATGAACATCACGGGTCACCAGCAAACCACCAGAAGCCAGGGGACAGTCTGACAGATTCTCCCTCACAGCCCCAGAAGGAACAACCCTACTGACACCTCAATCTTGGCCTTTTGGCCTCCAGGTTGTGAGACAACTCATGTCTGTTGTTTACGCACCCAGCGTGTGGCGCTTTGTTCCAGCTGTCCTAGCCAACTGACACACATCTGGATTGAAATCTCTGTTGGAATGGAAGGCCCGCATTTAGGTCGCATTGGGGTGGTCCCGGCAGAATGAGCTCGAGGAGCTCACGGCCCTGGCGTCCATCTGTCACAGGGGCAAAGTACATCCAAGAGAGGGCATGGAACAAGGGACATTCTGGGTCAGCAGGTTCCCACCTGATGCCCTGGGTGAGGCATGAGAGGCCCCGCCATCGGGGCCACTTCCAAGGGGTGCCTCCTCAGCCCACCCCTGCAACCGAGGGTATCACGGGGGCTTTCAGGTATGCATATGTAAGCCTGGGAGGAATCCGCACACGCTTTTGACTAGTCTTCTAGGGACCTGAGCCTGAACCCCGGGCCCTCACCCTGCCCTCGTGACCTGCACTGGGGACAGAGGACAGCTCTTGTGAACAAGCCATGAAGGTCAATGTCCCAACCCCACAGCAGCCCAGATCCTGGCAGTGGGGGACTCCAGGGGAGGCTCAGAAAAGCCACAGCCCCACCTTTTCCACTTGTCAACCTTCACTGCTCATTAGATCACCTTGGGAGCTTTGAGAACTTGATACTTGGAGCCACTCACCTCCTCCAGACCAATTAAATAGACACACCAAGAATGGGCCCAAATGTTGGTACCTTTTCTAAGGCTGCTCTGCAGCCAGAGGGGTGGGGGGCAGGAAGGTAAGAATCCCCACCTGAAATGTATTCCAACCACAGCTGATGCTCTTAATTTTGTAGACATAACTGTATTACGTCTCCCAGGGAAGGTGGTTTTCTTTTTTCTGTTTTTATCCTTTTAGTTGTTTCAAAATTGTTTCTGATAACAGATTTAGAAAGCCCCTTCATGAGGCTATTCCCTGGGGTGTCTGGGCTGTTTACAACAGCTCTGCCCTGTCTGAGCAAGAGCATTCACTTGCATCTACACCCCACTGGGGACCAAGGACAGAGCTGTCTGAGCACAGTCCTGGGCCTGCCCATTTAACAAACTGCAAATCAGAGATGAGGTAACCTCTTTCTGGAGCCCCTGCTTCTGGGAATTTCAGACCCACATGAGCCTGGCATGAAGTGACATGTTGGCCGGAGGATATGGAGTCTCTGTGGGGTGTGTGAATGTGTGTGTGTGCGCACACCTGTGCATGCATGTGTAGTGCCCTGCATGTTGTGCACAGGAGTGTGTGCATGCACACGTGCAAGGGTGTGTTCGCCTGTGTGTGGTGGTGTGAACTTATGCATAGAAATGTGCATGTGTGTATACGTGCATGAGCTGCGCACACAGGAATGGGCGTGCATATGTGGTTGTACACTGGGGCATACACGCATGCACATGTGTGAATACATGCGGGTCCGTGTATGTAGTGAAAGAAAAGGCAGCAGGAGGTATTTGAGATCTTGATACTTTACACTAGGGCCTCACTTTCAAGACCTCCTCAGTGCAGTGACCTCCCCTTTCACTGCTCTGGCCCTGTTATGAGCAATGGCAGCCTCAGCAAACACAGGCTCAGTGCCAGGCCCAAGAAGTGGCCAGAGGAGGAAGACCTGCTCTGGGCAGGTAAGGACTCAGGATGAAGACTGAGGCAGGAGACACCCCAGCAGGGGTTGAGAAGCAGAGCAACTGAGTTAAACTCCCATCTCTTAAGGAGACTTGTCAAGTACTTGCTCTCTCATGAAAGGATGATTCTCTCAGCGTGGTTGTTGGGCCATCACAAATGCATGGGAGAGGCCTTCCCTCAGGGAGCAGTAAAGGAAGGAAGTTCTCATGTCTCTGGCCCCAGAAGATGCACAGCCAGGAGGGAGGAATCAAGCTGAACACCGTTTGATAAACATGAATTCATCTAATCTTTGAGGCAGGTCAGGGTGTCAGCAATGCTGATAGGATGCTCCACACTCACGGGGGACTTTGTGTGTGTGGCAGAGCCTGGGATGACGAGTCCAGACAGACTTCATGCCCAGGAGTCTTCCCACTGCATCTTGGGGTCTCTTGTAATGTAGGGGACAAGAGCCCCTAGACCCTTGCTTGTTGTTCTGCCCTAGGCAGGTCTGGCTCACGACTACCCACAGCCCTTGACTGTGCCATCCACAAACTGCCCAAGACTTCTTTGACTTCCAAGACACTGGGTCCTTTTTCTCCTTCCTCCTCCTTACCACCACCATCATCCCCCCATTTGACTTTCCTGTAGGAAGTTTCAAGGCCAGGCAAAGATGGTTCTTTTCATCATTTGCAAACATTAGCAGCATTCTGCTCCACAGTGTTGATGCATCTATGTCTTCTGTTCGGAAGGAGCTGGGGGTGAGCAGCAATGTGTGCTGGCGGGTGGCGAGTGGGCACACACAGCCCTGAAGTGGCCCACACAATGTGAACAGCTCGGTCTGACGATAAAATGCCACCAGGGTGAGAGCCAGAGTGAGGGACATGCTGGTTCCCTCTCCCAGCGCTGAGAAGCTCATCTACGGGTTCAGCACCAGCACTCGGGGACAGCTCCCCACCCAGGTCCTTCCCACTGCGGGGACATTCAGCCAGATTTTGGGGGGGGGTTCTCTTCCAAGGTGGCACCTCTTCCCCCAGAACCCACTGCCTGCAATCTGGGATTGTGCTTCCCAATACTGCCACAATTGTGCAGCCCATCATTACTCCCGTCACCTTCTCCTTCTCTATACACTGTTCCTCTCTGAAGACACTTTTCAACTTTCCTAGGCCTACTGGAAAAGTTCATCAGCCTATAAGAATGACTCCAGTGGTGTGAATTGCAAGCCATGGGCATAAAAACCTTCAAACCAGTAGGTTATTTAGTGGTCTCCCCCTACTCAATACAGCTGGTCCTAGTACTGCCCTCCGATCAAGGTCATGAGAAGCACTCCTTGATTTACTGGCAGGCTCCAAGTTGCAGGGGAAAACTGCAGGGGCTGAGTAGCTGCCCGAGACCACGCTAACCTAAGACTGTCAATGGCTTTGTCCCCATCAGCATCATCCTCTCTCCAACACTCCTGTGCTATGGAGCACCAGCATTCATGGCCAGGACAAAATGCTGATCAGAGAGAGACATCTAGAAGCAACAGACCATCAAGATGATGGGTGGGCTCTGGACAAGAATGACATTTTAGCTTGAAAACCACCCTCAGGGAATCTCTGGGTGGCTGAGCAGTTTGGCGCTTGCCTTCGGCTCAGGGTGTGATCCTGGAGTCCCAGGATCGAGTCCCACATCAGGCTCTCTGCATGGAGCCTGCTTCTCCCTCTGCCTTTGTCTCTGCCTCTCTCTCTCTCTCTCTCTCTGTGTGTGTGTGTGTCTTTCATGAATAAATAAATAAAATCTTAAAGAAAAAAAAAAGAAAAAGAAAAAAAAGAAAACCGCCCTCAGAGTAAGTTAATAGGCTGGTGAAGAAAAGTCGATTTGTAGGCAACAACTCTGGGGCCTTTCTTAGTCATGTCTTATGAGAAAGAGGAATAGAAATCCACAAAGCACAAACCCCTAACCATAAAGAAAAAGAAAAAGATCACTGGCTTTAATTACATTAAATTAAGGCTTCTGTTCCTTGGGCTCCACCAGGGAGTGGGATGGAGAAAGAAATGACAAAGACAAGCCACAAATTAGCAGAATATTTTTAAAAAGATATAAATTGCATGGGCTTTATATCCATCATATATAAAGAACATCTACAACTCAATAAAGAAGACATACACAACCGAGCAGAAAGATGGGCAGATGACACGAGTGGGCATTTCATCAAGAGGAGAGAAGGATAAGCAAATGACAGAATGCTCAGCTTCATTAGTTGTCAGGGAAATGCAAGTTAAGAACCTAACAAGGTATCATGACACAACACGACACCCTCAATTAGGAAATCTAATACCCCTACATATGGGTGACAACCTGGCCCCTGGGAATCTCCAATGAGTGGGGCTAAATTGGTGCCATCACTCAGGAAAACAACTGGCATTACCTTACAAAGCTGAATTTTCACACAACATCAGTTCCGGCAATTGTACACTTTAGTCTATGCTGAAGAAAAACTCAGTCTACACCCAGGAGAAACTGTGACACAGGTACCCCACGTACAAGAACATCTACCATAGCATCACTCAAAACAACTTACAAAAGCAGGGAGAACATGCCCACAGTGTAAACACTGAAAAATAATTATGGACCATCCACATAATGAAATCTCATACAGCAGTGAAATTGAACAAGAGAGCCCCATGGAACAACATGGATGAATCTTTGAAACATAATAGTGGGTGAAGAAAGCAAGTCTCAAGCATTACATACAGTAGATGCCATTGACACAAAGCCCAAAGCAAATAAAACTAAACCATATACTATTTATGAATAAACCTGAGTATGAAAACAAAAGAAAAAAATTCTGATGTAAAAACAAAGAAATAATAAACACAAAATCCAAGTCGCAAGTTTCCTCTAGGGGGAAGCAGAGGGATTCATGAGAAAAGGGGCACCAGGTGGACACAAGAGTCCTGGGAATATTTTTTCTTTAGATTGGATCACAGAATCATGGGAGAACACCCCATCCTTACACTTCGTAATAACATCTGTTACAGACATTATTGTGTGTATCAAATATCATAGGAGAAACGATAAATAGAGGAAAACGGTCTATATTTCTATATCCCACAAATGCAGCAGTTAAACCTAATCAGACTTGCATGCAGGCATGCACACACACACACACACACACACACACACACACACACAATCCCACGCCCTCTCGTCACCATTTCCCACCTCCAAGAACATCAGGGGGACTCTGGAAAGGGAAGCGTCGGGGAAGGGACAGGCATCATTGGCCCACCTCACCACCCTGCAGGTCTTACTAGCCCCCATAATAGGCCCAGGAAGGAGCCCAGTTCCAGAAGAAAAACCCCAAGGCTCCACCGGGATGGCAGGCATATAAGACACCATCTACATGACACGGCTCAATTCTCCACACCAATATTTGTCAGCCACTGAGTACAAATGCTGGGACACCTGTTGGCCCAAGATGGAGACACGGACCTTTGAACAGCACCATGCAAATATGCCTCCTTGGTGCATCCCAAACATGACCAGGTACCAACGTGGAGGAGGAGGAGGAAATTAGGAATGTCACTATGCACCGTAAGCCAGGAAGCCTCCCAGGGCCCTGCAGGTGGAGCAGGGGCTCCTGGGGGACAGCCTCCCCTTCCTCCCCTCCCCTCCCCCCGGCACTCACCTCTGCAGCTCCTTCAGGGACACTGTGATCCGCAGGCCATGGCCCAGGACATAGAGAGTGGCCAAGATGTCTGCCCACTGCACCATCTCCCCCAGAGGCCCGCCCTTTAGCACCCTTGGGCTGAACACGTCACCAGACTCCTCCGTCAGGAAGCCGATGTGAACGAGGATCTGGGGAGGACACAGGGTCAGCGTGGAGGAGCAGTAGCACTTGCCCTGCCACCCCCAGGGAGACCCGGCCAGCAGCGGTCGCTGTCTCCAGGCTGGGCCTGGGCAGGCACTTTCTGGCATCAGCAGGGGGACCAAGAGGCAGAGTGACCACACTGGGCACTGGGGATCAAAGTGAACAAGATGGTCACGTCCCGCCTTCAAGGCGCTTACGTTCCAGATGGAAGAGGTAGACAACAGTAAACACAGACAAGAGATATATTCATGAAATGAGAGGGACTCTGAAAGAAATAAACAGGTGATGTGAAAGTCAGGTAAATATTTATTGGATGGATGATGGATGGATGGATGGATGATGGATGGGTGGGTGGATGATGGATGGGTGGGTGGACAGATGGATGGATGTGAATGGAGAGATGGGTGGATGGATAGATGGGTAGATGGACAGATGGGTAGACGGATGGGTAGGTGGACAGATGGATGGATGAACCTACAACCTCCCCCAAACAGGCTACATTATTCCCAATATTCCAGGCAAATGGCATGATTTTTCTGCCTGAATCGAACAAGACATCTACAGAACACAGAGCCCCTAAGTGGTGGAGTGGAGGGTTTGTCATTCTACCCCAAACCTGAAAAGGGCCAAGGGCCACCACATGCATCTATCCTGGACTCTGCCTCCCTTGCCCCAGCCGAAATCCAAATAAATTCCATAAAACCTTTTCAAGGGCAGACCCGGTGCCCACTTGGAGGCCTGGGGCCCTGAGCTCATTTCCTAAGCTCTCTGGGCTCAGCAACCTGAAAGCACAGAGAAGTAGTACCTGCTTCTGGTCCCTCCAGGAGCTTCCCAGCTTCCGTGCCAGCCGCTGGGCAGCCAGCGCCCACTGGGCTGTGAGCCGCTTGGTCCGTTTCTTCATGAAGATTAGAGACTCCTTTCCACTGCCCATCAGCTCCAGGAGGTGGGACAGGTTGCTCCGGAAAACTGCCTGGAGGGGGTCCAGACATGGGTTCTCCAGCCCTCAGCCCCGCAGCCGCGCCACCATGGTCACCTGCTGCCTGGGGGCAGGGGCCGGCACCCTCCCTGGGAGGCTGGGGTGTACTCTAGCTTCTCCTGCCCTGTATAAGGGCCTGCCAGCCCCCACAGTCAGGGAGCCCTGCTCTCACCCACCAGCACCAACCCCCCAGCCAAGCCTGTCTCAGCCCAGCCCTGGTCATCCTTCTGTCCCGAGCCCTTTTGTGTGTGTGGGGGGGGGGGGGGTAGTCAGCAATGACAGTTTCCAGGGGTCTCAGCTGCTACACGGAGGCCGCGAGGGTGCTGGTCAGAGCTGGCGCTGGGACGGCAGGGAGGCTGGGCCCCTCTGAGTGGAGCTGGAGTAACTGGATGCCTTGAACAAATTAACTGCACTCCCTAGACCTCAGAGTTGCCATCTGTTCAGTGTGGTCGCATAAGGGACTGCTGGGAGGTTTACGTACAAATGAAGTGTCTGGAAGCCTTCCAGGAACGACAGCTATCGTTACTATTATTCTAGTCCGTTTAGGGGGTGCCTCCAGGGCCCCAGCTGGCCCCTCAGGTAGGCCAAGTTCTGCAACATCGCCAGAAGGTGGGACGGCACAGTCAGGCTGGCAGGCTGGGACGTGCCCCCCACCAGGCACAGGGGCCGGCCTCATTTTACCAGGGGCAAAGGGGTCCTCCAGCTGTCTCTTAAGGATGCCCCGCCTGAGGAGGCCGGATGACCTGTCCACCAGCCCCTCATGGGCCCACCCACTTCCCAGGCCTACCTGGACTTTGGGGAGGGGCTTGGGGGCCGTCTGGGTGGCCGTCTGGTTCCTCCAGGGCAGTGGGGGACAGAACCACTCAACCTCGCTGAGGTAGATGAGGAAGGAGCACTCGGTGCCGTCCACCCCGAAAAAGGCGTAGCAGGGGTCAGAGGTCCAGCGGGCACGCATCCACTGTGGAGAGGGCCAGCCTAGGACCAGGGTGCTGGCACCAACCCCACCCCCCCCGGTAGGCTCTTGGCAGGCACGTCCTTGGGGACCCGAGGTCCCTCAGGACAGGGCCTCTGGGGTACACATTTAGAGATGCAGCAAGGGCCAGAAACAGAGAAGACAGAGACTGGACCCGGCCCTGTGTCCTGGTCACTGGGAACCTCAGGGAAGGCCGAACAGGACCACCGTTCCCCAGGCCCAGAAAGAGGAGGACCCTGGGAAAATAAGGCCAGATCCCCACACACTCAGGGAAAGCTCCAGGGCAAACAGTGGGAGACGCGGCAGCTCAGGGCCTGGCTGGTCTCCACTGGGAGCAGGTTCCATTGAGGCCAAGGTCAGGAGCAGCCTCCAAGGACAAGAGGGCTGGAGCCAGAGTGGGCCCCGCCCACAGTGATCCCCACATGTCACCGAAGAAGGGGCCTGCTGGGGCCACTGCTCTACCCTCTGAGGGGGTTCAGAACCAGTGAGGAGCTGGCTTCTATGGTGTGGACTGCATTCCCAGATGGACGGGCTCCATGCAGCCATGGGCCCCTGGAAGGGAGCTCCCAGAGGTGGAGCTATCTCAGTCCAGCTGGTTGCAAGGATGGGGAGGGATGGGGAGACAGGCCCACTCAAGAGATCTAGGCTTTGTCTGAATGTGTTGGGGCGCAGGCTGCTGGAGGGGTTATTAACCGTTTGTTTGCAGGAAATCTGTTTACTGAAAACCCTGAAACATGATCATCCAAGGTAACTTGGGTTGGTGGGCCAGGCGGACGGCCCAAGCAGAGAGGCGGTCACCCCACTGAGGCTGGCCTCTGCCAGCGGGTACCAGGGTCAGGGGCCGGGGGCCAGGCAGAGAAGTCCTCACTAGCAGAGACATCCCTGCCAGGAGCAGAACCTCAGAGCTAGTCTGGGGCAGGGTCCCCAAAGAGGAAGCTTCCCCCGGGTCACTTCTACCCCCGTCCTCAGCCCCGGGCCTCACCTCCACCTTCCCTGAGCAGTCAGGGAACTTGGGGTCACTGGGCGCCTCGCACTGGTCCCGCCGGCCTTCTGACACTGCAGGGGGAGAGAAGGTCAGCTTGCTGAGGACCTGGGTCTAGCGAGGAGCCCAGTGACGGGTGAGAGAGGCCTGGTCTGCAGGGGGAGGGGTTAGCTCCGGAGCACCTCTCCCTTGAGTCTTCTCACCTGAAAGGCCACCTGCCAAGGGGTCCCCAAGCCTGAGCTCCCTCCCCGCCTCTGCCACTGGCCACCACCCTCCACACGGGCTTTGGAACCAGTGAGGAGCTGGCTTGAATGGCTATGACCAGGGTCTCGATAGGCAGACCTCAAGCACCCGCCCAAATGTAACCCTCTGGGGGGGCCCCCATCCTGCTGCTCCCCACATCAAGAAAAATGGAGGAGGCCACCCGGAGATTCTAGGACTTCTCAGAGCAGGTCACGGTGGGGTGAACCCCAAGTCATCCCACTTAGAGCCTGAGGCAGGAGCCAGGAGAGCGGCTGTGAGGGGCGGGCAGGGCTACCCGCACGCCGGCCTCCCGGGGGCAGAGGGGTCCGGGCCCCCACCCTTGCTGTGCAGGAGCAGGCTGTGGCGCAGGATCTGGTCCACCTTCATGGCGATGTCCGAGACGTTCTGAGCGATGGCCTGGATCCGCTCCATGAGGCCGGCCCCGGGGGCAAACCTAGGGACAGAAGCCGGGCGGAGTCGGTGGCCTTCGGGAGGCCCTGGCGCACGAGCAAGGGCAGCCGCCGGGCAGCGCTCCTGGCACCCGGAGGCCGCCCCAGGATGAACCGAAACGCGGAGCCAGACAGCGCTGGGCATGGAGGCGGAGGCGTGTGCACGCTCCACCCCGGCCGGGGGGCGGGGGATTCTCGAACCATCCATGGGACACAGGCAGCCGCGCAGGCCAGGCATGTTGCACGTTCATGCCCACGTGTGTGCGCCCCCCGCGCATCAAGGGGCAACGAATGCAGCTACAGCAAGCAGAGGGGTTCGTGCCAGAGCCCGGGACACCCAGGCGATGGGGGCCCTTTCCCGGGCATGGCCCGCGGAGTCTGTTTCTCTATTTCCTCCCGGAGGGGCTACATTGTGCCCAAATAAATTCCACCCAAAGCAGCCTGGGGACTTGCCGACTATTAAGCCTCTAGTAAATTATCGTTGGGCTCCTGGGCATGAATCCTTCCCAGGATCTTAAACGCATTTACTGCCACTAACATCACAGCCCTCCACCCTCCAACACTCGCCTGGCCTTTATTTTTGGAGAATTTATTTCCTGCGGTTGATTACTACTCAACCCTCAGACAAGTTTACGCGACACCACCCGCAGGATTTATCTCATTGCAGAGGCCTGCGCGGAGACGGACCCCACTCCGGCCGGGCGGGGGCTTCCTCCACACGTCGCTTGCTCTCCCCGACACGTTAATTCTGTTCCTTTGCACTTGGCACTCGGCCCTCGGGCTCTGCGCACCCTGTTTAAGCTCCATCTACCCCGTTTGAGGACGGGGGCTTTACTGCCCCACAAAATGGGAATTATAGGAAGGAGGTGTCCCCTCGGGTGATCTGTCCACCTGTCCCCTCGGGCCACCCTCCTCTCCCGCCACCACTGCCACCTCCTGCAAGGAGAGGATGAGCTGTGGCCCCATCCCCAGAGGGTGTGGGAGACTGGTGGGGGCAAGGCAGACGTGGGCACGGGGAGGGTGGCAGGAAGGGGCAGACGAGCCCTCGATGCACACACATGTATGTACACACACACACTCAATCCCGTCAACTCTCTCAAAACCAAACTACTGGAAGGTGGCATGCCTCTCTCGGCTCCCTGTGGCCACCGTAACAGCACCACAAATTCATCCCCTCGCAGTTCTGGAGGCCAGAAGTCCAAAATCAACATGTCAGCAGGGTGGGTTCCGTCTGGGGGCCCCGAGGGAGACTCCCCCAACTTCTGGGCGCATCACCCAGCCTCTGCGTGCCAGCACTCGGCCTTCTGTGTGTGTCCAGATTCTCCCGTGGTGCAGGGACCTGGTCACTGGACTAGCCCCCCCCACCACCACCCAGTGTGACCCCGTCTTAATCTGATCACATCTGCCACGGCCTATTTTCAAGTCAGATCACATTCAGAGGCACCGGGCTTCAGGCGTCGACTTATCTTTCTGGAGGACACAACTGGCCTTCTGCTAGATTACAGATAGGAGGGAGGGACTAAAAGATGATGCTCCTTTTGCTCAAAGAGTCCCCAGACAGCAGGGGAGTAGGAACAGTCCTCCTCGGTCTTCAGGTGGCCGAGGAAGGCCGTGGGGAAGAGCGCGGTGGGCATCGCCCTTTACGGTGAACCAGAAAAAGAGCTGAAGATCTGCCTCTTAGGAGCTGTGTGACCCTGGGCGAGTCACTTGGCCTCTCTGTGCCTCATGGTCATTCTCTTTAAAAATGTAGGGCTGCACGCGGAGGCTGCTGTTGCTGGCGGCGTGGTGTGGCTGACGCCAAGGCCGAAGGGACTGGGGCCGGGCCGGTGGCTCTTCTCTACCCTCTGACCCCGAAGGAGCCTTTGTAGACACTTTCCCCCCACTCACTGTCCTCGTGAAAAGTTCAAACCAGGGGATCCCTGAGTGGCTCAGCGGTTTAGCGCCTGCCTTCGGCTCAGGGCGTGATCCTGGAGGTCCCAGGATCGAGTCCCACGTCGGGCTCCTTGCATGGAGCCTGCTCCTCCCTCTGCCTCTCTCTCTCTCTCTCTCTCTCTCTCTGTGTCTCTCATGAATAAATAAAATCTTTAACAAAAAGAAAAGTTCAAACCAGGGACACGCTGCTGTTCTGTTTACACACTGCGGTCTGCGGGGGGCCACACGTCTAAGATCATTTCCTTCTCAAGAACCAGGAGGCTTCACCCCTGGCGGGGGGGGTGGTGACAGGTACCCGCGGAGGATGCCCCCCTTAAGCAGAGAAGGAGCCCGAGGACCTGATGTCTGGGTTGGGCTCCACAGTCAGTTCCAGGGAGCCTCCTGGAGTTGCCTTCCCCCCTGACATGCAGGGACAGGACAGACACCCCTCTGCCCGGAAGGGACGTTCAGCCGACACAAGGAGGTGGCCACCGTGTGGGAGGCCAGAAGCTCGTGGCTGCTGGGTCAGGGATGGTGCTGAGCATGGGTGGCCGAGGAGCTCAGGGGGTGCTCCCGGGCAGGGAAGGGCCAGGTACGCACCCCCCAACCTCTAACCAGAGACCCCAGGACACAAACAACCCTTGTCAGGGATCGAGCAGGACCCCCGCAGGTCCTGCTGGACTTTAAAAGGGACCCCACCTCACTTCAGGCCTCCAGGAAGGTGCCTCTCCCTCAAGGTTCTGCTCCATCCACCCTTCGGGAGCCAGATCGCTCCTCCGAGCCCCCTACATGCTGGGCTGTGGTGGCAAGTGGCTGGCTTGCAACCCCCTAGAGGCCCAGGGCTCCTGGCCGGCTCAGTCGGTAGAGCACGTGACTGTTGATCTTGGGGTTGTAGGCTGGAGTCTCACGCTGCGTGTAGAGATTACTTAAAAATAAAATCTTTTTTTTCTTTTTTTTGGATTTTATATATTTGAGAGGGAGTGAGAGACAGCACACAAGCAGGGGCAGAGGGAGAGGGAGAAGCAGGCTCCCTCTGTTGAGTAGCTTGATCCCAGGACCCCAGGATCAAGACCTGAGCTGAAGGCAGATGCTTAACTGACTGAGCCACCCAGGTGCCCCCAAAATAAAATCTTTGAAAGAAAGAAAGAAAAAGGAAATAAAAGAAACCCCCAGTTGAGTCCTGTGTCCTCAAGGACAGGAACGTGCTTCTGGATGGAGCCTGGCACTGCCCAGCATGGGCCACATGCCCAGAGCTCCATCCCTGAGCTGGGCTGAGTAGCCTCTCCCGCCCCCCGCAGATTCACATCCACCAAGAACCGCAAAATGTGACCTTATTTGGAAATAGGGTCTTTGCAAATGTAATTAGTTGAGATGAGGTCATGCTGAATGAGATGGGGCCTCAGTGCAGTCCCTGGTGTCCTCATGAGAAGGCCACGGGAAGACGTGCTGCAGAAGGCCACCATGGGACGGCGGAGGCAGAGGTCGCAAGGACCTGGGTGCGCAAGGAAGGATCCCTGGAGGCTTCAGAAGGAACAAGGCCCCGCTGATGCCTGGATTGCAGACTTCGGCCCCCAGAACTGAGAGAGGAAATAATTTTTATTGTTTTAAGCCATCCGGTTTGTGGTCATTTTTTTTTTTTTTTAGGGCAGCCCTAGGAAATTGATGTATCACTGTCTGCAGCACTGAGGGGAAATGGGTTTTAGACCATCCCAAAAGGACAGTCCGGGTTCTCCTGGGCCCCCGTGTTAGGAACGTCTCTCCAACCCATGCTCCTCTCCCTGAAGCCCAAGTGAGCCTGCAGCTACTTTGACCAGAGATGAGCAGCTGGAGACCACGCGTGCCATCTCGAGCCCCGGGCGGGTGACTCCCCATGTTATTCAGAGATTGGGAAGAGCGAGGGCCTCAGAGTCAGAGGTCCTGGACTCACATCCTGACTCCACCAGACAGCTATGTGACATTGGGCAAGTTACCTAACCTGTCTGAACTCCGGGGGGCAGCTCCTGTAACAGCTGAAGAACCTCAACTACCTCCGAGGATGAGACACAAGGCCGAGGGTCACGTGCTCAGCATATGGTAGACACTCAGTAAATGCTCGAGACGCTTTCGTGTCCCAGCCACAGCCACCACTCCATCCCCCAAAGGAAGGACCATGTGTCCGACCACAGAACAGGGCCCTTCACTTTTTGGAGGATGTTCATACGATAAGCGTTTCCTGGGAGCATCACCAGTGGGGGCTCTGAAGAGGGCAGGTGGCTTCGGTCTGATTTCCCAAGCTCAGCGTGTTCAAAACAGAATGACTCGGCGTCACTGGTGTTAAACTGGACTTAGCATCCGTGCGGTACTTTCTATTTTCAAGTAATCTATGATTAGCCCTCTCTCCCTGGGTGCTCTTTAAAAACTGACAGTGAAAATAGATGCCTCAGGAGACCGCAGACCACAGCAGGGCCGTGGCCGGGGAAGCGTGAAGAAGGGAAGGAGAGAGGGAAGTCAGGGTGCTCCCGCCGGCGGGGCGCCAGACAATCCTCCGGACAACATCATGGTTCTTTTGAACAGCCCTTTGTACAGAGGAGGAAACCAAGGCCCAGCAAGGCTGAGTTACTTGCTCAGGGCCACATGGCTACTATGTGGAAAAATCAGCAAGCAGGGGTCTGTGCCTAGGGGTGGGCATGAGGGCAGGACTTCAGGACCAAGGCCTCGATCTAGGGAGTGACATCATGGGGGTGGACCCCTCAGTATGGTTTTATTGTGTTGTTGTTTTTTTTTTAACATTTTATTTATTCATGAGACACAGAGAGAGAAGCAGAGACACAGGCAGAGGGAGAAGCAGGCTCCCTGTAGGGAGCCCGATGAGGGACCCGATCCTGGGACCCCGGGTCACACCCTGAGCTGGATGAAGGCAGATGCTCAACCTGCTGAGCCACCCAGGCGTCCCCCTCAGTACGGTTTTGCACCCGCACTCCCACCCCCGGCCACTGGCGAAGGCTGAAAGCTGTAGCAGGAGGCTTCTCCCTGTCAGCACGTATCCTAACCCCGTAGGATCTGTTACCAGGATACAGACCTGGGATTGTGGGTGCCAGGCAGGGGGACCTCAGGGACAGATGCCCGCAGCCTTTCCCAGCTGAGTACCCCGTCTCCCTGCTGCTGGTGCAGGTGATGGCGGGCTCTTTAATCCTCCCTACTGGTTGCTTATTTTTATTCCTTTCCTGTTTTATATTTGGTGCGTGCATTTGGTGGTCAAGCCAGAGGCGCCTGACCCGATGGCCTTGTGAGGCACGGCCTGAGTGGGAGTGGGAGACCCAGGGCCGCATCAGGGTGGGGTGGGAAGACGGCCACCCAGAGATTTGGGAGAGGCCCTGGACGGAGGTGCCTTTGCCCTTCACCCTGTAGCAGCGGGTTACTCCTGGGCCAGGCCCGGCAGCTCCCACGGCTCCCCACGGCTCCCCACGGCTCCCACGGCTCCCCACGGCATGATCAGCAAGAGGAGGGTGAGGTTCTTGGCCCCACCTTGTAGGCTGCAGCTGCCAGGCGGAGCAGGAAGGAAGGGGGCCCTCTGCATTATCAGGAAGCTCTCAGGGCCAGCGGGACTTTGGGTCAGATGGGTGCCACCATCCCTCCCAGCTGGGCAGACACTCCATGAAGCATCATGGGACCTTGTCCCTTGTCACCCCTGACAAACGTGGCGTGGTCACATGGTTGCCGGGGCTCTCAGGACCACAGGGCCATGCAGACCACGCAGGCCGGGCCCCGTCCCCTCCAGGTCTGCCGTCTGGGCCAGGCCTTTCCTTGCCTGAGCCAGTTCCCTAACCCGGGAATCACAGGCCTGGGTGGGCCTTATCTCACTGGGCTGCTGGTCAAGGTCAACGTACATAATCAGCGTCCAATGGAGAGGAGCTGCTTTCACTACTGATCATCATTAACTATTAGCACTGCTGTTTCAGCCAGCTCCGCGAGAGTCCGCTGGAAGCCAGGGCACAGTCCTCGGGCCTGAGGGTCACCCCAAGTGGCGCTGGCTGGAGAGGCCCTGCCCTGTCTCCCAGCAAACGTGCCTGAGTGGCCTGAGCCGGCCTGAGACACAAAGTTGGCCAAGAGCCGACAGGACAGAAATGGGAAGAGGGGAAGCAATGTCCCGGGATCCGCTGGCACCTCCTGAGGCCACCACTGCTCTTGTCACACAGGAAAAGAGCCAACAGGTGCCCCCCACACCGGGGGCTCCTAGGCGCCCTGCCCCAGTGGGCCCAGACCCATCACGTTGCCTCTCTGGGGGCACCGCGGCCCTGAGAACCTGCCCGGGGTTAGGAAGTAGCACACCTCAGAGCCCTGCCAGCCCTGCCTCTTACTGCACGGAGGGGAAACTGGCCAGGAAAAGACAAAATGACATCAGTGACGTCCCTGAGGTCGCATTTGGGCTGGGGACGGGGCAAGGGACTCAGACCCTGGCCCTCTGCGCCAGGCCTTGCTCCTTCCTGCAGCGTTTGCAAAACAGTGAAGCACACCCAGAGCTCGAGACGCGTGGCCCTGTGATTTCCGCACACCTACTAAGCACCAGGCATCCCACCAGTCGTTTCCTACTTGAGAAGTGAAAGAAGGCCAAGCCAGGCCTCTGGTCAGCCCACTCCCCACCCCCGGGGAGCCACTCGGAGAGGCTCTGGTATCCATGGTATCCAAAGTTCTCCTGCCCAAGCACCCCTTATCTTGCACCCACAGACGGACCACCAGCCCCTCCTGCCTGAGCACCAGTGGCCTCCGGGAGCCCCCTGGCAGCCTGCCTCTGGCCCCCAAAGAGGCAGCCGGTCACAGGATGCTCTGTTCCCTCTCCCACCTGGGGTCAGGGCCCCGCGGCCACTTCCCCTTGGGCCGGCTCCAGCATCCATCCCATCAGGCCAGGCCCCTAAGAAGCCCCCGAAGGCCCCAGCCCCTCCCCTCAGCCCCTGAGGCAGTCACCCACTTGGCCCTCATTCCCTGGCCCCTTGATCAAGCTCTCCCGGACGCCCGCCCGGGGAAGGAGGTTTAATTTCATGTTCCTCCCATGATTTATGAGGGTTGCATTCAATTAACAGAGTATCGATTCCGCGCAGCTGGCCGGCACCTGGCTGGGAGTTGTTATTTTATTATCAAACCAGCCGCTTTCCTTTTAAAACACGGGGAGACTCTGCACACGGGGGCCCACACGCACGCTGACCGAGACGCACAGACACGTATGGCCAGAGACACGAGCGTCACGGACCGGGAGCTGCTCTGTGACTGTCCGTCTGTCCCCCCGTCTCTCACACACAACGCATGGATGTAAGGAACCCCTGCCCGGGGCCCAGTCTCCTCCTCGGCTTCTCTGGCCCCAGTCACCCCCATCCAGAGCCCCGGATGCTGTGGGGGGGTCCGGACGACACTGAGGACCTGCCAACCCCTCCTCAAGCAAGGGCAGAGAGCATTTGTCTCTCTTGCACCAAGAAATATATGTGCATTTATAGTAGATAGACAGACAGACAGACGGATGGATAATCTCCCCACCACTGACAGGAGCGCAGTCAGCGTCGAGCGGTGTGTGGTTTCCACACTGGGCGAAGGGATCGGTGCCCCATGCACACAGCAAGGCCGGGGTGTGGAAGCTGGACTGGGGGACACAGGAGCCCGAGTCCAGCTCCCACTCCTACACCCCAGGACCTGGCTTTTACCCGGAGGATTTTTTTAAAAAAATCCCCTATGTATCTTTTATTTAAGACCCGTTGAGATCCTACTTAGAGGTGTACCTTGCCCGTCTTACCCACAGCAAATGAGGTTGAGAACCTTTGTCTTTGTTAGGATGCTTAACCCGTTCACACTTATCCTCACGTTTGCTAGGTTCCTGCCCTGACCTTGTCACCCAGCTACCTGCGTCCCTTCCCACCCAGTTTGGCCTCCCTCCAGCCTTGGGGCCAGACAAGCGCCCCGATCTCATCCACCGGGAGGCTGTCCTGTCAGGGCCATAGGTGAGGTAAGCCTTTTAGTTATTTATTCTTTACAGATTTTATTTATTTATTCGAGAGAGAGTGAGAGAGATCACAGAGGGAGATGAAGAGGGAGGGGGGAAGCCGACTTGCCGCTGAGTGAGCGGAGAGCCGGACACAGGCCTCGATCCCAGGGCCCCCCCGAGATCATGACCTGAGCCGAAGGCAGACATTGAACTGAGCCCCCAGGTGCCCCAAGGCAACCCTTTGAAAGAAGCCCCCAAAGTTGTCTTCCCAGGTTTCGGGTCCCCTCACCTGCCCCCCACACTCACACGCAGACCCCCGAGGCTCCTCGCTCAGGCTACAGGTGGCCGAGAATGTCTAGAAGCATTTTTGAGGTTTTTTTTTTTTTTAAAAAACCGAAAACCCTTCATCTCTTTACCCGCAAACGAGAATCTTGATCTGCTGCTGTTTATTGTTACTTTATTTTTATTGATTTCTGCACACTGGTAATCCAACTCTGTTCATGATTATATAACCTCCTCTTCACATTGTCACTTATCACTAAAATCCCCACATGTCCCTGTCAACCTCCTGTTTGATGGCAGCATAAGCCGCACCCAGCAGAGGCACCACGGTCTGCGTGCTGTGCCCTCGCCGGTGGACATTTAAATTGTTGCTCAAACTTTGTGGGTTTTGGTAAGATTTTATTTTAAGTCATCTCTACACCCAACACAGGGCTCGAACTCACAATCCCGAGATCAACATTTGCACACTCCACCGACTGAGCCAGCCAGGCACCACGTTGCTCAAACTTTTTGACACTATAAAAAATGTATTGGGACGCCTGGGTGGCTCAGTGGTTGCGCGTCTGCCTGTGGCTCAGGGCGTGATCCCGGGATCCTGGGACCGAGTCCCGCATCGGGCTCCCTGCATGGAGCCTGCTTCTCCCTCTGCCTGTGTCTCTGCCTTTTTCTCTGTGCCTCTCATGAATAAATAAATAAAATCTTTTGAAAATTGAAATAAAAAAATAAAAATACAAAAGGAGTCAATGACCAAGATGTTCAGAAACATGTTCCTAAGTGAAGATTCTTCTCCTGAGGCAGATTCCCAGCATGAAACGACCAGGTCGTTACAGGCCACAAGGCGGTGACCGGGCATTCCCAGGTGGGCCGACTCCTCAGGGTCCAGAACGGGAACTCGTCCAGGGCGGGGGAGGCCAGGACACACCTGGCTTCTGTCTCCCTGTCCTGTCGCACACAGTCCACACGCCTAAGTCCCCAGATTCACACATAACAGAGCACCAAGGGTGCCCACAGCACCCCTGCCTCTCCTTCCTTCCTCCGGCAAGTACTTATTGAACCCTGGGATCCAGAAATGAGACAACAAAATCTCTGCCCTCACGGAGCATACGTTCCAGCTTGGGAGACAGACAGTGAACAAGCAAATCATGAAAATACACAGGGTGAGGTGGAATCTGGGAGACTGGGTACAATTTGAAATAGGTCCCCAGGGAAGGACTCATTGGTGACATTTGAGTAAAAACTGGAGGAAGGGGAGGGAGAAAATGAATTCTTTCACCTGGCCAGATCTGAGGAAAGAGCATTCCAGGCAGAGGGCATGGCCTGTGCAAAGGCCCTGTGGCCAGGGGGAGACCACTGTGCGACAGGGATAGAGAGGAGGCTGGTGGGCTGAAGCCCAGGGAGCAAGTGGGAAGATAGCAGGGCTGGGCACATGGGGGTCACAGGCCACGGGTGAGTGACTGGGAGCCTGGGGGAGGTGGGGGACAGAGGTGGCTCTTGACCAAATTAGTATTTTAAAATAATCTCTCTTTAAAATAAACAGTCGGAGGAGGGCAAGGGCGGTAGGCAAGGGGGAGAGCTGGGATTCTGGGCACACTCGGAGGGTGGGGACAGATTGCCGATGGGCTGGATACAAGTGAGAGACAGAAGGGTCAAGGCTGAGTCCCAGGCCCGAGTCTGCCCCTCACTGCAGGGCTCACCCGCAGTGGGCTCCTGGCGCTTCCAACCCAGCCCTGCGGTCCTGACTCTCCAGCTGCGCGCACGGCCGGGGGCCAGTTGCCCCCCCACCCCCAGCAGGGCCACTCTGAGAACAGGGCTCCAATTTTGGTCCCCGTGTGCCCGCTCCACCCATTCTAGAAACCCCGGCCCGGACGCCACACACGGTACAGGTCCAGCAGATACGGCCTCGTATTTGACTCGAATGAAAACAGCCCGGAATGTTGGTCGTCTTTGCTGCGGCAGAGAAGCCTTCTGGGAAATTCAGAGATCATTACTGTTTGGCTTTAGGATACATAATATGATGCCATTTGCAGCAAATCTGCAAATAACCCCTAATTAGGTTTTCCTAGGCTAAAAAAGCAAATTTGCTTTCCCTGAGGACATGGGTGGGAGGCAACAGTCCAGAAGCTTCCAGCAGGGCAGGAGTACAGTGGGGGGCTGTTCAGGCCACAGATCATTTCGAAGTGAGATGAACAGAGTTTGCTGGAGACACAGCAGCATGCACGTCCGCAGGACTCCCACCTGTCTGGCCAGGTGGGGCAGGGGCTGCAGTGTTTGTGCACAGGGGAGATGTGAGCAAGCAGCCCCCTCCACACCCCCGCATGTCCTGGACACACCCACCATTTCTGTCCCCTGAAAGCAGAAGCAACAATGTCCCTGAAATTTATGGCTCTGCCTGTGGGGTTTGATGGGCTCTGCTGGTCTTGATGGATTGTTGCTATTTCCCGGGATGGAGCTAGGAGGTGGCACGGACTACTCCCCCCAGGAGGAGAGGAAGGGCAGGGCAGGGGAGGGAGGGAGAAGCCAGGACTGGAGGAAACCAGAGAGGCGTTGAAGGAGCTGACAGTGGCTCCCCCACCCCGTCCCGCCCCCAAAAGGCAGGCGACCTGACTCTCAGCCCTGGCGCCCATGGCAGGCTGCTCAGCAGAGGGAGGGCCAGGCCGGTCCTCTGCCCTCACCCCGGTGCACAGCCCCATGGACAGAGGCTGGGTCAGCAGCCCAGAGGGGAGGCAGCACAGCTGGGGGCAGGCAGGAGAGGGGAAAGGATGACATGGGAGTGGGGCTGGATTAGAGAAGATGCACTCCACGCACACAGAGCAGAAAAGGATCTCATGCCCCAGAGGGAACTCACCTTAACCTCCCTCTCCCCATTTTTGCCACCAGCTCCCTGTTTCCCTTTTCCACACAGCAGTTGGAACTCTTAAAAAAAAAAAAAAAAAGCCAGATCCTATCCCACCTGGGGTTGTGAGCTCTCTGACAAACTCCCACACGTCTCAGAAGAATGTTCCAAATACCACAAAGCTTCATGCCACCTGCCCTGTTGGCCTCTCCTGTCCCTCACCATGCTTTGCCATGTCGGCTTTCCCTTTGGTTCTTTTTTTTTTTTTTTTGGTTGGTTCTTTTCTTCCAACATACCAAGCTTATTCCTACCCCAGGGCCTTTGTACTTGTTGCCCTCTCTACTTCAAATTCTCTACTCCCGGCTCCTTCCCACTATTCAGAATTAAGCTTAACTATCACCAACTCAGTAGAGCCTTCCTAGACCACCCTGAGTAAATAAACCCTTCCTCAGCACCCACCCCGAACGCTTCAGAGCATGCATCAGTATCCGACGTAGTCTCACTTATTTCTGTTTCTTGGTTACTACCCGTCTCCTCCCACAGGAGTGAGGACAAGGGCTTAACACTGGGGCCCCAGCACCAGCAGCAGTGCCAGGCGCTCAGTAGGACCAAAACATGTTTCATGAGTGGATCCGTTTCGTTTGCTCTGTCAGATACTGATCCCGGGTTGGTGAGAGGGCATCCAACTGGGTACCCAGCACACGGCGAGCAGCCCACTCAGGAGCCAAGCACTATGGCAGGCTCCTTGCACTACCATTACGTGTAATCCCAGACTCCAGGACTGTCATTTTACTGCCTACATTTTCCAAACCAAAAAAAAAACATCAAGACAGAGATCTGATCTGATGAAGGATACTCTTCCCCTGAGCTGTGAGTTAATTGATATGAAAAGTCTTGCAAAGGAATAAAAACTAACCCGCACGCAGCCCCACGTTTAAATGAATGGCTACCAAGTGTGCAGTGGTGAGAAACGTGGGCTCTGAGGGGCGCCTGGGGGGCTCAGTCAGCGAAGCATCTGCCTTCAGCTCAGGTCCTGATCCTGGGATCCTGGGATCGGGCCCTGCATCGGGCTCCCTGCTCAACGGGGAGTCTGCTCCTCCCGCTGTCTCTCAAATAAGTAAAAAATCTTAAAAAGAAGAGAAGAAGAAGAAAAAGAAGAAGGAGAAAGAAAGAAAGAAAGAAAGAAAGAAAGAAAGAAAGAAAGAAAGAAAGAAGAAAGAAAGAAAGAAAGAAAGAACGGACGTGGGCTCCAGTGTTTGCTGGCCAAGGCCCAGAGCCAGGCCAGCTCCCGAACAGCTGCATACCTCGGGGTGACTTCCTGATTTTCTCTGTGCCTCGGTGTCCTCCTCAATGTGACGGAGATTGAAGCACCCATAAGGTGGGGCTGACACCACCACCGAGGGGACGCGGTAAGGACGATGCCGGGCACCCGGTGAGCTGTCCATAAATGCCACTGAATATGCAGTAGGCACGCCGACACCAGATGACCCGACTGGGCATCCAGGACATTCGATCAGCAAGGCCAGTGTGAGGCGGGCGCCGTGGCCAGCAGCCCAGCCTAGGCGGGCTACGGGGCAAAGGACCCCACAGCGGTCCAAAGGAGGGGTCCGTCACACGCACCCCTTCCTGCAGCTGCCGGGGCGCCCCCATTACCAGGACTGACCGCCAGCACTCTATCTTTGACTCTGCCAAACTCCAAACAGGGAATGCCTGGAGCCTTGGCTTTTACATTTCACGTATTGGCTGAGCTACCACTTTCCTACAAATTGTCTAGAAGTGTGGATCGCAACTATAGTTTTCAGCAGCAGGACGCTTTCAGCAAATCACACTGGCCAAGATATATAGCTTTTCCGAAGTTGTGTCAAGTGTGGGTTTCAAACTTAGTTTTTAGCAGTTAGAACAGCATCGAGCAAATCCACCTCACAAAGAACCTCAGGGTTGAAAAGAGATCAGGGGGCGCTCGTCTGCCTGGGACGGGTGGGCAGCAAGCACCTCCCTCCACAGTCTGAGGGCCAACACCCCCCGTCCGGATGGGCCTGACTTCACACTCCCTCCTCCTCTGGGTTCCAGATCACTTACGCACCTAACACACACGATCCGGTTTCACAGCGTGGGCTCCGGGGGGGCCGCTCCTGAGCTACCTGGAAGGAGGCCTCTGGACATTCCAGGCTCGTAGGGGAATATTTAGAATGAATAAACCAAGGCAAAAATGGTCCAGGCCCGTCGGCAGAGGACAGGTAACCACCACTGGGGTCATCCCGTCCATATGCACATCCACATGTGACAATCCACGTGGACAGAGCTCAAAAGTGCCAGGTTGAGTGAGAGAAGCAGGTGGAGGAAATGCCCTGCGGGATGCCACTCGTGTGCGGCCGGCAAACGCCACACGCCGCGTATTGACAGCGTGTGCGTATAAAAATACGTCTACGCAAACGGTTACCGTGGACTGGAAGCACTGACACCCAACTCAGGAAGGCACTTGTCTCCACGGGGAGGCAGGTAAAGGGCCCTCCAGCTTTCATCTGTGATTTTTATCAAAAAGGAAAAAGGACGTCAGGCCATCGATATGACAAAACGTTAGCAGCTGTGAAATCCGGGGGTGGAAATGAGCTCTGGGTTGTATTACTGTGTGGCTCCTGCCTGCTTCTAAGTTTCGTCCGGGTTAGCAGAGAAGGGGGCTGACCGAGAGTGCCCCCGCCAGCTCTGGGAGTGCACGCTGAGGCTGCGCCCCAGTGCCCGGCATGCCGCCTGGTCCACGGCCCCCCCGGGGCCCCCCCACCCCCCCGTGGACCCCTTACCTGTCCACAGCAAAGTGCCCGTTGCCAGCAGCCCGGTGCAGCTCACTGCTGTTCTCCAGTCTGGCCAGCGTGTCCATTCGCTTCACCATCAGCTCCAGCAGGTCGCTCATCTTGCGGAGGACGCCACGGGACTCGGGCCCACCCAACACTGCAGACAGAGCGCAGGCGCCGTCAGGCTCAGCCGCAAGCCTGCAGCCCACCTGAAGCCACCTGGTGGCTCAGACTCCAGCCCCAAGCGCACTTTCCAGGCAAAGGAGTTGGGCAGGAGAGTGAGCCCACCTCACCCCTCACCCCTGTAGGACAGGAAATCCCCTCACTTCGTTGTGTGGGGGTACAGAGCCCTGGGCCGACTCTGCTCCCTACCAGCTGGGGGACACGGAGAGCATCCTAATGCCTCTGGGCCTCTGTTTGGTTACCTGCAAAATGGAGCTTTAGACCTAATCCTGAGGCTGTGAAAAAACAGGAGAAGGCTAGGGGTGGGGGTGCGGAACCCCAGGGCCCCCCAGCACCGAGTTCCAGACAGGTCTTGTAGATCAGGCCTCTCAAAAGTGCAGTCAACCAGCCACTCCATGCCTGAATCTCCTGGCCAGGCTGTTAAAATCCAGATTCTCAGGCCCTAGTCTCGATCGGCTGATTCACACCTCTAGGGCGGCCCAGGAACCTGCATTCTGCTTGCTCCCCACGTGGTGTGCATGTACAGGAGACATTGTGAGCCCGTGTTCAAGGGGCTCGGGGCCCGAGCAGACCCCTGCCCCACTCCACTCTCCCAGACCCCGCCATAGGAGACCATCGTGAATTTGTCCCGACTCTCAGCTGGCTTTCAGGTTCCCGAGGATCCACTCCTGGGCTGAGGGGCAAGGGAGACGTTGTGAAGAATAAAATTAAATGAAAACAGGGCACTTCAACCAAGATCCCATTAACTAGCTGGGCTTCCCCAAGATTTCTCTTCTAGTGATTCCCACTTTTTGGGGCCACACATGCTGGAGGGGAGAGTGGTTCCTGCCTTTCTTTTCAATCAAATCACGTGAGGTTTTAACAGCCCCTCCAGAGGTCTACAGATACTCAGGTTCCAGGCTCTGCAATTCCCAACTTGGCTCCCCAAAACCCCCAAGGGCTGGCTCTGAACCTCTCACAGCAAATGAGCCAAGTCACGGAGACCTGAATGCTTCCAGGGGCTTCCAGGGCACAGGAGGGCCTTGGGTTGGGTTTCCCAGAAGCAAACCTCAAGACAAGGGTTGGAGGGCAAGTCGTTTATTTGGGAGCTATAGGAAATCTTGGTCAGGGAGTGAGGAGGTGACACAGGGGAGGGGAGGCGGCCCAGAGAGGGTGAGCCACCACACTGGGGAAACCAGCAGGTGCAAGTCTGCACATGAGCATGGAAATCCCAAAGGCCAAGGGCTGGGGCACCAGCAGCACGTGCTTCTCAGGAAAGAAAGGGCCAGGGCCCAGGGAGCTCAGAGAGACTCTCACCTGCCTCTGCCACCCCCACCCGTGTGGCCATGTGGCCAAGGGACAGTCATGGCAACACTATCAGCTTCGGTGTCCCCAACTCAAGTCAACAGTACCGGGTCCCATCTGCCATCCATGGTCACAGAGCCAGGAGGGGGCGGAACAGAGCATGGCAGGGAACCAGGGGCAGAGGTGGGGAGAAGAGAGGAGGCTGGAGGAGGGGCTGCTCCAACCTTAGGACAGAGCTAAAGAGGGGGGCCAAGGCGCACACGTATGCTCACACACACGGAGTCGCCTGAGAATGAGAAGGCTCGGGGTGGGGCGTTGGTGAAAAATGCACATCTAGAGGAAGGAAAGAAAGAAAAACTGCCTCTACCCCATCTCCACACCAGTCGCTGAAGTAACGAGCAGTCTTCCCACTTCGCCTTCCCAGAAAACTGGGTGGGTTTTTAACAAACCAGTTGGGATTGGGAAATTTCACCACTGTGTCAGCGAAGCAGGTTTCTCCCCCCGCTCTGCTCCACCCCACTCACTCAGTACTCCATGGGTTAGTCAATCAATCCAAGAAGATATAAATAGCTCCCGCTCTCTTTTCAACTCCACAGAGCTGGGGTGATGGTGGGTCTTTCAAATCATTCTCATCCCTGAGACCCCCCACGCTCCTACCCAAGCCCATCATCCATCCAAATGTAATACCCGACTTTCAACTGGTGCTTGGAGCACAGAGTAGAACAAGGGCAAGGTTCCCATCATCTCAGCTAGAAAAATAGGGGAACATCAGATGATCTGACCGGGCCGCTGCTTGCTACCTACTCCTGGAGTTGTGCAGTGCACAGCCTGCCCGACCTCCCTGGGCAGCCCTGATGAGCCAATGCTCACAGCTCAGGCTGGGGTGGCCCCTTCCCCAAAAGCATGGGATGAAACCAAGGAGAGAGACCACAGCTGGGGACACCCTAATCAGAGCCTGTTAACCAAGGCCCTCCAACCATGACCTGGCCAGGGCACCCAGGGCCAGCTGGACCACAGAGCCCGGGCAGCAGTTCCCTCGTGCAGATGCGGCGCCCCAGCGACGCTGAGCCCACATCACGGCTCCTGGAGCAGTGCTCTGCTCCCCGGAATGCCTCAGGCCTGGCACCCTGCCCTGTCACACTGCTGCCCCTGTGTCTGAGCTCATCTCAAGCTTCCTTTGCTCCTCCTCACTGCCTGAGCCCCTCCTGGAAAAACTGCACCATCTGGCCAAGAGCTGCAGGACCCCAGGAGCCAAGCAGAGCTGGGGCAGCCCCGTGGCTTGGGACAGGCTGGGTGGGGGTGACAAAGCCCGCCCTCCACCTGCTCCGTCACCGGCCACATGGGCACGGGATGGGTGGGCATGTCGGTGTCCTTCTCTGGGCCTTAATTTCTCCTCCTGTAAAATGAGGGTGTCAGACTTACTGCACCCCGAGGTTCTGTGGGCTGGGACTCCTGGCTTGGTGCTTGCAACCTGCTTCTCGAGATTAGGGTACCAGGAGAGGCAAGAACGGTTCCTCTAGAGGCTGCCACAATCCCCTTAGGGAGAGAGCTCAGTTCTGTTTTCCTAAACCCTGGGTGGGCCAGAGCAGAGGAGTGAGGTGCCCAGAGCAGTGAGACAGAGAAAGCCAAATGACTCTGCATATTCAAGGAGGAAGGAGACTGGAGATTCCTCATTAGGTCTGGGAGAAGAGGAGAGAGAAAGGAGGCCCAGGGGCTCAGAGGCGGGGGCGGCAGGGCAGCCAGAGGGGTGATGTGGGGTGAGGGGGGGGCTCCAGCTGCAGGGAGGCCAGAGGTAACTGTCATCCGCTTGCTGTGCCCGAGCAGCAGTCCCAGCCCCCACGCCGTCACCCTACTCTGGGCAGGGGCTCAGGGGAGCGGGTGCCCTTCCCACTAGGTCAGTGTCACACACAGGAGCAGGATAATTCACAGAAGCAGGAGATCAGACCAAGAGGGGGCCAGGGAGACCTAAGCCCCCCCCAGAGAGCCCTTGGAGATGGGGGTTTCTGGATGGCGCCTCATAGGAAGGATTAGCCAATTCCTTAATGTCAACAGAAAGAGTGACCCCAGAAGACCGCACGGCTTAGGGACGTGGCTAAGGAGACACATGGCCCCTCCCAGATGGGTCCCTAAGGACGCATCCATCACACTGGACCCAGACCCGGGGCTCCAGGCGGGCCCTGCTGCCTGCAGGTGGCACACACTGGAAGCTCCCCACCACTGGGGGGGGGTCCCTGGCTGCCCCCACCCACCCGGGGACTGGCAGCCAAGCAAGCTCCCGCCAGCTTGCCCTGAGTCACCTCACTGCTCTGCTCCGGGTGTGGGCTAAATTGAAATGTATTTAATGCGAAGGCCCAGTGACACCCGTCTGCGAGGTCCCCCATATTTCCATATAAATAAGGAACGTGGGGATGCGGGGATGCCAGAGATACAAATGGCTTCTCAGGGTTACAGACAGAGGTGCTTTATTACCCACCCAGGCCCCTCCCCACCCCTCCCCTCCTGTCTCCTCCCCTTCCCTTCTCTCCCCTCCCCTGCTCTCCGCTCCCCTCCCTTCTCTTCCCCCCTTCCCTTCCCTCCCCCCCCCAAGCACACGGTTTCCGTGTCTGTCTCTCCCATCCTCCCTGTCCCCGCCTTGTCCTCCTTTCTTATCCCCACCCCAACCCTTTCTCCCTGGTCCCTCTAAAACTGAAGGAGCCCCCACCTTGCCAGATAAGAGACCCCCCCGGCCCTTGAGACAGAGACTGTGACTTCGTGTTTGCACAGCTGGAGACACGAGTACATTTGTCCCTCCGCACACAGCCGCCCCGCAGAAACCAGCTGAGGCCCCTGGAGCTCTGGGCTCTGGGTGGCCCGGAGGAGACAAGGGCAGGCCCTGGGTCCCCCAGCCATCACCAGCCTCTGCGAGGAAGGGCTCCTGGCACCCAGGTCCAAGGCCAGAGACAGCCACGGAGCAGGGAAATATTTTTCTGATATTCCCTAGGATCGAATCCCAGCTGTGGGGCAGGAAGGTCTAGCAGGGCCAAGCCACAGGGTAACCTCAGGGTGGCTACAGGCAGCTGAACCAAGGCCCTTCTGCCTCCAGGCCTCTCCCCAGAGACAGCCTGGCCTCTACTTCTTCAAGACAAGATAGAGAGCTGGGGAACTGCGGAGAACAGCCAGCCACACACGCTTGAGGAATCTGCAGCCACAGCAGCATCAGGGGAGAGGCCTCAGCTACAACTTCACCCCCCACCGCCACTGTCCCTAGGAGGGAAGCACATCCTCCTTAGGACAAGAGAGGGGAAGTGGAGCCAGGAGGCAGGGAGGAGGGCCTGAGGTCTGCAGGGAGCACGCCAAAAACCCTCCCCCAAGGCCCAAGTCAGGCCCACCTGAAGCAAGAGGGTATTAGGTTAGACTTCTCCATGAAGTGCTTCCTGCCAGCCTCCTTCCCCCTCCTGAATCTTAAGATGAGTGCTCAGAACTAGAAGGACATGATCCCCAAACTAGAGAACTTTATCACAAAATATAAACCGGCCCAGAGGGGAGCTCAGAGCCTCCTCCGAGAGACCACAGCCCACAGAGGCTCCAGTAGGGCCCTCCTCGTTTTAGAGAACACTCCTTCTTCTCCTCACCCCTCCCAGCCTCATCCTGGGGGGACCTCCTTCCCCCACAGGCTTGACAGGCCAGGACAGGACAGACTGTCTCCCGCTTGTGTGCTCACATGGTTTTGTTGACCAAAGCAAGGATTTTTATTTTTTTTCCTAAATGGCACTGCCTTCCTGAGTTTCCTTCTCCAGATTCTGCCCCAGGGCTGCACAGACACGGGGATGCCCCTGCAATGCAAACACCCAACCCCCTCCCATGACCTCCAGGATCCCTCCCCAGGCCCCTCCCGCCTGCCCCCCTTCCAGCCCCAGTGCATGGCTCAGGTGGCTCCTAGGCAGAAACGCTGGCACCTCCTAGGTTTCCTGCAGGGCGGCTTCCTGCAGGGCGCCTCCAGGCACAGTGTGGGGGTGTCTTTTGAGGAGGTGTGTTTTGCAGGATCAGGATTTTAAACCCACAGTGTAAACTTGGGGCTCCTCCAAGTCCCTGCTTTGGGTCTTTCCAAAAGAATCAACTTAATCCAATGGCATGAAAGAAACCGGGAGGGACAAAGAGAATTGGGATATGAATCGAGTCCGGGTCAGTTTTCCAGAGCTCTGAGGCTTCCCTCCTCATCCGTCCCCTCCTCCCCATCTTTAGTTCCACATTTTAGGTGCCTAGCCTCCAGCCCAGGGGCTCAGGAAATGTGAAAAGGCTTTGACTTGGCTGAACTTGCTCTGAGAACTGATGTCACAACAGACAGGAGACCCAGCAACCTCGCCCTGTGTGTACCCAACCGCGATGCCTGCATGTGTCCCCCAGAAGACAGGTACCAGAATGTTCCCAGCAGCACTATCCACACAGCCCCAAACTGGAAGTAACCCAATGTCCACCACCGGTTAGAGAGATAAACATCATGTAGTCCGTTCACACAATGGAATTCACACCACAGCAGTGAAGACAAATGTCTACAACCACACACCATGACACGGATGACTCTCCCAGATGTAATAATGGGAGGGAAAAAAAGACATACACAAAACCATATCCACTATGTGATTCCATTCTCATAAAGTCTGAAAAACAGGCAAAACCCTGTGCTATGAGAAGTCAGGGTCCTGACATCCCTGGGGAAGTAATGGGTGGGAGGAGGCATGAGGGCACTTCTGGGGGCTGATCATGTTGTTTATTGATCTTGATTGATCAATAAATATTAATAATATTTATTGATCAAATAATATTTATTGATCAAATAATATTGAGCTGGTTGCATGGATGCATTCAGTTTATGGATATTACGCTCCAATGGAAAGCTTAAGCGTGGGGCAGCCTGGGTGGCTCAGTGGTTTAGCGACGCCTTCAGCCCAGGGCCTGATCCTAGAGACCCGGGATCGAGTCCCACGTCGGGCTCCCTGCATGGAGCCTGCTTCTCCCTCTCCCTGTGTCTCTGCCTCTCTCTCTCTCTCTCTCTCTCTCTCTCTCTCTGTGTGTGTGTGTGTGTCTCTCATAAGTAAATAAAATCTTAAAAAAAAGAAAGCTTAAGCGTGTGCATGACTGCGTGCGCACGCACACACACAGACACACACATGCCTCTAATCTAATTGCATGACCTTGGGCAAGTCCCCTCCCCTTTAGGGCTCTGCCCACCACTAAGACGCAGATCTGGTTGGAGTTGGACTCCTACCACCTCTCCAGACAGAAATGCCCAATGCATGGCACGGCAGGGCTCCCACAAGGTCATGCCAGGGAGATGAGCAAGAACCAGAACCATACTCCTCCTCTTCCAGCCCCCAGTTCCCATCTCTTGGACCCCTGACCTTTCTGAAGGTCCAGCTTCCTTAAGCTCCCCATAGCAGTCACCCACACAGACACATCCCCTTTGCAGGAGTGGCAACCAGGTAGCTTGAGTATCGCTCCCTACAACCCATCTCCGTACTCTCCACATCCCCATCATCCCCCCACCATGACCTCCAGTATCCCTCCCTGAGCTTCTCCGCAAGTGCACCTCCACAACTGGCCCACCCCTTCTTCTAGCCTCAATGCATACCCATCTCCTGTGCAGAAATCCCCGCATCTCCTCCGCCCTCTTCCCTAAAACAGCCTTTTCTGCAGTGTCCCCATCTCAGACTGAATACATCCAATAAATATTGATGGAGCTTGTCCTATTTGCCAGATGCTGCTCAAGCCCCTTCATATGTGTTATAGCAACACCACACGTGACAATCCTGGGCACACAGGTATTATCCCCATTTATCAGAGGAGAAAACAGGAGCTCAGAGACCAACGCATCTCTGCGAGTCAGAGGTGGGATACGTTCATTTACATGTACGCTTGAATGACTAATAAATGTGAAATTGCTGCCAGGAGCTTTGCAAGTTTAGAGTACATGTGAAACCAAAGGAATAAACCTAATGATGAGATGCCAGATGGCAGAACAAGTGCCCCTCAGAGCATCCACCCTAGGTGACAGCCCATTCTACTTGATGGTATATTTGCCATTGGGAACAGGGGAGCCACACAGCCGAGCTCTGGGGGTTTGATAAAGTGGACTTCAAACATAGACTTCCCCAGAGCAGCAGGAGAAAGCCCATCGAGCCAGCCTGCTGAAGAGCTCCAGAAACCCTATTTGCCTCAGCCGCCCCACTACCCTGGGGTCCTCCTTCCCACTGTTACCAGAAGAGCCCCCATGACACACTGACCAGGACTCTGCACTGTTTGCCATTCTTCACTGAGTAGAAAGAGAAGGGAGGAGGGTCCATCTTTTAGGAGGTCTCCTAGGTCTGAACCCCGCCATACCACCTGCTGGGAGCTCATTCAATCCCATGCCTGAAGATGGTCATTACTTTTCTTCTCTGTGAATGAGTTAAGTGACTTGGCTAAGGGCACACAGCTGGTAGGTAATGAACCAGGGTACACACCAGGTCCATCCGGCCCCCAAAGCCCATGCTCTGAACCCCTTTCCACTGCCTCACAAGTGTCATGTGGGCAAGGAGCCACAAAGGTCTGAACTGTGTCCCAAAAGCTCAGAGATAAGACATGTGAGCCCATGGCCAGGACTGCCCTCTGACTTTCCCCTCTGCCCCCTTGGCTGTGGCCACAGCCTGAATCAAAAGCACAGAGTGGGTGTGTCTCAGAGGAACAAGTATTCAGAAACACTCCCCCAACACACACACACACACAGTAAAGAAGCCACTCAAGCAGCCTCTTCTGATGCCTGGGAAGCCCTGACTCAAGGCCCTTCCCTGGACTGACAGTTGGCCAGAAGAAGCCTGATGATCATAGCCAGGACCAAAGGCAAAGCACCATTCAAGGTCACACAGCCTAAGCCAAGGCCCCTCCCCATTCACACATCCATTGATGAGGTGGCCAGGATCCCTGGGACAGAGTCCCAGAGAGTTCCTTGAGTCGCTTGGTTCAGAGGCCTCCTTCTCCTCAACCCACAAACACCTGCATCCACTCCTGACTCCCCTTTCCCCACCAAGATACCTTCTGTGCGGATGGTGAAGGGGGAGTCCCCAGGGCGCCGGGCAGAGAACTGGCCTCCCAAAGACGTCATCAGGAAGCAGAGTGAGAAGAAGCCGATGCCCAGGACAAAGAGCCTGTGGAGAGCAACAAGGCAGGTCAGAAACAGGTCACTGGAATGCCCTTTCCCCACCCCCAACCAGCAAGGGCTCTTTACAAAGGAATGGGTGAGGGAGTGAGGATGGAAGGGGTGGATGTGGGAACAAGAGATCCAGGGCTGAGCTCCTGGACCACGTCCCTCATCGCTACAGAATAAAGCCCCTTGAGCTCGACTACAAGGGGCTGGCCGTGAGCCTCACACAAAACCCCAAGGGACAATACACAGGCATAGCTCAGGCAAGTTCTAGCCTTCAGAGAGAGCCTGGCTCATGAGCAGAGGTCCTCAGTGTGTGATTCCCCAGACCAGCAGCACCGGCATCACCTCGGAATTGTTAGAAATGCAAAATCTTGGGCTCCAATCCTAGGCTTGCCAAATCAGACACTCTGGGGGAGGCACAAGCACCGCGTATTAACAAGCTCTCCAGGCAATCCTGATACATGCTAAAGTTTGAGAAGCACTGGTATAGATGGAAACAGCAGGAGCTGGTGCCAGCCAGAGGGCAAGGAATTGGTCCAGACAAAACCCACCTGGATCCCATCAATCACCTGGGCCCGGCTCAGCGCTATGCCCACAGGTCTTGCCACCACAATCAGTCATGAGTTGGCTTGAACACCTCCTTATCATGTTCAAGGGAGTGTGGCATGTGCCCCCATCCCTACCATAGGGTAAGATCTACAAGCGCAGGGCCGTGTGGCCATGTGGCCACGTTCTGTACCCAGACTCTGCCTAACTCACATCTTCACCAGGCAGGCACACAATAGTTGTCAGCACTGGACTGGTCAGAGTCAGTGGACCCTGTGCATGGGGTGCCGTCTGGGGCACGGGCCCAAACAGGACTCTTGCTCATTCCTTCAACACATAGTTGATTATTTCCCAGGTGCCAGGCAGGGAGTAGACCCAGGGAGACAGCAGGGAACCCCAGGCTTCTACTGCTTTCATACTAGGTTTTGGGTCCCAAACAGGAGAACTGAGCTAACCAGCCCAGCTTTGGGGAGCTGTTCTGGAACCTTGAATGTATCAGAGGACTTGCAGAACTGGCAGGGCTGAATGGGGAGCCCCTTGCCCTGGTCAGGATGAAGAAGCCCATCTCCTCTGGAGCCAGCCTCACCCCAGAGAGCCCCCCCACAAGTCATGCTAGAGGCCTCCAGCCCTCTCACCTCCCCCCCACCACCCTCAACCCCACATTCATTTTTATCTCCACGCAAGACTTGCTTTATGCATTTTAATCTTCATTATTTGAAGCTGGCAGAGCAGTATTTAATTAAAACTTGGCCCATTAAAGAAAACACACAATTGCAAAAGAAAATAAAAGCACAACAAAAATTCTCACCCCGTATTTAAATGAAACTGTTAGAGATTAAATCAGAGAGGGTGCTGAACCCCAAAGTAGAGAAAGCAGTGAGGGCTTCCCCAGGAGATGACAGCGAGGACAGGAGAGACTGCACGAGAGACACTGCTCCCTCACCTCCGAGGGACCTCTCACTGAATTCCACCAAGCTCGGGGCTGGGGCCCTGGGATCCCAAGATGAAGCCAGGCTGGTCTCAGGACAGCAGCCAGAGAAACGGTGGAGGAGGCCGGTGGTTGCACACCCAGGAAGATCCTGAGGGAATCAGCTCTTTGTCCTCCCAGCTTGACGACAAGGACAGAAGCTCAAATTTATTGTCCCTCATTTCCCCAAACCCCCTCTGCAGCTAAGGAATCATATTTAGAGCTAGAGGCCTGGGCCGCAGGGTCCGAACACCTGTTATGAGAGAGGGATCTATACTTTTAGGCCAGAATCTGAAGTCCTCGACACACATCATCGACAAACTTCTCTGCCAGACCTCAATCCTAGGGCCATTTAGAGCAGATTCGAGTTAAAATGGTTCCGTCCCCCACGTATCTATTGAGGCAACATTCCGGGAGCAACTACAGAATAAGGGTCCTGCCAGAGGCTCTGGGAAAAGAGAAGGAACAGGGCCCCCTGTTAGTTAAAAACTAACAAGTAGAGGTGCTGTGGTTGGAGGCCAGCCCCCCTCCATCTGAAGGGGACACAAAGACTCCACTGGTGGCTGTGGGTCTCTGGGCAGCCTAGGGAGACCCTAGGTGAAGATACACAAGTTGAGGGCAGGGGAACCTATGCAATCCCACCTCAGAATCCCGCCTTCAGATAAGAGCCTGAAAGAACCAGGACCCCAGAGGGACGCAGCGCGGGGAGCGGGCGCTGTCCGTGGTGCTGGCTCCCGCCGCCTCCAATTGCACCAGAAAATGTCCAGCCACAGCTCGGTCAGTTGGCTGGTCCTCCCCTGACGTGGACGGCGGGTTCGACACGGGAAGGGGACCCTCTGACCGGTCAGCATCAGCCAGGGATTCGAGGATTTCCCTGGAGGAGTAAGGCCCTTTCCAGAGACGCCTGCTTACCCCCCCTGCTTCCCATGGGAACCCTCTGTCGGGGCTCCAGCCACCTCCCTGTCGCCTGCCCAAGGCCCTACTCTTGGCACCGCCAGCTCTACGATCCTCCCTTCCCACGTCCTCCGGAGGCGGTGGTCCATCCTGAGCCCTGCCGTCGGGAAAGCGGTCTCCTCAGCTCCACACAACAGGCAGGCCCACCGAGGAGGTGCTGGGAGGCCTGGAGACACCAGGGTCTCCAGGTCAGGGGCTGGGAGGGGATCAGCCAGGGCCTGGCAGGGGCGGTGGCTCAACACCTGCTCCCTCTGGCAGCCCAAGCCTTTGCGGGGGGGGGGGGCGGGGGGGCCTCTGTCTGCCCAGTTCCTTCTCAAGCGGAGCACAGCGGCATCCACACCCCACCTGTGGCCGCATCCGGAGTGTGACCCCCGCCCCTCCCTAGGTGCCCTCTGCCTGCTGCCCAGCACCCTGCCAGGCACACATCACTTAGCATCTCCTCCCCAACCGGGGGCAGCAGGCAGGCTCCATGGGCTCCAGGGAGAGGAGGGAGCTGCCCCGGTCCCGCGGGGCTCTGGGGGTCCCTGGACTGGGGTCAGCGGACAAGCCAGCCCTGCCTGGCCCCAGCCCTGCCTAGCCTTGGCCGCCGGAGGTTGGGGTGACGGAGTCGGTCCTCACTTCCATCCTGCCCCAAGGTTCCCGGAGGTCCGGGCTCCGCTGCCCTGTGCTCCACCGCACCTCCCGGGCCACCAACTCCCCACGGCCACGACCGAGGGTCCAATTCCCAGCCGAAGGGCGGCGGGGGGGGGGGGCGATCCTTGCTCCAATCTCGGGACCTTCCCTTGGAGCCAGACCCGCACCCCGTGGGGAGGAGGGGGGTGCGAGCAGAGGGCGGGGGCAACGGGGCGGCGCGGGTGCAGGGCTCAACCCAGGGCTCGCCGCGGCCGGTGGGGGTGCCGCCCTGCCCGGCGCCCTAACTTCGCCCCGGGGGTGGGGCGTCTGCAAAGTGGGGAGGCCCCCGAGGGGCAGGCAAGGGGCGCCCTGGCCGAGGCGACTTCCCGGGCTCAGGACCACAGCCTGGGTGCCTCTGTCCCCCTTCCCACCCTCGCACCCCGAGTCCTCTCCCCGCTAGACCAACTCGGGACGTGTCTGGGCTGCACGCGCGCGCACACGCACCCCGAACCGAGCCTCGGCTCCGTCCCCCCCGCGGCCCCACCGGCCATCACAAGGGTCGAACGCGAACCGCCCCCTCGGCCACCGGGGCAGGCACCCTGGGGGGTGGGGGGTGGGGGGTGACCTCGCCCGCCCCCACCTACCCCGCGCCCCCTCGGAGGAGAGGGCCTGCCCGCGCCGCCGGGGAGAGAACTTTACCGAAAGGGTCTCAGGGTGACCAGGCATCTTCTGACCATTATCTTCCCATCCGGGTTGACTGTGATCATCGTGCAAACTTGTCTGGGCGGCGGGCCGCGGGCGAGGCCGGACGCACCGTCCCGGGCCGCGAACCCGCCGCGTCGGAGCCGCGAACCCGCTGCGGGCCGGGGCCGAGGCCGAGGCCGGGGCCGGGCGGGGCGGGGGCGGGGCGGGGCGGGGGGCGCGCGCGGGTCCCCGCGGCCTGGGCGGGCGGGGAGGAGGAGCGGCGCGGCTGCGGGGGGCGAGGGCGCGGGGCCGGCCGTCTCTGCGCCTCCGCCCTCCCGCCTCACAGCCCTGGGGCCCGGGGGCGGCGCGCCCCCCGACCGCCGGCCGCGCGTCTGCCTGCTGGGGCTCGCTCGCTGGGCGGGACGGCGCCGCGGCGCGCAGACGGGCTCCCCGCCGCGGGCGCCCTCATCCCCGGCCCGCGCCCTCGGTGCCGGCTACAGGCGGCCCCGCGCCCGCGCCCGCGCCCGCGCCCCGGCCCCCCGCGCCTCCGGGCCGCGCCGCTCCCCGGCCCCGCAGCGCGCCGCGCCCATGGCTCTCGGCGAGGGCCCCGCGCCGCTCTGCCGCCCGCTCGCCCGGCGGCCCGCGCTCGGGAGGCGGAGGGAGGCGGAGGGAGGCGGAGGGAGGCGGGAGGGAGGCGGGAGGGAGGGGGGCGGGCTCCGGCCCCGCGCCGCGCTACGCCGGGAGGCGCCGCATTGTTCCTCGGAGGAGGCGGCCGAGCGGCGGCTGGGGCGGCCCGGGAGCGGCCGCCGCGCTTCCTCGTGGCGCCGGCGCCACCTCGCGGCTGCGGCCCCGCAGCGCGCGCTCCCGGCCCGGTGCGCGGGGGCGGGGTCCCTGCGCCTCCCCCCGGCCCCGGACCCCCCCCCCCAGGGCCGAGGGCCACGGCAAGGGGGGCGCTGGGCCAAGACGCCCCTTCCCCTGGCCGCCCCCCTCGCCCCCTCTCCCCCGTGGGAGCTCTGATGTCGCCCTGCAGCCCTCACCCTTCCTGTGGCCCTCTGGGGCGGAAACTGCCCTGGCTCCCCTGGGCTGAGCCGAGTTCCAACTCCGCCTCCTGCGATGGGGCTGTGCCACTGAGCCCAGAAGCTTGGGCGCGCGGTGTGGACCGAGGTGCCCAGTCTCAGATCCCACTGAGCCCAGAAGCTTGGGCGCGCGGTGTGGACCGAGGTGCCCAGTCTCAGATCCCACTGAGCCCAGAAGCTTGGGCCCCCCGTGTGGACCGAGGTGCCCAGTCTCAGATCCCACTGAGCCCAGAAGCTTGGGCGCCCGGTGTGGACCGAGGTGCCCAGTCTCAGATCCCACTGAGCCCAGAAGCTTGGGCCCCCGGTGTGGACCGAGGTCCCAGTCTCAGATCCCACTGAGCCCAGAAGCTCGGGCGCACGGTGTGGATCGAGGTCCCAGTGTCAGATCCTCCATTAACCAGTGACTGACACCTGCAAGTGGGGGACACTCCAGAGCCTCAATTTCTCCACTGTGAAATGAGAGTGACCTGAAGCTGGCTAAGGCTAAGGCCAAAGCATTTACACGCCCCTTTCCCCAACCCCCTCCTCTTCTTGACTTCGGACATGTGTCTGCCACTGCGGAGGGAGGCGGTCAGCGGCTCCTCCCTGTGCACCAAGCCAGGGCAGCCACCTGAGCCAGACCCAAAAGAGCACTTGGACAGAAACAGCACCTGCTGGACCCGACATTGACCAACACAGACATGGAAGCACCTTGCTAGGAAGAGGCCCAGGCTTCAGGCCATGTGTATAAGGACGGGGATGACCCCGAGGATCTTTCCACCCCTGGCAGTGATTCTGCAGCCTGGCTTTGAAGAGGAGAAAACCCTTGTCTTCAGCCACTCGGCCCAGGTCCTGTCCGCCTGCGGCCCTCACCTGCATCCCCTCTGCTACCCCACCTCCCAGCCCCATGGCTGAGCCATTTCTCACCAGCGGTGACTCATGCTTCTGCTTTTCTTGCTCCTTCTTCATCAAAATTCACCTGTCCTGTGTTCCATTATCTCGCCTTGCTCTCTGCTAATGTGAAAACCGATGATGAATTGGTGTTGGCGGATTAATGCGTTACTCCGGCTAGGTAACAAATTTGCATTGAACAAGGACATGCTGACTGTGCCTCTGTGCAGAGGAGTGACGAATGGTGGTGGGAAAAGGCACCGTGGCAGGCTGGCCCCGGAGCTCTGCGAGGGCAGGGGTCTCGACCAGGCCCACACACCCGGACACTAATATAAGCCCTGATGTGGAGGTGAAAGCCTTATCTATCTACACCTGGGAATGAAGTGGCCCTTCCCATTGTGTGTCCCCCCCACATAAGCTCGGGGCATTTGTGCTTTTGGTACTTCAGGCCAAAGGGGAAGAGAGACCCAGCGCTGTCTGGTTTGGCTCAGAAGGTAGGAGTGGGTGTCCTGCATCCCCTCTGGGCCTTGCCCTCTAACACGCGGGCTTTGAGGTCAGCAGGGGAAAGTGCCCCCTGCCATGTGATGAGCAGGCTGTGGCCAGGCAGGGAGGCGTGGCGCAGACAGTGGAAGATTCTCTCCGAGCCAGACCACCCAGCCGCCTCCTCTCAGACTGTCGCCCTCTTGGCGACCTCTCGTCTACAGGAGAGATCCGCATAAGTGGTCCTGTTTGCTGTCTGTTGTAGACATGAGGAGGAAGTTTCTGAATCCATAGTCCTGCAACCTCGGGTACACTCTCTTTGTGCCTCAGTTTCCTTGGCAGTCAATCCGGCCCTTAGAGCCTGTCTCCCAGGGGGACGTGAAAATGAGCCCGTTGATGCACATAAGCAGCCCGCTGCCTGGCGCCTATGAGCCCTCACCGTGCGGCAGTTATAATTCCTGTTACTGTCTACCCGCAGCGGATGCCACCCTTTCTCTGGGCATCCACCTCTGCAGGCCAAAAGGCAGATTACTGACGATACAGGCAACACTGCCTGAGGCTTTGTGTCCGGCTGTGGGAATATGCTAGGATATGCAAGAGCAAGACAGAAATGCCAGGAATCGGTGCTCCAGAAGCAGCCCTCGAGGACTGAACAGATACCCATGTCACTCAGGTGGGATGCCAACATAACCGGCTGGGATGGGGAACCACTGTTCTAGAATAATACCCATGGCCTTCTGAGAAGGAACCAGAGTCACCCTAAGCAAGCTAGAAGAGATCAGAGGAACAACTGTAATACGACCTTTTGAATTAGTTACGTGTATAGATAATTAAATTCTTCATATAAAAGTTAAAAAAAAAATAGAAGAGATCAGAGGAGCAGGAATTGGGGGCACGTTGCTGGGGGGCACATCCAAGGAATGATGTGACAGGTCATACCAGATTCCAGAAACATCCCCTCTCCACTCTTTTTTTCTCTCAGAGGCTACAAACAGAACCACGGGCCAGCCCATTTGGGCATCAGGGCACAGACTGCAGCAGCTTGGACACTCTGAATGTGGCACTTCCTGGCTCTCAGCCCAAGGCCTGCCCGGAGGCTCAGAAGCCCAGAGCAGCAGGAGGCCCTGACCAGGCTGGAGGGCCTCTGTCCAAAAATGGGGAGTAGGACTCAGGGGGAAGGGATTTGGGGGAAATGAGTGATGCACTCCCTGGCAAGGGTGTCATACTCAAAATACCCAGGGATAGGCCAGGCACAGAAGGGAAGGGGCTCTAGTAGTCTCCTAGGCCTAGCACAGGCAGGGCACTTAAAACAAGAACAATTAATTCTCTCCCGGTTCTGGTGGCCAGAAGTTCTCAATCAAGGGTTTGGCAGGCTCGGTTCCTTGTGCTGGCCCTGGGGGAGAGTCTGGCCCAGGCCTCTCTCCTGGCATCCGGAGGGGGCCATTGATCCTTGGCTTTCCTTGGCTGGCAGCTGCATTACCGTATCTCCTCCATCATCACGTGGCCTTCTCTGTGTGTGTCTCTCTGTGTCTTCTCCTCTTCTTAGAAGGACACCAGTCATTGGATTAGGGTCCACCCCACTCCAATATGTCCTCATCTGAACAAACTACTGCACAGATCCTATTTCCAAACAAGATTATGTTCTGAGGTTCCAGGTGGACCTGAATTGGGGGTGGGGGGGGCAGGGGCACCCTGTTCAGCCTACTACAGGGACCTAGTGGGAAGGGGCCACAGTGGCCAGGCAGTGCCAAGAACCAGAGGTCCTCAAAGGGGACATGCACCATTGCTTTGTGTGAATACAGGCCCAGTTATTTCAAGAATCAGGAATCTGGACTTCCCACGTGCAGTCACATAATTGTAAAATGTGGACACAATATTTTTAGAACATTATGCAAGACCAATAAAATCCACCAAAGGGCGGCCATCCGGGTCCCCTGGGGTGTCAGCCCAGGGCAAAGCAGGGAGCCCACCAGCCCTGCCCACCCAGCAAGCCCAGCTTCTCTGGGCCAGCCCCCACTGTGAACAACTCCCCCCCACCACCACCCCCACCCCCCGCCAGGAAGATAAACACTCAGGGTGCCTTCAAGGCCCCCCCCACAGGGCCCCCACCCCCTCACCAGCCCCCCTGAAGCCTCTTGGGCATCAGAGCCTTGACTGCCATCCCCACCTCCTCAAGGTTCAAGGTTGCTTCTGAAGCTCACAAACAGGGCCTGGGTGGGAAGAGGAAAGAAGGAAACCGTTTACGGTGTTTGAAATCCTCACTTAATGCGCTCCGATTGCCGCCGCAGACAGCACATTAAGAGGCAATAGGCCATTGTCCTTCGCCGGAGTGCGGAGCATTAATAATGTCATAACAGCATTTACTGACACTGGGCACAAATCATCAACGGCCTCACCGGGTGGGAACAAGCAGCCCCACACAGACGCCAGCCGCCTGGAGCCATGCAAGGAGGCCGAGAAGTGGGGAGAGCTGTTTCTCCAATGCATATTTCATGCTTTCTGTTTCACAACATTTAGGCTAATCCTCTGATTGAAAAGCAGCGTCTGGGGTTTATTTTTATTTATGCCAGAAGGCCACTCTGCCACACAGCTTGTGGGAGCTGGAAGCACAGCTATGGTTCTTTCCCTGTTCTGCAGGGAAGTTAGGGGCTAATGTCTGTGTCTGTGTCTGTGTTTTGCATGCATGTGTGTGTGTGAGTGTGTGCGCACGTGTGCGTGGGGGCTGGGAGGCAGAGAAGCCAGGGACAGATGAGACAGGGGACCCTCCCATGTGGCCCCATCCCAGAACTGGGGGCACAGGCAACCTCTTCATTGAACATAGTCATGAGATCTCATTGACCGAGCATCTACTATGTGCCAGGAAATGCCCCAGGGATTTTAAATACGTTACTATGTTAAAGTCGCTATTTTACTTAAATTTGTTTCAATAGGGCAACTTGGGGAAAAAAAAAAAAAGACCCTTTGTCTTTCTAGACAGTTTCCCCCTAGACCCCAGATCAATGCAGGGATATGGGAGCAGCCATGCAGGGTTAGCAGGACCGTGGTCTCCCAAAGATGGTCACGTCCTGATCCCCAGAATCTGTGATTATGTCACATGACAGGGCAGAGGGGGATTTAGATTGCAGATGGAATTAAGGTGATTAATCAGCTGACCATCCTGGATTATCTGTGTGGACCTAATGTAATCAGGGTCCTTAAATATGCAAGGGGGAGGCAGTGTCAGAGTGATGAGACATGGGAAAGATCGGACTGGCCATTGCTGGTTTTGCAGATGGAGGATGGGACCACGAGCCAAGGGATGCAGGTGGCTTCTAGAAGCTTAAAAAGAGCAAGGAAATGGACTCTCCCCAGAGCCCCCACAAAAAAATGTAGCCCTGTCCCAGGGTGTCCTGAGAGTACCTTTGTCCTTGGCCAGAGGAGGAGTCAACAAGACCATGGGGCCCCAGGGCTCTAGGGCCATCTGTCCCCCTGAACAGCTAGGACCTAAACCTAGATGGCAGGAGACCTTCTTGCAGCCAACAGGGTCTGTCCACCTGGCGTTGATGTCCCTGTTCCCCTAATTTGATCCATTTATCAACCAGGTTCAACGTAGTCCTCAAGCCTGACCAATGGAGATGAATATACTCTTTCTTCCTGTCTCTTAGAGAAAGCAGGCACTGAGCCGGGGGACCGGAGGTAGGCTCAGACTTGCAGTGGGCTCCTTGAGCGATGCTGGCACCCCCTCATCTGCGAGCCACCCAGCCTCAAGATGCCGCAAGGCTGAGGTTAATGACAGACCTCGCCGTTTCCTCACGCATTTCGAAAATAGTTATTTGTAGGCATTGTTCAGAGTTTGCCCCAGGTGCTATTTTCGTTGACTGTGGTGTACCGCTAACCTGCTCGGGGTAGGTGTCCTGTTGACGTTCCCCCCACTTTGCCCCTGGAACCCAGGAAAGCCAGTTCCCCAACGGGCAATGAACAGGGACACGGGACAGCAGCATGCACTTGGCCAGGGCACCCAGGACTCCTGACCTTCCAGAATCTGCAGTATATGGACAGAGCCCTTCCTGCTGAGCTGGATCTTTCTGGCTTATGTTCTTTTCTTTTTGAAGTCAAAGTGAAAACTCACATAATATAAAATCAGCCACTTATAATTGCACCAAATACACAATCCGGTGGCACTTAGCACATGCGCTTTGTTGTGCAAACACCATCTCTGCCTTGTTCCCAAACACTTCATCACCCCAAAAGGAGAGCTCGTATCCACTAAGCAGTCACTTTCCATCCTGTCCTCCCCCAGCCCTTGGGAGCCACTGATCTGCTTCCTGTCTCCGTGGATTTGCCTATTCTGGATATTTTATATAAGCAGAATCATACAACACGTGGTCTTTAGTGACTGGCTTCTTTTGCTCACCATTTTTTAAAAAATATTTTTTATTTATTCATTTGTGAGAGATGCAGACACACACAGGCAGAGGGAGAAGCAGGCCCCACGCAGGGAGCCTGACGTGGGACGCGATCCCAGGTCTCCAGGATCATGCTGGGGGCCAAAGTCGACGCCAAACCGCTGAGCCACCCAGGCTGCCCCACTCACCATGTTTTCAAGATTCATCCATATGGTAGCATGTATTAAAATGCCATTCCTTCTTACGGCTGAAAAATATGCCATTGTGTGGATGGACCACATTTTGCTGATCCAATCATTCGTTGATGGACACTTGGGCTGCTTCCACCTTTTGGCTACTGGGAATAGTGCTGCTCTGGCTCTCCCTCCTCTTCCTCCTCCTCCTCCCCTTCCCCTACTTATTCTCCTCTTTCCCTCCTCCTCTTCCTCTTATTTATTGTACTTAAGATTTTGTTCGGAAAACTAATATTTGCATGTGGTACAAAATTTAAAACTATCTCAAAGGGCATCTGGTACATTGTCTCCCTTCCTCCCCTGCCCCCTAGCCATCCTCTGCCCTCCATGGAGACAACTATGGTTACCAATTTCTTGTGTCTCCTTCCATTCTGCACAGTGTTTGTAACCACAGCAATAGAAAACAGGCACCTATTTTTTTTTTTTGAAAACAGGCACCTATAACTCTATCTATCTCTGGAAGGTTTGCAGAAGGTGATTGGAAGAAGTATTTAGCCAGAAAGGGGGCATTCTCTCACAGGCTAGAACCTCCCTCAAGAAAGACTCCAAACCCTGAAAGCAAAGACCCTGTTATGGAGGATTAGTTAGGAAAATGTATCCAGGGTGGTAGAAATGTTATGAATACAGCTGTAAGTTAACAGCCGGCAGAGAAGAGAGAAGAATAACTAGTGGAGGGGGGAGCGTTTCGAGGCAGATTCTGCAATCCCCATTCAACAGCTCTGGCTAAAGTACGATGGAAGTTTCTCTGGCAGAGAGCAGGGCAGCCGGGGTCCCGGCTGGTCGAAGAAGAGAGGGAGCTGAGGTTCGGTCAGTTGTTGTCAGGGAAAGAAGACTAGGGCAGGTGACATTAGCCATCTGAGAGGTCTCACTAGGTCCTGGCTGCTATCTCTAGAAGGTCCTGCTTGCAGAGTTGGTTTGGAGCTGGCATCTGGGCACTGAGCCCTTGAACCATTCCTTCCCTAACTCATAAGGATGCTTTAATGTGCCTACACTTGTTTGTACAAACAATGTGGTTTATTTTTTTTTTAAGATTTTATTTATTGATTCTTGAGAGACACACAGAGAGAGAGAGAGAGAGGCAGAGACACAGGTAGACGGAGAACAGGCTCCCCTCGGGAAGCCTGATGCGGAATTCAGTTCCAGGACCCTGGAATCATGCCCTGAGCCCAAGGCAGATGCTCAACCACTGAGCCACCCAGGAGTCCCAGACAATGTGGTTTATCATGAACACCTGCTTTGCTTAAAGGAGCCTGGAATTTTGGCAGTTGCTCAGCAGAGATGCTGACATGACCAGTCCCTGGAGCTGAGTCTTTAACGGGTATCCCTGGGCAGACACATCGCATACATCACTGCGTCCTTTGTTGCTCTGTGCCCCTCACAGGAGCAAGGGAGCTTCAGAAGCCCGCGCACAGATTTTTTGGGACTCTGCCTGCATCTTTTTCCTCTGCTGATGCTGTGGCATGTCCTTTTGCTATAAAAATTCCTTAGCTACAGGTACAACTACATGCTGAGTCCTGCGAGTCCTTCCAGTGAATCACCAAATGTGGGGGCAGTCTCAGGGACCCCAAAACCCCAGGGAACTCATGGAGAAAGAAGGAGACTAAATGGAAACCCAATAAAAACTGTCTGGATCCAAAACAGGAATAGGTTTGTGCTATATTTATGGGTTGCCTTGGCTGCCAGTGGTCTGAAAACTTAGAACTCCTTTAGCAGAACTGTCATGGAAACTGGAAGGGGCTGTCCAGGTGAGGGCTGCAGCGGCAGAAGGCACAGTAGCACCTCAGAAGGGCATCAGAGTGGGGCGCCTGGGGGGCTCAGGCGGTTAAGCATCTGCCTTCAGCTCAGGTCATGATCCTGGGGCCCTGGAATCGAGCCCCATGTGGGGCTCCCTGCTCAACAGGGAATCTGCTTCTCCTTCTCCCAGCTCATGTGCTCTCTCTCTTTCTCTCAAATAAATAAATAAAATTAAAAAAAAAAAAAAGGAAGGGCATCATAGGGAATCAAGCCCTCACAGCACTGTTCAATGCCCCAGTGAGTTGTCAGGCATGAGGGAGACAGTCTATTCTTGGGGGACACCCAGCCATTCTCCACTGTTAGGATAGGAATGCCCCAGGGCAGGAATTGTGTCATCCACCCACCCCCCGCATGGTAAATTTGGGCAGCTCCAGGCCACGGGGCCTGACCATAGCCATTCTCTGTAGGCCTTCCCTGCCACCCTCTTCCAGGGCTGTGGATTCCAACCTGTCCCACGGAAGATCTTTCTGGTAATTTGTCTCTGTGGCTGTACCCCTTCCTGCCTCTGTAATATGTTTGGTCACCTGTGATCCCTCTTGAGGGGGACTCCACTGGGTAGTGCACTGTCCAAGGTGAGACTCACCTCCTCTCCTCTTGACCCACAATGCACATAGGGCATCACAACTTGGCAGCGACCTCCAGAAGGTCTCCGACAATGAGAGTACCCGGCAGGCATGACTGTGACCATGGGGAATGGTGGCCACAGTGTGACTCAGAGTCCCAGAGAGCACCTGGCCTGCGGGGTGCTGGAGCTCATCCATCCAATCTCTGCTTCCTCACTCTCTCATCACAGCACAGATTGTTTGGGACAGTCACAGGCAAGGAAACGCAAGGAACGCAAGCCAAGCTCGGCTGCTCCGGCCCTGACCAGAGATGGATTGATTTTCTGACATCCCTGTAGAACGCAATGCTGTCAGAGCAAAGGCAGCAAAAGCAAAAATAAGCAAGGGAGCCCACAGCAATCCAAACAGCTTCTGCACAGGGAAGGAAACGTCAACAAAGAGAAAAGACAACCTAGACAATGGGAGAGAATATTTGCAAACCACATATCGGATAAGGAGTTAACATCCAAAATACACAGGGGACTCCGACAACTCAAGAGCAAAAAAGAACATTTTAAAACTCAACTTAAAAATAACACAATTTAAAAATGAGCAAAGGACCCGAACAGACTTTTTTTTTTTTCAAAGAAGACACACAGATGGCCAACAGGTACATGAAAAGGTGCTCAGCACCCCTCATCATCAAGGAAACGAAAATCAAAACCTCAATGAGACATCGCCTCAGGCCTGTTAGGATGATCAACATCCACAAGACAAGAGATAACAAATGCTGGGCAGGAGGTGGAGAAAAGGAAGCCCTGTGCGCTGCTGGTGGGAATGCCAATTGTGGAAAACAGGATGGAGCGTCCTTAAGAAGTTAAACATTTCTACCACATGATCCAGCATCCCACTTCTGGGTGTCTATCCAAAGAGAATGAAATCGCTGTCTGGGAGAGATAGCTAACCTCCCATGTTCACCGCAGCGCTAATCACAATAGCCAAGGTATGGAAGCAACCTAAGTGTCAATCAGCGGGTGAAGGGAAAGAAAATATATCTACACACACAGAGACACACACACACACACACACACAATGGAATATGATTCAGCCTTTAAAACAGAAGGAAATCAGGCCATTTGCAACAATATGGATGCACCTACGGGGCGTTACACTAAATGACATAAGCAAACAGAGAAAGACAAATACTGCATGGTATCGCTTATATGTAGCATCTAGAAAAGAACAAGCAAGAAATTGAATTCATAGAAAGGGAGAGGGGACAGGTGGATCCCAGAGCCTAGGGCGTGAGGAACAGGGAGAGGTTGGTACAAGGTACAAAGTTCCAGTGGTAAGATGAGTAAGTCATAAGGCCTGAGAATCTAATGTATAACCTGGTGACTATGGTGGATAATACGGTCTTGTGTAGTTGAAATTGCTATGGGAAGATAAAAAGTTAAGGATTCTTACATTAAAAAGATAAACAGGGGCACCTGAGTGGCTCAGTTGGTTAAGCGTCTGCCTTTGGTTCAGGTCATGATCCCGGAGTCATGGGATCGAGCCCCGCATCAGGCTCCCTGCTCAGCGGGGAATCTGCTTCTCCCTCTCCCTCTCCCTCTGCCCATCCCCTGCTTGTGCTCTCCTCTCTCTGTCAAATAATTAGATTTTTTAAAACTTAAAAAAATAAAAATAAAGAAAGTAAACGTGAGGGGATGAATTTGTTAATTAACTGGATAATGAGAAGTCTTTCACAATGTGCACATACATCAAATCACTACACTACACACTCTAAAAATATCACCATTTTATTTGGCAATTATACCTCAATAAGACTAAAAAATATGTATATGTATATCTTGATTATGGTGTCAGTGACAAGGCAAATACATTGGTCGACACACTTATAAGTTGTGCATTTTCATTTTGAAAGCTGTATTTCAATAAAGCTGATTTTTTTTAAGAAAGCAAGCAAGAAAAAAAAAAGAAAGCAAGCAAGAGCATACTGTGTGCTCCATGGGGTGGAGGGGGTGTAATTCAGTCTTAACACTAAGCCTGATCGATGTTTCCCGTTTGTACACACGCCAACATGAGACGCACAAAGGAACACACACGCTGTATGAGGATTCCCGCGGGCACACCTCGCACCCGCCCATGTGGACCAGCGGGGCTGCATAACTGAACCTCTCCCCCAGATGCCACTGGATATTCCAACACTTTGAGGTCAGGCCAGAGGAGAAAGCCCAGCTCCATCTGATCACCTGGCCACAGGTGGGTCCTGAAAGCCTGACCCCTCCTGGGCCTGATCCAGGGCTGGATCGGTCTCCTAGGGCCACCCTAACAAAGAATTGCACACAAGGCGGCTTAAATGACAGAAATCTATTTTCTCATACTTCTGGAGGCCAGAGTCTGAAATCAAGGTGTGGGCAGGGTTGGTTTCTTCTGAGGCCTCTGTCCTTGGTTTGCAGGACATTCCCAGGTTCTGCTCTCTGTGTCTTTGTCCTAATTTCTCTTCTTACAAGGACATGAGTCATATTGGATTAGGGCCCACCCTAATTATCTCATTTTAACTTAATCTCTTCTTTAAAAAAAAAAAAAAAACCCATCGCCAAATACAGCCACATCCCGAAGTGCTGGGGGTTAGGGCTTCAATAGGTGAATCCGAGGACGGGCACCATTCAGTCCATAACAGGTGCCCACTCGGGGAAACTCCCCCTCCCCCCACTCAGCTGCAGAGGGTTAAAGTGAGAAGCCAAGGATGGGGGCTAGGGAGGGGGGAGTGTGTGCCTGCATTAAGCAGATTAAGGGGGAAATACTGCTCAGAGGCTCAGCTATAATTAGAGAAATTAAAGTCAGGGCTGACGAGAGCAGGCGCTCTCTTGCCTTATAATTAGGATGAGGCTGTGCTCACAGAGAAGTCTGGGTTTGCCGCTACGGGGCTCTGTGATAAGGGGAGCAGGCAGCAGAAGTAGGCAGACCCCAGCCAAAGACATTCACATTTGGCTCAGGACAGACCTGGGTCAAGGGGAGACACTATCCCGAAGCCCCTGGATGACCCCTGGTCAAAGCATCCTCCCTCCGCCTTCTAACAGAGGAGAGCTGGGCACCAGCTCCAACCTGGTGAGGGCAGGTCAACCCTGTTCCCCAAGAACAGCTGAATTCGCTCCCTGAGCCAGAAGAGGGGGTGTTTGTGTTTTAATTTTTTTTAAAAGTCAATTAATTAACATATATTATTGGTTTCAGAGGTAGAGTTCAGTGATTCAGCAGATGCATGTAACACCCAGTGCTCATTACATCACGCGGCCTCCTGAACGCTCATCACCCAGTTACCCCGTCCCCTGCCCCCTTCTCCCCTCCAGAGACCCTGTTTGTTTCCTATGGTTAAGAATCCCTTATGGTTTGTCTCCCTCTCTGATTTCGTCTTGTTCTATTTTTTCCTCTCTTCCCCTATGATCCTCTAGTTTGAAGAGGAGGCGTTTGAAACCTAAAGATACCAAAGGACGAATCCAGGCACCCTGGACCCCCTGGGTCTAGCAGGAAATACTCCCAAGGATGTGTCTGGTGGGGGGTGGGACCAGGCCAAGTAATCGAGCAGAGTTGGACCCCCTTGCAGGAGCCGGCATGAGCAGCAAGTCCCAACTTCAGCTTGGGACACCGATGATGTGACATGGACATCTCTCACTCAGGAATCCCAGCCGCTGCGCTTCCTCCTACCCTCTGCCCAAAAGAGGGGGAAAAAAGGGGGAGTGTCCAGGGGTGGTGAGAGCAGAGCCAAGCCAGCAGGGGTGAGAGTGTGTGAACTGGACCCAAGGCCACTCAAGTATTTTTACTGGGAGCCCAAAGATGAGCCAGAGGAGCTCAGGCTTAGGTTCCCAGAGGGCAGCCAGGCCCATGTCCCATCTCAGAGCCTTGTGTGTTCTCTAAAGGCCATAGGCTGTGTTTGGGGGACAAGACCTCCCTGAGGAGGTGAACTCAGACTCAAGTGAGGGGAGGAGACCATGCAAAGGTGGGAGGAGCGTCCTGAGCAGCAGGAGCCCTGGCCGTGAGGCTGAGGCTGGCCCAGAGAGGCCGGAGCACCAGAGGGGGGCTTAAAAGGAGGTGGGGGTGCGGTGAGAAGCAGGCAAGCAGGATCACAGGTGGGGCTTGGAGGCCATGGCCCAAAGGTGGATTTTCTGGGGTCTTTGGAGTTGCAGGGAGCAAGGTTCTAGGGTTCTTGCCCTAAATGGATCACTCAGGCTGTTGGGTGGAGGAAAGTATGCAAGAGAGTTGGGGAGACAGGGAGGCCAGCTGAGGTGGCCGGAGGTGTTGCTTGGGGAAATGTCTGGAGGGAAGAGCCCATCTCAGGGCTGAGATGTTTAGAGCAAGAGAAGGAAGGAAGCGAATATGCCTCCTGAGCGTGGGGGCTGAGCAGTACGGTGCTTGGGGTGGCTTATCTGAGACAGGGGACTGAGATCAAGAGTTTTGGCACGGTAAACGGGGTGTGCCTGCCAGGCACCCTGCTGGGCTGCCAGGAAGGCAGCCCGAGATGGTTCTAGAGCCCAGAGCAGGTGTCAGTGCAGGGAGTCGAGATCTTGAAGACAGCAGCAGATGTTTCAAGAGCCCTAGGGTAGCACAGCCCAGAACCAGGGTAGCCACAGCCACGGTGGCTAATTACATTTACATTAATTCAAATGAAATGAGAAGGAAACCTCAGCGGCAGGCCACTCAGCAGGTGCACACGTCCCGCACCCCACAGTGTGGACAGAAGACATCTCCTCCCCACCACTGTAGAAAGTTCTATGGGGCAGTGCTGGGGGGCGGAGGGGACAGCCAGGGGCCGAGTCTGGGGCAGCCAGCCCTGAGGACCACGGAAGGAGGGCGTGGCCAGCAAGGGAACCCAGAAAACGTGGTGCCCTAGAGGCAGGAGTCCGGGGCCAGAGGCCAGCCCGATTGGAGTGGGTTGGGGAGAGAGTGGGAGGCGCAGCAGTGTAGCCAGAAGGGGGAAGAAATGGGCAGAGCGCAATGCCAGGAGGCAGGAAGGATGCTCAGGTCAATGTGGTCATTAAGGAAGCAGGACGGGGAGCCAGGGACAACGTCCAGCAGCTGACAGTGCCTTTTTCCAGGTGTCCTCGAGAGGCTGGGAGTCAGCAAGGGCAGGGGCACCCTGTCCCACTCCCAGGCTGGCTGCCTGCTTTGCTTTCTGTTGATCCCGGACCCAGGTTTTACTGGCACACTCCCGAGGCCAGGCTGAGTTCTTCAGTGGGGACACAGCTGCTCCCAGGGGTCTAGGCCACCGGAGCCATTTGTGCAAGGTCAGGGCTTGCGGAGGACCCACTCCCGGCCCCGTGTCTGGCAGGCTCTGAGCTGCTTGAGCTCAGGGCAAAGGGGGGCCCCAGCCCCCAGGAGGCCAAGTGGAGTGCAGGGGCAAGCCCTGGGCAGGGGTTCTAAGGCCGGGCCCCTGCTGCCTCTTGTGGCATCAGAGCCATCACCCCACAGATCACCCCGGGGAAGCAGCCCGGGTCAGCCGAAGGCCCCACCACACTCGTACCCCTGTTCCCACAGAGGGGATCAGGCCCAGTGTGTGAGCTTGCTGGGGCTGCTGCACAAAGTCCTGCGGCCTGGGGATGCCTAACCAGGCCTTGATTCTGTCGAGCTCCTGGAGGCTGCAAGTCCAAGGTCCAGGCGCAGGCAGGGTGTCACCTTCTCATCCCTTGTCGGAGGCTTCCTTTTTCCATCTGTGAAATCAGGATAATACTGCTTCCCAGATAAGTGGCTGGATAATTATATGACATATTTTTTAAAGATTTTATTCATTTATTCATGAGAGACACAGGCAGAGAGAGAGAGGCAGAGACACAGGCAGAGGGAGAAGCAGGCTCCATGCAGGGAGCCCGACGTGGGACTCGATCCCGGGTCTCCAGGATCACACCCTGGGCCGAAGGCAGCGCTAAACTGCTGAGCCACCCGGGCTGCCCCATAATTATATGATATTATGTCAGCGGTTCTCAATCTTTTACCTTCTTAAAGATGATTGAAGATCCCAAAGAGCTTTTGTTTATATGCATGATATTGATCAATATTAACTATATAAGAAAATAAAATTAAAAGAAATAAATAAATAAAATTGAGAAATTGTGAATTTTTGTCTAACTCAAAAATAGTAAGTGCAATGCAATAAACTAGTGTATGTTACCATAAGTAACATTTTTTAGTGAAAAAAATTCTAGTTTCTAAAACACAATTTTAGTGAAAAGAAAGGTATTGTTTTACATTCATGCGATTCCCTTCTATGTCTGGCTTAATGGAAGCCAGGTGGATTCTGGTGTCTCTGCATTTGGCCAGTTTCGAAGGAAGCGTGTAAAGAAAGCCTCATGGGTGAGACGCCTGGGTGGCTCAGGGGTTGTGCCTCTGCCTTTGGGCTCAGGGTGTGATCCTGAACCTGGAATCCCAGGATCAAGTTCCACATCGGGCTCCATGAGGAGCCTGCTTCTTCCTCTGCCTGTGTTTCTGCCTCTCCCTGTCTCTCATGAATAAATAAATAAAATCTTAAAAAAAAGAAAAGAAAAGAAAGAAAGAAAGAAAGCCTCATGGGGACCCCAGGTTAAGAAGGGCTGGTGCATGAAGGCTCTGGCACCCAGTGTCCAGCAAAAACAGGAGCCGTGAATAGGCGGGTGCCCTGGGGTTTGGGTCCCTCATGGACACTGACCCTGTTGCTAATTCAGCCGCACAGAGGTGGCCTTATACCAGGTCCCAGAGACAAAGGGAAGTGACAAGATTAGAGACAACGGGAGGGTCGGGAGGTTGATGAGAGAGGATAGAATCGACCTAGAAAAGCAAACTTTGATTTGCTAAAAATATCCATCGGTTAGGCAGCTGCCCCCCCCCCCCGCAGCTGCCCCTCCCAATTCAAATCCACAAAAAAAGCCAAATGCAAGGCGCCAAGCCAGGATTGAGATCGTGCAATTGGACCATTTAAGACAAGCTTTCAAAGCTCAGACTCCCAGACATTTCAAACACACAAAGAAAATATGTGCTCTGCGGACACAATGAGAGCAAATCCTTTTCCCTTTTTTTTTTTTGTTCTCCTTCCCTATCCCTGTTCAGAGGCAAGCAAAGGAAGAAAATAAGCGCAATTCAGCACAGATGAGACAAAAGTTAAGTTTAACAACAAAGAGACTATCTTTTAGGGAGGTGCAGAGATGATTCGGCCACATTGCGGGTAGGGGATAGTTTCCCCCAGGGAGCAGCACCCTGGGTTGCCCACCCGCCTAACCCCTGGGTCCACAAAGGCCATGGGATGACAGAGGCCGGGTGGGGTAGGGGCATACCTGAAGGCAATGAGCTGGAATCCAACCATTCTGGGGGCGAGGGCGGGTTCTTGCTGCAGCTGCAGGGATCTGTGGGGGCAGCCTCAGGTTAGAGAAGACCCGTTTTTGGTCAGGGATGGGTGACTGTCCTCCCAAACCACCCTCAAGATCTCTGCAGGAACAGAATTTGCAACTGGCTATTGGAAGAGCATAATCCAATCACTGCCCAGAGACACTTAGTCTTGCCCTGGCTCAGAATGGACCTGGTGCCTTGCTCTCCATCATAAGAGGCCACCAAATGTCAATCAGTTACTGTCCCTGCACCACCTCTAACCCCTGCTCAATGACAAGCAAATTCTTGTTAAGAAGGATGCTTCTCCTCCATCCAAGACTCTGGGCCCCAGCCGCCAGCGGAAAGGGACGTTTTGTAACTACACTGGATGGTAGCTCCCGCCATGCAAGGCAGAAGCTTCCAGAGGGACAGTTTGGAAGGCTCTCTGCTCAGCTGTCATAATAAAATACCACACACTGAGTGGCTTAAACAGAAAGATATTTTCTCACAGTTCTGGAGGCTGGAAGTCTGAGATCAGGGTACCAGCATGGTCAGGTTCTGATGAGAGTCCTCGCCCCGGCTTGTAGACGTCCGCCTTCTCGCTGTCCTCACATGACAGGGGGAGAAAGCAAGCTCCCTGGTATCTCCTTTACAAGGACAGTACTCCCATCATGGAGGGCTCCGTCATCATGACCTCATCTAACTAATTACTTCCCAAAACCCCATCTCCCAATACCGTCACACTGGGGGTTAGCACTTCTCTATGAAGTTGGGGGGACACAAGCAGTCCATAACACTCTGGAAGGCTCCTTCCCCACTCCCCCCCCCACCCCACAGAGGGCCAGGCCGTAAAACTCACTGCAGAGGAATGGACCAGGGCTGTTACCGGGGAGGGGGCTCCATCAATGCAGCAGGACCCCTGCAACAGAAGGTCCTGACCATCCCTAGCATTGCTTCGGGGGCTGGGGAAAAGAGAGGAGAGATTTGATATTCCATGTGACCCTGGAGTGTCTGTCATCGTGCCAGGCTCTCTGCATAAATCATTTAATCTTCACACAACCTCACTAGTAGGTGGTATGATCTCTGCTTTATAGACGGGAAAACTGAGTTCTCACAGCTGGGATGTGGGATGTCAAGAAGCCAGGACCCTAAAGGGTCTGTCCTACCCCCAAACCACGTCCTTTCCACCACATCACACTCCCAGAAGAACCAGAGACTTCCCCAGGTTGAGGGGCCTCCCCCAAGGGGCAATAGATTATTGAGGTGGGAGGGGAACAGACGTAGATAGAGTCTGGCTGACGGTCCTGACCAGAAGTGGTCATTCTTGGGGGGGGCGGGGCTTTAGTTAAATTGAATTTAGCACAGCCTGTGAATCCTTTGGATTCTAAGTTGCTTTAAAGTACATACTTGTTGGGCAGCCCCGGTGGTGCAGCGGTTTGGCGCCGCCTGCAGCCCAGGGTGTGATCCTGGAGACACAGGATCGAGTCCCACTTCGGGCTCCCTGCGTGAAGCCTGCTTCTCCCTCTGCCTGTGTCTCTGCCTCTCTCTCTGTGTGTCTCTCATGAATAAATAAGTGAAATATTTTTTTTTAAAAAAAGTACGTACTTCTTTAGGAAAGAGAAGAGGCCTGATTCCTGCTCACCCTCCCTCGGTGGCCAAAGGAACTGACGTGGGCTGCTCAGTGAGGATGTCCCCTTGGGCCAGAGCTGAGGCTTGCCACGTCATTTTCACCAGCAGTGGAAGTGGAGAGCACGCTATGTCCTAGGACCTTGATGACACTAGGGGAAGTGTGATCACGAGGCGTTAACGCAGGTCCGGCCCAGCTGCCTCCGAACACAGTCGCACTCCCCTTGCCTCTCAGGCTCAGCCCCCATCTGCAAAGTACAACCATTGGCAAAACATCTTTTCATGCTGACATGATAGAGCTGGCATTTTCATATCCACGCTGCTACCTGCTGTTACATATAGCTGTAATTTGTGGTTTTTAACTGGATGCTCTATCATCGACAGAAGCAAGTTGTTCACAAAGTGTAAAATTTGATAAAGTCAAATAAATTAATAGACCGCAGAGGAGGCCTATCCCTTCCAGATAGCCAGAAAGAGAATGTTCCCGATCTATTAATGTGTGGGTGTTAATAGCTCCCCCGGCACGTGCACGTTCCCATAAATAGTGGAGACTCTAGGAAGCCTCCAAGATGGCCCAAGCGACCCTCACCTCTGCGTCCTACTGGGATCTCCTTTGCTTGAGTGTAGGCTGGGCCTAATGACCTGCTTCCAACATATGGAATATATGATAGTGGTGGGATGTCACTCCCAAGACTGGGCTACAAAAAAAATCTGTGGCTTCTGTCTTGCCTGGTCCTTTCTTGCGCTCTGAGGGAAGCTAGCTGCCGTGTTGTGAGCCACTCTATGAAAAGGCCCGTGTGTCAGAAAACTGAGGGCAGCTTCTGACCGGTAGCCGGCAAGGAGCTGAATCCTGCAGGCAACCTTGTGAGAGAGCTTGGAAGTGGATCCTCCCCCAGTCCAGCTGTCCGACGAGCAACCAGCCCTAGCCAGCACCCTGCCTGCAGGCTTCATGAGCTAAGCTGTGCCCAGATTTCTGACCTCCAGAAACCGTGAGACAGTGTTTGTTGTTTCAGATCTCTACGTTTTGGGGTAATCTGTTATACAGAGCAGCTATCTAATACACAGATATATGTACGTGCACCACATCACGAGCAAGACATACACTCCCCCCCCAAAAAAAAAAAACCCCACATATGAGTAGAGATGTCTACATCAAATCCTCAGGGTTAATTGTTGCATTGTCATTAATATTAAAACCTTCCAGGGGCAACCGGGTGGCTGAGTCTGTTGACCGGCTGCCTTCAGCTCAGGTCATGATCCAGGGGTCCTGCTCAGCAGAGAGCCTGCTTCTCCCTCTCCCTCTGCTCTCTCTCTAATAAATAAATAAGATCTTTTTAAAAAATATTAAAACTTTCCAAATTCTTCCAAAGTCAGAGGGAATCACTTGGCCTGAGGCAAGAGGAAAGGAGGGGTAAAGGCAGATGTCCTTCACTTTCAGATTTCTGAAGCCAGGAAGCTTGGCTTGTCCAACTCACCTCTGATGACTCTCCGTCTCCTCCCTAAAACTTAGCCTGTCTGGGGGAACTTTAAGTAACAGCCAAAGAGGTCTCTACCCTGCCTACTGTGGGACATATCGTTTCTATTTCTAATTTAAGCTTTTAAGGATAATTTGAATTTGAATATCTTAAATGCATGAGAAGAATCAGCCTGCAAAACAGACCCCTCAATATTTCATTAACTCAGATCCAAGCCAAATTACCCTGGACAATGCTTGCCTCCCCTTAGCCAGGCAAGTTGCAGGCATCAACGTGGAGAGGGGAGAGCTGGCCTCATCCGCTCCGCCCAGACCCAAAGCAATTACCCCTGCACCAGGTCCCACTAGCTTTAGGATTAACTCCATACCTCTGGTGATACATTTGAGTGTTCACTATCCTGAAAGCAATTTAAAAAAAAAAAAAAAAAAGGACAAAAGCATTACCATAACTACAGTTTGTCTTTTTTTTTTTTTTTTAGATTGTATTTATTTGACAGAGAGACAGAGAAAGCACAGCAGGCAAAGGGAGAAGCAGGCTCCAAGCTGAGCAAGGACCCTGATGCGGGGCTTGACCCAAGACCCAAGGATCATGACCCAAGCTGAAGGCAGACACTTAACCTACTGAGCCACCCAGGTGCCCAACTAGAGTTTGTCTTAAAAAGAGCCCCACCATCCAAGGAAAAACCTGTATGGGTGCTGGTTCACCATATGCACCTGGGCTCACCTTGGCTAAGTGTGGATCTCAGACACAGCTTGGAAACTGAGTGTGGGGAAGAGAGCATGAAAACAGTAGACCCTGAAGGGAGGGCCAGCAGCCTTGAAAGAGAAACTGGCCTCAGCGGAGCCAAGGGTCTGAGAGCCTGGGGAGAAGCTAAAGGGGTGAATGAAGGGGGCACACGGGAGGGGGCCGATTGGGAGGACAGCCTGCGTGGGGAGGACAGCCCAGCTCATCTGGAGCATCAGTTTCGGGAAGGGGCCACCCTAGAGATTCGGAACGGTGTCCCCGGCCCTTCCCAGCACCGACACTGCCTGAAGTGGCCGGCATTGCTGGGGAGGGGGCTGCCCGGCCTGACCCTGCAGCTCCCACGTAAGCAGCAGCACAGAAGCACAATGTGGTTGCACGTGGATGACAGTCACGAAAACTCACACTGATCCTCCACAGCCAGACGACGGGGCATCGCACAAACGCCCCTGAGCACCCAGGTGCACACGGCCCATAAGCCCGTGGGGACCCGCACCCACACCCAGATCTGTGCTGGGTGCCCCAGAGCCTGGCTGGGGTGACAGCTGAGCCCCCAGGACCTCCCTGGAAAGGTGGGCCCTCTCGGAATAAGACAGAAAGGAACAGGAGGCTCCGTGGGAGGGACTTTCTAAAGAGCTCCCCTGCTGACCGGCCCGGCCTGGGAAGGGCATTTCCCTTCCAGCTTTAAGGATTAAGCTCATCTCTGATGATACAAAGGACTATCCCTGAGGCTTCCCGAAATGAAGCTGTTCAAAGTCTCTGAAGGAACCAGCTCCCCGCCTCCGCCCCCGCCCGACCCCAAACCCCAGGCTTGGAGCAGCACCCCCAAAAGAAAGGCTCTGGGACATCAAGAATAAGAACGCCGCAATGATTGCTCCCCTGGAAGCTGGTAAATAATTCAGGAGAAATGCTTTCTCCCGTTTTAATTAATCCACACAGAATTTCATCGGCAGACATGCACATTCACCCCGGCCAGGAAACAGCAGGTGCCGAGCCTCATTACCCAGCGCTTGATGCCGGGCTTGCAAATAGAGACTTCACAGGAAGAAACCCTCCATCGCACTGAAAGGATGAGGCTGCCCTGAGCAGGAGATCTGGGGGCTTCGGAAACACTGGGCCTCACTCCCCACCCCACGGTCTCGCCCTCAGAGCAGAGTGGGGAGAGAAGGAAAGTCTCGCTCCCCTTCACCTGGAGGACCCCCCGCCTGCAGAAGAGGCAAGGCGCACCTGCTGGTTCAATCCCCCCCCTGCACCCCAGTCTGCGATCGTGGTGCAGCTGAGCCCAGAGAAGACATGCCTCGCTCAGCGTCGTTAGGCAGCTAGTAGGGGTAGAGCCAAGACCCACCCAGGTCTCTTTGCCACTGCAGATGTGAGAAAGGATGCCAGGCACTTGGTCAGGCCACCTTTTAGGATTCCTGGTGATGTGGGACACAAAAGCAGAAAAGATATTATGAAATTTCCTCACTATCTACAGCCCATGGACAAGTCCTTGAAACAGGCAGAGTGACCTTCCTCTCAGGACTCAGCTGCCTCGATGTTCATACTTTGCTGAGGGCAAAAGGCAATCCTAGCCCAACCCCCAGGACCCTGTAAGTCCACTTTAACCTATAAAAATTCCTTTGGAAACTTCCTTTATCTCTAACCCACCGAGATACACGTTGACAATCATCCCCCAAGCACATGACCCACCGATGTACATCTGAAGGGTCTCATGACTCTGGTTTTATTAGATGGTAATAAATGACCCTTTCCCCACAGCAGCTTGCCCCCCTCAAGGTCCTGGGAACCTTGCTTCCAAAATTCCTTAAAGATTTACCCTCTCCCTAACCCCCTCCCAACTTGAAAGGATATAATGTTCCACTCCTCACGACCCCAGAGCAACTCTTTCTGCCCACGGGTCTTGACCCTGTGCTTTAATAAAACCACCTTTTTGTACCAAAGACGTCTCCAGAATTCCTTCCTGGCCGTCGGCGTCGAACCCTAACGTCTTCCCTACATCACTGGGAAGGTGCTGGCAAAGGTCATCCAAACAAGTGACTGCCGAGTAACCCTGAACTGAACCCAGGCACTCAGAAGCTCCACCTGCCCCTCCTGTCCGTGGAATGTGGGTTCTGCTTCCCTCTCCTGCTCCCAGAGGTTTCTCCAAGGATAGTCTTGAGATCCAGATGTGGTGTTGAGGACACCTGTACACTATATATGACTGAACCCAGTTAAATATGGCAGGTGGGTACAGGGACCCATTCATCTTGCTGCCACCCAAGACAAACCTCTTATGAAGTTCCCTTTGCTTATTAAAACTGCCCCCTACCAACCTGGAGTGGCCTGCTTCTCTTTGGTTCCTCCCTGCCCTCCACATACAGGATGGCTTCAGATTACACCCCACAAGCTCCCTAGAGGGTTTCAGATCAACAAAGCGAAGGACACCTCAGAAACAGCAGTGGCTGCTCACCAAGCACACTCACTCTCTGAATGGTGACCTCCCCCAAATGTATCCACTCCCTGAAACCTGTGCGTGGATCCTTATTTGGAAAGAGAGTCTTTGCAGATGTCATTAAGCTAAGGTCTCAAGCTAATCCTAAATGATCCAGTTGGGCTTACATCCAACAAGTGTCCTTATAAGAGAAAGGCAGAGGGAGATTTGGGAGGGAGAAGGAGCCACGAGAAGACAGAGGCAGAGACTGGAGGGACTCAGCCACAGGCCAAGGACCACTGGAGCCACCAGAGGCTGGAAGAAGCAGGAAAGGACCTCCCGGAGTCTTCAGATGGAGCGTGCCTCTACTGGCATGTTGCTTTGATGCCTGCCTTCCAGAACTGTGAGAGAATAAATTGCTGTTTCTTTAGGCCACACAGGTTGGGGTACTTCCTTATTGCAGCCCCAGGACACTAATGAGCCTTCCAGGCTCAGCCTCGTGAGAGGCCAGGAACGGCTGGACCCATGGCCATCCAATGGCGCGGGTGAGGGGCCCGCCTCGGCTGGCCAGCACCGAGAGAGAGGAGCCCACCAAGGGAAGGCAGGCTGGTGCTGAGCTCGGGGAAACAGGAGAGGGGGACCCCTTCGAGGGGGTGCCAGGAGGCTGGAGGCAATGCTGCAGGGAACCGACAGGAACCCAGAAGGCCAGTGAGGCTGGATAAAATTTAGATGGGGTAGGAGCAAATCAGCCCAATTTCAGGACGGGCTGCTGCCATGCTCCACCATCTGGGAGCCACAGAGAGGGAACAGCAGGGACAGGCAGGTGTGCTCACGCATGCACGCACCTGTGTGACCACCTGCATGTGTGTGCGCACACACATGCAAGGAGGGCAGGGTACAGAATATCAGGGTATTAGGGGAAAGTCACCAAAAGAGTAATTTGACCTTCTTCTGGCACTTTGCCAAATGTACTTTATTTTTCTCACATTTTTTTTAAAGATTTATGTATTTGAGAGAGATCATGAGCAGGAAAGGGCAGAGGGAGAAGCAGACTCCCCATTGAGCAGGGAGCCAGATGGGGGACTCGATCCCAGGACCCCGGGATCATGACCTGAGCCGAAGGCAGCCGCTTAACTGACCGAGCCCCGCAGGCACCCCTTTGTCATATATTTTTGACAAAATATACAATTTTTGAATACTTTCAAAATTTTCTCAATCGAAATATGCAATCTCAGTCTATGGGAAACATTATGACAGTCGCCCCTAAATATATCAGCGTACAAAATATAAGGACACCTTCATATACATAATCAATTATAAAGATAGTTTCGTACATAATCAAAACGCAGTAATCAGGGATCCCTGGGTGGCGCAGCGGTTTGGCGCCTGCCTTTGGCCCAGGGTGCGATCCTGGAGACCCGGGATCGAATCCCACGTCGGGCTCCCGGTGCATGGAGCCTGCTTCTCCCTCTGCCTATGTCTCTGGCTCTCTCTCTCTCTCTCTCTCCGTGTGTGACTATCATAAATAAATTTTTAAAAAAACGCAGTAATCATGCATTAGAGGGTTAACAATAATTTCATAATGTCGTCCAACGATCTACCGAATCATCTAATACCTTGTCCATAGCCAAACGTTTAAAATTTCCCAAGAATATCTGTTACAACTACCTATTTGCAAACTGCTGTCTATTCCGGGTTTATGAATTTCATTTGATTACTCTTTAATCTCCTTTAGTCGGTAATAACATCCTCCCGTGTTTAAAAAAAATGTTTTTGTTGAGATGCGATTCACACAGCATTAACAATTTTAAAGTGTTCCATCCAGTGGCATTTAGTACATTCGCAACACTGTGCAATCATTTGACTTTTAAAATAAAAATTTTTTAATTGAGGGATTTTTTTTTCATCTTAAAAGTACTAGGTGCTCAATTAAAAATGCAATATATGCAAGCAGTATCAAGGGCAGAGTGTTTGACCCTGAAATCATTGAGACTGGAAGCCCCTGGAGCGCCCCCCCCCAGAAGCCAGCCCCCCAGAATGTAGACAGCACCATGCCCTAGATCCTTTCGCCTTCCTCTCTGGAAAACCCACTAGCCTTTGTCCCAAGCCGTGAATGCCACTGGGTAAAGATACGGTGAAAGAGCTTCTCAAACAACTCACTTAAAATATAAACATCCTTGGGGCACCAGGGTTGCTCAGTGGTTGAGCATCTGTCTTCTGCTCAGGTCGTGATCCCAGGGTCCTGGGATCGAGTCCCACATCTCTGCAGGGAGCCTGCTTCTCCCTCTGCCTGTGTCTCTGCCTCTCTCTGTGTGTCTCTCATGAATAAATGAATAAATAAATCTTAAAAAAATAATATATATATATATATATATATATATATATATATATGTCCTCGAAAGCCCTTAAGGCATGGAGGTGGGAATTCCCGTTTACCCAAAGTTTTTCAGTCACATGTCAACACCGACATCCTCTGATGTTCCCTTGTCCTAATATCCAGGCTCGTACCCCAGCTGGGGGCATCCGACCCTGGCTCTCCTCCGTGCTTGCATCCCTAGGACTCAGGACCCAGTCCCAAGCACCAGGTCTGCAGCAGCAAGAAATATGAGGCTGAAATGGGTGGCTTCAAAGATCCTGTGCAGCTGTGACATAATGTTGTCTGGTCTTAGACAGTGAAGTGCCCTGAACACCACGGGGTTTGAACATCGCTGGAAAGGATGCCCAGTGGGAGGTCCACTGTTCCCAGCACCAGAAAATGAGGCAGGATAGGGACAGACCCTTTGGCAGCTCACCTGCTGGATCCGGAGCTTGGGGGCCACAGGCCGGGGTGACCCCGCCACCTTTCCCATCCTGACCCAGCCTTTCCAGACCCATCATCTCAGGATCCAGGGGCAAAATCCACTGTCAGGAAAGATCAGCAGCGGGTCAGCCTTGGTGTGCATTTACCCACGTGCTCCCTCTCCTGGGAGGGGAAGGCGAACGTGGGATTTCATGCAAAGTGGCCTCACCCCCCCACCCCATTTCAGCCTCACTAAACAATGGTCATAATGACCCCGTGGAGGGGCCACTCTGTAGCGCTACAGAGAAAACTGAGGCTCCCCTCCCCAAAAGTTAAACTGCTTGCCCAGGATGTCATCTAGGAAGTGGCGGAGTATAATGTGAAGCCAGGTCTGCCTGTGTCTGAGTCCCCACAACCAAGTGGTGGTGAAGGAGGGCATCAGCCACCTCCATTCTGACTTTAGTCTGTATTTCCTGATCAAGTTCTCCTCTCCAGCTGATCTCCTAACTCAGGCAAAAGGCCCTGTGGGCAAAGTATCCAGTGGTGGGTGGGAAAGATAAAATCTATTCCCAGGAAATCAACAGAGGACTGAGCACCAAGTAGGAGCAAACAGCACTCAAACAGAAACTCAAGCCACAAGGATGGCCCAAGCCAGCAAGACCCCCGTGACTGTCCCCAAGACAACGATCAACCTGACTTTCACCGCCCACCTGCACGTCCCCACTCACCTTGGTCCCACACTGTCCTTATATAAACCTAGAAGTGTTTTCAGCACTTTGGGCACCGTCTTTGAGACGCTGTGCTCATGTGGGGGAGGCCTCACTGGAATAAATTCTTGTTTCCCCACGACTTGTCTCTCTGCCTGTGGATTTTGTCAGTGGCAAGAGGCGGAGCTCGGTCTACCTGGGACCCCCCAGGGCCAGGTGCTCATGCTACAGTGGCACAGGGTGAGGATCATCCCCTCAGCAGCCCTGAATGGCCACACCCCTTCCCGCCCTGCTCCTGGACAAGGGACCCTCCCCACATCTGCTCCAGCAGCAGGTGTCCCAGGAAACCTGGTGCCCCAGGGACTATGGGCCGAATGGTTTGCTGGAGAAGCAGCTCTGGAGCAAGTGCAGGTGGATGTGAGCAAGCTGATTTTCTCAGCTTATTGCTGATTCCATTCTGTCCTTATATCCTTCTGGATGCCCCACTGCCCCCTGCATGTCAGGAACCTGCCCTCCACCTCAATAAAATCAACCCCCATCCTACCAAGTGAGAGAAGTCAGAGAGAGACCATATCCAACAGGACAGTTAATCTTAGAATCTTAAAAAAAAAAAATCTTAGAATCTTGGGTAAGAAGAGTCCACTGCAAGGTCAGTGCCCCTTACGCCCTCACCCACCCACCTGAGTGCAGACACTGGAGGGTGTTCAGGGAGGAACTGGTCTCCTCTCACTGCAGCGAAGAGGAAGAGACTTCCGGACGCCTTTGTCTTTCGCATGTGGAGCTCCCAGGGGAAGCTTGGGAGACCAAGGTAGGTTGGTAAGCCTCCCAAGACCCTCACCTGGGGCTTTTCAGTCCCCTCTGTCTGGCCCTATCATTCTCCACCCAGAGGAGGCATCTCAGAGCAGAAGGGATCTCTGTTGGCTCAGAACTCGGCCCCAGGTTAGAGCAGAAGAACTGAAGTCTCTCCTTCGGAGTGGGGCTCACCTGTGCCAGAGGACCCCCTGCCAAAGCCAGCCAGCGGCCTGGGGGATGAAGCTGCAGTAGTCACGGACTCCGGCAGGAGGAATTAGGAGCCCCCAGCCTCTCTCCCTAACCATCTGGGACCAAGCAGTTCTGCAATTATGGCAAGATGAGAAGTTATCAAAAGATAAAATCTATTCCCAGGAAATGAACAGAGGACTGAGCACCAAGTAGGAGCAAACAGCACAGAGCCTCGGGGACTCTCCAACTAATGACATTATGTCATCAGCCCTCGGGGTGTAAGCAGCCCAGTCCAGAGAAGGCGGGAGGAAAGGCCCACATGGGGCCGGGGCGGTCACTGGAGCGGAGCCGATGCGCAGGCCCACTGCAAGGGTTCAGGGAGAGGTGTATGAATTTTTCCGGGTCAACCATAACAAATTAGAGGGCTTCAAACAACAGAAATGTGTCCTAACATGGTTCTGGGGTCCAGAAGTCTGAGATGTGTCCACCAGGACCGGTTCCTTTGGAAGCGCCAAGGGAGCATCTCTTCCCGGCCTCTCTCCTGGCTCCTAGGCGTCATTGGCAATCCTGGGCGTTTCCGTGGCTTGTGGCTCCATCACTCCCACTCCCACTCCCGTCTCCGTCTTCGCACACCTTTCCCCTCTGTGTCTCCGTCTCAGATTCTCCTCCTTCCTCTTAGAAGAAACCAGCCATCGGATTGGTGACCTCATCCTGAGATCCTCAAGTTCATCTGCCAAGACCCTGTTTCCAAGCAAGGTCACATTCACAGCTTCCAGGGGAAGGATATGGAATATCTGAGGGGGAGGGAGGGACACCATTCAACCCACTACAGAAAGGTAATAGGTTCATCCTGGAAAAGAGAACAGGGAAATTCACCTAAGTCGCAGTGAGGACGGCCCAAGCTGGTTGGCAGCAGAGTCTTTCTGCGGCCAGGTGTTGGGGGAAGCCGTCACGCAGGTGCGGGGAGGGTCAAAGGACCTGGGTTCCCATGCTGTGTTCACGTAAGAAAACCCAGGGGACCTCTGAGAGCGCGCAGGGCCAGGAAAAGCCCCTGAATTCTTCCTCGGGCTAAGTGCTCTGCCATATGGGGGGGTGGCAGTGGATCAGGGCCCCTCCTTTGAGCCTATGTTTGGCCCTGTCGCCTCCTCGGGGCAACGTGCAGCCATGCTAAACATGCCCAGGCAAAAGTACACACATTCTTGTTCTCCCGTACTTTCTAGGAATAGTAGAGTTTGGGGGAAAACACAGACCCCTGGTTTCAAATGAGTTTGTGTATTGGTTTCAACTGTTACTTTCCAGCCTTCCTGTTTGTGTTTTCTTCTTAGGTCAAGGGCAACAAGAGCTAAATGAATCACCCCTCCTGGAGCTTGTACGTTATTATGTTCTTAGGCAAAACCACTTTCAAAACAGTAATATCTGGAAAGGTTTTCAATTTTCCACAAATTGAGTTATCAGTGCCTTCCAAGGAGGGAATGAAAGACAATCTGTGAACTCGGGGATTTAAATAGGAACATCTGAAAATGGCCACAAGCCACAGGCCCATGACAGATGCCTCGCACCAGCCCAGAGGAGATGGCGCAGAGGGAGCCAGGAGAGCCCAGCAGAAGCTTCGCGGGAAGGCAGAGGGGAAGTTCACAGTGCATTTGCATCTCCTCCCCCAGCTCAATTCCTCTTCCATCCAGGCCCTCAGCACCCGCCACACCAAAGGAGGCACCCACCTCCGGAGCAGGCCATCCAGAGCAGGGTGCCAAAGGACAGGAGCCCCATTTCCACACCTGCACATTTCTTTTCCTGCACGATTGCCAACAGCACAGTAATCCCTACGCACCCTCAGGCTGGAAAGAGACCGGGTCTGCCTGGTGCTTGTTAATTTTGCAAGTAGTGCAGGATTGGAAGGTTGGAGGCCTTGGCTGAAACTTTTGCTCAAGCCTTGGAACTTAATTTGAAGCTACTGGCTAAGGGCTGCTGGTGTTTGGTGACCAGGGACATGGAAACAAACAGAGGTGGACCTGGTCCAGCGGGGCCTCCACCTGCAGAGGAATCAGTCTGTCCTGGCTCTCAGAAACCCTCCCCACCATCCTGTACAATCGCACCCTATTTTCAGATGAGGAAATTCGGTCTCAAGAGAGTTCATGTGCTGCTTCCAGGCCCCCAGCAGGGACCAGAGCCCCGGTTCCTCATCTGCCTGTAAGACTAAGCAAAAATCCCAGGAGGAAAGAAAGGAATTAATGAAGAGGGCGCCTGGCTCATGCTCCAGCATCCAGAGCTTTGCCTGGCCGTGGACGATGTAGGACCTGCTTGATAGGACCTGCACCCCAGCTCTAGCCTCTTCTAAATCCTGTTGGGTTATTAGGCAGATGCCACCTTATTCCACCTCAGCCGACCACGTTCGTATCCAACATTTGCCAAGCTCCCTGAGGTTCTGGGAGGGCAGGGCTCAACCACCTTTGCTCCCTAATGTATCACAGCTGCTTGGCATTTGCTGAATTTATCCCAGTGAGCGTGCCTTAAACCTATATTCATAGAGTTGGGAGGATTTTCCTATGACCTGGTTGCACTCCTTCACCTGTTCCTCCTTATAACAAACAATATACATTTAACAGGTAACTGTCCAAAGTTACAGGTGCCAGGTGAGGCTTCATGGGAATGACACCTGATATCTACCAAGCCACATGTCCGGTCTGCGGTCTGCGTTAGAAAGGAACTGTACGATGCTGTGGTGACGGACACCTGCCATAGTGCGTTTGTCCAGACCCACAGATTCTTCAGCACCCAGCGAGCCCTGATGTTAACTGTGGGCTTCAGGCAGTGATGATGAGCCACGGCAGGTTCATCGATTGTAACAGATGTACCCCCAGGTGGGGAGGTTGATGGTGGGGAAGGTTGTGTATGGGAAGGGGCAGGGCAAGGAATATATAAGAACTTTCCACTCGGGACGCCTGGGTGGCTCAGCGGTTGAGCACCTGCCCCTGGCTCAGGGCGTGATCCTCCGTCTCAGGATCGAGTCCCACATCGGGCTCCCTGCCTGGAGCCTGCTTCTCCCTCTGCCTACGTCTCTGCCTTTCTCTCTCTGTGTCTTTCATGAATAAATAAATACAATCTTTAAAAAAAAAGAACAATCAATTTTGCTATCAACCTAAACTGCTCCAAAAAATTAACTTTTTAAAGATTTTATTTATTTATTCATGAGAGACAGAGAAAGGCAGAGACGTAGGCGGATGGAGGAGAAGCAGGGGCCATGCAAGGAGCCCGATGAGGGACTTGATCCCAGAACCTCGGGATCATGCCCTGAGCCAAAGGCCGACACTCAACCACTGAGCCACTCAGGCGTCCCATAAAAAATTAACTTGATTAAAATATTTTTTAAATTTTAAAGTAGGGCAGCCCGGGTGGCTCAGCGGTTTAGCGCCGCCTTCAGCCCAGGGCCTGATCCTGGAGACCTGGGATCGAGTCCCACGTCGGGCTCCCTGCATGGAGCCTGCTTCTCCCTCTGCCCCAGTCTCTCTCTCTCTGTGTGTGTGTCTCTCATGAATAAATAAATGAAATCTTTAAAAAAATTTTAAGTAAAACTTAATAAATTTATGAAATCAGTGAGTTTTTGCACAACCCGATTCTCGTGGTAGATGGGAGGACTCCCACATTTATGCCGTCCAACCTGCATTTGACAGACCCCCATAGCACAAATCCTCAGGAAGAAAAGTCCAAGGGGCTCCAGGAGAGATGCACCAGGTGCTGGCTGATGGGTGCTCGTGGTCAGGGTGCCAGGAAGGGGGTGCAGGTACAAGACGGGCTCCCAGGGCCCTTGCATTACTTTGCAGCCTGACTTCCGGTACCACAATCGTATGAGCCAATGGATTGGAAGTCACATCAAAATCCAGGCCATCAGCTTCAGGTGCGCCCCTCCGGGAAGGAGTTTAGTAGAAAGCCCTGGCTCTGTCAGGACATAACCTCCTCCGCCAACAAACAACTGGGAGGGGTGCCGACAACCAGGGCGTGCTCCCACCCTCAGAAGCCACAGCCCAGGGGCGCCTGGGGGGCTCAGTCGGTGAAGCATCTGCCTTCGGCTCCAGTCATGATCCCAGGGTCCTGGGATCGAGTCCCATGTCGGGGGTGGAGGGGGGGTCCCTGCTCAGCGGGGAGTCTGCTTCTCCCTCTCCCTCTGGCCCCCACTCATGCTCGCTCTTTCTCTCTAGTGCTCTCCCTCTCTCAAATAAACAAGTAAAATATTTTAAAAAGAAGAAGCCACAGTCCAGTTGAGGAAGAACAAGGAATTCCCACTGGATTCACGTCTAGGGCTGCTGTGACAAACTGCCGCAAACCCACTGGCTTCCAACAACACAGATTTATTCTCCCAGAGCTCCGGCGGTCAGAAGTCTGAAATGGGTTTCACGGGGCTGACTCCAAGGTGTTGGCCGGGCTGTGTTCCTTCTGGAGGCTCTGAGGAGATGGTCTGTTCCTTGCCTTTTCCAGCTTCTAGAGGCCGTTTCTGGGCTCAGGGCCCCTTCTTGCGTCTTCAGCATCAGAAGTGTGAACTCCTACTCCCCTCCCTGCCCCCCTCCCCTTGCCTGGCTCTGGGCCTCCTGCCTCCCTCTGACAAGGACCCTGTGGTTACGCGGGCCCCACCCAGATCCCCCAGGACGATCTTCGATCTTCGCATCTCAAGATCCTTAACCTCATCACAGCTATGGAATCCCTTTCACAGGTCCTGGGATTTAGGACCACGGACGTTTTGGGGGGCCGTTATTCTGTGTACCACCTCCACCAACCTGACAGATTATATGGAGATGATTAATCTGACCCATTCTCAGCAAGGCCAAAAGGCCTTCAGCCTCAGCTGATTTTTGGCACCTCCTAGAACAGAGGCTCTCAGTGGGAGGGGGTAGGGACCATTTTGCCCCACAGGGGACATGTGACAATGTCTGGAGATACTTTTGGTTGTCACAACTTGGGTTGGGGGCGGTGAGGGTGCTTCTGACACCCAGCAGGGAGAGGCCAGGGATGCTCCAGAACACAGAATGATCCAGCCCAGATGGATCAAAGGGGCCAGGGCTGAGAAAACCTGCTCTAGAAATCAAGAAAAGGACACCTTTGAGGGCAAGGCTCCAGGCCATGGGAGGGCAAGAGGCATCCCACGGCTCTGGGCCGGCCCCCAGAGCTCCCCTCCCGGGAAGGCACAGTGCTTGCACACTGCAGACACTCAAAGGCACGAAGGTACCAAGGTACATTGTTGCTTTGAAAGATTTGTAATCTCGTTTTTTCTTTACATGAAATGAAATCCACTCTGGAGCACCCCGCCCCTCCTGCCCCTACCCCGGCGTCATTTGTCATCCTCACCCCCTGGGACACTGGCAGGGAGCGCAGTCAGATCTTCCATCAGCAGCCTCTATCATTTTTTCCCCCTGTTTCCAAGTCCAAGTGTTAATACTCGCAGGCTTGACTGGTTTTAAATTGGCTTTACTGTGGATAGCTTGCCGTTTCCAATAACACAGAGAGACAAGTGGTAAAAAAAAAAAATCTGCACAGAAGACCATAATTTGGGAGATGAAGCTGGACAAGACTTGAGTCAGCACATGCTGGACCCGCAGGCCCTCTGCACCTGCTCAGTGCCCCAGCCCTACGCTTAATTTCAGAGGCACCTGGGAAGTTTAAATAATTTACTCCTTCCTCGATGCTTCTGAAAGCTTCCTAGCCCACTCATTTGGTGATTAATATGAATCCCAAATTCTACTGGACCGTCAATAAAACCGGGCTTCACGTGGGGCTATACTCCCCGTATCCCAATAAGGCAATGTTTCCAAGGGTTCTCTGAGATGCTAAGTAATTAAATTCTGTTGGACTGGATCAAAGAAAAGAGATGCCATATGCTCTCAATTCAGCTTCTAGAATCCTGGTTAACCCAACAATGGAGTGGGCACCCAGACAAAGGCTATGATGAGAGGTACCCAGGCCAAGCCTACCAGAGAGAAGCCTGTCCTGAGCTTGCTGTACCCCTACCTGCCCTCCTAGATGGGAGCCCCCACCTCTCTGTGCTTAGTTCTGATCCATAATATGGGGATACCTATCCCTCTCTCCAAACTCCTGTGCTGAGCTCTTGGGAGGCTCATGTCAGAATGGACTAGAAAGGGTCCTACAAATTGAGGTTATATAAATGTGAAGTCTTATTCCACAGATAAGGCAGGGCCTGGGGGCCTGACCCACACATAATTTTAAGAAGAAAATGCAGCTCAAACCTGAACTTTTTTTTTTTAAGATTTTACTTTTTTATTTATTCATGAGAGACCCACAGAAAGAAGCAGAGACATAGGCAGAGGTAGAAGAAGGCTCCCCACAAGGAGCCCGAAGTGGGACTCGATCCCAGGGTCATGGGATCACAACCTGAGCCAAAGGCAGAGGCTCAATCACTGAGCCATCCAGGTGCCCCTCCTAACTGCAATTTTGTGACTTGCTCTTGACCTGGTATAAAACTTAACCTTGTTTTGCATTTTTGCATGATAGCGGGAATAAGCTTTGCTCCTTGGGGTGTGGGAAACAAAGGCAGAAGAGAAATTATGAAATTTCCTTACTACCTACAGCCCGTGGACAAGTCCTTGAAAGAGACAGAGTGACTTTCCTCTAGGGACTCAGCTTCCTCCATGTTCATACTTTGCTGAGGGCAAAAGGCAATCCTAGCCCAACCCTCAGGACCCTGTAAGTCCACTTTAACCTATAAAAATTCCTTTGGAAACTTCCTTTATCTCTAACCCACCAAGATACATGTTGACAATCATCCCCCAAGCATTTGACCCCGCATCTGAAGGGTCTCATGACTCCAGTTTTATTAGACGGTAATAAATGACCTTTCCCCAACAGCTCGCCCCCTCAAGGTCCTGGGAGCCTTGCTTCCAAAATTCCTTAGAGACTTACCCTCTCCCTAACCCCCTCCCAACTTGGAAGGACATTATGGACCACGCCTCACGACCCCAGGGCAACTCTTTCTGCCCATGGTCTTGTCCCTGTGCTTTAATAAGACCACCTTTTTGCACCAAAGAGGTCTCGAGAATTCTTTCTTGGCCATCGGCTTCGAACCCTAACGTCTTTCCTACGTCACTTGCACTTGGGGTAAGGCACGTGTGTCTTAGCAAAGATAAAGCACAATGCCAATGTAAGCAGGAATGTCCCCCATATCTAACCAGTCAAAACCTAAGTCCTGCCACCTTCCCCTGTGGCTGTGTGGTGCTCACACTGTAAGGGAGCAACGCCTTACCATCCCTTCATTACCAATATCTGCGTGAGTCAGAGCTGATATCCAAATTTTCCCGAGGTTACCCTTGGTTGGGATTGGGAAGCGATGCATGTTTACAGGCGTGAGTTTAAAGGGGCCAATGAAAAGAAAACAAACCTGAAGACAGGAACAGAGGCTGGACAGGCCCACTATCTTGAAAACAAGTCACATCTGTATTCATAGATCAATACTTAATAGCCCAGCATGAATTCCATCAATAAATGCCGTATTCATTCGCTCCCCGCTGTGCTCCAGGGAATAGATCTTCTCGTGGTGTCCGGAATTTCGTTTCCTGTAAACATTCTAAGACATAAGACAGGAGTGGCTCTGTAAAACAACCTATCAGTGGCAGTCATGAAAGTATCTCAAATTTCAAAGTTCATCTCTTTTGCATGTGGCTATCCGACCGTCCCAGCGCCACTTGTGGGAAAGACTATCCTTTCCCCGTTGAATTGTCTTGGTACCTTTGTCAACTGACCATAAATATAAGGATTTTTGGACTCCCTATTTACCATAAAGATAAGGATTTTTGGACTCTCAATTATTTTACATGGATCCACCCTTCTGCCAACGCTGTACTGTCTTGATAACAGTTTCTTCAGTGTTAAGTCTCAAATAAAAAAGACAAAGTACCTCCAACTTTGTTTTCAAAACTGTTTTGCTGATTCCAGGTTCTTTGTATTTCCCTACAAATCTTAAAGTCAACTTGTTGATTTCCACAAAAAATGTCCTGCTGAGATTTTGAGAGTGATTGCACTGAATTTTTAGATCGATGTGGTGAGAGTTGCCTTCTTGATGAGCCCAAATCTTCCAACCCATGAACGTGGAGATTTTTTCCATTTATTTACACCTTTAATTTCTCTCAAAAACACCTGATAGTTTTCAGCAAATAAGAATTGCATTTTTTGTTAAATATATTACTGTTTTATTCCTTTTGATGGTATTGTGAATGAAATTGTATTACTTTCATCTGCAGATTGTCCAATATTAGTATACAAAATACATTTAGAGGATCCCTGGGTGGCGCAGCGGTTTGGCGCCTGCCTTTGGCCCAGGGCGTGATCCTGGAGACCCAGGATCGAATCCCACGTCGGGCTCCCGGTGCATGGAGCCTGCTTCTCCCTCTGCCTGTGTCTCTGCCTCTCTCTCTCTCTCTGACTATCATAAAAAAAAATACATTTAGTTTCTACATAGTGATCTTGTATCCCAACCTTGCTAAATCCATTCCTTCTAGTAGCTTTATGCGTCTTTGTGTGTGTGTGTTCTTGGTATTATTTATATATAAGATTATGTTAACTGTGATAGTTTTGACAATCTGGATGTCCTTTTGGGAGAGAGGTCTTATTGCAGAAATGGCAAAAGTGTACATTTTGCCTTGATCCTAATCTTAGAAAAAGAGCTTTCAATCTTTCGCATTAAGCATGACGTCAGTTGTGGGTTTTTCCATTCATGCCTCTATTAAGTTGAAGACGCTCTCTATTCCTACTTTAATGAAAATAGTTTAGTTTTTGTCTCTTTGTTTTTAATCATGGTGTTGGATTTTGTCAAGTGCTTTTTATGTAATGTGAATGATCATGCAGTTTCTGTCCTTTATTTCTATGGTGTATTACTGTGGTATAATGAAAAATACATATAGGGGAGGGGGCTCCTGGCTGGCTCAGTTGGTAGAACATGAAATTCTTGATCTTGGAGTTGTGAGTTCAAGCCCCACATTGGGTGCAGAGATTGGTTTAAAATCTTTTTTTTTTAAAGATTTTATTTATTTATTTATTCGAGAGAGAGAGGGGTTGGGCAGAGACACAGGCAGAGGGAGAAGCAGGCTCCATGCAGGGAACCCAATATGGGACTCGATAGCAGGTCTCCAGGATCAGGCCCTGGGTTGAAGGTGGTGCTAAACCACTGAGCCATCCGGGCTGCCCCTAGTTTAAAAATCTTTTAAAAAATACCTATATAGGTATATACATTTACATACATATACGTATACATATACACACACACACAGCCTTTGTTCCTTGTTCCCAGCACAGAACTCCTAAAACCCTTGGAATTTCCTGAGTGTTAAGAATGTCTATCATTACCATAATGAGCCTCTTCAGATCATACCTGATATTATGCTAATGAGGTGACTCTGGGTGGGCCCCTTGCATAGCTTTAAGATGGAGGCTGGTTGCCAGAAGAACCAGCCACTTGATTAGATGATTGGAACTTCAGCCCTACCTCTTGTGCCTCCAACAGGGGTAGAGGAGCTGGAGGTTGATTAATCACCAATGCCAGTGACTTAGTCATGTCTACATAATAAAATCTTGATAAAAAACTCTTTTTTTTTTAATTTTTTAAATTTATTTATGATAGTCACACACACAGAGAGAGAGAGAGAGAGAGAGAGAGAGAGAGAGGCAGAGACACAGGCAGAGGGAGAAGCAGGCTCCATGCACCAGGAGCCCGACGTGGGATTCGATCCCGGGTCTCCAGGATCGCGCCCTGGGCCAAAGGCAGGCGCCAAACCGCTGTGCCACCCAGGGATCCCTGATAAAAAACTCTTATACAAAGTTCAGGGGGCTTCCAGGCTGGTGAACACATTGATGTCTAAGAGGGTAGCATGTCCAGGTAGGACATGGAAGCTCCAAGCTTCTGTCCCATCTCATTCTTGTATATCGCTCCTATATGGCTATTCCTGAGTTGGGTCCTTTATAATAAAACTGCAATATTAAGTATAGCGTTGTAGTGATTTTACGAGTGATTTCTAGTGAATTATATCTGAGGGATGGGTTGTGGGAACCTCTGAATTTGTGCTCAGCGAGGCAGAAGTGTGGGAGCCTTGGGGACAGCCAAGACTTATGGCTGGGATCTGAAGTGGGGGCCATTTGGGACTGAGCCTTCAACTTATGGGGTCTGTGCTAACTCTGGGTACTTAGAGTCAGAATTGATTTGACTGTATGACATCCAGTTGATGTTGGAAAATGACACGAATTGATTTTTGGATGTTAAACTAATCTCGCATTCCTAGGATAAATCCCACTGGCCTATGGTGTGTAATCTTTCTTATATGTTTGTTTTACCTGGAGTCAGTCTGTTAGTATGTTGGCCTTTATGTTCATGAGGAATACTTGACTGTAGTTTTCTTATGATGTCTTTGGGTTTGGTATCAGGGACATTGCGGCCTCATGGAATGAGTTGGATTCCAAATTATATTCTATTTATATTCTATATTATATTCCAATTTATATTCTATATTCTAAAATAATTTGATAATTTAAAGAGTTGATAAAATTCACAGATGAAATCGTCTGGGCCTGGAGATTTCTTTGTGGGAAGAGTTTTAATTAATTAAATTTCTTTATTTGCTATTGGTCCTTTCACATTTCCTAATTCTTCTTGAGTCAGTTACAGTGTCTTTCTAGGAGTTTGTTCTTTTTACCCGAGTGGTCAAATTCTCCTTCTCCTTCTAAGGTTAACTTTCATATGCCATATATTTCAGGGGTGCCTGGGTGGCTCAGTGGGTTAGGTGGGTTAAGTGGGGCTCTTCCTGAACCTGATGGGTTTTGATTGCTTTCAACTCAAAATAATCTTCATACCAAAGTGGCTCATCTTGGGGAGACCTGCCCTTGGCCCCTACATCTATCACCCTATCATACATTTGTGATGGGTTTGGTATTTATAGAGGTACAAATATAAGAAACTCTACGTGTGCATACCTTCTGCCCTGGAACATACAATACACTTCAGGTTACCTCACTGCAGTGGATTGGCTCTGTAGCAATAAGAAAAGTTTATAGACAGCTATACATTGCATTCATTGTTCTACAGCCAGAAAACAAATAATGATGTACCACTAATGCACTTTTTTAAAAAGATTTATTTATTTATTTATTTATTTATTTATTTATTTATTTATTTATTTATTTATTTTAAACATAGAGGGGGGGGGCAGAGACACAGGAGGAGGAAGAAGCAGGCTCCACGCTGGGAGCCCGACATGGGACTTGATCCTGGGACCCCAGGATCATGCCCTGGGCCAAGGCAGGCGCCAAACCGCTGAGCCACCCAGGGATCCCCCACTAATGTGCTTTTTAAAACAGGTTATTATGTGTGTAATTTTCTTTCTTATAAAAAGAAAAAAAAGAAAGGATAGGGAAGAAAGAAAGAAAGAAAGAAAGAAAAGAAAGAAAGAAGAGAAGAAAGAAAGAAAGAAAGAAAGAAATACAAAACTGGGGCCCCTGGCTGTTTCAGTCAGTAGAGCACATGACTCTTGCTCTCAGGGCCATGAGTTCAAGCCCCACACTGGTGCTAGAGCTTACTTAAAAAAAAATTAATAGTGTGAAAATTCATAAAGGGAAACCTCACTAAAATGGAGTCAGGTTGTCCATTGTAGACCCAATAGGAAAGGATGAACAGGAGTGCCAGGGTGGTTCAGTCAGTGAAGCATCTGCCTTCAGCTCAGGTCATGATTTCAGGGTCCTGGGATGGAGCCCTGAATTGGACTCCTTTGCTCGGTGGGGAAGTCCACTTCTCCCTCTGACCCTGGCTCCCCCTTATGCCCTCAATCGCTCTCTCTCAATTACTAAGTAAAATTTAAAAAGAAAAAGGAAAGAAAGAAAGAAAGAAAGAAAGAAAGAAAGAAAGAAAGAAAGAAAGAAAGAAAAGAAAAGGAAAGGAAGAGTAGCGCAAGTCCTCAGGAAAGTTAGCTACTACTTTATCATGACCAGCAGGAGGAAGGTTTCCTCCTCACCGAGCAACAACCCAGCCAATGAGAGATCGTCACACCTCAGCCAATGAGAAGCCCCAATACATCTATTTCCCAGTTTACGCCAATGGACTTTTTGTTTACAACAGCCCTCCCAACGACCCCCTCTCCTCTATAAAAGAGCCTCCTCTCCTTTGTTACGTGGACCTGCCTGTGGCATTGCTGGGTCTTGTGTGTCCTGTAAAGCAATTCTTTGCTCTTCCCAAATAAACCTATATTTTGATGGTTAAAATGACTGGTTTTATTTATTTTTAAGGTTAATAAGAGCAGCAACAATCCATTGTGAGCTGGCTACTACTTATACATGAATGGCCCAGCCGTCCAGAGACCACAGTACAAAGGCTGCTTAATTAGAAAGGATTTCATAGGTGACCATTATCAAGGCAATTCTTCCCTCTCTGTGCCAGAACGAGTGGTTTCTTACACTTTTAAGTGTAAAGCATGCCTTTGGACCTTTTTACCTCCTTTAAGGACGTGGCTTCCGTCCTTTGATTCCAAGGAAATCCTTTTAGCAAGAAACTTGGCAAGAAGAGAAAACAAAACTTAAGGCTGCAGGAGTGGCTGGAATAGAAAGAAGGCAGGCGAGAGAAATTATGGGGCATGGGGTGTGAAATGATGCATCTGATCAGATAATAAAATGGACTGGGGTCCTGTACCCCCAACAGATATAGGTGAGTTAGCTTTGGGCAGAGTTGGGGTGGGGATTAGTTTGCACCAGGATTTAGGACACAGAGGTGTGTTTCTGTGCTATAATTGGGAATTATGAAGATTTTCCCATCTGTGTCCTGCCTTTTAAATATTCTCTGAGGTTCCGGGCAGCCCAGTAGTGCAGCGGTTTAGCACCGCCTGCAGCCCAGGGCGTGATCCTGGAGACCCTGGGTCGAGTCCCACGTCGGGCTCCCTGCATGGAGCCTGCTTCTCCCTCTGCCTGTGTCTCTGCCTCTCTCTCTCTGCATCTCTATGAATAAATAAATAAATAAATCTTTATAAATAAATAAATAAATAAATAAATAAATAAATAAATAAATATTCTCTGAGGTTCCTTCCATGTCTGCATCTTAGGATTCCAGGGCTGCCCTCTGAATCTGCTGTTTCCATATTTTCAAAAGCGTAATAGGACAATAAGTATTCAGTCGCTAACTACTTACCCAGAGTCACCTTATAGCTCAGATCTATACTAGGTGTAATATAATAAGAAATATATTTGGCCTTTGTTCCCAGTTGTAACACAGAGCTTGGAGATCCCCTAGGATATCCTGGGTGATGGAAGTGTCTTTTGTTATTCATGAGCCCCTTTGAGCACTTCTGAGTTTATGGTAATGAGGATAATTAGGATGGGGTCCCTAGGTAGCCTTAGGATAGGCTGCTATCTGAAAGACCAAGTACTTACAACATGTGCCTGGTATGGTTAAGCACTTGGTATATAGTAGCGAAAAAGTCTGTAAACAAAATTAGTCTTGGAAAGTCCAGTCTTGGAGGGCATGATGGCACTGTGTGAACATGCTGGAGCCCATCGAGGATATCAGTATTTAACATGAATAGATGCGAATAATCATGCCCTGTTTTTGCTATTTACCTTTCACTATTTACACTTTCTCTTTCAATGATTGCCCCGATGTAAAAAGGAATTAAATGACAAAGCAGATCTCTCAGGAAAGGAAACAGACTGTACACCAAACACAGAGCACCTTATTTATTCTGCAAAGTAACGAGACAGGCCAAAATGGTGCCTAAGTCAGAGGGTTTGCTGGTGCCAAGGTGATGGCTGTAGAAGCTGCTTTTTAGGCAACAGACTTGAGCGTTGGAAAGTTGAACAAGGCAAAAAGACCCATGGCGACCACCATGCTGACTACAAACACGCTCATTATGCCATAGGCCCTAACTGACCAATGGGCTACTTACAACCAGGCACAGTTCCTGAGATTACCAAAAAAGGGAAAATCCCATTCATCCCCATCACATCCCCTCACTCCGCCCTATAACTATAGCCCCTCACCACCTCCTCCTGGCAGTCTCTCCTCTGCTGTCCTGCTTGCTGCTCCCTTGCTGTGTATTCAATACATTTCTATCTCTTTTGTTCTGCTTGGGGGAATTCTTTAGCTGGCACCACGGGTCCCCATCCAATCAGGATGCCCCATGATGACCTCCAGTCTAAAGCAAGTTCTGGATGCAGAATAAATCATTTCTCACAGAATAGAGCACACACAGTGTGGCTTTGGGTCCAGCTACCTTCAGGAGGAAAGAGAGTCCAGAAGCCCCCGCCTGGCTCCCTCTGACAGCCATATCAATTCGACAGACTACTTACCCAACATGCCAGCTGACAGCATTTGCTGTACTCCTCTTTTATTTGAATGGTTGTAACAACATAAAAGAAGTAGAGAAAAAAACATCTGCTTTTTTCTCAATATGCTCTCACAGTGTCTACAAGATGAGTCATCAAAAGATTTTGCTTTCAGTTCATGTGACAATTATCCCAAAAGATCCCTTTTAAAATGTAAAATAGAAGGGGGAAAAAAGTCAAACAAGCTTAGAATATAAACAAAGAAGATTGAAGAATTGGGAATATCTGACAACATTTTAAAGAAGAAAAGAAAATAAGAGGACCTATGAATTGAAACGCAGTCAAAAAGAAATGCCCAAATGAGCCTCTTTTGGATTTGATGTCTCTAAAACGGCAATCAGTTTTTTCTTTAAATTATCTGTCTCTCTTCTCACAGAATTAGGGCAGAACTGCTCCTGATAAAAACATCAAACCTTCCAGATTGAACAGCAGCTCAGAAAACCAGCAGTCAAAACCAATGACACCAGTGGTCACAGACTGTCCAGACTATTTGTATACAAAGTTGAAAATCATGTCGTTTGAAAGCCACTGTAAAACATTATAGTTTCTTGGCCTACCAAATTAACAAAAACATACTTCCTAGTATTGAAATTTAATATATTATGGATCAACAGGAAGAAATCACACTCAAGAGAAGAATAAGCGATAGATAATTGGGAGAAAATATTTGCAAAAGAAACATCTGGTAAAGGACTGTATTCAAAATAAAAAAATAAAAACAACAACAACAACAACAACAACAAAGAAAAACCAAGACCCTACCCGACACTTCACCAAAGAAGACAACAGATGGCAAATACAAAGATGAAAAGGTGCTCCTCATACTGTGTCCTCAGGGAAATGCAGTTTAATCTGCATTTAATCAACAATGAGATGCTGGTACACACCTACCAGAATAGCCAAAACCCACAACACTGACACCACCAAATGCAGCTGAGGATGGGGAGCAGCAGGAACCTTGGTGCTGGTAGAGATTGCAAAATGGTGCAGCCACTTTGGAAGACAGTTGGTCAGTTTCTTACAAAACTAACACACTCTTACCATACGATCCGGCAACTGTGCTTGTTGGGATTTAGCAAAGGAGTTGAAAATTTATGTCTACACGAAAACCTTCATAGGGATGTTTACAGAAGCTTTATTCATAATTTCAAAACCTAAGGTGCATACACCATGCTGGCAGGTAAACTGAGGCATAATAAATATGTTAAGAGTTTAACAAAAATCTGCTTGAACCCAGCAGCATCCGATCTAGCAGATAGAAAGGTGCTCTGAGAAGCTGTACAAAATGAAAGACTTTTATAGGCAGCAGGAAGCAGGAACAAGGGAGTTATAGCAGACTGAAAAAAAAAAAAAGCAGGTTGGTTATTGCAAGGTTATTTTCCTTTAGGGGATGGTACGGGTCCATCAGGCGATTCCTGATCAACTAGTTTAAGATTCCATTTCTGGGAGAGCTGAAACAGTAATGGTGAAGGTGACTTGGGACTTAGCATAAAGGAGTTCATTTGGGGCCTGGTCTGGTCTTGTTTTTAACAAACCAGACAAGGGAATATTATTCAGTGCTAAGAAGAAATGAGCTATCAAGCCATGAAAAGACATGGAGAAATCTTAAATGCATATGACTAGTTGAAGAAGCCAATAATGGAAAGGCTACAGACTGTGTGTTCCCAACTAACTACATGACATTCTGGAAAAGGCAGAAGTCTGAAGACAGTGAAAAGATCGGAGATTGCCAGCAGGGAGGATAAATAGGTTAGGGAAGGATAAAGAGGAGGAGCACAGGGGGTCTTTAGGACAGTGAAACTACTCCATGAAACTACTCCATATGACACGATGACGGCAGACACATGGTACATTTGTCCAAATCCACAGAATGTACAGGAAGGTGAACCCTCATGTGAACAATGGACTCTGGATGATGATGATGTATCAGTGGAGGTTCATTGATGGTAGCCAATGTGCTACTCCGGTGGCAATGTTGCTAGTGGGGACACGATGTATGAGTGGGGCGGGGTGTATGGGAAATCTCTGTACCTTCCTCTCAATTTTTTTCTGAACCCAAATTATGCTAGAAATTAAAGTCTATTTTTATATCCAAAAATTAATACTAACCATCTATTTCTTAATTCAATAAAGTAAAACACTGTTAAAGAAACAAGCAAAAAGGAAATCACATAAAATTTTAAGAGTCGGAGTATTTCCATGGAACACGTTTCCATATTTCTTAAGAAAATATAGACAGTTCTCTTCTTCAGAAATTGGAGTTGTGGAAAAGAGTTGTCTGTATATTACTTGCTGGGAACCTACCCAAAAGAACCCAACCAAACAAGCCAAAGTAGTTATAGTTTAATGAGACATTAACTTTTCAAACCTAATTATCTCTTCAGTGTTACATCTGTCCCACTCTATGGCTGGAATTTGATCCACTTTGCCCAAGACTCCCTTTTCTTGGAGGACCAGAAGTAACAGAAGTGGACACTTAGGTCATATTGATGAGGGAGCAGAAGGCAAGCTGAGGACAAAGCACAAGGTGACAGACACCCCGCAACCTCTCTCCCCCTCCCCACCCTGGGTGGGATAGGTGTGAAGTTCCTCCAGGAAAATCCCAACTGTCTTAATGCTTTGCAAGAGGGGAAAACAACCTCAGCTTGATAATAGTATCCTGAGGATCATCCTTAGCATATCAAAGTCCTTTTGGACACCTCCCTTTTTCCTCACCTCCTCCAACTCCCAGGTATATAATCAGCCATATCTCACAACCCCAGGGCAGCACCTCTTTCTGCCCATGGGTCCTGTCCCCATGTTTTAATAAAATCACCTTTCTGCACCAAAGATGTCTAAAGAATTTTCTTGGTCATTGGCTCCAGACCTCACTGATATTCCAAAGCTGCATCAATATTATAAAGAATATTTTTTTCAATTACAAAATGAGTGTCCCAAAGGGCGCCTGGCTGGCTCAGTTGGTAGAGCATGTGACTCTTGATCTCGGGGTCTTGAGTTTGAGCCTCACATTCGGTGCAGACTTGACTTAAAAAAAAAGGCGGGGCGCCTGGGTGGCTCAGTAGTTGAGCACCTGCCTTTGGCTCAGGTCGTGATCGAGTCTCACATCAGGCTCCCTATAGGGAGCCTGCTTCTCCCTCTGCCTATGTCTCCGCCTCTCTCTGTGTGTCTTTCATGAATAAATTTTTAAAATCTTAAAAAAGAAAGAAAGAAAAAAAAAGGTGTTGGGGCACCTGGCTGGCTCAGTTGGTTAAGCGTCGGACTCTTGATTTTTGGCTCAGGTCGTGATCTCAGGGTTCTGGGATCAAGCCTTGCATTGGGCTCTGCACTTAGCACAGTCTGCTTGGGCTTCTCTCTCTTCCTCTGCTCTGCCCCTCTCCTTGATCATACTCTCTCTAAAATTAAAAAATTAAAATTTAAAAAGGCGTTAAAAACGTGTTAAAAACAAAATAAAAAACCAAAAATCAGTGTCTCAATTCGAGGAAATAAGACACACATAGTCTATTTAAATGCTTTGATTTCTAATTAAACATGATTCAAGAACAGCAGTGAGGTTTCTAGAATCATTCAAATCCTTGCTATCCTGTTTTTTGACATTTGTTCAAATGAGGCAGGCCTAGAAACAGGTTCAGGACAAATTCTAAAGTCCCCTGATACGAAGCCTTCCTGGGAAGTGTCAGGATGGGGGAAATTGGAGAGTCCCACCTATTAAAGTCAGGCGTATAGTTACTTCTCAAGTACAAGCAAGGCAGAGCGATTCTAAGCATTGTGACCCTAAAAGAAACGTCTGACATTAAACCAGGGGGCCAGTTCATTTCAAGACCTTTCCCACTGTAGGCTTTCCTCTATCATTAGTGAGGAAGAAAAACTATCCCAACCCTGTGTATAAGACCCTTCTGAACACTGCTTTGGGCTTACACGTGACAGGATTAGCACAGCAGGCCTGAGACCACTGTCCCTGGAAGGCCACCTGCAGACTTGCACGCAGGCTCTCGGAGCATTTCTAGCCACCGGTTAACTGGTAAGGGCGGCTCCCTGTGCCCCATTGGGGCAAACCATGTGGTCTCTCTGAGGGTCTGGCATCTCCAGATGTGCCAGGCAGAGAGAGCCCGTGTGACCTGCACCCAGTGGAAACCTGGGGGGCTGTGTCCCTGGTGGGCTCCGGGGCAGGAACACTGCACACGTTCTTGCTGCTGGAAGAGGGAGCTCTTTGCGTTCCCTCAGGGGGAAAGAGGGCATCAGCCACCTCCATTCTGACTTTATTCTGTACTTTCTAATTAAGTTCTCCTCTCCAGCTCATCTAACTCAGGCTAAAGGCCCTGTGGGCAAAGCATCCCACAGAGGAACTGGAACTACCTGCCCTGAGCCAGCAAGACCTCCCTAGACTGACCCCAAGACAAGGATCAACCTGACCTTCACCGCCCACCTGCACGTCCCCACCCACCTTTGTCCTACACCATCCTTATATAAACCTAGAAGTGTTTTCAGCACTTCGGGCACAGTCTTTGAGACGTTGTCTTCATGTGGGGGAGGCCTCATTGGAATAAATTCCTTTCTTGTTTCCCCACCACTCATTGCTCTGGCTTTGGGTTTTGTCAGTGAGTGGCAAGAGGCTGAGCCTGGTCTGCTTGGGACCCCCCAGGGCCAGGTGCTCGTGCACCCCTGCACCCTGCTACAAGGGGAAGGAGAGTGTAAGGAAGCCTGTGCCTGGATTCCTCCAGAGTCTGCCTGGCTCTTTGTCCCGTGATCCATCCTTACCATGTCACCATAATTAACCTGAGCCATGGGTACACTGATAAGCTAAATCCCGTAATTCCTTCCAGTAAATCTTCCAATTTAGGGGTGGCCCTGGGGTCCTCCAAAACATAAGCACTTATGCAGTTCCCCTCAGTTTTTCATTATTTTTAATTGTAGTAAAACACACATAAGGGGATCCCTGGGTAGCTCAGCAGTTTGGCGCCTGCCTTTGGCCCAGGGCGCGATCCTGGAGTCCCGGGATCGAGTCCCATGTCAGGTTCCCGGCATGGAGCCTGCTTCTCCCTCCTCCTGTGTCTGACTCTCTCTATGTCTATCATAAATAAATAAATAAATCTTTTTTAAAAACTACACACACACATAAAATGTACCATGTTAACTATTTTGACGTGCATAGTTCAGCGGCATTAAGTACATTCACATTGTGCAACCATCACCACTGTCCAAACACAGAACTCTTACCTTCCCCAGAGGACACGCTATACACATTGTCAAAAAAAAAAACAAAAACAAAACCAAAACCAAAATTCAACTGGAGTAAATTTGAAGATCCACTTGGCTTTATTAAGAGATGCACGAATCAAGCAGCATCTTGTCGCCATACCAAGTAGAGAGTTGCACAAAGGAAGATTTGTATAGGAAGGAGGGTAGGAAAAGAAAGTTGTTAGAGAAAAAAAAAAAAGGAAAGGACTGTTTGAGGCAAGATCACCTTCCCTTAACGGAGGGGCAGGGGGTCTTACCACGCAGATTCCCTTATCTTCTTCTGTGGTTTGGAGAAGGCCCACGTAATGGATCACCTCACTGATGCTTATCAGAAAATTCCTGACCGTTCAGACGACACTACAAGGAACTTAGGTACTAAGTCCAGATTTGGTGACTTGGCTTAAGTGACACCATTTTGGGCCTATGGTTTTCTAACACCGTTAAACACATTTCCTTGTTCCTCTACCCACCCAGGCCCTGGCAACTACTATTCTTTCTGTCTCTATGCATTTGACTGTTTTAGGTTTTTTTTTTTAAATTTTTTATTTCTTTATGATAGTCACAGAGAGAGAGAGAGAGAGAGAGAGAGAGAGAGAGGCAGAGACACAGGCAGAGGGAGAAGCAGGCTCCATGCACCGGGAGCCCGACGTGGGATTCGATCCCGGGTCTCCGGGATCGCGCCCTGGGCCAAAGGCAGGCGCCAAACCGCTGCGCCACCCAGGGATCCCTGTTTTAGGTATTTGACGCACATGGAATTATACAGTATTTATCTTTTGTGACAGGCATGTCTCACTTAGCCTGGGGTTCTCAAGGTGCATCCGTGCTGTAGGTGTCAGCGCTTCACACCTTTGCATGACTAGATAATACTCCACTGCGTGAACAGACCAATTTTGTTTATTCACTCATCTGCCGATGGGCACCTGGGATGTTGCCACCTTTCGGCAACTGTAAATAATACTGCTATTAACGTGATAGTACAAGTATCCCTTTAAGTTCCTGCTTCCAATAGTTTTGGGTACATACCCCAAAATGGAACTGCTGGATCATACAGTAAATTCTAGTTTTAGTTTTTTCTGTAACCACCCTGTTTTCCATAGAGGCTGAGCTATTTTATGTTGTCAAAAGTATGGGTATGGGAAGACTCTGGGGTGTGGAAAATTCTTCATGCTAGTGGAGAAGACATTTGTGATTCAGTCAAGGTCGTTCAAGGTCCCACCAAATTTCAATATATACCTTATTAAATTTTCGATTTAATAGAGCAGTGCACGCCCCCAAAAAAAGAGCAGTGCACCCATATTTATGCACACACACCCCCGTGTGAAAGCAAGCTAATACTTTTACTTTACACAGATATGAAGATAAAATTATTTGACAGAGTATACAAGACAAGTGTAAAAATTAAACTTTATTTCATTGTCACATTTTAACTCAAATATGAAAAAAACTTAAAAGATGAGCTTATTGTTACCCATCATCTAAGGATCCTGCCAAGATCGACACTATTTATAGACATAAAAAAAAAAAAACCTGAGTAAAACCAAAATTCCAGGAAACACAATGTGAGTACAGAACTTTGAGTATGATTGTACGTATCTGTGGGATGCAGTCATGTTTTTGACTATGAATCTCATCCTATTTCATTTCCTTCTTGACAGAGTTATCAGGAATCCTCCTAGTGGAGACAATATGCTACAGCTTTCTTGGAGGAAAGTATGCTGTGTCATTAACAGAAGCTACTTAACCTCTTGCCAGCCTCGTTTTGCAGATCCATTATGAGCAAATGGAGCAAGAGCCCAGGAGAAGGAGTGATGTGGGAATGCAGGCCCCACTGTGAGCTTAAATATAAGAGAGTTTAAGCCTGGTATGATAAGCAGCCTCGTAAGATGGTCCAGAGAGGATCCCTGACTCCTGGTGCTAACCCCTTGTGTAATCCCATCCAGAACTAGTGACTTGCATCTAACAAAGAGAAAATAGCAAAAGTGATGGGATGTCACTTTTGAGATTAAGTTACAAAAGACTGTGACTTCTGTCTTGCTAGCATTCTCTGGCTTTTCTTGCTTGCTTTGTTTGATGAAGACAGCTTCTATGTCGTGAGCTGCCCTGTAACAAGGAACAGAGGGTGGCCTTTGGCCAACAGCCACGAGAAACGGAGATCCTTAACCAGCAGCCTGTGAGGAGCTGACTCCTGCCAACAACTGCAAGAGTGAGTTGAGAAGTGGGTCCTTTCCCAGTTGAGCCCAGCCCAGCTTTGGGACAGATCCTAACCCGAGGATCTAGCCTAGTAACACTGATTCCTGACTCATGGAACTGTGAGAGTGTTTGTCATTTTAAAGTAGCTAAGTTTTGGGGTCATCTGTTATACCATGATAGAAAATACACCTGGGTAAGGAGTCACGTGCTTACAGAGACAATAAAACCACTTGTATTAATTCTGCAATAGCATTTACAAATTATTTATACAGGATCAACAAACAACTGAGTTTATCTCTCTCAACTTTGAAAAAGAAAACCAAAACTTTATACTACCTGGAACAAGAGTTTGGTGTTCCACACAAACTAAATTTCTCTAAGAAGTCTAGATAACTACAGTTTCCTGACTCCCTGCAGTATACATGCCATCAAGTCTGAAAATCACATGCTACCGAATTTCTTCAGATTTGTAGGCCAACTATAAAAATCTCCAAATTTCTATTAGGTTTAAAAAAAAATAGAAAACAAGGTATTAGCTGTCCTCCTGGCTGAATTTACCTTGCTGTAAAACTCATCATTTGTACAGGTAAATATCTTAGGTAAAAGTGAGCTCTCCCATTCATAAGAAATGTCCAAATAGGCAAATCCAGAGACAGCAGAGTAGTGCTTGCTAGTGCCAGGCCAGACAATGGGGGATGACTGCTAAAAGGCAGGGGTTTCTTTCTGGGGTGATGAAAATGTTCTAGAATTAGATCATGGTGATGGCAGTACAACCCTGTGAATATACTTAAGAAGAAACATTAAATTGTACACTTCAAAATGGTGAATTTCATGGTTTCTGAATTATATGTCGATTAGAAAGAATTTGTAAAGCAAGCTCCTACAGAGGAAAGTGAACATGTCCATTTAAACATCCCCCCAGACAGTTATGCTGCATCCCCAGACACACATGAGGAATGGTGTCTGCTCTGTGACAGACAGCAACCTGCAACCATGCAACAGCTTACATGTACCCCTTCCCCTTTTTTTGCATTGCATCTTCTAGGAAAATACTAGCAAAAATCCTCTCTGGTAAATATGTGTTGTTGTTGTTTTAAAAGAGTTTTTGTTCGTTTACATGTTAGATTCATTTTTAAAACATTAGACAATTTTTAACTCATTTTATAATAATTAGCTACTCCTTGCTACAAATGACAAGGTAGGAAAACTCATCAAACCAAAATGTTAAAGAAGGAAAAAAGTACAAACCTTTTCAAAGATTCCACTAAGGCATCTCACAATTTATTGAAATGTCGTTCACAGACACATACGTGGGGTGGGCATATGCTCCCTATTACTACATAGTAGCACACACCCCATGCCCAGCAAGGATCTTCATCTGCCATACGGCCTAGTGTTCTGAATCAGGGCAGGATCTTTCAATGAGAACAGGAGGGTGAAGAAAACATTTACACTCTAGAACATGATTATAAGGAACTCGACACATAGGAATCGAAAAACATTATCTCTGAACGATTATAACTGACAGAACAAGTTTCCCTTATTCTGCTTGTTTTAAATAGATAATATCTGTAAACTTGAACACCAACCCTGGCAGATTGAGCAGTCTTAATTCTCTGATCTTCCTTCCTGAACAACATCCAACACTCCGCGGAAAGGAAAGGTGGCTTCTTCAGCTGAGTTTTCGCTCCGCCAGGCCACCAGAAGCTGCGCCCCACCTTTTGGGCGCCCCGGGGTCAAATGCTTCGGTAGTCAGAGCCCCGGGCCACGATGGCGGCGGCGGCCCACTCCACGGAGAAAAACGAAATGGTCCCAAAGAACCCAAATATCACCATGACCAGGAGTTGCCAGTGAAGGAGAAGGTAGTTACTGTAGAAGAATGCCACGGCCGCACAGATGGACTGAGAAGAAACAAAACAGGTCAGAAGATGTGCACAGAGGACCCCACCACGCCCCAGCGAGCCCTGCCACCCTCGGCACCGCCCAGAGGGAACTCTGTCAGTCACCAGCTCACAAACGTTTAAAGGCCAGCAACAATCAAGCAAGCGGCAATCTGGTATTGAAAACAGTATATTGTGGGGCGCCTGGGGGGCTCAGTCAGTTAAGCATCTGACTTTGGCTCAGGTCCTGATCTCAGGGTCTTGGGATCGAGCCCCACATCAGGCTCCCTGTTCAGCAGGGGGAGTCTGCTTCTCCCTCTGCCCACCCCCGCCCCCAGGTCATGCATGCCCACTTGCTCTCTGTCTCAAATAAATAAAATCTTTAAAAATAAATATATCAAATAGGATTTTGTGAGAAACTCGGTAATGAAATAACATCACCCGGCCAGAAACCTGCTTATCTACAGGATGAAGGGACTCTGGTACTTAGAAAGGCTCTAATCTGAGCACTGAGTCCAGAATGAAAAATCTCTTACACAGCAGGGGAAAGAAAATCACACCCCTCGCTGCTTCTGAAGTCCAATCAGAAACGCTTTAAAGGATGCCCCGACTCTCATTTGGGAACGATCAAGAACACAATGTTGGTGTACCTGCACAAATTTGAAGACTGCAAAGGCTGGCGCACTGTCTTCAGAGTAGAGAAACCCTAAGATACTAAGCAGCTGAGTATTGAAGCAGCTGTCCCCAAGGCCCAACAAGAAGCTGCAGAAGATGGCAACTTCTTTGCTGCAGAAGAGGAAAATGAACTTAGAAAGAGAGCACTCTTAACAATATTTGTTAGAGCCGTCTCAAATGTAAAAGCAACTCCCCCATGAGAGCATTTCACTCACACGTGATAAACACTAAGAAACAAGAAGAAATACCAGACTCCATGGAGTAACAATTTATGCTCAAACGCACTCACCGTGACAGTCTGAGCAAACTCTGCTCTATGAACTATCTGGGAGCAGACAATGGGTTCGGGCAGGGCTGCCCTTGCATGGTGGATCTGGACATAAATGTCTACATCTATAATGAATTGGAGTGGAGTGCAAGAAAGTAAGATCCTCAAAACGGACATAACCAACTGTGAATGGACGGGATGGCCTACCCTCTCCTCACTGTTCTTCACTGCTCAGAATGCAGACCTATAAAATCACATCAGATACTTTTATGCTCTGTCATAGATCAAGAAAAAACACTCAGTGGGCTGAAAGGTTAAAATCGACAATTACAAAAATAACTTGGGATTCTCTATGAGCTCCTACTTAAACTAATTCTGGCTTATTCATTTAACATTTGACAGATGACCTTATAGAGAGAACAGACTTTCAGAAAATGATTAACGACTCCATTCTGAATATCTAGCCACCCATTACCTCCCACCCTTCTTTAAATTACTAGAAAAATGACAGTCACTATACCTGGATTTGATGTAAGCACTGCTATCGGTTCCTTCAACAGGAGCAATAGGGGCATCCCCAGGCATATTGAGAAATATCAAATAAAAAGCTACAAAATGCACCAGGATGCCCAACAACACAACTGGATTTCTACCAAAACGATTATTCTTGCTCAGCAGGCCAAAGAGGCTTCCACCTACAGAACCAACGAAGTAGAGAAGAGAAAAACCCAAGGCCAGATTAATGAATCAAAATTTTGGTTCTCTGAAAAAAAAAAATTAAAACGGATAAGCCAACAATTAATTTAATCAAGGGATATTAAAAAAAAATAACCATTGAAGCGGAAGAAATGTTAAAAATCAGAACAGACTTCTGGGTCAGAGGGGTAACAAGGAATGGATTTACCACCTGCCAAAAAAAGTTGTACCAAAAATCTGAAGCAGTAATTTTGAAGATACGAGATACCAGACAACAAAGGGCAATAATCTCTCAGAGAGGAAGTGAAGGAGGTGAGCCCAGCTGCAGGTCTAGAGAGAAGCTTAGCTGGGCTGCAGGGAAGGGAGAAGGTGGGCAGGTGGACCCATAGGCCCTGAGTGGAGGACATGGGGCTGAGAGTCAAGGATACCTAGGTGGCTACAGAGTTCCAGAATGGGCTATCAGAAAGGAAAGCTGCACAGAGACAATTCTAGAAATCTACAGCTCTGAGGCTTCTCTAAGTGCTGATTGGCACATACTGTGAGTAAATTAACAGAGGCCCGAGAAAGAACAGTCCAGCAGGATTAGATTAGTGCCACGCTCTGGGCTGGGAAAAGTGCCTCATCCCCCTGGCCAGACAGGAAATCTTATGACTCACAGGCACTGTGCACAGAACGGTCTTCCCTCAACAGCGAGGAAGATTTAGCCCTCGTCTGAGCACTTCTCTGGTCTGCCCAACAAACCTTAAAAGCAAGCCCTGAAAGAGTCATACTGTTTCCAAGTAAATGAACTGTAGCCAAGAATAAAGCTCACGAATATTTATTAGAATACAAAAATGTCCAGCACCCCACTAGGTGAAGTTCACAAAGTCTGGTATCTCAAAGTACCTTCTTTGCCTAGTACCTCAGGCAACGAAGCAGGAAAGCAGGCCCCGTTATGAGGAGAAAAAGCAGGCAAACGAGTTATTATATGACCCAGCAATTCCAGTGCTAGTTATATATCCAAAGGAAGTGAACACGCACCTTTATATAAAAATATATATATACATATGTGTTCACAGCAGCATTATTTATGATGGCCAAAAAGTGGAAACAACCCAAATGTTCATCAAATGATGGACGGATAAATAAAATGTGATATATCTGTACAATTAAATATTGTCTACTGATAAAAAATGTATTTTTTAAAGTATGTTTTAAAGAAGTGAACATTTCTTTTTTTAAAGAAAGCACATTAGCAGTTGCCTGCAGAAGGGCAAGAAAAATGTACTAAAATTAGATTGTAGGGATGACTCACAACCTGTCACTATACTAAAAAACACTGACCCACACATACACTTTTAGGGGGTGATGTATATGGTATGTGAGTTACATTTCAATAAAGTTGTAAAAAATTTTAAAAACAACCCAGAACGATTACAGATACTAGAATGGGCAAAAACATCACAATAATTACTATAACCATATTCTACATAAACACCTGGTACAGTTCCAGGTGTGGGCAAAAAGCAGGGAAAGAAAAGGCCATCTGCTCTTGTCAACATGCTGATCACCACGGGCCACTCCAAGGGTCCTAGGAGGGTTTATTGTCTATGTTCTTCCCTAAGGCCAGAAGCTCCATGTGGGCAGGGAGTCTCAGTCATACAATGCAGGCATAAGTATGTGATGAATTGGTAAGTTCCTCCTACAGGATGGTGTCCAACACACTGTTCCAGGGATCGAGCCAGTGTGGCTGATGGACAAATACCTGCACGCATGGTGCTGAGCACCATGAGTGGGACGAAATGTTCAATTACTACATTGTACACCCGAAACTAATATCATGCTGCATGTTAACTAACTGGAATTTGAATAAAAAAACATTAAAAAAAAAAAAGAATACCTAATGTGGTACAGTAAAAATCCATGTTGGTCTTTGCCTTGTCCCTCCTCCTCCCTGGCACCGAGCTCCTAGGACCCTGGGAATGTCCTTAGTGACAGGCATGTCTTCTGTTTGTTCTCTATTACTCTTTCCCGACCGTACCAGAGCTTATGCAAATGAGGTGATTGCTGAGGGTGTTTAGGGGTGGACTAGCTAGCTTCAGGATGGCTGCTGGTTGCCAGAAGGACCAAGATTTACTTAGAGGGTTGGAACCCTCAGTCCCAGCTGCCAAGCTCAGGGCAGGGGAGAGGGTTGGAGATTGAGTTCAATCGCCATTGGCCAATGATCTCATCAACTTTGCCTCTGTAATGAAATGTCCATAACAACCTCTAAATGATGGGTTTGGGAGAGCTACCCTGATTGGTTGGTTGAACATATCCACATACTGGGAGGGTAATATATCCTGACTCCACGGGGACACAGGTTCCTGTACTCAGGACCCTTCTGGACTCTGCCGTATGTGCCTCCATCCGGCTGTTCACTTGTATTCTTTATAATAAGCTTTAACAGTAAATATAGCATTTTCCTAGGGGTTTATGGGAACCTCCAAATTCATAGCCAAGTCAGACAGAAATGTAGGTAGCCTGGGGACCTGGGATTTTTGGCAAGTGGCATCTGAAGTGAGGGCATCTTTATGGGACTGAGACCTTGGGCCTGTGGAGTCTGACAGAAACTCCAATACTTAGAAGTTTGAAGTGACTTGTCTCACTGGACCTCCAGCTTGTGTCAGAGATTCAGAAGATACTTTCCCTAAGTATTTTAAGAAAAAAAGCTGGAAGAGACTGTATGTTTTCCTATGTATGGTTTTGTCTGTGAATTATATGGCAAACATAGTTTTCTTAGAACGATGATCATAAAAAAAGACATACCTGTCTGGGTGAAAATAAGCAAGGTAATTAAAATTCAAGGATAAAGAGGTGAAGTACACTTACAATATCTATAACTACAACAAAGTGATTTCATGCAAAAACGCTTTTTTAACAAACCTAAGATTTCTCCAATGCCAATGAAAATGCCAGAAAGTCCAATGAGGCTCTTCTCTTCTGTTCCAAATTTATTTACAGCACCAATACATGTTCCATAGACACCAGAAAAGAAAGTCAATTCCAGACCTAAGGAAAAAAAATCATATTTAATTACACATTCACAATCTCCATTCCTGGTTTTTCCTCATGGCTGGCAGAATTATATATGTACACAATAAAATTCATTCAGCCTGACATGTTACTCCCCCCAAGCAGATCAGTTTTATGCTATCTAGCTGATGAAATGGAATTAACCTCAAGATGGCAGTTGCCATGTATTTCAGATAAAAATACACAACTCAAATAAGCAAAGACAGAAGAGTGTCTTTGCTCTGTCTTAACTCTTCTGTTAAGTCTTTTGGGCACCTGGGTGTCTTCAGTAGGTTAAGCACCCAACCCTTGATTTCAGCTCAGGTCATGATCTCAGGGTCCTAGGATCGAGCCCCACATGGAGCTCCAGGCTTACTGTGGAGTCTCCCTGCCCCGCCCCCGTCCCTCCTCCAGAGACACAGGCACATGCTGTCTCTCTCAAATACATAAATTAATCTTAAAAAACAAAAACGATTCTCTGTGTGGAGATGGGATGGACAGAGGGCAGTACATATGTAAAGTCTGTACTAGTGATTTCTAAAGTGTTTGTTACCCTTATTAACAGCTCTCCAAGGTTAATAGGAATGTAGGTTTGGCAAACCAATGCATACCATCCACCTTGCTCAAAGGCACAATGTTTTCGTTGAACTCTTTTTCCCAGAAAAATAAGTTTTAAAAATTAGGGTTAAAAAATTAAGGCCAATCAGTAGGTCTTCTACATTCCTCAATGCTACAAAAACTTTCTGAATTTTAAAGATGTTTACCATTTTTCTATTTCTCAAAAAAAGATGCTCATACCTATAAGGCAAATAAAGGCAAAAGTAATCGCTGGCACATTATAGCACTTTTTTCCCTTAACACTTATTTTTTAATTTACTTTTTTTTTAACACTTTTCTTTTTTTTTTAATTTATTTATGGTAGAGAGAGAGAGAGAGAGGTAGAGACATAGGCAGAGGGAGAAGCAGGCTCCATGCACCAGGAGCCCGATGTGGGATTCGATCCCGGGTCTCCAGGATCGGGCCCTGGGCCAAAGGCAGGCACCAAACCGCTGCGCCACCCAGGGATCCCTCTTAACACTTTTAAAAAAGAAACCAATCTCCTAAACATTCTGAAGATCTGAGAGTGCTCCAACGACCCAGGGTAAACCACAGAACTCATTCCACTTTATCAGGAAGTATATGAATCTATAAAAACTTACAAGATTACTCAGGATTATTTTCTGTAGTGTTCTATTTTGCCCTAAAGTCATCAGTTGTGCCTCCCAGGGTTCAACCCTTGTGCAGAATCCTCCTACACTGAACTTGGGCTGGCCCTGTGATGTGTTTTAACCAATGAAATGCAGAGTGATACTAGGCTCATGCCAGGGCTAAGCCTAAAGAAAATCTGGTAGTTTCTCCTTTTGCCCTTTCTCCTTTTGCACTTGGCCTCTAAGCCATCTGGCCTTCCCGCCAGGTTGGAAGGAAGGGATCATGTGGGAGGGGGTCATGCAGCCACGGAGACAACGTAGACACAGAGACGGAGAGACCCCCCAGCCTTGCACTTGACCCCTTCAGACATGCAAAGGGAACTATAGGGACATTGTGGCCCCAGCTGCCTCTAATAGCACCCATAAGAAACCTCGATTAAGACCATCAGAACCACTCAGCTGAGCCCTGTCAGTACACAGGACTATGGGAAAGAATCATGCAGTGGTTGTTTTCCACCCTTTGTCATAAAGTAGCCACAGAAAACCCCATCATTATTCCCATTACCTGTATAAGCAGTTGTAATGCTAAGGAGGAGCATCTCCTTGGTGACACATAGCTTAAGAGATTTTCCTGTAAGAAAGAAAACAATTCAGGAGTGCTTAATTAGATCGTACTTACTCAAACAAAAATCCTAAAACATTTACTTAACCCGGACACCCCTTGTCAGTAACGCCAGTAGACAAATACAGTGGCACTGAGGTTAAGGATTCAGATGCCGAAGGGATGAACAAAATCTGCCCTGTAAATAATGTGTTTATTTCAACTGCTTCAATACATTCTAGAGTGGCCTTTCCCCCACCATATTCTCCAGCTTGAATTAAAAGAAAAACAAAAACTAAAAACCATGGAATAGAGAAAAGAAATAGAATCAAATAAAACATGACTCTTTCAACAGACTTGACCAAGGGTTAGCCTAAGGGAGTCCATGGCTGGCAAAGCAATAACATCTCAGAGGAACGAGAGGGCACAGAGTGACTTGAAGACTGGACTCCAGATCGTCACCGAGGGAGCTTGCTGACCGCACAGAGGCCGCCACACCATTTCCTGTGATTCTCAGTTCTCTGGATCTGAGGACCGAAACTTCAGTTCTGCATATTTGCTTATGACTACTTTAACATCTGTTTTTATGCTGTTCGATATGGTGGAAATCAGCAAAGGAAAATCCATGTCTAAAAACTGCACATTTTAACTGTCTCTTTGAACCTGCTTACATTTCATAATTTAAGGCCAGATTTAAACTACTCCTAAGTGAATAGTGGATCCAGGTTTTAGTTCTTGCTCAACTGCTGACTACAGAAGTTACACAAGACACAAATGCTCTGTCCTGAATTTCGCCACATGCAGAAGAGGGTATTTTTTTTATCTAACCTCACTGAAATGTAGTAAGACTAAATGCAGTATGACATTTTCACCATTTTCACGAAAAAATATATGACCAATATGAAGTTTATTTTTACTTTTTTAAAGATTCTATTTATTTATTTGAGAGAAAGAGAGTGAGAGAGAGCACAAGCAGGGAAGGGAGAAGCAGGCTCCCCACTGAGCAGGGACCCTGATGTGGGGCTCAATCCCAGGACCCTGGGATCATGATCTGAGCCAAAGGCACCTGACTGAGCCACCTAGGCACCCCTGGTCAATACAAAGTTTAAAACAATATTTTTAATTTTAAAAAATGACATTAGCAAACCATGTTTGTTTTTGGATAATCAGAAGATTTTGTTTTATAGATTTTATTTATTTATTCATGAGAGACACAGAGAGAGAGAGAGAGGCAGAGACACAGGCAGAGGGAGAAGCAGGCTCCATGCAGGGAGCCTGACGTGGTACTTGATCCCAGGTCTCCAGAATCAGGCCCTGGGCTGAAGGCGGTGCTAAACCACTGAGCCACCTGGGCTGCCTGATAATCAGAAGATTTACAAAAAGGAATTTTAAAACAATCTAGAAAAAAAAAAATAAAAAATAAAAAATAAAAAAAAAACAATCTAGAATAATACTATCATGGTGACTACCTATCGTCATACATTCGTCCAAACCCATAAAATGTACACCAAGAGTGAACCCTCATGTTAAACTGTGGACTCTGGGTGGTGATGCGATGTGTGAATGTAGCAGGGGCATCAACTGTAACAAATGCGCCACTCTGGTGGGGGAGGCTATGCATGTGTGAGGGGCAAGGGAGCATTGGAGAACTCTCTTCCTCAATTTTGTTGTGAATCTACAACAGCTCTAAAAAGATGACAGAAACAACAACACAACATCATCTAGGTACAGAAATAGACAAAATGATCCTAAAATTCATACAGAAATTCAAGGGGCCCATCGTAGCCAAAACAATCTTGAAAAAGAACAAAGTTGGAAGGTCACACTTTCCAACTTCAAAGTTTGATAGTCATCAGCGGAGCATGGTACCAGCGTTAAGGACAGACACATGCATCTGGAAATAAACTCTTACATTTACAGTCAATTGATTTTAGACAAGAGAATCAGCACAATTCAATGGGGGAAGATCAGTCTTTTCAGCAGGACAACAAGGTGGCACGGGCAGAGGAATGCAGTTGGACTCCTACCTCACAACATACACAACAATGAACTCAGAATAGATCCCAGACCTAAATGTCAGAGTGGAAACTAAAACTCTTAGAAGAAAACAGGAGCAAATCTTTGTGATCCGGGGCCAAGCAGGACCTCAGGACAACAAAAACACATGCACAAGGTAAAAATCAAAAGGTAAATCAGTCTTCTTCAAAAATTTAGAACTTCTGTGCTTTAGGAGATACTATCCAGAAAATGAAAAGCCAACCTAAGGAATGAGAGAAAATATTTGCGAATTAAAAATAGACCTGCCCTACGACCCAGCAATTGCACTGTTAGGGATTTACCCCGAAGATTCAGATGCAATGAAACGCCGGGGCACCTGCACCCCGATGTTTCTAGCAGCCATGTCCACAATAGCCAAACTGTGGAAGGAGCCTCGGTGCCCATCGAAAGATGAATGGATAAAGAAGATGTGGTTTATGTATACACTGGAATATTACTCAGCCATTAGAAACGACAAATACCCACCATTTGCCTCAACGTGGATGGAACTGGAGGGTATTATGCTGAGTGAAGTAAGTCAATCGGAGAAGGACAAACAGTGTATGTTCTCACTCATTTGGGGAATATGAATAATAGTGAAGGGGAATATAAGGGAAGGGAGAAGAAATGTGTGGGAGATATCAGAAAGGGACACAGAACATAAAGACTCCTAACTCTGGGAAATGAACTAGGGGTGGTGAAAGGGGAGGAGGGCGGGGGGTGGGGGTGAATGGGTGACGGGCACGGAGGGGGACACTTGATGAGATGAGCACTGGGTGTTATTCTGTATGTTGGTAAATTGAACACCAATAAAAATTAATTTATAAAAAAAAAAAAGAAAATATTTGCAAATCCTATATGAGACTTCTATCTAGAACATATAAAGAATGTTTACAACTCCATAATAAAATGACAACCCATAAAAAATGGGCAAAGGACTCGAGTAGATAGTTCTCTAGAGACATGATGCAGATGACCACAAGCACGTGAAAATCTCCACACCCTTAGCCATCAGGAAAATGCCAATCAAAACCATGAGACACCACTTTACACCCACTGGGACAGCCAGAATCAGAAAGACAGATAAGGACTCAAGGAGGTAGAGAAACCGGAACCTTCAGACACTGCTGCTGGGAGCGTAAAATGGTGCAGCCACTCAGGAAAACATTTGCTGGTTCCTCAGAAGCTTAAACAGCGACTGCAGACAGCAATCCCATGACTCCTAGATACACACACAGAGATATGCAGATGTACATCCACACAAAAACCTGTACACGGATGTTCACAGCAGCATTATTCATGATGCCTACAAACACTCCATTCTTTGTAACATGCCATAACATGGATGAGCCTCAAAACCACGACCATAAAACCAAAACCATAAGTAAGAGGAACATGTCACAAAAAAGCACGTATAGCACAATTCCATGCATATAAAATAATATCCAGGACAGGAGAGGCAAGTCTAAAGACAGAAAGTGGGTTAATGGATGCCTAGGGTGAGGGATCGGGGTAGTGGAGAAAATGGGAAGTGAATGTTAATGGGTATAGTAATCTCTTCTGGGGTGAAGAACAAGTCCTATAATTGACTGTAGTGATGAATGCCCAACCCTGTGAATATACTAAATGCCAACAAGTTGTACACTTAGATCGTACAGTCTGTGAATTACATTCAATAAACCTATCCTATTAAGAGAAAAACTATAATCTAACAGTTTAATGGATCTCCTTCCAGACTTAAAAAAAACTTAATAGAAACAAAATTCATTATATATACTATTTTAAAATTTGTTTTCACATAATAAATATTTTCTAACATTCATCAAGATCATTTTAATGGCTAGAATAATCTCTTGTATAGATGCACTGATGCCTTGTTATGAAATATTTCAATTACTTTCAGTTTCTCACTAATACAGACATCTTAGCCATTAAATCTTGACAAAAATTCTTAATTATTTCCTGAGGATAATCCTATTAGTGGAATTGCCAGGATAAAGGCACAAACATTTCTAAGGCTTCTGATATTTGCTGACAGATTGTTCTTCAGAAAATAATATAAATATATCTTCCTATCAGCAATGTGGTCTTATGCCTGTAAGTACATACTCCCGATAACATGGACAATTATTTTTATCTTTTAAAATTTGATGGAAAACTTTCAAATTTCCATTTCTCATTCTTAAGCAAATGTCTTCTCTATCATTTTAAGTCTATTAGGTTGTTGTTGTTTTTTAAGATTTTATTTATTTATTCATGAGAGACAGAGGCAGAGACACAGGCAAAGGAAGAAGCAAGCTCCCCACAGCGGGCCTGATGTGGAACTCGATCCCAGAAGCCTGGGATCACATCCTGAGCTGAAGATGCTCAACCGCTGAGCCATCCAGGTGTCCCCCATAGGTTGTTTTGACAGTTAGACGTTTTATATTTTAAGCAACCAAAGGGCACCTTTTCTCTTAATGTTTGCGTAAGTTGCTTTTACAAGGCTTTTCTCTAACCGGTTTCTTGGATTACTTTTATAGTTTCATTTTTACATTGAATCCACTTGGAATGCAAGAAGATACAACGTTCGAGTCTATTGTCCTATACACTCCACTCCCTAATTTTATTTAAGAATCTCTTTTATTGTATTTGTAGTATTATGGACATGGGCCTGATTCTAGAAACCAGTTCCACTGCTCTTTGTATTCCAAAGTGTTCAAATGATTCATGATAAATGTTAATATTTATTAAAGGAAAGTTCTCCTTCTCAAAAACTCTCTTAGCTGTTCTCAGTTATTTCTTTAAAAAGATTTTTCTATTTATTTATTCATGAAAGACACAGAGAGAGAAAGAGAGGCAGAGACACAGGCAGAGGGAGAAGCAGGCTCCATGCAGGGAGCCTGACGTGGGACTTGACCCCGGGACTCCAGGATCACACCCTGGGCTGAAGGCGGTGCTAAACCGCTGAGCCACGTGGGCTGCCCCTATTCTCAGTTATTCTTCCAGATGAACTTCAGAATTGTTCCAAGACCAAAAAATAAATGTTTAAAAATTTTCTAGAATTGGAGCACCTGGGTGGCTCAGTGGGTAAAGCATCTGCCTTTGGCTCAGGTCATGATCTTGGGGTCCTGGGATCAAGCCCCAAGGAGGCATCCCTGCTCAGCAGGAGTCTGCTTGTCCTTCTCCCTCTGTACTTCCCTCTGCTTGCACGTGCACCCATTCTCTCTCTCCCTCTTCCAAACAATAAAATCTTATTTTTTTTTTTCTAGAATCCCATCAAACATATGCATTTGGTTAAAAAATGAAGTGCTCGCTCTTTTCCATCTTGCAAGATGGCGGGCGAAAAAGCCGAGAAGCCGGATACTAAGGAGAAGAAACCTGAAGCCAAGAAGGTTAATGCCGGTGGCAAGGCAAAGAAGGGTAACGTAAAGGCTAAAACTAAAACGCCAAAGAAGGGGAAGCCCCACTGCAGCCGAAACCCTGTCCTAGTCAGAGGAATTGGCAGATATTCCCGATCGGCTATGTATTCCAGAAAAGCCATGTACAAGAGGAAGTATTCGGCAGCTAAATCCAGGGTTGAAAAGAAAAAGAAGGAGAAGGTTCTTGCTACCGTTACAAAACCAGTTGGTGGTGACAAGAATGGTGGTACCCGAGTGGTTAAACTTCGCAAAATGCCTAGGTATTATCCTACTGAAGATGTGCCTCGCAAGCTGTTGAGCCATGGCAAAAAACCTTTCAGTCAGCATGTGAGAAAGTTGCGAGCTAGCATCACTCCTGGGACCATTTTGATCATCCTCACTGGGCGCCACAGAGGCAAGAGGGTAGTTTTCCTGAAGCAACTGAGCAGTGGCTTGCTACTTGTGACTGGACCTCTGGCCCTCAACCGAGTTCCTCTGTGTAGAACACACCAGAAATTTGTCATTGCCACTTCCACTAAAATTGATATAAGCAGCGTGAAAATCCCCAAACATCTCACTGATGCTTATTTCAAGAAGAAGAAGCTGCGTAAACCCAGACACCAGGAAGGGGAGATTTTTGACACAGAGAAGGAGAAATACGAGATTACAGAGCAGCGCAAGGTTGATCAGAAAGCTGTGGACTCGCAAATTCTGCCAAAAATCAAAGCTGTTCCTCAGCTTCAGGGCTACCTCCGCTCTGTGTTTTCTCTCACAAATGGAGTTTACCCTCACAAATTGGGTGTTCTAAATTTTTTACAAAGAACCTAATTAAACAACTGATCCATTAAAAAAAAAAAAAAAAAATGAAGTGCTCCTGGGATGCCTGGGTAGCTCAGTGGTTGAGCATCTGCCTTCGGCTCAGGGCGTGATTCTGGAGTCCTGGGATGGAGCTCCACATCGGGCTCCCTGCGTGGAGCCTGCTTCTCCCTCTGCCTGCGTCTCTGCCTCTCTCTTTGTGTCTCTCATGAATAAAATCTTAAAAAAAAAAAAAAAAAAAAAGAAATGACGTGCTTTTCAGATAATCAGGAGCCTTTTCTGTACAACATGCACCACAGCATCAACAGAGGGAATGTGATGATTAATAAAAAATGAAACACAGCCCCCCCACCCCACAGACAGATTATTTAAAGCTTGGACAGTCTGCTTCCTGTCTTCTTTTTGGCTTGTTACCTCATTACCTCACACTCCTTCCAAGGGCCCAGGAACCAGCTCCTAAATTTTCCTGCCCTGTAGCACCTTACTTAACTTGCCTCTTTGGCTGTTCCTTCTTTCTCCCCATTCAAACTAGATGGTTCAACATCCTATCACTCCGGCACCCAGTGGAGCAACCAACTAGTTCTATGATGAAACCATGCGGCCTCTGCTGTGTTAGTGCCTCATTTTATAGAAAGAGAAGTTGAGACGAAGTTCATACATCCAGGAAGGACATCCTGAATCTGGTTAGTATAAACAGGCAGCCAGGGAGATCGGGGGTTCGGTAGTGGTGTGCGGAGGCTGCGTCAAGCCTTACCAAGGCTAGACGGACCATTTCATAAAACTGGAGGTCATCAATCTCCCTTTCCCTGACTCCGTGGCAAACCAAGTAAGCCAACGTGGCTTTCTAGGCCAAGAAGGGAACACCAAGAAGGGAAAATCTATGAAAGGGCTCATTAAAAAATATTAAACACCATCATAAATAGCTAAATTGAGATTTCTGTGGTTTGTTTCGCTTGAGCCCTTTCCCCTTTGGTCCCTCTGATCAATAACGGGACTTGTGACAAATGCGTTTCTAGGCCTGCAAAGCTCAAAGCTGGACCTTTGACTGTGGTGACCTCCCATCTTGTTGGGAGACAGTCTGGCTACATCCTTTTAATTATACTGTATCATTATGAATGTGTTCTGGAAACATAAGAAATACATATAATAAAAGCCTGATTATGGGACAGCTGAGTGGCTCAGTGGTTGAGCATCTGCCTTTGGCTCGGGGCATGATCGAGTCCTGGGATCGAGTTCTGCATCAGGCTCCCTACGGGGAGCCTGCTTCTCCTTTTACCCATGTCTCTGCCTCTCTCTGTGTGTCTCTCATGAATAAATAAAATCTTAAAAAAAAAAAAGTCTGATTAAACAGCCCAAACAATAATATACTATTGGGAACTCAAGACTACCACACCCATAAGCCTTTTCTAGAAAATGAGACCACAGGCTATATTCTTGGCTATAAGTTGGGTGCTTTTTGTCATCTGACTTAGGCCATGGCTGCTTAGAACAAGAATTGGCACTCTAGCCCAAGGCAACCTATAGTCAGTCTAGCCACAAGCACAGAAGTGTATAAGGCCCAGGAGCCTAACTGAAACAACATGACCCCAAAAAACTGCATCCCACTAGATAGTGATCAGATTCTCTCTCCTTGGGAGACAAAGAGACTAAGAGAAGCAAAGAACTGGCCTATATCAGGCCTTATGAGAACTGGAAGCCACGCTTGCCAGTTTCAGAAGGAACAAGATGGCCATAATGGGAATCGCTGGCCTGGCCTGTCACAGTTTGGGCTCAAGTCCCACCTTAGCCATGTACTAGCTATTTGACCCTGGGTAGACAATTTCTCTAAGCCTCAAACCTCTCTTCTATAAAATGGAGAGAATGGTAGGCCTGTGTTCTAGGACACTTACAGAGCAGTTTTGAGAATAATACAAAAGAAACGTGGAGGGAGGTTTAGCGAGGAAGAACCCTCCACAGACAAGCCTAGCTGTTCTTCCCAGTGAGTTCTAAGGAGATGGTTTGTGTGTCCTCACTGGCTGGTGTAAATTAGCTCCAGCCCCCAAGCTCTCCAAAGCACAGGTACAGGCACCTCCCTGTACCTCCCTCACAGGGCCCTAGGCCAGGCAGTCAGGGTACCATCCGTCTGTGCGGCCCCCAGTTACAGAGACACTGACTGAGAAAACTACTGCCCTGCGGTGGGGCATACCTGGAAACACGAAAACCCTGGGGGATCGTCAATCCAGAGTTACCAGGGAAGGGGGTAAAGGCAAACGCTCCAGGTGTTCCTGAACAGGTCTCGCATTTCAGGCACAGAAAATACTTACTAAAGGCATCTACTGCTTTTCCCATAGTGCTCTGGGCAGACCTGAAAAAGTAAAACAAAAAGTGTTTTCTTCTGAAAACTGAAAAGAGAACAAAAATGCGATATTTTCATTGACATTCATCAAAGTTCTGTTCCCTGCATAGTCTGGCAAATATTTCCACTGCCTCCAATGCTCCTCGCTCCAGGGTGTCCTGATGGGACCCTGTCCTGGCTTCAAAGAATGAGGTGAAAGTGCCACCTGTGTGGCTCTTTATTAACAAACACCATTCTCTCATACTAAGTTGACAGCACAGATGCATGCCTGTCCTTTGCAGAAAGGATACTTCTGGCGGAACAGAAATCTCCACCTTGCTATTCTCATACTGTACAAACAGCTTATAAGAACTCCATTTTCCTCTATTTTGACTCCTTCAAAACTAAGTTGTGCAGTGTGAAAACTTTTTGAAAGCAATACCAGCACCTGTGCTCCACAGCTGGGTGCCAGAGAAGCTACAGGTCAAAAACGGGCTTCAGGGTCTGCGCTGTGCTTTGCCACTTACCAATCATATGGTTTTAGACAAGTTACTTCATGCCTCTAAGTTTCACTTCCCCGTTTATAAAATAGGGGCACTACCATGTAACTGGAAGAATTTAAGGAAGCCATGTAGTTTAAGTATAATTGTTAACTACGATTACGATAAAAACATTTTTTTTAAAGATTTTATTTATTGAGAGAACGAGAGAGAGCATGAGCACTAGGAGAAGCAGATGGAGAGGGAGAGGCAGACTCTCTGCTGAGCAGGGAGTCTAATGCGGGACTCGATCCAGGACCCTGGGGTCACGACCTGAGCCGAAGGCAGACACCCAACCCACTGAGCCATCCAGGTGCCCCAGTAAAGACATTTTTTAAAAGATTACAGCCAATAGGGTAATACTCATTCCTCTGCCATCTTTACATACTATTATTCACAAAAAAGAAAAAAAAAAAGAAGCCTCATGGAGATACAGGTGACTTATATATATGAATTAGTGACACAAAAAGGTAAAGCCTGTTTTAACCAATAGGAAAACCCTTTCTTCCTCACCATAAAAACTCACGTTTTCCCTGGAAGCAAAAACTCTAGACTCCAAGTAACCGACAATACTCTTGTAGTTGGGATAGGGTCAGGCGTAGGATTGTAGTATTTTACGTTTCGGACCCCAGATAAATAAGTAGGAACTGTTTTATATACTCTATAGACTATTAAAATACAATCAAGCCAGCTAGAAATCAGGTGCAAATCACTCCCAATTCAATTCAGTGAGATATTAAAGGGAACCATTTCTAGAATCCTACTAGATGGTCCCTGAGGCCTGCAAGGATGGAGGGGGCAGAGTGAGATCACTGCCAATCCCTCCCAAGCCCTCTTAACACCCTCCCATCTCACTCCTAGCTTACCTCTTTAAGGTCTCAACTTTGAAGGGTAGCAGAAGGTGCCACCACAAACACGCCACTTTGGTATATGGATTATGTGAAGCTGCAGGCACTCGAAAAACAGCAAATGTGGGGACAGGCTTTCTCTAAATCCCCTCATCTGCCTCAAGACAGATCCTCCAAAAGGAACTCAACTGTTATACATCACCTCTGGGAGTTTCATCAAACAGGAAAGATCTTCTTGTCACAAGAGAGGAGACCAGACATCAACAGTGTGTCACAAACTATCACGTTTCCCATCTAGTCTCCTAAGGGTCTATTCATCTTTCCAACAAATCATCTACTCTCCCATAAGAGGCCTACATCCCTCTTTCCCTTTCCCTATTTAGATGGCATATAAAATCTAAATTCTAAGCCATCCTGGAGAATTCTCATTTTCCCCTGGGTTTCCTTCATGTATACATGAGGCACAAGTGCTAATAAACCTGTGGGTACTTTTTCCCTCCTTAATCTTTATTACAGGGGTCTCGATTAAGAACATAGGAGAGTGAAGGGAAAAAAAGTGTTTTTTAAAAGATTTTATTTATTTATTCATGAGAGACACACAGAGAGAAAGAAGCAGAGACACAGGCAGGGGGAGAAGCAGGCCCCATGCAGGGAACCCAACATGGGACTTGATCCTGGGTCTCCAGGATCACACCTCGGGCCAAAGGCGGTGCTAAACCGCTGAGCCATCCGGGCTGCCCAAGAGAGTGAAGGGAAAATTATCTTTCATCCCCTACAACCTAAATGTTACCTCCTCTCTTTCTCTCCCTCTGCCTCCATCTCAAGACCCTGAGATTGTAACCTGAGCCAGAAATCAAGAGTCAAATGCTCAACTAAGCCACCCAGATGCCTCCCTTAGATGGCTTCTAATCACACTAAGAATAGAAGCTGCAGGGACACATGGGTGGCTCAGTGGTTGAGCGGCTGCCTTCAGCTCAGGGCGTGATCCCGGGGTCCTGGAATTGAGTCCCACGTCAGGGTCCCTGCAGGGAGCCTGCTTCTTCCTTTGCCTGTGTTTCTGCCTCTCTCTGTGTCTCTCATGAATAAATGAATAAAATCTTTAAAAAAGAAGAAAAGCTGCTGTCCTGCCATAGTCCTGCTCCCAGAACTAACTCTCTACTGCAGATGATCCTACTTCCACTCCCTCCCTGTGCTGAGTCCCACGGCCTCCCTGCAGCCCTGGCACTCACCACACTCCTTCCCACCACCTGACCTTGGCAATGGCCTCAGTGAGCCACCTAGCCCTCCATCACCGCCCCTCCTTAACACTTACTTTGCAGTTGTACATATGTATTGTCTATACCCCCTCTAAAATTAAGTGGCACAAGAACGGGGACTTATCTGTCTTGTTCACTGCTGTACCCCTCAGGTTTAGAAGGGGGCTGGCACAGAGTCTGCACTATTTATAGAATAAAAACAAGGAAGCTTCAAGTCTGGGAAACAATTCAGGAAGAGAATATGCTAAAAGGACTGAGCAATACTCCTCAGCACTGTACCTTATCAGTTATATGATCCACTGTCTATCCACAAAGTTCCTTGAAAACAAGGATGGGCTGTTTTTGCACAGAACCAACATCTGACATTTACTAAACCAACAGGTGTTTTAATTTTTGCTGACTCTGTGATATTCCTCTTCAAAGATTCCTTTCCCAATATTTGTTAGTTTATGATAAAAAATATATACACATGGTTTACATTATATATACGTATCATCTTTACACGTATATACAAACACATTTAACCAAAGATTAACACCTCTCTTTTGCTTTAAACAAACAGTGAAATTTTGAATGCTTAATGATCCCATAGCCAGACAATTTTAGGCCTTTTTGAGAATGACAAGGCGGCACAGAATGCTCAATGCTGTTTTAACAATAAATAAAAAGCTATAATGGTGCCTGGATGGCTCAGTGGTTGAGCATCTGCCTTCAGCTCAGGTTGTGATCCCAGGGTCCTGGGAATGAGTCCCACATCAGGCTCCTTGTGGGGAGCCTGCTTCTCCCTCTGCCTGTGTCTGCCTCTCTCTCTGTGTCTCTCATGAATAAATAAATAAAATTTAAAAAAAAAAAAGCTATAACTTCATCTTCACAATTTACTGATTCACAAAGCAAAACAAAACTGGCAAAGATTTCTCATTCCCTGTTCCTCAGACCTCGATACTACCCGCAGAGAAGTCATCTGTGATGTTTTAGTTTTACTTATAATTAAAATAGGCTCAAGGTAATACACAGTGTTTTTGAAGAATAGAGCACTGTATACCTGTTTCCCCATTTGGACTACTCTGGAAGAGCATCCATGTAGGTTTGTGAAAAAACCCATCGCAGTAGAGAAGGGCACGGGTGTGACTGAGGATCTTCTGTGACAGCTGTGGATAGCCCTGTCACTCACCTATACCACATGCATGGGGACATCTTAGGGCTGGACCAGAAAAACCGTAACTAAGGGCAAAGACTGTCTTCTATTTAACTCTATAAGCCCGTATCTTTGTATATTAAAGCACACAGGAGGCCAGCTGAATTGAAAGAAGAAACTGAGGCCCAGAGAAATAAGGGGATTATGGCTAATGTCCAGGGTCTGACAACGTGTCAGCCACAACCTGGGGGTCTGGCTCAGATCTCCTGTAAGCTTTCCCCTGCCTCTCCCTTCTTTTCCCTTCTTCCGCCCCACAGCTCCCCATCTTTTTTCTCACATAACTGGCTTTAAAACCTCTCCCTCAGGGCGCCTGCCTGGCTCAGTCAGTAGAGGCTGCAACTTTTTTTTTTTTTTAAAGATTTTATCTATTGAGAGATAGAAAGAGAGAACACCCATGCATGTGTATGTGCATGAAGGGGGCAGGTAGAGAGAAAATCTTCAGCAGATCCCCCCCTCCCCGCTGAGCAAGGAGCCCAAGGAGGGGCTCGATCCCATGACCCTGAGATCATGACCTGAGCTGAAATCAAGAGTCGGATGTTGAACCCCTTAACTGGCTGAGCCACCCAGGGGTCCTGAGCCTGCGACTCTTGATCTCAGGGTTGTCAGTTCGAGCCCCACGATGGGTGTGGAACCTACTTAAAATAAATAAATATAAACAAAGCTTTTTCCTAATGTCTGCCCAATCCTGGATGAGTTAGGGCCACAAAGGGTTAGTAATCTCTACATCTACTCAGAATATATTTTCAAATAAAAAGGAATGTTGCCAACTTCTTACTCATTGACTTCCAGGTCCTGGTCATCAGAAGACTCATCTTCTCCCAAGACATTTTCAGAATCTGGCTGTCGAATGAGAAAGAAAAGAACTGTCCCCACAAGGCTAATCACTGTCAGGGCAATAAACACTGTTCTTCGATCACTCTCTGGAGGAAGAAAAAAAAAAAAGCTGATAGCACTGGACACGCAAACAATTCCAGACTTAGCATATGTTCAGAGGTGGTTTAACACCATCCTAGAATTTCCTTGTTAAATGTTTACTTTATTGCATTAGTGAAAATCTCAAACAAGAAACACTACCACCCAGAATACCTCCACCTTTGTCTTACAGTTAAAGAAATACTAATAAGCCAAAAGAAAAACAGCACAATAAAGTAATCATTCTTTTAACCAAAGAAGCATACAGACAAAACAAGAGTTTAAAAGTCTAACAGGTGGGCAGCCCGAGTGGCTCAGCAGTTTAGTGCCGCCTTCAGCCCAGGGCCTGATCTGGAGTCCCGGGATCAAGTCCCATGTCGGGCTCCCTGCATGGAGCCTGCTTCTCCCTCCACCTGGGTCTCTGCCTGCCTCTGTGTCTCTCATGAAAAAACAAATAAAATCTTAAAAAAAAAAAAAAGTCTAACAGGTGACTGCTCATACATAGCATAACCTTCTCTTCTACCTTGAGATGCTGCCTGAAGTGTAGTCATAAACTAAAACCCTAGCTTAATAACATAAGAGAAAAAGTTACTAAACACTGAAATCCGAGAGGACTTAAGGCAGCAAGGTTCATTAGGACCATCTGAATAGAGCGATAATGGATATTTTTAGAGAAACTATTATTATCCTTTGAAATGTGTGAATAAAGCGAAGTGAGTAACACAAACCTGATATTTGAGTTTTTCCTTGCCAAGCAAAATATATGTAGAGATTTCCAAAGAATAAGCTGGAGGAAGAAAAGGAAGAATAGAATGCTGAGGGTTTATTTCCATATTTATAGTCTTTACAGCAGTTTTTCCATCATTTGTTAAAGAAAGAAATTTTTAAAGCATATGTGACTTTAAAAGTATCTACCTGTCTTAGATCATTTAAAAGTATCGACTCCACCCTCTTTCTGAAAAAATGACCCAGATGGAATTGTTTCCTTCCACGTGATGGTGACCTGATTCAGAACCACCCTTCAAACACTTGACTCGCTTTGAAACATGTGATTTATTGGGACCTGGAAATGACTACTTGGAAACAAGGTTATGCTACTTCTCAAAGGCTATATTTTAAAGAATGTATGGGGAGAGGGAATCCATGATTCAGTTACCTGCATCTAATTAGATACTTTAGCATACTTTCCCAGAGAAGGAATCATTCACTTATACTCTGGTTTCTTAATATACACCCCCTTACAAATGAAACATCCGCATTTATAAAGACATATTAATACCACAATTTTAGGCAATATCCACAAGGATAAATCCTCAGGACAGATACGATGACAGAATGACAGTTTTTGTTTTTTACTGAGGATATATATAATATACTGTATCATTCAGCATTGATAGAATTAATCTCACTTTTTTTTTAAGTTCACTTATTTTTAAGTAGTCTCTATACCCAATGTGGGGCTCGAACTCATGACCCTGAGATCAAGAGTCATATGCTGCCCTGAGTCAGCCAGGCACCCCTCACTTTTAAATTTTAATATATTCATTAGTAGCTACCAGGTGCAGCTCAGTGGGAAGGATGTGGTCTTTGGAATCCAGATAAGGATGGTTTAAATCAGATCAGTTACTTCACTTTTAAGCCTCCGTTTTCTCATCTGCAGAACACAGATAATACTACTACTGGTCTCATGAGGCAGTGAGGATTACTGAGATTTAGTAATGAAGCCAAAAGTCCCTGCCTGAAACATAGCAGATGCTAAGTACGTTATGGTTAACCTTTTTTTCTCCTTACTAATCATGAGTCCCAGTGAGGCAGATCCATGCATTTCACGCAATTCTATAAAACGTTAAATCTGCATCATATGCAGCTAGGAACTCAAGTTACCAAACATGGAAGACAGGAATTTCCAACACAACAAAGATCTAAAAAAATGCTGGGACAAAATAATTAAAGAAAAGACTGAGCTGCAGAAGGATTATTACCTAGATTGTAAGAGTGCCCAGAAAATTCCACTGTTCCTCCCAATTGTGTGCTCATCTGAATTTATTGTCAGGCAATTTCCTTGTGCTGTCCAAAGCACTGAAATTCAAACCAAAAGTTTGTCAAGGGAATGAAATCACTTAGCTTCACACACTAAACACACGATATTCTTAAATAAATTCCAGAACACAGAGAAAATAAACATCGAGATGCTTACCGGCAGCTGCAATTCCAATGAAAACAGAAGCTGTGTAGAAGGACCATGGGAGAGGCTGGATAAAAACGGCAATGTACATGCTAAAATGTAACAGGTCAACGCATTACGGTCAAACAATACCTCATACAGAATGCCAATTATGCCTTCTAGGAATCGATTCTGAGGATTCCCTTTTTTTAAAAGTCAACCTGTAAATGACTTCTCCAGTGTTGCGGGGGCAGGGGGGACAAATTTCACCTACTCATTTCTTAATTCACTATTCTGAATTTGTGAGATCGGACATGGAACAAGGGTTTGCCATGGGCCTTTGCCAATAGTTCAGCACGTGCTGGGACTGCAGTTCTATGACCCAGAAAAAAAGCTTAAATTATCTCGGTTGAGGGCGGCCCGGGTGGCTCAGCGGTTTAGCGCCACCTTCAGCCCAGGGCGTGATCCTGGAGACCCGGGATGGAGTCCCACGTCAGGCTCCCTCCATGGAGCCTGCTTCTCCCTCTGCTTGTGTCTCTGCCTCTCTCTCTTTTTCTCATTAATAAATAAAATTTTAAAAAAGTTTATCTAAAAAAATAAAATAACAAAGTTTATCTCTGTTGAATTCCTGTTAATCAATTTGATATAAAATAAGATTATTCCACGGGAAATCCAAATTTTTCAACTCTCATAGAAAGAGATTTTGAGATGCTATTCTTGTTAATACTAAAATCACAGCAAGTATGCACACACGCCATCACATTAAAACAATATGGTAATCCCTGGGCATCAAAGAGAGAACCAAATCCCTAAAATACTGCCTGCATTTGGGACACCTCAGTGGCTCAGCAGTTGAGCATCTGCATTCGGCTCAGGGCATAATCCTGGAGTCCCTGCATGGAGCCTGCTTCTCCCTCTGCCTCTGCCTCTCTCTCTCTGTGTATCTCTCATGAATAAATAAAATCTTTAAAAAAAATACTGCCTGTATTCTATTCAAGCCAAGTCAGCATATATATATATATATATTTTTTTTTTTTCTTTTAAGTAATCTCTGCACCCAATGTGGGGCTCGAAACTACAACCTGGAGATCGAAAGTCACGTGCCTTTTCGACTGAGCCAGGCACACACCCCCAAGTCAGCAATTTCTTATGAAAAGTTTACTATATGCTTGAAAGGCGCTGAGGGTGTTTGAATTAAATTAAAGAAAATCACACTACTCACCTGTAAAATAAACCACTTGCAAACATAGAGAGCTGAGGTCCTACAATGGCCACCACTGATGGTGTAATCAAATTGGAAGCGGAGAACACTCCATAAATAATTGCCATGCTGTACACATAAAACATTAAAAGGAAAAAAACAAAACTCTTGAATCACGGTCTCAAAAGTGCATTTTTTTCAAATATACTTAGCGTCTATAGGTTTTTCTTTGCCATAAGCATTGATTTCTTTAGCCAGAATTAACAATAATGCTATCGGTAAGCTGAACCCTACGCTGAAGTTTTCACTTACACAAAATCCTGAAGTCTCATCAAATTTCCCTTTGAATCAGCTTGCCTTGGACAATACGCTTTTACTGAACAAGTAAATTATGACAGCTAACATATAACATGTAACAAACACGGAGCCAACTGTTTTATGTATGTTTTCTTTATTAAACCTGACAGTTCTATGAAATTTTATTGTTATCACCCTTACTCTACAGAAAAGAAAACTGAAACACAGAGGGGTTAAGTTACTTGTCAAAGGTCTTGCCAAAGCTAGATAGCTGGTGAATGGTGGAGCCAGGATCCTATCCCTGGTAATCTCACTCCAGAGGCTCTAGTCAACCAGTCTGCTCTACTAACTTAGCTTACAACTCCTGCCAACTGCATGAAACTTCACTGTTACAAATAACAAGCACAGGGTTATCACTTGCTTAAGCCAAAGCTTACTTAACTCAACCTAATGGTCTCACCTGAACATTATTTGGCTACTATAGACCCAGCCCTCGTACGAATGTCTCGTAGCAAAGTGTGACTAAGACCACCGTGAGGGTCCTGAATTCATTTACTAGATGCTATTTACAAACCCAAAGTAAATTATTCTTTGGCTTCCATGATCCTCTTAAATAGTAAACATTCTTTGGAATTGGAAGACAAAGCTCTACAAAAAAAAAAAAAAAAAAAAAAAAAAAAAAAACTGTGGTATTGTTATTAATCATCTAAAAAAAAAAAAAAAAAAACCCAGAGGTTAGCATCCCTCTATTCTCAAATGTCATATACAAGACTAGGTTTAGGATACATAACAAAGAACCAAATAAGAGCTGTGGGGAAAGGGGGAATGGTCAGCATCTTATAGTTAATGACAGAGAAATTAAGAAACCTGTGTTTATAGCCATGTGTGCATTACATTCCCAGCTTCAATCGTATGTACTGACTCATGAAGGCCTTTTAACTCTTCATTTTCTCTATGTCTAAAACCGGGACAAAAACATCTCAACAAAAATCTAAAAGCTCCTGGTGACAGTATGTGAATCGTTACGAAATTACAAAGACGGGAGGACTGAATGTTTCAAGAACCCTATTAGCATTGAGAAGATGTAATTATGACAATACTTGGGTGTTTGTTAAATGCCAGGCACTGTGCCAAGAGCTTTATATGCATTATCTGAGCAAGGAAACGGGGCTCAGAGAAGCCACTGGCCTAACGCAACACGGTCTTATGTCCCGAAACCAGGATTCCAAACCCGGTGTTTAATTCTTCATGAAATCTAAACTCAGCACCGTTATTGCGTTCTCCCAAGCAGCCCAGATGTGGAGGCAAGACAACTCCTACTAATTCAACCACAGTATTAAGGCTGGAGATTCTGAAGATTTGGGGGGGGGGGGGCGGGGAACTACTGTCATACATGAAGTAAAACCAACCATAGAGTACAATACCTGGTATATCCACTGCCGTGAAAATCTGTGCTATTTAAGCTCCTGATGACGGTTTGCTGCGTGGAAGACAGAGCTCATCAGTGAAAACATTCTGCAGTCTCCCTCCCCACCCCCACCAAAGTTTGTCTCCGAGGACGAGGACGGAGAAGGAAGCACCTGGCAAAGTGGAAATCAAGATACTCCGTGCTTCCCGTCGGAAAGTCAGCTAGGAGACAAGCAGCACTAGACAACAGGAAAGGGGCAAACCGAGGCCCGGGGAGCGCGGAAAGCTGGGCTGTAGCTACGCCTTGAGGCTTCTTCCTTCTGCTCAATTGTCCCAGCACTAACGTGGACCTTAATGCAGGCACGAAATGACAGGTCAACCTGCAGACCCCAAGTCAGGTCAGAGGAATAAGCGGTTAACTGCTCGACACCCCGACCCGATGCAATATTTACTACAAACCGTCTGACACGTGAAACCAAACTGAAGCACAGAAAGCCGGGACAGGCAGGTGGGAAGATAGAAGGTGCAATTTCAGCGCGCTGCTAGGTACGATGACTATTATTGGGTTTGTTTTTTTTGTTTTTTTGGTTTTTTTTTTGGAGCGGGGGAGGCGTTAGGAGAGGCACTTCGGGAGACGGAGAACAAACCCCAACTCACCGCCACATTCCCACAAGTTTGAAAGGCGGTGAACATAAACATAAAGGCAACTCCTAAAATAACGATGTTGAAAAGCTTTTTGGATTCCGGGGACATTGTGGCTCGGGCTGGGCCGGAGGTCAGCAGCTCCTCGGGGCGAAGCCGCTGACGATCCTGGGGAAGGAGACGAGGCGGTGACGAGAGGCGGCAGATGCACGAGCCAGGCTGCCAAGCGGTGCGCGTCCAGCTCCCGGATCAGAATCGCGGCCCGAGAGTGGACTCCTCGCCACGGGCGGCTAGGACATTCCTGGGACCCGATCCGAGCAGGGGCCGGCCTGCCGCCCCGAGACGCGCCAACCACTTCGCGGCTCCAGGTGGAAGGGCCTGCCCGACGGAGGAGGGGGCCAGAGACGAGGTGCAGCGGCCGGCGCGGCCCCGCCCGCCCGGCGGGCCCTGACTCACCGCGGGTCAGGCGACCCGGTCACCTGACCGCAGCCTCCGCGCCCGCCGCTCGGCCCGCTGGGAAATGTAGTCCCGCGCCGCCCGAGGCACGCAGGCGCGCCGTGAGGAGGGGAGCGGGGCCGAGCCCGCGCGCCCCAGCGAGGGAGGGGCTATTAAGCGGAACCCGGCGGAGGAGTGGGGAAGCGCGGGGAGGGAGCCCGGCGACGTTGTAGCGGGGTCCGAGAACCCTGGAGACCGCGGGACAAACGGGGGGGGGGCGGGGAGGGAGGAGAAGTACCCCCTCTGGTAGGGGCGGGAACCTGCTGCGGAGGCCCGAGCAGAAAAGCTGCGTGGAGCTCGGATACGGCCATGAAAAGAAGGCGGGGCCTGGAAGGGGAGCGCTTCCTGTTCCTCCTGCGGGAACAGCGCCCGTGCGGCCTCGCAGCCGGAAAGAGCGTTTCGCGGGCTTTCCAACTGCCCGCAAATTCCGCTCCCCCCTCCCGGCCACAGTGACTCCGCGCTTTTCGGCCCGCCCGCCGGGCTCTGCGCAGGCGCGTCGGGCAGGGGCGGGGCGCGTGGCCGCGCAGTTGCGGGGCGGGGAGGGGCGAGCCAATCAGGGGATTCATTTCCGGGTGGCGCGGGCGCCATTTTGTGAGGAGGGATATAAACGGGCGCCAGGGCCGGCCGCCCGCCCAGTTGTTTCTGTGGTGGCGTCGGCGGCCGCGGTGGTTCGCTCGCCTGCTTCCGTCCACCGCGCCCGGTCCGGCCTCAACCAGCCTCCCAACCGCGCGGAAGCCAGCTGCTGCCAGAGGCGCGGCGTCGAGCCGGGCTAGTGTGGGGAAGCCGCCGCCTCAGCCGAGCGCGCGGGCCCGCCCAGGGCGTTACTTGGTCGGCGCGCAGTCGCGGCCCCCGGCCGGCGCTCCAGAGCCATGAGTTACGGTCGCCCGCCTCCCGATGTGGAGGGCATGACCTCCCTCAAGGTGGACAACCTGACCTACCGCACCTCGCCCGACACCCTGAGGCGCGTGTTCGAGAAGTACGGGCGCGTCGGCGACGTGTACATCCCGCGGGACCGCTACACCAAGGAGTCCCGCGGCTTCGCCTTCGTCCGCTTCCACGACAAGCGCGACGCCGAGGACGCCATGGACGCCATGGACGGGGCGGTGCTGGACGGCCGCGAGCTGCGGGTGCAGATGGCGCGCTACGGCCGCCCGCCGGACTCGCACCACAGCCGCCGGGGCCCGCCGCCCCGCCGCTACGGGGGCGGGGGCTACGGGCGCCGGAGCCGCAGGTGAGCGAGCCGGGGGCACAAAGGTCCGCGCGGACACGTGGCGGCGGCGGCGGGCGGGCGGGCGGGCGGGCGCGCGGCGGGCGCGGGGCCGTGGCGGGCGGCCGGGAAATGGCGCCCGGGCGGCGCGGTAATGGCGGCGGGGCGGGCGCAGCACGCGGGCGGGGCGCGGCCCTGGCCCCGATGGCCGCCCTGACTGACGCCCGCCCGCCCGCCCGCCCGCCCGCCCGCAGCCCTCGGCGACGCCGCCGCAGCCGCTCCCGGAGTCGGAGCCGCTCCCGGTCCCGCAGCCGCTCCCGCTACAGCCGCTCCAAGTCTCGCTCCCGCACTCGCTCGAGGTCGCGGTCCACGTCCAAGTCCAGGTCGGCGCGAAGGTCCAAGTCCAAGTCGTCGTCGGTGTCCAGGTCTCGCTCGCGCTCCCGGTCCCGCTCCCGGTCCCGGAGTCCTCCGCCCGTGTCCAAGAGGGAGTCCAAGTCCAGGTCGCGCTCCAAGAGCCCCCCCAAGTCTCCCGAGGAGGAAGGAGCGGTGTCCTCTTAAGCGAATGGTAATGTCAATGGGGATCCGAGACGCACGGACTCGAACTCAGATGGGGTGTGCAGGAGCTTGTTATGATCCGTGTTAATGTAAAGCGGCTCCTGGTGTCGGGAGTGCGGCTGTGAGCTAACTCAGCTTTGGGAGTAATACTGAAGAGAGGGGTCTGCAGAGAGGATGTGCATAAAGCTTAGATATTAATGGCTGTTTCGTAAACTGTTTGAGACCTATTAATGAAAATGACTATTTCTTGCTGTTTTTATCCAACGTCTGCATTTTCCCCTTTAAAGCTGCGGTCTCCTGTTTGATAAAAGAATATTGGCCAGTATTGCAGATTTTAACTGATTTGGCTGATCCTCCAGGGACCAGTTTCTGTGGGCGTGTATTGGAGCAGGTTTGTCTTTAAATGTTAAAGATGCACTATCCTCTTAGCGAAAACGATCAGTTCAACTATTGTTGTACTGACTGGGACTTCATATTCTAACGGATGTGGCAAACGAATTGCAAAAAAGAAGCAATGAACTTTCGGAACCCCAAAAAAGTTTACAGGTATTGCACTGGGTGGGGAAAGGATAGTGTGTCTTTAACTCTCAAATTGTTTGGTCCTATTTTTTAAAAGGAAAGGGCCCTAAGTAGCTCAGATATTCTCAATTGCCAAATGTTTCATTTGAAAACTAAAGATTTATCTTAAAATAGACTGATTTTCTGATTTCAAGTTGTTTTTGTTTGGATACCGTCCTTTTTCTTTTTTTTTTTTTTTTTTTTCTTTTTTTCCCCCCTTTTCCTTTTTCCCTCCCTTCTCATTTTTCACCTTGGTTATTTGGCCAAGATTGCATAAACACAAATTTGTAAAAGCGGATGGTAGCCTTTGTGAAAATTTCCTAATTGGGCCTTTAAAAAACTGATAATGGCTGGGTGGAACCTTTCCGTAACCTACTTGTTTCACCAGAGCCTTAGTAAGTACATGCCTGAAACTGAAACCATGTGCACTTTCAGTCACTTCACAGTAATGGAGGGTAAACTGAACTTTTCTCTTTTCAAACCTAGATGGGTCAACAAGCAACATAACAGAAGACTTGGGGGAGAAGGACCACACACTCAGTCCATCGAAGAGTCCTTGGAACAAGCAACTGGCTATTGAAAAGGTTATTTTGTAACATTTTGTCTAACTTTTTACTTGTTTTAAGCTTTGCCTCAGGTGGCAAGCTTCATTTTATGTGCCATTTTGTTGCTGTTATTCAAATTTCTTGTAATTTAGTGAGGTGAACGACTTCAGATTTCATTATTGGCTTGGATATTTGAGGTAAATTTTCCTTTTTGTTTATATAGTGCTGACTTTTTTTGTTTGAAATTAAACAGATTGGTAACCTAATTTGTGGCCTCCTGACTTTTAAGGAAACGTGTGCAGCCATTACACACAGCCTAAAGCTGTCAAGAGATTGACTCAACATTGCCTTCATTCCTTAAAATTAAAAACCTACAAAAGTCGGTGTAAATTTGTTTGTATATGTTATTTACCTTCAGATCTAAATGGTAATCTGAACCCAAATTTGTATAAAGACTTTTCAGGTGAAAAGACTTGATTTTTTGAAAGGATTGTTTACCAAACACAATTCTAATCTCTTCTCTTGTGTATTTTTGTGCACTAGGCGCAGTTGTGTAGCAGTTGAGTAATGCTGGTTAGCTGTTAAGGTGGCGTGTTGCAGTGCAGAGTGCTTGGCTGTTTCCTGTTTTCTCCTGATTGCTCCTGTGTAAAGATGCCTTGTCGTGCAGAAACAAATGGCTGTCCAGTTTATTAAAATGCCTGACAACTGCACTTCCAGTCACCCGGGCCTTGCATATAAATAACGGAGCATACAGTGAGCACATCTAGCTGATGATAAATACACCTTTTTTTCCCCCCTACCCCCAAAATGGTAAATCTGATCATCTTCATGTATGAACTTAAAATATGGAAAATGTTAAGGAAGCAAAATGGTTTGTAACTTTGTAAGTACTTATAACATGGTGTATCTTTTTGCTCATGAAAATTCTGTACTATAACCATTGTTTCTGTAGTTTAATTAAAACGTTTTCTTGGTGTTAGCTTTTCTCAGAATATGTCTTGGTCTTTTTTCCCCCTCCCTTTATTTGAAAGACCTGTGACCTGTGCAATTTTACCTTGTGAATTGTTACTGACTGTACAGTATGAAGGTGAAATGTTTAGTAGTTGACTTTTTTTTTCCCCTTAAGTTAAAGTGGAAGTGTCATTTCAGCACCCATAACCCATAAAATCCATGCTCTAGGGTAGCACTTCCCTTGAGGTTGTGGATACGGATACTCCCTTCTTAGCTTAATTTATGGCCTTTTTTTATTTTTTTAAAGAACAGCCCAAGTCGTTTTTTGTTTTCTTACAGGCGTGTTAATTTTTGTTTTCATGGCTTTGTAACCCACAAGTGTTGTCTAGGTGACCCATCACAATCTTTAAGGCTGACAGATCTGGACCATCTTCAAATCCAATGTTGTTTTTTTTTTTTGTACGCCCAAGAAGTTAAAGTGGTCTGAGTCTAGTTGGCATGCCAGGTTGCTAATTAGTATTGACGTCATCCCAGAACAGCCTGTATGTAGGTGGTAATTCAGAGACTGTCCTTTGCAAAGGAGATGACCAGCATTTCAACCGTATGTCTTCCTGGAAGGGCAGATTCTGCTATATCTTCCTTGTCTGCATCAAAAGACTCCAGAGGAATGTGGACACATTTCATATCCCACTTGTAGAGCAAAGCTTCAAGTGACCAGTCAGCACTGAGAAAAAAAAATAAATTGTTTTTTTAAAATCATGCTTTTCCTGTTTTGCTTCAGATACATTTTCATTTTGTCCTTAAAGTTTTAATAAAATTGAGAGAGTAAACCAAGATGATGCTTACCTTCTCACCTGGTAAGTAGACCACAGTTGGACTTTGGGGTTCTTCTGCATCAGAAAGTAGACTGTAGTTAAGATGTCTTCAAAATCTGGGAAGAGAGAACTCCTTAAATGGACTTGTACATATCACCTCTTTAGCCAAATGTACTATTGAAAACCAAAAAAGATTTATTACCTTCTGGTTCAAAGAACACATCGGATGCAAGAATAATATCTTGTGGTGGTAGAGCCAGAAGATCCTGAGACACATGGCCCCATGTCAGTCCAATGACACGCACCTGTGGCAGGTTATTCATTTCACAGCTTTGCCGGCAGATCTCTAGACAGTAAGGCAGCTCTGAACTGTCTGACAGGATTACTTCAGCACCACATTTTGCAGCCATAATTCCTGGAAGGCTCACTCCAGCTCCAATCTAATAAATTTATTAAAGGCTAGCATTTCAAAGTCCTGCTTAGCATTTCAGGGAATTTAGGATCTTAGTTTGCCTAAGTACAGCGTCCATGAGGAGCTTGTCATAATCTATAAAATGTGCCACAATGAAGTATTGCTTTACTAGATGAAGCTTAAGCTTTTCAATTGTAGAACTTCTTGGGGGGATTCCTCTTAATTGGCTGGGAAGGTTAATTCCCATACAGGGCCCTGTATTCTGCAACTGACAGTATCGCTTTCAAAGTCTGTATCTGGCAGCTTAATTGCTTAGTAAGCCCTAGGTAGTTTGGGACACATGTTCTGTCATTTTCAGTTCTCTTAGCTGTCTATAAAGGAGCTCCTAATTATAGGACATGGGGTCTCAAGGTTTGATGAGTGACTTGCATTGCACACCTGGCCATTATGGTTGTTACTACCAATTTTAACTGCTTTTATGTGGCTATAACTTGACAGGTCTGCAACATGGCTTCCTACAAGGGATTTTCTAGTTGGGCCTTCAAAGTGACTAAGGAGTAACCAAAGAATGCCTTTATTAAGTATTGTCTCTGGTTAAAACATAAGCTTCCCATTTTCCAGTTCTGAGGATAAGCATAGAGATTCTCAATCTTCTCTCCAAATTGCCACTGATGGGGGATCACTGGGTGCCTCAGTGGTTGAGTGCCTGCCTTCCGCCCAGGGCGTGATCCTGGAGACCCGAGATCAAGTCCCACATCAGGCTCCCTGTGTGGAGCCTGCTTCTCCCTCTGCCTGTGTCTCTGCCCCTCTCAATGTCTCTCATGAATGAATAAGTAAAGTCTTGTAAAAAATAAACTGCCACTGATATTCAGGCCAAAAGTGCACCAAGTGCCTTCACACTGCTCATTTATTCACATGGTTTTGCAAAAGTTGAGGTGTTACTAAGTTTTGGATTTATCCTCAGCCTTCAGATTTAAGTCTTGTACCGTTTCTGCAAACTTGACAATTTCTCCAACCCGTTAGCAGGTTCGTGTCAGGTGGAGTGAGAGAAAGCTTGGGATACTCAAGATTTCCAAAAATGGAAAAGGCTACTTTATAAGAAACTGCATGTGTCACAGACCCCCCAATTACCCTACTGGGTCACCCTGGAAAGATTGCCTTAATGACTGCTTCCATGCCAAGATTCTAGAACTAAAATTAGTCAATGGGCTTCACTTGGAATAATGGTCAGCATAATGTAAAGGGCCAGATATTTTAGTCTCGATGGGACTCCTGTGGTCTCTGGTACATGTTTTTTTTTAAACAACCTAAAATGTAAAAAGCATTCTTCACTCAAGACTTACAAGTTGGTCAAATCACCCAATTTAAAAATATTTAAACAAAAGTAACAAGCACATAGACTTAAATCTGAACAGGATTTCAGGAAACCTCAAGAGCACTTGTACCTCTAAGACAGCCTTGCCCGGCAGAGATCTTCTGTGAAACCACAGGTACTGAGCCAGGACCACCGCACAGGGCCAAACATACATCCCATATTGGAGATGGAGGACCTGAAAAGAATTTTTTGAATGCCAAAAATAACTCATCTGCTGGCAGCTGGAATATTTTACAGTTAGAATGCCCAACACTGGCATCTATCACAAAAATGACAGTTCCCTGCTCTCTAGTTCACATCCCAGGAGGTATATGAAACTGCAATACCCTGTGATAAGCACTCTTCATACCCTCATTCGTTCAACAAGCATTCATCCAGGGACTTGAGTGGTTTAGTGGGCTAAGGATGTAACTTAGGTTAAGGGTGTAAGGCTCGTAGAATAGACATCCTACTGGGAAAAGACAAGCCATAAGTAAGCAAATACATTCTTCGTTGGTGATAATGCTAACAAACACGAAAACGTGATGTGAGATAGTGGGGGCAGGAAGGGGTGGGGAGACAGTGACCACAAGCTGGCTGTCCTAGATAGGGAGAATGATACAGGCAAAGGCCCTGAAGCAGGAACTAAAAAAGTCTCTGGCTGGACCACAGAGGGCGCCGACTGCTGGAGGCAGGGAGGCAGGGTTGTGGTAGGTCAGAGGGAAGGCAGAGACCAGACCAGTGGGGTCTTGCAGGCCATGGGAAGTTCAGCTTTTATTGTAAGGCAGTTAAGAATGTATAGGGACGCGTGGGTGGCTCAGTGGTAGAGCGTCTGCTTCGGCTGGGGGCATGATCCCAGAGTCCCGGGGTTGAGTCACACATCGGCTCCCTGCGGGGAGCCTGGCTCTCTCCCTCTGTGTCTCATGAAAAAAATATTAAAAAAAAAAATGTACCTGGGGCTTATTATAATCAAGCATTGGTTTGGTATGCTAATGAGAGAGAATGAGGCTGGGAAGACTTTCAACAAGTTTGAGTGCAGCTCAGTCCTGGAGTCAGGAAGGCAGGCAGCTTACACAGCCTTTGGAGAGAATCGTGAAGGCACAGTATTTAGGGAGGCAAAAAAAACGGCTCACACCTTGGCAATGAGCCTGCCTGAGTTCAAGCGCTGGATGTGTAACTTACTAGCTGTGTGACTTGCACCCTGTCTATGCTTGTTTCCTCACCTGCAAAACACTATCTCCTCGGGTGACTTGGAAGACTCAGTGCTAACCTAGTATATAGCACCCGGCACAAAACAGTCAAGGTGAGCGGTTCTTTTAAACTGCAAAACTGCCGAGTCTTTCCGTTTTCTAGAGCAGAGGGTGCTGCTAGTGGATTGGTTGGAAAGGCCGCTGAAGTGGTAAAAGCATCAAAGGCGAAGGAACTGAAGGTCCAAATTCAAGCAGTCAACTCACTCAACAAAAATATTAGTGCCCTGGAACACCTGGGTGGCTCAGTGGTTGAGCATCTGCCTTCAGCTTAGGTCACGATCCCTGGGTTCTGGGATCCAGCCCGGCCTTAGGGGAGCCTGCTTCTCCTCTGCCTGTGTCTCTGCCTCTCTCTTTCTCCATTTCTCATGGATAAATACATAAAAATCTTAAAAAAAAAAAAAAATTAGTGCATGGGTACCGGTACTAAGTGTAGCAAGTGCAGCCTGAATAAAACGCCTGCCCTGGTAGATTTTTACCCCAGATACAATAAAGGATTTCTAACCAAAGCAGCGAGTTTGCAAGATTTGGGTGTAAAAGGGTCTTTATTCTCACAGGGAATATTTCCACCTCCTAAACTTGGAAAGAGATCCCAGTGGGGTATTTCAACACGAAGGCATTTAAAAAACACCAGAAATGGTTTTCGCTTGAGACTTCACCTCCTCTTAGGCGTTTTTTTGTTTTGTTTTGTTTTTTTTGGTCTTTAAATGGTTTCTGCTCATGCCTCCCTCTTAGACTGCTGTTAAAGTCGAAACACTGCTACCTCCAAATACTTTAAAAATCCGGATGCGTAAGGTATTACTTCTATTATTACTGATTATAGAGTTTGGGGGCAGCTGAGAGCTGAAAGGAGCAAGTGACGGTCGGCCCAAGAAACTATTTGGACAGTGAGGGTGGACTCTCCGATCCTTGGTAAGGCCGAACTAAGAAGCCCTTTAACTCTCCCTCTGTCTGTGTCTCTGCCTCTCTCTCTTTCTCTCTGTGTGACTATCATAAATAAATAAAAATTAAAAAAAAAAAAAGGGATCCCTGGGTGGCGCAGCGGTTTGGCGCCTGCCTTTGGCCCGGGGCGCGATCCTGGAGACCCGGGATCGAATCCCACGTCGGGCTCCCGGTGCATGGAGCCTGCTTCTCCCTCTGCCTGTGTCTCTGCCTCTCTCTCTTTCTCTCTGTGTGACTATCATAAATAAATAAAAATTAAAAAAAAAAAAAGAAGCCCTTTAACAAGACCAAAGGAAGTTTGGTGTCCAAATGCCCCTTTTCTGGCAGGGCCCCCCCAAGTGTCTTACTTAGGAGACTGCCAAGGGCTTCACACCGCAGACCTCCCCGCCCTGAGGACCATCGCCCCAACCCTCCCGACGCCGCCAGGTCGGCTGGACCCGCTCCCGCCCCGGCGCCCCCGCAGAGGACCCGAGGCGCCCCCCGGCGGCACCCGCCGCACGCACCTGCGGGACGCGGACCTCCAGCACGGCCCCCTCTGCCCCCAGGCCCGGCTCCTCCGAGAACCGAAAGCGCTGGGCCCGGGCCGCATGCCCTCGGAGGTCACGCTCGCCCAGCGGGGAGTCGGGGGCCCCCGGGCCGGCCCGGAGCAGCGACGAGCGCCGGGCTGCCAGGCTGCGCGCGCGGGAAACCCCGAGGCCGGCTGGGGCCGTCTCGCTGGCGCCACGTGGCCCTTCGCAGCCCCCGTCGGGTCGGGGCAACTCGACAGGAAGGGCGGGGAAAGCAGCCCTCGGGCGGGGATGCGGCCACGCGGTGAGAAGACACGGGGACGCCAGGCAAAACGGACACGGAAGACAGGCGGCCTCCGCCGCTCGCCCGCCGGAAACGGGCCGCCGGCGAAGCGCCTCGCCTCCGGAAGTGACGCGCAGACCGGAAGCGGGCGCGGGAGAGGCGGGGCCGCCGTGAGGCGGCTCCTCGTTCGGCGCGACCTTCCCAACATGGCGGAGAGCCGGCGAGTGTGAGGGCGGACCCCGGAGGCGCGCGGACCAATGGCTCACCGCGAGAGGCCGGGGGGCGGGGAAGACGGCAGCCGCGTGCCCAACCCGAGGCCCGGGAGGTGGTTGGGGAGTGAATTTTCTGGAAGGCGACTTTAAAGGCGCCAGGCCGGAGCGAAGGGCGTTTGGGTGCCGCCGCCGCCGCCGCCGCCGCCGCCGCCGCCGCCGCCGCCGCCGCCGCCGCCGCCGCCGCCGCCGCCGCCGCCGCCGCCGCCGCCGCCGCCGCCGCCCGGGTCGGGGAGGGGGCGCGTTGCAAGTAGGAAGCGAGGCGCTCCGAGGTCGTCGCGGGAGCAGCTGGGGACCCCCCGCAGGATGAACCACAAGAGCAAGAAGCGCATCCGCGAGGCCAAGCGGAGTGCGCGGCCGGAGCTCAAGGACTCGCTGGACTGGACCCGTCACAACTACTACGAGAGCTTCTCGCTGAACCCGGCGGCCGTGGCGGTGAGTGGGCCGGGGTCGCGGGGTGGCGGGGTCGCGGGCACCTCCGGACGGCTGCGCCCCGCCCCGCCCCCCGCCGGTGCCCAGCGCGGCAGCCCCGGGTCCCCAGGGGCTCGCCCGCGCCCGGCGGAGGTCGGGGTCCTCGGGCCCGGGTTCCAGGGCGGCCCCCTTCCTCCCGCGCCGCCGCCCGGCCGCCCGGAGGCTGACCCCGTTGGCCGTGGAGGCCCACGAGTGGGAGATAAGAAGCCGTTTCCCCTGGGGGGGGGCGCTGGGTGCGACGTGTCAGTCCTCTCGCAGGTCCTTGTGCCTCCCCGCCCCCCTCCACGTCCCCAAGGTAAGCCAGAACCAGAATCTGGCTCCTTAGGTATGTCACTGCTAATTAATCCTGGGGGACGCCCTTTGCTGCCGCTGGACTTTTTTTTTTTTTTTTTTTTCTAACTGGATAGGTCTTTTCTGATTCTCTCAGGATAACGTGGAAAGGGCAGACGCCTTACAGCTGTCGGTGGAAGAATTTGTGGAGCGCTATGAACGACCCTACAAGCCCGTGGTTCTGCTGAACGCCCAAGAGGGCTGGTCTGCGCAGGAGAAGTGGACCCTGGAGCGCCTGAAAAGGAAGTACCGGAACCAGAAGTTCAAGTGTGGCGAGGATAATGACGGCTACTCCGTGAAGATGAAGATGAAATACTACATCGAGTACATGGAGAGCACTCGGGATGACAGCCCCCTCTACATCTTTGACAGCAGCTACGGTGAACACCCTAAAAGAAGGAAACTTCTGGAGGACTACAAAGTGCCCAAGTTTTTCACCGATGACCTCTTCCAGTATGCTGGGGAGAAACGCAGGCCGCCTTACAGGTGAAGTTACCTGGCAGTGAGGCCGTTACAGTCTAACGTACAAGTCTAACTTAGTGTGTGTCACCTGAGCTCAGTCAGCTGATCTTTCTCCATAGCAGTGAGTGGTTCTCCTTGGCTGCACATGAAGCTTATTTAGGGGGGTGACTGCTGCCTGCACAGGTCCTACAGCCACAGACTGGTTTCACTGGTCTGGGTTGCCACTTGGGCATCAGGATTTCTGAAGGCTCCCCAGGTGACTCAAACGTGCAACCAAAGTTAAACTAACACTGATCTTTGAGGGAAGTTTTAATAGTTAAAGACCAGCGGTAATAAGCCACATCGGTGATTTTTTTTTTTTTCATTTTTCTGTTATGGAGCATTTCAGACATTCAGCGTTTCTGCGTAGCAGGATTTTTGTAGTACCTGAAATAAAGAGCACATTGGGGACACTTGGGTGGCTCAGTTGGTTAAGCACTTGTCTTCAGCTCAGGTCATGATCTCAGGGTCCTGGGATCCAGCCCCACATTGGGCTCTGCACTCAGTGGGAAATCTGCTTCTCTCTCCCCCTGCTTGTTCTGTGTTCTGTCTCTCTAATAAATAAAATCTTAAAAAAAAAAAAAAAGCACAAGATATAGAACTAAGAACTTGTGATTTTGTAGTATGTGAACAGTTAAGTTATTCTTTGTATCTTGGTTGTTTCTACTCCTTAGGTGGTTTGTGATGGGGCCACCACGCTCTGGAACTGGAATTCACATCGACCCTCTGGGAACCAGTGCCTGGAATGCCTTAGTTCAGGGCCACAAGCGCTGGTGCCTGTTTCCTACCAGCACGCCTAGGGAGCTCATCAAGGTGACCCGTGAAGAAGGAGGGAACCAGCAAGATGAAGCCATTACCTGGTTTAGTATCATTCATCCCCGGACACAGCTTCCTACTTGGCCACCTGAATTCAAACCCCTGGAAATCTTACAAAAACCAGGAGAGACTGTCTTTGTACCAGGTATAGAGGAAATGAGAGGAAGTACATTCGTTGATTTCATTTTTTTTTGTCATTTGGGGGCACAAGGGTCTATATAGAAGGAGTCAAACAAGTCCATCTGCATGCTGATTCTTAATGAACTCCCTGATGCCGAGCTTGGACAGTGATGTGCTGCTGTGTTGTCAAGTGGTTAGGGGGCTACTGTCCATTTTTCTTGTAACCTGCAGATACGGTGCCTATTGATAAACTTTATGTGAGGATTATATTCATTTTTATGCCTAGCAGTTTTCTGGTGTCCCTGTGGATGTGCAGTGACTTGTGCATATTTCTGTAAATTGAGTTTCAATACAGTGTGGCACTGGCCAGTTGAGCCAGGAAATAACTTGGGGCCAGTGCAGCAAGTCCCACACTTGAAAACTGTTAGTTTTGGTAGATTAAGTGTTAAGAGCAAGGGTATTCAATTTTTCTTTTAAGATTTTATTTATTTATTTATGAGAGACAGAGAGAGGCAGAGACACATCAGAGGGAGAAGCAGGCTCCCTGCAGGGAGCCCAGTGTGGGACTCGATCCCACGACCCTGGGATCACAACCTGAGCTAATGGCAGACACTCAACCACTGAGCCACCCAGTGCCCCACAAGGCTATTTGGTATTATAGGAGGTAGGTGTTCTCCTCTTAGAAGCCAAAGAACTTGCTGCCTCTACAGTTTTGATCACCGTTTTGAATTAAAAGGGGTCAATACACTTTTTCTGTGAAGGGCAGAGAGTAAATATTTTAAGCACCGTGGACCAGACAGCATCTGTTCCAACTGCTCAGCTCTGCCTGTGGAGCAGAAAAGCAGCCGTAGACAGTCCAGAAATGAACAGGCATGGCTGTGCTCCAGTAGAACTTTATATAAATTGCTTGTGATTCCTGGATCAGGAGAACCATTGACCGCTCTGGGTCTGATGTTTCTGAGTGTCTACTCATCTCACCTATAGATAGGAATCTTCTATTCATGAAGCTTATGTTATTTGTGGTTGTGTATGGACCCAAACCCTGCTTAACTGTTTCCTCATTGGATTTCAGGAGGCTGGTGGCACGTCGTCCTTAATCTCGACACCACCATTGCCATCACCCAGAATTTTGCCAGCAGCACCAATTTCCCTGTTGTATGGCACAAGACGGTAAGAGGGAGACCAAAGTTATCGAGGAAATGGTATAGGTGAGAAACATTTTTTTCTCATTTCTGCTTTGTTCCGATTCCTACCCCAGAGGTGAAGTGGAAGGAGTCCACTGCTGCAGTAACGTGTGCTGATCTTAGGCCTGGGAGAGCTGGGCTACAAAAGCTCACGGGCAGAGGAGAGTGGGTCCAAGGTCAGGACTAGTTCTCAGGATGCTTGCCAGCCTCGAGGTGTGACAGGCTAAGACTCTGCATGTTTGATCAGTCAGTCAAAACGTGGTCATAATTGGGATTGGTCCTCATTTTCTGTTTCTTTTTTGTTTTCTGCTTTGGTTTTGTTTTGTTTTCCCCAAAGCTAGCGCTAGCAAAGGAAGCCATTTTGTTTGGGTTTTATTTTGGTTCGTTCTTTTTCTTACTCAGAAGCATTATCCCCCTTTGAACTTATTACCTTCAGTTCTTGTGAGTGAGGTGACTGCCCTGGAGACTTAGCTCCTCTGTTTATCCACAGAACAGATACAGCACGGGCAGCGGCAGTGCAAGCCACCCCCAGCCACCCCGTGCCACTGTGTCCCAACCCTGACCTGGAGGGACCAGCTCTCGGGGTAAGAGAGGGATCCTGGCTTGGTCAGTGCTCAGCCTCCCTGCTGAGAGGGCCAGCAAGGGTGGTGGCTTTGTTCTCCCCGGACTGTCGGGCACCTGAGGCCCACTTACTCCATCCCATAGGCCGCTGTGTGCTGTGATAGGGTCATTTTAAAGGCCTTAACCATACAGCTGGTCTTTTGTCCCTGGTTAGAGTGGATGCCAAATCAGGTCCCTAAGGGGAGGGCTGCTGCCTCTGAAAGTCCAGTTCAGTTTTATCTTCAAATGAGGGGGACCCTCTCTGTTGCTTGGCACTTCTTGTTTCTCACAAACCTAATTGTTGCTACTCCTACGAATAGAATTTAACCAAGCCCAACTGCAGTCACTCAGCACTGTGTCGTGGAAAGGAAGGGTTTTAAAAATCAGCTAGGAAAGGTTCAGGAAAAAAAACAACAACAAGGAAGAGAGACTCTTTCTCCCAGGTGGGGGGAAAATAAAATAAGACTAACTCAGGGCTACTTTGCCTCACACGTTGGCAGCACGGCTGGCTCCTATGCGAAGGTCGTAGTAACTTGTGTGCAGCTAGTTTGCCTTTCAGAAAAGCCTGAGCAGCATGTTTAGGGCTTTTGTTCCCAGCCTGTGGATTCGTGTGTCCTCACCACTGTCCAGCACCCATTCTGAGCCAGGGCACCTGACATTCCCAGGTGCTTCTGAGAGAGACAGGCCTCAGCGTTGAGTCCGGGTTGTTGTGCGCGGGCTTCATTGCCGTCCCAGCACTGGGAACAATGTTTCTTGTCTCTCAGGATCTTGAAGCAAGAGCACCCCGAGTTGGCGGTCCTGGCCGACTCTGTTGACCTTCAGGAATCCACAGGAATTGCCTCGGACAGCTCCAGTGACTCCTCCAGCTCCTCCAGCTCCAGCTCGTCGGACTCGGACTCCGAGGTGAGGCCTTGCTTCCTTTCCAGGCCTTTGGGGCAAGGAAAGGAAAAACCAGTGGTGGTGGCTCTCCCTCCTGTCTGGGAAGGAGAAAAGCGTGAACGTTTTCCGCTTTCTTCCAAGAACTTCAACCGCCACCATCTCTGCCACATGGTGAATTTTAGCCGTATTATAGCCTTGTGTGTGTGCACGCATTCGCATATCCTTGCAGTAGCCTCAAGAGGTAAAAGGAGTACTTGGGGATTTCATTAAGTGAACCGCCCAGCATCACATAGCTTGTGAACGGCAGTATGGGGATTCGAACTTGGAGCATTGTCACCTCAAAGCTCATGTTGAGAATCGTCCCTGTGGGTGTCAGTTGTAAGCCTGGCAGCTCAGCAAATTCAGTGGCTTGTTAGAAGCTAACGTCATATTGGGGAAGAGGAACCTGTGCCCTTAGCAGATGAAATAAATTCCTGTCATAGCACTTTGCATAATCGGTTGATTTGGGGTTTTGCCAGGGGGCAAGTGGGGGGTGAATGTTACATGCTGTTACTTCTTGCTTCCCCCACTCGGGGTCTGTGCAGGTGCAGTCAGAGTGCACAATGCAATCTCCAAATGCTGTCTGTAAAATGTTCTTAGAGCCTGTGCCTTGATTTCAAACAATCCCTCTGTTGGAGACTGCTGGAAAGACACCTGGCACCTGAGGGAAGTTGCAGTGTTTGGGGAGGAACACCAGAGGGAGATGGATATTTGGACTGTGTTGCAGAGCTGTCATAAATGGCCGCTTCACTCTGGGAGGGCACGGACAGCATTTGTGCTATCTCTCAAGGTTGGATGTTTACAGACAAAATGGGTTGCATCTAATTGAGTTCCTGTTTTTTTCCCCCGTGTCCAGTGTGAGTCTGGGTCTGAAGGTGATGGCACAATGCACCGCAGGAAGAAGCGGAGGACGTGCAGCATGATGGGAAATGGGGACACCACCTCCCAGGATGACTGTGTGAGCAAAGAACGCAGCTCCTCCAGGTGACCACGCACGGCTGTTGTCTGTGTAGAAGGACATGCCCCCAGCAAGGGGCAGGGCCCTGGGGAGGGCAGCCTTCTGAAGCTGCAGACAAGGGGAGGGCCGGAGAAAGCCAGAGAACGAGGATGCCCTCGGAATAGGAGTCCGTTCACTTAGCATTTGCTGCAGTAGCTTCTTTCTCTGCTACCAATGCAAAGTAATGTGGCTTATTTTATGCATAAAGGCAAGAATCTATGTGGATGGTGCCAAGGAAACCCTTAATGTTATTTAATAAAAATTCAATCCATTTTACATCCTTGAAACTTTTGTCCTTGGAGAATCCCAGAACCTCCCCTGTGGTGTTGTGGGAAAGCAGTGACTCCACTGGTGTGTACCCTCGATGGGGAAGTGGTGGTTACGGCCTAAGTGAAGGTACCCGGTGTCTCCTGAGAGCCTGAGGTGTGGCCTCCTGCTTTTCCCCCCACTTGCCATTGTTGCTTTGAGCACTCACATCAAGTGAGGCAGCCGTGAAGAGCTCAGTTATAGGAGGTTTTTGTCACATCTCCCGTGTCTCTTGATTTGCACCAGATTGGGTCTAAATAAGTTAAAACTCACAAAGTTAGTGAAGCAGTCCCTCTGCCAGCATGTGCCCTTGCAGGGGTACATGATGGGCTTACAGTGAGGTCTGGAGCCAGAGCCCCTTCTCATGTGCGAGCCGCAGTGTGCCAGGCAGTGGCGGTCAGCAGGAGGGTCCCGGGAGGTGTTCAGTACTGAAGCTTGTGCGGCTCCCAGTGTCTGAAGGCCTGGCCTGCCTGCCGCGGGTGGTGTTCCTGCTGTGTTCTTTGTGTGTCTGTGCAGCTGGCTGTTTTCTCACCTGTCTGAGGAAAGCTGGGGACCTGCATGCCTTGCTGTTCGTTGTCCTCTTTCTCCGCAGTCAGGCTAGAATTCTGCAGGAAGTTCAGGTGTCCTAGTCACAGGAATTGATGGGGCTAGACTATGCATTTCTGAACCCGGTTCTCTTCACAGCCGTTGTTAGATTTCTCTTCTTGCTTTTTAAAGATGTTTCTGTTATAAATTCCCCTCACCGGCGAAATGTGCCTTTGTAACGTGTAAGAAAAGGGTTTAGGGACAGCCCTGCCCTGAGTTGCACACAGGGTCCTGGGGTTCTGCTTTAACATTGCCTTCCAGCTTTGCACCGGCTGTGCTGTCTACATGCTGATTACAGGCAGTTGTACTTTCCTTGGCAGGATTAGGGACACTTGTGGAGGCCGGGCTCACCCCTGAGCAAATAAAGAGACTCTCCCTGAGGTGGCTCCTGTGTACGCTGTTGGCGGCCACCTGACTCAGTTTTCACGTCTTCTGCTCCCACCTTCTCCTTTGTCTTCTTTGAATTTGGATAATCCTTCTCTGGTCCAAGCTTCTGTCTTCGGTCAAATGCTGTTTTTACTGCTTACTAAGAATAGATGGTCAAGAAGTGTCAAAACTCAGCAAGCTCAGTGAAACACGAAACACTGAAGGCTGCCATGCTGTTGGGTGAGGAGGCCTATGCTGTCTCCCTTACACCACGACCTCGAGGCTGCAGGGCTGAGATCCCTTGAGTATCTCACTGCGTGTGATAACCTCCCGACGTGGGTAAGGAACCTCTGCTCTCCGAGAGCCGGCTGTGCACAAGCAGGCCCCGAAGGGTGAGTGGACTTGGAGTCGTGTGTGAGCCAATTACACATAAAAAGTGCTGCGCATGTGCCACTTCCCTGTCACTGTCCCAAAGCCGCACTCCCTGGCAGTGACCCAGCCAGCAAGTGCAGTGCCGCTCACTGCTGCGAGCGCTGTCTTTGGACACATTTCCTTCTCACCACCATCAGAGAGGCTCTTAAATTTAAGCAGTGTGTTCGTATAGTGTATTTTGGGGGAGGGATGACATATCAGGGTTTTTGTTTAGGAACAGTATGGGAATGGTGTTTGGTGTGTTTTATCACAGAATTTAAATTATGAATAGGGCCAACTTCTAACAGATGTGTCCTGTTCTTTCCTACCATGTGATCCATAAGGCAGGAGCTCTCTGTAAGAGACTTCACGATTAGTGCCCTTATTTGTTTGACCAGCAGACGAGAGGTGGGTGGCTTGTGCTACATGTCTGGAAATAAATCCATATATGGTGCTTCTAGTCTTTGGGATCTGTTTAGGATTCTAATAACTCTGGTATGAATACTTGGGATTGACCAGCAGTTTCCATTACTTGCTCTCTCAACTCACCTGCTTGCCTTAATTGGTCCCTAAATTCATCTAAATTTAAGTAAAAGTAAGGGGGGGTTTGTCAAGGATATTTCCAGTGGAGAGGACTGAGCAGCATGTCCTGTTCTGGGTGGGAGTGTAGGTAAAGGCATTAGCAGCCAGAGGGCAGCAGGAGCTCTCACTGGGGAGTGTCCAGGAGGAGCAGAGGAGTGTGTGCAGACATCCTGGAGTTGTATGGTTCCTCCCTCAACATGGGTATAATCTGGGGAATTCAGATCTCTTCTGTGCAAAAGTCCTATTTTTAACAGACTGATTATCATTTCATGACACTACCTCAGTCACGTGGCTCTCTTCTAGGAGGCTGATCCCTTATTTTGCCATAGTCAGTTCTCATTTGCGTTCTCAAATGCCAATCCAGATGTGTGGCCAGATTGGATGGAAAACATCTACTGCCTTCATCGGTGTTGGTGCCTGTCACCTGCCCCAAAGTGCTGCTCTCCTCTTCCCCACCAGGCTACAGGGGCTCAGGCTCTTGCTTCCAGGGTCTGTTTGGGTGTGCATAAAGTCAAACCCCAAATTTATCATTTCTTTGTGTTAACAATGGTGTTGCTCCGTCTCCTTTTTCAAATTTTCTTGCCATCTTCCAAAATGGTTTTTTCTTTTCCCTATATTGCTAAGGGGCTGTCACGCCTTCTCAAATCCATACCAACTTCTCTCTGAACTTCAGTTTAGAGAAGAAAAAAAAAAAAAAAAAAATATATATATATATATATATATAAAGGCCGTTCGCCGCCAGGGGGCGTGGTAGGACACTTTTGCAGTGGCTGGGATTCCGAGGTTCGAAGTTTGAATTGGAGAGATGAGCCTTCCCCAGAGGCCAACGGTGTTCCTGTTTGACAAACCATATCCAGAAACGAGGGCTGCAGCCCATCTGACAGGCCCGCAGTCACCTCACCGGAAAGCATCTGGATCACACGGGTTACATGCTGCCATTCGGCTCTTACCACCCCGTGAGTGACCATGGGGCAGGGCAGTCTTTGTTTTAGCTATGCCAGAGATTCAATACCTCCCCCCTGCCCACCCCCCAGCCCCGGCCCCTTTTATCGTCCCTGTGGCCCAGCCAAGCACACCATTATGGAAATAAAGCAGGGATGAGTTGGGGAAACCGTGAGAGAGGAGTGCCGTGATGACTGGATGCTGGGGATGAAGTAGGAAATGGGAACCAGGGGCCCATCTGTTCTGGAGTTAACCTTTTAACCCACCTGGCCTGAGCTCCCCCTTTGAGTGGTGTCAACAGCTTAGTAAGGGCAAGGACACAACATGAAACTTCTTAGGGATTCTTCTCCCAACTGAAAACCAACAAGTTGGCTCCTGGAAGAAGGGCTCTTGGACCAGTAGCTACTGATAGGGAGCAGGGTGCATGAAGACGGTGAGGGGCAGGGGAGGCTCTGGGCTTTGGGAACAAGCACCAAAGACTTTATCATCATCCTGAAGTATCCAGGCTGCACACAGGCCTCCCTGGGGTCAGTAGTAGTGCTGGGATATTCAGGGTGACACCTTTGAGGGGAGAGCCACCGAACAGGGACATTGTTACTGTTTGGCTCAGGCTTACAGATGCCCACTTACTAATCATCCAAGCATTCAACCTGTGTTTGAGTGCCAGGCACTGTTCTAGGTGCTGGAGATGCAGCAGTGACAAGCCCAGGTCCCCCTCCTTATGGAGCTGAAAGACTGAGTGTGCCATGCGTGGTTCCCAAGGGTCGCTGGTCAGAGTAAGTGGAGTCAGGCACATCCATTTCCACGACCAGAAAAGTAAGTTCAGATCTTACTAAATTCAGGTTTATGAGACCTTCATAAAAGAACATAATTAACATCATAGCTATGTTCTCAGCTTAGTGTTTGGTTTCTCTTTAAATTAGCTGAAGATATTTAAGGATTGGCAAGAAAGTTGCTGGTATAAATGCTTTATGAAGTTACTAGAGGTTCAGCCTGGATATGATTTAGGACTTTAGACAAGAGTGTGAGATGGAATAGGAGTTTTCCAGTAAATGTTGTAAAAAGTGCTTTCTAGGACGTAGGCGTGTACGTGCGCAGCTATAGGTTCCTTGAATTGTGTGTAGCGTTTCCACAAATAAGTTGTCATGTGCGTGCTGGGTACTGCTCATGGTTTCCTGTGGAGTCTGGTGTCTCCTCACACTCCCCCCTCCCTGCCTTCTGTCAAGATGTTCCACTGATGTTACATTATATACAGCAAAACGAGATGAACCTTGCACCCCAGCCCCCTTGGGTGGTGGCTCTTGACTTTGTCTCATCATCCTTAGTTCAAAAACTTGAGACATCTAGCCCCCACTGAATGTCCCATGAGAACTGGCCCGGCCTGCTGTCTCCAAGGGGACTGGACAGTGCAGAAGAATTGGGACTGTGCCGAGTCCTTGTGCCTCTTAACAGCTGTCACCTAGACACCCAGCAGCCTGCTGCGCCTGCTTTCATCTCGCCGGGGGCTTCGCCACTGGATGCCTGTGGCTCTGCCATTTGATTGGTATTTTTAACTTTCACTTGGATGAAACTTGTTCATCATTTTAAATAAAGCAACTTGATTTGGAGTTGGTTTTTTTTTTCCTTGTTCTTGTTTCTTTTCATTATTCATCTGATAGTGAATACAGAATGTAACTAAGTTAGTACAATGGGCCCCCTTAAAAGTATACTTTCAAACAGTGAAGGCAGGGGACAGGAAAGAAGGCCCTCTTTGGCTGAAAGTCACCCCCATCCCGGGGGTGGGGGTGGGGGTGGGGGGCAAAGGCCGTAGCCAAGACAGGAGCTCATTCCACATTTTATAGCTACAGGGCATTTTTCATGAACCACCACTGAAATTCCTTGTGCTGGCACCCCTGACTATGATGTGGAGCAGCAGGACCAAACTCCCCCTCTTCCTGGAAGCCTGCAGTCATAACTGGAGCTCAAGAGGAAGCCTGAGCACTTACCGGTGCCTTCCACTTAAACAGCTGTCCATCTACCTTCCTGGCTTACACCAGCTATCAGCTCAGGCACTGTAATTTTTCCAAAAACAATAAATGTATCCTAAGCAGAAACTGGCACCCTGTTTTTTCAACTGGTACCTGACAAACTTTGCCCTGTGTTTACTGGAAATGGGAAAGACAATTTTTTGGTTACAGCATATTTATCTCAAACACAGTGTTCAGCCACAGAGCCCTGGAAGGATCTGGAGAAACAAAACCAGTAAACTTCCCTTCATTCCACCCTCCCATACACGGAGGATTACTCCCAGAGAAGTCAGTAGGGGTCCTTGAAGCTGAATTCCAGAAAGCAGCCTTTGGGGGGCAGCCACGTTCCGGGGAGGCTCGTGTTGGAGGCTGCTGGTCTCAGGCCGGAAGGGGCATTCGCCGGCCAGGAACTGGAAGTGTCCCCCCCGCCCCCCCAAAAAATGCTGTGGCCGAGAGTAAGCGGGGTTCACGTTCGCTGTTCACCGTCTTACAGGCCAGTCGGGTGCCAGGGTTTGGGTGAGCCTTCCCGGCCTGTCGGGGCCTCCGCGTTCCCCAGCCTGCGCTCCCGGAGGGCTGCAGGCGCGGAAATGATGCTGAAAGTGACCAGAAGCGAAGGGCGCCTGAGAAAAGAGCGTTTCGAGCTGGTTTCCAAGACCAAACTGAGCGCAAAGCGCCAGGCCTGCCCGGCGCGGGGCGGCGCGGGCCTCCTCCGGCCTCGGGAGCGCCGCCCCGGGGTCGGGGGCGCGGGGGGCGCGGGGGGGGGCGGGGCGCGGCGGGGGCTCCGCCCCGGGGCGGGGCGCGGGGGGCGGGGCGCGGCGGGCTCCCTCGGGGTCCCCGCGGGCGGGCACTCGGGCGGCCGCGGCGCGATGGAGGCGCCGGCCGAGCTGCTGGCCGCGCTGCCCGCGCTGGCCACGGCGCTGGCGCTGCTGCTCGCCTGGCTGCTGGTGCGGCGCGGGGGGGCCGCCAGCCCGGAGCCCGCGCCCCCGGCCGAGGCCCGCGGGACCCCCGCACCGCCCGGCCCCTGCGCCCCGGAGCCCGCGGCCGCGCCGGAGGGCCCGGGGGAGCCCGAGGGCCCGGGGGAGCTCGCGGCGGCGCCGGCGGAGGCGGAGGAGCAGGCCGCTGAGGCCAGGCAGGTACGACCCGGCCCTCCCGGGCGCCCCTCCCCACCCCGGGGCCCGCGCCCCCTCCCCCCCGGCTCGGGCGGGGCCGGGGACCGGGCCCCACTGCCCCCCCCAGCCCCCGCCCCCGCCCCCGCCCCCGCCCCGGGGAGCGCCGAGCCCGCGAGCAAACTCGCGAGCATCCTCCCCCCAGAAGTGCCGGCAGCGCCGAGCCCGCGTGAGTTGTGTGCTGCGTCCTGCTGGGGTCCGCTCCCCGCTCCCCGCTCCCCGCTCCCCGGCTCGGGCACACCCACCCCTCGCCCTGCACCCCTCGGCCCACGGCGGCCCGCAAACACGTGCATGCGGCTTGTTTCAAGGTCTGCAGTAATGAGAGTTGTCTCCATAACGAAAAAACAGTCATACTTTGAAAGAAAAGAAAAAAGAAAAAAAGGAACGCTGCCTTTTCTTGGGAAGCCAGTGTGAAATCCAGACTCCAGAGCCAGTCTCGGGTGGGAAGCGCATAGGGCGGGGCGGCCGGAAGAGGCCTGGCACAAATGCATTTTTATTGTCACACGTGCTTTGGCACTTTTCCCCTGGGGTTGCAGATAAGCCTGGCCTGGATGGAGCAGAGGAGCAAGATACAGCCCTCCTACAGCCCGGCTGAGCACCCCCAAACCGCCCCTCCTGCTTCTGCCCCACACTCACTCCCTACGGTCCATCATCAGCTCCATCACAGCTCCGTTCCGTTCTGACCACTTGCCTGGCTTCAGGACATCCAGAGAGATGTGCACTCATCCCCCCCCCCCCCCCCCACCCCCCCCCCCCCGGCCCCATACACTTTTTCCAGGGCTTCTCTTCACATTCGAAACCTACTTGCCAGGCATGGGACCCACATTTCCAGGATTTGAGCACCCTTGACCCCTACAGGCTACCACCCAGGGCCCTGAGTCCGCCGGATCAGAATGCCTTGTTCTTACTCCCAATCCCCGATTCTTGCACTGGAGGAGGCCTGGAGCAGTTGAAGCCATGAGCAAGCTGCTCTGGTGCCTTGTCCGTGTGTCCACAGCGCCCTACTGAATTTTGCTGGACACAATGGTTTACACTGCAGAGAACCCTTGAGGGGAGAAGGCAGTGAGGCTGGGCCAAGGCTTTTCTCTTTGCTGAGTAAGTGTGCGGGACCCCTCTGAGCAGGCGCTTTGTTTGACAAGTGGGTGACTAATTGTGTCATTAGAGTGGATTCTAACCAGCCGGAGGAGGGCTGTTGCATTCCTCCCAGGGAGGACAGACTGCTCTAGTGGAGGCCCAGTTGCTCCTGCTCACCTGGCCCATGGTGACCGCAGGTAGGGTTCGGGCCTGTGCTGATATGTTAGGTTCGCTCCCAGGTTTGGGATCCTGCCTGCGCTCACAGCCTCCTGGGAGAGCAGAGAGGAATGGGCCTTTCTCAGGAGCCACTTGCTCTCAACCAGCCCTGCCCTACCGTTTACACAGTGCCCTTTCCCACCTAGCAGCAAGTTCTAGATTGAAGTCTGCGATGCCTGTTAGTGGCGCTCAGTAGGGTCTTGATCCTCTGGGTTACAGCACTCCTGAGAGGGCTTTCTATGAGGCCTGTGGGCCCTCAACAGTTCGAGATCTGGTGGGATGGGGTCAATGTTGTTGGTCCCGAGCAGCCCCAGCACAATCTGCCTCTGTCAGGAAGACGCTCTTCCTGTGGGGGTGCATGGGTGCTTGGAAGGACAAAGCACGTCAGAGGGGTTCACGTGCAGGGCAGCTGCCAGATGACTCTGAGAGTTGAGTCTTGTGTCCCTACTCCCCGTGCCACATCCTGTCCCAAGACCATCCCAGTGTAAGAGTTCTTTTTAAGTCCATATCCTCACTCAGGACTCTGGCCCTTCCCTTGTGGGTTTGGATCCCTGATCCTTGCTGAGTTGCTGAGCTCCCCCCTCAACTCCAGCTGGCAAATGCTAAATCATGGCTGAGCCTCAGGCCCTAGGGTCACGTGCCGGGTTGGGGGACACATACCCCTGTCTCCTACTACTCTGCCTTCCCAGTGGAGAGATTACCCCTGAAAGAAGCTGCTAAGAAATTATCTGGAAATGCACAGGGGCATTTTCTAGAGCAGGTCTCACTGCTTTTTTCTGATTATCATATTGGGTAGAAGGACCCTGGGGAAATGAGGCTGAGGGGTGGGGGCGGGGGGGGGGGGTTTGGGCAGCCACCTTGCCTGACTAGTGGTGCTTCTTCTAATCCAATCATCTTTCTGCCCTGCCAGGCCTGGGAGGCCCAGGGCAGCTGCTGCCTCTGATTCACAAAGCTGATTATTGAGAAGGATCCCGAGCCCAGGGAAGCAGCCTTCCACTGCGGCTGCGGGTCACTGGGAAGGGTCCCCACGGTGCTGCGGCACAAAGTAGCATAGTGAGCTGAGACACTGGGCAGCCACTGAAGAAACGGGGAAATGGGGGGTGATCAGCCGGCCAGGTCGGGGAGGCTAAGCAGAGGGCAGAGCTCTATTAGTAGAACCTCTTTCTTGTCATGTCTCCTAGGGGTGCGTGTCGGGGTGGGCACAAGCATGACAGGCATGCCCCCCCCCCCAACAAAGATTCATGGCCAACAAAGTCAAAAATAAGAGCTGGTCCCTTTTAAGGCCAGGAAACAGTGATTTTTGGTGATGTGTAGGTTGTGATTTTAGGATCGCCACGCTTCTTATCTAATGGAGGTGTGGATTCCAGCCAGGCTATGTCATAGGATTCTCAAACCATGGTCAAGGTGAAGGTCAAGGGTCCCCCGAATAGTACTAGAGTTAAGTCGGTGCCATAACTCAGACTGCTTGGCACTCGGGTCCTCCCTCTCTCTGGTCAGCAACCGACTAGACACAGTATCACTAAACACAGAAGAGGCAGGGAGACCTGTCTCAGCTGAAAACTAAAGAGACAAGACGGACAAACGCGATGCATGATCCTTGAATGGGTTCTGGATTGGGGCGGGGGTGCGGAGCATCCTGCAGATCTGTACAGAACATCTTGCAGATAACTGGGATATGTTTCAAATGAACCGGTTATCAGATCATTTTGTTGTCTCCATGCTCAATTTCTTGCATGTGATGCCGGCGTTGTGCTTCTGTAGACCCGTGGCCTTGTCCTTAGGGAGATTGCTGTGTGCCCAAACGTTCAGGGAGGACCCGTCATGATTCTAATAGTTACACGTACACGCCCACGCAAGAGAATGGCAAAATGGCAAAATGTTAACAACTGGTGAATCTAGGTGAAGGACGTACAAGTGTTCATTGTTTTATTCTTCCGATTTTCCTGTAGGTTTGGAATTTCCCAAAGTACAGGGCCGGAGAGTACACTTAACGGTGATGAACGCCGAGAAATGTATAAAATTGTTGAAACATTATATTGTTTGCCTGAAGCTTTTATACCACTATATATTCATTATACATGAAAAAAAAAAAAACACAGTGTTGGGAAAAAGAAACCCAGTGGGGAATTTCTCAGGAAAGGGCTTGGTTTCTCATTCACTCTGGCTGTGTCGGTCTCGTTGGGCTGCGCAGCCCCACCCGGGTGTCCTCACTGTGCAGCTGGGCCCTGGTTCACCTTCTGGAGTTATCCTGCTGTTAGTAGGTCTACAGCGTATCTCCTACCCTCACCATCCTTGTCGCCACAGGTCTCCCCACCCCGAACCCTACAGAGGCCGCAGAGTGATTTAGGAGCAGGTGACTCCCCTCCCCCGCCATCCATCCTGACCTTCGTGACGCATCCTGACCTTCGTGACGCCAACGTGTCCCCACTTTCTGTTCTCTTAACAAAAAACACAGAAGCCAGTGAGTGAAGGGCCAAATAGAGAGTTGGCAGTTGTTCATATCAGTTTGGAATCCTGTCTCCGTCAGCTCAGGCTGCTATAACAAAATACCAGAGACTGGGAGACCTAAACGGTAGACATGTCCTTCTCCCAGCTCCGGAGGTTGGCAAGTCTAAGATCAAGGTGCCAGCTAATTCAGTTCCCAGGAAGAGCCCGCTTCCTGGCTTTCTGTGTCCTCACGTGGTGGACAGAGAGCTCCCTGGTCTCTTCCTCTTCTTATAAGGACAATAATCCCATCCTGGGGGCCCCTACTCTCAGGACCTCATGTAACCCTAGTTACCTCAAAAGGCCCCACCTCTAAAAACCATCACACTGGGGCTTCTCGGGCTTCGACATAGAAATTTGGGGAGGATACAGACATTCAGTCTGTAATAGGTCTAGTGATTTACTGCAAAGGACACTGGAAATAGCCCACACATCCGTTAATTAGGACATTGGATTAATTAGCAAGTTGGTAGAAATATGTAAGGAAAAGCGCAGAACACAAAACAGTGTGTTCACGGTAATTACAGTGATGAACATCACCAAAGAGAGGACGATGCACAGAGCTGCAAACAAGAGTTCAGTGTTCAGCAGTGCAAGAGAGTATTTTATGCAAAGTCGTTTCAGCTCATAATTTTTTTTTTCCCATGTGAGAAAGAAGTCCAGGGACTTTCCTCATGGCTAAACTTTGTTCTTTCTTCCCAAAGTAGTCTTGTTGGCACCCAGAAAATTTAGCTGTCAGTTAGAATTTTCTACTCTGTGGGAAGTAATAAATTTTTAAAGAACATACCTTAAGGAAAAAGCTGCCTAGCTTTGCAGGGTTAGAAAGGAGACGCGGAGCATGCGCCCTTTTACACAGACCCTGTTTGTTGCTCTGTTCTTTCCCGGACCGTCGGCCTAAGCCAGAGTGTGGGAGGGCTGAGTCGGCCCCAGACCATGGGTGGATGTGCCTCCTGAGAAACGCCCAGTTCCCGGTGGCTGAGGCATTCTGGGAGCAACCTAGAGTCCAGCCAGGCTTGGTTTGCCACCGTTAGGGACAGTTGAATGAACCAGGACTTCGTTTTGGGGTGTTTTTTTTTTTTTTTTTTAGATTTTATTTATTTATTCATGAGAGACACAGAGAGAGGCAGAGACATAGGCAGAGGGAGAAGCAGGCTCCCTGCAGGGACCCTGATGTGGGGCTCAATCCCAGGACCCCGGGATCATGACCTGAGCCAAAAGCAGATGCTCAACCACTGAACCACTCAGGTGCCCCTGAACCAAGACTTTGATGGGGTTCAGAAATCTCCTAAAAGGGGCGCTCTGTATGGACTGAGCAGCTTGCTGGGATTGCTACTCCTGGATGCTTGGTCAGAGCCAAGAAGGAGGTCTGGGATGCTGCAACAGGGTGCTCCTGCCCTCCCACCTGGCAGGGAAGAAGGATCGGTCAGGTTCTGCTGGCCATAGTGGGTGAAAGAGCAAATGAGATTAACTGGTCCAAAGGAAACCCAGTATGAGAATTCATGGTACCTGTTTACCTAATATTTTTCCTCCAGGGGCATCTGGGTGGCTTGGTCAGTTAAGTGCCCATCTTTGGGTCAGGTCTGATCCCAGGGTCCTGGGATCGAGCCCCATATCCAGTTCCTGCTCAGCGGGGAACCCACTTTACCTTCTCTTTTTTGCCACTCCCCCTGCTTGTGCTCTCTCTCTTTCTCTGTCAAATAAATAAATAAAATCTTCTAAAAAAATTGTGACTATTCTGAATAGTCATAGGACTTGAGGGAAGCCATATAACCTCAGTTTCCCCAAACTGAAAGGATTGAACTAAAACGAGCTCTGACCTCTCCTAGAGCTCTCTGCAATCCATGCTTATCTGCTTTCCAGTTACCAACTTCTGTTTCAAGGCCTGTGCGTGCAGGGGTGGGTGTGTGCATGTGTGTGCCCGCATCTAGTATTTGCAAGTAAGAACTCCTTGCATCATTATTAACGCTTCGGCCAACCTGACCTCTGGTTGAGACAACCCTGGGCACGTTCTCAGCCAGAACCTCATTCTGGGACCTTGGTATTAAGAGTGTTTCTCCCGGCCAGGTGCTTCTGTGCCGAGGACTCAGAATCTGAGATCAGTCCCAAGACAAGCAAATACCTCCAGCGCAGTGGTGTCCTGTGAAGATCAGTAAACCCTACTCTGGGGTCAAGCCATTCTTATCTTTATTCTTCCTAAAGTCTTGCCAGTTTCTGTGGCCATGGTTGAGGGCTCCTTAGAGACTTTTTTTTTTTAAGATTTTATTTATTTATTCGTGAGATACAGAGAGAGAGAGAGAGACGCAGAGACACAGGCAGAGGGAGAAGCAGGCTCCATGCAGGGAGCCCGACGTGGGACTCCAGGATCACACCCAGGGCCGAAGGCGGTGCTAAACCGCTGAGCCACCCAGGGATCTCCTCCTTAGAGACTTTAAACACTGGTCACCTGTCTTCTGTTGTTATCCCTAAAGTTGGTCATGGTCAGAGTTCTTCTTCAGCCTGGTTGGCCCCGAACACGGTGGTCTCATGTCCCCCGCCCCCATCGTTCTGGTCACAGCAGTCCCTGAGCTCTCCGCCCTATGCTCAAGCGTCTCCATTTATCACCACCCCCCGCCCCAAAATGTAGACACTAAAATTCCACCTAATCCTTGCTGATAAGGGGAGAATGCACATCGCTGCCCCGGGGTGGTTTTTTACGAAGCATTTGGTGCCCTCCAAATCCTCTTTGTAGGAACAATGCCAAAAACCGTTAATCTGATAGGATTGGATCTGGCATGCTTGGCCATCTGAGCAAGAGAGTGTGCCTAGGGCTTATGAATGTGCCCTCAACTGGGATATGAGGTTGGAGTCCAGGATGGCCCTTTTCGTCTGGACGGCTGAACTTGGCCCCCAGCCTGGCTCCTCCTTGCCCCGGGGCGCTGTGTGCTGGCACAGGGAACACCAGATCTCAGTCTCTCCGCCCCTCTCCCCCAGCCCCGACTCAGGAGTCCACATCTTACCCAGGACTCTTGCTTTGTTCTTTGTCCGTGCTGGAAACACTCATGCTCCTATCGAGTGGAGGACTCACTTCTAGACCTGTCTTCCAGAACACGCTGGCCTCTGCCCTTCCCCTGATCCATAGCTGATGGTGCCCAGCCGCTCCCTGAGCCCCACCTCATGTGGCCGGCTGCCTCCTCGAGACCTGCCCGGGGTGGTTCAGTGAGCCCCTGAGACCACCTTGAGGCCACCCTGTCTGTTAAGACTGTTCTGGACACGTTCCCCCCAGAGACCAGCCCCATGTTTATAACATGGAAGCCAGAGCCACATTCTCCTGCTCCAAGCCGTGTGGTGGCCTCCGTCACATACGGAATAAATTCCGAACTCTTACCACGGCCCCGGTGGCCGGCTCTGCCTCCTGTTCCAGCTGTCCCCTCGCCCCCTCCAGCACAGCCACAGTGGCCTTCCCAGTGCTCAGACGCACCGGGCCGCGCCTCCTCTGGAGCCTTGGGACAGGCTCTGGGCCCTGCCGAGCAGACCCTTCCTGGCCTAGACTCACACAATGGCTCCTCTTCACCTTTCAAGTGTCTGTGTCCCTGAGCACCTTTGAGGATACAAACTGGCAATTCATCAAAGGTTTTATCAGCTAGAATTTTGTCTTGAGGCAAAGGACATCAGATCGGTGGTTTTCTCACATTTTTTTAAAAAGCGCTAGATCTGTTTTGTTCTTCTTCAAGCCTAGGTGGAAGTCCAGTGCGTAAAGCAAAAGCAGAACTTCCTTGGGGTGGGGTGGGGAGCGGATCTTGGGCCCTATATTCCCACCCCCCCTTCTTACAGCAATCCCTTCGGTCGCCCCCACAGAGCTCCAGGATAAAAACAAAGCTCAAAACCATCCTTGCCAGGTCCTGTGAACCTCAGAGGACCCCACCCAGACAGAGGAGGGAGGGGGACCCAGAGGTGAACGGGGAAGGGCAGACCATGTGCCCAAGGCCTTGTTCCCAAGGGTGACCCCAAGTTCCAGCCTGCCTGCCCATGGCCCCTCCCCCCCCATGGGCTGGAGAGGAAAGCACCTCCCTGGAGGCATTAGAGACCCTGACCTCAGGGACTCCAGAAGCCCAAGAACCTCAAAGGCCGGGGATTATTTGAATTGAACACGGCAGCTGTCATTTTAGAGTTTTCGTGGGAAAAAGCCATCGTAAGGGTAGCATTTTAAGATGTTCTCAGAGCAAATGAGTTGCAGGAGATTAAGTAAGGTCAAGGACATGGTGCCGTATCGGGCACCGAGTGATTGGCAGGAGCGTGGAGAATGAGGGTGAGTCCAGACGTTTCCAGGCGGGTGGTGGCGGTTGAGAAGTCAAAGCGGAGAGGAAGCAGCAGGCGTGGATCCCCATTCCCAGGCCATGACGAAGTGTCCAGGATGCTGTGACCGCAGAGAAAAACTGGTGAGTTGAGAGGGGCCAGTTTAGGATAAGAAGACGTCAGTCCGTTGTCTCGGGGGATGCGCCTTATCCAGCTGCAAATATGGATTTAGAGGGTTGGCCAGAGCGTCCTCTGCCTGGAGCTGTCACTTAGGCGTGCGGTGGCTGAGCTGTTAGACACGCGGGTGGAGGGAGCCGCCGTGACCTCTGCCAGCCTGCCCTCCCCCCCCCACCAGCCTGCACAGGCGCCCCGGGAGCTGGCGCCAGCTCTGCGCCCTCTGCTCGCCCGCAGCTGCTCCCCTCCGAATGCAAAAGATGAACAGCCTGATTGCCTAATGGAATCTTTCTGGAATGGGGGTTGGGGGGGGGGGAAGAGCCCTGTCAGAGCCTCTCTGCCTGCGGTGGGAGCCGGGCAGCAGCCCCTGCACCCTGCCCATTCTGGGTGCCCACCCCAGAAACCTGCTGCAGACGTGGTGCAGGTGGATGGGGCCTGGCCCAGGCCGCGGAGAAGCCATGGGGGATCGTGCAGGCCCCTTGAGAACTCCCTGCTCTCCCTGTTGGCTGCTGCAGGGGAGGGAGGGACAGAAGTCCCCGTGGAGGTGGACCCGTGGGCCTCTAAAATCACCCTGGGTTATCCAGGCGGCCTGTTGCGACACAGCCGGGCTCAGCCATGGTGCTGGTCACAGGGGCCAAGCAGGTCCTGTGTGCAGGACCCGGGGGCCGAGCCATCTCCTCAAAGAGACGGAAAGATATCTGCTTCTCTGTCTGTGTCTGCCCCCCCCCCCCCCCCCCGCTTCAGCGCCCTGCATCAGGCCTGGATGGGCCAGGGCGGCCATAAATGGCAATGTGCTGCCCGCAGGCTCGCACTGGCTCCGAGAAGCCTCCCTCCTTGGCCTCTGGGAGCCGCTGGCCCCCGTGCTCTGCCTCCCCCGAGCCGTCCCTCCACTGGAGGAAAAGGCGGATTTGGAGAAGTGTGTCGGGACCCGGGAAGTGAGAACTTGGGCCCTGTCCAGTAGTGGAATGCCGGGACTCTGGTCAGTGAGGTGATGGGCTTGGTCCCGGCCCGAGACCGCTCTGGGGACCAGCCAGGATGACGGTAGCTGTCTCAGAGGGCGTCACCCATTCACAGCTTCACGAACCTGATTTCCTCTCCTTAGAGCACGGTGTGTTGGTTTGCCAGGGCTGCCATAACAACGTTCCGCAGACGGGGCGGCTTAGAACACCGACGTTCACTTTTTCCAGAACTGTGAGGTCCAGGCGCGGGCAGGGCCGGTCTCTCCCGGACCTCTCTGACCCTGGCCTGCCGGTGCCGCCTTCTCGCCGCGTCCTCATGACACCCCTGGTGTCTCTCGCATGTGTCCCCTTCTTACACATCTCCTCTTTGAAGGACACCGCTCAGATTGGGTTGGGACCCACCCTCACTGGCCTCACTTTAACTTAATTCCGTCTTCAAAGGCCTTCTCTCCAAATGTAGTCACAGTCTGAAGTACCAGCGGTTTGGACCTCAACTTGTGATTTTGGGAAAGACACAGTCCAGCCCACAACACACAAGGACCGTGCAGCTCGCCCAGGACCAAGGGGACCAGTGGTGACATCTGGCTGGCTTGCGATCAGCGCTCTGAGCAGCTGTGTGGTTGTGCTGCAGCCCAGCTCCGTGGGAAAGCAAGCCCAAGGGTGGAACTCCAGACCTCGAGACCCCCAGGGGATTGCCTGTGGCCAGGGGCAGCCAGCCCTTCGCAGATTCATTCAACAAACACGGAGCCGATGGCCAGAGTTCCTTAACCTACCAAGTCAGGCCTGACATCTCTCACCTGCACTTTTTTTTTTGAATTTTATTTATTTATTCATGAGAGATACAGAGAGAGAGGCAGAGGGAGAAGCAGGCTCCACGCAGGGAGCCCGACATGGGACTGGATTCCAGGACTCCAGGATCACGCCCCGGGCCTAAGGCAGGTGCTAAACGGCTGAGCCACCCAGGAATCCCCTCTCCCCTGCACTTTGAAAACGCTTCTTGGAGTTTCTCCTGCCTCTGATCTTGCCCTCATTACCCCATTCCACTTCCTGCTCCAAAAATGCCAGCCTCTTCCTCTTTCTCCCCATTTAAAAGCTGCTGGGAGCCCATTGTCACCTTGTCCTCTCACAGAGATGGGGAGGCCGGGGTGGAGTGGCCTTGGAACAACCACAGCCAGGGTCTTCTCCGAACTCTGGGACCAGAGCTCCCTTCTCCCCAAACAGGGTCGGGCCATGGGTCACATCTGCATGCTGCTCCGTTGCAGGAGGGGGTCTGTCCTGAGGCAGTGCCCCATCCCCCACCCCCCACTTCCACCTCACACCCCACACCCCACACCCCACCCCTGGGCCCACAGGCTTCCAGGGGTATCCTCCAAAGGAAGGGGGTTTCTGTACAGACAGAAAAAAATGAGTGGCCAATTCAGCACTGTTTTCCAAACTTCACAAAATCTAAAAAAAACAAAAACAAAAAAAAAAAAACCTCTTTTAAATTGCATCCCCGTATATAAAGCCACAGAAGCACACCAGAAATTTTATAAATCGGTATCTCTCTCTACCAGACACGTAACACTATTTATCTTCCATTTAATTTGGGATGCAGGGGTATCCCCAAAGTCTTGGTGTAGTTTTAGGTTTTAATAACTTGAGAAGTGTAAATGCTACAAAACTACAGCACACGTCCGTTGAATATTTACTTATTTAAATTCTTCTTATGCTTAGCTACCTGACATTTGAATGCCAAGTTTTCCATTTTAATTCCTTGTGTGTGCCAGAGTCTGGATGGGTGGGCAGGGGGACGAGTCCTCTCCCCCGGGCACCTTGGTGAGCTGGCCAACCTCCGTTAACGTGATGTCCAAGCTGTCAGGTGTGCATCAAATCCTCGCAAGATCGAAAGGCTGGAATCAGAAATGCGATCCCTCAGTTACTGAAGCTCAGGCCATGAGTATTGTTTTCAAAGTCCAAAAAATCAACTACAGCCATATCTAGCACCAGACTGTGGTAATTACATGAATTTGAATGAGAAACATCAATATATTTAACATGTAAATAGCCTCTCCAGTGTCGTTTTCTTGCTATGTTTGTAGCATTCATGCTTCTGAAATTATTAAAGCTGAAAATGACACTAAGACCTGGGTCGCACATTTTTTTAAGATACCGGTAGCAACCTCTCAATTGCTTTCATAACCCGCCAACGGGGTCACAGCTACAGCTTAAGAAGCAAAAAATAAAAAAATAAAATAAAATAAGAAGCAGCACACTAAAAATAAATTAAATAAATAAATAAATAAATAAGCAGCACACTTCAAAAGTCAAGTGCAAGATTCAAAGGTAGAGCAGCCTCTCCCCGGGAGGGTGTTGGCAGGTCAGCCTTCGCTGGGTGTCCCTTGGGGATAGTGGGGTGTGCCTCAGGTCTTGATTTTCTCACCGTGCACTGCAGTTATTTGTGCAGATGTCTTTCCAACTGGATCACGAGCTCCTTGAGGAAGGGATTGTGCTCGTATCTCTCTTATCTTTGTGTCCGTCACACGTAATGGGAGAATCGACCGCCTCTCTAGTCTCAATATTGGGCTTATTTCTGGGGTCCAGCCCTGAACAGGTTAAGGGCTGTTTGTCTCTCTGTTTTCTCCTCTTCCTTAAAAAAACAAACAAACAAACACACACACACACACACAAAAAAAAAAAAAAAAAAAAAAACCTCATTGACTTCACAGTTCAGATACCCCTGTGTAGCATTTTTAAAATATGTCGAGTTGGGATCCCTGGGTGGCGCAGCAGTTTGGCGCCTGCCTTTGGCCCAGGGCGCGATCCTGGAGACCCGGGATCGAATCCCACGTCGGGCTCCCGGTGCATGGAGCCTGCTTCTCCCTCTGCCTGTGTCTCTGCCTCTCTCTCTCTCTCTCTCTCTCTCTGTGATTATCATAAATAAATAAAAATTTTAAAAAAAATAAAAAATAAAAAATAAAATAAAGTATGTCAAGTAATTCATGCATATTCATGCATATTATTAGAAAATCCAAATATACTGAAATGAATCAAATGAACAGAGAAAGGCTGCCCTTCCCCAGAGGTAGCCCTTCCCCCCAAAGGTAGCCACTGCTAACAGTGCCTTGCGTGTCCTTCCAGAAAACATTTCCTCAGCGTTTGGAGCGTTTATGTGCATCTCCATTCTTATATTTATACCAAGAAGGTTGCCCTTCTCACACTGTGCTGCTTCTTGCTGCTTCCTCTTGGTAACTTATCCTGATGCATTTCTCACATCAGTCTGTACGGTTGCCTGCTTTTTAAAGCACTGTGTTGGGGACGCCGGGTGGCTCAGCGGTTGAGCGTCTGCCTTGGGCTCAGGTCGTGATCCCGGGGTCCTGGGATGGAGTCCTGCATCGAGGTCCCTGCAGGGAGCCTGCTTCTCCCTCTGCCTGTGTCTGCCTCTCTCTGTGTCTGTCATGAAAAAAATAAATAAAATCTTTAAAATAAATAAAAGCACTTTGTTGCATGGCGTATCCACATTGTGATATATTTAACCTGTTAACATTGTGCCGCACACATTAGCCAAATATATTTAACTCTAATATATTTAAAACTCAAAGTCATGAACATGTCATCGTTTCCAGTTTGGCTTCTTTTCTGCTGCACATGATCAGAGTCCTTGTATAAAAACCTGAACAGATGGTTTTCCAGGCCAGAGCAGATCCCTAGAAGTGGGTTTGCTGCGTCAAAGGGGTATCTCCTTTTCCTGCCTCCCCCGAAGAGTCCTGCCCCCTTCCCCACAGCCACAAAGACGCTTTGCTGTGCAAAATCCAGGGGGCATCTGGACAAGCCCCACGTACTGACCGGCGGCGCTCAGGGCAGCGTGGCTCACATCTCGATGGTGCAGAGCTTGATGGACGCTGCTAAGAGAAGTCCTGCTCCTGCCTCCCACCCAGCTCCTCCTGGCTGCACTTTGTGTGATCCAGAGAGCAAGAAAATGACAGGCAACTCAAGGCCTCTCAGGGTTTGCCACTCATGACCTGCTGTTGGGCTTGTGCAAACTTGCAGGCCAGCTTCGCTCGCTCTGTTCTATGAGGGAGCCTGCTGCCGGCCCTTCCGAGCTCCTGCGGAGGCTGCACCCCTGGGAACTGAGTTCCAAAGGCCTGAGCCTGCCGCCCTCTCCACTCAGGCGGCTCACTCCTGTGTGTGCTTCCCTCTCGTCAACCTGCGGGTTTGTGCGTATTGGCTTCCCGTCACAGTTCCCCAGGTCCCTTGTCCCCACCACGCCCTCAGTCCCTGTGGCTGGAGGAACCGCACATCCCGGTACCCCCCGGCATTCCTGCAGGTTGAAGTCACTCCTTCCTCCCAAGAAGGCCATCTTGGGACACTCCTTCCAGCCATCCGTTTATTGAGTCCATTTGAGGGAGAGCGCTGGGCCTGAAGGAGGTGGAGCTCCAGTTTGGGGAAGAAACGCAGTGCCAGGGGCATCAGGGTGGCTTAGTTGGTTAAGCTTCTGTCTTGGGCTCAGTTCATGATCTCAGGATCCTGGGATCGAGCCCTACGTTGGGCTCCCAGCTCAGTGAGGAGTCTGCTTCTCCCTCTGCCTCTGCCCCCTGCTCATGCTCTCTCTCAAATCTCTCATGCTCTCTCTCAAATAAAAATCTTAAAAAATATATTTTTCTCAAAAAAAAAAAAAAAGAAAAAAAGAAATGAGGTACCAGGAGGCAGAGGTGGAGTCTGCACTCACCAGCACAGCTTCTCCGTGACAGCCCCGCCAAGGTGGGCCCCAGGTGCCAGACTTCCCCGGGTGCCCCTCCCTGGTCCTATCAGCTAGAGTGGCGGGTAGGGGTCCCCAATCCCATTACCAAAATGGCATTCAAAGGCTTTGACAAGGGCAGGCCGGGTGGCTCAGCGGTTTAGCACCACCCTCAGCCCAGGGCTTGATCCTGGAGTCCTGGGATTGAGTCCCGCGTCGGGCTCCCTGCGTGGAGCCTGCTTCTCCCTCTGCCTGTGTCTCTGCCTCTCTGTCTCTCTGTGTCTCTCATGAATAAATACATAAAATCTTTAAAAAAAAAAAAAAAAAAAACAAAGGCTTTGACAAACACCCACCTGGAAGGGGTGAAAGGACTGAGGTTCAAAGGTCAAAAGCACAGCTCTCCAGCCGACAGACTCCCCCTTGTCCTCTTGGCCTCCATGTTTTCATGGAGATTATGTGGATTCCACTGCTGGTTGACAGTGGCCCCCACGGGGGTCCTCCTGGCCTCACCCAAAGAACAGGCACCTGTGCTGTGTGGTCATGCTGTCCCTCAGCGGCCCCTTTCTCTCCTGACGTTCTGCCCACCGCTGCCCCACTTCCCGGAGGAGGGCCCTGGCTTCTGGTCCCCCCACTGCTGCGGCACATCCCTCCTGCCAGTGGGCCAGCGTCAGGTCGCTTTCACCGAGGGGTCAGGCACCTGGATGACCCTATCAGAGTGAGCCACCCCGAGCCCCGGGCCCCAGGTGCTGAGTCTCTCCTTGTCTTGCAGGAAGAGGAGCCAGAGCTGGAGCCGGAGCCACAGCCGGAGCCGCAGCCGGAGCCGCAGCCTGAGCCGGAGCAGGATGGCCCGGAGGGACCAGCCCAAGCAGGGCCTGAGGAAGAGGACGGTGAGTGGGACCCGGCCTCCAGGTGCAGCCCCCGGCCCTGTCACTCTGGCTCTTTCTGTCCCCTTTCCTGTCTCTAAACTGTGAGTTGTCTTCCAATACGGAGGACCCGTCATGCCAGAAAACCAAGCACCCTGACCTTCCACTTCCTGCCGCACCTCCTAGCTCTGCTCCCAACACTGTGCATTTCAGTTTCTCACTGAACGTCTCCCTTATGGAGACAAAAGCCACTCACAGGCCGTTACCCAGGTGTTCTGCACGGCGAAGGCCCCACGGGAGGAGACGCCTGATTTCCAAGCAGCTCAGGTACCTGGCCAGCCCTCCCAGCCCTCAGACCCTGGCCGGCCAGGGGGAGGGGGCAGGAGTGACCCTGAGCATGAAGGAAACTGGCCAGTTAGAACCTGAGCAGGTGGAAGGCAGTGGGGTTGCCCTGGGCACCCACGGGGGCCAGTGCCCTGAACAGACAGAGAGCCAAACGCGGTGTGGGTTTCTGCTGGGTCCTGTCGTGTTTTATTGCTTTAAAACAAGCAACAAGAAAGCAGCATGTCAACATTTGTTAAATCTATATGCAAAGTACGTGGAGGACTTAATACTTGTACTCTTGTGTGTGCTTGAAATACTTCATAATTTTTAAAAAAGCAAGACTGTTGCCGTGACTTTCAGCCGACTGCTGGCAGGGGCAGTGGAAAGAGTGGGTTGCAGGAATGCAATGACCTCGGCTGGTGTGGGTGTGTGGACGGGCGGGCGGCCGGCTGCTCTGGGGGGCCCACAGCTCCCCCTGAGGTCCCGCAGGTCCAGGCTCCTGTCAGTGCTGCCTCAGAAGAACAGGGAAGGGCAGGCAGCTGCAGAGGCTCGGGGGCTGGTTCTCCCCAATCATCTGCAGGTTTAGAGACGCATGGCACCTGCGCCTGGGGTCTGTCCCTGCCTCGTGGCCCCCCACCCAGGCAGCTGCAGGGATGATGGAAGTCAGGATCCTGTTAGTGACTCGAGGACCCAGGACCTGTGGCTGCTAGAGGCCCTGGCCAGGACAAGGACAAGGGGAGGCTCACCAGCCTCCCACCCAGCCATGGGCCTTGTCATGGGCCCTCCGTCCTTATCTGACTGCTGCCCCCGGACACCCCCCATCCCCCAGCCGCCTCCTGTGAGCTCTGACAAGGCGAGGGAGGGGAGGTTTAGGGCCCCAGCTGTCAGAGGAAAAGAGGCGTGGGCCCCCAGCCCCTCTGCAGTGAGCAGCTCAGCTCTCGGGCTAATTGATTAGTGTCGCCAAGATGCCCTCCCTAAGCGACTTGGTGATTCACAGAAGGCTACAAGAGGAAGTCCTGCTCCCGGGAGGCTCTCACGTTGAAACCTCCTGGTCTAGCAAAATTGGATGCGACTGTGGATCACTTGGTACACCACATGTGATGTGATTAAGTGAAAGGCTTTTCTGCCTGGCCCGGAAAACATAAAACTAATCAGGCCTGCCCCCTAAATTGAAACCTTGAGTAGTGCCCAGCTGGCAGAATTTTTTGTTTTATTTTTCTAAAACATAGCAACACAGTGACCTTGATGTTGAGGTTAATTGGTTTTCTTTGTCCGTTGCCTCTTCTCGAGGTCCAGAATCGAGTGTTGGTGCGTTGGCTGTGAGCTCATTCTGAGACCGCAGCTCTGTGTCAGGCTTTTTTTTCCCCGCCCCTCTGGCAGGCTTTTCGGAGCTTTCCAGATAACCAGGGACCCAAGCCCCTCCGACAGCAGCTCTGAATTACTCAGCAAAGTGCCCAGATCCCCAGATGCAGGCAGTCCATACCCGGTGCTGTTGGAAGCTCCTGGTTCTGCGGGCCCGCAGGGAATGGTACTTTCCAGCCCTTTGCTGGTCAACCTGAGCGGAGCTCAGCCTGGAGGAAGAGCTGGCCCGTGGGGGCCGGGGTCTCTGGTGAGAGGGGGTGGGAATGGATTCCCGGGTCTCTGCACCAAGCCTCATCTCACCCGGAAGAAGAATGAAGGCCCCTCAGGATGATCCGGCCCCTTTCTCTGCCACCCAGTGCCACTGGCCTCCTTGCTTTGCTGGGTCTGTCTCCCCAGACACCACAGGGCTTGCTCCCTCTCAACTACCACCTGTAAATCCCCTCCTGATGCCACCCCCAGCCTACCCCCAGGGAAACTTCCAAGCAGCCCCCTCGCTGCCCCACTCCCCTGTCCTTTCTGCAGAGCACTCGTGACCAACTTCTAACTGTATTTTACTTATCTTTGCTTGCTATATGTTTTATTCACTGCTAAGTCCCCAGCACCTCGCACAGTGCTCACTAAATATTTGCAGAAAGAATGAAGAGCAAATGAACTCTTGTACAGATGTAGTAACGTCTTCCTAAGGCAAAGCTTCAGCCCCTGGGCAGTTAGCCGGGGTGAGGGAGCCACAAGGGGACTGTGCCCTGGGAGCCGGCCAGCATTCTCCTCCTGGGCGAGGCTTTGGAGAGAACAGGGCCCTCATCACATGACATTTGGGTTCTGAGTCTGCATCCAGAACCTTCTTCCTTCGGCCCAGAGAGAACCTGAATCCAAAGGGCTACGGCCTCCACCCTGGACCCAAATCAGCTTGTCTAATCAAGCGGGACAGGTGCCAGCTGGAGGTCAGGGTGGCCTGGGGCAGGATGCGGAGGTGTTCGAGATTCCTGACATTGGAGTGGCAGAGAGGTACACTCTCTAGAACAGGACTGAAAAGGACTACATGTGTGGGAGGGTGATTTGCTGGCCTTCGCATTTCCCTCAATTCTGTACGCCTTAGTGGAAACTAGACAAAACCAGCCATTCAGTCCCTGTCCTGGGGATGGCCAGGAGCTGCCTGTCCTCCACCTGCTGGGCTGAAAGACCACTTAAGGGCATCGCTTCCCAAGGGGACTCTCTCCTCCCGGATGCTCAGCCCAGGGCTATGCCCTGCAGCGCTTTTCTCCTCCACCCTGCAGCCCGTGCCTGTGTGCCCAGCACCTGCCCTCGCTCCCTGTCACTCCGCTTCTCTGCCCAGACCTCTGAGGTGCCCGCATAAGGCCTTGAGATGGTTTGTGTGTTCTCAGGCAGCTAGGAGTCCGTTCTCTGGGACTGGCAGGTCCCTATTCAGTAACATGTACCGGTTTTGATGCCCAAATTCCAAAGTGTAAAAAACGCTACATCCCTCCCATGCCCTACTGTAGGCTGGATGCATCGTTTCAGATTTCTAATAACCGGCGGGCACCCCAAGCCCCAGAACGCAGAGGATCTCAGCAGAGAGCTCAGGAGTCCCTGTGCTTCCCGGGGGGCCTCGGACCCAAGGAGATGCAGGGGACGTGGCCATCACACAGCAGTGATGGGGGGCTTCAGAGACGAGGGTAAAGCATCCCCCAGACAGCAACTCGGCGGGAGCCTTTGCCAGAGAGGGGCAGCCAGGCAGCTCTGCAGGCAGCTCAGCCGGGTCTTGGGGGTGCCCATCACTGGCTGGGTAGAGCTGCAGGCACGGTGTGAGGAGGGGGACTGATTTCTCTCCAGCTGCTTCGTCTTTGTCCCTGTATCCCCATTTCAAGTTCCAAAGAGCTCCTAAGCTGTCGTGGGATTTCACAGAGTGTGGGAGGAAAAAGGTCGCAAGCTCCTGAGGCCTGGCAGCCCAGCCGGCATGGGGTGGATGCAGGAGAGGATGGGGCCGGGCAGCCAGCCCTTGGAGCCAGCAAAAGGGAACGAGGACCCGAGCCTGTGGGAGGCCCCCTGCGCTCCAGGCCTGCGCGGGCTCTGACCCGTCTCCTCTCTGCAGGGGGAGAGGTCTTCTCCTTTAAATACAGTCCGGGGAAGCTGCGGGGGAACCAGTACCGGAAGATGATGACCAAAGAGGAGCTGGAGGAGGAGCAGAGGTAGGCCGCACACCTTCCCTGCGGGAGCCCCCCCCCCACGCCGTCTTGCCCCTGCCCTGCCCTCGGGAGGGGGGGAGCCGAGCTGGGCAGGAGAGGAGGCCCACCTCTGGCCAGCCTCCTGCCCCACCCCCACTACTCCTTTATTTTGGTTTTCGGGGTTCTGTCCTGCTCCATCAGCCTCGGTTTCCCCGGAGATGGGCCCCTTGGGGAGCCCGGGAAGAGGGCAGGGCGGCTGAGCCCCTCCCCTGCCCGCCTCGCCCCACGAGCCACCCGGGAGGAGCCTGGAGCAGAGCTGGCTGTTCCCTCACACGTACAGTTCATGACAAAACCGATCCATCACTTGGGGACAGGGTGTGATTCTTCCTGCTCATCCGCTCGGCAGCTCCCCTGCCCCCCTCGCCCGGCGTCGGCGCTCGGTTTGTTCTGCTCCACGGAGCTCCCACACAACTGCAGCCGCCTAGCTTCTCAGCTGTAGGACTGGGCCCCCCCCACACCCCGCCGGGCACCCACTGCACACCGCGGGCCTCCGTCCCCAAGTCCTCTCCGCACCAGCCCGCCGGGGTGCTGAGGAACGCCCTGGAGGCAGCAGGACAGCTGTGCCAGGCCACGGGAGAGAACGGTGGTCGGACTCCAGCGGTCCCCCCACGACCCCCCAGTTCAAACTGGAGTCTCAACGGGAGCCCAGGCTCATAGGCTTGTGGTGACCCCCACCTGCTCCTTAGCACAGGCTGGGGTCCTAGGGTCACAGAGGACAGGAGGGCTGCTTATTCGAATGCACAGCTCAGCCACCCATTTGGTGCCGCTGGTCAAGCCACTCAGGGTTCCTCGAAAGTCAGAAGCCGCTCTGCCCAGACCCCCATTTCCCCTCCTGCAGCTGCCACCAGCTCTTCCAAACCTGGCCTGGAAGGCTCTTCCCGTGGGGTGGAGGGGTGGCAGCCCGGGCCCAGCCTGAGGAAGATCCTGAGCAGGGGAAGGTGGCCTCCAGGGGAGCCCCCGGCCCCCCACTCGGTGCTGGTGACACTGCCTCTGGGTGTGACCCAGTTTGCTGCCTTTATATTTCAGGATTGAGCTGACCTCTGACCTCACTTCCCTGTAGCAAGTTCCTTAGGTCCTGAGCCACACATATTCTTGCAAATCCTTTTGGTAAGGAGATTGACTTCTCAGACCAGTGGTGCTTCCCTCCTCCTGTCTGTTAACGTGTCCCCAACACGACTGGCGCGGTCTAAACCTCCCCCCTCCGCCGCCTCCATCACCAGTTGATACATTGTGTGCACGGCGCGGTCTCGCTCTCCGCCAGCACGGGGGTCGGGGGTCGCTGTGGGACCAGGTCCCTCTGTCCGGGCTACGGGGTTCTGGGAGCCCAGGGGACACAGGTCCCTGGTGGGCCTCGTGGACCGGCTGGTGGGGAGCTAGCGCCCCCTTGTGAGGCTGGGGCAGAACTGTCGTCCCTCAGGGGAACTGCTGGGTGTCCCCCTGCCACTTCATCCCAAGCTGTGGGACAGGCAGGTTGTTCTGGTCAGAGGAAGGGGTGGCGGAGGCAGCGCTGTTCAGTAAGCTCAGAGTGACCAGAACACGGCCACTCTTTGGTTTTCCCGTTGCAATGGAGACCACGTGGCGCAGAGGGCCCAACAGAGTCAGTATCGGTCCCTTAACAGGAAACGTTTGCAGGCCCTGGATTAAGGATGGGGAGCGCTGGGTGCACCTGCGATCCCGCGAAGGTCCCCGTGGACGGAGCCAGGTGCTCGGGCAGGTGCCTGTGGATGTGAGGGTCAGTGAAACTGGAAGGACCGGTTAGGGACAGATGCCAGGCCTCAGGCGGGGGTAGGGGGTGTCAGGTCTCCAGGGTTATGGGGCTCAGAGCAGGCACCCCAGAAAGAGGGAGGGGAAGGGAAAGTCCCTTCTCTGTTATGTTTAGAGAGCAGACCCTGCATCGCCCAGGAAGGTCTTTCCCACCAGGGTCTTGGGGGACCTCTGGGGCATCGAGTCACACTTGGCTACTCCGTGGGGTGGAGACTGTGCCCCAGGGCAGCTCTTGGGGTGAAGGAGGAGATCTCCTCTGCTCGTCTGCAGGCTGTGCCCCAACTTGAGATGAAGGGGCTAGTGGACTTCATGGCCCTTAAACACACGGTCCCCGCAGAGTGGAGCTGGAGTTCACGTTCATTTTCATTCCTGTCCTTCCCCAGCATGCTCCCCACGGCTGCTGCACGCATCTGCCTGCTGCCTCCTGCCCCTGCATGCGCCCCCGGCCAGCTCACCCAGCTCACGTGGCACTGCATGGGGCCTCGTGACTCACACACCTCTTGCAACTGCTTCTGTCCCTCTCGTGGTGATGCTTGGGGTTGCAGAGGCTGGCGAGTTTGGCTCTGTCTCTCCATCTACAGCTCAGTAGTTCCCGTGTGGCCCCATGAGAGCCGGCGGGTGCAAGCTTGTTCTGGTCCCAGCTCGTCCCAGCTCGGTCTAGGAAACTGCCCTGGAATTCTAGTATGAAAAAGAACACGTATATTATCGTCAAATCACTAAAGCCACAGGCCGGCCAAGTATGCTCTCTTCTTTGCCTGTCAAATTCTTTCCGACCGCACTCTGCCTGTTTCTAATCCCTTTCCTGGCACTCTGGGTCCCGGTTGAGTTGCAAGCTAGTTCACCAAAAAATGCTGCAAATCCCTGACTTTAAATTAACTCAGCCACCAGAGCAGTGGTATCCAGAGCCCAAATCCTTAGCGGTCACACGGTCCAGCATTCCCTAAAGCCTCACTTTATAAATAATTTTCAGGGCTTAGCACTTAGGAAGCAGGACTAAAATCAAGACCCCAGATCATTCCTCTGCGTGTTTCAGTGGACAGTCCCACTCTTGGAATTGCTTGTAGATTCAGGTTCCTTGGGCACAAGAGGCAGATAAATGGTCAGGGTTCCAAATCCAGAGCTGGTGGCTGCCTAAGGAAGACTCTGCTCGGTCACTGCCTGCCCCCTCCGCCAGGCCTTCTCCTGGGGCCCAGGGCTCACAGGCGTCCCTGGCGTTGCCACGCCTGCCTGGCTGGTGGAGGGTGCCTTCCCATCGCAGCTTCTCTGGGAGGTGCCACGTCCAGCCTCAGTGTGGCTGGGACAATGGGCTTTGCAGGCTGCTGACTGCGCCTCCAGCTCCCAGAGCTAGTGAAGCTGGGGAGCTTGGCAGGAAAAAGCACCCCCGTCCCCTCCTCTCCTGTGTGCCGTCTGTTCTTCCCACCTCCTGGTCCAGAGGACAGTGTAGACCAGGCTGGCTCTGATAGATGGGAACCTGGGATCCCAGCGCCCCCGCTCCATTCTGAAGGTCCACAGAACGTCCTGACCTTTCTGGAAAAGGACACGACTCTGGTGGAAGGTGCTTAGTGCAGCAGAGCAGGCGAGGGTGGGAGGCGGCCCCGGGAGCCCAGGCTGTGGGACATTCTGGCATCCACAACCTGGTGAGTCCGCGAAGGATTTGCCGGTATGAATGTCTAGAAACACGCGTGACTCTGACCTCCAGAAGAGGGCGCCAGAGGGACAAATTGAGGGCCTGCGTTCCCTCGGAGAGACTGCGAGCTTCTGGGTGTCATTTAGAAAAGGTGCGCGTGCATCCTAGGGTGCCAGTGTCCCCAGAGGCAACAAAACCCCACCAGCGGGAACAGGAAATAGTCGAGTGTGACAGGACAACCTCATTGGGGGTGGGGGGGCAAAGGTCAGAAGCACCCCGTATGTGACCTAGAGTCGGCCCCACCTCCCCGCTCAGGGTCCCGGTCTGCCCCCCTTAACTAAATGCCTCCGGGACTCAGGACTCAGAATGGGGTTTGGCAGGCTGCTGAGGGCCGGTGCCGGGTCAGGCGGGCTCTGGGGAACAGTGTCCTGCTGTAGCCTGGCTTCTGCAATCCCAAACATCCTCCTCCTCATCCCCATTTCCCCCTTCCTCCCCCACCATCCGGGTAAGATGGAAGAAGTAAAATAAATGATCTTTTCTCCCTATTTCTCTTTACAGAACCGAAGAATAATGAAGTTATCATTAGCCTCCTGCTAAAGGCTTTTCCTTTTGGCATCTAAAAAGCTTGAGAGATAAAATGGAAATCCCCAGAGCGGAGCCACGCAGGCTCCCGGGTGCCTCTGGCCTGCACAAATGTGCTGGGACCCAGCCCCTCCATCAGGACCTGTCCCTCAGCGGGGAGGGTGCCGGGAGCGCCTTGGCCCCCCGTGGTAGAGATGCTCCCCCCTGTTGGTGTGGATTGCTTGGTTAAGCAAGGGTTTCGTAGACTTGGATTTGTCTTATCACCGTACCCTGCTTTCCCCTCGCCCTTCACACCTGTGCTATCACCAATGGCAGCCACCTTGTCATTTTAAAACCAGCAGAGCTTCATCCCCGCCCCGCCTTTTCCTTCACTGGAGCCAAATTGTGAAAGACTCTGAGGCCTGCCAGACCAACGAGGCAAAGCTCCTGTGCTGGCTAGCTGGCTCAGGGATGGTGGACGTCCTCCTTTCCCTGGAGGCCCACTTCCCTCTTTCCATCTGGGGGGCTCGGGTGTTGGGGGTGAGAGAGGAGAGTCGCAGCGGCAACAGTCCTATTACTGGCCCCACAGCGGGGAACCAGCGCCAGCTATCGATTTGTGTGGCCCTTAGACTTCCTTTAGAGGAGGCTTGAATCCGCCCCTCTTGTGGCTTGAGAGGCCTTTTCACTGATGGCTCTTCCCAGTGCAGCCGAACCTCCACCTCCGCTTCGGCAGAAGCAATAAGACTAGTTTGCTTGAAATAGGTTTCTTGACGATTATGCCTTTTCCTAGAAGGTTTCGTAGGTAAGTTAGAATTTCACCAGATAAACGAGGTCAGCCCCAGACCCGTTTCTTGGAATTTTATATTGGACAATATTTATACTATACCAGCCTAATCTGCAGTTTTTAGATGTGTTGGTTAAAACAGATTTTTTTTAAAGCAGTAAGTTTATAGAAAAATTTGTTCCATTTAATGGAAGGCCGGGATGCCACCCCCTGGGCCATGTTACATTCCCAGCCACCTTCTCCTCTGGTCCTAAAATCTTAGGTTCAGAGGCGTAGTGCAGAAAGGGCACCGTGTGCAAGCCTCATCGAGCCACGGGACGAGTAGACCTACCCTGGTTAGCACACGTGTCCCCACGCAGCAATAACAGCAGCCTCGTCCAGGCTGGGATCTTACTGATACAGTAAGTAGGTGACTCCCTCCAGGGTAGTTCCCTAATAGTTAGTTGTCTGGAATCCTGAACGTGGCTTGTAGGCACCAAGCCTCATCATGTACTCCCGATGGCTTGGATCTGTGTGTTCAGCCTTTGTTCAGCCCAATAAACTTTGAGTAGATGACCTCGGTTACTGTGTGTTCTTTCAGTTTTGCTGTGTTTTTAAGAAAGTCTCCTCTGAACCCATTAAAACATGAGCTCGCTCTCATTTTGATGCCTGTTACTCTCTAGCAGAGGAGGAGTCCTAGGTCTACCCCAATGCCCAAGCGCCACAGCCGTCAAAAATACCTGAGAATCTGTGTGCATGCGAGGTGGGCGGTGGGGGGTTGTGATTCCATCCAAGTTGCTCAGCACACACACAGCCTTTCAATTCACAGTGCTTTCTTCGGACTGTAGGGTACAGAACACCTACGGCAGGCTCCTTCTCCTCCACACAGAGGAGAAATCGCATTCCCAGGGTGACCGAGAGAGGCTGGGATTTGGGACTTCAATATTTGAGTTTCTAGATGCAGCTCTAGCCAGAAAACCAACTTCTGGTCGAGAAATACGGGGTCACCACAGAAGGAATCCATTGGGACACACATAAGCCCAGACACTGGGACCCCACGCCGCCCCAGGCAGCATTATGGGTGCTGGGTGGCCTGGTGGTCATTCCAAAGCCCTGCCACGGGGGACACACGGTGTGTGTATGCAGGGAGGGGCCGAGAGGGCCGGGTGCGGGGTGCAGCTGCCCACACAAACCACAGAAACCAGAGGCCAGCTGTGCTGACGGCACCGCACATGGAGCGGAACGGGCGAGCCCCAGGCCGCAGCTGCCCTCTGCGCTTGTGCCCCGTGCCCCACCCTTGCAAAATGTTTGCACTCCTGGGAGTTGTCCCATGCGGGTCAGATGGTGTGGCCGAGCCTCATAAAGATAAATACTTGGGTCCCAGCTGCCCATCCAGTGTGGGCCAGCTCTGTGGTGGGAGGGACGGCCCCCCCACTGGCCATAAGGTATGTGGGCAGAACAGAAGCAGGCGCCCCTTCCTCCGAGCAAGGAGACCCCGTGGGCACTTCCGCCCACACCCCTGCTTCTCAGCTGCTAATGCTTTCTGCCCTCACCCCTCACAACTGAGGCTGCTGCTAACACGTTCCTTCATGGGCTCACTCTGGGGCCACTTAACAGAAGGGGCCTCCCCCCATCGACCCCCCTCCCCCAGGACGTGCCAAGTCAACACTTGAAAGGGGGCCCCAGGGAAATCTGGGTGGCTCAGCAGTTAAGCATCTGCCTTTGGCTCAGGTTGTGACCCCGGGTCCTGGGATCGAGTCCCACATCGGGCTCCCTGCAGGGAGCTTCTCCCTCTGCCTGTGTCTCTGCCTCTCTCTGTGTCTCTCATGAATAAATAAAATCTTTTAAAAGAGAGAAAGAGAAAGAAAGAGAAAAAAGAAAGGAAAAGAAAAAAGAAAGAGGGCCCCCTGGGGGAAACAGAGGCACAGGATCCCACACGTTCACTTGGGTCCCCAGACCCGTGGGGCAGAACCAAGACTTAGAGCCTGCTTTAGGACCTTCCAGCGGAGGTGGTTCGGCCAAGCCACCTCGTGGGTTTTGAGTGGGTTTTGCTTCTGTTTGACTTTCTCCTTCCTGGAAGGCAGGCACAGCAGCGGCCGAGAGCAGGGCCCCAGCCCCGGCGCGCTCGGCGTCCCGCACCCTGCGCTGGAGCACCTTCTTCCTCTCTCCTCTCTTCCCCACAGAGTGCAGAAGGAGCAGCTGGCGGCTATCTTCAAGCTCATGAAGGAGAACAAGGAGACGTTTGGGGAGATGTCCGACGGCGACGTGCAGGAGCAGCTCCGGCTGTACGACATGTAGGCCGCCTGGCCCGCGAGGCCCTGTCCCTTGCCGGCCCGCCTTCAGCAGGCCGTCCCTCCGCCTACGTAGCCGTAGAGGTGTATCACACACGGATTGAGCGGTTCCCACAATTTAGGCCTCATTTTACAGGAATCAGTATCGTCTTCAGAGTTCGACTTGTTTGCTAAGAGAATGCTCCCCTGCTGCTCGCGCCCATGCAGTTACGGAAGCTTCCAGAAAGCCTTCTGAGGCAGATTGAGGGCACAGCGTTGTTAGGCTGGACACCCAGGCAGCAGGACCCATTGCCCATCTCCCCCATAGCACCCCTGAATCCTTTCCACACCAAGTGCCCGGCGGGGGTGGGGGTGGGGACTGTGCCAGGGGCGCCCAGCTGCTGCCTGGGCCGGCTCTGAGCGTCCTTTTAGCAAAAACTCTAACTCAACACCCACCTTCCATGCTGGAACAGGTCAGTGTTCTCAGAGTTGAGACCCCCTGAGAGCTTCTCCCATTTAAGCGTGAGACTTCCTTCACCCACGAGGAAGGCAGGCTCATTTGAGTTATTGTGCACCCAGAACGACGCTCGCTGCTAGAGAGCAGTCAAGGCTGCGACATGGTGCCCACCCTTAGGGGGACTAAGGTCGCCCAGAGAAAACACGCATGTGTGCAGGGAGGGAGCATCTCCCCAGACAGCATGCAAACCCCAAGGTGACTTGATGGGACAGTGTCTGGGAGGCCTTAGGGGGTCAGTCCCCTCCCAGGGGTCAGCCAGCGTGGGATGATGCAAATGCAGCAGCTCCCTGGGCTGCACAGGCCCTGGTTTCTGTTCACCCCATTAGCAGGAAAACTCATAGTACGAGGAGTTGGGGGCGGGGGGGGGGGCATCTGCTAAAGAGAGGACCTATGAGGTTCTTACCAATATTTTGTATTTGCTGAAATAAAGCTAAGTCAACACAATGAACTCAAGCCTTGGCGTTTTGCACACCTCACATTAGTGATGGCGGGGGCGGAGTTACTCTCCCTCCATCCTCCTGCTGGCTACTAGAATTCTCCTCGGGGACCTCCCGTCTGTTGCTATAATTCCTTTTTGCTTCCTTGTCCACAGTCCCCACAGGAGGAGGGTCTGCTCTCTGTTCTGTCCAAGTGTCGGTGGTTCTTTCTTCTTAAAAAATTATGTCACTTTTTTTTTTTTCTTAAATTATGATTTTGGAGTTCTTTGCTCCCTTTGTCACACCCCCCCCCAGGGGCGCCTTCTACATCATTTCATCTTCCCTCCCTCTGAATGTGGGCTGCGGGCAAGGCCGCCTCCCCCAGGGCCGCCCTGCCCTTCGCATTGCCCTGCTGCCATTTTATCAGCCTTCTTCTTCTCCTGCCTGGATCCTTCTTCTCTGATTACACCAAACAGGAAGGACTTGTGGGTACTCGAGTCAAAATTCCCATGGCTATGGGAGGTAAACTCAAGGAACGTTGTAACCTTGGATCAGCTAAGATGTTCCAATGGCACATTCCAACTTAAGCCAGAGGGGAGCTGGGTCACGGAGGAGTCCAAAGGCAGAACAGGCCCCAGCTTGCAGTTCCCAGGGCTCGGTCTTCCTCCCGTTGTGGCCTTCTGCGGCCCACTGGCTCTCCTCGTGCTTGCAAGACGGCTGCAGGAATCCGGGGGTCACATCCAGATGCAGGAAAACAAAGTGGCTCTGGCTTGTGTCTCTAGTAGGAGTTAGGGAACAGGTGCACCTGCAGCCCTCCTCCCCCACCTCCCTTCAGGTCCCAGTTGGCCAGAATAAGCCATGTGTTCACGCCTCAACGATCTACAGCAAGGCTGGCCATGGCTGGCTGGGATTCAGGCAGTGTCCCCTGAACACAGGAGCAGAGAACTGGGCCCCATCGGGAGTCTGTGAGGAAGGGATGGGGGACGTGGTTACGGGCAGACGCCAGGACCACTGTGTCACCTGGTGGGGACTTGGGAGCCCCTGAAGCATGCTGCAAACACCACCCTGCACACCCCCCCCCCCCGGGGCAGCCGTAGTTGCCCAGGCTCCACGGTGGGCCTCTGATGCTTCGGGGAAGCACCTCCTGCTGGCTGGGGCTGTGGGCTGCCCTGATGCCATCTCCAGATAGGCGCCCACTTGTGTTTATACCACCCGTCACCCCATCTGCCTCCCCGGGGCACCCTCGAGTCCATCTGTGATCCAAAGAGTCCCCTCAGAACCCGCTTCAAATTGACGCGCGGGAACGCCTGGGTGGCTCAGCAGGTTGGGCGTCTGCCTTCGGCCCAGGGCGTGACCCCGGGGTCCCGGGATCGAGTCCCACGTCGGGGTCCCTGCGTGGAGCCTGCTTGTCCCTCCGCCTGTGTCTCTGCCTCTCTCCGTGTCTCTCATGAATAAATCAATAAAATTTCTTTTTTTTTTTTTTTTTTTTTTTTAAACTGACGCCCGGGTGTCCCATCAGATACCAGTATGCTCCGGCGCAGGAGGATCCAAGCGCCCTGGGACAAAAACGTACCTGCAGATTTAGAACCCATTTCTAGAAGCTTCCTGGAGCCCCCGGGGTCGATGGCAAGGGCAGGACACACGACCACGAGGGGACACCCCACCCTGCAAGCCGAACCCCAGAGCGGCCCTGGGCGGAAGAAAACGGCCTTGGGACCATGAGGGCCGCTAAGGCGCGCGGGCACTGAGGGGAGGACGCTCCCCTGCCCACGAGTGGGACTTCCGCAAGGCAGGCCGCGGCCAGGGCGCTCGCGGCCTCATCCCCTTCTCGCGTTAACAAGCTCCCCTTTGACAGACTCCGAGGCTCCTCGCCCCCGAGGCCCGACGGCCGCCCCCTACCACGCGCGGCGCAGGCAACACCCGACCGCGCGGCCTCCCGGCTCCCCGGCGCCCGCCCCGTCCCGACGCGGGAAGCCCCGGATGTCCGGTCGCGCTTCCCCGGTGATTGACACGCGCATTTGTCCAATGACAAGGGCGGGCGGGATCGCCCCGCCCACACCTGGCCGCGGGGGCTGCCGGGTACCCGCGCCCCGCCCCCGCCCCCGCAGGCCGCCAGCAGCTCGCGTCGGGACGTCGGTGTCTGCACCCCGGAGCTCGCCGCGCGGGGTGCCGCTTGGCGAGCTGCACGGCCCAGGGCCGGGAGCCCCGCGCAGCCCCCGAGCAGTGCACCCGGCTCGACCCCCGCGTAGGGCCGCTGCCCCCAGGAGCCCACCGACCGTCTCCAGCACTCCCGGGCGCGCCCTCCAGTCCCGCAGCTGAGTCCCACACGAACACACCTTGTTCTTCACACTCCCGGTTACACCCGGGCCCACGGCGAAATCCAGCTGAGCCCTCCGATTGCACGCACGACTGCCCGCGCCCCTGTCGCCCCCGCCAGGGTGCCCTTGGTGTCACGCTGACCTTCAAGGTGGTGCAAGGTGAAATGAGACCCCTTCCCCACCTTCCCCACCTTTCCCATCTTCCCCACCTGTGCTTCCCCTTCGTTATGCCCCAGGCAGCTCAGCCGGATTTCCTAAAGCACCGGCCGAGTGAGTGCAATCAAGGAGGACTCACACTTGATTGAGTTCCACACCCTAGCAGCCCCCCCCCAACACCAACACACACACCCCAGCCTGGAATCTTGGGGCCTGCCCAAGGCCTGGTCCTCTACATATGAGAGAGGGCCATGCCTAGGACCAGGCTGGGTCGTTAGGGGTTACTGAACTGTCAAGCCTGCACTCAGGGTTGGTTTTTTTTTTTGTTTTTTTGTTTTTTTTTGCAAATCTCATCTTTCTCACTTCTGTAATGACTTTAATTACTTTTTGCTGAGCTCTCCAAAAGGGGACAGGTTGTATTGACAGGCTGTCAGTCCTTTAGCTCCTTCAAAGGGTTCTCGGATTCACGTCAAACTCTGTTGGGTGGTGTCTTTGCTTGTCTCGTAATCAGCTTCAGTGACACTGCCAGTTAATTTTCGGGACAGGAGGCAGCTGGCAAGGGGAATAAAATTAAGGAAATTGTTCTCAGAAGAAAAAGTGCGCCTGAAGTAATGGCAGCAAGAAGGCGAAGCTCTTAAGATTCCAATCAGAATATTGAGTAGTGTGAATTGGCACATTTATACTTTCAGACGTTTATTGAGCCCGTCTTCATGCAAAGCACCGTGCTAGGTGATGTAATGCTAGCCAAGCTTGAGTTGCTTTCTACTTTCAAGGCGGGGTGAGAGGAAAGTTCACTACTTTTTGGAGCATATGCTAAGTGCACAGTGCTGTGTGAAGTCTTCACAACAAATCTATGAGGGACACAGTAAAATTCTTTAATGGAACAAGGAAACAGGACTCAAAAAATATTAAAGATGCAGCATCTGGGTGGCTCAGTCAGTTAAGCTTGTGACTCTTGGTTTCCGCCCAGGTCATGATCTCAGGGTCTGGAGATGAAGCCCCGCATGGGGACTCCACCCTCAGCAGAAAGTCGGCTTGGATTAAAGGACTCAGCAATTTTACTCCTAGGTATAAACCCAAGTGAAATCAAAACATATGTCCACACTCACCAAACCCCCCCCCCCAAAAAAAAAAAACCCAAATGGTAATTATGAGAGGTGATGGAGGTGTTAGCTCACACCAGGGTAGAAATCATTCTGCAGTATATGTGTATTACATCAATGCATTATGCATAAACTTGCACAATGTTGTATGTCAATTATATCTCAATAAAGCTGGGGAAAAACAAAAAACTATGTCCACAGAAAAACTTTCACAGGAACGTTCATAGCATTATTCATAACAGCTAAAAGGTGAAAACAATCCAAATGTCCATCACCTGGTGAATGGATAAACAAAATGTGGTCAATCCATATAATGCATATTATTCAGCCATAAAAAGGAACAAAGCAGTCACATGCTATAGCATGGCTAAACCTTGAAAATATGCTAAAAAAAGAAAACATTATGCTAAGTGAAAAATCCAGACACAAAAGACCACATGTTGCCATCATTCAATTTATATGAAATGTCCTGAATAGGCAAATTTATAGACACAGAAAGTAGATTAGTGGTTCCCTAGAGCTGAGGGTGGGGTAGAAAGAGCAGTCACCACTAATGGGCACAGGGTATTTTAGAGCAGTGATGAAAACATTATAAAATTCACTGTGGTCATGTTTGCAGAACTCTGTGAATAAACTAAAAGCCGTTGAATTGTTTGCTTTCAATAGATGAATTGGATGGTATATGAATTAGCACTAATAAACTAATGTTTATTGTATGCTTGTGCCTGGCTCTGTGATGAGAATGTTAAGTTCTATGCAGTTTTGTCCTAATGAGAAAGTGGTATGTGGCAGGCTGGGTCCCCAGGACTCTCTGAAGGGGAGATCCCTGTGATCCCTGTACCAGAAGTTCAGGAGGGAGTGCTCTTGCCTCAACACCTGCCAGAGGAAGAGAGCGGCCCAAGCCGACCCTGGAAGGAGTTTTGAAGACTGGATGGGCATTCAGAGCTGAACCCATGGAGTGTCATGACCAGGCCCTAATGCTGCCGTGTCCATCAGTCCTTGGATGCTGGTTGCAACGGGAAGGGGCCTGCTGTCTCCAGTGAAGTGCTCCCACACAGGGGCTGACAGTGGGGGGAAAATCCTCCCTTCCTGCTGGGGAGTCTGGGCGGCACATCAATGCATGCATCATGCACCATGATTATGATTTGCCTTTAACAGAAAAAGAAAATTGAGGCATAGAGAGGCTAAGTGATGAGCTCAACTAGTGCAGGTGAATGAACCACAGGAGACAGACATTGAAATCTCCTCCCACTGGCTGCAGAGCTGGGTGCCTGTAGCTGAACTGCCTCTGCCCTGAGAAGCCTTGGGTGGCTGGGATGAAGAAAGAACCACACGGTGCAGGGTACTGTACTGCAGAGAACTGCTCCGTCCAGCGGTGCCGCACAATCTGGCATGGTCCCTGGAGCATGGGCCCCTCTGGGGCCAACCAGGTGACCCATTTGAGAACCTCCTCTATACCCTACAGTCTTTTGGACCAGCCCAAGAAGATATACAATAGAGCCACCTAGTGCTTCTGACTCCCCCTGCCCATGGCCCTGGCAACCCTGCAGCCCTTAAGGTAAATGTGGAGGACTCTCACGGGGGCGGTGAGCACACCAATATATATATCAGACACCAAAGATGGGGTCAAACAGAGGAAATCATTTCTATTAATGCTGGAATTACTGTTTTTCACTTACACACTGTATGGGTCAGAGTTCATGCTGGTAATAGAAGCTAGCTCTGGCAAATTTAAGAGGAAGGGGAATATGCTAAAAGGAAATTGGGAGCTCAAGTCCCACAAGGGCTAGAGGACCTGAACTGGGCCTGGGGCACAGTGATGCTTCCGGTACCCAAACTTTACAGTTGGCCTAACTCTTGGGCCAAGACCTCCTGGCTGGCTGCCCCAGACCTCTGTTGTCTTCAGACACTTCCTCAAGCACCTTCCACATTCTCTTTTCTCTTTGAGCTCAGCCCTCAGGGCAACTTGGAAATGCAAGGTAAATGGAAGTCTTAGGTAACTGCCCTGGTCTGCTATCCTTGCAGCCTGCCCTACAGGGTTGCCTACAGAGCAACCAGCCAACAGCACTCTTTCACCAGCTCTTCCTCTTGCCCTGTGTCAGTGTCTCATTCTATTTCCTCATGCCTGCTTCCTAGGGACACTTCCCAAATAAACCTCCTGCACCCAAGTCCCTCCTCAGGCTCTTCTTTCTGGGGAGCACAAACTGAGACACACACCCAGATACTAAAGGTACATAAACAGGGGCTGGACATAACCCCACTCTTGATAAGGTAGTGCTTCTCGGAGGAAGGGAGAGGATTGGAATTAGGAAGGTGAACAAAGAGAATTTCTACTTAAACTATAAGGTTTGTACCTATAAAATACATGGAAGTGGCTCAGAAGAGTCTCCCCAAAATGTTCCACTTTGGCATGTGGAATATTTTGAGCTAAAGGCAATCAATCAAGTCCTGCAAACTCAAGAGAAACTTTTTTTAAAAAAAAGATTTTATTTATTTATTTGACTGAGAGAGAGCGCACAAGTAGGCAGTGAGGCAGGCAGAGGGAGAAGGAAGAGGGATCCCCCGTGGAGCAGAGAGCTGGATGTGAGATTTGATCCCAGGACCCTGAGATCATGAACTGAGCCTGACTGAGCCTCCTAGGCATCCCAAGAAACCTTTGATCATATCTTTACTACCTAGAAGAATTTAAACCAGAGATCTGTCTCAGCATGAGAGTTTTTACAAAAATAAGTTTGATCTGAGTGACCCATCTATATGGCAGGGCAAGTATGTAATTACCAATTACCTGCTCTTCTTATTTCCTGTGAATCATCCTCCCCATCCTCCTTGAAGCCCAGGCTTCCATCCCATTCCTTAGCTCAGGATTGCACGTGTACCTCATTTTATGCTTCTGTCTTTGAAACTCTCATGTATGTGGGATTCTCATACATATGAAATTAAATTTGATTTCCTCCTTTAAAAAAAACTTAAATTTAATTAATTAATATATAATGTATTATTGGTTTCAGAGGTAGAGTTCAGTGATTCATCAGTCTTTTATAATACCAGTGCTCATTAAATCATGTTCACCCCTCAGTTATCCCATCCCCCCATCTCCCTCCCCTCCAGTGACCCTCAGTTTGTTTCCTACACTTAAGAGTCTTTTATGGGGATCCCTGGGTGGCTCAGCAGTTTGGCACCTGTCTTCAGCCCAGGCCGTGATCCTGGAGTCCCGGGATTGAGTCCCACATGGGGCTCCCTGCATGGAGCCTGCTTCTCCCTCTGTCTGTGTCTCTGCCTCTCTCTGTGTGTCTCTCATGAATAAATAAATAAAATCTTTAAAAAAAGAGTCTTTTATAGTTTGTCTCCCTCTCTGATTTTATCTTACTTTATTTTCTCCTCTAATTTTCTCCTATTAACCTGTGTCATGTCAATTTCATCCTAGACCAACCAGAAGAACCTATAAAGGGTAAAGGAAAAGTTTTCTTCCCCAATAATATGTAGCTGAAGCAAAAAATGACAAAATAGGAACATTTTAATTTAAAAAAAATTTTTAAGAGATACATACAAAGATTTTATGTATTGGGGCACCTGGGTGGCTCAGTGGTTGAGCATCTGCCTTTGGCTCAGGTCATGATCCCAGAGTTCTAGGATCAAGTCCCACATCAGGCTCCCCACAGGGAGCCTGCTTCCCCCTCTGCCTATGTCTTTGCCTCTCTCTGTGTGTCTCTCATGAATAAGTAAATAAAATCCTTTTAGAAATTAAGATTGTATGTATTTATTTGAGAAAGAACAGAGCCAGAGAGAGCATGAGTGGAGGGGAAAGGCAGAGGGAGAAGCAGACTCCCCACTGAGCAGGGAGCTCAGATGCAGGCCTTATCCCTGCCTTGATCCGGATCTTGATCCCAGGATCCTGAGATCCTGACCTGAGCTGAAGGAAGATGCTTAACTGTCTAAGCCATCCAGGTGCCTCATATAGCGACTTTTTAAAATGTTGGGTGTTACCACCTTATTCTCATTAAGATGGCTATTATCCAAAAACAAAAACAAACAAACAAGAAACTATTATGCAGCAGGTTTATTGGGAGCACTTAGGAACGCCACTGCTTAAAGAAGAAGCAAAGGAAGCAGAAACTGGCAGGAAGAGAAGCTGAGCTTCCACTTCATTGCAGGGAGGCCTCAGCCCATCCCATAGGGAGTTCCAAAGCTGGACTGGCCTTCAGAGTGGTCCGGAGTGCAGGAGAGAGAACCAGCTCTTTGAAATTCCACTTGGACTAGTCACTGAACACAAGTTGCTCCTGGGGAAGTAGCTGTAACCTTGGGCAACGCAGTGCCTTTGGTGGGAGGAAATGTCCAGAAAATAATTTAGCAGCTAAACCCACAGCAGCTGTGGGGGGAAATGGCCCAGTCCTGAAGGGGAATCTGAGGAGCACCACAGCAATGCACTACACTCTTACCAGGTTTCACAGGGTGCAGTTTGGGGGAGGCCTAGCTGGGCTCTACACCTGCCTGGTTCCCCAGGGCAAAACATGTCTAGAACAAATGCATCTTCCTCTGGCTTTTTGTCTGTCTCTTATGATATGACTGTCTTTCTTCTCCCCTTATCAAAGATTCCCACTCAGGAGGGGGAGTGGGGAGGAAGGATAGTGAGAAGAAGAAAAACCCATCCTGCTACAGGCAAATAGTAAAAATCCATTCTATGGCAAAAAGATGATCAAAATTGAAGAATCAAGTTTCACTGTGCAAACATGAGTAGAATCTAAACGCTTTTGCTTATGTCCAAACGATTACTTGAGACTTGAGTATAACACTTAAAGCTTCTGTCCGGGCGCATGTGATTTTTCACATGTTCTTTGTATCATACTTGTTAGCAAGAAGTTAATCTGCTTCTAACGTTCAAGATTTCTTCTGCTTTTTTTTGTTTCATCTTGGTTTCTGAAAAAGTGGATAGCAAAAGATTATATAGGCTAGGGAGGAGCGAACTGTGTAGCTTAAGAGAAGAATATCTTGAGGGTCTACTTCTTAAGAACAATTTATGAACCTCAGTCCAAACTTTGAATTGAGACTTCACCATTTTCACCTTTCCAGAGTTTTCGTTGGTGAATTACTTAGATAAGGATGCCACAGGCATGTCAACCTCACTACTCAATGGGGGCACAGGTGGCAAAGTTAGTCTGCGTATTATAAAAATTATATCATTTTCTTTAGGGATGCGTGGGTGGCTCAGTGGTCCCACTTCATGGCCCCATGGGGAGCCTGCCTCTCCCCTTGCCTATGTCTCTACCTCTCTCTGTGTATCTCTCATGAATGAATGAATGAATGAATGAATAAATCTTTAAAAAATAATAATTTTCTTTAAACAATTGAGTTTTCCATTCTACATTTGCGTTTAACTAGTTTCTTTGTAGAAAATTCAGGCACATGATCAAGTGAGACCAGGGATGTGAACTGAAGGAGAGACAGGTAGATGACATCATGAGTTGAATGGCTTCAAATTAATTTTATATGACTGCAATCTGGATTTGAAGTCCAGTCAAATTAGATTTCTTTCCAATCAGCAGGGAAGTGCAGGCCACTCACCAGCAGGATCAAAATAGACACCAGACCACCAGGCGAGGACCAGAGAGAGACTCTGAACTGTGTTTCCTAAAGCCTTGACTGGTCGGAGAAAAGGGATAGTCATCTGAAGTAATGGAATCTAAATTGCAGTCTTTGGGCATAATTGATTTAAAGATTTTTATACGGAAAATTTCAAATATGCACAAACGTAGAGGAAATCAGGAAATAAAACCCTATGTGCCCCTCATTCAGCTTCAACGATTACCCACCCACCCTTTGCCAATCTTATTTCATCTCCACCCCTCACCCCTGGCCAGCCTTCTAAAGACAAGTGCAGACACTGTGTCGTTTCTCGCATAAATACATTAATATGCATTTTTAACTAATAAAAACTATGAAAAAACCATCTTTATGTGCCATTGTCACCCTTAATAAAGTTAATAATTCCTTAATATTATCTAATTTCTGATTACCTGAAGTAGCTGGTTTGTTCAAATCAGAATGCAAACAAGTGCCACACATTGCAATTTTATTTATGTACTTATTTTTATGGCATTGATTTGATAGAGAAACCAGGGATGGCCTCACTAGTTCCAGGGTTAGTGGTGCCAGGATGGGCCAATGGAGTCAGGCTCTGTCAGCTGCTGGCTCAGGCCCCCTTCACTCCCACCTCAGGGTTTTAAAGCTCATGGATGAGCACTAAAATGTCGGGTTGCCAGTTCTCCTGTTCTTCCAGCACTTACTAACTTGAGGTCTATAAAGAACTTCCCGTTATTGGTTTTAGGGTTTCCTTAAAACACAGTTTGGATAGGAAAGGGAATCTTTCATGTTGACCCCTGAGACCTTGATTTTTCCTTGTTTTTTTCTTTTTTTTCTTTTTTTTTTTTTTTAAGTCATATTGGATTGGGCAGCCCGGGTGGCTCAGCCGTTTAGCTGCCTTCGGCCCAGGGCCTGATCCTGGAGTCCCAGGATCGAGTCCCATGTTGGGCTCCCTGCATGGAGCCTGCTTCTCCCTCTGCCTGTGTCTCTGCCTCTCTCTCTCTCTCTCTCTCTGTGTCTCTCATGAATAAATAATTTTTTTAAAAAAATCATGTTAGATTTATGGGATAGTTACCAGATTTGTGCAAACAGCTCTCACAGACCATTCCTCCAGGTTTCCCAATTGTTAGCACATGATCGCATTTACTCAATCGTTTCCTCTTTCAAAATGTTTTAACTATGTGAGAGTGAATTGCCACACGATGCTCCTCTTCCCCCAAACACCAGAGTGTCTGTTCCCTAAGAACAAGGATGTACCCTTGCATGGCCATGAACAATGATCAATATCAGAAAATCAGCAGATACAGGTCTATTGTTTATGACTTATTCATACTTTGCCAGTTGTCCCAACAAAGTGTTTTATTTAAAAAAAAAAAATCCTATTCCAGGATCCAACCCAGGATTAAGCATTGCATTTGGTTCTCTTGCCTCCCCTGAGCTGGAATGGCTCCCCAGTGTCTTTGTTGTTGGTAACACTTGACATTCTGAAGAGTACAGGCCAGTTCTTTAGGAGATTCTGTGATTCATCTTTGATAGCTTCCTTGCTTTCTGCCATAACAAGATGTTCCAAATCCGTCTGTACATTTCCTGGTCTGGAGCCTCATTCGCTACTTCTCCAGAGATCCCTGGTTTCTTTCAGTGGAAAATGGGATTTAGAGATAAGGACTGAACCCCAGTGACAGCTGGTGGTGGAGGTCAGATCGCAGCCGGGGCTGTGGGTGGGCAGGCAGGTGGGCAGCACCCCGGGCCCAAGGCTGGCTGTCCAGCCACCACCACCACCACCGGGGACCCCAAATCTGGGGGGATAGTGGTTTCAGGCTGGCTTTCATGAACAAGTTTTTCTGACTCAGAGAATCAGGAAGACATGCGGCCCTCGTCCATTGGACTGGCTTTGGGTGTAATTCCTGAATTGTTTACCTACTCATTTTTTATGACATCCTTTCTTATCTTCTGGTTTGGAAGACTCACTTGATTTTTATTATCTAACATTATTGACTTACTGTAGTCATTAGAAATGCAAACACAGAAGGCTGGGCACCAGGAGGCCGTCAAGGAAGTGTCTGACTACTGGATGAACATAAGGAGCTGAGCAAAACTGAACTCTGGTTATAATTAAGCAATAAACACACAATGTCACTGAGGACCTGCTTTGTCTCGGTCACACAGCCTGCAGCCTGTCTACTTATCCCCGGAAGCAGTTGTCCTTGGCACGGTCCTTCCCTCTTTGGTCAGGAGGCTCATGACTACTTTACTATCCTCAATCCTCCCTCTTGTTCCTGTGAATTCCCTAAGAGAGCAAACTCCTTAGGTGCTATCCAAACCCTTGTCTTGGGTTCCTCAGAAGCTGCTGTCCCCAGGGTCATGGAGACCAGGGTGTCTGGAGTAAAAGGCCTCCCCTCCGGGTGCTAGGGAACCTGCACATTTGGTTTCTCAGTTTTTCCAAATGAAAGGGTAGCAGGAAGTGTTCTAGGCTGAGAAAAGGGCCTCAAGACAGAACTGCGAGTATCAGAGGGAAGATCACCAGAGGATGGAGAGACTCTGGTCCTGACAACCATCTAAGTGCGGTTTCATGGAGTCTCAACTGGCCAGGGAAGCAATGGGAAGCAATTCTCTCATCTGCACCTGCAGCTCAGCCTTCCGGAGGCAGCTCCCTCTCTGTGCCTCAGCAGGCCCGGGGGAAGCCCAGGCACCGAGGCTGGAACTCAGGCCGGCTCTGCTGCAAGCTCCACTCGCTTATCTGGCTCAGAGCTTGGTCGCCTCTCCCCAGTCCATACTGGGTCCACACTGGGCTGCCTGGAAGATGGGAAGACCCACAGTGGGGGTGGCTCCTCTTTTTGTTTTGGCAATGCTTGGCCTCCAAGCTCCCCTGGTGTGGAGAACAAGAAGCAGAAGTGGAAATAGTTGGGGTGGGAGGGAGGGGGAGAGATATTTTCATTGAGCTGGCTGTGTGCACCGCCCCCCCCCCCCCCCGCCGCCAGGCTTGGCTTAGTTCTATCTACTACTACTGGTGGTGGCATAGAGCGGTCTCCGCATAGATGGCAGGGTTCCCTGTCCCCTCCATCACTGAGGCGCCCTCAGAAGGGACAGCTTAGTCTTCTCTGACCCCACAGCAGCCCACATCCTCATTGCTAGAGCCCACTGTTTGGCCTGGAGGCCACCTGGACAGCCCATGGGTTCCACCCTTTCTCTGACCTCTGACCGTCTTCTTATAGAAACTCAGGAGGGGCACCTGGGTGTCTCAGGGCTTGAGCCTCTGCCTTTGGCTCTGACAGGTCATGATCCTGGGGTCCTGGGATCGAGATCTGCATGGGGTTCCCTGCAGGGAGCCTGCTTCTCCCTCTGCCTGTGTCTCTGCCTCTCTCTCTCTCTCTCTTTCTGTGTCTCATGAATAAATAAATAAAATATTTTTAAAATTAATCTTTTTTTTAAGACTTTTATTTATTTATTCATGAGAGAGAGAGAGAGAGAGAGAGTAACAGGTTCCATGCAGGGAGCCTGATGTGGGACTCGATCCCTGGACTCCAGGATCACACCCTGGGCTAAAGACGGCTAAACTGCTGAGCCACCCAGGCTGCCCTAAAAAATTAATCTTTATGCCAAAGTGGTCCACCTTGGGGCAGCCTGCTCTAGGCCCCTACATAACTAATGTGAAATTCCCATTTTGCAGGAAGTTTTGGACGTGCAACATCAGAACAGGCCCAGAGATCTTTAGTTCAATCTCTTCCCAAGCCCTTTTCCTGGACAAGGCTGAGGGCTTCTTTGATCACACCTACTCCTGACATCTGAGCGGGAAAACAAGTGTCTTATATTGTTTTGTGCCAGTCCCTGGCCAGGTGAGCTTCCCTCAGACATCTCCCCCTTCCAAACCAGTGTTACAAGTAGACGGGCCCTGGTGGTTCTTACTATGATTACAAGGTGCCCTTTAGGAACAACCTTCAGGAAATTTTGAAAAATAGAGGTTGATGACTTAACAGTACCTGGAAATTATACCATACACCTGGGGGCACACAGCGAGGTCGCAGGGAGGAGCATGGGTGCGAGCAGTCCTGGGGTTCTTCTTTGATTGGAGTGGAGAGTGGGGACTTGGGGCTTGGGGGGCTTAGGCCTTATTAATATTTAAAACATAACAGCAGGAATTTAAAGTGTGGGAAGAGAACAGGCAAGCAGCCCAAATGGTCAGTTATTGTAATCAATCGCCATCCTCAGCGCAGGGGAGACAGCTGGCTCTTTATCAAGGGGTGTTGCTGGCAATGTGTTATTTGAGATAGCTTCCTTAGAAGTGGATGCCTTGGCAAATAGAGCTTAAATAAAGCACTTGGATTACCAAAAAGAGAGAGGGAAAAAAAGCCTGCCGGGGCTTACACTACATATGTTATCGTCTATTTGTTTTGTTTTGTTTTGATTCAGCTCATTTGCCACACATTTACTAAATGCCAACTATGCAATAGCAATTGCACCAGGAGAAACACATACAAACGCGTTGGTCCTGGGATTGAGTCCCTCATGGGGGTCCCTACAGGGAGCCTGCTTCTCCCTCTGTCTGTGTCTCTGCCTCTCTCTGCGTGTCTCTCATGAGTGGAATAAAATAAAATCTTAAGAACCAATTGTTTCTGGACGCTTCGGAGGCTCTATCTGACGCAAGAGTTTCATCTAGTATGTGGATGATGACATAGGGCGAGACACTGACCGTCAGACACAGCGGAGCTCCATGAACAACTCGTCCATGAGGATGAGCCCTATTTGGTTTCTCCTGCCTGCAGTGGTTTCTGAACTTGTCTGCTGGGATAAGTTCTGGGGAATGAACAGAGCTGATATGGAACATTCCCCTTCTGCGCTTAAACTGGTGAGCCACTGAATGTCACCGGCACTTGCAGGGCTCGTTGGGAGCTTCGAGAACATCTAGCCAATTAGCTCATGGAACAGATGATGACGCCAAGGTTTAACAAGGCCCTGGGCCACACTGCATAGTGGGGCAGGTGCCTTGATCCTGGCTGCTTCCAAGCTGAGGAACCTCGGGCAAGTTACTGAGTGCTTCACTTTATCTGTAAAATGGGGATTGTAACTGCCAACTTTATTGGATTGTTATGAGGAATAAGACAATATTTGCAATTGCTTAGAACAGTTTGTGCCTTTGTGAACTGTTATTATAACTATTAATGTGTGATTGCTCAAGCTTTTATAGCTAAATAGAGGCTGGGTATATCAAGAGAGACAGGGAAGGCATGAAACGCATTCCACGTTGCTGCCAGGAGGATCCTGCTTGCGTGGAACCCACCGACGCCCAGTTATGGCAGAGAGCTGTAGAAAAACAGCTGTCCAGCCCCGAGAAGGGAGAGGAATGCCCCAGGATTAAAGGCCTTGCATTCCCAAAGTTACCCAACATCCTTCTCATTCTAGGATTCAGCGAACAGTTGCCTTTATTGGTGACAGCTGTGCAATTAGGTGACAAAGGTCTCCATGGTAATGCATCCAGGTACCACATGAAATTAAACACGCATTTTCTGTGCCAGCCAAGACCTTGTAAAAATATAAAAACAAAACAAATTTTCCAGCAGATGTAGAGAACAGATCCAATTAGCTTCTTGTTTCTGAACAGCCAGCTGTCCAGAAATAGGGTGAGTGTTCCAAAGCAGACAAACCAACCACCACCCCCAATAATAAATAGCCAAGAAGCAGTAAGAGCAACGAGAAACCCAGGTGGCGCAAGAAGTCAGATGAGGACGTGGATCTCGACAGGTAAAAATCAGCTCCCAGCCTGCAAGGCAGACAGGCAACTTGCAGAGTGAGTCAATGTGCGATTCTATTCATGATTCTATGCCACAGGCATAAAAGAAACGATGTAATCACTTTGCTTCTTTTCAGAGACCTGTGTGCTTAGATGTAAAACTCTACTGACAGGCAGTTACATAAGGGATGATGGGAAAGGATCCAGGTGGAAAACCTGAAAAAAAAAACTCTTGTTTTGGTCTGATTTGGGTAATTCTCTCTCTCTTGGCTTGCTTTCTCAGGAGCTGGGCACCTTCACAGCCTTGCCCTACGTCACAGACTGTTACTTGCACCTTAGGTGACTTCGCTATGCCATTGCCTTCCTTAGCATTTCTTTACTCTCCTCCTAAACAGCTCCCCGGAATTTGTTTCCCAAAGCTCTACTTTACTTCCACCTTGTAGGGAGAAATTTGAAACATCCAAGAGACACTGTCCTAGAGAAAAGACCAGAGAAGTGGAAGGACGACGGGTATATTCCATAATGACGCCCGTTAAACAGGAATTCAGGGCTCCTTCAGAACAACACAAAGAAACACCTCTGCTAAATGCCTCGAGTGCTGTGGTCAGCAGACCTGCTTGGCTACTTGGCACAAGCCATCAGAGGAAATCAGTGCCACTCTCAATCTTCTGGGGCTTCCAAAGTCCCCTTCGTGCTTAGAGACATCAGGCCAAGCCTGGGGCCCAGGTCTCTGTGTTCAGCACCCAGACTGAGCCTTCAGGACGCTGTCCAGCTCCTCCCCGGCCTCCTCCTCGGCCTTCCCATCAAGCTCAGAATAGACGGAAACCCCTCCCTGGGGCTTGCAAGGCCCACATCCTCTGCTTTTTCTGGGGAAGGACAGATACAAGCAGAAAGATTAGATGCTTAATTCCCCTGGTGAGAATAAGGGTAGCGATTTCTCTCCTCCTCCCCTTTTTTTAGAGCAGTTGCTTTAGAAAACTTGTAAGTTCTTCCTCTGTCCATTTGAAGTGTGTGTGTGTGTGTGTGTGTGTGTGTGTGTGTGTGTGTCTGAGTCTCTTTAAAGCTAAAGAACCCTCTTGCCAGACCCAGGAATGTCTTTCTCAAAGACTCCCTGGAAGCATCTCTTTGAGACGTCATGGCACCCCCGTCGCCCAGTTTCTGCAGGAGGCCAGGAGCCTCATTTATTTTGCTTTGTTTAAAGCCACTTAGCGAACTCACAAGGTTCCCCCCAACCACCAAGGGAAGTCAGGAGGAACTCCATGTGACAAATGTGCTGTCTGGCCCTCTTACTAGAGGACTAGCCATAGTTTATCTTGTGAACCTGTTTGTAAGGACCTGTACCCGCTTGGCTGGATCAAAAGGCAAGGTTTCTTTCTGTCTTTGTGATCTCTTAGTAGATGACCTACGAGGCCCACTGAATTCTGATTTAAGGTCATTCCACAGCGTAAGTGTTTTCTTTCTCATCCACCTTTATGGAGAGGGCTTGGGAGATTTGTGGGGTTTTGTTTTTAACTCATGAGAGAGGCAGAGACACAGGCAGAGGGAGAAGCAGGCTCTCTGCAGGGAGCCCCATGCAGGACTCCATCCCAGGACCCCAGGATCATGACCTGAGCCAAAGGCAGACACTCAACCACTGAACCACCCAGGTGCCCCAGGAGATTTGATTTTCATTTTGTTTTTCCAACCTCACTGCCCCTCCACCCTATGCCCTCTGTTGGCTCAGCTCCAGCCACACAGGCTTTTGTCTTGGTCTGAAAAAGTGCCAAGCATCTCCTGACCCTGGCCTTGTGCTCCTGTTCCTATGGCTCAGCTTGGTGTCTGCCCACACCTGTCCAGTGGCTTGCCTCCTTCCTTCACCGGCTCACTCCCCAGACAGCCTGGCCCTGACCAACGCTCTCAAGCCCCTTGAGAGCTTCCTAGAACTGATCACTGTCTGTTTAACCGATTTTCATCCGTCTCTGCCCTGGCAGGTAGTCTCCGTGAGACCAGGACTCCATCTGTGTGTCTGCAGCACCGATAGGGCCTGTTGTTGGGGAAGTATCATCAAAACTCAATCTCCTGCTGACCCAGAAAACCTCTCCACCAAGTTGCCTTCTACACAGCAATGATTACCGCTGCAGGTGGCTTCCAGGACGATTTGGCCACTCATTTTCAGCTCTTCCTGTCTAGGTGCTGATGGCCCTCAGGGCTGGATCTGGGCAGGGTAGTTTTCCTGCTTAAACCGTGTCCTCAGCCTTCTTGCTGCTGCCTTTTATGCATCCACAGCCAGCATTATTCTGTGCGCCTCACTGGCCGTGTTGGGTGCACTCCCCGGGGAACCTTTCTGTACTCCTGCTGGTCAGAAACCCCCCTCCGCTCCGAGCCTGCAGTGACCCTGTATGTCTTCCATCATGTAGTCACCGGGATCCCAGAATACAGTCATCTATCAATAAGTGTGAAATGAACAAATTCACCAGGAAAAACTTTTATCTCGTGTCATGTTTCTTTTCGATAACGCTTGTCACCATGACACTGGTCTACGGTGATGCATCCACCTTTCCACTGGATGAATTTCTCCACAAGGAGAGGACATGGGAAGAGTAGATGCTTTCCCATGTGCTGAGAAGGGTAGGCTACGATCTTAGAAAATGAGGTAGGATTCTTCTCCGATATTAGAGTCTTAAGAGAACAGGAAATACTGTTGTTGCATCCAGAGATTGAAGCAATGTCATCAAGGAAGTCCATCAGGGTCCTCCTGGCCTTTCTAGCCACCTCCACAAACACCGATGCAGCCCAGAGGGCTCTTCACAGGCTGCCCGATCCGGATTCAGTGTTCCAAGACAAGCACACCTCTGACCATGACCACCCGAGAGATAGGACATTCTGTATGGAAGAGAGGCCATCTAGCATAATACTCGCTTGCCTAGGGCACCCTTAATCATCGACTCCCTCATCAGACAACAAAGACTCATGAATTAAAATTCTATTTTTTTTAACCAAAATGGCATTATTTTTGCCTTTCTGTCTCTGTGAGAAACTTCTAAGAAATGAATATGGCAGTTGAGCCTGTTATAAAGGCAAATACTGTAGCTGTGTGAACCAGGGCATTCTAGCTAAGAAAGAAAGAAAGAAAGAAAGAAAGAAAGAAAGAAAGAAAGAAAGAGGAAGGGAAGGGAAGGGAAGGGAAGGAAAGGAAAGGAAAGGAAAGGAAAGGAAAGGAAAGGAAAGGAAAGGAAAGGAAAGGAAAGGAAAGGATGGCCAAAGGAATGTAGAATAATGTCATGTTAAGACACAGATAAGAGGAGCCCCTGGCCTGGACCCCACACTTTAGAAGCCCTCATGTCGCATACATACAAGCACAGACTTGTCAAAGAGCAGGGGACCCTTATGTCACTTGAAGCTGGTGCTCAATGTTGGGACGTCATGACCCCAAACTGTCAACATATGCTTTTACGACTTAACATTCATTGCTCAGGCCCCAGACAAAGGCTTTTTCACATCCTTTGCCCTAAATATTCAAAGTCAAAGGCAACAGTGTCCCGGTGCTATGAAGGGTTCCTGGGTTCTTCAGAGATAAGCACATTTTGGGCAAACAATTAAAAGGGATGGTAGTTCCATGATCCTAGCAGAGACAAGCAAAATAGCAGATGAGCCGGAAGAGAGAACCTAGGAAAGAGACAGCTAAGAAGAGTCACGGGATCCCACTCATTCCTGGGGGTCCAGAAAGCATGCGTGCCCACGCAGGAGCAGTCAGAGCAGGAGAGAATTTTCCACACCACAAAGATCCGTCAGCAAAGGGCAGGAGCCTGACTGGCTCAAGGGACTGAAGCACATCTGACTAGACACTGGCTGAACAATAAGCCACTCGGACCCAAGAATTCAGACTTAAAAATAAAATCACACTGGCTGTGAGCATGATCTGGTTGCAAAGCAACAAGTGACAAGTCAGAGGCTGCAGGGGTGGCAAGTTTATTATTCTACCCTTCTAGGTTCTTTGGCTGGTTTAATAATTAAATTGACAAGAGAAAGATTAACAGGAGAAGGAGAGAGGTTAAATAACATGCCTCCCTCCTGTATACATGGGAGAGACCCAGGAAAACAGTAACTCCCCTAAATGGCCAAAACCATCACTTTAAATACTGTCAAGTTCTTTCTAGCTGGCCTAAGAATCAAGATGACGTCAGACAGATTCACAGAAGAAAATCCGATTTAATAGCATCTGTGCAGGGAACCCACACAGACATAGAAATTCCAAAAACAGTCAGGTGCATCGAGGTCTCTATGTCATCCTGAACTAAGGATGGAGGCAGTAAGGGCCTGGGACTCCAAAAGGGAAGGAATACACTTCACAGGAAGATGAAAACCAGGAAAAATTTGCTGGGCCGCTGGGAAACAATGGGACAGAAAGGACTTGGGTCCAGCAGGCCCTGCTAGCTTCCTTCGTGCCTCCCTATTCATATCCGAAAGAGGTTATCCATGGTGACAGCTCTGTTCCTGGAGCAGGTCCTCTGCCTAAGTTCTTTTTAGGCAGTTGGAAGGAGGAGAGTAAAAAGCTTTTCCTGAATCTGATTGCCTTTTTTTGTTTGTTTGTTTGTTGTTTGGGGTTTTTTTTGGCCTTTTTTTTTTTTTTTTTTTTAAGTAGGCTACATGTTGACCATGGAGCCCAAGGCAGGGCTTGAACTGACAACGCTGAGATCAAGACTTGAGCTGACATCAAGAGTTGGACATGCAACTGGTGGAGCCACATAGGTCTCCATTTTTTATTGTTTTTAATTCAGAATAGTCTTCATGCCCAAGTAGCCTGTCTTGGGATCCCTGGCCCTATGCTAGGTAAAGAGGAAGGGCATTGCTGTGCTCCGTTATGGGAGGTGATCAGGAAAAGCACCAGAACAAGGATGAGATTGTCATGCAGATTTAAGTCCATGCCATCTTCCTTGACAAGAGTATCTAGAGCATTCAGTGTCCTCCTCTTCCTGGTACAGGGAGGGAGACACCCCTGCAAATGGAGATTTCCCTTATAACTGGAATGTGTCTTACAAAAGGGAAACTTATACTTGGTCTTCAGAGCTTCTTTCTCTAGCGCTTGCAGTTTCTTAAAAATAACCAGCTTAAAATAATCAATGGGGCCAGCCCGGGGGCTCAGGGGTTTAGCGCCGCCTTCGACCCAAGGCTTGATCCTGGAGACTCCGGATTGAGTCCCACGTCGGGCTCCCTGCATGGAGCCTGCTTCTCCCTCTGCCTGTGTCTCTGCCTCTCTTTCTCTCTCTCTCTCTCTCTCTCTCTCTGTGTGTGTGTGTGTGTCTCTCATGAATAAATAAAAATCTTAAAAAATAATAATAATCAATGTGCCAAAGAGGCATATTTTGGGGTGGTATATTTTGCTCCCCTTTAATGGAATAAGTTTTTGTTTGTTTGTTTGTTTTCAGTGTGATGAAAATGTTTTAAAATCAGATCACTGGGACACCTGGGGGCTCAGCGGTTGAGCGTCTGCCTTTGGCCCAGGTTATGATTCTGGGGTCCCAGGATCAAGTCCCACATCAGGCTCCCTGCAGGGAGCCTGCTTCTTTTTTTTTTTTAATTTTTTTTTAGGGAGCCTGCTTCTCCCTCTGCCTATGTCTCTTCCTCTCCCTGTCTCTCTCTGTGTCTCATGAATAAATAAATAAAATATTTTTAAAAATAAAAAAAATCAGATCACTAAGGGGGGGCCTGACTGGCTCAATCAGTGGAGTGTGTGACTTGATCTTGGGGTTGTGAGTTCGAGCCCCACATTGGGTGTATTTTTAAAAATAAAAATAAAATAAAATCTTTAAAAATTGTCTTAAAAAGAGGATGCCTGGGTGGCTCAGCAGTTAAGCATCTGCCTTCAGCTCAGGGTGAGATCCTGGAGTCCCAGGATAGAGTCCCACATCGGGCTCCCTGCATGGAGCCTGCTTCTCCCTCTGTCTGTGTCTCTGCCTCTGTGTGTGTGTGTGTGTGTGTGTGTGTGTGTGTCTCATGAATAAATAAATACAATATTTTTAAAAAACTAAAAAATAAAATTAGATTATTGTGATGGTTGCACCATTCTGTAAATAGGCTCAAATCCATTGAATTGTACACTTAAATGGATGAACTAAACAGTATATAAATTATATCTGAATCAGGCTGTTTTTAAAAAAGTTAGGGGTGGGCCTGGTACAGAAAGTAGAGAAGGCAGAACCTATAACAGGGTATTGAATGCTGCTACCCACCGTCCCTGACAAGCTGACCTCTTTCCATTTAATCCAGTATTCCCCTAAATCACCCAGAGTCTCTTCCAGTGGAGGGGATCCAACGGCTGGCAGTTTTCAACAATTGCAATCCTGAAATGATTGCAAGGTACACTCACTCTATAATTTTTTTTTTAAAGATTTTATTTATGTGACACAGAAAAAGGGGCGGGGCACAAGCAAGGGGAGGGCAAAGGGAAAGGGAACCTGCTGCAGGGTTCGATTCCAGGACCTGGGGATCATGACCTAAGCCAAAGGCAGACACTTCACAGACTGAGCCACCCAGGTACCCCAAGATATACTCACTCTAGAAACACACTGTTGTGTGTCAGTGGAAAAGGGTGCATGTCTAGGAGACATGCCTCCAGCTTAGCTGATTCTAACCTTCCATGGTCTTTGAACTATTTTACAATTCTGTAAATTGTAACTGAGTTGATAGCCAGCAGAACCTGTCCTGTCTGTCCTCACTGTGGAAAAACCAGTTTTGCTCCTGCGTGCAATTCATTGCTAGCCGATCTTACTCTATATTAATCTGTGCCTCTTCACTTTCTCTTTTGAATCAATGATTACATTTGCCCAGTTCTCTCATGAGTAGAATAAAACCTTTAACACATATTCAAGTTTCGTATCCATATGACAGTCGCAACCTTACCTTTGACCAAAAAGTATCTTTTAACAACTTTATCTGCATAGAAGGTCTCATGCATCCTGCTGGCTAGAGTATAAAGACGAAACCAAAAGCTTTAAAAAGAAGAGGAAAGGGACACCTGGGTGGCTCAATGGTTGAGCCTTCAGCTCAGGTCGTGATCCCAGGGTCCGGGATGGAGTCCTGCATCGGGCTCCCCTTGTGGAGCGTGCCTCTCCTTCTGCTAATGTCTCTACCTCTCTGTGTCTCTCATGAATAAATAAATTAAATAAAAAGTAAAAATAAAAAGGAGAGGAAAGTGGAGCTTACTGAACACGAAACAATGGTGATGGTTAGAAACCCATTTGGAAAGTCTGTTTCCAGTAGAACAGGTGTTTCTCTGGATCTCGCACAGTGCACAGGCAGGTGCTGCAGCAGCATTGGCTGGAAGCTATAAACCAGGAAGCTAGAACTCTGGATTATCCACCCCCACCCCCTCTGTGGGCTTTCCATACTCCAAGTTCAACCCACCCTGGAGGTGGTGAGTGGCACAGACTGTGTTCTGTAGCCCAGCTCGCACCCAGGAGCCCACCTGGATCTCCATGCACTGTGGAAGTCAGAACACTGAGAACCTTTCCCCAAAGCGGGGGGCGAGATGAAAGAGACACTCCTTGCAGGTGAACCCGTGCTGAGGGTAAGAAAATGCACCCCCTCTCCTCACCGCCTACCGCCACCCCATGTGCATCATTTGCCTAGCATTGCAAACAGGCACCAGGGTGTAGGGTAATTGTTCATGGCAGGTGCACAGGGGAACTCAGGTTGGTTATGGGTCAGTTAAGGCAGAGGGTTATGACCTGGGTCTACTCAGAAAATATTTATAGAGTCATTGTATGAGCGCTTATAGGTTAGGTGTGTTCAGAGAGAGAGAGAGAAAGAGAGAGGAATTAAATCAGTACTGAGAGGGACTTTTCTCCTTGCTCCCAGCCCATCCCCTGAAATAGTGCCAGTGTATGTTCCAGTGTATGGTACGGGGCAAAGGAAGGCCGTGAGGCGTCTATAGTACTCTCCACCACTCAGAAGCATGTCTTACCTTTTTCATCCTGCCTGGAGATGGTGGTTTAAGCATTTATTGGTGCGTGCCCTGGGTGAAGGCCAAGGAACGTTGGGTACAGAATGGGAGGCTGTGCGTTCCTCTGAATATACCCTGCCATGGGCGAGCAACGAACCCAGGTCCCCTGAGCTTCAGAGCGTATTCCTCCAAGCTGCACCTCCCACCATTTCACCTGCTGGAAAACACCTGTGTATGTAGTTCAATATCCTGGAAGCAACACTTTAAAAATTAATAACCCACCGTACTTTATGAAGGGCTGCTTCTCTGAATTTTCGAAGTTTTCTACAACTGCTACTATTCCTCGGAGTTATACATTTCCCCTAAGAATGATGCCTTGTGTACTTCCTATCAAAGCAGAGTTAATAAAAAAAAAAAAAGCAGAGTTAATGATTTCTCAGAGGTGCTGCTGTGCAGCAAGTAGGAAGGCAACCTGTAGGTCAGCTGCGTGGGGTCTCCAAGCTGATGGTTCACTCTGTGATCTAGGGCAAGCTGCTTGCTGACAAAGGCAATTTCCCCAGCCATAAAATAGGGTAGATAACAGCATCCAGCGCCTCGAGTAGCTGCAAGGGCCTGGGTGCAGGTGGACTGCTCACAGAGCTGGCTCAGAGTAGCTGCGCAGTACTGTCGTGGTCCTGACTCCAGAAAAGAAGCAGGGAAGGTTGAGCCAAATGACTGTAAATCAATGGTTCTCTGCTTGGCCGCATGTTGGAAATCACCTGGGGAACTCAAAAGATTCTCCTGCTGGAAAAATAGCCACTCCCAGAGATCCTGTCTTCATTGGTTTCAATGCAGTCTGGGCACCAGGATATAGGAAAGCTTCCTACGTGATTCTAATGCGCACCCAGGACTGAGCGCCACCACTCTGAACGCTTTGGAAATGAGATGTTCTCAGAGCTCTAGTTTATGGTTGCATGGTGTTCTTTTAGGAAAGATTGCTAAAGGGGCGCCCGGGTGGCTCAGTTGGTTCAGTGTCTGCCTTTGGCTCAGGTCACCATCCCAGGGTCCTCGGATCGAGCCCCATGTCAGGCTCCCTGCCCAGTAAGGGGAGTCTGCTTCTCTTCCCTCTGTCCCTGCCCCTTCTTGTGCTCTGTCTCTGTCTGTCAAATAAATAAATATAATCTTAAAAAAAAAAGAGGAAACATTGCTAGAGGATCCCAAAGCTAAACAGATTCCTCATAATTTTCTTATAAAGGTCAGGTTGCGCATGGAGATCAGCACGAGGCTCTTCCAGCCTGTGCACTTGCCAGGGTCCCCAAGGGTTTGGAATCTGATAAAAGTGAGGTTCCATATAACGTGTGCATGTTTCTCAAAAAGTTCTATATGCAGAAGTTGGCTTCAAAGACAAAGAAAAGGGATCCCTGGGTGGCGCAGCAGTTTAGCGCCTGCCTTTGGCTCAGGGTGCGATCCTGGAGACCTGGGGATCGAGTCCCACGTCGGGCTCCCGGTGCATGGAGCCTGCTTCTCCCTCTGCCTGTGTCTCTGCCTCTCTCTCTCTCTCTCTCTCTGTGTGTGTGTGTGTGTGTGTGTGACTATCATAAATAAATAAAAATTAAAAAAAAAAAAAACAAAGACAAAGAAAACAAAACTTGTTTGAACAAAAGGAGTTTCCTTCCTTCAAGCCACGCCAGCCTATAAGCCTTCAGAAAGCAGGGAAGGGAGCTCCTCCTTTCCCTGGCAGATCCTGATAGACTCAGTGTTTACCAGAGTGGCTCGTTGTTAAGACAAGTGGTGAGCACTCCCCGGCCAAGGCATCTCAGCACTTAAACTACCTGTGGCTCATATCCAAGCTCCAGGATATGCAGAACTCTCCTGCACCACCTGACCCACCACCATGAGGACCCGCCTGTGTAGACTCAGTCATCTGGACCAAACTACACAATGGCTCCTGCTTTCGGCTGTGTTGACCTTCTTTGTCTTCATCCTGCCTTCCTTTATTAAGGAGCCCAATACCAAACCTTTCAGGTAAGGTTCTGACCCCTTCCAAATTCCTCATAATTTATTTGAAGAACTTTAAAAAGACTCTAGCCCGGGGAAGCCTGGGGAACTCCAAGACACCGCTGTGTGTCCACCTGGGGTGCCAGGAGTCAGGCACATTGTCAACAACCACCGGCAAGGATGATCCAAGGGGACACCTAGGGGACAGCAGGTGGCAGGGGTGGGAAAACCAAGGTGTCCGAATGCCTGGCGGCTTGTCAAGGGGAAATGCAGGCAGGAGTTTGCGAACTGTGGGTCTGGGTCCCTGGAAGGCACAGAAAGAAGATGGACCCCCCCCCACTCAGTCCCATCCCACCCCTGGGGGACTGTAAGTAATGGTAACAACTTTAGGGATAGTTCGCACGTGTGCCATTGGATGTGTCCAAAAGCAAAAGATTTACCCCGTGGATTCCATTCATTCAAGAATCACACTCTCCCTGAGGAGTTTGTCAGAAAATGGGAGGCCTCTTGCTCAGCTTAGTTCCCCCAAGCTCACCCTTCAAAAGGACCTCATAGACCAGTTCTCTTATAAAATCAACACATCTCCAGGAGTGGAGAGTCCCTTCCTTTCCAGACTCAGTTTTTGTTTTTTTGTTTTGTTTTGTTTTTGAATGATTTTATATTCCACTGCTCTTAAAATCGGAAGGTAATACATGCTCTCAGGAAGTATAGAAAAACACAAGCAAGAAGTGAGGGTCTTCTCCATCACACCCCCATGTCCACCCACTCTCGAGGGGGTGACCACGCTTGATTCTTTGGTGTACATAGAATTATCACCTAATTGTAGCCAACACTTCTCTTCTAAATGCCTTATGTGTTAACTAATCCTGACGGTTGTGAGTATACAGAGAGACACCAAGAGCTGAAGTGAATTGGCCAAAGTCATCCTGCTAGGAAGTCACAGGGACAGGATTTTTTTTTTTTTTAATTCATGAGACATACAAAGAGTCAGAGACTCAGGCAGAGGGAGAAGCAGGCTCCATGCAGGGAGCCTGATGTGGGACTCGATCCCAGGACCCTGGGGTCACGCCCTGAGCCGAAGGTAGAAGCTCAACCGCTGAGCCACCCAGGTGTCCTGGGGCCAGATTCTGGTCCTAGTATTTTGCTTCCCTAGCCTGTGCTTCTTACCTTAGGCTACACAAGCCCTTACCACAGATGGATAAATGGATGGGTAGGTCAATAGGTGGACACACAGGTGGATAGGCAGGTATCACACTCTACACCTTGTTCCACAGGCTGGCTTTTTAAATCAACAGTATACCTTGGACACCCTTCCATGTTGACGTGTACAAACCTACTCCCATCTTACTTGTGGCGCTGGATACGGATATGAGTTTACTCATCCAGTCTCTGTGGGTTGACCGTCGGGTTGCCACTGGTTCTTCACACACCTTTGTACATTTACGTGGGTATGTCTGTAGGTAGGTTTCTAGAAGTGGAATTGCCAAGGCAACGGGTACACTCACCTCAAATGTCAACAGATGCCACCAGATCATCCTCTGAGAAGGCTACCGCAACCCGTGTGCGTGTTCACTCCCTCACCCCCACCCCGGGGCCACACCAGAAATCATTAATGTTTTTAAAGTTTAAGCATCTGAGAGGTTCAAATGTGTCTCTCTTTTGAATCTGCATTTCTCAGGCCACTGTGAATTCAAGGATCCTCTTAGGCTTATTGACCATATTGACTGTATTTTTTCTAACTGAACCAGCCAGGTGCTCCGATCATTTGTACTTTTCTGGGAATGAATGACCTGTGTATATCACTTGCTCCCCTAAAAAATTAAATTATTTATCTTTTTCTCTCTTTTTCTTTTTAAAGATTTTTATGTATTTATTTGAGAGACAGAGAGAGAGAGAGAACAGGAGGAGGGGCAGAGGGAGAGGGAGAAGCAGGCTCTCCACTGAGCAGAGAGCCTGACTGGGGCTCCATCCCAAGACCTTGGGATCATGACCTGAGCCGAAGTCAGACCCTTCGCCGACTGAGCCACCCAGGAGCTCTTGTTTATTTTTTTCTTAATTGCAGGAGTTTTTTGTACCTGAGGGATATTAACACTTTTCTTTTTTTTTAAGATTTTATTTATTTATTCATGAGAGACACAGAGAGAGGCAGAGACACAGGCAGAGGGAGAAGCAGGCTCCATGCAGGGAGCCCGACGCAGGACTCGATCCCAGGACTCCAGGATCACGCCCTGGGCTGAAGGTGGCGCTAAACCGCTGAGCCACCCGGGCTGCCTGATTAACACTTTTCTATTGCACATGTGACAATACTTCAAATGTTCTCTTTGGCTGATATTTGTTTTTATTGCCTTGTTTATGCTGTCTTGTGTCACACAAGTAATTTTTATGTAGGTAAAGTCTTCTTTTCCTTTATGGCCACTGGACTTTGTGCAACTTGGGGGAAAGCCTGTCCGACCTCAAAATTATATAAATCTCGGGGTACCAAAAAAAAATCTCGGGGTACCTGGGTGGCTCAGTCGGTGAAGCGTTTGCCTTTGGCTCAGGTTATGATCCTGGGGTCCTGGGATGGAGAGCTCCTAGCTGGGCTCCCTGCTCAGTGGGAGCCTGCTCCTCCCTCTCCCTCTGCCGCTCCCCCTGCTTGTGCTCTCCCTCTGTCAAATAAATTAACAAAATCTTTTTTAAAATTCTATAAATCACCTTCTATATTGTCTACTAATATTTTTGTGCTTTTGTTCTTCAAGCTTACATAGTTCTCCCATCTGCAGTTTATTTTTGTGGCCGGCGTAAATCTGGGTTTGGGTACACTGGAACTCTTTTGATCACAAGTGACAAAAACCCAACCCAATGTAGCTTAAATAGGAGACCAGGGAGAGACACGTGCGGGGTGGGAGAGGGCTGTGGGAGAGTCACTCACAGTGACAAGGGAAGGTGCCTTGTCTCCTTCCCCAGCCGATGTCATATGTCCCAGGGTTAAGGAGAGAGGTAAGTAGACTGGTGCCTGTTTGTGATCTAGAGATTTCTGAAGGTGGAAGGTGGTTGGAATTGTCCATGGTGTTATGTATCTGGGAAAAAACCAGAGCCCACCTGCCCTGACCCCAGGGCCTTCAAAGTCAAGGATGCTGTGGAGGGTAGCTCGGCATTCCTGTGGTGCCATGGAGGGACCAGAGCCACCCACTTACCTACTGGGGCCAAGTAATGGGACATCCACTCCAGAGAAGTGTTTGGGACACTGAATACTGTTGGCGCACTCATGCGGGGATCCCCAGTGCCAAGAAAATTGCTGCCCCAGGGAAACCACATTTACTGACCCTCCCAAGAGTACCTGTCAGGAGACAAACACACTGGCCTTCAGGGGGAGCAGGGACACTGCATCCCCCTACTCCTCCCAGACAGGTGGTCACTTAAGTAATAATACCCAAGAGTGGGACACTTGGGGGGCTCAGTGGTTGAGCGCCTGCCTTTGGCTCAGGGCCTGATTCTGGGGCCCTGAGATCGAGTCCCACAGTGGGATCCCAGCAGGGAGCCTGCCTCTCCCTCTGCTGTGTCTCTGCCTCTCTCTCTGTATCTCTCGTGAATAAATAAATAAAATCTTTAAAAAATATCCAAGAGCTAGGCCTTCAAAGGGAAGGGAAAGTCTTCTCTGTGGCTGACCCAGATTCTTGCCACCCCTCCACACCACCACCACCCCCTTCTTGCCCTATCTCCCAAGCCTTGGGTCTTGGCTCTAACCCAGCTGGGGGGTGTGAGGGGGAAGAGCTCTGAACCAACAGGACAACTAGAGCTCTAAAAAAAAAAATGGGTGAGACTGAATTTGGGGGTTGAGGGTTGTTTTGTTTTGTTAATCTTTCCTATAATTCTTTTTTTAGACTGAGTTTCAATCATGAAAGGTGATTATACTATAAAGTTATAGAACTGCCCAAGGCATTAGAGGTGAGAGAGAAGGTCACACGCTGAGACTTCCCAGTAAACTGTCTCGGTAACTAAGCTGCAAACCAAGTAACAGAGAGTAAGCACCCTAAGAGCAGAGGTCCCTGGAGGGAAGGACGTGGGTCCTTTGAAAGCTTCAATGGGAAGATGGGTCTCGAGGCAGGTAGGGCTCCGATAAAGGTGTGGAAAGAATAGTACAAGCAAGGAGGCCGCCCCGCCTAAGTGTCCCCTTGGCTGAGCCGTGGACAAACACGCCTTGTAGAGACGAGGGGCTCGCTCCAGGGAGCAGAGGAAGGACATTTCAGGAGGGTGGGGCCGAGGGTGGACGCAAGAGGTTTTGAAGCAGGGAGGTGACTTCTCAAAAATGGGATTGTGCAATGGTTCAGTCTGTCCAAAGGGAACAGGACAGATTGGAAGGAGGGATGAGTCACCACTTTTGGCCTGACCTATGGTGGCAACCAAGGGATGCACCTGACAAGTGGATTATCCTGCTGCAGAGGGAGGGACTGTGGCCAACCCTGTGCCCTCACAGGTGGCTTTAGCCTTTGAAATGTAAGGTGAAGAGGACCTGGGGCGGGAGGGAAGGGAGAAGTGGAAAATCAGGAGACATTTTGATGAGGAGAGAGATGCAGAGGAGAGAGCAGGGTGCATGGGGGGCGCGGCGGGGGCCCACCTCTCCCCGCAGGCTGGGTGGGCAAAGGGTGACAGGTCAGAGATCAAAGGGGTTTGTAAAACGCCAACTCCATGTAGTATCGGTGGTTTCTGAAGGTCATTGGTACCGAGGTGTTTGCATGTTTTATGACACAGGATTATCGTTTCAGAGCTGGAGATTTCCCAAAACGCTAACCTACGCTCAGGAGCTTTCTGTGCGCTACTTCTGATCTTCAGTATTTTTATTCTTTTACAAAAATGAGGGATATGAGGCTCTGAATGTTAAGCTTAGGGGTGCCTGGCTGGCTTGGCAGGTGGAACGTGCGACTCTTGATCCCGGGGTTCGAGCCCCACGTAGGGTGTGGACAGTACTTAAAAAAAAAATACGATCTGGGCAGCCCGGGTGGCTCAGCGGTTCAGCGCCGCCTTCAGCCCAGGGTGTGATCCTCAAGACCCGGGATCGAGTCCCACGTCGGGCTCCCTGCATGGAGCCTGCTTCTCCCTCTGCCTGTGTCTCTGCTTCTCTCTGTGTGTCTCTCATGAATAAATAAATAAAATCTTAAAAAAAAAACCGTCTTAGGGACTCCTGGGTGGCTCAGCGGTTGAGCGTCTGCCTTTGGCTCAGGGCGTGATCTTACGGTCCAGGATCGAGTCCCATATCGGGCTCCTTGTGGGGCACCTGCTTCTCCCTCTGCCTGTGTCTCTGCCTCTCTCTCTCTCTCTCTCTCTCTCTCTCTCTCTGTGACTCTCATGAATAAATATATAAAATCTTTAAAAAAAAAATCTTAAAAAAATGCTAAGCCTAAATCCACCCAGCCAGGAAGTAGCAAACCAAGATTTGAACACAGAGGATTTAGGCTCCGAAATCCATGTTTCTCAACTTCCTGGGACGTGTTGACTCTCAAGTCTAATGGAGCGGAGAGATGTACACAGAACCAGAGAGGGTGTGTGACAAATAACCACAGTTAAGTCAAATGTGACAGTCCCTATGGGAGCAAAGTTACAAGAGTCATTTCCACCCTGGGGTGGGGGTAGGGGGGGATGAGGAGAAGGCTGTGGGGGTGGTGGCATCTGCAGAGAGCCAGAAGGCCGTGTGACATTTCAGCATGCAGGATCAGGATCGTTGCACACTAAAGAAGCAGCGGGAGCAGTAGTGCAAGCTTGGGAACCGGCGGGGCATGTACAGGCACGAGAGGCTGATTACTAGTGTGACACAAGCTGATAGGGGGGCTCCGCATGCCAGGCACTGGTCTCCAAAACCCTTGAGCATCGTATCACAAAAACCTTGACTACATATCAAGGCTTTGGGAGTAGATACTATTATTAACAACAGCCTCTTTTCCAGATAAGAGAGGTTAGGCAACTTATCCAAGGTCAGCCTTGTCATTTAAGTTCAAACCCAGGCCAGGCTAGCTCCAGAATCCACCCTCCCAGCCATGACCTGCGCTGGCATAACAGCACCCCTCCCTCCCCGGCACCCACACCCCCACCTTCCTCTATCACACCCATCATAACACGCTGTCATGAACACAGTTTGTTTCCTGCCAGACTATGAATTTCCCATGGGAAAGGCCTGTCTTATTTGTCTCTCTTTCCTCAGTAATTTGAACAGGTCCTGGACACCAGGCAGGCATAACACAGCGTTTTTTAAATGCTTGTTGATGAAAGAATAAATGCAAGACCCTCGGTAACGTACCAACAGTTTAAACTTTATTCTAGGGCTGTGGAAAAACCTCAGCGTAAGGGAGGAACGTGATGACATTCGTGCATTGAGCAGGCTCCTCTGCTACAGATTATAGGGTAGGCGGTGGGGGGAAGGTGGTCTCAGCGGGGCTGGGTTAGAGGCTGTTGCAATGGTTTGGGGTAGAGCCAGGAGCCCTGGGCGGGGAGGCTCTGGTGGCAGGACGTTAGAAAGAAAGGACTGAAAATAAGTTGGATCGTCTGGATTTGGCAACAAATAGGATGGATGGTATGATTTCAAACCAAGGTTATTGGACTACTTCTCATATCTTCTTCATTTGGTGCCGGTCTCTGAGGTGCTCCCGGATATGGAAATACAATCTAAGACCGTGCCTCCACTGGCTTGGCTTTCCTGGTCTGGAATGAATTTGCCTTGGAAGATTCTATGCCTTGGGTCGGCTTCAGAGCTGACCAATAAGAGTCAGCTGTAAAATCAAGGCTATGGATTTTCTTTTTTTATCTTATTTGATTTTAGTCTAAGAATATAACTTTATTTTCTATCACCCCTTGATTTCTGATCCTGGATTCCCCCCCCCGCCCCCCGCCGTTCACGGAGCTGCAGGGAAACTTAATCTCAGCCATTCTTGCTCCTCTGCACCCTTCCTAGGATGGTGTCAAGGGCTCCCCGATACCTGATGCGGTGCCAGGGCATCGGCGGGGGCGGCTGATTCTTAGTCATCGTGGTGCCGTCGAGACATCCTTCGTCGTCTCTGCCTCTTGGCTCTTTCATGTGCACCTGCTTAGGTGTGAGAACTTTCAGCCGCTGTCTTCCTGGGATCAGCATGCTGTCATTTCCCCTCGGGGTCTTATTAGACTCTAGGAACACTACAAGGCAGTAGGGCGCAGGAGCCCTCCAACCTCAGGACCCACAGACCCCTCTCTTCTCTCCCTCCTCCTTTCCCTCCCCCTCATCCACAGAAATCTTTCTAGGGAGGGGGCGATGGTGGGAGGAAACGGAGAAGTCCTTCCCCGAGACATCTATTTCACCAAATCTTCTCCCCCCCTTAGGGCTCAGGCATGGGGGGGAAAGCAGAGGTCTTGCAGGACATCCTTTACTTCCAGCTCTTATTGGCCACATGTGTCCACGGAGGCAATGAACATGCGGCTCTTCACAGCTGCGGTGGGTGACAAGTGGACGCCAATGGGAAAGGGAGAAAGTACAAGGACAGAAACAAATAACATTCCGAAACAGCACACATTTGTACATTTGTAAGTGTAACAGGCATAGGAAGGGGTCTGGATGTGCGTGCCCTGAAGGCGCCACCGGCAGATTCTTTGGGAGGATATAATCCACGGGCTGATATCCTTTTCTGCTTAAATCCATTTTCTGCTTTTATAAAAGGATGAATACTTCAGAAAAATTTGTTTGTGAAGAAAGATTCGGGAACAAAAGACCCATTTAGGCACCACCTCCATAGTGAAGTGCCCCCCCTCCAGCAGAACCGTGTCCCTAGGGTGTATCCACACACTCTCTCCCACACGTATGACTAATAGCATCGGACCTAACACTTTATAGCAGCTATTTATGTTCATGTCTGTTCCCCTGTTCGCTCTGGAGCTTCTTAAGATGAGTGACAATAGCTCTCTTATCCTTAACAGAGAGTTCTTGATGCCTGGCATCTAATCACCACTCAGTAATATCTGTGGACTAAATGTTGCATTAGATTTTCAAATTTTCTTTTTTTTTTTTTTTAGATTTTATTTATTTATTCATGAGACATACACACAGAGAGAGAGACAGAGGCAGAGACACAGGCAGAGGGAGAAGCAGGCTCCGTGCAGGGAACCTGATGCAGGACTCGATCCTGGGACTCCGGGATCACGACCTGAGCTGAAGGCAGACGTTCAACCACTGAGCCACCCAGGCATCCCAGATTTTCAAGTTTTCATAGAATTTTCGATAAGATGTCTCATTTAGTTTTCATGTTTTTCCCGTTATTATTATTTTTTTATTAAGCTGATATGCAAGTGTTTCAGGCAAATAGTATTGCAAAGTTTACGTCAACATAGAGCGAGCCCCGTGACTTGTCCCTACTCCAGAATCTTGATTCCCAAGGCAACTGTGTCAACTCTTTCTGCTCTTTTTTTTGGTAATTACCTCCCTATTTCAGAGTCGCATGCCTACCTGCCTCTTCTTGACTTCTCGATTAAATGGTTTAGTGCTACAAATGAAATATTACTTACCCATGGCCTTGACACCTGTTGCCCTTTTAGGCTTTCATCTTCGAACACGTGAACCCAAAGCAGATAGGGACTCTGATGGTCACTCTGTGTCGTACACGTTAGCACTTGACCCAGCTCGACTAGAATACATTTGTACAACATGACATTTTTCAGGGTGCCTGGGTGGCTCAGTTGGTTAAGCATCTGCCTTCAGCTCAGGCCATGATCCCATGATCCTGAGATCAAGCCCCACGTCAGGCTCCCCACTCAGCAGGGAGTCTACCTCTCCCTCCCCCCTGCTCATGCATCTCTCTCTCTATCTCTCTCTCTCTCTCTCTCTATCTCAAATAAAGTCTTAAATAAGTAAATCTTACAAAAACGGCATTTTTCCAAATACCTTTTATACTCTAGCTTGTGAAGTCCTCACAACAGTATTATGAGACTGATATTAAGATTCCCATTGAGGGACGCCTGGGTGGCTCAGCGGTTGAGCATCTGCCTTTGGCTCAGGGTGTGATCCCAGGGTCCTGAGATCCAGTCCCATATCGGGCTCCTTGCGGGGAGCCTGCTTCTCCCTCTGCCTGTGTCTCTGCCTCTCTTTATGTGTGAAAGAAAGAAAGAAAGAAAGAAGAAAGAAAGAAAGAAAGAAAGAAAGAAAGAAAGAAAGAAGAAAAAGAAGAAAGAAAGAAAGAAAGAAGAAAGAAAGAAAGAAAGAAAGAAAGAAAGAAGAAAGAAAAGAAAAAGAAATAGAGAGAGAGAAAGAAAAAGATTCACATTGAATGGGGCAGCCTGGGTGGCTCCGTAGGTTAAGCACCTGCCTTCGGCTGGGGTCATGATCTTGGGGTCCCTGCATCGAGCCCAGCTCAGTGGGCTCCCTGCTCAGTGGGGAGCCTGCTTCTCCCTCTCCTCCTGGGTTCATGCTTTCTGTTGTTAATCTCTATCTCTCTCTCAAATAAATAACTAAAATTTAAAAAGAGAGAGAGGGAGAGAGATTCCCATTTAATGGATGAGAACAGGGGCTCTCCGTGTTCTGTAACTTGCCCAAGGTCGCGCAGCTGGCTAGTTAGGGCTGAGCTGGAACTCAGGCAGTTACTTTCTGCCCCCGTGTGCTCCGCCGCCCGTTTGCCAAGTGCCAAGAAGTTAGGTTTTGGCCAGACTCAAGTTGAACCCTTGAGGACAGCCAGAGCCCAAGAGGTTAGGTCCTGGGTGGGTGACAGCTATGATGCTGTGGGCCACCTCGCTCCGAGAGCACTGCTCTGTGCCATCGGAAGCAGAAGCGGTAAAAGCCAGACCCTGAAGTTATTAAATGCCACCACGGTTGTGGGGTTTGGCAGTTTCTCGGGGAGCCTTCCTGCACCAACGGAGGACAGGGTAGCTGCCCACTCGACTGCTTTGCTCTTCTCCTTTCTCTCTTGGGCAGAGGGATGGGGAAAGGGAAGAACCTTTCCCCCAAGGTCTCTATCTCAAAAGTGCTGGCCTAAAAGCGTCACCTGAACTTGGGCTAACCCCTGAAATAAACCTTACTCGCAGATCTGATTATCCCCAAAAGAGATAAGCTGGGTTCCAGATACAGGTCATAAAAACTGACTTTGTTTTAAACAACCTTGATTCTTTCCCAGCCACCAGGCCACATGGTCTTATCTTGCATCTGGGATTCTTGGCCTATATACACCTGCCATTGTTCAGTTTAGAACATTTTCTCACCTGGTTACCGAGGTCTTCCCTACTCTCCTTCACTCTCAAGACTTGTGCCCGTAGGTCTCAGGAGAGCTGTTTGTGTCTGTACTTGTGTATTATAGGGAGGGAGAGCATCCAGCTTTTAAGCCAGCTTCCCTGGGGCCTGGTTGGCTCAGTCAGTTAAGCATCTGCCTTTGGAAAAAAAAAAAAAAAGCATCTGCCTTTGGTTTGGGTCCTGGGATGGAACCCCGCATCGGGCTCCCCGCTCAGTAGGAGCCTGCTTCTCCCTCTCCCCCTGCTTGCCGCTCCCCCTGCTTGTCAAATAAATAAATTAAATAAATAAATAAAATCTGAAGAAATAAACCAGCTTCCCATCTCCTGAGCCACAGTTAGGTGAAGGGGAATCTCAGAGAATGCTCTGGGTCTCTCTGTTGGGGGGACAGCTCTGGAAATAGGATCCAGCTACTCAAGCATTAGGAGCAGTGGCTTAGATGTGTTTCCTCTTCTCTTCCCATTTTATATTGTCCTTCATTAGGATTTAATTGGCCAGAAACTAAATAAGTAAGAGAATTGGCTTTGATTTGAAGAAAGAACACTTGGAACAACAACAGAATACAGATTTCTGTATTTTTTTTTCCAGCCTACAAAGATAATTAAAGCAAAGCAAGGCAAAGGACAGCTTTTAGTGATGAAGCAACTTTATGGACATGTCTAAAGTTTCAGAGCACAGTTCTAAAATGTAAATTATGCAAAAAGTTTCAGGATTTCCTGGGGAAAATAAACTGCAAAGTTTAGGGAGGGAGCACAACAGAATGACTGGTTTCCATTTCAGATGAGATCAGAGCCCCTAAAGAGCTATGCAGACCCCAAGGGAGTTTCAGCAGCTTCAGGCTGGGCTAACCACCCTGTGGGGTGCTGGAGGTGAGACCCACCCCGTCATGGAGGATCCTCAGCAGGGAGTGACAACAGGCAGTGCTGGGGAGCCTAAGGTTTGTTTCCCTTTCAAGGAGAGGTACAATAGAAACTGAGGTGGGGGAACCAGATGTGGAACCCCAAAGAGGCAAGTGATCAGCAAAAAAGGTGGGGACTGGGGGGAGGTGGCCCATGTCATGAGGTCGTAAGTAGAGGCATGTGTGTGACCAGCCACTTGTCACAGGGCAGGCACACCTAGCCTGAAGCCTCCTCCACTGTCTGTTCCGTTGAATGGCAGAGCCCAGAATTATTTAGGAGATCAAAAGGCTTTTTGTTTTTTTCAGTTTTTATTGAAGAATAATTGATAAAAAAAATATTGGATATCAGTTTCAGGTGTACAACATAATGATTCAATATGTACATACATTATGAGATGCTCACAATAAGGCCAGTTACCATTTGTCACCATACGAAGCTGTTACAGTATTATTATTTTTTAATATTTGTTTGTTTGTTTGTTTTTACAATATTATTGGCTATAGGAGCACCTGGGTGGCTCAGTGGTTGAGCATCTGCCTTTAGCCCAGGGTGTGACCCTGGGGTCCTGGGATCGAGTCCCACATTGGGCTCCCCACAGGAAGCCTGCTTCTCCCTCTTCCTGTGTCTCTGCCTCTCTCTCTGTGTGTCTCATGAATAAATAAAATCTTAAAAAAAAACGTACCCAAACAATATTATTGACTGTATTCCTAGGCTTGCACTTTACACCCTCGAGTCTTATTTGTTACTGGAAGACTGTGCTTCTTTATCCCTTTTGCCTATTTCGTCCATCCCTACCACCACCTCCCCTCTGGCAACCGCCGCTCTACTCTCTGTATCTAGGAGTCCGTTTCTGTTGCGTTTCGTTTGTTCATTTGTTTTGTTTTTGAGATTCCACATATACGTGGCATCATATGATATTTGTCTTTGTCTGGCTTATACCCTCTGTGTCCATCTATGTTGCTGCAAATGGCAAGACCTCATTGTTTTTATGGCTGAGCAATATTCCATATATACATATCCATATATATGTATCTCTATCTATCTATCTATCTATCTATCTATCTATCTATCATCATCTATCTATCTATCTCCAGTCATCTGTCGATGGACACTGGGCTGCTTGCACGTGTTGGCTATCGTAAATAATGCTGCAGTGAGCACAGGAGTGTACATGTCTTTTCAGATTACTGTTTTCACTTTCTTTGGATAAATATCTAGAAGTGGAATTGCTAGATCATCACGGAGGTTTCTTGAGCTTTTTCCTTGATAAAATAATCTTCTATTCCTACTAGTTTTACTATTTGCCTTTGATTTGGGGTGTTATCGCTAAATTTCAGTTTGGATGACCTCTCCCACGTGCAAGCCACCTTCAACCCCGCCATGTTCTTTCTAGTAGATACAGTTGACCGTGAACAACATGAATTGTACCGCGTATATATGGATTTGTTTTACAGTATTGTACATGTATCTTCTCTTCCTTAGGATTCTCTGAGTGACGTTTTCCTTTCCCTAGATGACTTTATTGTAAGATTATGCGTGTAATACACGTAACATGCAAAATATGTGTTGATTGACTTGCTGTTGGTAAGGATTCCGGTCAACAGCAGGCTATTCGTAGTTGAGTTCTGGGGGAGTCAAAAGTTACAGGCAGATTTTCCACTGTGTGTGGGTCAATGGCCCTCACCCCCAAAATGTTTAGGCTCAGCTGTGCTATATTCATGGGAAAATGCTGCTCTCTTACCAACAGTCATTTCATGGCTTCAAGTATAAATACACTTTGACCCCTCTGCCATGTCATTGCTTCCAGGTCCCCCTTGGTGTTGTGTAGTTCAGAATGTAGAGGGGAGAAGATGACAGATAATTATTCTTTGATATCCATTTCATTTATTGAACAGAGCCATGTGATCCCTGATAAAAATAAATTTATTTTTTGAAGTGCAACATTTTATATTTTTACTTCCCAAATAGATCAGAATTTAATAATGAATTGTTCTTTGCTTGGATGTGATCCGTGAATGATTCGCCGTCCCTCTGAACTCTTAATAGAGAACAGGTTTCTGTCTTCACCCCAGCCCTGGCCTTGCCCATGGTGTTTAATTTCAGGATCACCTAGGGTCTGGACAAGACGAATGTAGGGCACACAGCATGTGGATGGAAGGAATTTGAACATTCAGTAAATACCATGCATGAGCATAAGGAAATGCCTACGTAAACACCCACATTCCTAGCAATCATAGTTGTGTTTAATTATAGGGAATTGAAATGCAACTTAATTACATAATTTTGTCAGTACCTGGGTCATTGCTGCAACTCCTTGTAGCACATAAAGGAGTCATCAGTAACCTGCAAGGGACCTTGTATCTCCTGCCTCTGGAAAGGACGGCAGAGAGGAGCTCCTGGTACTCCCTCCTCGGGGCTGGCATGGCCACGAGGCAGAGGGCCAGCTGTCCGGGCTGTACATTTGCTGTGTCTGGTGTAGAAGACCACCCTGCTGCACTCTCTAACCAGCCACAGCCACACAAAGGTGCTGCAGTTTGGAAGGAAAGCTTCTGGAGGCCTCTTGTAGTCTGGGGGTAGGAAATGCAGGTGGAAGTGAGTCCAAGGTTCACAGCTGAGTGACAAGAGGCATTTGCTATCAGAGTTGACACTTAGGCCTCTGCTGGGCCTCAAGCATGGAGCCTCAGCACATCGGTGACATTGAAAGGGAGAAGAGTAAGTCTCACAGTACTCAAACCTTTCTACTAGATAAACGTGGCCCAAATCCAGCAAGAACATGTTCTGGACTAACTCAGGTTTTCCACTCTACATGGATGATACTCTTTCAGAATGGATATTTTAGGGGTATCTACCCAGCTCGTAAGCCAACAACTCCCTCTTTCCCTTCAGATTGTCCTCCTGCCATGCACAGGGTCGACCCTAGGATCCATATCACCTACCATGTGGCCAGGGACAGAGAAGGGACACAAGTGGGCTAGAATCTCTCCCATAAAAATTAAAAATTGGCAACAAAGAGAGTCAGCAGTTGCTGGAGCAGGTGTTATAGGGTGGCCATCCTCACCGCCACGTGGGCTGAGGAGCAGAAAGCAGAAAGCAGGCTAGAGGAACAGAGGTAGGCTGTGTCCCTTCCAAGCCTCCAAGAGAGACTCCAGGTTCCAGACCCTTCTAGAGGCTCAACTACATCTTGCTCTTGGGCTCTTCAAGACATTTTCTATCCTTTTGATAAATCTCCCCATCTTTTTTTTTCTCTTAGTTACAAATGGAAAACAGGAGCACCTGGGTGGCTTAGTGGTTGAGCATCTGCCTTTGGCTCAGGTCGTGATCCCCCACATCGGGGTCCCTGCAGGGAGCCTGCTTCTCCTTCTGCCTGTGTCTCTGCCTCTCTCTCTCTTTGTATCTCTCATGAATAAATAAAATCTTAAAAAAAGAAAAAAAGAAAAGAAATAAAGGCTTAAAGTCTTGATGGCTATTAGTTTTTCCAGGTTGTCCCTGGAAAAGGGACAGCCTTGTCTCAGGGCCTTTCTCTCCTTTCGGGTCTGGGATATCTCTCATTCAAATTACTTCCTTGAGCTGCATAACAAAGGCAGAGGCATTGGCTACAGGAAGCCTGTTAAAAGTGTGAGTGTTCCAAGGTGGAAGGACCCCACTGATGACCTTTCCCTACCAGCCTCCAGAGAAGTTAGGTCCTCTCTCACTTTCTTTTTTAAAGATTTTATTTATTTATTCATGAGACACAGAACGAGAGAGAGGCAGAGACACAGCAGAGGGAGAAGCAGGCTCCATGCAGGGAGGCCGACGTGGGACTCAGCCCGGGACTCCAGGATCACGCCCTGGGCCGAAGGCAGGCGCTAAACCGCTGAGCCACCCAGGGAGCCCTCTCTCACTTTCAAGGTCATAACAGAGACTGTCCTTCTTGGAGGACGTGGATAAGTGTGCTCCCCTGGGGCCTTGGGAGCAGGAAATAGGGAATCCACCAAGAAGGGCTGGCCACAGTGCAGGACGGAGGCCCTGAATGAGGAAGGATTAAGGGAGGTAATCTGCCTAGGCCATGTACTACCCTGGGCCAGCCCTGTATTTTTCTGGTAATGAAAGTCTCTGTCTTACACTTTTATTTATTTATTTTTAAGGGCCAATTTATAGGTTGAGGACTTTTTTTTTTTAAGATTTTATTTATTTATTCATGAGAGACACAAAGAGAGAGGCAGAGACACAGGCAGAGGGAGAAGCAGGCTCCCTGAACCCCTGGATCACGCCCTGGACCGAAGGCAGACACTCAGCTGCCGAGCCCCCTCCCCCACCCCGGGCGCCCCTGTCTTCCACTTTTCATAACAGTGACTACTGTGTACTCTGCAGGTTCAAGGTCTGTGCCTTATTCAAATCTGTATCCCTGGAACCTATAAACCTACATGGCACATAAACATCCAGCCAACATCTGTTGGATGAGATGTTCTTCCCCAAGGACATATTTCAGATTCTATTCCTTGTTTATTTAAATCCGTTTCTTGGCGGGCTCGGAAAGCCTTTCCAAAGCACCGACGTGATGCAGCATCGTGGGGGGCTTCGTGGGAAGGGCTGCTTAGAGGCATTTTTGCCCTTTCCGATTCAGGGAGGATCTCGACATTACTGCTAAATGAATGTAATCCCCAAACACACCCAATTCGATGACACGTAGGGTTTTAGTATTCACGTTGTCCCAGGAACCAGAGCTTGGGTCAGGCTACCTCCCATGGCTTCTTTCTCCTCACCCATTTCCCCGGCACGTCTCCCGGTAACAACCTGACATTTGTCTGTGATTGTTCCCCTTTGGATCCTGGGCTCCACGGGAGGGAGGAATGTGTCTGGCTGCACTCCTCACCAGGCTCCAGTGCTCAGTAAATACTTGCTGCATAAAAGAACACATTAGTGGCTGCAGAGTTGAGAGGCGGGTAGAAGTCAAAGCTGCAACCAGAGAAGTGGGAGACTAGACTCAGGAGACCCCCCCCCCAACTTACACAGAACAGACCAAGAATGACTGGGAACAGAGCGCCACAGCAGGGGTGAGAAGCGGGGAACTCATCCGGTTGAGCACGAATTTTGTGTCAGATGCTAAACACATGTTGTCAGGCTCACAGCCGACTTCTCTCAGGAGCAAAAGGCAGCAGCCCATTTTACAGATAAGAAAACCCAGGGCGGGGTGGCTCAGCAGTTGAACGTCTGCCTTGGGCCCAGGGTGTGATCCTGGAGTCCCGGGATCGAGTCCCACATCGGGCTCCCCGCATGGAGCCTGCTTCTCCCTCTGCCTGTGTCTCTGCCTCTCTCTCTCTCTCTCTGTGTGTGTGTGTGTGTCTCATGAATAAATAAATAAAATCTTAAAAAAAAAAAAAAGGAAGGAAGGAAGAAAAGCCAGGGTCACGTGGGTTGTGATTTCTCCCAGTCACACCAGCTAGTAACTGGAAGTGCCAGGGATTCTCACTCAGGTCTCTCTGGCTGCACATTTCATGTTCTCTCTCCTTCTCTCTCTGTGGCCTCAATAAGTCTGTGGTATGTGGCTTGGAAGAAGAGTGGTAGAAGCAGACAAAACGGAGCTGCTTGGGCCAAGAGTGATCAAGGTGAGCCAGGGAGGCCTAGCACGCCAGGTAAAGAAGCCGGAGTTAAGCACACCTGGAAATCCATGAGGGTGAAGGCTAGGTCCCCAGAGAGGGCGATTCTTTTTCCAAGGCTCCCCCCAAAACCTGTGTAGCACAGAGACCCATCCCCACCTCCCACAAAGTCCAGTTAGAGAAACCTGCAGAGCCGATGACCCACACTTTCCTCAGCAGAACACCTGGTGCTAATTTGCATAAATTAAGGAGCTTTTGGCAGGCTCCCACAAGAGGAAGAAATAAAAGGAAAGTAAATCTAATCCTCGGAGCCAAAAACCCGAGTGCCAGAAGTCGGACCAGGCACCCTGCATTGATCTTCTCCGACCACTAGAAACAAAGCACGGCCAGGGTGGAATACAACTACACTCGCCCACCCCCTTGCTTCGGCACCAGCCCCCCATCTCCCACCTGAAATTCCTCAGTAGCTCCTCCTGGACCAGAAGACAAATGATAAAGTCCAAACTCCTCAATCTGACCTACAACGCAGATAATAATCGGATTTTGCCTATCGGTTTGGGACCATCCCCTGCCCAGACAGAGCCCCTTCCCCCAGGCTCACTGAGCCCACACGCTCCCCAGGGCAAGACCTGGTCTGTATCGTCATCACACAACTGTGTGTGTGAACCAGAATTCCTGTTGCCCGTGCTGCGAGACACATCTCGGGGGCCATCCGGGATGTCTAGCATCTAATAGGAGATACGGGCTCTTGAATACTTGCTGAGGATGTATATTTTTCCTAACAATGCTAGCAAGCAAGTTTGTTTTTAGGTAAGGTTTGAAATATATATTTCAGGTAGATCTTTCCACCAAGGTAGGCAGCTAGTTATTTTTTTTTAAGATTTTATTTATTTATTTATTTATTTATTTATTTATTTATTTATTTGAGAGAGAAAGAGCACAGAGGGAGAGGGAGAAGCAGACTCCCCACCAAGCAGAGAGCCCAACTTCAGGCTCGATCCCGAGGACTCTGAGATCACAACCCGAACCAAAGGCAGATGCCTAACTGACTGAGCCACCCGGGCACCCCAGGCATCTAGAGTCTTGACACGCATGAGATGCATGTATCTTTCCTCGCTCACGAGGTTACCTACTCTTCATTAATGGAAGGAAGGAAGGAAGGAAGGAAGGAAGGAAGGAAGGAAGGAAGGAAGGAAGGAAGGAAGGAAGATCGGTCAACAGTATCCTACAGATATTAGATGACAGGGCCAGAGTCAGAGAGTCATTCCTGGAGCAAGTACAGAGACAGCCCTATGCAGGGAGAATGTGGTGGCTCTGCTCCTGACACCCGGTTGTGGAAGGAGGGTTGGGGTGAAAGCAGGGTACCACCTCCACGATACTACCACGGTCTCTCTATGGGTCAAAAGGAAGTCTCCAGACCCATTGCCAATAGGTGCAGCTTAATTTGGGGTATGGACAGTGACACTCCTTCCCTTCATGTCTTACGGAAACTGGTCTGAAGTCTACCCAAGGCACAAGAATAAATACTAATTATTCCAACCTGTTGATCCAACCTGTTGATCCGATCCTCGGCCTTAACTCAAATTTACGTCTATCCCTAGGCATCAGCACATACGCAATGAGGAGAGGTCCCTAGAGTCACTCCATGAGGTGACAGGGAAGGCTCCCACCGCGGGAGGCAGGGCAATGGCCCCGGCGGTGGCATCAGTGCAAGAGAAGAGCATGTGGGCCCCCCAGGCCCAGGCCACGGCCTACCCCACCCACGAGGACATCAGAGCAGAGGCCCTCGAGGCCACCTCAGCTCAGCCCACCCCCATGAGGGGTCAGGAGAGGAAGGACACCGTGCCGGACACGCTGCCCCCGAGGGCTCAGGACAAGGGGGTGGCCTCTGACAGGACAGGGCTCCCATCAGTGACAAGTCAGGACACTAGGACAATCAAAGGAAGGCGGGACCAGAAGGAGGAGCCGACAGCCGCCAGGACGGTGACCCCAGGGCCTCAGAGCAAGGCGCGGACCACCGGGCGGACACCCGTGCCAGAAATTCAGGCCAAGGCGCTGACCACGCCAGGAGCAGGGCCGATGGGGAGGACGAGGAAAGGAGCCACCACAGTGGCTGCCCCGCACAGGGACACAGCCCGGGCCACGCCACCCTCCACCTCTTCCCAGGGCCGCACCACCCAGAGAAGCCCGAGTCTGCGGGCTGCCAACTTCAAGTCTGAGCCCCGGTGGGATTTCGAGGAACAATACAGCTTTGACACGGAGGCCCTGCAGCTGGTGAGTCTGGCCACCGCCTCCCTGCTCCGCAGCCCCCTGCGGACAGCCCACCCCGCTGCCCCCACCTCCCAGGCTCCGCCCTACCCTACCCTGCTTGCACCCCAACCTTAAGTGGTCAAAGCGGGAGGAGGAGGCAGGTCCCAGATCCTGGCCTGGGCAGTGGGGGAAGGTGTGAGGGTGACATGCGCTGCCCCGGAGCCCCCAGAAGGCCCGAAGGTCATGGGGCAGGGGGAGAGACACCTGCACTGGTGCTGGACATCCAAACCTCCATCCTCTGGCAGGGGGCGGGGGGCACGGCTTGAAAGATGGCAAGGAGGGACAGGGCCACCAGCCAGGACCCCCCGCCCTGATGCCCAAGCCCAGTTCCTGGGAATGCCTTATCTTCCCTGCACGCACCATGCCCCCACCTTCCCTCCCTGCCCCCCCTAAGAAAAGTAGCCTGGGCCCACGGCCGGGAGAACATGTTCGGTCACACACAGAAGCCCGCGCAGGCTCTCCCGCTGGCTTCCTCCCCCGCGCACCTGCCAAGGGGCATCCCCAGGGCACCAGGAACCCCGTTCTCTGGGACCCTCGGGGCTCCGGTGACCAGGACAAGGGCGAGGGAAGGTCAGCGGACCCTCGGGATAGGATGGAAGAGGCCCCGGAGGTGGTGCCCCCCCCCCCCCGCCTGACCCACCCTCCCGCACGCAGACCTGCTCTGACTCAGTGAAGGTCAAGGCCTCCAAGTCACCCTGGCTCCAGAATCTCTTCCTGGCCAACCTCACCCTCTTCCTGGACTCCAGCCGCTTCAGCCAGAGAGAGTGGGACCGTCTAGAACACTTCGCACCGCCCTTCGGCTTCATGGAGCTCAATCAGTCCCGTGAGTCCTCCCAGGAGCGTGGGCAGCTGGCCTCTGTCCCTGGCCCGCCTCTTCCCTGGGGGCCATCGGCGCGGCGCAGTGGGGGGGACATGAGGGCCACCCCCCCCGCCCGGGCTCTGAGCGGAGCCCCCCTTGTTCCAGTGGTGCAGAAGGTGGTGACCCGCTTCCCTCCGGTGCCCCAGCAGCAGCTGCTCCGGGCCAGCCTCCCCGCCGGGAGCTCCCAGTGCGTCACCTGCGCCGTGGTGGGGAACGGGGGCATCCTGAACGACTCGCGCGTGGGCCAGGAGATAGACGGCCACGACCACGTGTTCCGGTGAGCCCCTGCCCAGCTCCCCTGGGACTGCCGCCCGCAGAGACCTTCTCTCCTGAGAGATCTCTCAGGGCCAGCTCTGCCCGTGTCTGGACCGTGGAGTTCCCGGGCGCTCCAGGGAGGCTCCCTTTACACCTGCTGCCTCCTCCCCCCCCCTCCCTCCTGCACTCATGGGTTCTGGACGGTTCTGTGCGGTTCTGTCTTCCCGAGCAGGTTGAGCGGAGCTGTCACTAAGGGCTACGAGCAGGATGTGGGCACCCGGACGTCCTTCTACGGCTTCACCGCCTTCTCCATAACGCAGTCACTGCTCGTCTTGGGCGGTCGGGGCTTCCCGCACGTCCCTCTGGGGAAGGTGAGCGGCCCGGCCACCCGTGATTCTCAAGGAGGGGCATCGGGCTGAGAGAGGGAGCCTGGTGGCCCGCGACTCCAGTCTGGTCCTGCGAGGGGCCGGAGCTGGGAGGACGGCTGGACGGGCCTGCGGAGAGCGAGTGAGCAGGCTGGGGTCAGAGCCAGAGCAGCACCCCCACCCCCCCACCCCTCCACCCCCAGAGCCCCTGGTCCCAAAGGTGGCACTGCCCAGCCACCTGCTGTCCTTGCTCCTCAGGATGTCCGCTACCTGCATTTCCTGGAAGGCACCCGAGACTATGAGTGGCTGGAAGCGCTGCTTCTGAATCAGACCCTGGTGAAAAGTAGCCTTTCCTGGTTCAGGTACCCACCGCCCCCTCCCTTACCCCAGGCCCAGCCGTGTGTTGAGCGGCTGTGAAGGGCTGGCCAGGTGGGCACAGCCGTAGGTATCGCCTGGGGATGGGGCACCAGTCATGCCCACGGCCCCGACTTGGCCCACAGTGGAGGGTGAGAGACCTGAGCCTGAACGACCCAATGCTGCCCACAGGCGCAGGCCCCAGGAGGCTTTCCGGGATACCCTGCAGTTGGACAGGTACCTGTTGCTACACCCAGACTTTATGCGATACATGAAGAACAGGTGAGAGCAGGGCAGCAGAACGCGTGTGGGAGGGACCGGGCCCCTCTCATCCCTGCAGCCTCCTGACAGCTGGGGGCTGGGGAATTTCTCAGGTTTCTGAGGTCAAAGACCCTGAACAATATCCACTGGAGAATATACCGTCCCACCACTGGGGCCCTCCTGCTGCTCACGGCCCTTCATCTCTGTGACCAGGTAAGGCTCTGCTGCAGGAGGAGCAGGAGCTCCTGGAGAGACAGCTGTGGGGTATCCCTGGACCTGTCCGGGACGGGACGACAGCCGGGGGGAGCAGGGGAGGGGTGTGAGTGTGGACATACACACATATACAAGTGCACGTCAGGGAGCCTGCACCCAGACCCCTAGGGGTGGAGCCAGAATAAAGCGCCCCCCCCCAACACACACAGCCCATGAGAACAAGCCTCGGAGGGAGCAACCTCAGTTCTTGTTTCTCCTCCACCCTTTACGTAGGTGAGCGCCTATGGCTTCATCACCGAGGGCCACGAGCGCTTCTCTGATCACTACTATGATAAGTCCTGGAAACGAACGATCTTTTATACCAACCATGACTTCCCGTTAGAGAGAACACTCTGGAAGCGGCTGCACGATGAAGGTATAATCCGGCTGTACCAGCGTCCCATAATTTCCAAACCAAAGATGTGACTGGAGCCTGGGCCACAGCAGTCCCTTTAGCCATTCCATGGCAGGGGCCACCTTGGGAGTCTTGAGACTCTACCACCATTTTCCCAGGGTTCAGATCAGGCCCTAGGCCCCTCCAGACTCACCAGGGGACACTGGCACCAAGGAGGAGGTGCTTTCAAGATGGCAGATGCCTGATTGAGGCCTTGGGGAACCTTGGAACGTTGCTGTGGGTTCCCTTCACAGGAGGGAGGACTCTAGTCTTGAGACCAGAGAATATGAACCAAAGGGAGTGATGACCAGCCAATACCACAAATCTCGGCTGAATATCACCCTTCACTGTCCAAAAGCTACTTGACCCTAGGGGGGAAAGCCTGAACCTTTGGAGACATGTAGATTTGGTTTTGAATTCCAAATCTTGTCCTTAGCAGCTGTGAAATCTTGAGAGCATTACTTAATTGCACTACAGATTGTCTAGAGGACCCGTCCTTCCAGGGCCTCTCCGATTCTAGAAGGATCTGCACCTTTCTGTGGCTTCCAGCTCTTTGACAACTCTCTGGGTTGTAGAAAACTAATGGTAATAAAAATAATTCTTAAAAAAAAAAAATAAATAAAAAATAAAAAATAAAAATAATTCTTGCCCATGGAGATGCAAATAAATCTTGTATGGTAAAGATGCAAGTAATGATTCCCTTGTGGGCAGTGACCCGTTTTGTACGAACAAGCAAATGCATTTTGACATTCCTGATGGCCTGTATACATGTCCGTACCTTGGGTTCTCCCTTGAACCAGTTTTTACATCTTACTGTTTCCTTCATTAATTAATAAGTTAAATAAAATCCTTGACATGGGTTCATTTTATATTTGTATGAAAGACACCATTTTATCCTTGTAAAAACCATCTGCTGTCATGTCCTGAGGCCATTGTTCAATAATCTGTAGCATGACTTTTAGGGTACCCACTCTGCAAGGATTTCAGACATTACTGTATGTAAAAACCCTGATGCAACAAGGACCCAGTTTCTGCCCCTTTCATTCTCTATCCTCCCACCAGCCTGTGTTTCCTCAAACCCCACATTGAGAATCTGGACCACGCCAAAGGCTTCGTAGCTCCTTTTACCACCAGGATTTGGACCCTGAAATCGGGAAGAACTCTAAAGCTCCTAAACTGAATAAAGACCCTTGATGGGGGATCCCTGGGTGGCGCAGCGGTTTGGCGCCTGCCTTTGGCCCAGGGCGCGATCCTGGAGACCCGGGATCGAATCCCACATTGGGCTCCCGGTGCATGGAGCCTGCTTCTCCCTCTGCCTGTGTCTCTGCCTCTCTCTCTCTCTCTCTGTGACTACCATAAGTAAATTAAAAAAAAAAAAAAGACCCTGGATGAAGGAGGGTGTGGAAGGCAAAAGCTAATTTCATACGAATAGGACAGGATTTGCTTTGCTCAGAAGGGCTGCAGTCCCAGCTCTCGGCAGCAGGTGGTGGCATATTGGCTCTCCCCCACCCACCCCTTTTCTGGACTGCTCAGCTTGTCTTTTTCAGGTTTTCCCAGCTGTTCTTACATATTTATTACTCCGTGTGAACTTTAGTATCCATTTAGGATCTAGAAAAAAATGTTTGGGTATTTTAATTGGAATTACATTCGATTTATAAATTTACTTGGGGAGAATGGACGGATATATTACATTGAATCCTCTTCTCCAAGAACAAGAGACGGTTCTCATACAGATTTCAAACAAACCTTGTTGAATGCACTGCTCAGTATTTTATCTTCCTGTTGCTGTTGTAAGTGGATTTTCTCCACATTATATCTTCTCCCTGATAACTGTGAAGGGTGTACTATTCTATCATATCATCTGCACATAGATTATTTACTAATTCTTTATGCCTCTGATTCTCTCTTTTCTAAATCTTTTGACTGGTAAGTCTGGAGTGAACTAACACAATAGTTTACTCTACTTTGGATCCAGATAAATGAGGTTCAGCCTTTTTGTTTGGGTAGCCTGAATTTGAATTTGAGAAGGTAGATTTCGGAGGTCCTCTGCTGATAGTATATCAGAATATGCTATATGGTGTTGATAGAGTAAGGTGGCAAAGATGTGGGAAACAAAGGCAAAAGAAAGATTAAGTTTCCTTTTTACTTACAGCCCATTGACAAGTCCTTAAACAGGTAGAGTGACCTTCCTCTAGGAACTCAGCTGCCTCGACATTAATACTTTGTGAAGGGCAAAAGGCAATCCTAGCCTGACCCCCAGGATCTTGCAAGCCTACTTTAACATATAAAAATGCCTTTGGAAACTTCCTTTATCTCTACTCTCCAAGATCCATGTTGACGATCATCCCCCAAGCATATGACCCACTGATACCATCAGAAGAGTCTCATGACTGAGTTTTTACTAAAGAGTAATAAATGACCCTTCCCTAAAAATAGCCCCCTCGGGATCCTGGAAACCTTGTTGTCAAAATACCTGGGAGGTTTATGCTGTCCCTACCCGCCCCCCCCCAAACTTGGAAGTATATCATGGGTCCCTCCTCATGACCCCAGTGCAACTCTTTCTGCCCATAGATCCTGTCCCTGTGCTTTAATAAACCCCCCTTTTGCACCAAAGATGTCTCAAGAATTTTCTTGGCCTTGAACCCTCTTCCCTACATCAGCAGGATATAAAATTAACATAGAAATCAACAGTCTCTTGACCAAAAAAAAAAAAAATCCCCTTTCTAGGAATTTACCCTGCAGAAATATCTCCAACAATACTAAAATAAATATGCACAAGGTCGTTCCCAGCAGCGTTGTTCAAAATTGCAAAATATTGGGAACTGCTGAGATATTTAAACATAAGAGATGGAAACATGAGGAATGGTACATCCACACAGTGGAGGACTGGGCAGCTGAAATAAAGTGAGGAAGATCTCTGCAAACTGACATGGTGTGGTTTCTAGGGTATATTGTTAAGTTTTTTCAAAAAGTAAAGACAAGGGGTGCCTGGGTGGCTCAGTCAAGCACCTGACTTTTGGTTTTGGCTCAGCTCAGGATCTCAGGATCTCAGATCTGGGCTCTGTGCTCAGAGTGGAGTCTGCTTGTCCCTTTCCCTCTGCTCCTCCCCTGTTTCCTGACTCTCTAAAATAAATAAATAAGATCTTTGAAAAAAGCGGGGGTGGGGGGATGCCTGGGTGGCTCAGCGGTTGAGTGTCTGCCTTTGGCTCAGGGCATGATCCTGGAGTCCCAGAATCGAGTCCCACACTGAGCTCCCTGCATGGAGCCTGCTTCTCCCTCTGCCTGTGTCTCTGCCTCTCCCTCTCTCTGTGTCTCTCATGAATAAATAAATAAAATCCTAAAAACAAAGTAAAGACAAAAGAATATTTACAGCATTATACCTTTTACATAGGAAATAAGAAATAAAATAGGCACATACCTGCTTATTTTTGCAAAAAAGAAACCTGAGGAAAAGATACCAGAAACCAGTGAGATTAGTTACCCAAGTGGGCTGTCGGGTAGGAACATTTTTCCTTTACCCTGCAACGGTTCTTCCATTGACATGACATTGACGTGACACCGAAAATAGGAGAAAATCTAATTTAATTTCATAAGTATGGGAACCTCACATACATGAGAGGTTCAAAGACAAAAAGGTATATGCATATGATGTAAGAAAGACATTAGAGTTCAAAGCCAACAGCCAAGAAAGAATTCTTGAGATGTCTTAGGTACAAAAAGGTGGTTTTATTAAAGCATGGAGTCAGGACCCGTGGGCAGAAAGAGCTGCACTGGGGTCATGAGGAGTGGCTCATGATATCCTTTCAAATTGGGAGAGGGTTAGGGAGAGCTTAAGTCTCTAACGGGTTTTGGAAGCAAGGTTTCCAGGACCTTGAGGGGACTAGCTGCTGTTGGGGAAAGGTAGTTTATTACCGTCTAATAAAACCTTAGACATATCAGTGGGGGGCACCTGGGTGGCTCAGTTGGTTAAGCCACCATCGTGATCCCAAGGTCCTGGAATTGAGCCCCATTGTGGGGCTCTCTGCTCAGCGGAGAGCCTGCTTCTCCTTATCCCTCTGCTGCTCCCCACTGCTTGTGCTCTTGCCCATTTAAGAAAAAAAAAAAGATGTATATCAACAGGTCATATGCTTGGGGAATGATTACCAACATATAACTAGAGTTTAGAGATAAAGGAAGTTTCTCAAGGAATTTTTGTATGCTAAAGTAGAATCACAGGATCCTCCGGGTCAGACTAGGATTGCCTTTTGCCCTTAGCAAAGTATGAACATGGAGGCAGCTGAGTTCCTAGAGAAATGTCACTCTGCCTGTTTCAGGGACTTGTCAATGGGCTGTAGATAGAAAGGACATTTAATAATTTCTCTTCTGCCTTTGTTTCCCACGTCAGTGTATATGCCCTTGATATCATTTTGGAGTGGTGTTGTTGAGGTCCGGAGTTGACGGCCAAGAAAGAATTCTTAGGATGTCTTTGGTGCAAAAAAAAAAAAAAAAAAGGTGATTTTATTAAAGCACAGGAACAGGGGCACCCAGGTGGCTCAGTAGGTTAAACATCTGCCTTTGACTCAGGTTGTGATCTCAGGGTCCTAGAATTGAGTCCTGCATTGGGGTCCCTGCTCAGCTTCTCCCTCTGCCCTTCCCCTTGCTCATGGTCTCTCTCTGTCTCTCAAATAAATGAATCATTTTTTAAAAATAAGAAATAAAAAATAAAGTACAAGGACAGGACTCTTGGGCAGAAAGAACTGCTGCCCCAGAGTGGTGAGGGGTGGCGGGTTATATACTTGGGAGCTGGGGGAGGTAAGGAAAAAGGGAGGCTTCCAAAGAGACTTTCGTATGTTCAAGAAGACGCACAGGATCCTGGAGGCCTGGCTATTTTCAAGCTCAGGTTGTTTTTTTCCCTCTTGCAAAGAGTCAACATTAAGACAATCGGGAGTTTCCTGGAGATGTTATCCTCTGCCTGCCTCAAGTATGTGTGGATGGCCTACAGGTTATAAGGACGCTTACTTTTTTTTCTTTTGCCTTTGCTTCCCACATCACTGTCCTGAGCAAAGGAATGGAATGGAAGCTCCGGCTTCAAAGGGAAGGAAAGCAATTCGTAAGGCGATGAGAAAAGTAGATCTTTCATAACTAGATGTTTGCCCTGCCATAGAGATGGGTCCCTCCAAATTTATATCTGGCAGTAGCTCTTATTCTGGAAAGAACTGCAATGTAGATTCACCGAGGTAGTTAAGGGAAGACTTTCGATTGAGCCCACAGGTCTTAATTGCCTTCAGTTAGTTCCAAGGAGTCCACAACCAAAGTGGCACATTTTGGAGAGGCTTGTTCTTTTTTTTTTTTTTTTTTTATTGGAGTTCAACTTGCCAACATATAGCATAACACCCAGTGCTCATCCTATCAAGTGCCCCCCTCAGTGCCCGTCACCCAGTCACCCCAAACCCCTGCCCACCTCCCTTTCCACCACCCCTTGTTCGTTTCCCAGAGTTAGGAGTCTCTCATGTTCTGTCTCCCTTTCTGATATTTCCCACTCATTTTTTTCTCCTTTCCCCTTTATTCCCTTTCACTATTTTTATATTCCCCAAACGAATGAGACCATATAATGTTTGTCCTTCTCCTATTGACTTACTTCACTCAGCATAATACCCTCCAGTTCCACCCACGTGGAAGCAAATGGTGGGTATTTGTCGTTTCTAATGGCTGAGGAATATCCCACTGTATACATAGACCACATCTTCTTTATCCATCATCTGTCGATGGACACCGAGGCTCCTTCCACAGTTTGGCTATTGTGGACATTGCTGCTAGAAACATCGGGGTGCAGGTGTCCCATTTCACTGCATCTGTATCTTTGGGGTAAATCCCCAGCAGTGCAATTGCTGGGTGGTAGGGCAGTTCTATTTTTAACTCTTTGAGGAAGGAGAGGCTTGTTCTGAGCCCCTTGAGGGGTAAATAAGATCAGGGTAGAAAGGATGAGAGGGTGTGGGGAGGGAGTGACACTTCTCCAATTGTACCTTTGCATAGCTTTGCCTTTTGTACCATTTAAAAAAAAAAATCCAACTGGGTAAATTTGAAGATCTAATTGGCTTTATTTAACAACCATGAATTAATGAATTGAGAAGCATCTCATTAACAAATAGAAAGGAGCTCCCAGGAGCTGTACAAAATAAAAGGCTTTCTTATATGGTCTCATTCATTTGGGGAATATAAATAATAGTGAAAGGGAATAGAAGGGAAGAGAGAAGAAATGGGTAGGAAATATCAGAAAAGGAGACAGAACATGAAGACTCCTAACTCTGGGAAATGAACTAGGGGTGGTGGAAGGGGAGGAGGGCGGGGGGTGGGGTGAATGGGTGACGGGCACTGAGGGGGGCACTTGACGGGATGAGCACTGGGTGTTACTCTGTATGTTGGCAAATTGAACACCAATAAAAAATAAATTTATTATTAAAAAAATAAAATAAAAGGCTTTCATAGGCTGAAGATGGTTGGGCGAGGGGCGGTTTCTACAAGAGTACATTGTTTCAGGAAAAGTCACCTTCCTTTGGGGGAAGGGTTGGGGGGGTCTAGCCTGCAGATCACCTCCCGAGGGCTGATCAGGTAATTCCAGATTGACTGGTCGAAGGTCATCTTCACGGGAGAGGCTAAAATTGCAATTACTTTAGATATTAAGTCTTGGTTTGCTGACTTGTGGGTTTAGCACAACTGACTGTGTTTTGAGCCTGTTGTCTCTTTTTTCCTTTAACAGAAACAAAATATTTAAATCAGCAAGGATGGGTGAAAAATCCCACCATGGAATACAAAGATAAACAATTAGAAAAAAATGGATAATGGGGTAAACTCTTAAAAAAAGAAAATGGAACCTAATTGTATTAAAATGCTATTTATAACCACACAGCTACAGAGGTGGGGGGGGGCGCAGACACAGGACTATAGTTCAACCATATGTCCTCAGAAGAAAGCAAAAAAACTTGCAAATTAATACTAAATTCTGGTTGGTGGGTTTGTTTTTCACGGTGCTGTGGTTTAGTAATTCTGAAACCCCTCTCAGTGTATTGTGGGATTAAGGAAATAAGTAAACATATTAAGGATAATAGAAACCAATTTTCTCATTATCAGAAAAGAAAGTTCTATATCCAAGATGCAAGGCAACAGCATGTCACTTATGTCAGTGCTACGCGTCAGTTGATCTATGCCACCCCAGCAGACCTCTTCTATTCTGGGAAGACTACCCAACAGTTTTGAAGGATTCTCGTATCTTGGGGGCGCTTGGGTGGCTCGTCAGTTAAGCACCCAGCTCTTGATTTTGGCTCAGGTCATGATCTCAGGGTCGTGAGATGGAGGCCCATGTTGGGCTCTGCGCTGAGCGTGGAGCCTGCTTGGGATTCTCTCTCCCTCTTCCTCGGCCCCTCACCCCACCCCCCATGCTTGTGCTCTCTCAAAGAAAGAAAGAAGGAAAAAGAAAGAAAGAAAGAAAGAAAGAAAGAAAGAAAGAAAGAAGAAAGAAAGAAGAAGAAAGAAGAAAGAAAGAAAGAAAGAAAGAAAGAAAGAAAGAAAGAAAGAAGGAAGGAATTCTTGAGACACCTTCAATGCAAAAAAAAAAAAAGGTGTTTTTATTAAAGCACGGGGACAGGACCCATGGGCAGAGAGAGCTGCATGGGGGTCATGAGGAGTGACTGATGATATACTTCTTAGTCAGTGGGGTTAGGAATAGCATAAGACTCTAAGGAATTTGGTACAAGGCTTCTAGGACCTTGAGGGGCTAGCTGCTGTTAAGATAAGGTTCATGAGGGGCACCTGAGTGGCTCAGTGGTTGGACATCTGCCTTTGGCTCAGGGCTTGATCCTGGGGTCCTGGGATCGAGTTCTGCACCGGACTCCCTGTAAGGAGCCTGCATCTCCCTCTGCCTGTGTCTCTGCCTCTCTCTCTCTCTATGTCTATCATGAATAAATAAATAAAATTAAAAAAAAAGAATTAAAAAAATTTTTTTAAATCTATTTATTTGACGGGGAGACAAACAGCACGAGCGCAGGTGGGGGGAGGGGCGAGGGAGAGGGAGAAGCAGGTTCCCCGCTGAGCAGGGAGCCCCATGTGGGGCTCTATCTCAGGATCCTGGGATCATGACCTAAACCAAAGGGAAAGGCTTAACCCAATGGTCACCCAAGGACCCTGAGATAAAGGAAGTTTCTTTCTTTCTGTCTTTTTTTTTTTTTTGAGATAAAGGAAGTTTCAATGAGATTTTCACTGTTTTTGTTTGTTTGTTTAAGTAGGCTCCACACCCAGCATGGGGCTCAAACTCATGACCCTGAAATCAAGAGTCACATGCTCTACTGACTAAGCCAGCCAGGGGCCTCTCAAAGGGGTTTTTAAAGAAGAACTACAGGATCCTAGAAGTGGGGCTGAGGTGGGGTAATGTCCCGCTAAAGTTGCCTTTTGCCTCCAGCACTGCATTAACAGGTGAGCTCCTGTTGGAAGGTCACTCCGCCTGTCTGAAGTCCTTGTCAATGGGCGGCAAATTGTAAGATGATTTTACTTTCCTACATTTCTTCTCCCTTTGTTTTCCACATCACAAGTATGAGACTATCCAGCAGAGCAGGTGAATATATGTACAGATAATTATGAACGTGAGAGTTAATGTAAAAACATTTATATATTCTGTTACAGCTCAAAGTGGGGCTGAGGATTGTTACCACCATTCCCTTCTATATATGGGAAATAATCATTTTCATCCTTTGTTCTTTAAAAATGAAAGGAAAGTTAGAAGTATGGAAAGGGGCAAGAATGTAGTGAACAATGAACCTCAAATGTTGCACTGTAATTGGAGGTGTCAGTACGCACTTGTGATATGAGATACAGAGTTATATGCGAGCGGATACGTATATGTGCCAACACACACACTCATTTACTAGCTCTGTCTGCTGTGAGGGCCTAGAAGCAATGACACTCTAGTACCAGTGACTGCATGTAGTGACCAGGTCTTGGATTCCTGAACACTATTTTCTACAAGTAGGAACCAGGGCCTTTTGGAAAAAAATGGCTGGTTCCACGGCTGGATAAAGAAGAGACCTGGAACTTCATACTATTCCAGAAAGAAAGGAAGAGCTTAAACTGTGGGGAACATATCACAAGGCCACTGAGGCTTGAAGGAACTCCTGACTGGCTATGCACAGGACAATCTGAGACTGGAAACAAATAATGATAGGATTCTTTTTTTTTTTTTTTAAGTAAGCTCTATGCCCAACTCAAGCTTGAACTCACAACCCTGACATCGAAAGTCTCATGCTGCATTGACTGAGCCAGCCAGGCACCCCAAAACAAATAATGATAACAATGAATTTTGACACATTCAATAAAACAGGAATCAATGGTCTATGCTGATATAGATAAACAAATAATGGGGGAGAAAGAAATGCTTTCTCTTATAGTAGAATGCTCCCCGAAGGGGGGCTGGCCGAGCTGAGCAGGTTCAGCTGTGAAAAGTGCGTAGCCTTCACCACCCAGAGTCAGCCTTTGGAAGGGGTGTCTTGGCTGGTGACTTCGGGCCTCCCGGTGTGGCTATGAGATGGCAGGGCATTCTGAAATGTTTTGGTCATTGCAATGATCATGATTGAGAAATGAGAAAATGCTTGAAGAATGAGTACGGGGAATAGAGAACCAAGAGCAGAGAGCATGGCAATGCAAGGCAGAAAAGACTTCTTAATCCTGCAAAGGAATCTGAAAAATAATTATGGGCATACTTCATTTATTTTATTTTTTTTAATAATTTTATTTTTTTTAAAGATTTTATTTATTTATTCATAGAGACACAGATAGAGAGAGAGAGGCAGAGACACAGGCGGAGGGAGAAGCAGGCACCATGCAGGGAGCCTGATGTGGGACTCGATCCGGGGTCTCCAGGATCATACCCTGGGCTGCAGGCGGCGCTAAACCGCTGCGCCACCGGGGCTGCCCAGCATACTTCATTAAAAAAAAAAAAAACAAAAAAAATACTAGCCAATAATTGTACATAGGATGAAGAATTTAGAAAATCACCACTGGGGGGCACTTGGGTGGCTCAGTAGGTGAAGCATCTGCCTTCAGCTCAGGTCATGACCCCAGGGTCCTGGGATGGAGTCCCCAGTTGGGCTCCCTGCTCAGTGGGGAGCCTGTTTCTCCCTCTCTTTCCTGCTTGTGCTGTCTCTGTCAAATAAATAAATAAAATCTTAAAAAAAAAAGAAAGAAAATCACCACGGGACAAACATCATATTTATAGGCTTAAGCAAGAATCATTAATGAATGCTACAACTAATAGATGAAAGTTTGATGAGGAATAAGATATCTACATAGCCTCAAACTCTTTTCCATAAAATACTTAGAAATTACAAAGGGAAGGGGCACTTGACTGACTCAGTTGGACAAGCATGGAATTCTTGATCTTAGGGTCATGAGTTTGAGCTCCATGTTGGGGGTAGAGATTACCTAAAGAAACAGAACTTAAAACAAACTACAGGGGCACCTGGGTGGTGCAGTTGATTGAGCATCCAACTCTTGGTTTTGGCTCAGGTCATGATATCAGGGTCATGGGATCAAGTCCCATGGCAGGCTCCACACTCATCGGGGAGTCTGCTTGAGATTCTCTCTCTTCCCTCTGCCCCTCCCACTCGTGTTCTCATTCTCTCTAGGATAAATAAATAAATCTCCTTTTTTTTAAGTTACAAAAAGGAAAACTAGCAGGTTTACAAAAGAAACCTGGTAAATGTCACTTTAACCAGGTGATCAAAGGTAATATCCTTTGTAATGGGACAAACCAATACCACGTGCTTCTGATGAGAACACAACATCACTTCTCTGGTAGTCTTGCTAGCACTTCCCTGATATTCAACCAAATCCTAAAGAAACACCAAAAACATTTCAAATCAAAGAATATTCTATAAAATAATCAACCTATCATCTTAGAAAATGTCAGATTAAAAAAAAAGAAAAAGAAAATGCCAGAGTCATGAAGGGCAAAACGGGAAACTGTCCAAGAATAAAGAGTCTAAGAGACTAACAGAAATGACAACTAAATGCTACCTGTTGTCTTGGAATAGACCCTGAAGCAGATTCTGATTTTATTTTTTAATTTAATTTAATTTGCTATCAAAGACTATTGAAACAACTGGCAAAATATGAACAAGGCCTATAGATTAGATGACAGTATTACGTCAAAGCTAATTACCTGGTTTTTAAAATAATTGTACAGTAGTTATGGAAGAGACTATTCTTATCCTTGGCAAACATACTGAAGTTTTTTTTTTGTTTTAAGATTTTTAAAAATGTGTTTTATTTGAGAAGGGGAGCAGAGGGAGAGGGAGAAGCAGACTCCTCACTGAGCAGAGAGCCGGACATGGGACTTGATCTCAGGACCATGAGATCACGACCTGAGCCAAAGACAAACGTTTAACTAACTGAGCTACCCAAGCACCCCCAGACTGAAGTATTTAGAAATAAAGTGGGGACACCCAGGTGGCTCAGAGGTTGAGCATCTGTCCCTGGCTCAGGGCGTGATCCTGGGGTCCCAAGATCGAGTCCCACATCAGGCTCCCCACATGGAGCCTGCTTCTCCCTCTGCCTGTGTCTCTGCCTCTCTCTCTCCTTGTCTCTCATGAATAAATGGAGGGGCTCCTGGGTGGCTCAGTCGGTTAGGCGTCTGCCTTTGGCTCAGGTCATGATCCCAGAGTCCTGGGATCAAGTCCCATGTCAGGCTCCACACTCAGTGGGGGGGAACCTGCTTCTCCCTCAACCTCTGTCCCTATCCCCACCCCTGCATGTGCTCTCTCGTTATCTCTCTCTCTCTCTCTCAATTAAAAAAACTAAATGGGACCTTCTAGAATTTTTTTTAAATGATCATTAGACAAAATAATTCCATGGATGAGTGAAATAGAAGATTATACACAGTTCAAGAGAAGAATTAGGGGCACCAGTCAGTACAGCACTTGACTCTTAAGCTCCAGGTCATGGGTTCAAGCCTCATGTTGGATGTAGAACTTACTTAAAAAATTATAATAAAATATTTTTTAAAAAGAGAAGAATGAGTAAACTGAGAAATAAAGCTAAAGATATTTTTCAGAAGAGATAAACAGAAATACAGAAATGATGAGAGAACAGAAGGCTAGCGGAGGACAAAGCCCACACTGACACCCCCACAGGTGAGATATAAGTGATGTTCCTCAGGCATCCTGGCTGCCCTAAAGCTAAGGGAAAGGAAAATCATATAGTTAACTTATAGATATTAGATCCTATAGACATGAGTCTCCCTCAGTTTACAAAATTCTTAGTGATTTGCAAGAAAAAAGCATTCTTATAAAAAACCTAACTTCCAGAAGGAAACTCCCACCTGTCTTAATATTAATGCTTTACTAGAGGGAAAATCACCTTAACCTGACAAAGGCAAGGCCTCCAGTATCTTGTAGGTCCTCTTCAGCACACAAAAATTCTTTTGAAAACCTCCCTTTTCCTTAACCTCCCCCAACTGCCAGGGATATAATCAGCGACTCCTCACAACCCTGGGGCAGCAGCTCTTCCTGCCCATGGGGCCTGTCCCCGGGCTTTAATAAAACCCCCGTTTTGCACCAAAGACGTCTCAAAAATTCTTTCTTGGTCGTTAGCTCCGGACCTCACCCTGCTAAACCTCACCTATGTTCCAAAACTACATCAAGAAACATGAAAATAGGGATCCCTGGGTGGCGCAGCGGTTTGGCGCCTGCCTTTGCCCGGAGCGCGATCCTGGAGACCCGGCGTCGAATCCCATGTCGGGCTCCCAGTGCATGGAGCCTGCTTCTCCCTCTGCCTGTGTCTCTGCCTCTCCCTCTCTCTCTCTCTCTCTCTCTCTCTCTGTGACTATCATAAATAAATAAAAGTTAAAAAAAAAAGAAACATGAAAATATTAAGAGAGGTTTAGAAGATGAGAGGCACCTGGGGGGCTCAGTGGTTGAGTGCCTTCAGCTCAGCGCATGATCCCGGGGTTCGGGGATCGAGTCCTGCATCGGGGAGCCTGCTTCTCCCTCTGCCTATGTCTCTGCCTCTCTCTCTCTGTGTCTCATGAATAAATAAAATCTTTAAAATACATATATATAGAAGATGAAACAAAAAGATCTAATATAAGCCTAACCAGAATCCTCTACCACCAAAAGAAAGAAAGAAAGAAAGAAAGAAAGAAAGAAAGAAAGAAAGAAAGAAAGAAAGAAGAAAGAAAGAAAGAAAGAAAGAAAGAAAGAAAGAAAGAAAGAAAGAAAGAAAGAAAGAAAAAGAAATAAAGAGAATGGGATTGAGATAATATCAGAAGGGATAAAGGCTGGCAATTTTCGACATGTGATTGAGACATGAATCTTTTTTATTTATTCATTAGTTTTTTAAGTATGCTCTCTGTCCAACGTGGGGCTTAAACCGACGATGCTGAGATTCAGCGTCTCACGCTCCACTGATGGGGGCCAACCAGGTGCCCCCAGGTATGAATCCACAGTACAGGAAGCACAACGTATACTATGCAGGATACATAAATAAGCAATCCACACAGGACACACTGGGATGAACTGCACAACACCACAGGCAAAGATCTTCAATGCAGCCAGAGAGAAAAATGCAGAACACTTACAAAGGATCTATAATTAGATCAGTAGCCGGCTTTTCTCAACAGCCATAATGGAAGCCAGGAGGCTGTAGAATTGTATCTTCAAAGTGCTGAGAATGTCAACCTCCACGTCCGTAAATGTAGCAAGAACAGCGTGGACCAATGGCCTTTTCAGCTGTCTAGAAACTGAGTTTACTACCAACAGAAATGCACCATAGGGACCTCTGAAGAATGTATTTCTAGAGGAAAAAAAGGATCCTACCAAAGTCTGAAATGAGAAGGAAAGTGTGGGGAAAAAAAATCTGATGAATATAACATAATAGAAAAAATATATATATTGGTCGCTTCTCCCCACTTCCCCCCAGCCCCACCCTCCTCCTGACACCCAACTCCTAAAACCCTTGGAATTCCCTGGATGACAGGAAAGGCTTTTATTCTCATTAGGGGACTCTAGCTCCAGGGTGGGGGCTGGGGGAGACCATGCCAAGATTAGAAGCTTGGAACTTAAAAGTATCCTCCAGAGAGGGGAAGAGGGCTGTAAATGGCTTAATGGATGATCATGCCTATGTGATGAAGCCCCGAGTAGTATGGGGTTCAGAGAGTCTCCAAGTGGACCAAGACATCCACGTACTGGGAGGGTGACTCATCCCAACTCCATAGGGACAGAAGCTCCTGTGCTGTGAACCCTCCCAGCCACCACCTGTTATGTCTTCACCTGGCTGTTTACCTGTATTCCTTTATCAGACCCTGTAATTAATTGATAAATGTGTTTGCCTGAGTTCCGTGAACTGCCTGAGCAAATAAATCATATCCAAGGAGAGAGTTGTGGGAACCTCGGATTTACAGCCTGTCAGAAGCACAGTGACAATCTGCACCTGCAGTTGGCATCTAAAGTAGGGTGGGGAACGGTCTCGTGGGACTGGGCCCTTAACCTGAGCAACCTGACGTCGTCTCCAGGTCAGCAGTGCCAGGATAGCATTAAATGGAGTTAAATAGGGCAGCCCAGGTGGCTCAGCGATTTAGCGCCGCCTTCAGCCCAGGGCATGATCCTGGAGACCCGGAATCGAGTTCCATGTCGGGCTCCTTGCAGGGAGCCTGCTTCTCCCTCTGCCTGGGTCTCTGCCTCTCTCTGTCTCTCTCATGAATAAAGAAAATCTTTAAATATAAATAAATTGAGTTAAATTGTAGGACACCAAGGTGTGTCACAAAACTGTTGGGTACGAGGAGAACCCCCATACATTCAGTGACTGCAAGTGTCAGAAGTGAAGTGCTTTGTGAAAAATTAAAGAAATAGGGGTAGACTGGGTTCTTCTGATATAATAAATATAAAGGAAAACTTAAACAGCTTCTTGAATACACTAAACCCTACAGTAAAATCCACTGAATTGTACTCCCTAAAAGATGCAGTGAAATGTTATCTATCTTACCAGGAAGTAAGGAGAACCTTTAAAAACACTTGAGTCCATAAGACCCACTCTGATAAAGATGAAAGGATGGGATGGCTCCACCCCCATCAAAGGCCACCCCACATAAATAAAAGATTATCCTGGGGTTGCTTGGCTGGCTCAGCCGGTGGAGCATGAGGCTCCTGATCTCAGCTCAGGTCTTGATCTCAGGGTCGTGAGCTCAGGCCCCACGTTGGGCTCTGTGCTGGGTGTGGACCTACTTAAATCAAAAAATAAAATAAGGGATCCCTGGGTGGCGCAGCGGTTTGGCGCCTGCCTTTGGCCCAGGGCGCGATCCTGGAGACCCGGGATCGAGTCCCGCGTCGGGCTCCCGGTGCATGGAGCCTGCTTCTCCTGCCTGTGTCTCTGCCTCCCTCTCTCTCTCTCTCTCTCTCTCTCTCTCTCTCTGTGTGTGACTATCATAAATAAAAAAAATTTTAAAATAGTTTAGGTTTTTAAAAAATAAATAAAATAAAATAAAATAAAATAAAATAAAATAAAATAAAATAAAATAAAATAAAAGACTATCCCACTTTTCAGGTAGGAAGGCGGAAAAAATAAGCAAAAGCCATGATCATTTACCTTTCATCAGCTACAGTCCTTCATATGATCTGTGCGTCCAAGGACCACACAAGCCTGCAGGAAGGGTGAACAAGGCACATGGTGCTGAGAAAGGCAACAGACTCGATCCTGAGAAAAAGATGAAGCCTCTTTATCTAGCGTTTCTGATGCAGTCGTTGAGCAACCTTCTGATGGACCGTTAAATAGAAGTCGGCCTGGCGTGAATAACAGACTCTTGTAGGGGACCCACCCAAATCCTCTGTCAGGAGCCAGTGTGGCCTCGCCCAGACTGTTGGCTGATGCCTGTGCCCTTCTCTGAAGGATTGCCTGTGGCAGATGGGACCCTCTACTCTGACAAGCTTGACCCCACCCGGTGTGCCCCTTTTCTGGAGACCAGTGCCTCATTGAAGGAGTACAAAGCCTGCCCCGTTGCTTAGGTCGTGACAGTTTTCTTTTAAGATTTTATTTATTTATTCGTGAGACACAGAGAGAGACAGAGATACAGGCAGAGAAAGAAGCAGGCTCCCTGCAGGGAGCCCGATGTAGGACTGGATCCCAGGACCCCGGGATCATGACCTGAGCCAAAGTCAGATGCTCAACCACTGAGCCACCCAATTCTGTGGTGTGATTTATTGGGTCCCCACGTTTAGACTTTACCTGAGACCTCATCCGGATTATCCCTTTCCTCTCCCCCTTCCAGGTATTTCCTAAAGAGTCTCTGCTGATAAACCACGTGCCCCCCAAATCCTTGCCTCAGGCTCTGCTTCTGGGAAGCCAACCTGAGACAGCGCCTTTTCTGGGTACTCTTTTTTTTTTCTGGGCACTCTTGAACCCACACAGCTGACTCCAATTCTGGGGAGAGGTCTAACACCTTTAAGCAGAGTTTACTTTGTTATATCTGGTCTCATGACAGTATCCAGTTGCTCTTTCTCACTATAATGGGGAACATTGTTCCTCCTTTCTTCTTTACCTCTGGCTCATGTTGCTGTCAACAGATTTAGAGGATTTAAAGAGTAAAGTTATAACTCTCACACTGCACATAAGTCTAACGCTGTCCACCTCTGTCCCACCCAGTTGCTACACAGATCAAGAGAGATTAAGAAGCAAGAGGGAGGTTTGTGTTAATAATGGAAGGCGTGAAGTTTACTTAGGAGAGGATGGTGGCTATTGGGCTTCTCCCCATGGCGGTCCTCACGCATCCTGTTGACCTGTGTATAAAGGAAAGGTTCAAGTCAAACACTTGTTTCCCAGAAAGAGGAAAGTATACCTTACCACACTTGAGGATTTATACTTGTCCTCAAGTTGTTTGCAAATCAGTTTATACTAAAACATGGCATTCTCGGGGCACCTGCATGGCTCAGTCGGCTACGTGTCTGCCTTCAGCTCAGGTCATGATCCCAGGGTCCTGGGATGGAGCCCCACACCTGGCTCCCTGCTCGGCAGGGAGTGTGCTTCTCCCTTGGCCCTCCCCCACACTTGTGCTCTCTTTCTTCTCTAAAAGTAATAAGCTATTTATTTATATATTTTATTTATCTTTTTTAGCTATTATTTATTTATTTGAGAGAGAGCATGAGCTGGGGGAGAGGAAGATGGAGAGGGAGAAGCAGACTCCCCACAGAGCAGGGAGCCCAATGCAGGGCTCGATCCCAGGACCCTGAGATCATGACTGGAGCCAAAGGCAGACAGCTAACTGACTGAGCCACCCAGATGCACCATAAATAAAATCTTAAAAGAAAAAAAGACAAAATAGGGACGCCTGGATGGCTCAGCGATTGAGTGTCTGCCTTTGGCTCAGGGTGTGATCCCGGGGCCTGGAATCGAGTTCTGTATTGGGCTCCTTGCGAGGAGCCAGCTTCTACCTCTGCCTGTGTCTCTGCCTCTCTGTCTTTGTGTTTTTCATGAATGAATAAATAAAATCTTAATAAATAAATAAATAAATAAATAAATAAATAAATAAATAAATAAAATCTAAAGCAAAACAAAACAAAAAAACATGGCATTCCCTGGGTTGTCACCTTCTGGGCAGGCACAGAGCAGCAGGGGTCTGGCCACCTGGGTCCCAGGAAATCACAGGCTTGCTGTCTTTCTTTTCCTTTTCCTTTTCCCTTTTTTTTTTTTTTGCCCTGACCCCCTTCAGACACATGCGCACGCACACACACACACACACACACACACACACACACAAGATCTCGAAGCACGTAGGACACCCAGGGTTATGCGTGACAGAGTTTCCACCATTAGCTGATGGTAAGTGCAGGAAAATCCTGGCCCTGCATGCCCTTTCATTTTATTTAGGCACCAGGCTCCTTCCGAATGAAAGACCAGCTTGGCAGGGGCGAACCCATTGTCATAGGTGGGGGATCTCCCGCGCACAGGTGCGTCACACTGATCTCAGGCTGCTTGTGGTCTTGGGCTACCGCCAGACTAGTGACTGTCGGTCTCTTGGAATTATGGGGTAACAAAATCGGAAAAATCACCAGGTGATATGATTGGGGTCTGAGGGAGAGAGAGAGAGAGAGAGAGAGAGGGAAGGGGGGGCTTGGCAACGAGGTGCTCAGGGCGAGGGAACAGGTAGGTTCCCAGCCTCGATGGGCACCATTTCAACAAGCAGAGCATCATCTATCAGGGCGCCTGGCTGGGCATAGAGACGCACATCACCTCTCGCTGGGGGCATTCATGGACTTACAGACGCACCCACACAGCTCCCAGGAGCTCTCTCCTCTGCCTTACCAACTCCCCTTAATACATAACCCTTTCTCCCCATTGGGTGTGGCCAGGGGAGGCCTCCGTGCCTGTGCCTGACGTTGTCCACAGAGGTAATCCCACCTGGGTGTCTGAGAGCCCTTCTAATCTGCAAACCCAGCTCCTCCCTTTCTGTCAGATCAGGAAACCCTTTAGCATTTACCTGTAGTGTACCCTTTCACCGCCTTCTCCAGGTGTTGGTTTGTCCCTCAGATCTCTCCCCCATGCCTGCTTTATAATTCATATCTTAAAAACAGGGTGGTTTGTTTTTGTTTCTGTTTTTACCCTGTGTAAATTATTTGGTTTTCAACAGCCCACTACTGCCTTTGTTCAGATTGTCTAGTGATTTTTTATTTTTTTAATTTTTATTTATTTATTTATTTATTTTAATTTTTATTTATTTATGATAGTCACAGAGAAAGAGAGAGAGACAGAGACATAGGCAGAGGGAGAAGCAGGCTCCATGCACCGGGAGCCCGATGTGGGATTCGATCCCGGGTCTCCAGGATCGCGCCCTGGGCCAAAGGCAGGCGCCAAACCGCTGCGCCACCCAGGGATCCCAATTTTTATTTTTTTAAAGATTTTATTTATTTATTCATGAGAGACACACACACAGAGAGAGAGAGAGAGAGACAGGCAGAGACACAGGCAGAGGGAGAAGCAGACTCCATGCAGGGAGCCCAATGTGGGACTCGATCCCAGGACTCCAGGATCACGTCCTGGGCCAAAGGCAGACGCTCATCCCCTGAGCCACCCAAGCGTCCCTGTCTAGTGAATTTTTAAATGTAAAAATCATGTGTTTTGCTTCGTTTTTAACCCCAGAACTTGATCATTTTTTAGAAAAGATTTTATTTATTTATTTGAGAGAGAGAGAGAGAGCATGAGCAGGGCAGGCTGGGGGGAAGGGACAGAGGGAGAGGGAGAAGCAGACTCCCTGCTGAGCCAGGAGCCCACCGCAGGGCTCAATCCCAGGACCTGAGATCATGACCTGAGTCAAAGGCAGACACTTAACCGACTGACCTACCCAAGCAGCTCCCAGAACTTTTAAAAAATGTTCTAATAACATCTCCTGAAAAGGACTCGTTTGACTCTCTGAGAGTTAGAGCTCCCATCAGCCCCTCCCTTGCTCAACTCAGTGGGTGGCCGTGGTAGTTCAACTTGACCTTCCTTCCTCCCTTGGTTGTGCAATCCTTCTTCTAAATTAGCCACTCTCCTTTGGCTTGCTTAGAGCTTTGTATTTTCTCAACGACCAGGCCAGGCAGCTAGGATCTGATAAGTGAGGTAAGAATAACAGTTTCCACATTTGTGGGCAAGATGTGAGTGCACAGCACACCGCAGGCCCTCTCTGGAAGCCCGGGCAGGAAGGGTACTCAGCTCGGGGGGCGCGGGCGGCTCTACCCCAACGGCAGAGCCTAAGCACAGGCCGCCGCCCGGGAAGCTGCCCTCCAAGGCTTCCAAAACGGCAAGGCTTAAAGGCTCATGATTTCACGGACCAGCAGCTGGGCCGGGGGCCGCTCTCCTGTGCTCTGGCCTGGGGTCACCACGCAGCTGCGGACACCCAGGGGCTGGGGTCCGTGAAGGCCTCACTCCAGCCTGGGAGGTCCTGCCGGCCCTGGCTCCTGGCCGGGCGTCTCCATCCTCTTCCGTGCAGCCCCTCATCCTTGAGGAGGCTAGAGCGAGCTCCTGGACGTGGTGGCAGAGGCCCGAGGAGCACAGGAACAAGCTACAAGGTCACCTGAAGCCGGTCGTCGGAAGGCACACGACGTCATTTTGGCCACATTCTCTTAGCCAAAGAGAGTCCCCAGAGCCGAGGTGTGGGGAAATAGGCTTGCCCTCTTGTTGGGAGGAGCGTGTCATTCTAGGATGGCAGGACCCGTGGCAGCCCCCTCTGCCAGCCACACGCCTGGTGACACAGGGTCTGCATGCCTAGCACTGCTCGCACCCCGTCCAGACCTGGCGTTCGGGCGGACCCGGAGCCTCACCGAGAAGGGCCCGGTCCTCCTCGCGGTCTGGCCTCCTTCCCCGACAGTCTGCACGGGGCCACCACAGCCCACATCTGTACGGTGCTCCCTCCGGGTCTCGAACGGCCGCAGGCACGCGAAGTCCGCACTGCAATCTTTACTGTACTGTTGCAGTTCCCGTGTCACAAATGAGGACACTACGGCATAAGGAAAGAGTCTAGGGAACTTGTCCCAGGCCACACTGCAGAACTGAGATTGCGGCTTTGCCATCTACCCCCTGGAGCATTCTGCTCCATCACCTTCCGGAGGTCTGCCTCCAAGCATCTGGAAGTGTCCTCTTCCTCCGAATTCCTCCCCCATCCTTGTCTCATCCACAGAATTCAGGGGGGTCGTGGCTGGAGCACACATCCCTGCCCCTCTCTCCCTGGCTAGCGCTCTAAGGTCACAGGGCAGCCAGGGAGGCCAGCAGGAGAGGCTTGGCAAGGACATCTGAGCCTCAGGGTTTGCTGGGCAGACCGGCAGGTAAGCATTGGGTCAGTTTCGGGGCTGAGGGGCACACTGTCACTAGGGAGGGACAAGCAGCCCAGAAAACTTGCCCGATCAATCGATCTTGTGCTCTGGGAGAAAGTGCAGCCCACAGGGTCCTCCAAGGGGACTCAGAGGAGATAGGAGAATAGGGCAGGCTTGCGCAGTCTCTAGGTCCTGACTTCGCACTTCCCTCACCACACACCATGTACACACACACACACACACACACACACACACACACACAATTTCTATGTACTCTCACGTATTGAGCCCAGCTGTCAGAGGACACGCTCACAACAAATACAGCTAAATCCAGCTAGGTGGTCATGTTGCTGGGCAACTGAGACCATGTCCAAACCTTGCCCCTGGAATGCCCTTTTTCTTTTTTTTTTTAAGACTTTATTTATTTATTCATGACAGACACAGAAAGAGAGGCAGAGGGAGAAGCAGGCTCCCCATGGGGAGCTCGATGTGGGACTCCATCCCAGGACCCTAGGATCACAACCTGAGTCAAAGGCAGATGCTCAACCACTGAGCCACCCAGGTGACCCTGGAACGTCCTTTATGGACAACAACACTGTGTCCACTGCTACCAGGTATTTGCCAACATTCCAGTGGACTTTTATATAAATCACATCAGCAGCCAGATGAGTGAAAGGTGAATTTGGGAGACAAGCTGGGAGATAGGGAAGTGAATCAGAAGACAATTATAAGCCCAATGGTTATTGGCCACCTATAGTAGAGGTGGAGAAATGAGTGCAGATTTGCAAAATATTTAGCATCAAGATGGTACATGGGTTTAACTGGGATTCCAAAATAAAAAATAAAAAAAGTCACCATGGGGGATCCCTGGGTGGCTCAGTGGTTGAGTGTCTGCCTTTGGCTCAGGGCATGATTCTGGAGTCTCAGGATCAAGTCCCACATCAGGCTCCCTGCATGGAGCCTGCTTCTCCCTCTGCCTGTGTCTCTGCCTCTCTCTGTGTGTCTCACGAATAAATAAATTAAATTTTTTAAAAAGTCACTGTATACAGTTTTAAGCATCATAGACAGAAAAATAATCATTATGATCTATTTTGAAATAATTAATTAAAATGAATACAATATCACGCAGCACAATTAAGAGTAATGATAAAATTAGGGGCACCTGGGTGGCTCAGTTGGTACAGCATCCAACTCTTGATCCCAAAGTCATGAGTTCAAGCTCCATGTTGGATGTGGAGGCTACTTAAAAAAAAAAAAAATCGGGATCCCTGGGTGGCGCAGCGGTTTGGCGCCTGCCTTTGGCCCAGGGCGCGATCCTGGAGACCCAGGATCGAATCCCACGTCGGGCTCCCAGTGCATGGAGCCTGCTTCTCCCTCTGCCTGTGTCTCTGCCTCTCTCTCTCTCTCTGTGTGACTATCATAAATAAATAAATAAATAAATAAATAAATAAATAAATAAATAAATAATTTTAAAAATCTTTAAAAAAAAACAAAAATCAATGTTTGAAAAAAAAGGATTAATGGTCAAACCGTTTTCAGTTCTGTAATTTTAACATTTTTATTTCCTATTGTTACTAAGACCAACTATAATTGCACAAAATTTTATCAGTTGCACTGTGTGATACAAGTGGGCAAATTAGCTATTGTCAGAACTAATTTCTCATTTCTTATAAAGTAACATTTATTTTTTCAAGAAATTGACAGTTTCAAGAAGTTGAAAAAACCCCTCACATTAATAAGCCTATTGAAAAAAATATAAAAAAAGAAATCTTTTAACTCTTGAAAAGCATTAGGCTCTAATTGTTTGAGTCACAAATGCTAATCCATATTGACTGATCCAGAATATCCCAGCTGATATTCAAAATTTGGTCATCAAATGTCTTTTCTTTTTGCAAGCTCAGTTCTATTTAGCTTCAATTCAGTGCATAAATTTGTCTTTTTATAAATTCTTGAAATACAACTAGGATAATTTTCATCATGGCTTTTTTTTCTCATAAAACAGTTAATCATCTAAAAGTGGTTTTGATTGAAATGACAAAACCAGCCTCTGATACATAATTAGAATATCTAATAAATTTTGATTAGAAACTTGCTTGAAATTCATGCCATTCCAGAGACTGAAAAATAAAAATTGATTTTAGTAAAAATGTTTTTTACAAAGATGCTTACACAAGATTGTTTCAGAACATAGAGTACTTGAAGCTTGAAGTGTTCCTGGTTTTATAAAGACATAATCCATTCATCTTAAGTGAAAAGTATGTATATATACTTTTCAAGATTTTAAATCAACCTAATGATGACCTTATGTTTCTATAAAAACTACATTTCACATGTAAGCAAGAGAAAAAATAACTTATTTTAGAAAATTTCAAACATATACAAAAGTAGAAGGGAATAATGAACTGCTGTGCAGCTCATTTGAATAAAATTAATGTAATTATTAATATAATTATCAACTCATAGCCAATCTTCCTCCATCTGTAGCTCCCATACCCTCCTCACTTATAGGTCAGATATGATTATTTTAAGCAAATCCCATGTACCATATTGTTCATCTGTAAATACTCCAATATGTTTTACTCACAGGTAAGAACTCTTCAAAATAATCACAATACTATTATCACATCTAAAAAAGTGGACAATTCCTTAGATTCACCAAATAATCAGTTTGTATTTCAAATTTCCTTGATTCAACAGTAAAATTTTAAGATAACAAGTCAACGATGAAGCCAACATTATGTTAAAAAGCATTGCAACAGGGCACCTGGGTGGCACAGTCAGGTAAACATCTAGGTCAGGTCATGATCTTGGGGCGGTGAGATAGAGCCCCTTGTAGCGCCCCGTGCTCAGTGTGGAGTCTGCTTGAGATTCTCTCTCCCTTACCCTTTGCCCCTCTCACTCGAGCTCTCTCTTTCTCTGAAGTAGGTAAATAACTAAAAAGAAATCACTGCAAGATTAAAGATACATACAGACGGGTTTTTTTTAAGATTTTATTTATTTATTTATTTATTTATTCATTTATTCATAGAGACACACACAGAGAGAGAGAGGCAGAGACACAGGCAGAGGGAGAAGTAGGCTCCATGCAGGGAGCCCGACATCGGACTCGATCCCGGGTCTCCAGGATCATGCCCCGGGCTGCAGGCGGTGCTAAATTGCTGCACCACTGGGGCTCCCCGATACACATAGACTTAAAGTGAGGGATGGAAAAACATTTGACATGAAATGGAAATGAAAAAAAAAGAAGTCAAGCTAGCAATAGTTACATCGGACAAAATAGACTTTAAACAAAGACTGTGTTGGGGCACCTGGGTGGCTCAGTAGGTTAAGCGTCCAACTCTTGGTTTCAACTCAAGTCATGATCTCAGGGTCCTGGGACTGAGGTCCATGTTGGGCTCTGCACTCAGTGTGGAATCTGCTAGAAATTCTTTCTCTCCCTCTCCCTCTGCTTCTCCCCCTGCCCCAGTGCTCTCTCTCTCTCTCTCTCTCTCAAGTGGATAAATCAATCTTTTTTAAAAACTTAAAAGCAGGGATCCCTGGGTGGCTCAGTGGTTTAGCGCCTGCCTTTGGCTTAGGGTGTGACCCCTGAATCCCAGGATTGAGACCCGCATCGGGCTCCCTGCATGGAGCCTGCTTCTTCCTCTGCCTGTGTCTCTGCCTCTCTCTGTATGTCTCTAATTAATAAATAAATAAAAATCTAAAAAAAAAATTAAAAGCAAATAAAACAAAGACTGTAACAAGAGACAAAGAAGGACCTTATATAACAATAAAGGGGGGATCCCTGGGTGGCTCAGAGGTTTAGCACTTGCCTTTGGCCCAGGGCTCGATCCTGGAGTCCCGGGATCGAGTCCCACGTCGGGCTCCCAGCATGGAGCCTGCTTCTCCCTCCTCCTGTGTCTCTGCCTCTCTCTCTCTCTCTCTCTCTCTCTCTCTCTCTCTATCATAAATAAATAAATAAATCTTTAAAAGAAAATAATAAAGGGATCAACCCAACTAGAGGATGTAATGATTGCAAAAACCATTGTAAGAGAGGGACTTCACGGGTACCTGGCTGGCTAAGTCCATAGAGCATGCAACTCTTAATCTTGAGGCCATGAGTTCAACCCCTAAGTTTGACCCAGAGGTTACTTAAAAAAAAAAAAAAAGATGGACTTCAGCATGACAATATGAGGGACTCCACAAACCCAGTCTCCAGTGAAATGTAAAAAGTATAAAAAGACAACCATTTACAGGATCTGGAAGAGGTCTTAAGGGTGTATGCAAATGAAGAAATAATCTAGTCAAGAAGATGCACTACAATTTTAGAAGACTGCATGATATTTCAGCCCAAACTATTCCCTTTCTCCCTATCTCCACTCCAGATTTGTGCAGCCGAGAAACTCAGAAACCTCTCTCCTCATTTCCCTGTTGGAGGGTTTCCGAGGTAAGGAGCAGGACGTAAGCATCCGTCATCCTGCACCAGCAACCTGTTGCTGAGGCTAAGTTCTGGCCAAGAGGTGGCGACTCCCTTCTTCTGTTCAGCCCCTGTTCATGGAATGGAGATTCTATGCTGATGTCACGTTGAATGTGGTCGTCCCTGCCTGGCTCATAAGGTGATGGTTTCACACCAGGAGAGGCAAGGTGCCTCCCATCCTTCACATGCTCAACTCCTAAATCTGGTGCAGCAGGTAACCACAGAGGCATCACTCAGAGAGAAGCACACCGTTGTCCCCACCCTAGCTCCAGAGCCCTGGCTCAGAGATTTGGCAGGGGGACAGAAGCAGGCTATGAAATGCATAGGTCCGTGGGGCGACTGGGTGGCTGCCTTAGGCTCATGTCATGATCTCAGGGTCCTGGGATCGGGCTCTCTTTCTGCCTGTACTCAATCTCTCCCCACCTCTTAAATAAATAAATAAATAAATAAATAAATAAATAAATAAATAATTTAAATAAAACATGTAGGTCCTAATCTTTTCTCGAAGGAATTTACTTTATTTGCAAAGAGGGTAGAGAAATTCAAGCCTAACGGTGCCCTCAAAAACAGTGGAGGTTGTGAAGAAAGGGAATTGGGAAAAGATGGGTAGATTTGATGAAGATAGAGGTTCAAGTGTAAGCCAGCTAGTTTGCAGGGGAGAACCAGAGAAAGAGACAGCTAGTTGGAGCCCTCCTGAGTAGGAACACTAAGTTCAGGAGTTACTCCTTCAAATGAGCCAAGCAGGAGTTTACAGAGCAATTTCTGCCCCAGGGCATTATTGTAAACCACAGACCAATCAGATGGCAATTAATGGAGCTTAACATCTGGATAGAGTCAGGTAAAGAGGTGTAGACAGCCCAGCCAACCCAGGGTGACATACTCCAAACCCCACTTCCCTACAGGGCAACATCAAAGGTTTAACATTTGGGGGCTGGGTGGAATGAAAGTGAGGGGGGAGTGGAGGGAGTTGGGGCTGGGGGGAGCTTCCCTAAAATAAGTCAGTCAGTCATTAAACAAACAAATCACAAGCCTGAGATGGGGAGTGGGGGTCCAGTACCCAGAGTTGCTACAATATATTATCTAAAATGTTCAATTTCCAACAAAAACATATGAGACAAGCAGAGAAGCAGGAAAGCAGGACTCCCCTCTCACACCGGAAGAAGGGGGCAGCAGAACTCCCCGGTGACAGTGGCCAGATGTTGGATTTAACAAAGACCTAAGAGTAACCATGAGGACACTGTCAAATTCAAATTCAGAGGCCAAGGTAGCAGGATTAGAAAGGAAGATGTCTGCTCCATCGGGGATGATGAAGGCCCCTGGTGGCGTCAAAGGGGACAGTTTTAGGGGTGCAGTAGGTAACCACGGAGGCATCATGGACTCAGAGCAGGAGGGTGGCTGGAGCCAACCAAGGACCGGGAAATGGCAGGTGTAGAGAGTGCGGATGAAGCCAAAGGTGTAGTGGCCTCCGTCTACTCTGGAAGGAGACTCCCAGCTGCTCTCAGCCAGGCCAGGGCCGGGGCAGCAGGAGGAGGGGACACTGAACAGGCAGATCTCAGAGTGTGAATCCAGGTTGGGGTTTTGCTGGCCAGAAAGCCAGGAACACAGGGAACCTGGGTTATGATGAGAGAGAAGCTCATAGGTCATCATCTTTCCTGCCTGGACAGAGAAGAAAGCTTCAGGGCTGACGTGCTGGGAGGCACGGAGGGGCAGAGAGGTGGAGGCTGTGTGAGGTCGTTGATGAGGAATGAGAACACCGGGCAGGCAGATGGGAGGCCTTGGTCTAAGCGGGGCATTAAAGGCATAGGAGGTGGACTGGAGTCATTAACACAGGCGGTGGGAAGCCAACTCCCACCCGGAGGAGCAATCCCACATGCACACTTCGTAAGGCTGGAGTCCAGACAGGTGGAGGCTGGGGGGGGGGGTGGGAGCCACGTTTGTAGGTTTAAAAATGAAAAGTTGGAAAAACAATAGTTGGCATTGAATGCCACTTTTTATTTATTTATTTTTAAGATTTCATTTATTTATTCATGAGAGACACAGAGAGGCAGAGACATAGGCAGAGGGAGAAGCAGGCTCCCTGCGAGGAGCCCGCTGCGGGACTCGATCTCAGGACCCCAGGATCACGACCTGAGCCAAAGTCAGACGCTCAACCACTGAGCCACCCAGGTGTCCCTTGAATGGCACTTTAGATCAGATGGACCTAACAGATACATACAGAACATTCCATCCAAAGCCAGTGGAATCCACATTCTTTTCAAGTACACATTGAACATTCTCCAGGATAGATTACACATTAGGCCACAACACAAGTCTCAGTAAATTCGAAAAGATTGAAAAAAAGAAGAAATGAATAGTGATTCCCCTTTTCTCCACGGAGAGACGCATTTAGTAGAGAGCAAACAAGGTTGGGTGTGGGATTCGCAGGCTCAGAGAGGGTCCAATGTTTTATTAGCCACTGAAGAAAGGGGAGAAGGTGCTACCAAGGGCTATGTAATATCTACAAGGATTTCGATGACTAAAAACCACAAAGATTGGGACGCCTGAGTGGCTCAGCCGTTGGGCACCTGCCTTTGGTTCAGGGCATGATGCTGGGGGTCTGGGATTGAGTCATGCTTCCGGCTCCCCGCAGGGAGCCTGCTCCTCCCTCTGTCTGTGTCTCCTATGAATAAATAAATAAAATATTAAACAAACAAACCACAAAGATTGAAACGAAAGACTTGAAACCATGGATTCTGTGCAGTGCCCGTCAAGAGGGTAGAGGCAAGGTGCAGCTCGCTCTGCCGTGGGTCTTGAAGTGAAGGGAGGAACCAAACCTTTGCCCGGGGCCCTCCTGTGATCCCCAGTTGGTCCCGGGGGGTACAGGTAGGAGACTGGAGCCTGAATGACCCACTCCTGCCCACAGGCGCAGGCCCCAGCTTCTCAGGATCCCTTGCAGTGGCCGGTACCTGTTGCTGCACCCAGACTTGCTGGCACACCTGAAGAACAGGTGAAGGCAGGACGTTCCTGGAAGGGACGAGTCCCTCTCTCATCCTTGAAGCTCCTGACCGCTGGGCGCTGGGCTGCTTCACAGGCTTTGGAGTCTAAGACCCTGCCCGGGGCCTCCTGAAAATAGACGGTCCCACCTGGGGCTCACTGCGGCGGAGGGCTCTGCTTCAAGCGCCCGGGGCCAGAGCTGCCCCTTCCAGGGGTGCCCTTCCTGGTGACGCCAGAGGCCCTGCCCGGCGGGTCAGGTGGCCTCCCCGCCGCTGAGAGCTCCAGGCTGGCCTGGGTTTGTAAACGGATCGCAAGGCGACTGGGGGCCCTGGCGGCCCGGCACGGCCACCAAAGGAGGGGAGCAACGGTCTCAGCTCCCCACACCCGTCCCAACCCGGCGGCGGCCCTACCTCCCCCGCGCCCTGCCCCCCCCCCACCTCCACCCAGGGTGGCTCCTCCACCCGCCCCGCCCCGCCCCGCCTCAGCCCGCCTGGAGAACCCGCCCCTCGTCTCCCCCGAACTTCTGCAAGGACCCGAGGTGCCAGGGCCAGGCCGACAGGTCCTGGGGGTCCTTCCGAGGGCACCGACCCCGCCGTCGCCCCCCCGCCCCCCGCAGGTGGCGCAGTCCCCCCGCGCCCCGCCCCCTCCCGGCACCCCGGACCGCCCGCCTGCCCTTGGCCGCCGCGGGGCGCCCGACCCAAGCCCCCGCCCCCGTGCCCGCCGCCCCGGCGCCCCGAGCAGAGGGACCCGCCCCCGCGGCCCCCGAGGGTGCGGCGAGCCGGGGCAGGAGGGGAGCGGCCGGACGGGGAGGCGCCGCGGGGGCCGGGGGGCAGGGCGGCGGCTCCCGGAGTCGGGCCCTGCGCACCGGGGCCTCTCCCCTCCGCCCGGGACGGCGGGGCCGGGGCCGCATGGGGCGCCCGCGCGGCCCGCTCCTGTGGCTGCTGCCGCTGCTCGCGGCGGCCTGCTCGGGGATCCTCGTCGCCCTGTACTGCTCGGCAGCGAGGCCGTACCCGGGGCCCCGGGCCGGAGCCAGGTAGGGGCTGCGGCGCGCTCGGCGGAGAGGGGGCCCCGGGGACGCGCCGGGCACGCGCGGGGCGCCCAGCCCGGGCCCTCGGCCCGCCCGTCGCGCCGGCCTCCCTGGGGCGGCTCGCGGCGGGGACCCGGGGCCGCGGCCCTTTGTCCCCGGAGCTGCCGCCGGGGGCGTCCGTCCGGCCTCCGCCGGGGTCCGGGAGGGGCCGCGCCCGGGGCGCACGGGCGCCTCGCTGCCCCGCCCCTCCGGGCCGGCTGCGTCGTCTGCGTGGGATCGGACAGCCCCGCCGAGGTGGGGACCCCTCGCTCTCTGACGTCACAGTTCTCTGACTCTACTTTTGGGGGAAGGGGGGCGCCCAAGGCTCCCGGTTCCAATTTTGCGGGGATTCTCAGCCCGGCCGCGTCTGCGCGCTCCCCGCGCCCCGCGCCCTGCTCCGGCCCACGCGCCGTGGGCTCTGCGGTCGAGTTTGGTGAGCGCCGTCGGGCCGCGACCCGGCGAAGCGAAGGGCTCCCCGCGCCCCGGGAACGGGAGCAGCCCCCGCCTCCATCCCCGGCCCCCTCGTGGAGCCCCCTCCCGGCCCCGCCCCCTCCCGCTCGCCGGGCGCACCTTCCCTGGTTTGCGCCCGGCCGGGCTGAACCTACGAGCCTGAGCCTGCGTTGCAGGCGATGGTGCCCGCCACGGAAGCAGCCTCACCAGGGTCTGGTCTAGCGCCAGAGAGGCGGACCCAGCGGTGCGACTGGGGCGGCGGCAGCCACCCCACCCCCTACCCCCCAAGGCTCGCCCACCCGCCTCTGGACCCGGCTTTGCCTCCAGAGCGCTTTCCCGCCTGCGCGCTCCTCCCCAAACCTTGCCCCGGGCGTCTTGGGGTGAAAGCAGAGTTAGTGGTCTGTTCTCAGGGAACATGGTCAAAAGACACCTAAAGTTGCAAAACAATAGGAAACACAGGCAACTCATTTTGAGCCCAGTCCCTCTAGAACAAAGGGTGCTCTAGCCGCTGGTACCTGGAGTTACATCACCTCCCCATACTCAAAAATTGCCTAAGGCAGGGGCTGAGAGGTTGCGGGTGTTAATTAAGAAAGAGAATCCTTTGTGAGTTTTAGGTCGAGGTGTTTTGAAACATATTTAAACATCCTTTGAAAGTACCTAATAAGCTTTAAATACGGGGTTGTTGAACACCCATTATGCTCAACAATGTGTTTAAAGTTCTTTCATCTTTGAAAAAGCGAGTACAGCCCGAGAACGAGTAGAGCCCAAGAACTTGTCCGTTTTCTTGTCCCCCTGCTGTTTGCAAGGTCGCTAACACCCCCCCCCCCCAGCAAGCCGAGTGGGCCCTGCTGTTGGTCCTAGGTATATGGTGCCTGGAGGGGCTGAGTGGGAGGTGGGATGGTCTAGGGAACGGGGTGCAGGCTGTGTGACTTCCCCACAGGGGACGGAAACCGGATGGCCTGGCCACCTGGAGAGTCCCAGAAGGGGTGGGGGCAGCATTGGGACCCCGTCTTACCTCACCTGAGGGCTCTCACTGCAGGTTAGAGAGTGGAAATGCAGCCCAGGATTTAACTCAAGGCATATATCTATACACATATATATATAAAGGTGGGGGAGGGGGGCAGGAGAGACAGACTAGTGAGGATAGATAATATGGGCTACCAGTTACCTGCCAGTGTCCGTTGTCAACGTTATTTTGTGAAAGATACTACATCTGAGGGTCACCTGGGTGGCTCAGTCAGTTAAGCGGCTGCCTTTGGCTAGGGTCATGATCTCAGCCCCTTGTCACATCAGGCTCCCTGCTTGGTGGGGAGTCCCCTCTCTTTGTAATCTCTCTCACTCTCTCTAAAATAAATAATTTTTTTTAAAGATTTATCTATTCGTTCATGAGAGACATAGAGAGGCAGAGGGAGAAGCAGGCAGGCTCCCTGCAGGACTCCATCCTGGGACTCCAGGATCACCCCCTGAACCGAAGGCAGACGCTCAACCACTGAGCCACCCAGGCATCCCAAATAAAATCTTAAAAAAAAAAGAGAGAGAAAGAAAGAAAGAAAGAAAAAGAAAGGACATCTGAGAGCCCAGAATTCCTAAGAATACAATCCAAATCGAGTAGATTTTGTTTTATGAGAAATGCACTGCAGTGGTACTTCCTTACCTGCAGTTTGGCTTTCCCAGGTTTCAGTAACCTCCCCGCCCCCCCCCCCCCCGCCCTGTACTCCCTGTCCCATGAAGCCAGGTCTGGCCAAGACTCCTCTCCATCTCATCACCATCTCATTTTGTCGTCTCCCACTGTCACAAGCAGGGGGTATTTACAGAGTAAGACATTCACAGAGACCACATTCTCATTACATTATGATTGTCCTGTTTTATTATTAATTATTGCTGTTAATCTCTTCCAGTGCCTAATTTATACATCAAACTTTGTCATACGTATGTCTATAGAGGAAAAAACAGCGTGTACAGGGTGCGGTACTATTCACAGTTTCAGGCATCCACTGGGGGCCTTGGAGCTTACCCCAAGGATAGGAAAGGACTACCGTACAGTCCTTTCTCCGAAGGCTGGTAAAATTTTGGGGAGGGCCACAGGTGGTCCGGCCCCCTTCCCTGCCCCATCCAGGTTCTCTAGGCAGGTGTGTTTAGAAGCCCTTGGATTCCTAAGAAGGAGGGCTGGGAGAAATCACTGACCACTGAGGGGTGCTCTGAAGATGAGCAGACCTCCCTGGAGCTGGGGTGTTCGGGGCAGCAAAACAGAATGGGGGTGGGGGTTCTCCCGCCCCTCCTCTGCAGCTCTGTCCCTCTCCAAGCTGCCCAGGCCCGCAGCTATAGCATCTGCTTCTCAAGCCTGGCTCACACTAGAATCATCTGGGGAGGAGGCCTAGACCAGTCAGATCAGAACTGCAGGGGCGGGGCCCTGAGCAGGGGTGTTTTTCAACAGCTCCCTGGCGGTTCTCACGGCAGGAGGCTGAGTACCGGGGTCCCAGTTCCTCTTCAAAGGTGGTCTTGTGCAGAGGAGAAGAACTACAGGATGGGGGGGACCTGCCATCAGAGGGGGAAAGGATCATCCCTGCTCTTTCCCGTCTGTCCCTCGAGGGCCCTATGGGAACCTGAAGTGAGGCAGGTGGCAAGCTCTCTGGTGGCCCAGCTGGTTCCGCATGTCAGAAGCCAGCAACAAGAGGCCTTTGTTTCCTTGCAAACCGCCAGCCCCAACGGTTCCCAAAGCCTGCCCACCTGCTTCCTTGTGGCTGTCAGGGAGAAGGCAGGAGTCTGGGGAAAACCTGACACCCTTTAGAATAAGCAAAGACCTCCATTCCTTCTATTTTGTTCGCTCTCATCCCTGATGCAGGGCTTGCCTGGGAGGTGGGAGTAGGGGTGGAGCAGTATCATCGGCCCCTCCCGACCGACCCTCCAGAAGGGATACTGTCCTAGAGTCCTTTCCCTGCTTCCTTTGGATAAGGAGAGCTAGCCTTTAGAGGACACTTTTTTAAAAGATTGATTGATTGATTGATTGATTGATTGATGAGAGACAGAGAGAGGCAGAAACACAGGCAGAGGGAGAAGCAGGCTCCCCATAAGGAGCCCGATGTGGGACTTGATCCTGAATCCCGGGATCACGCCCTGAGCCAAAGGCAGACGCTCAACCGCTGAGCCACCCAGGCGTCCCAGAAGGACGCTTTTCGTGATGAGATAATAGTCTCTGAACCCTCCCAACAATTGGATATGTGATGTGATTAACAATAATTATTAATCACTTGATTATATCCGCTATCCAGATGTAGACACCAAGGCTCTGAGAAGTCACTTCCCTAGATCCCAGGGTACAAACCTAGGGTGTGAGGCTTCAGACTCACTTATGCAGGAGGAGGCCGCTGGTGAGGAGCCGGGAGCCAGTGGCAGGACAGCCCACCCCACGGAGAAAGGGGACCTCGCCCTGTGGGACCTACCGCCTGCCTCTGGGGCCTTGGCAAGGAGCTCCCTCAGATGGTGGCCGGGGCCTGGCAAGCTTTCCTAGTGTATGTTTTCATCCTTGAACCAGATCTCACCGTTCTGTAAACTCCACATTTCTGCCGCTTGCCATGGGATTTCTTGATTTCTGGGTTTATAGAGCTGAGCAGAACATAATAATGTGATGATATTTTTTTTCCTATAGAGACAAACATGGGTAAAACTCAGAGCCCCCCCCCCAAAAAAAAATCAGAGCCCAGTAAGATCAAAGGAATGACATCTTTGACCCTGACAGGCTTTGTCAGCCCCTGGAGCTGAGTCGGAAGTCTCTGGGGGACAGCTCAGACCCCTGCTTTACTTCTACTTCTCCCCCAGGAACACCACATCGTCTCGGGGATTCTTTGGACACAAGGCATCAAATGCTGGAATGAGAAAGGTACAACGGTCAACTATTCTGGCAGTTTCAAGCATCTTCAAGTTAGCAGGGAGGAGGGGAGAAAGATGAGCACATGAGAACATTCTCATGAGACTGCTGGGTGGGAACTCTCTGGAACCCCTAAACATGAAATGATGAGCTGAGCAGCCAGCCAGACCTGGCCACCAGGGCTCCTTGTACCCCAGTAGCAGAGAAGAGGTGTAGCCAGGAGAAAAGTTCTTGGGAAGTCTTGTAAGTTATCCTTAAAAGGCCTGTGAATTTGACATTCTATTCAAAATGTCTCTTTTTATTTTTTTAAGATTTTATTTTTAAGTATCACACCCGCCATAGGGCTTGAACTCATGACCCCAAGGTCAAGAGTCACATACTCTACAGACTGAAACCCTCAAAATGCCTTCTTACTATAAAAGTTACACATTTAAACTATTCTCCATGGAGTAAACAAGCAAACTGCAAAGATGCTCCATGCTTGCCCAGGGGTTTGAGAACCTTCTAGGCCCTGCTCCATAACAAACAGTGCTGCCTCAAGCACGCCGCACATAAGTCACGTGGCAACCCTGTCGTGTAGCTTTTATAGATGACTGCAGCGAGGCACAGAGAGGTCAGGTACCTGGTGAAGGGCCACTCTGCGACAAGAGGTGGCATTGGCATTTGAGCCTCTGGTTGGACCCCAGAGTGTGGCTCTCTCTGAACCACAGAGGAACGATCTGTGTGCTGCCACTGAGCAGGATCGTGATTGGTGTTCTGGATTGATTCGGGTTTAAGAGTTGTGTTCAGTGCCCAAGAGACCAACCCAGGACTTGTTAGCTGAGGCCTTGGGGGAAAAGATTTCACTGCATGTAAAATGTAGTGACAGCTGAGCTGTTCAGAGACACAGCGAGTAGCCCTGGGCAGGTGAGAAGGGTTGTCTTGAGAACAGAGGCAGGGAGGACAGTGGGCCTGCAGGCCAAAGAGAAGCCTCAACCATCTCATGGGTGCTTATGAGTCATCTTCAAGTTTCCTAAAGCCCTGTGTGCACCTTGAGCTGCTTGATGCAAACTGACATATCCCCACTGGGTTAAAAAAAAAAAAAAAAAAAGATTTGAGGTGGCTTTTGGATACACATAACAAGGCAAAGATATAAAATAGAATCAAATGAAAAAATAACCGAAGGAGAAATAAAGGTAGGAGAGTAAGGTAAGTACATGAAAAGTGTGCCACAGGATGTAAGGGATAGGCCATAGATCTGGCTCTGAGCTTCCTAGTGGCCACAGTGACGAAGGAAATTTGCCATTATGTCCAAGAGATAATAGCAAGCCAACTGCCCAAGTGAAGCACAACCTTTTCCGATACAAAGACCGGAAGAATCTTTCCTGGCACCTCTTAAAGGCGGCCCTGGAAAACACCCCAAAGATGAACTGAATAGCAGTGAGATTGGTAATCAGCTCTGCTACAATGCTTGCTTTGAAAATGTGAATTTGTTCCAGGGAGATTGGTATCTTAGGAAACAATTTGAGCATAGCACAAACTTTGTGTTTGCTTTCGAGTGACTGTCATTGAGAACAATAGGGTTTTTTTTAAATAATATTTTTTAAAGATTTTTTTGAGAGAGACCATGAGCAGGGGAGGGGCAGAGGGAGAAGCAGACTCCCTGCTGAGAGGTGGGACTTGATCCCAGGACCCCGAGATCATGACCTGAGCCAAAGGCAGACGCTTAGCCGACTGAGCCACCCAGGTGCCCTGAGAACACTAAGGTTAAATGCAGAAAACCACACCCGACCGGAGGGGGCCACAGAGGAGTACACAAAACACACACGCATGCGCCCTTCGGATGCACACTTCACTGTGTTATAACCCTCTTTCCACTACTTCACAATAACTCACGAGCTGCCACCCTTCTGATGCCACACGTATGTTGAGTCTTTTCCAAGGTCAAGGACCATGTGTGTGTGTAGACCTTCACCGTGGGCTGCATGAAACCGTGCTTCCATCTCTGTGAGGCCCCTCTTTTGTTTTGGGCATCACTGACAAGGCTTTTTGAGTGTTGTGCTGCTCATCCCATTTTCCCAAAAGCCCCGTGGTTTTGCAGAGTGTGATGATCCATAGGTAACGTCATAGTGGAGATGACCGTGTGGCTCTCTCCTGCGTTGTCCTTTGATCAAACCAGAGATCCCCGGGCAGTGGGAAGGGTAGCCCCAGCCAGCCCCAGCCCAAGGCTGTGCAGGAGTCTGACATTGGGGTTGCAGGCCCATGGGGTTGGAGCCTGTTCAAGCACCTCCCCCTCTCGAGGCCCCTGCATGCACAGGCCCTGTGTTGATTCCTAGGGCTTCTTTTTTTTTTTTTTTAATTTTATTATTTATGATAGTCACACACACACACAGAGAGAGAGAGAGAGAGAGAGGCAGAGACATAGGCAGAGGGAGAAGCAGGCTCCATGCACTGGGAGCCCGATGTGGGATTCGATCCCGGGTCTCCAGGATCGCGCCCTGGGCCAAAGGGATCGCGCCCTGGGCCAAAGGCAGGCGCCAAACCACTGCGCCACCCAGGGATCCCGATTCCTAGGGCTTCTGAAGCAAATTACCACAAACCGGGGTGTTGAAAATACAAGAAACCAATTTTCTCCCAGTTCTGGACTCCAGAAATCCAAAATCAAGGGATTGGCTGGGCCACCTTCCAGAGCTTTCTAGGGAAGAATCCTTCCTTGCCTCTCCCAGTTTCTGGAAGCTCCTTGGCTTATGGCCACTCTGCTCCAGTCTCTGTGTCTGTCCTTACATGGCTTTATAAGGACACCAGCCACTGGGTTAGGGTCCACCCGAAACCAGTATGATGTCATCTTAATGAATTACATCTGCAAAGACCCTATTCCCAAATGAGGTCACATACTGAGGTTCTGGGCAGACAGAGGTGGTGGGGGACACTCTTCAACCCAAAACAGGTACCACCGAGGAGAAAATGATTGAAATCTTCCCAGCAGCCCATCCCCCACAAACCTTATGGAGAGGACTGCCAGAGCTAGGGTTTGGATCCAGGCTGATGGATTCTAAAGCCCAGGCTGGAATTCCCCACCAAAGGCCAGGCGGGTCTTACCCATTTTGTGGAAAAAAGCCCCCCAATTTCCCTAAATGTGAAGTGAAGGAGCGAGAGGCCTGAGCCATCAGCCCTGCATAGCTGGCATCCAGGAGAGAAAGGCCTGGGCGGGGTACGTCCAAAAAGCTCTGCCCCCACCACACTGCTGTGCTACAGGCCAGCTCAGCTGGCAGGTCTGGGGGATCCCAAGTCTGGAGGGAAGGGAAGCTCCCCCCCAGCCACAGCCCCCATAGTGGAGCTCAGTACTCTTATCTCCTGCCCCACAGAACCCGCACTGCCGACGCCCACTTGACCTGGCCATCCAGAGGCACCCCCACTTCCGTGCCCTGTTCGATCTCTCCACTCCAGTGCTGCTATCGGGGGGCCTCTTCACTCAGGAGCTCTGGGACAGCCTGAGCCAGCACAAAGCCCCCTACGGCTGGCAGGGCCTGTCCCACCAAGGTAACCTGCAGCGGCTGCTTCTTGCCCAGGCCTCTGGCCCCAAGAGAATCCCTTCCTGTTGCTTTTAGCCTTGATGTAAGCCCTGCCCTCACAGCATCTTTTGGGGACACCCCCCACTCCCAGGCCCATTTCCTCCCAGGAAGGTCTCAGGGCTCGACCCCCTGGGCTGTGTGACTCCTGCCACACCGACCGGCCCCTGCAAGCACCGTGGGGTCAGGGAGACGGGCTTGGGTGCACCCGGCGGCCACTCACCTGGGGCTGCTGTCCAGAGGTGGCAGACAACAGGAGCTGTGGGGCCTCAGACAGCCCGCCCATGGTCCCTGCTGTAGGACCCCCAACCCTCACGTGCCTCGGATTAGTTTCTTGTGGAACATAGAGGACTCGGTATTCGAGTTCTTGGGGTGACTGAGGGTAGAGCCAGGCCTCTCCCCCTGCCCTCCAGGCCTCGGAGGGGGGTGTCAGGCCCGTGGCAGGTGGCATGCCAGAACAGCCTTGGGACAGCCCCGGCCCACACGACAGCCTTCCCCATGGCTCCCCGCCTTGTCTGGCACCCACAGCCATCAACTCCACCCTGAGCCTCCTGAACGGCTCCGAGAGCTCCCAGCTGTTCGCCGCCTCCAGGAAGCCGCTTTCAAGCTGCATTCGGTGCGCGGTGGTGGGGAACGGGGGCATTCTGAACGGTTCCCGCCAGGGTCTGAACATCGACGCCCATGACTACGTGTTCAGGTATGGGTGCAGGGGGGGTTAGGGGGGCGGGGGGAGAGCCAGGCCCCCAGCTGCCCCGGGGAGCGGGCCGCAGGGTGACGGGCACCTGCCTGGGCCGCGGCCCGTGTGCAGACCCTGAAGACGGAGCGAGGGGGCCGCATGCCTGCCAGGAGGAGGCCCCCCCCAGGCTGATGTCCCCTGAGGTCCGGAGGAGTAGGGTCGGGCTGGATGGGGACAGGTGGGCGGCACCCCGGGGACGGGCTACACATGCAGCAGGGCTTCTATCTGGACCAGACTCAACGGCGCAGTGATCAAAGGCTTCGAGAAGGATGTGGGCAACAAGACCTCCTTTTACGGTTTCACTGTGAACACGATGAAAAACTCTCTCATCTCCTACTGGAACTTTGGCTTCACCTCCGTGCCGCAAGGACCGGTGAGGCTCCTGATGGGCATGGCACTGTCACGGGCGGTCAGGGCCACCGTTCCCAGAGGCCCCCCTCCACGGGCAGACCGCGGCCCCCACCCAGGAGATGGAGAGGCTGGGCTGGGTGCATGTGAGGAGGGGCGTCCCGGAATTCCGGGCGGCACAGGACCCCTCTGGAGTAGAGCGTGGGTGGCTGGTGCTCACTGAGCCCATGGGGTGCCGGGCCCTTTACAGGATGCCACGTCCGGCCCGTCTTAGGAGGAGACTAAGCAAGGCAGCGGCAGGGCCAGGGGCCAGGGCTCAAAGGACTCCCACCCCAGAGCTCACGCTGCACCGGGTGGGGGGAAGGGTGTTTACTGGGTGCCTCCTCCTCTTCCCAGCGGTGGACGTGGTCGGCACAGCTGCCCATTTCCAGACGGCAACGTGTCTGTGCAAGGCCACCCCGCAGCTAAGATCATCAAAGTCCAGCCCCCTCTGACCACACCAGCCCTAGGGCTGCCTCCCCCTTCCCTGAGCTGCCTTCCTGATCCCACAGCAGCCCGTGAGGGAGGCTGAGGTTCAGAGGCGCAGAGCGGTGCCCAGCTCTCCGGGGAGCAGGAGCCAGAATTTGAGGCTGCCTCCTGCCTCCTGCCTCCGGCTTCTTTCAGCCACACCCAGTTACCAGAACACTGCTCCTCCCTTCGGGAGCTGTCTGGGTGCCACATGAAGAGGGGAGATCCCGGGATGAGGGCTCTGTGGTGCTTGATAGGACTGGGTTGAGTTTCTAGAAGCTTCCTCCTCTGAGCAGGAAATTCAGGAGTGTCCCAGCCACAGCAGGACCCGTCCTAGCTCACGTAGAACCACGCAGTAGGGTTGCTTTCCGGCCACACTACCTGTATGAGTCATCCGTGCGCTAACAAAGGACCCCGGACTTAGCTTCAAACAACAAACATTTCTCATCTTACAGTTTCAGTGGGTCAGGAATTCGGGAACAGCTTAGCACGGCGGTTTTGGCTCAGGATCTGGGGTGTTTGCCGGGATCAACTGGGACTCCGGGCACTTGAAGGCCTGATGGAGGCCGGAGTCCAGGTGGCCCCTCTCTGGGCTACTGGAGTGTCCGCAGGTCCTGGCAGCTCACTTCACCCAGCGGGAGGGGTCCCGGGGGCGGGGGCAAGGACGCCGCCGCACTGCCTTTGATGGCCTGGTCCCCAAGGTCTCACGCCATCACTTCCACTTCTATTCATTAGTCACTTGAGGGGATGGCAAGTAAGCCTCGCCTCCTGAAGAGTACCAAGAGATTCGTGACCACGTATTGAGACCCCCAAGGGGCTGAGAGTGGGGATTACAGCCAGAAATTCTCCCATTGGGGTGGGTGGCAGGACTGGGTGGAGGGCTGGGCAGGAGCCAAACGTGGTCGTGTTGGGGGAGGGGAGGGACACTGGCTCAGTGTCTCTCTTGCCCCCACAGGACCTGCGCTACATCTTCATCCCCTCGGACATCCGTGACTATGTGATGCTGAGATCGGCCATTCTGGGCGTGCCTGTCCCCGAGGGCCCTGATAAAGGCGACAGGTGAGCAGCTGGGCAGGTGTGGGGTGTGGTAGTGCTGGGCCCACTGTCAGGCAGGGAAAGTGGGTGAGGACAGCAAGAAAATCCCCCACAAAGAGAGTGTTGGGGAATTATGCTCTTTTTCTTTTCCTGCCCCTAGAAAAGCCCAGGTGACCATCCTGGTCCCCAGGAACCCGCCCGATGAGGTGGGCTGTGGCCTCGCAGGGCCACTTTTCTGAATGAAGCAGGCAGCCTGGCTCCTCGGCTTCCGGCTGCTGTCCCTCTAAGCAGCGCAGTCCCCCAGCTGGCAGCATGGCCCGGGCTGTCCACTCCCGGCTGTGGGGGCCTGCGGAGCACACTGTGTCTCGAAGCTAAGCGGGGGGCCGGTATCCATGCGGCTCATCCCGGCGGGCACCCTCCTGGGACTGTGCCCACAAAGTGGGAGAGCAGGTGACAGGTGCCCAGTGTCCTGCAAGGAGAGAGAACAAAGGACACTCTTTTCTCCCCCACCCTCCTGGGCAGCAGGCCGGTGTCCAGCTCTTTTGAACCATGTCCTGGCCTCGGCCAAACCTCCTCCCTGTGGCACAGAGACAATTTCTTGTCCCAAAGTCGAGTCCTTTAGAAATCCATGCCACCTCTGCAGCCACGAAGACCAGCCGTCCTATCTCAGTGCTCCTGGGACCTGCCCCCCCGCCCCCCCCCACGGCAGATTCTGAGGGCCTGAGGGGTTAAGCCCTCAGAGGCCAGGCCGGGGACTCTGGCCCGGCTGCACCCCACCCCCCGCCTTGTGACTAGCCAACAATCGCCCGTGATGATGCTGCAGCTGGTCATGAGGGTGGGCTTTGTGACCCGGGCGGGACTGGGCTCTTGGGGGGGCCGGCTCAGAGACATCGATCAGGTGGTCGTAAGCCTCCCCAACACCAATGAGCTCCCCCTCCCATACCCCCAATCCGTCCCCCACCCAGTCCCCCTCCCAGTCCCGGTCCAATAACATCCTCCCTTCCAACCAGCAGCCCTACTCCAGCTCTGGTGGCTCAGCCCCATCTCCGTCCGCCACCCGGGGGTCCTCCCGGCCCCCCTCTCATGCTCCCACCCCGACTGCCTCGCAGCCCTCTTCCCGGGCTTCGTCCCTGGCCCCCAGCCCCCACGTCCAACATGTACCCCGGGGGGCTTCCCAAACCCCTACTCCGCCCACCTCCAAATCTCCTTCCCAATCTGCCTTGAAATCCCTCTCGAGGAACTCCTCCCAGACTCCTCCGGTGCCCCTCGCCAGGTCCCCCTCCCACAGCCCCGCCACCTCCACCTCCTACATCGGGCCCGTTCCGGGCATCCCCTCCTACATCGCGCCCTATGTGCCCCGCTTCCTGAAGGAGCCCCCCTTCTTCCAGCCCCCGACTGCACCCCTGCCCCAGAACCAGTGCTTCCCCTGCCCCTTCCCCTGCCCGGCCCGGAAGCCGCCTGTCCCCGACTCCCTCTACTTCCCCCTGCTCCCCCCTCCTCCCCACCACCCCCGGGTCAACTGCTCCTACCCCACCCCGCCCGCCCTCTTCACGCCCCCCTCCTCGCTCACCTACACCCCGCCCACCGAGGTCCTGGTGGGCGGGAAGCCGCACGTGGTGCCCACCGTGCTGCCCGCCACCTTCTACACGCCCTTCTCCCGCTACTACGCCCAGCCCCGGCCCTACCGCCCGCACCGCCGCAGGCCCAGCGCCTTCCCCCTCACTTCGCTCCCCAACCTGCCCTACGACACCCCGGGCCGCTCTGTCCACTTCTTTCGTGGGTCCTAGGCCTCAGACCTATTTCGGACCAGAAGCCTCTGCCAGGAAATTCAAGCTACTACATCCAGACTTCATCAGCTACCTGAGGGAGAGGTAGGTGTGCAAGGGGGGGGTTGGGTGCACGAAAGCTCCCCTCCATCCCCCCTGCACACCAACCCCCCCCACCGCTGCGAGCCCCTTATGGTCCTATGCTGTAACCTGTGGCGAGAGCGAGTCTGTGTAGAGGCCCGGACACAGGCTGCCCAAGGCGACCTCATCTCACCCCTAAGTGTGTGGCGGGGGCGGGGGGAGGGCAGTGTCCCTTGCCCCTCCCTGGGGACATCCTGGTGGTCACCAGGTAAGTACCAGCAGCAAGCAGAGACAGGGATGCTGTTGAGCATCATACAATGACCCAGAACGCCCCCACAACAAAGAACAAGCGGGCCCCGAACGTCAACTGTGCCATGGCTGAGAGGCCCTGCTGTGGCCCCCAGGCTGGCATCCCCAGAGAGCAGGTGAAGGGTGGCGAGCCGATCTGGGGAGGCAAACGGGTGTCCAGCACTCACAGCCCCATTCAAGAGAGGTAGAAAGGCTGGCAGGGGCGAGGCGGTGTGTCTGGCGAAGCTTACATGTGAATCCCGGGCCAAGGTCAGGCCTTGGCCACCCATACAGCGGCCTCACTTTTGGATTTTGGGTGTGTGGGCACACTTCTCTCACCAGCGACTCCCGGGCGCAGGGAGGTTCCCTGCCCCTTATGTCCCTCGTAAGGGATTCCTGCTTGGCTAGAGACTGGGGATGGAGAGAAATATGGTCTCAGGCTAAATACATGGGCCACCTGTCCCCTACCCAGGCTGGTTACTGAGCCAGGGGTGAAGGCAGGTGTTGCAGAGAGGAAAGGGGGGCCAGGCTGGGTTCAGGCGTCTAGAGGGGGAAAGAGGGAAGGATCGTTCCTCTGGTTCTTCTGCACGGGCCTGCTCCTCTTTCTCGCTCCACTCTGTTACTCAGACTTTTGCATTTGCTTCATTTAGTTTCTTTCTTCCTGAGTGGGGAATGGCCTGCACTAGAAGAGCCAGGAAGTTCTAAAGGGTTTCCCAGCCAATCTGAGTTGGTAGCCAGACGGTGTTAAGGGCACAACCATCGAGTGAGACCTACACCTCCTTCTTAAGTTTTGATGCCATTTTTCGTCTCCAGGTTTTTGAAATCAAAGTTGATTAACACAAATTTTGGAGACCTATATATGCCTAGTACTGGGGCTCTCATGCTGCTGACGGCTTTGCACACCTGTGACCAGGTAAGAGGCCTTCCCTCTCAGGGGCCCGCAGCAGCAGAGGACTGGTGTGGGTGGAACCTAACCTGATCTGTGACAACCCCTACAAGAGGACTGGGTCACGCTTGGACCTGGGACTCGGCCTCTACCCTGTGGGGGAGTGCCACTCCTGAACTGCCTCCACACGGGCTTTCCAGGGGCCTTCCTGGGACAGGTGTGGGGCCAGTCTTGCTTGCCTCCAGCAGCCACCTGCCTTGGCACCTCTGTCCTTCACCCCTAGGGTATTTAAGGCGCATGTTATTAAATTGTTCTTGTGAAAGGGAATCTCAGCATAAGTGGTTAAACATCCTTTTAGGAGTAAATTCTGGAACTGAGCTGGGCAACAGGTTTAGCCTTCCACATACAACCTTTGAAATCACTGCATAAGAATGTTCCAGGTATGGTGCTGCCCACATGATCCCAGCAGAGGTTAAGCAGCAGTTTTTTTCTTTTCTTTTTCTTTTTAAGATTTTACTTATGTATTCATGAGAGACACAGAGAGAGAAGCAGAGACATAGGCAGAGGGAGAAGCAGGCTCCCTGCAGGTAACCTGATGTGGGATTCGATCCCAGGACCCTGGGATCCTGCCCTGAGCTGAAGGCAGATGCTCAGAGCCACCCAGGTGGCCCAAAGCAGCCGTCTCTTGACCGTGCTCCTGGTAGAATGAGCCACAAGTAGCCATAGACTTTTGCCTCCAACTCAAGCTTAATAATGGAGAGCATGGCTTTGATCAGGAATTGGAGGGATCCCTGGGTGGCGCAGTGGTTTGGCGCCTGCCTTTGGCCCAGGGTGCGATCCTGGAGACCCGGGATCGAATCCCACATTGGGCTCCCGGTGCATGGAGCCTGCTTCTCTCTCTCTGCCTGTGTCTCTGCCTCTCTCTCTTTCTCTCTCTGTGACTATCATAAATAAATAAAAATTAAAAAAAAAAAAGGAATTGGAGAGCTGAGTTTAAAACCCACCCAGCCTGGCCATCACTAGCTGGTGACTGAGGACCTGCTCGGTTACCTCTCTGAGCATTTCCCCATTTTACAAATGGGGATAACACCGCAGATTATGTTGAGGCTGAGAGAATGTATTCAAGAGCCCAGTATCTTTGACACAGCATCTAAGGAAGGCCGGGGGACCGTGCCTTCACATAGCTCAGTAAATGCCAATTCTTGACTATCCTTGTCCAGGTTAGTGCCTATGGATTCATCACAAGCAACTACTGGAAATTTTCTGACCACTATTTCGAGCGAGTTAAGAAGCCACTGATATTCTATGTCAACCACGACCTGTCCCTGGAAGCCTCCCTGTGGAGGGACCTGCACAAGGCCGGCATCCTTCAACTGTACCAGCGCTGACCCTGAAGTACCCACACCCTCTGTTCTCTCAGAGCCACGGCCCCTCATGTGGCCAAAGCTGCATCTGGTCTTTTTAGCCTCCAAAAAGGGCTCCAGCCCTCCTCCACCCACCCCTTCTTCTCTAGAGAACATTAGGAGGTGGATTTGTGACCGTCATTGCAGCCTGTTCGTTGTTGAGACACCCCATCTTACTCTTGGTTTCTCTGAGGAAACTCCCCGCTGGGTTGGAGACAGACCTCCCAACCTTAATGAAGACAAAAGACTGATCTGCTGGACGTTTCAAAACTGAAGGTAACACAAGATGACACTGTGACCCTCACCAGCAAAGGCCAGACATTCTTCATAGGGAAGTATCTCAAAGCCAGCAGTTGGTACTGAAGCTTAGGACGTTGGTAGAGTGACTGAAGGCATCTCCGCTGACCAGGGTCAAGCAGCAGTACAGGCAAACACACTCCCCAGCCAGACCCTCCCATGAGCGTGGCCAGCTCACAGCACCTCCAGAGCGATTTCACTCTAAAACACACCTGAACAACCTGAGGACATGACCACCTTCCTTCTGCCCCATGACAGTGGGAGTGCAAAAGGCAGATTGTAATTTGAACTAGGTACTCGCATAAATGATGGGATGACCATTGTGTCTTTTTTGCGCGTTGGGGGCGGCGGGGGTAATAGGCAGGGGAGGTATACCACGGAGTGTTTAGCATGCACATCACTCAGAAAATTCAAGCCCCATGGGCAAGCCCTGGTATTTTGACAGAGGTCAACTGCACAGAAGGCTGCCTAAGTCCCACTGGAGATGTATTACCACCTACCACCGAAAGGATGACATCACGGCTTCGGTAAATCTGGATTTAGTGGATAAGCAGTTTCATTTTAGACAGAGCACATGGGCTTCTATTGGAAGGGTAAGGCTCAACTAACCCAAGTTATCACCACCTAGCCCTTAAGCCCTGGGATTTACTGGCCTGATGACTAGTAGCCTGACAGTCTGACCTAGTACACTGTGCAAGCCTCAGGGGTTGGGTGGAGGGGGTCTCTCCTGGGCTGGCTGGCAAGGGCCTTCCCAAGGGGACACGGATCACCACTAGCCAATCCACCAAAGCCCACGACATGGCCTCTGGCTCTGGGGTTTTGAAAGGCAGATCCTATCAGCATATTTAACAAGAGGGCTGAATTTTGTCAACAGAATCAAAATTCTACTTTAGAAATTCAGGTGTGATACGAAGACCTGGGCTTTCACGACTACACAGCTACTTGAAAGCACCGATTCCTGCAGCTGGTGAGCAGTTTAGACGGAGGGGAGCAGGGGGCAGGTCAAGTACTGCAGGAGGCCAAGGCCTCTCCCTTTAGCTTGGCAACATCAAACTGTCCCTTGGTCTCAATGACAGCAGTGTCCCAAGTAGGTTTCTTTGCCTAGTACTGGTCCAAAAAGGACACTGCGGGAAACTTGGTACTGAGTGTCCACTCGGCCATCTGACAGTGACCTTTACTAGTAAAGAAATCCAATCACCTTGATAAGCCAGCACAGCTCAAATTAGGTGTCTGACCCTCTTATGTCCAGAACATTTTATTGAAAATGCTCAAGTTGTTGGTGGATGGCGCCCCATTAAGAAGGGCAGAAAATCAATTTAGTGGAGAACTTACAAGATAAAACCTCTGATCCTATCCCATGTTAACTTTAATTATTAACAGTATTCTGTGAAACCCGGGGCAGCTTGGTGGCTCAGTTAAGCATCTGATTTTTTAAGACTTTAAGACGGTGCACACAAGCAGGGGGAATGGGAGTAGATTCCCCACTGAGCGCAGAGCCTGAAGCACCTGACTTGATTTCATTTCAGCTCCTGATCTCAGGATTGTGGCACTGGGCATGGAGTCGGCTTGAGATTCTCTTTCTCCCCTTAAAAATATTCTGGGAAACATTCATTCATACAAGAATGTGTTAGCTGAGTCACAGAATAAAATCCCATTATGAACATCTCAACGTGAAATCCATGTTACAAAGTCCATTTTTAAAAATGTTTATTTGTGCTTCAAAACTTAAGCCTGAGTGACAAACATTAACTTCACAGGAAATCCACTCGGAGAAACCTCCTCCTGGGCTGAGCACCTGCTTCCTCGCAGGCTCCCAAACAGAGCACGTACATGTTCACTGCGTTCAGTTTACAATCATGGTCTTCTTGCCCACACGCAAGTTACCCCCAGATCAGCTCAACTGTGGCATTCAGGATGGTCTCAAGTAGCCTTTGGCTCCTTTTTGAAGAGAAAGCCCAAAGACTTCTTATTCTCCTTTTGGGGGATTATTTTCTAGGCATTAACAGCAACAGAGGCCGTGCTGCTCCAGCTGGCATCACTGGGGGAGAACGTGTAAGACCAAAGAGAGTCACTTGATGGATCAGTAATGAGGGGACTCCAACCTGAAAGCCAAATGTAAAGAAAAGGCAATGGTAGCAGCGCACATTCTAACAAAACATTAGATCAGGCCCATGCTGTTGAAGGGACCCTCAGGCAGTCTCAATGCAGGGTGGTCTGCTGCCCAGAGGACTTGAAACTGTAGCCCACTCTCAGGAGCTAATGCTCAAAGGGAACGGGGTCTGGCACGAGGCCAGCATAGAACCACCATTAAGCATTAGGGACATTCTCATTCAACCCCTTTCTGGAGGTAAAGCTTTTTCAAGTCAAACCTGAAGGTCTCTGAGTCTCACGAAACAGTCAAATCTACTCTGCACAATGATAATGCCGGAAGTCAACTTCCCCACTTGCTAAACACATCCTTTGTTTCACTTACCGGCTGTAAACTGTCAGGGCCAATTCTCAGGCTTACTAAATCCCACCCCAAATCTGGCTTCCTTGGGGACTGAACAATTATGTGACCTTAAATATAAAAAAGCCCACACACACCTCCCAATTTCAACAGAAAAGAGCAATCTGCCCACTTCAAGCCTGGCATTTAAATGGGAACAAAGCCAGACACCCTCCCAGCCCAGCAGCACGGGGCTACTCTCCTGCTCACATGCTGGCCGACCCAGCCCTCGGCGACCCAACGAGCAGCACCATGCCAGTCATGCTGCCCAGACAGGATCCGAGCCAACCCTAGGAGAGCTCCCTGGGGTTGTAAACAAAGCACCTGGAAACCAAATAGCTCCTGCTGTGCCATGGCAGCCCTTCTTTCCTCATTGTCACGATATGGTGCAGAGATAAGGTCACAGCCCTGCCATAGCTGGCAGACTTCCGACATTCCCGTCTGTCTCAAAGAGCGCATTCATTTCCTTGAAATATAGGACAAGCACTCTTTCATTCCACAGTAAGAACATGACCCAGAACTGGGCTCCCTGCCCATTTCTGTCACCTCTTATAGCTGTTCCCTCAGGACCATTCATCAAGGGGCCTAGAGCATGACAGGGCAGCCACACCATCGGCTTGCAAGTTGTAGAGGGATGATGTGCTCGACTGGGGCCTTAGCAGGGTAGACCGGATTCCCTCTGGAATCCACTCAATTTAACCCCTGATAAAGCCTGAACTTTTAAGAGCACAGACACAAACCCTGAAGCCTCAGAATTCACGGTTTCCCTTCAGTCGAGATTTTCAGACAGGGATAACTAAACCATCATAGGCTTGTGGGGCTAGAGGGACACAAAGGATGGAAACATAAAGACTATAAGCAACAGGGGAAGGCTTCTTTCACTTACCTCAGGCAAAGTAGTTCAGTTGTCTCACACACTGCAGATATCTGGCAAAACAAAAAACAAAAAACAAAAAAACCCGTGTTAAAATCTCCCTGCCACTCAGCACAATCCTAAACCTAGGGCAGGAGCAGCAAAATAAACATCCCACCCAAGTCTATTTGGAAGGTCTCTACTTACATACAGAAGTCAGTCTCCTCTTTGGGCCCAGGGCAGTGGACCCGGCACTCCTACTGGCATCTGCAGAAGCAGGTCCTACAGAAGCAGGATCCTTTTCCAGCCTCAGAAACCAAGGCTGAGACTGCTGCATCTGGCAAGGGGAAATTGCAAAAGAAAAATCTATTCAAGATATATACAGACAATTCTCAAGTAGGTCACTTTCAAATCACAAGCCTCCACTTTCTATAAGGCGAACTTGGGAAACTGAGCTTCAGACATCCATAATCCACAGGAAGGCCTTTGCCTTCAGACAGGGATAACTTTACATCATCATGGACTCAGCTCCCACCAACCTGCCAGCCCAAAGGGCTGATGCTTCTAGAACACACACACAGGGACACCTGGGTGGCTCAGCGGCTGAGCATCTGCCTTTGACCCAGGGCGTGATCCTGGAGTCCTGGGATCGAGTCCCACATCGGGCTCCCTGCATGGAGCCTGCTTCTTCCTCTGCCTATGTCTCTGCCTCTCCATCTGTGTTTCTCATGAATAAATAAAATCTTAAAAAAAAAAAACATACACACACAGACTACTTTTTCCTTACAAAATTCTGCTTTACTTGCCTCATGAGAATTCTCAATCTTGCTTCAAAGGTAAAAACTAGTGAAACCTAGTTGCCTAGATGTACCCAGCAACCCAGACCACACTCATGGACACTGCCTGCCCTTTTAAAGACTGCCTACCTCGGCACAAAATGCGTAACAGTGGAGTACATATGGAATGTATGTGCCAGTTGTCAGTAAAATGTGTGGTTACTCCTTTCAGGGATCCTGTGAAGGCCAGCTGTACAAAAGGAACCTGCTGCCAAGAGGCACCATCACACAAGGTCATTTCTCCTTCACTCACCTCTGCATATGAAATGATCCACAGAGCAAGATCAGTTTTTTTTAAGCAGAGGATTATAGATCTGTCTCAAGAGCTACTTAAAAATAGCCAGCAGTGCTATAATCTTGCTATAATAAAAATCCCTGAGCTAAAAGTAGATCAGATCATCTAATTGTTCCTATACGATTGCTCTTGGGATGGCCACACAATCCTTGGGCCTCACTGCGGGGTCATTCTCATCTGTGGTTGGAGGTGTACTTGTAACATTTCGTAGGTGGTTTGGATGTAATAGCCAAGTCCGGAAAATAGTAACCCTATTTTACAAAGCAATAAAGCTCTGGTTGTTATCTGGTTAACAGGCTAAGACTAGAGCCCAGATCTCTCGTTAGTTTATTTATTTTTTAGATTTATTTTTTCATGAGAGACACAGAGAGGGGAGGGGGGCAGAGACACAGGCAGAGGGAGAAGCAGGCTCCATGCAGGGAGCCCAATGTGGGACTGGATCCCAGGTCTCAGGATCACGCCCTGAGCCGAGGGCAGACACTAAACCGCTGAGCCACCAGGCTGCCCTCTCAAGTTAGTTTAATATAGTTTCTTTTTTTTTTTTTTTTAATATAGTTTCAATCTCAGCTCTGCTGATATTCTGGGTAGATAGTTCTTTGTGGTGGAGGCTCTCTTGTATATTGTAGGATACTTCGCAGCACCCGTTAGATTCCAGTTGAGAATTGGTCAAATCGTCCCGACACACACTGGACTATCTTACTTATATCTTAATGAAACTGAAAAAAATAGCACTTCCACAGAATCTGCCATATTTTTACGGTTCTTTAAAAAAAAAAAAGCAAAAACAGGGCAGCCCTGGTGGCCCAGCAGTTTAACGCCATCTTCAGCCCAGGGTGTCATCCTGGAGATCTGGGATGGAGTCCCACGTTGGGCTCCCTGCATGGAGCCTGCTTTTCCCTCTGTCTGTGTCTCTGCCTCTCTCTCTCTCTCTCTGTCCCTCATGAATAAATAAAATCTTAGAAAAAAAAAACACAAAAAAACAAACAGCTGTGTAACTCTGTTTACTCAATACAAAGGAGAAAATACCGACCCTACTTCAGATTGTTTTAACAAACACTGGGAGGCTGCTTGGCAAGGAGGCTAGCAGAGTTCCACATCCCTTCCCTTATCTGGGCAGTTAACAATCCTAGGAGGCTCACATCACTGAAATCTCAGTCAGTCACTAAAGGGACACTAATCTATGCATCTCTGCCACCAGAGCTTAAAAAAAAAGCTTCCCAGTTATACACAGAATTTTCTTTTTTAGAGATTTTATTCATTTATTCATGAGAGACAACAGAGAAGGCAGACACATAGGCAGAGGGAGAAGTAGCCTAATGTGGGACCCTAAGGATCACATCCTGACCGGAAGGCAGATGGTCAACCACCCAGGTGACCCTATACAGAATTTTCATCACAAAAATTCTTACACTCGACATCTTAAGACAATGGTTTTTTCTTTTCTTTTCTTTTTTTTAAGATTTTACTTATTTATAAGAAAGACAAAGAGGCAGAAGGAGAAGCAGACTCCCTGCAGGGAGCCAGATGTGGGACTCCATCCCAGGACCCCAGGATCACACCCTGAGCCAAAGGCAGATGCTTAATGGCTGAGCCACCTGGGCATCCCAAAATGGTATGGTTCTCACGGGATTTTTTTTTCCTTTTCTACAATCAACACCTTTAATCTCTAAGGGAAATGTAACAAAGTATATTCTAAGAGAAATGAGGTCAAGATGTTATTCTCAAGATTGGCTATCTAAGAAGCAGGGGCCTCAGGACGCCTGGGTGGCTCAGTAGTTGCGTGTCTGCCTTTGGCTCAGGGCGTGATCCCGAAATCCAGGGATCGAGTCTCGCATCCCGCTCTCTGCATGCAGCAAGCTTCTCCTCCCTCTGCCTCTCTGTGAAAAAATGAATAAAAACCTTAAAAAAAAAAAAAAAGCTGAGCCTCAAGGCATCAAAACTCTTCACAAAAGATGCCCTTTCAGACAGAGATGACTTTAAATCATCCACATACACTTCCAAACCCGACCGAAGCCCATTTTCCTAAGCCTCCCCGCCAACCTCGTGCGCGGCAACCGGTTTGAATCCAAACAGTGACACCTAGCGGCGCCGAGTCGCACTGGCACAGGCCCTGCTCGCTTCCAGGACCCGGGTCCGGTTTTTTTCTCACCCTAACGGGATGCGTGCGTCCACGTGTTCCTAAGAACCGAACTTAAAATCGGTACAGTGGGATCCCCGGGTGGCTCAGTGGTTTGGCGCCTGCCTTTGGCCCAGGGCGCGATCCTGGAGTCCCGGGATCGAGTCCCGCGTCGGGCTCCTACAGAGACCCTGCTTCTCCCTCTGCCTGTGTCTCTGCCTCTCTCTATCATTAATTAATTAATTAATTAATTAAATCTTTTAAAAAAATAAAATTAGTAAAGTAAAGCGTGCGGCGGCCGGGTGCGGCAGGCCTGCCCACCATCTCGACTTTCTCACTTCTGGTCACCACCCAGGCCCTGCCAGCACCCATCCTTACCCATTTCAGGGCTCCATTCGCTACTTTTAAGCTTCAACCTGCAGGTCTGCGACGCAAAGAAAAGCCTGTACGGGAAGAGAGAGGGAAAAAAAAAAAAAAATGAACATGGAAGGTAGGGCGCAGAGGATTATGGCTTTCCAAAATCTACAAGCCCCTTTACTACTATTTGTAGGATTAAATACGAGCCACTGGGGATCCCTGGGTGGCTCAGCGGTTTAGCACCTGCCTTCAGCCCAGGGCCTGATCCTGGAGCCCCAGGATCGAGTCCCACATCAGGCTCCCTGCATGGAGCCTGCTTCTCCCTCTGCCTGTGTCTCTGCCTGTGTCTCTGCCTCTCTCTCTTTCTCTCCCTGTGTCTCATGAATAAATAAAATCTTTAAAAAAAAATAAAAAATAAAAAAAAATAAATACGAGCCACTGACCAGGGCCGACCTCGGGGCACTCCAGGACCCTCACGTTAACACCAGATGTGGATTAAGAACTACCACCGGCAGCCTCCCGTGGGCGGGCCCGGGAGACCCGCAGAGCACACACGGGGCTGCACAGGCTGGAGGACCCCCCCCCCAGGAGGGGCCGGGGCCCTCTGACTCCAAGGGGGGCCTGAGCTCTCTCTTCCTTCAATCGTCAACACTCGCGCCGCTCAGAAAGCGTTTTCCGGTCCAGCATCTCAACTAACCCAACCACCCTACGAGGAAGACCGGCTTTACCGTCATCATCCCGCCCCCGAGGAAAGGGAGGCCGAGCGAACTAGCGCCGGGCCAAGGACGATCCCGTCTGCCCGCCTCCACAGCCTTACCACCGCCAGAGGCTCCAGACTCCCGGTCCCGGTCGGGCCAGCAAGGAGCCGCCATGACTGCCAGCCACGCGGCCTGCCTCGACAAGAAGGCGGGGCTGCGCCTGCGCACAAGTCTTCCCAGCGGTCTCGCGAGAGGTATCGCGATGTTGAGAGGGGCCTCATGGGAAATGTAGTCCGAACAACCTCCGCCGGAGCCGGCGTGGGGTGGGGCGGGGGTGCGGGAGCAGCATCCTCAGCGCGATTCTGGAGCCACGGAGACGGTTGTTTCAGTTACAGGCATTTATCTACTGAGTGCACAGATTTTCCCTGGCGTAGAGTGGGGTGGCGCAGAAGGTTCGAGAGGGGTCTCCCTAGGGGAACGGGTGAGGACACCAGGGCCCGGCTGGACTTCACCTGGGGCGGAAAGGGGTCATCTGCGTGCTGGGTTGCGCTAGAGAAGAGGCGGCAGGTTCCCGGGGCCGGTTGGGCCTAGGGCTCCGCCGCCCTGCGGGTTGGGGCGAAGGCGGGAGGCCCGGGCGGCAGGGGGCGCCCGCGAGCGGGGCTCGGAGCGGCCCAGAGCCCGGGCGGTGGGTGATGCAGCAGAGCCAGAGCCATTCACTAGTCCGAGCCAGAATTTACACCTACTTGGAAATTAGTTCATTTTTTAATACTGTATTTATTTATTTATTTATTTATTTATTTATTTATTTATTTATTTATTTTTAAAGATTTTCTTTATTTATTCATGAGAGACACAGAAAGAGAGAGAGACACAGGGAGAGGGAGAAGCAGGTTCCCTGCAGGGAGCCCGATGTGGGACTCGATCCCGGGACCCCAGGATCACACCCTGGGCCAAAGGCAGGCACTAAATCGCTGAGCCACCCGGGCATCCCTTCAAATTTTTATTTATTTATTCATGAGAGACAGAGAGGAAGAGGCAGAGGGAGAAGCAGGCTCCTACGGGGCTGGGAGCCGGATGAAGGACTTGATCTCAGGACCCCGGGACAACGACCCGAGCCCAAAGGCAGATGCTCAACCAGAGCCACCAAGGTGCCCCTGGAAATTAGTTTAAACTTATAAGACAGAAAGGCCTTTTCAGCATTAGCCTCCCCCCATTGTCATCAACCCGCTAGTGACTATGCAGTGGCATTTAGTCTGGGTTATGTTATTCTGTGTATGGCCATAGGTCGCAGGTGCTTATCATCAAGTTGCCACACTTGTTTATGTTTGCCTCCCTTGATTGGATTGTAAGCTCTTCTAGGCGGGAAGCATCTCTCGCTCGCTCGCTCTTCTAAAGACGTATTTATTTTACAGAGAGAGTGTGCACAGCAGAAGGAGGGAATCTCAAGCAGACTCCCCACTGATCACGGAGCCCGCCCCAGGGCTGGGTCCCACGACCCTGAGATCATGACCTGAGGGGAAACCAAAAGTCCAAGGCTTAACGGACTGAGCCACCCAGGCGCCCCACGAGACATCTCTTTTACTTTTTTTTTTTCTTTTTAATTGCCTCCCAGAGTCTGGTTGTTATTCCTCTGCCTCTGCCCACGTACGCAACAGATAATCATTGACTCACTTGGCAGTAACATCTGTCTTATGAAACTGGCCCTTGCATTTCTGTCTTGCCCTTGAAGACAGTTTTGTAGAACAGGGAAAGGAGGAATGGGCTCTCTCCCTGAAAACTAAGTTCCTTTCATTTTCAGACTCGGAGAAGGAGTTTTGAATGTGGAAGTTCCCCGGAGCTGCTTGGATGGAGGCAAGGGACCCGCTGCAGGCCGAACAACAGCGAGAGTGGATACCGCATAGCACTTACCATGCGCCCTCCACTCCTGGAGTAGAACGCACACCGATTTGTTTAATGTGCACCGCTGCCCTCTGAAGGGCACTATCACTACCTACATTTCGCAGATGAGGTGAGGTGAGTGAGAGATGAGGTGACTTTCCCAAATTCACACAACTAGTGATTGCTGGGGTCAAGGTTTGAGGCCAGCCTGCAGAGTCCATACTCTCACCACTAAGATGTACTGAACTTCGTATATCTATACATCAGTCTTACTATAGGGCTTTTGGCCATGGGGGAGAGGAGCAAAGAAGGGTTTTGTGTGTTTGCAGGGGTGGTTGGGGATGAAATTACTCAGGGGAATGATGGGCACCTGTTCCGTAGTTTTGAGCCACTTTATGGCAAGCAGAGTGAGGAGGAGAGGCTGCAGGGGCTGATGGCTGCAAGACTGGGGGTCTCTGGGCTCTAGCAGGGCTGTCTTGAGTCCCAGACTGGTTGCCAGCTAGTGTGTGTGAGGAGCATGGAGCATTCTTCTGGGCTTGAGAGCCACAATGCCACGGGCCACAGTGGAGCTTTCACACCTGACAGGACACCTAGTGGAAGAGCAGCAGGTTCACCGCAGGTGGCATGTCTCGGGTGGCTGGGCAGGCGCGGAGAGACCAGAGCAAAACGCAGTGAGATTAAAATCTAATAAAAAGATTTAAATAAAAAGATTTAAATAAAATCTAATAAAAAGATTTTATTTATTTATTCATGAGAGACACAGAGAAAGAGAGAGAGGCAAAGACACAGGCAGAGAGAGAAGCAGTCTCCATTCAGGGAGCCCGATGTGGGACCCGATCCCAAGACCCCAGGATCAGGGATCCCTGGGTGGCGGAGCAGTTTGGCGCCTGCCTTTGGCCCAGGGTGCGATCCTGGAGATCCAGGATCGAATCCCATGTCGGGCTCCCGGTGCATGGAGCCTGCTTCCCCCTCTGCCTGTGTCTCTGCCTCTCTCTCTCTCTCTCCCTCTGTATGACTATCATAAATAAAAAATTAAAAAAAAAAAGACCCCAGGATCATGCCCTGAGCCAAAGACGGATGCTCAAGCACTGAGCCACCCAGGTGCCTCAAGATTATTTTTTTAATTAATTTATTTATTTGAAAAACAGAGAGAGCACACAAGCAGGAGGAGTGGCAGGCAGAGGGCACACTGTCTGGGCAGTCCAGAAATAGGGAAGGATGGGGCACCTGGTGGCTCCATTGGTTAAGCATCTGCCTTCAGCTTGGGTCATGATCTTAGGGTTCTAGGTTCGAGCCCCATGTCAGGCTCCTCAATCAGCAGGAAGCCTTCTTCTCCCTGTGCCCCTCTGCTCCTGCGCTCTCTCTCTCTCTCTCTCTCTCTCTCTCTCTCTCTGTCTGTCAAATAAATAATCTTTAATGGGACACCTGGGTTGAGCATCTGCCTTGGATTCAGGTCGTGATCCCGGGGTCCTGGGATCAAGTCCTGTGTCAGGCTCCCTGGAGGGAGCCTGCTTCTCCCTCTGCCTGTATCTCTGCCTCTCTCTCTGTGTCTCTCATGAATAAATAAATAAAATCTTTTAAAATAAATAAATAATCTTAAAAAAAAATCAGGGCCGCCTGGGTGGCTCAGTGGGTTAAACATCTGCCTTTGGCTGAGGTCATGATCCCAGGGTCCTGGGATTGAGCCCCATGTTGGACTTCCTGCTCAGCCAGGAGCCTGCTGCTCCCTCTCCCTCTGATGCCCCCCCTGCTGATCTCTCTATCTGTGTGTCAAATAAATAAAATCTTAAAAAAAAAAAAAAAAGAAAAAAATCAGTGGAAAGACAACAGAGAACGCATCAGATTTCTGAAGGAGCAGGCGGGGGTTCAGAGCTGTAGAAATCAAAGCATCAATGTTGTGATTTCTTCTTCTTCTTCTTCTTCTTCTTCTTCTTCTTCTTCTTCTTCTTCTCCTCCTCCTCCTCCTCCTCCTCCTCCTCCTTCTCCTCCTCCTCCTTCTCCTTCTTCTTCTTCTTCTTTTTTTTTAAAGTAGGCTCCACACCCAACGTGGGGCTTGAACTCAAGACTCTGAGATTAAGAGTCTAGTCCTCCCTAAGCCAGCCAGGCACCCCGAAGTCTGGGACACTTGAGTTTTTACGTGCAGTGGAATTGTTACGTAGCCGTCATCCTAGGCTAGCGTGGATCTGTATTCACCGACACGGAGTCCCCTAATCTAGTGGTCAGTGACAGAAGTAGATCCCAGGCTGAGCAAGGCCACAGTCCTCGGTGCGGTCAGGGGGCCTTGGCTCTGAGCACGGAGGTGAAATCTAGTCCGTTGGCCTGCTGTGCTCAGGTGGCTAACTCACTGGGTTCCATCCGGATAGGATTTCGGATACGGTACCCGAAAGCCACATTAATAGGAAACCAAGTCTTTGGAATATTGAGGTTAATTTCTTAACCTGGAGAGGAAGCTCTACCATTGTTGATAGGAACAGGAAGGTGGGTAAGAATATCCCAAGCAGTCAGCTGCTTCTGTCGGGCACAGTTGACCGGTGATTCACAGGCGGTTCATCTGTGTGGCAGCGCTGCTCATTGCCAGCTCACAGCTGTTCTTCCTCCATCTCACAAACAGAACTGGAGCTACTGGCCAGCTCGGTGCTTCAGTGGAGGCAAGCTCCTCCCCGGCCCTAAGGGCGAATCTTGAAGAGTCGGCACCAGACCCTTATGATAAATCTGTTCCTTCTGCCAGGAATTCAGAAAGGGGTTTGTGATGCAATTAAGGAAAGTTTGGGAAAGTTTTTCTTGTTTTTAAAAACAGCAGCCTCTCTTCTGGCTTTGGGAGGCTCTGAAGACTTGATGCTTGAGGCCGTGGCAGCCATCTTGCATCCATGAGGCTTGCCTCAAAGCCAGAGCCTAAGGTCTGACGATGGCAGAGTGGAAACAAAGGAAAAAGAGTCCTCATGGTGAACTGCCAAATTACCAGTCCTAGAGCCCCCTACCTTCAGACCTTTTGTTTCAACTCAAAGACACACATTTTTAAATTTTAATATTTCTGAATGCAAGGGGGCATCTCACAAGCAATGGCATGTTAGTTTCAGTGAAACACAGAATGATTAAAAAAAAAAAAAAACCAAAAACATTTATTTTAGGGTTGACTGGCTGGCTCAGTTGGATGAGCATCTGCCTTTGGCTCGGGTCTTGATCTTGGTCCTGGGATCAAGCCCTGGGCTTCCTGCTCAGCAGGGAGTCTGCTGCTCCCTCTGCCCTTCCCCACCTGTGCCCACACATGCTCACTCTCTGTCTCTCTGTCTCTGTCTGTCTCTCTCTCAACTAAATAAATAAAATCTTTAAAAAAAAAAACCCTCAAATGTTTATTTTAGAGAGGGCAGGAGGGGCAGAAGGGGAGGAGAGAGAGAACTGTGAGCTGAGCGCAGACTCCAACACAGGGCCCCATCTCACAACCCTGAGATCATGACCTGAGCCAAAACCAAGAGTCGAATGTTTAACCAACTGTGCCACCCAGGCGCCCCAGAATGTGAGATTTAGAAAAGAAATCTCCTTCCTGTTTGAGCCACCCTAAGTTGGGTGTTCTGTTAAGAGTCACAATCATCCTAAATGATATGATCAACATGTCCCAAATCCCGCTTCATTATGATTCTCTGAAAGAACGGGTCACAGCAAAATAAAAGGTATGACATGTGCACATCACCTTTTTGAAAACACAAAAGCTACTGTCTATTAAATGTTTGCTCCAGGCCAGGCTCTGCTCTAAGCACCTTCTTTTTAAAAAACTGATTTATGGAGCCCTGACTGTCATACAAAAGGCTGTACAGGCTAAATTAACATCTCAGACTCGATGAGTCTGACTGAGCACATTCCACGTACTGTCCCTTTATTGTCACATCTGCCCTCTTATGATCACCCCTCTTTTGCAATCTTCTAAAGAAGCCAAAGTGCAGAAAGGGGAAAGTAATCAGTGTGAAAGAGCGCTGAGATCTGACCTCAGCCAGTCCAGCCTCAAAGCCTCCACACCTCACTGCTGTGCTGAGTTTCCAGAAGAACGCACCATGACAGTGTGACACATTTTGCTTCACTCCAGTGACTTGATTTCCTCCAGCCAGAAAGCCCAGCATAAAAAGCACAGGCGGGGTTTTTGTTTTTTTTCCTCCTGGGATTTCTCAGGACCGTGAAAGAGTGCCACAAAGGGTGTTCAGCAGAAACCTGGGATCCTGGAACACAGCCTTAACCTCCTGGAGGAGGAGAAATGTCACATGGAGAACCCCTTTCCCTAAAGAGGCGACCTTGGCATCACGGTGGGTTCTTCCCTGCATTTGCCAAGAGCACATACATCACTTGCCTTCCCTGCAGAGCTGTTGCCTCTCGTAAAAATTATTGCTTAATAGGTTCTTAAAAAAATAAGTGAATGCGAAGAACATGTAATATCCTGTTGACCTCTTCTGCTCTTTTCGGGACACGTCTCTCCATTCCCAGGAACCCTGCCTTCTCACAAGTGTTGCCCAGCCTTTGCTCATATTGTTTGTTCCCTTTGCTTTGAAATTTCCTTCCCTGCATCCTCTCCTCTGCTGAGCAAATTCCAACTCCTGTGTCAATACCTCTTCCGCAAAGTCTCACCTGAGAAGCTGCAACAGTCCTGAGCTCTCTGCTTGGTGTCCTGCCGCAGGCTGCTGTGGCACCTGCTCTGAACCCAGGCAGCCTTGGAGCCCAGTCCCAGGCCTGCTGATTCTAGCTGAGTAATCCTGCGTGAACAACTTCCCCTCCATCTCAGCCTCTTTTCTTATCTGGACTTCTAGAACAGTGACGCCAAGCCACCTCTGTGGGTCTGGCGCGAGGGAGCCGTTCATAAACAGAACTCTTGTTATTTGAGCATGCTTCTTAGGCTACTCACCGCCTTATGGTTGTTTGTTTTCACATCTGGCGTTTTCACTAGACTGTAAGCAAGACAAGGATCAGGTCTTCATTCTCGTAGTTCTTTTTTTTTTTTTTTAACTCTTTAAGTCATCTTTATTGAGGTATAATTTACATATAACAAAGTGCATCCATTTAAAATAGTCCAGCCAGTGATACACCCATAAAACCACAACCCCAGTCTCAATTTAGAACATCTCCATCCCCCTGGAGGGTACCTTCCTGCTATTTCACAGTCTCCATATCCAGCCCTGGCCCCGGGCAACCACTGATCTGCTTTCTGCCACTCCCGATTAGTTATTGCCTGTTCTAGAATCTCCTATAAATGGATTCATACTGTAGGTGCTCTTTAGCATCTGGCTTCTCTCATTGCCCTGTGTTATGGCTCACATAGTAGCTCATTGCCTTTTTATTGCTGAATCGTATTCCATTGTGTGAATACACCACCTCCTTTTTTTTTTTTTTTGTTTATCCATTTACCTCCTGATGGCTATTTGCGCGTTGTTTCCAGTTTGGATCTCTTATTGATAATAACACTGCTGTGAACATCTCTGTACAAATCTTTGTGTGGACCTACATGTTCATTCCTCTTGGATTACATCCTAAGAAACTGCCAAACGGGTTTCCCAGCAACATATGACAGGGTTACAAGTTGCTCCACACCTTCACCAACGTCTATTATGGTCCATCTTTTATCCATTCTGGTGAGGTGCAGTAGTATCTCATTGTGGTTTTAATTTGCATTTCCTTGATGGCTTAGGATGTTGTGTATCTTTTTATGTGTTTATTTGCCATATGTCTAGTTTCTTGCGAAGTGTCTATTAAAACCCTCCCCCACTTTTCCGTTGGGCTGCCGTCTTCTTATTGAGTTGTAAAAGTTCTTTATATATATTTGGATACAGGCCCTTGTTCGGATTTTTGCTTGGTTAGTATTCTCTTCCAGTCTTTCCAAGAATTTTGATCAAGTCCAATTTATCTGTTTTTTCTTTTATGGTTAGCACTTTTTGTGTTTCCTCAAAAGGGCTTTTCTTTCTCCATTGGATCATCTTCGTTGTGTCTGTTTTGGGGATGCCATTGATGTGTGTGTATATTTTTAGGAACAGAATGCTGTTCTGAGCTCTGATCTTGTCTCCTCACCTGAACAAGACCACTGCAGTCCTCTGGTCCTCTGGGTTACCCCTCCCTGTGCTCAGGCAGGGACCCATGGGAGGCAGATGCTGAGGTGGTCATGGGATCACCATCTTGGATGTTCCTTGTAGTCAAGTGTCTGTTGCTTCTTCAGTTTTGTTCAGTTTTCTGGGCACTTCATTTCTGTCACCCACAATGCCTGGCATACAGGAGCTCCATACACGCTTGCTGAGTGGGTGAGTCACTGTCGTCAGCACCTCCAAACACTCTCCACTGTAGCTTGTCTTGAATCTGGAAGGGATCCCCGGAGGTCAAGCAGTCCATCCCCTTAATTTTACCAGGGTAGTCAGTGGTCCGGAATTCCCATCCTCTGCACCAGCCCACTTGGGTTCAACACTGCCTATTACATGGGGAGACTGAGGTCCAGAGAAGTAAAAGTCGTGGCAGGCAGTGGCTGAGCTTGCACAACTGGCCTCCTCGGCCAGGATCTTTCTGTAGTCTTCATTGGCACATCGGGCACCGTCCCTTTGATTGCTGTCTGACTCCAACACCTACCACAGGGTGTGTACATCACAGGCTCCTGATACATGCTTCTTAAATAAATGACCAAGGAATAAATTAAATAATTTCTTTCAATGCTTCGTTCACCTGGGTTCTGCAAATTGTCTTAAACCTGTGCGTGCTTGTGCAATCTCGGGGACACAGGGCCAGCCCTGGCCCTTCCTATCCAGGTTCGGAGGTCATATAACCTATTAGTAAATCTTGTTTTGTTTTGTTTTGCTTTAATTTTCTCAGCCACCCTCCAGGCTTAATCCCCACTAGGGGGCATATGTATCCCACAGAGAGGGTCCCGCACCCTTAGGTACCAGTTTATGACTAAAGTCAGCAGGTCTTGAAGTCACCTCCTTAAAGCCCTGCACCCTCCCCCTGTAAAAACAAACAACAAAGCCTTCCTCCTCTAGCTCCTCCTTCTCTGGCTGGGCTGCTGGCTGCCACCCTCGCTTACCCCCATGGCTCTGCCCCTGGTTGGAGGAAACAACAGAGCAACAGCAGCAATGAGTGACAACCTTGATATCTGTCATCCCTGCCAGTGGCCACTGCTTCCTCCCTGAGGAGCATGACAGATCCTGGAAAGGTGGCTCTGGTCACTGCCCTCGGGGCCCAGAGTCTGGTCCAGCCTGGAATGATGAGTTTCTGCAGACTGAGCAGCGGCAGTATCACCAGGGAGGGTTGCCAGCTCTCATGCCCTGTGCCCTGGTGGACAGGTCACACTCCCAGGATGTCCTCGAGGCCCAACACCTTCACAGGCTTTTACATCACCTTGCTGGGGAACACGTCCTGGCTTCACTACTCCCTGTGGGTGACCTTGAGCAAGCACTTTCCTTATTGGGTAAATGAGACTGACAACAGTTCCTGCCCCATAAATGAGACAATGCATATAAATAAAGCACTTGGCACAGCGCCTAGCACATAAGAAGCGTTTGAGACACATTAGCCATTATTAATAATAATATTAGTATCATTATATTACTGTAAACCTTGGCCATTTCCCTCCTTTTGAGGCTCACAAAGAAGCATTACTTCCCTCTGGCTCAAGGTCTTGGGCTTCTTCCCGACTGAGGTTCTATAAAGGTCCCCGGGCACCCCTGGGACCAGCTCCTGTGCCATGATGCCCGCCTCAGATCAAGTACCACGCCTGCCTGGTCTTGGACCAAGGCCTGTGCCCAGGACCATCCTGCCCACATCTGCACAGCCACACAGTTCGGGATGGGCGGGGTGCTCCCCGTGGCGGCATTTGCACCCTGGGGTGACACAGGGCAGTGGCAGCTGCTGCAGCTGCTCCGTCTGCCTCCCTTTCTCCCCCACCCCCACCCCCGCCACCTCATTAGCTCTCTGGTCATGTTCCCATCTCCAGGAGAGACTGGCAGCAGCCACAGAAGTAGCAGACAACAGCACCTCCCTGCTCCCGCCTGCCGCCCTCGGCCACCCTGCAGCTCAGAACCGCCTTTTCCCTGTCACTCAGGCTCCAGCCAGTAGAGAGATTAGCATTCAGACAGAGGACCATAAAGGCACCAGGGCCATGGCCTCCTGTCTTCTCTAGGAGCTGAGATTCATTCGGGGACGCAGAGCCAGTTGGAGGGAAGGTGTCCAGGTCAGGACTCCCACTGGAGGTGGGGACAGGGTTCCAGGCACCCAGAGGCAACCGTGGTGCTCCATCGTCCAGCCTTCCCGGGTGCTGGGTCCTACCAGGTGCCCCTGTGCTGGGCTCTGGTTTGTTCCAGAACTGCCCATCACCCTGCTGTTGTGTATGTGGAAAGACAGGGCAGGAAGGACCATGGGGTGAGGAGGTAAAGGACTAGCTGTTCTGAACCTACTATTGTTGCAAGGTGACCAGTTGTTCAGTGGCTGACAGCTCACAAACACTGTCCCCCCACCCTGGGCTCAGATATACTGTGCGCTTACTAAGTGCGCAAAGCACTTTATACCCATTATCTAATTTAACCCTTACAACTCTGAGACAGGTTTACATTCAGTAACCCACCCGAGGCCACAGAACTGGGAAGTGATGGTGGAGTCAAGATTCAAATCCAGAGCTTGGAGCTGGACTCCCCGAGCTTAAATTCTACATTATCTCATGCACCCTGAGGCCAGAGGCGCCCAGGCTCTCTCGGCCCTCTCTCTCTGGTTGCCCTTAATCCCTTCCCTCCTCTTATGGTCAAGTCTGCCAAGCCCCCGGGCTTTCCTTCCTGCCCCCATTCCCAAGCAGCAGCTGTTTTCCAAGGAAATCGGGGGTGGGTGGATTCAGCCTCTTGGGGACACTGGGTCCCCCCCCACGACGGGAGATAGTGGGCCGAGAAGGGAGCGCCTGGGCCCTGGCAGCCTTCTGTAGAGGAGCGCTCTGCTGAGGGCGGCAACTTCCTGCAGCAGGAGAGGAGCTGCAAACGTGCCCGTGGTGCAGAGAGAGCCCAGGGGTGGGAGAGTCCCGGGGAATAAGAGGCGAGCGTGGGCTGGGTGTGTGGGGAAGGTGTAAACACAATCTGCTCCCACCGAAGCCAGCCTGCTCCCTGGGGGAGAGGGCCCCTCCCGCCCAGCCCACATGGCACCCCAGCTGCCAGGGCCCGGGCAACCGCCAAGGCCAGCCGACACAGTCCCCCCATCGCCAGCAGCCCTTCCCTTCGCCTTCTCTCCTTCCCTCTGGGACCAAGGCCCGGAGGAGCCACCCTCTCCTGAGCAGGTCCCTAGAACAGTGCGGTGAAGGGGTGTCGCCTCATGGAGGTGTGTCTGGGCCGCGGGCCAGCCCCTGTCCAGCCAGGTGACCTTGGCCTGACAATTCCTCAGACTAGTGCAAGGAGGCAGGCAACGTGGAAATGGTAGAGAGCAGAGCCGAGGCTGAAGTGACAGAAGCATGGCAAACAGATTAGAGGATGAATACACAGGTGGGCTTGGGGACGCAGACGGGGGCCCCAGGAACGGTGCCCCTGGCCCTCAGCCCGACAGCCCTGTCACCAAGGAAGGCCAACACCTCACAGGAGAAAGACAGGCTGACAGGAGCTGAGACAGGTGGTCACGAACTCCTGGCCCATGTCAAGTGGGCGGTGGGGCTCTGTTGCCATTCCAGGGCACAGCTCCTTCCCCTGGTTTGACCCTTCCCCTGCCTCCACCCTGCCCTACTTCTAGAGGCTTCCATGGCAAGATCAGCAGCCCCTCCCCCATGGCTTCAGCGTGGTCCCCTCTGTCTGCGGCATCTCACCCTTTCCTTCCTTCCCTCAGATGTGGAGTCAGGGCGGCAGACAGGCTGCTGCGAGAGAACTCCCCATCTCCTGCCTCTTGATGGCCTGGGGGTGGGGTGCAGGGAGGCAGGGACCTCCCCGCCCACCCTGGGGGCTGGATGGCAATGGTGGGGGACGATGCACGTGCAGGCAGGGGTTTGGTGGGGAGGCGCTTTGCATGATGAATGGCTTCCAGACAGTCCGGAGCAGCTGCCTGCAGGTCTGCGCCTGGATCTCAGGGAGCAGAGGCAGAAATCTGCTTTGATCTCTGCTCTGGGTCGAGCAGGACTGTGAGGGAGAAATGGCAGAGCCGCCGTGGTACTGAGCAGTCAGCAGATTGACAAGAACAAGTGTCAGGCTTCTTCCCTTCCCACATGCGACTGCCCCTTTGGAACACATGCACGCATGCACACAGGCGCGCAGAAGACACGCTCAGAGGACAGGTTGAGAGATGCTTCCTTCCAGCCGCAGGCAGACATGTCACAGATCCCAGCTGGCATTTCTTATTGAGAACTGCAGCAGAGTGGCTGGTGACGGGGTGAGCTCTGGGGACCGGGGAGAGGCAAGTGCCCTGGAAACTAGAGCGCCACCATGGCAAACTGTTACCACACAGCCTTGGACCACAGGCTTTGGGGCTGCCGGGCCCGTGGAACCCCTGCTCTCACATAGCAGCTGCAAGCTGCAAACTTCCAGGTGGTTTCAGAGAGGCCTGTGCCCTGGTGGGTAAGAGTGTGGGCTCTGCAGCCTCCATAGGAGGCTGGGAGGGCGGGGGTGGGGGGACAGGATTAACTAGCTGGATGACACTGGACAGATTCCTTAACCTCTGTTTCCTCATTTCCAAAAGTGTGGATAATAATACGCCCGGTCTTCTTGGGTCATTGCAAGGATTATATTAGGGATGAATGAGAAGCCCTTCCATAAGAAACCTGAGTCCCTCTCTGGGCCTGCCTCAGACTATCCTCAGGACCTCAGAGGAAGGGAGCCCAAGCCAGGGCAAGGAGCCTCTTTGCCCTCCAGCCTGCCCCAGCCCTGCCTTGCTTCAGGAGCCCCACCACCAGGGTCTGGGGCAAAGGGAGGCCAGGCAGGTCCAGGGACTCAAAGGGAGGAGTCTACCTTCTTGATGACTGCTTTTTCCCATTTTTCTTCTTGCTGCTACTGCTGCTTCCACCACAGCATGCTTTGTGGGTAAGAGGCCAGCCGGGACTTGAACTGAAATAGAAAACCAGATTGGCACTTCCTCCCATCCCAAGGCAGGGTCTTGCATTGCAGAATGGATATTCCAGAGCACACCCTCTCCCTTAGAAGTCCTCCGGCACTACAGTGCCAGCATGACCACCACTTCACCACACGCCCTTCCCTTAAAACTAACAAAGCCTTGCGCCATGGCCCGGACCACAGCAGGCTCGAGACAGGAGCTGATGAGAGGCCACCCGCCTTCTGTGTACCCTCCATGGAGCTCTGCTCCCTCATGGCCAGGCCTTGCAGAGCCTGCCTTGTTCCCAGCCCAGCCCTCTACCTTCCAAGGCTTGCAGCCCTGCCCTACCTGCCTCTGCCAGCTGATCCCAGTCCCTGGGGCCGAGCTCCGCCTGACCGGGTGAAGACTTACTTCAGAGGCTCTTCCTTTCTAAACAGAAAAGCATGGGAGTCAGCGGATTGAAAGGGACGTCCTTCCCGTGTTTCCCGATTTCTTCCCTTTGCCCCATGCCTAGAGAGGCACCCCACTACTGAGGGGTAGGAGCAGCCAGGAAATCAGCTGGAATTTGTGACTGTGGAATTGCAGAGCAGAAATGTCATGCCTACTGCTCCCCAGACCAGCCCTTCACAACAGCCACCCGAAGCAGGAGGTGTTGGATGTTAGGCTGATTTTTCCAGTTAACTGGGTCCCTGGGAGTTAACAGGCAACTGCTTCCTTCTGGCTAGACCCCACGAGGCTGGGCCAGATGGTCCAGACTCAGCTTTTTTCTCCTGACAGGGAGGGTCCAGGCCCATTTCATGTAGAGGAGACCGACTACCTGAAGTCAGTTGCCATCAGCCACAACTAGGATGGATGACCTCGAGTGAATAACTGACGCCTCCCGCCTCCCCGCCTCCCCGTCCCTCAGTTTCCTCCCCCATTAACAAGAGATAGAAACACTTGTCTTGCCAACCCTCTGGGGATGTTACAACTTCCAAGTGAGTTAATGTTTAAGAGACCTCAAGGGAAGAATAGAACACTGATCAAGAGCCAGGTAACAACAGGAGAATAGCTAGCCAGCATTTATTAAACAGCTGTTTCGTGCCAAGTGCTTTAGGATGATCTCAATTTGAACCTCACAAACACCCCACACCATTCTGTTATTAATCCCAGTTTATATACAAATAGAAAGATCACATAGCTTTCCCAGAGGCTCTCGGTCAGGAAGCAGGGAGTCAGGATGTGGACTCTGGCTGTCCGCCTCCAGACCCAAACTCAACAGGGAGGACCAGTCATTCAAGGGCCTGCTCTGCGTGAGGCCCAGTGCTCATCATTTCACCTATGTCAGCCCATTTCACCAGCAGGCGTACTTGGGTAGTATCATGACCATCTCAGCTAGCCTAGATTGTCAAGGAAGGGCGGCCCAGAAATGCCTGTTTCGGGCACATGCCCAGGGCTGCCCTCCTGACATTCAGAGCTTGGAGGAATCCCAGCACCGAGGAGGAATTTGGGGCCGCATACGGAGACATATTCCCATTCTCATGGCTCGCCAGTCTCCACATGGCTGAGGGGCACCCAGGCGGGTCCTACACACCCAGAGCGCAGGTGGGGTGCCCCAGCAGGCAGGCAGGCTCACTGGCTCAGCCATCTGAGCGCTGTGGGGAGACTCCCTCCAGCCACAGGCCCCGGAGCCCAAGGGCATCATGTGCTTTGTCCCACTAGAGTCGAGAGAAGGCTAGTAGACCTTTTGCAGGAGAGAATGTCCCTTCACACAGGACTCCCCCACTAGGTGGGTCCGAGGGCACAAAAGAACACGCACGACGGTATGTTCTTAATAAATGGATGTTGATTTTTCCGTGGTTTGTTGGGCATAGGAGCCCCTAACATCAAAGGACACTGGTCACCCAGGGAAGGAAGAATCCAGAAGTTCCCCAAACTTCCCCCCTTGTGTTGGCCACATGGCTTCCGCCTAGGGAAGAGTTAACTTTCGGCCGCTGGAGACAGCGACCTGCCCGCAGGAGCGGCCCAGCCAATGGCAGGCGGTGCCGATGACGTCATGCCGCTCCTGCGCCTCCTATTGGGGGCCGGTGGGCGAATCCCGCCGGCCGCCGGGGCAGGGGAGCGGCTGAGGCGGAGCGGGGGCCGCGGGGAGGGGGAAGGGCAGCGAGCCGGCCGCGCGGAGTTGCTCCTGCCCCATCCTCTGCGGGCCCCCCGCGCCTTCCGATGGGACCCGGGGGACCACCCCGCTCTCGGGCAAAGCAGAGCAGCTGCGGTGCAGAGGACAGGCCGGGGCGCCCAGTGCCGCGGGGGAGCACAGACACCGAGGCTGCCCACCGGGCACACGGGGACCGGGTGGCTGGGGCGAGGGGCCCCGGCGCGCTGGCTCGGGTGCACTCATGTGCCTGCCAGGGACGGTCGGGGCGGCCAGGGCAGCCGCTTCCTCGACGCACCCTGCCGCCCCCAGCCCAGACTCTCTGCCTTACCTGCCCGAGGACTGGAGGTCTCTCTCCGACCTGCTGCCCACGACTGCCCCGTCTGCTTCGCTGGGCTCCCTGTGGGCGGGAGGAAGAGGCTGGAAGAGCTGTGGGAACCCCCCGGGCCCAGACCCCCCTGTCCTGGCCGTGTTGGGCTGGGGGACCGGGGACTCCAGCCAGAGTCTCGGAGCACCTGCGAGCCCCCGCCCCCCGCGTGCTCTGATGGGAAACCTCTCTGGACCTCCCTGCAAATCCTCCCCGCCCTCCAGCCTCCCAGGAGGTCCAGGCAGCCCCTGCACCACCCTTCACCCCCTAGGTTCTCCTCTCTCCCCACCCCTGCCCATGGCCCCATCAGCTTCTCACGGTTGGACCCGGTTGGCGAACCGGCGGCGCCAGAGCATGGCCAAGGTGCTGAGTAGGAAGAGGGTGGTGCACATGGCTCAGCTGCCCCATCCCCTCCCGGACAGAGTCTGCAGGAAAAAGGCCAAAATGGCCCTGCCGGCTACTCTCACAAGCCACTGCTGCCCATCCTGAGGTTCCTGCTGCCACTGGATTAGGAGGCTCAAGCTGATTAGTGGGGTCAGCCGACCCGACCTTGTGCAGACTGATTAACCTCACTGGGCCCAAGTTGTCGCCTGTGGTGGCAGGGTAAATCAAGCTGTCCGTTCTGGATACAGATGTGACTAGGACCTGGGCCTAACCCTCAAGGGGCTTCTAGTCTAGACACTTGAGCTGGCAAGTCACATTAATGACCACAGTAGAGCGACTTGGGTGATGGGAGTCACCCGCAGAGCACTTTCGGAGTTGCATGTGTCAGGGAATGCTTGGGAGAGGAGCTGGGGACATTGGAATTTGCAGGTGTTCGAGGAAGGTTACCTCCCCACCCCCCCAACAGAAGACTCTTCCGGGGCTGCTGACACGAAAGCACAGAGCATGTTCCAGCAACTGGAAGTTGAGTGTTGGCAGAACAATGATGTCATGGAGAGCCATGGGGAGGGGAGGAAGAATATTAGATGATGAAGCCAGAAAGACAAGGGAGGCCAGGGAGTGGAGGGCCGGCTGAGCGGTTGCGTTCTCCCCTCTGGACAGTCCTCCCCAAATGTTACTGATTTCCATAGCCCCTTCCATAAAAGACTGGATTTAAGTGTGCACTCATGAAATAAGTATATGCATCTGCTCATACGTTAGATCTTCCACTTCTGTGCGAATACAGTCCTGCATAATAAACACACATAAGACTTGTAAAAGATGAGATAAAGCTAAATAGAAATACTAAATAGAAATAGCGAATACTTGCTTTCCCAGTGCAAAGCTTCTGAGCAGCCACTTGGAAGGGCACCGCATCGGGTGTCCTGTCAGGGGGGTTCAGTGAGGTGGCCCAGGCAGCATGTGGAGCACACAGGGGTCTGAGCATCCAGCCTCCTCCAGCCCTCTCCAAAAACCCCAGAGGTCTGCACTGGATTTTCCTTCCCTCCAAGGAGATGGAAGCCGTGTCAAGGGGTCTCCTGCCCAGGCTCCCAGGGAGGGCCAGAGCTGGGGCTGCACCTGGGCTCTCTACTTTGAAAAACGATTTTTAAAATACATAAGCCAAAGCGGAAGAGGTGAGCCGACCTCTTCTCGCACTTGCAGAGGGACACCAAGTCTTGAGAAGGGCGGGGTCGCGAGGGAGCAATGGGGAGAAGTGGACACTGGCATCAGGTTTGGGCTGGGAGTCAGAGGTGCCACCTGACCGCCCCGGGTCTGAACAGTTGCTTGCAGCAGGGGGGATCCTGTGGCTCTGAGCTCCAGCCCCCACCTCTGGCCCAGCGGCCCTCACACCTCGCTGAGCAGGGCCACCAGGCCGAGAATTTGTCTCCCCCATTCCCAGAACCTCAGCCATCGTAGCTGAGATGTCTCCAGGGCCTGGGCCTCCCCAAGATTTTTGACACCTTCCCCCCAGGACTTCTTTTTGCCCTGCCGGCTGCCTGGCCTGCGGACTTTCCTCCACCAGGGTCGGGATTCTGGGCAGCGCCTGTTTTTTTGCCTGCCTGTGTCATTAATAAGGCACCCAGGGACTTTTTTCCGACGCCCTGTGCACGTACGGGGGGGGGGGGGTGCGCTGGCCGGAAGGAAGGGGGGCCCAGGCCTCTGGCGCTGAAGTTCGACCGCCGGCCCCCATCCCCGCGGCGGCGGATTCCAGGACGGAATTGGAGCCGGGAGGCGCCCCCGGTCCCGAAGCCCCGGAGCCTGGGGTGCGGAGCTCCGGGAGCGGCGCAGGGGAGGGGCCGGGAGCGAGCGCGAGCTCAGCCGGGACCCCGCGCCGCCGGAGGGGCTGCGTCCGCCCCCTCGGGCGGCGTCGGCCGCAGACGCCTGGGAGTGTTTCACTTTGAGTCGGTTCCCCGCCGCGTGCACGGTGCGCTCCGGCACAGCGCCCGACCCCGCCCGCCGCGCAGCCCGACCCCGCGCCCCCGAGCCGCGCCCGCCCGCCCGCCGGGGCGCACTCCTGCACGGCCCGCGCGGCCCCGCGCCGCGCGCCCGCCCCCTCCCCCGGGGCCCCCGCGCTCCCACCACACCTACGCCCCACCCCGCCCGGCGGTCAAGGTCCGCGGTGGCCCGCGGGCGCCGGCCGCGTCGCCCCCACCCCGCCCAGCCTTCACCTTGCGGGAGCTGGCTCAGCGACGCGGGGCCGGGGGTTTGGAGCGGCTTTATTTTTTTTAACATTTTTCCAGCAGACCACATCCCCGCCCCCCGCTCGCGGTCCCCCGCCCCCCGCACATATACCCTGCACACACACACACACACACACACACACACACACACACACCCGGCGCGCACAGACAGACACGCTCCCTCCCTCCGGCGCGCTCTACCCCTCGCTCGCCAGCCCGCCCGCCGCGCACGCAGCCGGCCCGGCTCCCCGCGCCCGCGCCCCGCGCCCGCGCCCCGCCGCCGCCGAGCCAAGCCGGGCTGGGCTCGGAGCTGCTCATGGAGAAAGTGCCGGGCGAGATGGAGATTGAGCGCAGGGAGCGGAGCGAGGAGCTGTCCGAGGCGGAGAGGAAGGCGGTGCAGGCTACGTGGGCCCGGCTCTATGCCAACTGCGAGGACGTGGGGGTGGCCATCCTGGTGAGGTAGGTGTCACTCCGGCCGGCGGAGCCCGGGGGAGGGAGGACGGCAGCGGCTCGGGCAGGGGCGGGTTCGGCCGGGTCCGAGCTCGAGCTCCGGCGCCACCTCTCCAGCTGAAACTGGGGCCGGGCCTGCCCGGGGTGCAGGCAGCGTGGGGCGCCTTGCGGTGGGCGAAGCCCTGGCTGAGCCCGTCCTGGCTCTGGGCGGTGGGGTACGAACTAGGAGCCAGACGCAGAAGGAGGGCACCTCTGTCCCCCTCCTCTGGCCGGGGCCTCAGAACTCCTGGCTCCCTCAGGCGTGCCTTCCTCCCCGGCGACCCCAACCACCCAACCCAGCCGCCACACACATTTTACCAACCCTTCAGTTGGGGGCGCCCCATTTCAGAGGCGGGAAGACTGAGGCTCCGCCAAGCAGAGAGACAAAGAGGAGTGGACCCCTGTGCAGCTCGGCCCCTTTCTGTGTTCAAAGCCTCTGGGAAGGACAGAGCAAAGGGCCAGAGAATAGAGGTCAGAAGCAGTAGGTCACTGGGGTCCTCCTTTCCCAGCTGGCTCCTTCCTGCCCCGGGAGAGTAGGCCAGCAGGGAGTTCCCAGGTGAGGCCCAGGTGAGTGGAGAAGCAGCCGGTCCCTAGGGTACAATGCCTGCTGAGCATGGTGGAGGGAAAGCAAGAAGCGTCAGGAGTCAGGGCTCCACCCTGGAACCGCCACTTGAGGAGGAAAGGCCGTGTGTGTTGGGCTCGGGGGGTTACTCAGGTACCACATGCCCCCAAAGTGACACTTATTTACACATCTGCACATACCTGGTGGACACATACCATTCCTCTGTACTCCACGTCCCCAACCCCCACGAGCTAGTAACTGATTAGAGCCACAGATTGATGCTCTCTTCCCACACACGCGGGTCCCTGGGGCCCCAGACCTGCACTCACCCCCAACCCCCTGTCAGCGGCAGCAGCCGGATCTCAGACCACCGAGCAGGGCAGCCTGCTTATCTGGAGATGGGGTGAAGCCTCTTGCTTGTGGAAAGGAGAGTTGAAATGCATGCCTGCCTCCCAGTCCCAAGCCCCGGCTCTGGCTTCTCTGTCTCCCTGACTCTCTCTCCCTTCTGCCTCCCCCAAGCCTGGGACCTACCCGGCTCCGTAGCGATATGCCCTGATTCCAACTTGGAAACAGATTTTGGAGGAAAAAGAGCAAGAAGCACTCGAGAGTTTGAGGAGGATTCCAGAGGAAGGCTGCTATTTGGGCAGCCCCAAGACCCAGAAACATGGGGGCGGGGTGGGGAAGCTCCGAGGGGATTTCAGATGCCGAAGCCATCAGACATTCTGAGACACAGACCCTCACGTGGGAGCACCCACACGAGCACACGGTAGGTAGTGGCGTTACAGATGCGCCAGACACAGCCCTGGGGGGGGGGGTGGCTCTCAGCCATGCGTGCTGTGTGTCGGCGCCCGAGAGCCCACCAGGCCTCAGGATGCACCGGGTGAGCACATGGGTCACCAAAAGGAAAGGAGGCGGAGTCCACAGGGCCTTGGAGATTTTGTCTGGACACTCTGCCATTTGCCAGGGAGGGTGAGGAGGTGATGTGTCCAAGATCCAGCTCCTAGGATACCACCCAACCTCCCCCAGGAGTGGGGGGTGCAGAGGAAAGACCTGAACACTGTGGCCAGGGCTGTTTCTGGAGAGTCTGACATCTTGACAAGGTCTTTCCCTATATATGCCCCTGCTTGCACGGTTCCCCATTCCTGACTCTTAGGGAGGCTCAGTTTGGGCAGGTGGGGGTGGTGGCATCTACCCCTATGCTCTGTGCTCAGTGAGAGGCCCACAATTAATCCAGAAGGCCTGAGACAGCAGTGAGGTCCAGCCGGCTGGTCAGCCCAGGCCACATTCCACCAGACCCACCTCTGTGTTGGTCGGAGCCCAGCGCTGGCCCAGCTCCTCCCTGCCAGACCCGAGCCCCACCAGCCTGCTCCCTCTGGGTCTCCTCCTGCTCTCTGCCCCCCAACCTGCCAGGTGGGGGAGAAGATTGGTTAAAGGGGCTAGAGGGCAAGATTGATAAGCCTCTCCGGTGTCCCAAAGGCCCCTCCCCAGATCCTGTGCCCCCCAACTTTTATCACACACACCTCCCCAACTTCACACACATCCACAAGGACAGGCGCAAGTGAGAGCCTGAGACACTGAGTCCTCTGGCCCATCACTCTCAGGTCCTCCCTCCCTGCTGGGCTAAGGCCAGCTGCACCCCCACGCCCTACCCCCCCACCCCAGCCCCAGGAGTCCACAGCCAGGAAGGGGGTGGCAGTGCTGGTGGTGGTGGAAAAGCTGTCTTGGGGTCGGAGCCAGACCCCACACCTGCACTCCAGTGGAGAGGGAACACCCATGCTCTAGGAAGACTCCCCTCCCGGTTGTAACTCTGCCACCTTCCCCCCTCACACTCAAGACAAGCCTATTTCAGGCTCTGTTGGAAGCCCAGATGCCTCTGGGAGCTGAGAAACTCCCCAAGGCTGGCTGCTGAGGCTTCTCCTCTGTAGGCAGCGCAGCACAGCACAGGCCCGGACCTGGAGGGTCGGGAGTGCTGGGGCTGGGGACAGAAACCAGAAAGAGGGAGCGGAGCACGTGGCCCCCAGACTCCCCTGGTGCAGCAGAGGGGCTCCCTGGGACTGTCATTCCTCAGGGCCATAATGGCCCTGGGTGTCGAGGCAGGAGACCCGTTGGGCCCCAGGCCCCCATCTCCCTGGCACAGCAGTCTCTCCGAGGCAGGATTCGGAAGCCATCAAGGCAGGGGATGTCTGTCTGTCTTCCTGGCCCTGCCACCCACTTTGCTGGGCAACCCTGGGCATAGATTCCTAAAACAGAACGCGGAGATAAAAACAGTGCCAAACTCAGGAGGCTAGTGCAGGATTAATGACACAATCTAGTAAGTGCTCAGTAAGTCTTCCTTGTTAGCTCCTCATCAGTAAAATGGATATAACAATGCTTGCTTGGTTGTGGCAATTATTTTTTTTAAGATTTTATTTATTTATTCATGAAAGACACAGAGAGAGAAGCAGAGACACAGGCAGAGGGAGAAGCAGGCTCCACGCAGGGAGCCCGATGTGGCACTCGATCCTCGATCCTGGGATCACGGCCCAAGACAAAGGCAGACGCTCAACCGCTGAGCCGCCCAGGCATCCCCGGTTGTGGCAATTAAGTGAAATAACAGGTGGAGATGTTTTGCACATTGGAACGCACCAGGCAAACAGCGATCATTATTTTTATTGCAATGTGAAGTGCCCAAAGTCTAAGATAATATTCATTTAGGTCCAGATTGGGTTCTTTACATTTGTCCTTCATATCGTGCGTCTCCAGAAAAATCCAACGTATTTTCAGACTCATTGCCTCATTTGTCCTCACTGGTGTATCTGTGAACTATCGAGTGGGAGGAACTCCTCTCACACTTTTGCAGAGGGGAGGTTGTGAAGTGGTTTGCCCAAGGTCACCCTTGGTCTCCACATGGACTGCGTCCTCGCCACTCCCCCGCCAGCAGCAGCTTTGTCGCCTGACGGGATGGACTGGGCCAGAAGCTCTCTCTGCATCTGTTCCAGCTCTCTGGCCAAAGGGCTGATTTGGCAAATTATCAGTTTTCTCCGATCGCAAATGAGGATACTCCAGAGGTGTGAGAGAACCTAACAAAACAGGCCCAAGACATTCCGTACATTTTCTGAAGTTCTTTTTTTTTTAAATTTATTTATGATAGTTACACACACACACACAGAGAGAGAGAGAGGCAGAGACATAGGCAGAGGGAGAAGCAGGCTCCATGCACTGGGAGCCCAATGTGGGACTCGATCCTGGGTCTCCAGGATCGCGCCCTGGGCCAAAGGCAGGCGCCAAACCGCTGTGCCACCCAGGGATCCCCCCGTTTTCTGAAGTTCTGATCGAGTGTGTGTGAGTGTGTACCTGTACCTCCTGCAACGCCCAGCTCTGCCAGGGAGAGAGAACGCAAAGGGCATCCGTGTCATCTTGCGGACCTAGGGCCCTGGGCTGAGGGGATGGGTCACAGCAGGTGTGAGACCCAGGCCCTGCCCTTGGGTCGTGGGACCCAGTCCAACAGGCAGGAAGGGAAGAAGCGGTAAAAGGTGGCGGGAACCCCTAATGGCCTTAAAGGGACAGCCTGGGCACAGCGGGGTAGGAGGGGCAAGTCCAACGCAAGAAAGAGTGGGAAGGAAGGCTGGCCTCCCCGAGGAGTGTTTTACCATCAGTGACTGGGCTGGAGGAAGGTGGCTGAGTTGGGACAGTTTGTAGGAAGCCTGAGATCCCAGGTTAAGGATTTTGACTTTGTCCAGTAGATAGTGGGGCGCCACTGAATGTGAGCATGAAAGTGACCTAATGAAAGTGATATTTGGGGGGAATTAGGCCATTTCAGGTAAAGTGGAGAGGGAAGGAGAGCGCTAAAATGACCTGGGGTCTGCCCCAGGACGTGCACGGGCTTCTTGGAGAAGCGAGATGTACAGATGTGAAGTAATGACGGACTCACACCAGGAGGGTAAGACCAGTCCGGAGCTGTAATTAAATCAGCCCATCAATAAGCGCAGCAGGCAGAGGAGGGAAGCAGGTAGGGAGGGGGGAACAGACGGAGCTGGCGGGAGAACTGTCCCGTGTTTCTTCCCTCCGTGACTGGGTGACCTGAGCCAAGTCACTCGGGCTTTACTTTTTGCAAAGAGAGCTCTACCTTGATCACGACCCACTGGCATTGACTGAGCACCCGGTGTTCACACTGTGCTGAGGACTCCACACGCGGTTTCCCAGTGCATCCTCATGGCAAGCTAGGAACAACCATGCCCGTTGCATGGACGAGGACACAGAGACTCAGAGAAGTGCCACTTATCCGAGGTCACGCTGGCCCCGGGGCCCAGAACTAGAGCTCTGGCCCTCTCTGCTGTGCCTGGAGCAGGCCTTGAGGGTGGGTGGGGCTGGGAAAGGAGGCCACAGCAAGAAAGACAGAAGCCTGGGAGACAGGGCTGACAGTCTGTGCAAGTCTGGCCCACAGATATGGCCAGGACCCGGGTCGGGGCGGCCGTGCCAGCTCGGCCAGAGGGAGGGT